>NC_142378.1:7760000-9010000 GCF_059441005.1 Hippichthys cyanospilos | reverse complement strand
CCCCCTTTTACTCCTTAGGGGGGTGGGAGCTGCCTCCTCTGAAAGGCTTCAAAACTGTTCCATTCCCTACCTCTTAAACATTTTCAAAGCCTGTTGAATTCATCGCCCACAATGCAGCTGGGCCGTTTGGTTGTTGCTAAGTCCCTTAGATAAAATATCAAACAACAGCCAGAGAAGAGCAGGGTGTAGGGGTTGCACTTGGATTTGGACCAGACTTTTGCAGAGGTCTTCTTTACTGTAGCAGCGTGACACCAAGGCCCCCTGGCGGGTCCAACCATGTTGGGGCCATGACCCGCTGTTAGGAGATGCCGCATGGACAATATGCAAGCAAGCTAGCAGGATCAAGCAGAGCATGCTGTGATCACACAAAAGCTCTATGAGGTGCAGCTGCTGGCGGTAGCTGAGGCTAAGCTAATCCTTGTGGGCCGCTGAGCTGAAAAATCTTTCTTCGAACATTTTTTATGTCTCACTCTTGATGACAGCATCGCCTTTTTGAATTGGAATTTTGCAGAATATCCAGAGCCATGTGCAGTTGGAATATACAGGTTGGAATTTGCAAAACGAAAATAAAAACAATACAATGTTTTACAAGTCATTTTCACCATATCCTCCTGAGACCCAGCGTATGCTACCTAGTCTTAGTGTCCTCGGTAGAGGAAATCCTGACCTTTCCAATGATGTCTAATAAGTTTGGGTGGGATGCAAATAACCTTTCCGTCTTGCTGAGAAAAAATGGACACAACGGTGGACACATATGAACATGCTGACTCTCAGTAAGATAGATCCAATTGAAAACGGTACAACGATAAGAATCATGATAATGCCTGAACTAATCACAGATGGATTGATATGTGCTGTGGTCTGATGAGTCCACATCTGAAATGTTTTTTTGGAACTCATGTCCTCTCAGCCAGTTTTTACAATAACGTTATTGTTTGTAAACAAACACGGTTTACACTCCTTGAGCACTTAGTGTCAAAGTAAATGCATCCCGAGAATTGTCCACGTTATGATGTGGGGTTGTGAGAACAGCATACAAAGATGTGTTTAGAAGAGGTGATGTGATGCCAAACGTCAACTACAACTTCTAGATCTGTCTGTGCATCTTGTTTTCCCACTTCACACACAAGGGGCATGAACCTGCCGGTTGTCCTTGCAGTGACTCCAACAAAGGTGATAAAAATATATTTTAGGTAAAACATTTCAGTAAGCCATCAAAGCCTCCGATAACAAGCTCAAGCAAAGGCAGTAAAATACCATCAATCAGTTACTTTCTATGGCAAACTTTTTTTTCCCCTGCTCTTACCTGTGAAAGTCTCCCATGCGACAGCCCTTAATTTGCAATCCGTCTCCACAGAGTTCCATATTAGTTTCATTGCCAGAAGGGTTTTTTTTTTTTAAAGGAGAATGGAAGAGGTTTTGATCGAGTTTGTCTGTTATTCTCTGACAGGTTGTGTTGTTCCATAAACATGTGGGGGAAAAACATCAACTGATGCTGCCGTGAATATAAAACTCGTGCATTGACAAACAATGGCACACAAGTATGTACAGAGATAAAAATCTTCCTTGAAGTCTAGTGCAGTGTTACATGGCCTTGTGTGGCTAGTTTTCAAATAACTTTAATAGTTTAATTTCAGCTGTATAATTCAAGGATGCTCAACTAAGGATGTAACCAATTTTTAGCAGAGGTGGCCAGTATCCTGAGGAGATGATTAAGGTGGGGGAGAAAAAAAATATTTTTTGTCAAAATATGACTTAGATCTTTATTATAAATGTAAGTATATGGGTGGTTCTTCGAGATTGTTCAATGCCGTGGTACTCCATTGTTTCATGTTTGAATGCTTGGTATTAAGCACCAAGCACTTAGCACTCAAGTACAAAAACACTTTAAAATGATTTTTACATTCGAACACCTTCAATACTTTCAAATATATTGAATTAAAAAAAACTGGTATAAATGACCAATTTATACAGTACATAGAACATTACCTCCGAATGATGAACAATTGCAGTCTTGTTACACGTTGTTATATTCGAGGATCACATGGACACCACAACCTTATTAGCTGTTCGCTTTGAAAAACACAAATGCCTGCAGCTGAGCTGTTCGCCTTTCAAATCCTGCTGACTCACGAGCGAGAATACGCTGAAGAAATAGTGCATGCAACCTGTGTGAAAACATATATTGATCTATTTTCTTATACGTTTGTTACCAATAAAACTGGACGTTACGCTCGACAAGTCAAGGTACCAAAGTACTGGCGCCGCAAGCATACCCAGAATTAGAGAAGCAGTTCCACAGCCCCTGGCCGTGACTCCAGAGTAGTCGGTTGAAGACACGGTTAAAGAGGCGGTACAGGTGAAGGCTTTCTAAATCTGGCTCTTTCCAGATACGCTGAAGTGCTGAGCGCAGATTGGTCCTCACAATGTCCAGAACCTTATGGGGAGAAATTGTGAAAAGATATAGAGACAGACACATTACATTAGCAATGCTAAATCCAATTTAGCCCTTTGTTCGAAACCTCCGGATGTGCAGAGTTGAACTATGCATATTTATTTGTGATATTGGCTGATATTAGCTGATATCTGATTGTTATCCATCATAAATGCATCATAAATCAGTATCCTTTTTTAACATAAAAATCCAAGAAACTAAAGTTTGAATACATTAAATAATGTTCAATATTGGTTACCTAACATAAATCATGACAGAATATCATTTCTGGACAAACACTAGACCTGTCAAAATTAACACTCAACTAGTTGATTATCACATTAACCAACAACTATTTTGATGAGCGAAATCAGTGTTGCCATTGTTTGAATTAATCCTCAAATTTTAGCATTACATAATTTTTTTTAAATTTGTGAAATTTGTTTGATTTACCTTCTGTACTTCATAAAAATGTGACATTTATTTTATTTTGGGAAAAAGATGACCAAACTAGCGACTGAAAAAGTTTCAAGGTCTGGGGAGTTCAACATCCATCCATCTTGTGCATTATTTCCGAATTACTGTTGGAGTTTTTTTTTGTCATTAACCAATACAAAATAAACAGCAATAATTGGTAAATAATTTCTAAATGAGAGGAACTATGGTTTTGTAATCACTTTAATGCAAAATCAAATTGTATCTGATTATTCCATGAAGTGATGGAATTATCGATAGAATACCGTAATTCCCCAAATATAATATACACTCTTTTTTTTTCCAAAAATGAAGACCAAAAGTATGGGTGCACCCTATAAATGATCATTTTTAAACTAGGCTGTTAGCAGCAAGTACCTGTTGCAGTTATCAGTTGCTAATTTCAGCTGAGGTTGATGCGGCATTATTTTCAGCCCGAGCAAACGCTTTAAAAAGTCTATCTGAAATTTGCATTGAACATGCGTTAAATTTCCACAGCTCAATTCTTATTGTCGGTGCCGGTTATTCTCGGTACAGAGACAAAAAATTTCTTCTTTCCACTGAAAGGCATTATCGATAAATCACAATGAAATAAGTGCAAACCACACATTGTGCGAGAAGTAAAAACAATGTTGGTATGTCACAATGGTCTAACAAGACCAGCAAAAATCTTGGAAGATTTCATCTTTCGAGTGAAACGGCCTATATCTTGTTACCCTTGGCAGTTCTTGAGATATGAGTTTTTGTAAAGTGACACAGACGTATACCCTGTATGTTTACAGTATATATAAAAAGTACTGCATGGGGCAGCCAGTGTTGAACATTGGCTGGAACTAATTGCTGTAACCACATCAATCCTTGACAGATTGTGTCAAAATGTGAGGGCATTGGGCCTAGCCTTCCATCGTCCCTTCATACCGACACCTTTTCTCTTCCTCCCTTTCTTCCTTTATTCCCCACTCCTATCACAGGGCTGTGCTGTGGCTTTTTGGACTTTTGATTTCCTGCTCCTCATTACTGACGCGTCTGTCAGATTCTACGCGCGCGCATGTGTGTTTGCGACACGATTTGCCTTCAGCAACACGACGCGAGCCAGACATACATACACGCTGTCAGACAAACTGATAGATGAGTACACACACATATACGCGCAGACATGTTTTGGTATGGTAATCAGATGGCAGAGCGGTGGGCGCTTCATTCCTGACCTCTGCCTGCTTCTCATTAGGCTGCTCCACTCCAAATCAAACATCAGCGTCACCGCAAAGGCGAGCACAGTGGGGGAGAAGGTGGCGGCTGAGAGATGGCATCATTAGGGGCACGCTTACTGGGTGTCGTTTCAAAAGTTGCCCCCTCTTCTAGTTTGTTTACATCCTCTTCCCGTCTTGAATCCCTTAATGGCGAGGTAATGAGCCTGAGTTTGCCCAAGTTTTCATCCCCTCAAGTAATTGTAAATGCAAGTTCTATCATGCAACTATAATTTAAAAATACTATTAAAAGCTCATCAATGTACCTTTAGGGGGCACAATACCCACAGTATTCTGGACACTTGACTGAGAGTCGAAACATGCCTCTCACTTCACCTGAAGTTTAATGATTAGCCTCTGTAGATTATTTCAATGGATGGCCCGTGCCATTCTAATGTCGTATAGATGGCTTCATAAAAACCCTACTTCTTACAACGTCAATATTTGTTTAGCATTAGCAACTAATGGGTTATCACCTGTTCTCCCCAAGCAGACGTTTGGTCCATTAGGTCAGTGGGTGTCAAACTTTGTTCGATGACAACCAAGTAGAACCAGCACAGTTGAAGAAAGTATTAGCACAAGTATCCTCCCAAAAAACAGATGTGAACGTCCTAATATTATCCAATAATATATAACCTGCCACTACAAACAAGCTGCAGTGGCTCAGTTTTGGGTGTTCAAATTAACCAGGACAGAAGGAGCAGCAGAAGAAGACTAACAGGAAGTTACTGACCACGTTGTAGCTAACAGGCAGCTCCATTTGTCTCCAAGTGTCGTTAAAGACACTATTATATATGTAATGTACATAGGACATTCTGTAGGTGTGAATTAAGTATTCTTTGATGTTTGTTGACCTTAAGTGGTCATTGCTAGCTCAATAATGCTTCCTGCATTTGCTAACGTTTAGCATAGGCAAATTTTGTTGCTGTCTAATAAGTCAAACAGTATGGATAGAATATAATAAACAATGAGTATTTCATCCACTCACTTCAACTCACATTCAACCTTAGTATGTTAAATAAATAAAAACAAGTTTTAGGGTGAAGGGTCAATTGCTCGATTATTCATAGAACAATCAATAGGATAATCAATTTTATAAAAGTATGCTTTTATGTAAAAGTATGTTTTATTATGTATTTGTGTGTTTTATTTTTTTCTCAAGCATCTTTGCCTATGCAAAAGATCATAAGTCAACAAAATAATGTGTATTCACCTACCTTTCGTTGTTTTGTAGAGTCCAACTTTACGAGCCAGTACGAGGCCACTTTTGGTTTATAGTATTTCCAGTTGTCAAGGATCTGAGGGCAAAAGAATGAAGATGAAATGACAAACAGTGTCCAAATTCACATTTAAAGATCAGTAAAATATTTACTCCTCAATATTAGAAATTTAATTTTAAGTCCAAAATCAAAGTGCCAGCAGAGTCTAGAAGATGACAAATTAAATTCTGCTCTTTTCCATATAAATACTTGTTAATTAGGTGAAGCTCATGTTGTGTGAATATGTGTAATACATTTCATGTTTAAATAAGCATGCTCTTCTGTAAGTATTCATAGAAACAGGAAAAAATTAATAAAGTAGTTTGCTTGGTCTGCATTTTCCCTGTGAGAACGTTTTGAGCCTTGTCTGGAGAGTTGCATGCTCATTTGTCACACTTATTATAATATTTGCACAAATCACCCTCAATTAAAGCACCAAAAAATGCACTTATTGCAGTTTACCATTCAGTTGCAACTGCAGCAAAAAGCTCATTTTGAGCATTTGATAAAGTAGCCAGTTAGTTCAACACGTCAGCGTTATTATGCTACTTCATTGAAAGCATGGCAGACATCTAATGCCAAGAATTCTTTTGATATTAACTCAAGATGTGTCTGTCCTGCAGTGGAACATTGTCTTTTTGCCGATGCGCTCATTAGGTTTTCTTAATATTACAGGTGTGGTGCTAATTGTCTGACAATCCCTGTTTCACAAATATGTGTCTGTATGCACAGGCACATGCAAATTTCTTTCATTGTGAGGGTGTTGTATGGACATACACTATTGTGTTGTTACACAACACACAGTATATGAATACACTATTTTAATGTTCCAGTTTTAGTCTGCAAAATTCCATTGTCCTGCTTGAAAAATCAAAACATCAATGTTTCAGGTGGTATAGTAGTATAGCAGAGTAGCTAGCTTGAATCCTATAACTTTGTATATATTGCTGTCTGCAGAGCTAATAATGTCAATACACAGCCATTAAAAAAAAATCATATTTAATCACTCTTTAATTACGCTAAGAAACCGCTCATCAGTATGCTGTCACTACGATGCAACAAAAGTCTCCAGCATTAGTGCTGGCTGCTAACCATGCATGAAGTGCATATGGCACATTTGAAACTGAGACGGAATAAAAATTCTATTGATGCATTCAACTCGAAAAGCTGCAAATGTCTAAATAATGTAGGATTGCTATCAATCTATGAAAGCTGTCTGTTTTAGTTAAGGAAGCATAGCTGACCCTCGTGATTAAGACAGCAAGATTTGTTAAATTACTTTTATCTACAATTTGACCGGTTGACCACATTGTTTTGCTGCTACTTTGTTAGCGAGGGTTTGCGAAAGCCCGGCATCCGTCTGTCTTTTGAGCGCCATGGGGACATTGGTGCTGAGCGGACAGCTGGTTCTGAGGACAGCCATGGCTTTTAAAGGGGTCTGAGTCAGAAAATTAGACAGATGGGTGCTTTCATCAGACTCCCAGGCATATTCATTGGACTGAGCTACCGTTGCTCCTCATGGAAATTCAAGGTGAAATTCTGCATGACGAAAAGAGTGTGTTCATGCATGATTGTGTCTGCACTCAATGCTTCTATGCTTTTATTTCTTATGACCTCCAATAAATGAATAAAATTTGATTACAAGAAAAGTGTACACTTGAGCAAAAAGTTAAAGAAAGTTAATTGTCATAGCAGCATGTTTCAGAAGTTACGCTGGATTAACCCTGAGATGTAGCCAAAAATCTAACAGGCTGATTAATAGAAAAAAAACAGAAAAAAAGTGAGACACTGCAAACATATTGTCATTGGGGTCCTGTGAAAGAGGCTGACCGAGAGATGGCATGACAGTGTGCGGGGAAACAGGAGTCAAACCTAGTTGGGCAACCACACATGGCCATGTGACTTTCGTTAACCAATCTGGACGTAGATCCATCCTGACTTTCAAAGATCTTCAGTCAAGATGTATCTCTTTAACTTTAAGTTTATTCTGCACATCTTCCGTTCTGCCATTAGTAATTTTTACAGCTGTACTAGTGAAGGCACAAAAATTGATATAGTCTATGTACTCACCTCATCCAGGACTGCCTCAGCCTCCTCCTCCGTTTTTCCAGGAAATCGGATCCTCATGGCAGTAAGCGCAGTCAGTGTCTGATGTACAAGCTCCGCTTCCTGTTCCTTAGTCCTCAGGGTAATCAGCGAATCGCCCTAAAAAAATCCAATAAGAAAAAATATTTTTCTTTTTTTTTTATAGAAAGAAAAACTATTAGTTCTCATATAATGTAAATGCCTAAATAGATATAGATCGTGTTTTACAGGGTGATTGAAAAGTAACTCCCTGTTTTAAAATACTTATTCAAATGCTGTAATACTTTTCTCAAAATTGAACATTCAAAGCCTACAAAAGTGGCTGGACGTCTGACCCTACAAGCACATACTGAGCTAGCAGCACCTTAAGAAGTTTGGAGATCCGTTGTTCAAGTGCAAAGATGGTAGAGGACAGGAAGATATGCTCATGTTGACGCTAAGACAATCGAGAATTGTCATGCAAAACACATCGCTACGGAATCTGTGGCTGATACTCGAAGATTCTGGGCATGTTCCTGTAGCTGTCAGATGTCCAGCCACTTTTGTAGGCTTTCAAATTTCAAACAAATTAATCGGTCTGGAAAGAAAACAAGAACATAGATATAATCGCCATGCATCATAGGACATACACAAAAATTAGAAAGATATTAAATCTAAATATTAAACTAAAACTAGAAAATGTGCAATTTCTGAAGAAATTGCGTGTGAAGTCTCCCACAGAAGGAGCTCAAGTTTAGCCTATCACATCAATGCAAAGTACCCAATTGTGACTACAACCATAGCAATAGCTGGCAACAAAGACGTAAATGTAACGAGCTAAACTCTGCTAAATTTGCCAAACAAACACGCTTTGTTTGACCAAGTTTTTGACAGAGAGGATGGGCAAAGTTTTATTTTAACGATAATTTTTTAATTTTTTGACGATTGAAAGATGAAAACAGCACAATTCCTAATGGTCAAAACTAAAGTTTGCAGCCAACAATTGGACTACTCTCACATATAGCAAAGGGTAAATGATTACACATGAATCTGTGAAATGTCTGTTAGAGAAAATAAATGACTAAAGCCACGGTTTTGCAATCTTTTGAGCTGATCTGCCACAGTAACACAATGTATCTAAATTTGTATTAAAAAAATAGTCAAATTTTTCAAATCTCTACAGTGCTAGTTTTATTCCCAAAATTAAAAAACAAAAAAAAATTACTGTGACATGATTTTACTGTACCCAAAGATTTTACCGGGACACTTGTTTAGCAGGTAGGAGAATGTGGAGGAGGCAGGCGTTAAACGACAGATGGCAACATAATAGACAGCCGTTGTCATGGAGGACAGTTGGAAGAAGACGAAATGACAAAAAAGTTGTAAAGGAAAGAGAATAATGTGTGTGCGCGTTGGTGTGTTTGTCATCTTACAACATTGGAGTGGATGGCGCCCAGGCTGTTGCTATGAGGCACACGGGGGGCAGAGCCACTGCGGCTTAGCGAATGAGAACGTAGTGTCGCAGAGCTCGGCCGGAGGAGACTCGCGATGACAGGAATATTCGAGGAGGGCCGAGTGGACAGCAGCCGTACTTCATTGGGCGACGAGAGGGACGCTATGGACCGAGGGCAGGAGAATGACCGCCTGATTCGGCCGGAATGAGTTGGGGAATCAGAAGGGGCCGAACTGATTTTGATAGACTTGAGCACTGGTTTCCAATGCATTCGACCTGTGTAGAAACAGAACATAAAGAAAGGAGGCTCTCTGGATCGTAGGTTCACATACAACATAATTTGAGTCTATGTAGTCAGCCCTGTAAAATATTAGCACAATCACTTTAAACTATGTCATGTAGTTGCAGTGGCTCCTAAAAAAACACACACACACACACAGTTGTCTTTTATGTGATATTATGTCTGACCATGGGTTAAAGGGGAAATCACTTTCTTCATCTCAGTTGCTCATGGCTCAAATCAATCAAAACTCACCGAGGGAAAGTCACACCTCTCAGAAATAGAGGTGAGCCGTGATTAGTCCTGAGCAACTGTGATCTCATTTTCAGTTTCAGACATAGGTTCAGTTTACTCGCTTCTTTTAATGAAAATAGTGTCGTAATAACCGCAGATAACATGAGCTGCTGTTAGCTGCAACTGGCACTGGCTGCTAACAACAGCCAACTGACGTCTGCCTGTAGCTCTTCCTATTACGGTAATAACTAAGAATGTGCCAGGTATAAAAATGCACATCCGTGCATCTTCCTTGAATTGTGTCGAATAGAAAAATGAAAATTAAAAAAAAACAAATCTTCAAGTTACCGTTTAATAGGATGCACCCATACTACATACAAAGAAGTATGTCTTATATTTGGGGTATTACGGTATATTTTTTATCTCTCTCCCTCCCTCTCTCTCTCTCTGTATACACAGCGTAACATATAGACACAACACCTTCTTTAAACCAGTTCAGTGTGATTTGGCCACAGTAGCATGCTGCTAATTAGTGAGCTTAGAGAACAAGAGACTAAAAAAAACTGCAGCTTTTAAGGGTCTCAAAGTCATGTCGAAGATCAGTAGCTAATCAGAACTTTTTTTTCTTTTTTTTTAATCAACTCAGCTATGCACATTTGATTTGAAAACCAAATGGCAAAAAGTCCCAAAGTTTGTAGTCTCTTTTTGGGCCCATAACATTATGTTCAGTCTAATAGAACATACTGTTGTAAAAAATATTTTTTACCTGACTTCCACTCTAATGCACACTAGCATGATCAATGTCGAGCGTGACCTTACCGAAATAACTGTCAGTCACACTTGCTGCCTTCTGGGACTAGTCACATTAATTTGTCTATTAGTAATTGTCAGGTTCAGACATAAAAATAAATAATACTTTGACAAGCGCGAACCTTTCTAGGGGTGTCACAATGAAATTTACATACAAGTATGTCCATGTTAATAAACAACTCACACGCATGCACAAAATATGCATATCAAAATACTGATTCTCCCCATGACCCTTGAAATTCCTTCAGCTGATCTTGTACGCCAGTATATTAGTCCTTGCTGCATATTTACTACGTGTGTCTGCATCACATGTTCATGAGTGTGTGGCTGCTGAAGCACGCCTGCTTTGGATGCCAAATGAGAGCATTATGGGGTTTAGTCATCCAGCCCTTTGATGGCTTGGTGTGGAGTGGGTCTTGGCAGGGTTGCTGTCTTACCCTGTATACACATCCACTCACAAGCTCATTCACAGTCCAAATGTTTCACGGCTTTGTCTGCTGTTTCGTTACAAATGCAGTGGGCTCATGCAAGTATCCTTTTTCTTTTAACTCTTGTAGGTGGAGTGTTTTTCCTCCTTTCCAACAAGGTCAACACATGGACACTGATGAAAAGAGCCGTCTACTTGAAATGAATGTAAGTTTATATGACATTTAGACGTATATTTGGGAAAGCTTGTGGTTTATCGTTCTCAAAATAAAACAGGGAGCATTTCAGCATATAGTAGTAGCATATAGTACAACATATAGTAACTCAGGTTAAGCAATCACTGTTAGAGGTTCAGATTTAAAACAAGAGCATTAATATTATTGAAGCAGTGCAAATGATATTTTTTCTTCATTTATGGGACAAAATCAGGTTCCCAGATTACACAAACGGTGGAGGGAAAGATTTCTGCTCTACTGCAAATTATTGCCACATTAAGAGTATATGTGTATTGGATGTTATGAGATGAATGTATGTATGTGGAATATATAATGCGCGGATAACCACCTAACCACATGTATGACCTGCAAAAACAACCAACAAATTTACCTGAGCGCTCGGCCAATCTCTTCTCCTTGCTTCCAAGGTCATACGAGACTTTTTTCTCTCTCTTTTCTCCACTTGTACTTCCCCCCTCTGCTTTACTGCTCTCTTCCTCCTCCTCTTCATCTGAGGATAAACAAGAGTTTGCAGCACTGCTACCACTGGTGAAGTCCGTCAGATAGTCTGGCCGTTGACGTCGTGACGACTGGCTGCACTCTGGCGTGGCGGTCAAGGGCTGGCAAAGACACGGGTTGTTAAAAAATATACATCATTTATAAATATGCAACAGTTGAAAAACAAAGTGAACCTTAAAAGCAAACAACCAGAAACAAGCCAGAAATATAAACAGTGAATGTTACACTATCTAGTGGAGTTGCTGAATAAAATACCAGTAGAGATACCACTACAAACGTAGTTTATTAAATCAGACGTGGATGGCACAATACGTGGTTTTAAGTCTATTTTTTTCAGCCATTGCGCTAGTTAGGGGGTACTTGAAAAAATACTTCACAGGCAGTACGCCAGTAAAAGAAAGGTTTAAGCACGAATGATCTATAGGCAAAATTTTGTGTTTTTTTTTTTTAACTTTTTTGTTTTTAGGATATCAACATAAACAAGTATCATGCTTTCCAAAATAAAACTAGTAGACAACTGGAAATGTACCTTATCGCAAAGTGAAAACAAAATTTTGGCAGTTCTCCCTCCTTGTTTATAAATACCAATAACTCGAAATTAATTATCACAAAAGTGTGGAAAATATAATAAGATATAAGCAGTAAATCATCATTGCAAGTCAACTACTACGTCAATCATGAATGATTGGATTGGATGGATTACTTATAGTCGATTTTTTTTATTTTTAAGCAATTACAAATTAAAGGTGGAGCAAGGTCCAGACATTGTGTTTGACTAAAGAGTTGGCCCTTACTTGAGCACAGATAAATATTCATTCCGACACATAATAGGAATAGCTAAGTTCAAGCCACCCAAATTTGGAGGAAAAAAAAAATCAACGCACAGATTTTAAGGTGGAGATATATTTCACCCTATGGACTATGACGTATCCATATGTTATAGCATGGATACTATAACGTATGGTAATGGGATGGGAAGTCTCATCACCAACCCTCAGTTGAACTTTGGATTGACTCAATAAGTAGTCATAGAAAATTTCACATTCATCTTTTAAAAGCCAGTAACAATAAATAAAGCACGCGTGGTTTCAGGCAAGCAGCATCTTTAACAGTAAAATCCAACATGCTGAAACAAATTGAAAGTTTGACTACTGTGCCTTGGGACATTTGAGGTCTGAATTTGTTATTCCCTCAGCTAATGTCAAAAGTTAGACCTAACTAATCCTGCACCAAAAAAGACTGATCAAATTGTGTGTCTACCTACAATCCTGTAAGGCGACAAAATTGATTAATAAAGCATGCGTCCATCTGTCATGTTACAATTAGCACGTCAGTCCTGCCATGCCAACCAAACTAATGGGCAGGAAGTGATCAGGAGGGCTTGCACAGCCACCGCGGGCTAGTTGTGTGGGTGATTGATAGAGAAGAATGGAGACGGTAAGAGATTAAGCTCATGAGGAGACAATAAAGCGGAAGATAAGAGCATCAGGTTAATAGAGAGAGAAATTAGGAGAGCCAACCGAGAGTTGAATTAAGTGACTGGACCGAGTTTCAGGAACCTGAAGCTATTTAGCAAATCACCATTTGCATTAAAAAACAAAACAAAACAACAACATCTATTTCAAGTAATGTTTAAAAAAAGGATTAAGCTTGCCAGAAAGGCTGCCCTTTACAAAGCCTCACCCTGATATCATTGTGTGGATCAGTCCATTTCCCTTGAACAAATTCAGTTGGCTACTAGCGGCAGTTTAATTTTTGTTTTAGTTTCAAATGTGTCACAAGCAAGACGCCGCCAGCGTGTAAACAATGGCCGCCCACAAAGAGCCCGGTGTAGAGGTTGGGATGCTAGCATGACAACAACAGTTGTATCAAAATTGGACAGCATTTCATCATTAAAAGAAGCGCAAACAATAGCAGCTTCCCAAGGAAAATAATATTTTCGCTCTTTTACAGTCCACCTTAAGCAAGAGACTGGCTAGTGCATCCTAACCTGATTTTTTTTAAATGGATGTGACAAGGAATATTCATCCAACATTGACTAGATATTTCCATTTGGATTTCTGAACACTATCAATTATTTCCAGGTGATTTTGTAAAGCTCTTGAACAAAAACGTGAAGAAGACCATATGGCTTGTCAGGTTTAAGAAACCCTAAAGAAAGTGTTCAATGAAGCTTAAGAGTAAAAATTGAGATTTCGGAATAAGGAGTGGTGGTGGAGTTACATCCACAGTGGAAGAAGCCTCTAACAAGCATCTGAGAATGAAACTTCATATCCTTTCTCTTGTGCCTTGTCAAAAATCTCCCCAAAAGTCCCCAATCACAATTTCTCACTCTCTATTCTAGCTTTCGGTTCAATTTTCACCAGATGGTGTGTGAGCACGACACCCCACGGAGTAAATTTACCCGTCACAGCTCTTTCTTTCCCCGACTCTGAATGTCTCTCGCCGCACATTCAGCACCAGAGAGTGACGCCATCCAAATGAACTTGGACAACAGTGATTGTGTCTAAACAAGTCCTTACTCTAGCTAATGCATCACTGAACTGCCCTGTCGACAGAGTGTTCCAGCCAATTTAGCCCTCGAGTGAGGAATGGGTGTAGATGTAGGGGAAGAGGAACGGGATTAGGTGGGGGGGTGTATGCTGAAGGGAGGCGAGCGAAGCAAGGTGATGGAGGGAGTAATGCGCTGTCGAGGGAAATCTTGGGGGCGTGGGGGGGCATGTGACAGAGAAAGAGGGCGATAGAAAGATAGTGTGGCGAGAAAAAGAGGCGGTCTGACAGCTGTCCCCTTGAGGCACTTGGGTCCTCTCTTTAGGCCTCTGATTCTTTCCCCTTGAGCCTAACACACTACTCGGAATCACATCCTATGTGCTTGCTGTGGGCATTAGATCCATGCACCTGCCTACCTACCACTCTCCCCAACTCCCCGTCGTCGTACTTTTACTAAGGGTCCCTGGAGGCGAGTGGCCTCTATTCTCCTTCGACTTTCCCAGTTTGTATGTCTACTTCTCGCACTAAAGCACCTTAGGGGCACGTTGCCGTGAGGATTTGCCCATCAGCTTCTCGTCATCCAGTTCGCATTGCTCTAGAAGATCCAAGATGTCCTCCTCCTATATGCCAAAACACAAAAAAACAGATAGATGACCATAAAACTCCATAAAATTTTTAGAATACAGTGGATTACATTCAGTAATATTTTTTTTTGCTGATCATTTCACCACCAAATCACAAATAAACTGAGTACCGTATTTTTCGGACTATAAGCCGCACTAAAATAATCAATTAAAAAAAGGGAGGCAAAAGAAGATGCCATTGAAGTATTGATTTTGAGTTTGAACTGCTATTTAACTCTGCAGTATTCTGTCAGTGTTCTGTTGAACCATCCATACATCTGTGCATTTTCAATAAATATTTTGGTTCTTAACATGCGGGGATGTTCCTTCTGTTGAAGATAGGATGTAAACAGGCAATTAAAAACGTTTTAGATATAAATATATTTTAATTTATTTATTAAACTTCCATATACCATCTTCGCTGCATAAATATCTGATGTTACGATCTCCGGCTTATAGTCCGGTGACAAAAATATTTTTTTTGCCCAATTTTTGTTGCTGCAGCTTATATACCAATGCAGCTTATCGTCCAGAAAATTCGGTAGTTTTGCTGTAAAAATACATCCTAGAGAAACAAATGAAAAGTTCAATTTGATTATAATTGGAAACATGGTGCACTTTATCTATACCATGTTTTGTCTTAAGCGTTTTCAAAGTCATCATATTTACCTAATGGAAACATTTGTGGTCTACTAATGCTCAGCAACACGCTAACATAACCATATTAACCTAGCTACTAGCTATCTTTGCGTTAAATAACACTGGTTACTGAATGTACCTCCATTCAACTGTGTTAATATTGTACTAGCTTTGTTTTGCTTTTTCATGTAGCTATCAATCGTTGAATGCCAAAAGTTTTCTTTTTTTTTTTTTTTCAAACCTTAAATTATAAAAACTAGACTAAGTTGTCACAACATACAGTACCTCGCTGCCCCACAACGGGATGCGCCATCAGAAAGTTCAGCTGGCTACAGTCTGCCGTTATTTCCAACGATTCTTTGACATGGAAGCAAGAAGAAACTCTCGTTTTGGTTTGACGTGAAGGTGAAAGTAAACTGTTTCATTTATTTTTTCATTGGTTTATTGTGTCAATCAATAGGACTATTGTGTGGTCGAGTTACACTTGACTCACAACAATTGGCTTGCAATTTTTTGTTACCAATATCAATTTGAATGGTTTTTAGCAACCTTTGATTTCAAAATGTGTAAAATTTAGTTGACATCACAGTCACAATGGCCCTGCGACAGAAGCTATAACGACAATGTAGCCCATGATAAAAATGAGTTTTACACCCGTGATCTAGATTCATATGCACTCAATGAACTGTAACTATTTGGGGTACAGTGGATGCACTTCAAATACCAAAATACAGATTTTAGGTCATTATCCCCAGATTTGTTCCACAAAGGAATGGTAATGGGTGAAGAAAATGATGAACAAAAATGCTGTTAGCAGGTAATACCCAATATGGGATGATATTTTATAATATCTATCTAGAAGTTTTCATTATAAACATAAACACAACTTCTAAAACTCTAAAACTACATGAATAATAATTTACACATCAACATGGGTAACTTCTTTATGTGCCAGGGTCATGTTAAGAGTACTTTATATTGTGCAGGTAAAAAGTTGACGCTTCACTGTCTAGCGTACTTATCTTGTACCAGAAGACCAAGTCTGCAATTCTATTTTGCTTGTTGAGGTTTGTTGAAGGAGCAGTATTTTATATCTGTTCTTGGCAGCCTCTACTGTGACATTCTCTGCCTCCACAACCTGGCCTCCACATTGACACAGGACATTAATTTCTCCATTTATTTCCACTATAATAAAACTTGATTATAGCTTGTGGTTTAATGGCACCCAGTCAAGTTGTGGCTCACACACTACATAACTAATGTCATGTCAAGACTTTCAGGGAATTTTTCAAAAATCTAAAATTAGTTTTCTGTTTCTGGCTTATAGTCTTGAAAAATGGCCTGAAAATCGTTGTTACCATTCGAAAGTACAGTGTAGTTTCTTGTTCTAACTTTAACAGAGGAAATAATCACTCTAAATCTTAGCCGTGGAGACTTTACGTTCACGCCCAACCTTGACTGTTCAATATACACTACGGGGACTTGATCCAATTGGAGATGACTTTCATTTGGGTTTTGTTGTACTATACTCAAAAGGAGGATTTGATATGAAAAACAAGTTAGAAAAATATTCGAATAAACTCATGATTGTTTTAGGCCTTGTCTACACATAGTAGGGGTTCTTCCAAACAGGCAGTAAATGTCTCCGGGTACTGATGTCTGGAGTTCTTTCTGATTGGACACGTCAGAGGCAAAGTTCTTCTGATTGGACAGAATTTGTCAACACTACTGCCGCCTAGCGACTTGGCATGATTGTAGGTGAATGAAACCACACTGTGCTGGATTTCTATAGATGAGATTTCTTTAAATAAACGACGACAAGGGGGAGACTATGCAGGTTTAAATAAGCTGGTTGAATGTAGACAAGGCCTAATTTTATGACAAGGTTGAATTTTATGTTAAAAGGGTGATGGTCTTAAAAGGATACTTTACTCATTTAACCTTCTTCAGCAGTGAAAAGTTAATATTTTGTCCTTTGGTGACCCAATTATTTTTCTTTCATTTGTAACAGCCTCACATGTGCTCAGAGTTCAGCTAACAACCAATCAAGGCTCAGCTTGCTAATGTCACTTGACTAAATCCAGAAAACCACCAAAACAGGTGATCTGTGATTGGTAATTTGATGTCATTTTCAGTCAACAGTAAGAAAATTAGTTTTTAAAGGTATTAATTGAACATTAAAAATATGAATCAAGTTATAGATACAAATATAGACTTAATAGTATAGCGCTATAATAACAACATTTTTCAACAAAATATTAACTTTGTACTCCTGAAAATGGCTAAATAAGTCAAATATCCCTTGAAAATAGTTCTCCTGAATGTTTGTGCCATAATGTGTGTTCACACTGAACTGCTATATTCACATCCTTCAAAAGCTGTCCCTTCTTTGAGGACAGCCCTGTTGTAACATTGTGACTTTAATATCTGTCTACAGAGACTCATTTGTTCTTCTCGACTCGTCTCCATCCTTTCACACTTTGAACAAGATCGCATCTCCGAGTTTTGACTAAATGTGTGCATTTCCTCTGCTTGCTCTTGATTGGCATCGGTACAAAAAAATAATCTGCTGAAATTCCGCCTTCAAACACAATACCGTCTATAATACAAAATGTGACAGGCAAGAGGTGGATGTTTCAACAAAAGCTGCAATAGTTGCACATGACATCTCTGCCAAATCCTTTCAGATTGTGTGGTGTCAGTCCAACTGTCAAAAAAATTCTATTCACCATTCACTTTATCCGTTAACTATTAGTTATCAACTTTGAAGCCTTTTCACTAACTAACCGTCATGAAAAGGAGACAATAAAAGAGGAACAAAAGCCATCATGATATGTGGAAACTGAATTGTTTCCCTGATTTGAAAAGCTATGTGTACTGCATGAGGAAGCAGGGAGCTAAAAAAGCCAGAGTAAAAAAATAAAAGTTTCAGCATTACTTGCATGCAGATTATTGCTTCTAAACTCCCTAATATAATGCAATTTTCTTATTATACATGTTTGTGTCTGTATGGTGCAGTTTGCATACCGTATATGTTTGTGTGTGTCAGGGTGTGCACATTTTACATTCAGTCAAGCACCAAGATACATGCCTTCATTTGTTTCAGAGGATTATTCATTTCCTTCTGAAGCGAGGCAGCTCGCCCAGCGAGGAAGGTCTGAAAGGCGGAAGAGAGGAGGCTTTCATACTTCTCCAACAGCAGCTTGTCGTCTGGGGGGTAAATACGTCTGTTGGCCGCAGAGACACATACACAAAAAGAGAGAATAGCACGGACAGTGAGGGTGGAGTGCAGCAAAAGGGAGAAAGAAAGGTGAAAACTGAAAGAGACCATACTTTGCAAATTCTGAGCTGGAAAGAGTAGTTCACAAAGGAGACAACAAAGGGTGTGTGAGAGGAGGGAGGACAAGTGGTGACAAGAGAGGTTTGAGACGGAATATAAGAGATGATGGGATACGACTAAGAGTTTCAGGCTCTATCACATGATAGATTTGACCAAAAAGAGTCAGAAGTAGTAGGAAATAAAGTAATTCATTTCAATAATACGGCGAAAAAAATGAAAAAGCTGAAATGTGAGTTGCACAAACACGAGATAAGAAATGGTATACATAAACACGTCAAAAGTACAACACATACTTTCTACCAAATACTCAAGACTAAACTAACAGTGCACAATGTTTGTGTGAGGCCTGAAGAGATTAGAGAAAATGTATAAACCACAGCCTGCTTATCCTGAGACTACATCTCCCAACGTGTCTAAAGGTAGCAGTTGAGCCATCAAATCAAAACCACAACTAATGAATAAACAAGTACGGTCAATGTCCACCTACGTCGAGGCAAACGGGATTTGGTCACAAACAGACACCCTGAAAGAAAAAAAGATTGGAGGCTATGTATTATTAACACAGGCGCAGCTGTGACTACTTTCCAGTCTTTCCTTGGCCAAATGTAATCTGAATATAGATTACAAATTAATGTTTTTTTTGGGCAATGTAGTTCCTTGAGATGCAGGAGGTGTCATGAGTTTCAAAGAAGGAAATGACATCCTGTTCGCAGTTTGTAAGAAGTAAACGTCTACATTTAAATACCCCTAATGTCGTAGTTAAAACAAAAATCTGAAAAGGAATGCCTCCAAAGATGCAGAAAAACACTCTCATGAAGTCTCACAAGACGATCTTCAAATCTTGCAGGGCTGTTGGCCCAATTTTTGAATTAAGTCTAACACAAATTACAGTGTAAAAGTGAGTATGGGACAAGTTTTCTCTTTTTGGCTATTTCATAAAAAGCCATGAATCACAATAGTGTGTTTTCCATTAGCCCTCAGATTTGGGCAAAATGCACATAAGCTAAGTGATACACAGAAATATTGAAAAAGCATCCAAATATTATGAAAAAGGTTTTATGCTCTTGTGAGGTAGTTTTTGAGAGGTGTAGAAGTATTTTGGCATTCCCACTAATCATGTGGCCTTGGTAACATTGGAATTCAATTGGAAGCTTCCCTCATTCCCTGTGAATGCAGTGCAGAAGTACTCGGTCTACATGGCATAAGCATAAGGGACACACTGGAATCTGTGCAGGAAATAGGCATGTGCAAAGATGTATTTTGGAAATATAATAGATATCATTAAATAATAATAATAGTGCAATAATGCATGCTGATGTCATATTAATGAACAAAATACAATGACATCCATAACATATATCAGTGGAGCGTGGAATCTGTTGCATGCACTCAGATCAAGCCACCAAAATCACGTTACAGCACCTGCTCACAACTTAGACCTGGTTTTACCTGGTAAAAAACTGTAAATTCCGAACAATAAAACACACTTGATTAAAAGCCACAACTGGAGACCGTGGTAGAGTGGTCGTCCCCAACCAAGAGGCCGTGGGTTTGATCCCCAACCATTGTGACCATGTCAACTTGCTTGAGCAAGGCTCTGAGTCACTTGTTGCTCCTGATTCTGCATCATCAGTAGCTAAATGAGTATCGTTAGTCAGTGTAAAGCGCTTTGAGTACCGAAAGTAGAAAAGCATTATATGAGTGAAACCCCATTTACCAATGGCTAAATATAGCCATTGAAACTAATTTGCACATATATTGGCCATGGATTAATAGCTGCGGGTCTCCACATTATTAAATGGGATATTTTGGAATAAAGAGCTCATACAGAAGGTTTTATTTACCTAAAGCACCGTTTGACACGTCCCGCACCCAAAACAATCTGTAAAGCAGTTATACTGTAGCTATGCAGCATCCCGGAATACATATCAGACACTTAAGACGGCATCCCTCTTAGAAATTGCTAAATATCTTGCACTTGGGCCAATGCTCAATAAACTGCTAAAAATTCTTATTTTTGCTCTCATTTCCTAAACGTACAGCCACACTTCTGTGTTATTGTCTCTTTCTCTCACTTGCTCACGCTCTGTCATTGTCAACCAACTTCGGTGTCATGTTAGCGGCGCAAATAGGTGAATATAATTCAGTAGGAGGGCGGACTTAGTTTCATTGGTCCACTGTCCACTGGTCAGATGTGACTAGACTTTGTTTACAGCTTGAAATGCTACTGTAAAAATTCAGGGTTCAAAACATGCAAAAAAAAAGGAGTGGCTTATAGTCTGGAATTTATGGTACATTCTGTTAGCAAACTGTCAGGTGCTGGGGATGTCTATAGAAAATTACCAGTGAGGCGTATCTATATGTCCTGCATGTACAATGTGGTCAAATGGAATATAAGAGGAATATAAAAGGAATGCGGTGAGGAGATCATATCTCATCACTCATTTTTGAATGTGTCTAAAAATTGCTTAAAATACCGCAGTCGGTGTTTAACATTGTACAATTTACAATTGTACAACAAAATGTTTTTACTAAGAAGGAAAAAAATGTGTAAAGATTACTTTATTTATTATATAAAAGTTTAATCGTTCTGTAATACTGTAAGTCAGTACACTGCACACCAAAGTGTGTGTTTTTTTTTTAACTACTGCATTCATAAACCTTCATTTTGACTGCCCACGAAAGGCTACATTTTTTTCACTTCTTGGTAAATACACTTAAAACCGTCACTTTCTAGCAGTGAACAGAAATTGCAATATCAGAGAGAAATCAGAAGTTGTCGCTTCTCAAAGAGCTTCATAAATCACGATTGAACAGCAAAAGGCCACCACTTCAATAGTGGGTGTTAACAGCTCAATGTTGCACACTTTCCCTGAGCATATGGACTTCATTACCACAATGGCTGCAGTACTTTTAATACCAAAGCTGACATTACCATCTTCCAATCGACCTTTATGATTCAGATCCCATATATGTCAGACATTTCATTTTGGTAAATAGTGTCTTTCAGGTACCTATCTTACAAGATGTTAAATGGATGATGGCACCATCCAGCTGTCCCATCTGCACCTAATGATATAACATACAGCAACAGCCAGATGCAAAGTTGCGCAGTAGACAGACTCCAATTTTGTGCCAGGCAGTATATGAATACAAAATAATCATGAAAAGCGGAATTATGTACTAACACATACTATATAGCGCTTTTCTACCTCAGGTACTCTCAGCATCAAGAGCAACTGGGGGTTCGGTGTCCTGCTCAAGGACACTTAGACATGGTCACAATGGTCACAAGACAAGACAATATTGGGATTTACAATTATGCATACAATTAGGGAACGTATGAATAACATGAAAAAACATGTTTGCGACAGCTCCTCTTTTGGAAAGACATTCTATAATTTGTTTTGTTGTGACTTTTTGTCCATTTATCCAGTGCAATAGATATCTCCGTAATTTCTGTAACTTCAACACAGGGGCTGATGCATTTGCATCACATAAAACAAGTTTGATATCCTAACTTATCCAGTATTATTGTGACTAGTGGAAGCATTATACGCATGATTCAAACACGTAGCATGAGAATAAGCAGTGTAAAAATGGACTGATGAATTTATGTTTATTCCTTTATCTGTATGTTAGCAATGCACAGTATAGTTAAAGAAAAAAAAATCTTCCACTATAGATGGATGGATGGATAGATGGATAGATGGATAGATGGATAGATAGATAGATAGATAGATAGATAGATAGATAGATAGATAGATAGATAGATAGATAGATAGATAGATAGATAGATAGATAGATAGATAGATAGATAGATAGATAGATAGATAGATAGATACTAGAGTTGTGTATTAAAAATGGACTATGTTAGCATCTGCCGAGAATAGAGGCTTTAGATCTACCAGGCCATGACCATGCAGGAAGAGTCAAAATTAAATTTTAAAGCATTCAAATATTAGGCGAGTAGTTAGCACATCTGCCTCACAGCGCAAAATGTGCATGGTAGCTATACCGGAGACTTAATGTTCTTTTTGTCCGCCCTGGGATTGATTGGCAACCAGTTTGAGGTGTACCCCACCCAGCATCCAAAGACAGCTTGTATAGGCCCCAGCATGCCCGCGACCCATGAGGATAAGCGGTTAAGATAATGGATAGATGGATAGAAAATATTGAGCAACATTTCACTGTCTGTGAAGTCAAAAATGCTTGAAAATTAGACCTAACATTCGTAGGACCTACACAAACCATGTTTACAGTAAAATGAAATGACGTTTCAAATAATAACCATTGGGCGTTCAGGTTTTCAAGTTGTCAAACATCGTCATTCCGAAAGAAAGTTGAGCTTTCATTTAGCTCAAGTGAAAATGGTGCTGACTGAACACGCCGTGTGAGGGAAAGGTTAGAAGCAAAAAGACTTTACAAGGGCCAAGCTGTACATCAAAACTTGTTGTTGATCTGATCCATCTCTGAGGTAACAGTAGAGCTGGCACGCTGTTCTCCAAGGTCTCACTGAGTGAGCAGAGAGTATAATACAAGTGCGGGGGAGGAAGGATGAATTGAGGCAAGAAAGTAAAGCACACATACTGAGGCCTCTTTCATGTTGCAAAGGAAAGAAACTTGCCGTTAATGTAGACTTTCCTTTTTCTACTTTACATAATGTTGACTTGTAGATGCAATGCAATTGAATTCTTATGTCATTGTGCCCACAACACTTTCTGCTTGGTTGCTCTGGCACTACGTCTTTTCTCCTTGGAGAAATCAAAGAAATCAGATGGCCCCATAATTGTAAGTGGAGCAGACATTAGTGATATGGGTGAAGGTCCCAGAGGAAAACTCCTTGACAGTTTGCCTTTGCCTTACCTGTAGTTGCCCAGATGTTGTTTTTCATGCGCCTCCCTGCAGACCTGCTTGCGGACCTGCACCAGTCGTTCTTTCTAGGAGAGGATATAGCAAAAAAGATATGTTCATTCAGGTAAAGTTTTGCCTGTAGTCACCTACAAATGACTACAAGTCAATGGTACCCTTTAATATGGGTATTATTATGAAGGGAGGACAGGTTTGCACCGGTAACAGAGTCAATTAGGTGATATGTACATTCAAAAAGGTGGCACCTGAATGCGCACCTTCAAACATCATGTCCCTTTAAGTATAGGACTCTTTCATACTACTTGCTGATTACTGCTGTGGCTCATTCAAATGCAAATCAAAGAGGGTGCGAGGCGTGAGGCAATAGCTATAGCTGAGAAAAGCTCCCTGACTGAAATTTAATTAAATGGTGTACTAGTATACTTGTCTTGGAAAAAATTAGGCTTTCAGTTTCTCTAAAAATGTAAATGTGAGTTTTGGGGAATGAATTGCAATGTATTTAATTAGTGTCCTTGATGAAACTTTTGAGTACATACTGACAAGTGTCTGAATGAAAAAATATCTGAGGATTTTTTTTTTCTGATCCATACATTTTTCGATTATGAACACATGCTAACTCTAAAAACAGTTGGATCGAAAATAAACTAATAATAATAATAATAACCCTATTCATGAAAAAGATCAACTGCCACTTGGGTAATTTCAACACTTTTATTTAAGATATTTATCTGACCAAATACTCATGTTGTTTGGTGCAAAACAACATAACGTGTGTGTTGTTGTTTTTTTTTTGTATTTTTGAGTTGTATTCATTTGAACCAACTTTTGGATACAAATCACTGAAAAAAAATGGTTGGAAAAAATCAAAGATGGATCAATTTGGATCAGCTTGGATTCATTCTTTATTTTTCTTTTTTTTGGGGCGGGGCAAAGTTTGACACCATATCATTTGTATCACTAGACACAAAATGTTGGGATCAAACACTAAAATACTGTGTGAACGAGTTGGGTCCAATGAATGATCCACAAAACAACACATAAATATTGTTTAGGGATATTTATTTCACACAATGTTTTTGTTGTTTTGTACCAAATAATCTCGATTTTCTTTAGTTGCTTTGTATAAAACAATACTACTTGGGTCGACTTGACCTTTTTTAACCCACCTGTTTTTATTGTTCCGCAATAGTATGTGGCAATATGTGGAGTTATTATTTTGGTGGAGAGCATTTGTAATTTGGATTTGAAGCATATTTTTTACACCAGTCTTTCTGGCACACACTGTAATTCTCCAGTAGAAAAAAAACAAAACAAACAGTAATGATTTTTTTTTAAAAGCCTTAAACTACATGTAAATGAAATGTTTTCTCTGTAACTCACAAGCTCTTCACGCCTTCGCTCTAGGGTGTGACGCTGTCGCTCACGGTCTGATGTAGCAGCCGAGAGTTTTTTTCCGGAACCTTGCCCGTAGAGTCGCCTCTGGGCCTCTGCTTTTTGCTGTGCCAGGTTGCGTTTTTTATCACTGGCTCTACATCAACACAAACACAAACTCAATGTTGACTTAAAAACAAAAGGCGCTAATACAGACACCTCCACAAAGTATTTGTTCAAAAACACAAGAACATATGATAAACTCAGGGGTTTTTTTGTCATTGAATTACATTGAATGAGATACAACACAATAACTCTTTCAACATTTTTATTTGTAACTCTCATATATGTGTCAAATTACATTAGATTTAAAATAGTGCTGCCAAGTGAATCAATTTTGTAATTTCTAATGTTTTTTTTTATTTTTTTTATTGGATATCTTTGCACGTGTAAACTCAACTGAATATTTGCCTTAGAGTGATAATGCAACTTAGTTGCACGACAATCAACTATGTCACAAAGACACAAACACAAAGAGAAGATGAACACGTCCAGACACCTAATTCAAGTAGGCTGTGTCTTGTCTGGAGAAAGGGCAATTCATTTTAGTCAATCGCTAGCCCTTTAAATTGGATATTGAGTGCCGTTAGGGTGGGGACAGAGGTTTATCAATGTCCATGCCTGGCCGGGCCCGGATTGATCCCACATTAATACAGCTGGTATGGCGAGCGGATTTGGGGACAGAAAGCCCTCCCTTTGGGGGAAGTGAAGCCTTATAAGGGAGAATCGAGTGAGGCAGAATAGAACAAAGACCATAGTACCTTCAGCATGGGCATACTGTAAACATGTTGTCAAGTGAAAAAGATTATTTTCACCACCACCACATTCAATGTCCTACAATTCATTTGCCATGATATAATCAAAATCTGCATTGAATTTGTACTGCAATCACAGTGCCAAAAATCAACCAAGATTGTTTAGCTTTTGAGCTCATTTTGATGAGGCATTTGTTTGGACCTGCTGAGCCGATGGATGAAGTGATTTTTTTTTTTCATCCAGTGCGATTGTTGTAATTCTCACAGGAACTGACCCCTCAAGATCTATTCCACATGCAATCAATAATTTGTTTGTGTGCGTGACTTCGGAAGCGTGACTGGCTGTGGAAGCCAAGTGTACAATGATCAATTCGTGGGCAAGTTCATGACCCAAAGTAGGAAAAGAAGGGAACTTCCTCAACTGACTATGAAGAAAATTAACAAATAAGTTAAAAATCGTGTTTCTGTATGGGAGAAAAGCTGGTAGCGTGTGTGGTTAGCATGTTATGGGTTTGACGCACAGCTGAGATCTTTTTGTATGCGGTTTGCATGTCTACAGTATTTAGGTTTTCCAAAAAGTATTTGAAAACTCCAGTTTTTGCTCCAGTTTCCCTTGGGTGGGATGTGTTGTCCTGATGTTAGTTCACAACAGCACATGACAGTAATAGATGGTATGACAACAACTTTAACAATGCAGTGTTTAGTACCTCCAGCAGAAGTATTGATTTTGGACATGTGAGAAATGTACCCTAAAGCAACAATACAGTATAAAGCTTGTATAAATATAAAGGTAAACAACAAACCCTGAACAATTTTTCCAAATAAGAATACAAATAAAGAGAGCTTCAAAGTATTTGTATGAAGAAGCATACTATTAGAAATGATTTTACAGTACATACAAAATACAGTGTACAGCTAGTTGAACAAGACAGTACACAAACTTCAGATCTATTTGTTTTACTAAATAAAGAACACATGACAATTGAACCTCTAAAGTGTGAAGTTAGCTTTTCACTTGAAGCATAAGGAATCCCTAAAATGGACTGTGTCAAAAAACATTACCTAATGTTGAGTAGTTTCAAAGCGTTGAGCAAAACTCCTTTCTTGACTTCAAAATCAATCTTCAGATCTGTCCCAAAACTTGGCGCTCGATTGATCTGTCAGAGAGAGTAGAGTGAATATATTTATATATCTTTATGCTTCAACTACTTTTGTCATTCAGGTCATTGTCATTTGACTATTGCTTTCCTTTTTCTCAAATAAATAGGCAGACATTGTAGGCATTCCAAAGGGCAGCTCTGAAAAGTTTTTGGTTAAAGTAAAATAAGAGTGATGAGTATATATCTTGTTATTTTTTTTTAGTATAAACAGTGTTTGGGATGATTTTTTTGTTTGTTAGTGTACCAAGAAATTATCGGATTATTCTCATATAAAATAGGTTCTTTAATTCAATAAACACTGTTATTTGAGGAGGAACAAAAGGAAAATTACTTAGAAAAATAATGATCCTTTAAAAAAAAGAAAGAAAAAAGAAAGAAAAGTCCAGTCCAATGTCATGTATTGCGTCAGGGCGAATGCAAAATACTGTATAATGAATAAATGTTGGATTTCACTTCATTTTCTTCTGAGATAGAAATGAAGTCGTTAAAGGGCACCAAGGTCAATGTTTTCTTTTTTACTTAGTTGCAGGAGTTTTTTCTATTTGATCACTGAAGGTGCAGTGGTTGACTAGCCTGACATCTGTGCAGGAGCGTGCCTTCGGTTCCCATTCATTGATGGTGTGAATGCATGTGAATGCTTTTCTTGCTTCAAATGTGCATCGATGATTGTAAACTTCTAAATACTGTGACCCTGAATAGGATAAGCGGTAACGAATCTGAGACAGGTATCAATTTACTGTCAAGTTATTTAAAAAGGTAGTAAAATTAATAATCGTCATCACTATCAAAATCATCATCATAATAATAATAAAAAAATTAAATAATACAAAATCATTCCAGGACCTTAGTGAGAATAAATGGTGAATTAATGAATAATGTATAATATAAAATATCATCCTGAGACTGAGCTTATTTATTTGTGTTTACTGTTTCACCCATTTTGTGTTAGCA
Organism: Hippichthys cyanospilos; assembly: GCF_059441005.1. NCBI lineage: Eukaryota > Metazoa > Chordata > Actinopteri > Syngnathiformes > Syngnathidae > Hippichthys > Hippichthys cyanospilos. Next base: position 8,982,324 of record NC_142378.1, on the reverse strand, counting down.
AAACAGCAAAGCTGATCATTTTCCACTCAAAAATGAGACAATCTTTGAAAGGACAACATTTCCTCCACTGAGGACACTTGGATTTAACAGTGTTGCTCAAATGAGTGACAAGATGTAGGCCAAAAACTAGAGTCTACTACAGTGGACACATATGAACAGGCTGGGTCTTAGGAGGTTCTATTATGAAGGCAAAGGCATTTGAAGCCTATAAATATTTACCTTAGAGTAGAATTTTAATAATTGTTATTAAATGCCAAAAACACAGAATACTTGATGGTGTTTTAAAACCAATTTAAAATAAACACTGTCTGGCCATTTTAGGGTGTAAGGATTGAAAAAAAAAAAAAAACAAAATAACAGGCAAACCATTTTATAAGCATTTGCAGCATCAGAATAAGCTTACACAAAGTGAATTGTACCTTGTGCCATCTAACGGAAGAGCAATTTGTTGCCCTACCATGTGAGGTTTCTGACATGAGATTTGATGACAATCAATTATTTTTTGACGTTTAGATACATTTAGGACCTTAATGATGATAAAAAAATATAAAGAATTTGAGAGTATGAATAGGACAACCATATACTTGTTAACTTACAACTTGTTAACATGCAAATTTATGAGTTTGTGATGATTCCCATAATATCCTCTAAAAGGTGAATGGATGGAGGAATGACATGCATCTTAGTCACAAAAAAAAAGTCCCATCACAAACTAGTAGCCTGGTCGATTTTTTTTTTTTTGTCTGAAAAGAAGTTAACTCGTCCATGTTCCCTTTTCGTAAAGTTGTTAACATAAAATGCTAGTTATATTGCAACAATGATCTACTTTAAGAAAAAGAACTGTAAAGAACTGTGAACTGTAAAGATTTTTGAGAAACGGCCCTTTTACAGAGATGTGCAAAGTCCCTGGCACTCAGGAACTCTATCCATTTTTCTTCCTCCCCTCAACGAGTCTTTACTAATCCTCACACAAAGGTGCTTACGGTGCTGTGACGGATTGGAGAACAAAGCTGTATAACGATATTTCACAAGCATAACCAAGCTCCCAAGAACTGACCGAGCCAGGTAGTGGCCAACTTGAGAGAGAAACAGAGACAGAAAGACAGAGATAGAGACAGAGACCATGCCAGCATAAAAACGTTAAGTGAACTTGTGTAACGGCCATCTCCTTTGACACCAAATTGTTTTTCATCAAGGCCCTTTGACATCTCAGCAATTGCAATCTACTGATCGATACTTCGTTTATTTTTTTTACAGTGGTCAAACATTGCAAAAGCTTGTATTAAAAAAAAAAGTATCCAAAAGCAGTGCTCTCATTAGCCTGCGTCCATGAGTCCTAGACACATAATTTTTCAGTGATGCATCTTTTCAAATCAACCTGCATTTATCAGACACGTCATTTTTTTTTAATTACCCCCCCCACCCCCACCTCCAATCAAATAGATTTGCTAATCTATTTGGTCTATTGGTCGGTGTTTTTTCTATGCAGCAAACATTAGCTAAAGGTTGCTGGATGCGATAATTGGCCTAAGCAAAAAATGTGAAAAAAAATTGATGCCTCTCTAGCTTCACTCAATAAAAACAAAAAAATAAAACAATCAACAGATAATTGCAGATTCTTCTGTGTAGTAAGAGCAGAGCCACGTTTGGAGCAAGAGTACCTTTCTAAAAGAGAGAAAAACAAAAGTTCTGTTTCTATTTAAGCTCTTGCTGATATGACAGGCCTAATGAAAAGACATAAGACTTTAAAGTGCCTATAGGAAAGAGGCAGACTGGCTGTGATCCCAGGGACGGTTGTCTCGTTACTTGTCTTCGTCTCTTAGTTTGATTTGTGGTGTCAAGCTGTCAAGGTAGACTGGCATGGCAGCCCTCGCTGCGCCTTGCTTTGCTCTCGCATAGTCTTACTCTCAAACTGCCGCACTCACTTAGTTTCTCAGTCTCCTTCTTGCAGTCTTTCAGCCCATTTTCTGCCCACTGTCTGGTTGCTACCTTATTCATCTCTCCGTTTCCTTTCCCTGGCAGAGGAAGTCTGGCCAGTCTGGTTCTAATGAACCCCTGCTGGCTCCCAAAGCCCCCACTCTGATTTCCTTAAGTGACTCTGGCAGGATCTTAGAGGAGCCCTTGGTTGCTCCAAGACGCATTCAATAAAAATGTCAGATGAAAAGATTAGACGCTTTTTAGTCCAGCTTTGATTCCTTTTAGCATCGGGCGTGGCATCAATGTCACCCAAATATCATTTAGTCGGCCAGTAGCAAAAGCATGCGGTAAAATACGTACCGTGTCAGTAACATTTCAGGGGACAGCTTTGTCCTCTTATGATCACTTAATTATGCATGACAACATCAGAGGCAGAACCATGAGGGAACGCTGTACAATAAACTGAATTTTTAGAAATCAATCAACAATCGCCCAACCACGCTGGGGTTATGTTCCAAATAATACCAGCAATAAAGTTAATCCATGGAGTAGAGGATGATTTTTTTTCCTTGATTTTTAAGTTTTTGTCAATTTGTTTATTAATTTTTATTTTATTTTTTTTCTTGATTTTTAAGTTTGTGTCTATGTGTTTATTTTTTTTAATTATTTTATTAATTCCTTAGTTATTCTTTTTTCTTGTACTATTTGTTTTAGTTCATTACATTTTTTTCTGTGATATGTCGTCGTATGCTTTGAGATATAGGCGAATGTAGGGCGACACACAGAGTGGTTAGCAAGTACACAGTTCTGAAGCAGAAATAGAATCATCCATGCAGAAGATCAAAGTGTGCAAAGTACATTTATAAGGAACAGTAAGCAGATCTAGATGATGTAAAGTTGGCCGGGGTGATCATAGATCACAGCTGTGAAGTGGGTACTTGGAGACTGCTCTCCACCCTGATCGTCCATTCCATCCATTTTCTAGAGCCGCTGATCCTCATGAGGGTCGCAGGCTTGTTGGTGCCTATCCCAGCTGGATTTGGGCAGTAAGCGGGGGACACCCTTAATTGCTCGCCAGCCAATTGCAGGGCACACAAACATTCACGCACCCAACCACACCTAAGGACAATTTATGTCCAACCCACCTACCATGCATGTTTTTGGAGTGTGGGAGAAAGTCAGGGTGGCCGGAAAGAGACCACGCGGCCACGGGGAGAACATGCAAACTCCACACAGGAAGGCCGGAGCGTTCCCATTAAAGCTTTTTCAAACTTTGGGTTAATAAATGTATACTGTACATAGTATACCCAGGTAACTCTAATTAGTCTTTCAAAATAAACCTTTAGTGGACATTGATTTAGTGTCTGTGCCCTACAACAACATGGCCATGGTAATGGCCCAACACCAATCAGCTGCTGTCTTTTCCAAAACAAATCACCATCCATTCTATGTCTGGATTAGTCGTCAAACAAGTGCAAGGTCTCCTCTTGATTAACCAGTTCAGTAAAATTCCTCCCTCATATTATTCTAAGCAGTGTGTAAACAACCACTGCTTTGACAAGGTCCCCTTTCTGTTGTGCACAAAAGAGGGTATTGGCACAGTCCAACCACTACCAGAATGAAGTGTTTGTTGCAGAGCAATAGTGGGAAGAACAAGAAAACGAGAGCGATTAAGCAGAAGAGCGACTACACAGCAGATAGATGAAAGACACTCATTTACACTGGATATTATACGTCTATACACCACAGTGCCTATGCAGGTTCTTGCGAAAAGAAGGATAAAGGAATCAAATAAACCACTTCAAAATGGCAACGGGTAAAGTAAATAAAAATATTTTTACAATAAAAAATGTGGTAGCACAATTATGCACACCCTTTAAAAATGATTTAAATTATGTTTAAAGTGAACCAATCAGATTCAAACTCATCTTAAGTGAGAATCACATCCACGTGCCGCCATTTAATTCATTCACTGCTATTAGTGACAGTTATAGACATCAAAGATTCATTTTTACCAGGCTGGCAATGAATGTGTTAACTCATTCCCTGCCATTGACGGCTACAGATGCCAAAAATCAGTGTCTACTGTCAGTGAATGAGATAAAGTGCTTTGATTAAACGTCACCAAAAAAAAAAAGAAGTTTGGATGTTCTAGTGGTCCTTTCCAGACAATTTTCTGCTTTACAACAGAAGTGTGAAAGTTATGAGCAAACAATGTCTGCTTTTTTGAACTGTTCATAATTCCTTACATGTTGACGAAGGGGCCATTTCCAGCTGAAGAAAATCCACCCCATGCTGCAACCACCATGAGGAGCAGTGTTGTGTTTGAGCCAAGCATACCTTTTGGAATTATGACCAAAATCATCTTCTGTTAGAAAGCAAAAAAATATTGTAAGGAACACTCTTCGAGAACTATTCAACTTAATTGCACCAGAGGCACTTTAAATGGTGGGAGAAGTGTGCTGACCCCCAAATATCCAAATATTGAATGTAAATTCTAAACAAAGTCTTATTTTAGTTCTCTTATCCTTTCTTTTTTTCCATTTGAGTCATATAAATTATGGTTACATGCTGAAAATTTATGAAAGGACTGCCATTTGAACTAGAGTGTGTGGACTTTTTATATTATGCAGGTTATGGACTTGTTTTAACCACCTTAATCAACTGCTGTTTCTGTTTGCCGATTTAATCATTGTGCAGCATTTGTTTTTTCTAATCCTTTAATCTTTACGTTAAAGGCATTTCACATGAAAGGGAAAGCATTGAAAGAAGACACTGGGGAGCTGAAACTTCACTCAGATGGCGATATGTCATATCATGGCAAGAAAACTTAGTAATTACACTACAAGGTGTGTGCCATCCAATGACTAAAATATTGAGAATTATGTGAAAGAAAATGACCCAAAAATGGTCAAAATACTGCACAAAGGTTAAAGGTCAATGTCATTGGGTTGCTGGTAAAGGTCCTGTGAGTACACAAACTAATGCTTAACTTTCTCTGAGTACACAACAAATGCTTAACTTATATTTTACTTCTAAAAAGTAAGCACACACAACAGTGAGATACACAAATAAAATATATCAAGATTGTAATATTTAGTTACGATAGGTACTCCAACCCAATGCATTCGCACACAACTCTATGTCCGCTATTTACATGCAGTATTTATCTTCCGCTTCCAAGACGTGCATGCACACAGTCACACTGTCAGTGGCATTGCGACGCATGGTGATAAATGACTAAAAGCTGAGGTGTGTTTTCAAGTGCTCCATATATGAGGCATATGCAGCCCTAATTTGATACTTATTCTATGAAATAGTCATCTAAGAGGAAAATGGATGTGGATAGATGCAGGCAGTCCCATACATCATTCTAATTATTCCTTAATAAACCTCTTTATGATCTGAAGGGAGGCTTGTAAGTCTCTACTGCCACCTACAGCTTAGAGTGAAAAAGACAATTTCTCCATAAGAGCCCACGAAAGAAAAAAATCAATGAGCATTTAAATAACAATGAATCCCGCTAAGTGCAGCAGATTCATCAAAAGCAGAAGGAAAATTAAAAAGAGAAGTGGGTATTATAGTAAAGATATTAATATAAAACGACATTGTGAGTAATTTTTCAACCACTGCAGTTCAATACATTGAATGAGGAAAACTTACAGTACATACAGGAAGTCACGGTGCCACAATGAATGCTGGATATTTGAGGGATTGGAAAACATCTTAAAAGCTGTAAAAGCTCTAAATATTCCTCCATAAGATTCAATGATTTGCTTATGGTTGCTCTTCAGATTTACAGTTGTATGAACACAAACCTCTAACCTCACAACGGATTCAACTGCACAGAATAAAGAAAAACTTCAGCCATGGCCACATGAATAAGAAACATTATTTATTATGTTGCAGTTGCATTTCATTTGTGGTGTGTGTTTGCATATGTTGGGAGGTGAAGTAGAAAAAAACATCCATGTGTGTTTTTTTTTTTTTTTTTTTATGTACAAGAGTAGAATGGCATCTGTTTACACTTGCCATTGCAGATTAGTTGCTACAAACACACACATACATTTGCACTCAAAAGTAAAGGAAGTCTGGATTATGTTGGCTCTAAGGGAAGGACAGTTAAACCAAACCCATCTTGAAGCAATCGGGTATAGCGTACTAAAAGAGAAGAAAGTTGTATGAAGGGAGGGAGGGGTTGAAGTATCACCGCCTTTGGGGAAGCAGTCCAGCTGCAGTCTGTCGGTCTGTTGTCGTTATGCCAATTCACACACAACCGCGCACACACTCAAACTGAGACACAAACATCCCATGCCACGGTTGACCTAACCATGCCTGCCTCATTAGTTGCCAATCACTCTGCACAACCCTTCTCGAGCAGCAGGGGGGATAGAAAATGGGAAGGAATGGATGGCAAGATGTAATCACAACCATCAATAATCACGCTGCCTGCACTGCAGCATGTACTGGCATCTCTGGGGTTCCAGTGACTATAATGAGGCTGGACCTCAATCTATTTGTCTTTTGTGGAGGTTCCTGGACACCTTCTGGAAGCTTGCAAAAATGATAAATTATAGCCTATCCTGTGTTTATTCACTGCATACGTATTGTTTTGCCAGTTTTTAAAAAAACCTTTTGGCAATGCAACTGATAATTTGAATAGTTTCAAGCCCTTTTTGTGTCCCGGTGAATGAGGCTAGCTTCAAAAAGGCATGCTTGGATGAGTTTGGTAGGGAAGAACTTTTTTGTGATTAACTACAACAGACATAGTGAGCCAGGTGCTCTCTTAGTTTCCGTGCAGACATTAAGTACAAACATCACGTTAACCGCTATGCTACTACCAATTTACCAAAAAAAAAAAAGGCTCTTATCGGTTGCATCTCCCTAGTTTTTGACCTCGTTTGAAAGGCTATCATTTTTGTCAGTGATTTCTCCCGAGCGAAGATATTTAGCAGTACGTCGGGGGGTCGATTTTAAAACTAGGTTGACTAAAAATATCCACCTCGAAGCTCCACCGGAACTATGTTTGCACCATCGTTGCAGTGATGCAAAGTTAGTCAGAGTTGGTTGTCTTGGTGCACCACCTAGTGGCCAAATGTTTGATCCTATCCTATAGTTAGCGGACTTTCATTAAAGGCAAAGTTAACAGACGGGGCTTCCGATAAGAAAGGGAAAGTTGTGAACTTCCCAAAAAGTACCAGGGCTGTATTAACCAAGAATATAATTTGTTACTAGAAAAAAAATCAGTAGTGACTCGGTTTTCAGTGTTCGAATTAGTTTGGGCAGTCAAGCATGAAATGTGCCCATTATGCTTGTCAGAAAGAAGAGAAAGCAGAAGAAGACTAGCAGGAAGTGACTAACCTTGCAGTAGCTAACGGGCAGCTCCACTACTTAAGTCTGTAAATAACGTTTAGACACGATTACATGTGTTGTGTACATATAACATTATCCAGTTGTGAATTACATTGTAGTGTTTATTGACCTTAAATAGTAATTGCTAGTGTGCCAATGCTAATTGCTTTGGTTGATCATTAAGAATTGGTACAATTTATTGGTGTCTTATAATTCATACTCATAGAAGATAATATATTTGTACATTCATCTTTTTGGGGTTTACAAAGATTGTCTAAAAATATCAGACCTGAGTCTTACTCCAAAGACTTTCTCAAAAAATTGCTGCTTCAGTCTGTCTTTAATGGGAGGATGTGAGAGAAGACATGTTCCTTTTCAATCACCAGCCTCCTACACATTGAGAAAATGACCGATGCAACAGAAAGGCCTAATTTAATTTGACAGCATCTTCTATTTGATACCATCAAGCACTCGGGTATCCACCTGGCTTTGAGTTTACACAGGTTGAAGTTCCATTTCCTGTCTGCAAGTATGCATGTCCAACAACCAACTTTGACATTTGTCGGGGGTAAAAGAGGATGACAGTGTTGGAATGGCGCTCTGGGTAACGCAGCAAGCAGGCGTGGCATGGATAATTCACAATGACACCAACAGTGAAACCTGAGAGGTTACATCTACAAATTTAAAACAAACCTGACGAGGCAAGATTATGTTTCAATTCCTGCCATGATTCTTACCGTTTTAAAAGTAAAAGAGAAGTTGAAAATGAGAAATAGTCAAACGGTTTGAAATAGATTTAATTAACCTCAAACTGTAGCAAAGTAATCTTTCAATAAATTAAATTCAAGCTTGAGGGCTTGCCAAAGGGCACAGTTTTCAGAAAGCCTGTCCTCGCTGCGTTAAACGTCCCTATTGAATAGCAATGCACATCAACAGGCTACAGATGTAATAAAGTTATTTCCAGACCTGACAACCTGCGCGGAGCGCGTTTAAGAAAGCCTCTTGATTCTCACAAACGTCCCCTGACTAATCATTTTGAGTTTTGGCAAGAAATGACTGTTGCTGTAAATGTTGCATGAAAGAGAAGTAGGTGTATGTGTGAAGGATGCTAATTGATGAACGTTATAGAGAGCTGCTCGTCGCACAGGGGGATCATTACTGCTGGAGTGGAACAACTGCAATCATGGTTCTGTACAATGTGTCACACGCACATATGCACGTGCACACACGCGCGCATGTGCACGCGCGCACTCACACAAAAGTGAAGAAGCACCACTGCTCTTTCACAAGCTTTGTCATACTATACAACTGCAGACTCACAAAGCATGGAGCCAGGTTACAAAATTAACCAACAATAGTGTAAAAATTAGGGGACAACTGATTAATCGCTCGATTACGACCCTCCGAAACATTTGCTAAAAATAATTGTTAAAATGGCCATTATTTGATGAATATTTTAATTATTTACCATTATGCAGACCATTTGCAGCAGTTGTATAAAAGCAATACTGGTTTCACTGTTTATTACACATAAATCATACTATAACTTTTAATTCTTAAATACATAGTGTGAAATTTATTGCCACGATTTTACACACAACCTAAATTCAGTTTGAAAAAAAAAAACAACGGGCGCAGAATAAATGAAGCATACATGTGTTAAATGTGACACATAATCAACAACTAACACCACAAACACATATGACAAGAATTAGAATCCTTATGAGATTATTAAGTAAGCAATGGATTGTCAGGACCGATTTTTTTAAGACAATATTTTAAATTTTGACCTCTGCTATTCATGAAAAATAGGTACCAGGTTGGCAGTCAGTTTTCTGTATTTTTTCTAGCAAAAATCAGCAATAAAAATGCAAATATATATAGCAATATAGTAATACAGTCATATGTACTACAATTAATAAGTTGTTATTCAGTATTACATAACAAAATAAACTGGGCCATGAAACAGTCATTTAAAGATTATTGCACGGCAAGTCTCTAAAGAGAAAGATTGTAGTGTCACAATTGCCTGCTGATTTTAATAGTCATTCATAAAAATCGGATGTAAAATTACAACATTCCTCTTTCAATATTACATTTTCAATCAAATGATCTCATAGATTGCCTTACTTTTACGTGCCGTCCGTATAATAATACGACTTGTAATCATGCCAATACTGTGTCTTTATTCTTCCAATATTTTTTTTCACTTGACTTATCAAGGCAATCTCAATTATACTTTTAGGTGTCGTGAAGGCAAACAATGTCCAAAATATACTATACTTATATTATATAATATAATATACTTTAGTCCATTTTGGGGGAGCAAGGAAAGAAAGTAGGGAGACGGTAGGAGTGTTGCTCAGTCAGGTTTAAGGATTTAGGTCAAGCTTTAACTGACTGGTTGACATGAAAATGGTCAGCCACAAATCCTGGAGTGGACTCTAAATTGAAGCCCACTCTGCAATGAATGGAGAGACTCACAATAAATCAAGGGCATGTTTCCTGCTCTCCTGACAAATAATGAATGTGTGACTCAGTATATGTGTATGTGTGGGTTTGTACTAAAAACGTTCAGAATGTTTTGCCTTTTTCCACACATTCATACTTATACCGATATACTGTAGTTTATGAGTTTGCATGAGTATGTGTGTGTGTTGCCTTTTTTTCCCATATATTTAATCCCTATACTTAAATAGTTAATGAGGTTGTGTGCTTGTGTGTAATCATCTCTAATCCTGTCCAAACAGTTTTTTGACCATACTGGAGAATGTTTAATATTATTGGGCAGTGGTTCTCAAAAGCAGATACGAATCCCCCTGGGGTACGTGAAGACACTTCAGGGGATACGAGGTTTGAACAAGATTTTTGAAGGTATCAGCAAATCCAATTTATTGCTTATGATGCTGTGACAGGATTTTTTTTTCAAATTAAGGGCATATTAATTGGAACATGAGGCAATTTTTGCTATGTGCTATTTGTGTTATGGGAACTCCTTTGCAAAAGGTTCTATGTCTTCATTTTGTAATTTATTTTTAATGATGCACATTCCCGTTTGTGATACAATTTTCTGTCAGGCCAGCAATAAATAAAACACATGATCTTTCAGTGTCTGTCTTCTGGAGTTGCTAATTGTATTACACCCAGAGATATCAAAACAAATCTGGTTCCAAAGTTAAGGGTTTTTGTTGGTTTTTTTTGTTGTTGTTTTTTTGCCCCTCCAAAATTGGGTTGTGCTGGTTAGGAGGTCCTTGGCATTGGGGGAAAAAAAAGGTTCTAGGCTATATATACACAAATTAAGGGCCATATGGCTGTGTTTCAGCATTTCTGTGCTTCAGGAACAAGAGTGTACAAGCAAATCAGTGTATGTTTATGCTTTCTGTCAGAGTGAGGCACTGTCGCCCTCTTTCTCTTGCTTGATGGAACAGTGTGTCACTTCAGAAGCCGCTGACACTTAGGTAGCAGCTGGACAGGTGAGACGCCACAGCCTGCAGCATTTCTTTCTGAACCACACATAGTATCAAATTCCACTTTTAATCACAGTGTGGCAACTCTGTTGTACTATCCATTCATTCATTTTCTATAGTGCTTGTTGTCATTTGAATTGCGAGTGGGCTGGAGTTTCATCTTAACATTTTGGTAAGCGGTGGAGTATACAATGTATTAGTAGCCAGTCAATAACGTCACATTAAAATATGAGTAAAATCAAACATAACAAATATGTTCGATTATTTAAATTAGCGGTTATTAAAGTATGTGAAAGCACATCAGTAAGCACAAAAGATTTGAACAAGGATTCTGCAGATATCAGAAAATCTCATTTAAAGCGTTACAATTCTGTGACAGTACATTTTTCTTTTCAAATTAAAAGCAAATTACATGGAACATTAAGCAACATATTGCTAATTAAGGATCAGCTGTAGTAAATATGTAAATCAAGTGTAATATGTAATATATGTATAATTAATTGTAAAATTGTAATTTTTCCCAACTTAAAGCACTGGGTATATCATTCCAAAAAGATTGAGAATCCCTGATTGCAACAACAATGTGGAAAAATTAATTTCAAAAGTGCCAGTGATAGTGTTGGCAGTGAAAATGTACCTCCAGAAGCCAAGGTTTGAGCTTGCGGTCCAGGATTATGTCAAAGCCCAGGACCTCGAAGCAGACACTGTCGCTCCCTGGTGGCTGGCCGGGCCTGCACATACGGTATGCATGCAGCACATGGGGCTCGGCCACTATCAATGTCTTTACTACCAGTTCCTGTCATAATGCAAAAAAACACAGGCATAAAGTCATAAAATAAGTTAATAGAACAAAAAATAGAATAAAAAATACCCCATTGAAGTATTAATAATGTCAATCCATAGGAAAGAAAACACCTCTTTAACAGTTGAGCCACAAGAAATAGTGCAATATTTTAAAGCTACAGATAAAAAGCAGGACATTATTGAGAAAAATATGTGAGTTTGTGAATAGGTTGTGTTGGCTTGGGCTTACACACCCACACACACACACACACACACACAGGCACTCTTTTTTTTTTTTTTTTTTTTTGCAAAGCTTTCCCTCTCTAGTCAAGTCCCATGCAGTGTTGCTGGCCCATACAGTGCCAACACAACTCTGACTGTTGGGTGCAAGAGAGGGGTGCAATGTTCTGGCCTTGGATTGATAAGGCAAAAGCACCACCGTCTGCCCCACACACAGTTCTATGCAACTGTCCAATCCACAGGCTGCCCGGTACAGACACCTGCTCCCACTACTGCCCTTTTTCCCAGAAGAGTGTGTGTGTATGTGTGTGTCAGGTCCTGAACAATATGACTCTATTCCGACTCCATGTTTTCTGTGAGTTTATAGAGATATTTTGTTTGGTTCTCCGTAGCATATTTTGTTTAAGCGAAATCAAATTCACTCGGGCTTTAAGAGCATCATTACAATACTTGACATTCAGTACAAAGAAAGAGGTGCATTTTAAAAAACCATACTACCGGTACTCTTATACTCTGTCTCCCTGATAGTGCTCCTTGCAGGAAAAAAAACGTCTAAACAGCCTGGTCCCAAGTCTGTATGCATCAAAGTGTAAGCACAAAGATGAAAAGCGAAGGATTGTGGGCAAAGAGCAGTAGCAAAGTGCAGCTTCAGATAAAATAGAGGGGAAAAAAATGAGAGAGCAAGAGAGGTGGAGGACATCTGGCTGAGTCAGAGGGTGACACTTTGGTGTGTCACCAAGGGATTGGAAGATATAGCACATGGGTCAACAAGACAAAAAGCACATTTTTATTCCTTCTCTTTGCTTACCGCTGCATCCTAAATCCTTTCCAACAAAGTGAAAAATTTTACAAACACGGTCAAAATAAATAAAGTGTAAGAAAAGAGAGAGGGTGATTCTAATGAAAAGTTGAAAGAAAAGGAAAAAAGAAAAGCGGAGGTGTTTAGATGAGCTGGGAGCTTTGCCAGACTGGGCGAGCTCACCCTCCAGGAATGATGTTTTGACCGGGTTCTTCCAGTCAGTTAAATGTGATTCTAAAGCTGACTGAATATCTGTCAAAACATATCTTGTCAAACCTTTGCTGGTCCACTTTCTGCATTTCAGGCAACATGTGTACAGTATATGTGAGTGTGTGCGCCCAGATGTAAGTATGTGCTGTTTGCATCTGCTGTACATCTGCTGTGAATGTTGTGTGTAAGTCGGCTAACCACTTACAGAGACGTCACCCCAGAATTTGGCCACGTCGTAATCATTGGTGTGCAGGAACTCTGTGAACCAGCTGATGGATCTTTTGCTGCCTTTGTTGACTGTGTCATCCCGCTCAAAGTTCTCATTGTGTTTGTTGACTGAGTAGTTGGTAAGATGCATGTAGAGTTGGTTCTGAGGAGATAAGGGTGGGGTAGCGGGAGGGCATAGTTTAGTAAAAATATAGTCATGGTGATAAAAATCAGGCCGTGTTCTCACCAGATGTTATTTCTTCCTCCAGTAATCCCCTTTTAAGCAGTTTGATGCTTAACACGTTTTAACGAAAGCTCAATATATCAAAAGTTGTATGGATGCTACATTTTTATTGAATGGGGGAACTGTGAGATATGATTAATTATCCCAGGTGGCAGCCCACTCAAAAAAGTACAGTACATATGGATTGAGGATGATAGATCCATCTATCAATTTGATAAACATCAAAGAATTATGTTGATGTGAAAATTAATGTGCAACATGCAATTTACTCATAACTCAAAGAAGTTATTTAATGGTTCAAACTATTGATAATGACAAAAAAAATTTGTTAACTCGCAACTTTGAACAACAATTAAGTAAATAGGGCCCAACATACGAATTTTTCTAAGGCTATGCGGCGAATGCCGGTTATTGGCAGAAAAAAAGCGATCAATAAGCGCATGATTAATTAAAACAAATCGTCATGAATAAAATAACATTGTGTTCCCCAATGCTTTCCATGGAAATCCGTTATTCGTCAATGGGGATTTTCACTATTTGAGGGCTGGCCTGTCATCTGTAAAAATAGTGTTCAAAACATTCCCTTTCATAACCAAACTGCATCGTCAATGCATCTAATTAATTAACGTAGAAGGCCATCAATCCTTGTCATATTTGTTTGTGTTACCAGTAGTTGATGTGAGTCATATATTGACCACATTTATGCTTGATTTATGTTGCACTAAGCTTGTATATAATTTTGTTATTTTTGTTGTTGTTGTTTTTAAGGAAGTACGTCTTTAGGTTGTGTATAAAGTAGTGACCATTAGGTCAATCCCGGCACAATTCTCTTGCATTATTGTTTGTAAAATTAAGTTGTATTTTGTTCTGAAAGATAGACTCACAAATGAAATCAACAAATTTCATTATATATATTTAGATATACAAAATCATAGTATACTGTCAATGTATTTTTAAAAGATAACACCAGTGGTGCTTGAATACAACTGCTGTAAATTGTTAAAGTACACAAGGACAAAAAGTTAAAAATAATCAAGATATATCAGGTGATCTATTCTTTGACGGTGTAACCAACAAGTGCATTTAGTATTTCATCACCCTTTTCCCCAATATATTGATTAAAGCTAATTACACAATAATATCTAACATAATTATCTCCTTTGGATCCTTCCATCAGGGGTCACCACAGAGGCTCATGTTTCTAACTTGATTGACTAACCTGATTTCCGTCTCAGTCTTAACGCCGGATGCGCTTTCTGACATGACATTCCAAATTATCGTGCACTAGAGATATCCAGTGGCTGGGTGTGGGAAGACAGGAATGCAAACCACTACACGACTTATTCTGATGTATAATAGATTAAAAAAAAAAAAAACATTCCCTGGCGAAGATAAAAATGTGTAGAAAAAAAAATCACCAAGATCATTGTTATATTTTACTTTCAGTCCATGATCGATTCTGACAAAACAGCAGAATAAATTGGCATTTGTGACTCACTAAAGTCTCATGCTTCCTGTAAATGTAGAAACTTTGTAGCTTCTCCACTGTAGGAGGGACATTTGCCTCCGGAATTGCGGCAAATAAACAAAGAGCCTGGATCGAGACCTGCTGCGTATGAGAAGTACACTGAGAGAGCTGCTTCTGTGAGTTAATGCCATATACAGTAAACAAAACTGAATCAAATAAGAGTGATAAGAGCTATAGTGCACCATAGTTCCCACAGAACACGGCTGGGATGCATCCCTGAGTGGCTACCTATTAGTGGCCTTATTGCACCCCTCTCTTTATAATGCACCCACGTTCTTAGCTACAAGGTAATAACACTGTGACCGCAGGCCACTCTGTCTCCTGATGGCTGTCTGGCAGCCACTCTCTGTGGAATTGAACATCCATCTCCATGGCAAGCTTGATTCTATCATGTGTCACAGACTTGGTAAGACAATACGCACTGTGTTGATATGTATCGTGCTTGATGGAAGTATGTGGGTGTGTTTGTGTATGTGCACAGCACAATAGACGTAGTTGGTACAGAACCTTAAAGTGGATAGGAATAGCTCGATATTACAAGAAAAATATGTGACACTCAGCCAAGTATACGCTGGACCTACACATTCTTCGAAAAAAAGTAGGTGTGTGTTATAAAGTTTGATGTGTATGTGAATTTGATTATAGTGAGTTACACATACCTTCAGCTTTAAATAGTGCATAGAAAATCTGGTTGAGGGTATGTGCTTCTTCTGTATGCTATTATTGTAGAGTCAATGTGTTGCCCGTACCATAGTATAAATCTATTGTGCAACTATCTACACAGCTCATAAAGCTGGCCCTCTGAACAGTTCATACACTTTTTAGGATATGCTGTATTGTAGAATCTCTTCAAAAGTCACTAAACACACTTAAGTGTACAAACTGTACAAATTTGATTTCACCAAAGCAGGTAAGCATTCCGCTTCATGGAATTGCTACTCTGTGTTCATGTAAGGCAGGGGTGTCAAAGTGTATATGCAGTAGCATATTCTAGAATTTTAAAATTCTGGAGCAGTTATAGCAAACCATATCAAAACCTCACATTCACAAGATATCACAAAAAAAAAAAAATCTGATGGAGCACAATACTTCCTACAAGTGTCTTTTGGATTATCTTTGGCTTTATTTGTAAAGGGGTTAAGATTAATCATAGACGTAATTTTCCATGGGGAAACTACAGAATGCATGGGCACATGAGATCAGCCTTTAGAGGATAGCTAAACAAAGCTTTTACATGATGACATTTTATTTGTAACCCTAATCCTTAATTTAGGTTTAAGGGTTAGGGGGTAGGGTTAGGGTTAGGTTTGGTTCAGGGTTAAAATGGGATCTATGTGCCAATTATTTTAACGTTTTATCTTTTGTACTCTAAACATTTACAACAGTTGTGTATAAGCAAGTCTGGTGTCATTACTAACTACACATAAATTTATCCCATAACCTTGTATCCTGGTTGGTGCGCAATGCTCATAAAAGCTGAACAAACAGACTCAGGGACAGCTTCTTCCTCAGAATTATTACGGATCTGAACAACAACAAAACACGAACATACATAAAATATTAATAATGCTGCCCTTTGAATTTATGATTTTTATTTTTTGTATTTATCATTCTTCTTCCTTTAGTATACATTAATCAATATTTGTGCTCTCAATGTCATTATTCTATTCTAGTCTGTTTTATATTCGTTCAAGTTTTAGTATTCATACATTAGAATAGTGGCATCTCACCAGAGCTCTTCTGCAACAGAACTGGTTTTAAAGTTCTTAGAATAGTACTTAGCTAGCTGTACCGGGGCTGATTTAATTATTAGAACAGCTGGGTACATAAAGCAGATCAGGATAGACTAGGTCACATGTAAACAGATTACCACTGTTCTTCATTCAGAATTATTTCAATTGGAATGACAAAAAAAATGTCAAACTGACTAGTGACAAAGGCCATAGGAAAGAAAATAAGCACGCTAAGTCGTAAAACTTTGCATGCATTGCTAACCTGGCTGGTCAGTGTACATATTGCTATACAATTTTCACTGTGGTGAATTTATCATTACCCTTGATTAAAGTAAACTCAAACATTTATAGCACATGTTTGTGCGTGAGCAAATGACTCACCAGGTTAGCATCATTGGGTACATGGTACTTCTCCGTGCCCATGCGCACAAGGCCGTCGTTGTAGAGGAAGATGCGAAGCGGGTCGCAGGAAGTCACAAGGATGTAGAGGCGTAGATCAAACTTGTAGCCCTCCATCAAGAAAGGTTTCTCCAAGTATTCCTGAACAATAAAGTGCTCCTGGGTAGGCAGCTTCTCGCAGTTACGGATAAGTGAGATCCTGGATAGACAGAAGCCTTTATTAATCCTCCGGGGGGAAATTGGAGTGTCGTCAGCAGAATAATAAAATATGGTGTAGTAAAGACAAAAAGATAATTAGAAAAATGATAGATGATGGCATAGAAGCGAACATGAACAGTGACTGATGAGATGACATTGGCACTCTCTTTTGCTGTATGTGTTGGATAAAAATGGAGCTAAACGATATATAAAGCTTTCTACTGAATATTTGTTTTAAATTGTAAATGGTTGAAGGCATCTCGGATGCAACATTTAGCGATGTATTTTTAAATTCGGACCCCAGATTGTAATTACCTTTCCTTTGTTATTTACACCAATTATTGAAATGTGTTCCAGGAAGGAAAAGAGCCTGTAAAGGTATATTTTCTAAGTGTGCAGGACTTTGTGTATTTACATAAAAGTTGTCAAGTGAAGAAAAGATTGATTTAGAAGCACAGTGCCCTGGTGTGGTATTCATATGACCTTCTACTGCTGCAGAACCTTCCCTAAAAACATTGTTAAATAAGTGCCCTTGGCATGATTTATGGTAAGTTTAAGAATGATGACTTATTTGGCACAGCAGTGCACTGAGCCTTCCAAAATCTCCTTTACTCTGGTGATTACCTGGCCTTTTAAATAAAAGTCAATGTTCTAAATACACACAGGTATAACATAAATTCTGGCTTTATGTGGGCATATGGAGAACATTGTGATATCCGAAGAAAGCCTCACTAAAGACCAGTGCTGGTCAATGAGGTAAATATGAGGAGACATTGGGCTTCGTTTCTACATTGCAGTCCTTCTAATTCAATTTCCTTTGGTCTCATGTCGCTGGCACTAGGGCTTTATATAGTACTCAGACATGGATTGAGTTGTGTTTGTATGCATGCATTCATGCAGGCGAGTGTGCATGGAATCTGTGGGGCAGCAATGTGTGTGTGTGTGTGTCTATGTATATGTATGTGAGGTGGTGGCTTGAGGGATTGTTAAACAGCCTCCAACTACCATATGTAGACTCAGCGCCACTGACCTACATCCCATCACTCATAGTTAAAGTCAACTGAGACTAAATTGGTTGCATGCAGAGCCTTGAAGGTTCCATTATGTAAGGAGGGATTACACACACACACAAGTATGTCCGAAATTGGAAGACTGTGTGAATTTTTAAACACTCCGGCAACAGAGAAAAGTCCCTGTTATTTAATGTAGTTTCCTGTGAACAATGTTGTCTCTGTTTGACCAGAGTACATCGAGAAACAGCAGTCATATTGATTCACGGCTTTATTGAATGAAAAGCAACAAGTAAAGTGAGTACCTAGTTTTCCAGTCATAATAAAGTAGAAATGTATTTTCTTTGGCTTTAGATGCAGTGCAACAGATCATCTATCTTTGATACATGATTTGTATGGATTACACACAATATCAGGCAACACAACATCTGCGGATTGATAGCTAGGAAAATGATTGTGCATGTTCACATGAAAGCAACATGATCAATTCACTGACACTATAGTAACAGCATAGAAACTTGAAAATGTGTGGATCAAGTTAGTCACATATATGAGAGCCTTTTGGCAACCAAGGGTGGATGGAGTAGTTCAGGTACTTAGACTTGAAAAAAATATATATTCTTAGAAGATTTGTTATTTTCTCAGTGAATTTGGTGTTTGCACAGACATTAAGACAATATCAAGGAAGCTGCAAACATAAGCTAAAATGTTGCCTACGTAAAAACTGACTTCAAAATAAGCCTCCCATACATTGAAGCCATTGAAATAGCTTTTAGGTTTTTTTTTTTGTTTTGGTTTGTTTTGTTTTGTTTTTTTGAGAGCGGGGGCAGTGTGGTGGTGCAACGGCTAGCTTTACTTGTCTCAACAGTTTGCATTGTCTTATCCTAACTTTTATGGCCATCATATAGTTGTCATCAATACAAACACAACACCATCCCGAAATGCAATTCAAAAACTAATTAAGGACGCAAGAATAGACGCAGTTAATTATGTTGTTATTGTTTGATACGGCACATGTCATTTGCAGCTAGCTGCTAGTAATGAGTGGCCAGCAAATTGTAGTCTGTATGTAATTCGTTGTCCATATTTAAAGGGAAAATGATATATCTTCAGTTGTACATTTAGGTCGTTTTCATTCTTTAAAAAAAACTAACAAAAATATTAATAGAACTTTGTCTATTTACATTATAGAACTTTTTTGCCCAGTAAAAAATTAAATGACTCAAACATTGCTATTTTAAGAACTTAACTGTTAGTGTAATGTAAGTCAGAATACCTCCTTATTTTATACATGGGCGCAATATATATATATATATATATATATATATATATATATATATATATATATATATATATATATATATATATATATATATATATATATATATATATATATATATTTTTTTTTTTTTTTTTTTTTCCCCTGATCTCAAAAATGATTTGATCCGTGACTCATATCCACGATCAGATCCAAAACATTGAGTTGTTTCCGTTCCACACCTATTAGAAAACAACGTGATGTTTTTTTTTAACCATAAGCTTATCAATCACACAATTATCATTCACTCTAACTGAGACCACTGCGTTAAAGAGCAGCGCTTCCATCTGCCCACTTATCAGCACTCTTGAGCAGAACCAAACAGGGACACGTTGATTGAAGCCTGACCAATAATGTGAGTGGTCCTAAATAGCAGACAGCAGCTGATTGATGAGGACAGGGTTAACAGTGTTAGTTAGTCGAGGAGGAGTAGCTGAGAAGAAGACGACATGATTGATGAGCCTGGGTGTCACACAATCATAGCCCACTCTCCCTTGCCTATTTAATTTGGCACCAGAGGGGGCTCTCTCCTTTTTAAGCTTTGCACGCGCTTTGATTGTGTTGCCTTTATAACTTCACACACAAACAATATCTTCATTTAGTGGGCCAACTGCAAAATAAATTACGGGGGTAGGTATAAGTTAATTTCCTGTTGCAGCATAACATACAAAAAAATAGAGGGAACTCTAATCTTGTGAGCCTTGCGCTGTTGTGAGGTTCAGCTCAGCTCAGCATCTTTCATATTTCAAATGTGTAGTAGTAATTCAGTAAGTCTTAGCTGCATTTTATTCTTTAATAAATAAGAGCTTAGTGCAACATGGTGCTATGAGTAATGCTCGCATTATACCAGAAAGGACAAATTAAAAGAGAATTAGAGGAAGAGGTACGCACACTGGGCTATTCACACTTCAACATCCCCATCTATTGGTTCTTATGATAAATGCAAGTACTGTACAAAATCTTACATGCAATTACTGCCTAAAAATGTTTAGTCGTCTTTTGAGTTTTAGCATGTACGCTAATAATTTTCAGAATCTGCATATTTAGCGTTAGGACTAGAAACAACACTGGATATAAACTGGATATTTCACTAGAATTAGTAACATGAAAATGTTATGTCAGTGAGAATCAAAGTGGGGGGTCTACAAACCACAGCCTGCAAGCATGCTAAATAATTTGTGCAGCAAATAATTATTGAAAAAAAGCTTGGTATGCTGTTGTTTTTTTGACAATATCAAGAGAATTCCTGGCTTTTTACCTTTACCTCGATTTGTCAAACATATCACTGGCGTCGGACCGGACGGAATCCTCATATCCCAGATTCATCACTTTTCACAAGACCACAAAAAAACCAGCAAGTTTGTTCCACCATTAGCTTGCCGTCATGACAGAGAGTAAGCCATTTTCAACACAGGTTGGTCAATCATTGTGTAAAATAATGCCAAAATGTGACTTATGAGGTTTCGGCCCGATGTGAGCAATATGACTAAAATTGTATTTTGAAATACAACAATAGAACTCACATTTAAAGAAAAGTATATTTAATTCTCTAAATACTTCATGACTTTCCCTGTCAGAATTGGTAAAAAACAAAACAAAAACAAAAAAAAACATGGAACTTTGACATGTTCTGTATTTAAACTCCTGGGATTTCGCGCATGAAAAATGCATTTACTTCACCAGTCTACCCATCTCATATTAAGTGATGCTTTTGAGTTCCTCCACATCCTGGTTCATTTTCCAGTCTGCCTAGCATGTACTGATGGTACCTCATAAAGGAATCCAATATTCATATGCACACACCTTCAGGGGAGGAGGTACAATAACTGCCAGGGACGAGTGTGTGTGTTTTGTGTTCAGGTGTATGTGTGTGTGTCATCAAGCCACGATAAGCTCTGATTTATGGTGATTGTGACCATGGAGGACAAAGAAACCAACAATGAGATTTAGCACACCCTCTCAGCCCACATAATCAATCTGAGCCTGGCCATTATGCTATTTCCATGCCAGGGTCAAACACCCCTCTGTGTCTTGTTTTCTTGTGCTTGTCCTTTATTTGCTCCCCCTTTCAACTTTCTCTCTCAGCCATGCTGCACTTGGCTATCTTCTTAAATCTTAAATCTTTCCTTTTGCTGCCTCACCGTCTCACAATCGGTGTATTTTCGATTGTTCTGTAGCACTTGTTTCAGCCTCTGACCTACCCGTGACCCATGGCTCCATTGGCCGGTTTGACAATAAACGTCTTCTGCTTGCGTTTCCGCCGCAGCTCCTTGACGTAATTCTGGAACTGTGTGTACTCAGCGGGGAAGATCCATGTTTTGGGTACAAAGCTGTATTCTTGGGATTGGCACTTGGTCATTCTGAGGAAACAAAAGTTTATAAAAATTCAATATAAATAATTAAAAAAAAAAAAAAACTTTAGTTGTACATTATTACCACAGAAATAATTTCCCACCACTGCACCTTTCTTCAGATCGTTGAGTAGATTTTTTTTAAATCTACTAAGGTTGAAAATGAGTTGAAGAAGATAAGAGTAACTATTCATTATGTATTAGCTCCTCTACACATGATTTTTTAAAAGTTTACCTATGCTAACCAGTTAGCAATCACAATTAGCATTAGCCCATTAGTGATTACCATTTAAGGTCAACAAACACAAACTACCATTTAGTTCACACATAATGTGATATGTAATTTACTTACATATGTAGATAAAGTCACTCAAATATGATGCTTCAACAACTTTTGGTGAGTAAACTTAAAATGTTATAGATCTACAGGATGACAACAGTTCAATCCTGAAAAAAAAAGATTCTTATTTTCTTGAATTACTTTCTATGGACACAAATTGAACAAATTAGAAGGCAATCAGCTTCGCTACACGTGACTCATTCATCTTCAGTTGTAGTAATTGTATTCCAAATATATTTGATTTTTTTTTTTTTTTTCTCACTAGGCTCTTGATTTCACTGATATGTAACAAGTACATGTTAAATGCTGAGGCTTGGAAAGAAGAAACTTACTTTGACATGTTTCTTGCTAAGCAGTCTTTGCGGCAAATTTCACCCATACCCGGAAAATGGTTAATTCTCTGCAGAAGGACAGACAGACATAATTATGTTGTTAAGGCCATTACACAACTCAATTCTGCCCCGCCCCTTCCAGAAAATGAGCACATTAGAGGCAGCAACCTGAAGTGAGCTTACAATGTTCTGACATTTATGCCCAATTACGAACTTAAAACAAAAAGGTGACGCCAAGACCTTTCGCGACCCTTATTTAGTTTACAATGTTTTTCAGACTTTAAAGATTGGGGAGGGAAGAGGCAAGGAAAAAAGATCAATCTCAGCTCTGAGGGACCGAGGTAATTGGTTCTGCATCGTAAGCTCCTGCAGTGACAGCTGAATGAATTGCTTTAAATGTGCCAAAAGTGGGGGTGGGGGGGGTGCAAAAATAATCTTTGGGTTTTTTGTATTCTTTGACCAAATGAGCCTGAACAGGGGCGTTAATTAGGTTCATATGAACTTAAACTTGACAGCAAACTCCCATTGTACATTGCTTGGGAGGAGGAGGGGAGGACACAATAACAATGCAGAGTATAGAAAGGATATGTAATTATTATCCCAAAGAGACAGATGTAATTAGGCACTGGGAAGAAATTGCGCAATTATGCCAATCCTGCAGAACGACACAGTTTGCGAGAGGAAATCAAAACCAATTGTTGAGGGCCCTCAACGTTTTTAACTGAGAAATGATCATGTGACAACACAGCATAAGAAGGCACGAGTGATCATTTACAACATATTTTAAATTATGTAGGATGAATGAACCACACACAAAACTACATTAACTTACGGTAATTGTAATTCACATAACTTACTTTGGGGCTATCTTTTAAAGGAATGCCTTCCATTGTTTTCATCTAAAGAACACCGGTGAGGAATCCTCCCTCAACTTACAACTGTTAGTAATTGTAAAGGCAGCTTAGTAGGTCTTAAGGTTTTGTTTGTACTATGTAAAGCAGTACTGTATGATAGCCTTTACAGTGTTATTTGCCCTCCAACTTTATTAAACAATGAAATTTGATACATATTTTTTCAAGTAACATCTTCAGCCCAGTGGCTCACAGCCCCCAAGATGTGCTGAGTTGACAAGGTAGCCATGCAGAGTACCTGATAATTCCTGAGCTCAGCAATTTTCTCATGCTGTACAGCAGAGTCGTTCCAGATGAGATTGGCGGTCTCGTCATCATCTCGTGCTTTCAGAAAGTTCATCTCTTTGATGACTATGCGAACTGGTAGGAAGAAAAATGCATTTTAGGTCAAAAAATTTTGATAGCCCAAAATTTGGTGAATCCTCGCTTAAAGTAATCTTAACAATTCATGAAATGGTTGCAAATAACCTGATAGTAATGACTCCCAACAAATATCTATAAATTGAACTGGTTCCATTCAAACCCCTCTAGACACCCAATTGTATGAGAGATAGGTGGCGTCATGGCGAGCTCATTTAGACATTAATCCAGCAACTATTCATTATTCAGTGAGTAATGAAAAATTCAGATGCCCAAACAAAATGGCATTTTAATTAATTTCTTGAATCTCAACGCAAACCTGAAACCAGCTTGCCTAATGTTGCATGATCGCTCTTGAATGGAAGAAGCGTTTCCGATGTGACTTCATCAATCTGTTCACGCTGGTGGATGTTAACTGTGTTTTGATAACTTGAACAGGGATGATTTACATTGCGGCAGGTCTGCGCTGACAGTTACCATTAAGTTCCAGAAGATTCGAGCTATAATCAGTTTTGTTTCAGCCACCTCAAGGCCTATACATTCACCTGTTACGAAAAATCCAACACCACCTTTGAAATTTTGCCCATTTTCATCCCAAAAATATTTACAAAAGTAAATGGCGATTCTTACCCATCTCTTTAGCCTGGAGTCTAAATTTATCCTGGACATATTGCATAGCTCTTCGCTCAAAAGGGCCAGAGTGAGGATCTCATCACAGCAAGTAAAATGATTCACAGCTTGAATCCCATTTACATGCAGGATTCCAACTGCCCCTGATTTCTCCTACACTGCTGCTGACTCCTTAGTTTCAAAGGTTGTAGTTCACCCCTGAGAGCTTTGACGCCATGCAATATAGCCAGCATGTTAGGAGTGCTTACTGCGCTCTTTTAGCCTGTCTCAAAAAACACTGACTGCCACGTTAGATTACTTCAATAAAGATTTTTTTTTTTTTTTTGCTAGGATTGCTTCCGCACAAGCAGTTTCACCAGGCTGAAACTCATATAACTTTAGAGATGTTAAATGCCACCGTTTCAGCAGGCTTGACAGTTAGTAGGCCAATTTGATTGAGTCCAGCTTTGCTATACATTAATCCCTCGCTACTTCACGCCTCACCTATCACGCCCCCAGTGCATCAGATTTTTTTTTATTTTTGGGAGGGGGGGGGGGGGGGGGCTATATTGTGGAAGAATGCACTTTGAAGGTTTCCTGCATGGTAGACAGATGAGGTAAATATAAATGCACTTGCCAAGAACATTCCTCAGACGTCGAACTACTCCAGTACACACATTTACTTAAATCTTGCATTATTAAACTTTATACTGTAAGTGTACTGTTATCCCTTCCCATCCGGCGAAATCAGGCTTACGTTGCTGTAGTCTCACGGAGAGACGCGGTTATATAAGTGGCGTCCAGAAGTCTAAAGTGAAGCCTGTAGCTAACCAAACAGGATAACAATTAGAGTTTACACTTGAAATTCCAATTTATGACAAAAGAAATTTACAACTTGCTGTTGTTGTGCTAATCTCCTGCTCTCTCTCTGCGTATAACAGCATGTGTGTTTTATGATCAGGATCAGCACTTCTCTCTTGGTCTATCAAACAAGCAGGAGTTAGGGCAGGAATAGATTAAAACTCCTGCCCTCATTGGGCGATGGTCAAGCCAGGAGCCAATCACATGTCTTGTAGGACACTCACACACCCTTTCAGGAGGGCGATGGGCCCTTATACAAGACACGTGATTGGCTCCCTGGGGGTGGCTACTTTGCAGTTTTTCACTTATCGCGGGGGTTCCAGTCCCTATTAACCGCGAAAAATGAGGGATCACTGTAATTGTACATATTTGTGATCTGTGTTTTCATGCTCAACATCATTTGTGGAAATTAGAATTTTTCGGCGGAAATCTTTGACATACCAATCTCATATTTGGTGCCAGCAACATTGGCACTGATGATGCCCTTCTTCTTTTTGATGCGCACCTTCCTCTTGCCATGGCCCTGGTAGGAGCTCACAGATGGCAACTTCACGGGGGATGTGCCTCGATCCTCTAGAGGTAGAAGAACACGTCAGTACAAGCCTGCACAATGTTGTCGCAGCGTGCAAAGAAAAGTGGGGAGGGCGCCTTATTTCTGTAGGGACTTGTATAGTCTGGAGTAGTCTAACCACATCTAGTATGTGCGTTGCACTATGGGGAAAAGGAATTAATAAAATAAGTCAGACGCAAACAAAGGAAGCCTGTACAGAACAGAAGGGTTAGGAATGGATAGCGGAGTATGAAATAGTTTGCATGTTTCAGTCCGTCGTATTTGACTAACCTCTGTCGATAGGAAGCGAGGGCATCTCCAGTGCTGGAGGTGTGAGGAGGGATGCCAAGCTTTCTGCCGAACAAGGCAGGCAGGCCCCGCAGGGTACTCACGGTACCCTCCGAGGACACTCTCACACCAGATAGTAGTCACGGTCTTGGGTTCCGTAGACAGTATGGCTCAAAACAAGTCCGCAGATCATCTGACCATCTTACAGGTGCCTTCCAGCAGGGTGAAGAGCGGCACCAGTTTGAGCGAGAGTTTAAGGAGGGTAGCAGTTGTGGGGAAGACTAATGGAAAGGGGTTGTGGGGATGGGGAATGGTAAATGGTTGGGGGAGACTTGAAAAGCTACAGAGGCCCAGCTTATTTACAGCCCCATGTGGAAAAGACAGTGAATGGGGGTGTACACAGAGATGGACAGGAATGTATGTAGAAGAGAAGCACAAAAACGATAGTCAAAGAGCAGAAACATTTGTTATTCGCAGCCTCTCTAAGGTTACATCAGTTTATCTAAACTGAAATTTACAAAGGCATTTTTTTGAAGGGCGGTGGGGGTAAATTAAATAGTTTAGAGATATTTTAGTATTTGATCGTCTCTAGTAAATATTAGATGCATATGAATATGAATATGAATCAATAACGCGATATGAAATCCACCTCTTTTTATCCATCACGGGGGGTCATTTTGCCACTACATGTTGACTGAAAATGACATCACAGTTGCTCAGGGCCCAGGTAACGACAGTAATCAATTATGCCATGGACTGAAAATGACAGTATAATCCCCTTTATAGTCATATAGGTTTGTCAATTCACTTCTTATTTTGAAATGTGTTAAAATAGGCCCTTTAATTCCAAAACATTTAATTTTGTTTTCATGAAAACTTAACAAATGTGCTCATTCCTGACAATGTATTACTGTAGCTCTATTACTGTGGAAATAAAACCATCTAAAGCTGCGCGACGACTACTCGACTAAATGGTATTCTGTGAAAGCCTAATGCAAATTTGTGTCTCATGCTTGTGCCAGTTGGATTTCACTGTATGGCTAAGAGGTCATCTCATTCAAGCAGATGGCACTTTCACAGTAGTTTGTAAAATGGATGCTTCAGGCAATGAACAATGTGAGGAATTAACACCAGTCAGCATGCCAAATTCTGTTATTCTTTGGCTCTGGCCTGCAAGTGGGCTGACAAGCCATTCTTTTTTTCTCTCAGTTATCACCCATTGTTGATATGTTCTATCACTTAATTATTCTGCTGGCTCAGAAAACAGTGTGACTTGTGCTCCTGCTGTTGGTCCAAATTGTCCTATTTCCAAAGACAAGACAAGCACAGTCTCCTAAACTGTCCACAGGTGCAAACCTGATTGCACTTATGCATAATATTTATGTAGAGTTTCACAATGATAAATTAATATTGTGTTAAATGTGGTGTCAAAAATAGAAAATAGAAAAAAATGATACTACAGAGTCCATTTAGCAAGGCATTAATATCTTTCTTTTGTTAGCGCACAATTGCCAAGAGCAGTTCATTTAAAACCAAAGGGCCTATGAAATGGTAAATAGGAAACGAAAGAAAACAAACACAACGCATTCCTGCTGGAAAAAAAGGTCTTAATACATAAATAAGTCATGTTTGTCATCTTGATTTGTACCACGATATCAAGAAATATTGTCTCGTGAAATAAAAATCTTCATGTTTCTCCATTACGAATGAATTATACTCAAGCCCTATTAACGTTTCATAACAACATTGAACATATAAAACATTTTCATCAAACAATAACAAATTCAGTCGACATGTTTTATCTAACACAGAACAGATCAGCTCCATTTACAGAAGACAATTGTCCTTTTTGTGCGTTTCATACCGAGACCAACAGTGCTCTCTAGCGGTCAGATTGCGCCTCTTGCAACTGTTGTCCTGTCAACATAACAGACCATTCTCATACATTTACTCACATCAAAGAATATCCACGAATACTCACACACTGAACCCATCGATGCAATGAGCATTCACTGAACAAATTAAAATAGGAAAACAATCAAAGTCTATGACTCCATTACTCAGTAGTTTTATGTTTTTCTATTGGTCTTTTTGACTGAGTGGAGCATTGATTCCAGTGAAGACAAGAGGCTAGAATGAGTTCATCAGAGAGCAAAACAACAACAGTCCCAGTGATGAAGAGCGGCAAGCTGTGCTGTTGACAAGAACACCCACCCACCTCCTAGCACTATCCAGTCTGATCAGCAGGGAAGAAACATTGTCTCAAGAAAACCCCCGGACATCAGGAACAGGCTTAATGTGACAGCCGCATAATATGACAAAACTTAGATAACAAACTACTGAAGCATACACTCTTCACTTAGTTACTGTACCAGAGGAATATCCTAAAAATGCCTTAGTCGAAGAATAGAGTAGCAGTATTATTTATGTTCTCCGATAGGCCAAAGAAATAGTCACTCAGTCAAAAAGATCAACTCTTATGAATCATTCCCACAAGGTGCATGACAAACCAAAAATGTGGTGGCGCAATATTAATCCCATCTCTGCCCTTCCTATCTGGAGTTTGCATGATCTCGCTGCGCTTCTCTAGTTTTTTTCGGGTACTCCGGCTTCTTCCCCCAATGCAACATGCATGTTAAATTAAATAAGTCTCTTAACTGCCCTTAGCAGTGAATGTATCAGTGGGTGTTTATCTACAGCAGTTGTTCTCAAATGGGGTTATGTGTACTCTGGGAGTATGTGAAAGCACTTCAAGGGATACATGACATTCGAGTATTAAGTTGCTTCATGTTCCATTTAATTTGCTCTTGATTTGAAAAGAATAATGCACCATACCTAGACGTAATAATGGATGAACTTTAAAGCTATCATCAGTTTTTATAGTTTGTAAAATTCTGTCAAGGATATGCAGGACTCGGATGTGTAATATCAATGCAAGTTTTGTCTGAGTCTAGTCTTAAATTGAAGTAATTAAAATGTATCCCAGAAAATAGTATGATAATCAGGCACTGTATGTAAATTGAGTTATATTCATTTGGATGCTAAAGATTTGGGAATATACTCTGTGGAAAGAGAAAACAAGATGACATTGCCCGCGTATTCAGCGTGTTTCGTTTTTTTTTTTTTTTAATTGCATGACCAGCTTCACCACATGTACAGCACTTTGTATGCAACATATGCCGTTTTAAAGTGCTATATTAAAGAAGTTGAGTAGGGTGAAACGTAGGGATTGTTATTTTTTTGGTGGTTTGACCTGGCCTCCAGAATCTAATATGAGTTAATATTGACTGATGAAAGATTAATATTCTGACCTGGCACGACACGTGGTTTGCTTAAGAGAAGATGTATTGCAAAAGTGATCACCTAATAGCACTACAACTCTTGGACAGCACACATTTCAGTAAGTTCAGCAAATTATTTCCCAATGCTGAATTCTAAAGTACAGCTAAAATCTGATGTACAATCACTCAGAGTAGCATACTGGTAACACCCTGTCTCTGCTGCAGTTGATGATGTCACAGGAGCCGAAACTTTGTCACTGCTCAAAATTATCATCACAACTCCAATGACAGCAACTGAGTCAGAGAAAATTTTTAACACTAAAAAGGATCAAGACATTTACAAGAAACTCAATGAGCCAGCAGAGATTAAATGCACTGTATTTTGTTCATTGAAAATAAAGTCATTCATGGATTATTGGACTTTACAAATGGGTTTTGGACAAGTTTGACAAGTGCCCAGATGAAAGATTGATATGCATCCTTTCTATTCAAGAAGTGAACAACTCTAGTGAGTGATCCTTTTATTTGTAATCTTTTAAAGCTTTTATTCATAGTTAATTTGTAAAGCTATCAATAAAAATGATTGTGTTTGTGAATTGAAATAGAATTTATCGTGTATGTTTTGTTGCTTGTGCCCGCTCCGATGGCCCACTCAACTTTTCATGCTAGAGACGCCACTGCTGAGTAATATCACACAGCATGTTGCGTCCAACGTGGTAAAAGGAATGACTGAGCCACTACTACAGTAAAGATGTGTAGAGAATGCAGTAACTCAATTCCAACAAAGGAGGGCGCTAACGGTTTAAAATTCTGGATTCTAATCTTCTGGATTCTGACCTCATCCACATTCTCTGCTTCTGCTCAAAAGCGTCATTGTTTGGCGCTATCTCCTCATGTTGCCATAAGCATCTTTCCCAGTTTGGGCCATGGGCCAATGACATATCAATTACAAATAAATGTTTGTCTTACAGGGTGTTGTAATGCCAAGTTGCCTGTTTTGCATGATGTGAATACAATCCAATTGTGTACTGCTGCACCACAATGATTCTTTTTATTTAAGGCAATACAGGCATGCATGTCTGGAGGTTAGAAGCTTCATCAAAGTTTAACAAAATCAAATCAGCTTGCTGAACATAGCTTGTTCATATATGTTTATAAATATGTGTAACTGTCAAAAGCAGCTCCTGAAGGCATCGCAAGAATCTTGACAAAGTGGCACTGGGAAGCAGTCACCTCTCTCACCAGCGCCATACTAGTATCTTCAACAATGAAACATCCCTGAGGGATTTGTTTTATGTTTTTCTCTTCTCACGTGAAATTACTTCCTGGCAGTGACTTTTCAACAAGAGACACAAAAAGGAGGCTTCGGGGAAACATCACTTAGCTTTGTGTTCTGCTGCAAAAAATCCCCTGATATTCACTAGTTTACTGGACCTCAGTGTGTGTGTGGTGAATAGCTTATTCAAAAGGCAATGGGAGTGAATAAACTAAACCCTGTAAAGGCCATAAATCAGGCATCTGTCTGAATATTTCTAAAACCAAATAGGAGAACGTATGATGCATACACCAGAAACTATACAAACCCTCATAAAAGATTGAGTTTAAGGATTAATGATTTTGATGTGGCTTTTTTCAATTTATATTTCAAAAAAAGAGCATAACTCAACAAAGAATAGTATGATCTTTCCAGTACTTGCCCAGCATCACCAGAAGCATCACATTTCGAGTATAAGTCTTGTCACCTGTTTTTAGGGTTGGGTCATGTAACGTTCCCAAGTTACTCTGTGGCTACTTGTTTCCTCAGCTTTGAGCACATGTGATGTGACTGTCATTTTCAGTCAACAGCAAGTCGCAAAATATGTTAATTTGACATGAAAAATAATAGTTATCGAATAATAACTATCTTAAAGCTGAAAATGATTAAATATGTTTAGTATCCCTTTAATATGTTTTTAAATTGGGTTAACATTATTTTAACACATTTTAATGATTACTGTAAAAGTTTTATAAGCAATTTTGTTTGACTTTGGAGGAGATCATTTTATTTGCGTGATTATTATGTTATGTTATATTATGTTACTATCAATCAGTAGCAGATTTAATAACTGGATTAAAACTAACTGTATTGCATATGCTTGACTCAATGCAAATAAAATTATTTCAGACAAGTGTAGATATTGAATTGTATAAATATTGTTTATTATATCAGCAAATGTGTGAAATTGCTGGTATTTTTTGTTAATACATGGGATTAAACAGCTTTAAGATACTTAACCAATTCCCATGAGACTTTGCATAGAAACCTGGGCTAAATCGTACAGATCTGGTTAAAGGTCAACAAACTGGCTTTTCCTTGCTTTCACTGTGAGTAATACAGGTATATTAAAAACAAAGTTACAACAAATGCTAGAAGTTGACATATTTGTTTTCTTTTTTTTTAATGCCCATGACGATAATAACCTTCCGATCAAAAATAAAATACTGGGTTCCTGACTCATCTTGCAAAAAGAGAGAACCGATGCATTGTACTTGCTTTATGCCTTCTTCCACAAACAAGAAGAAACAAGTGTGGGAGCTCTCAGCCCACAGGGCACTAAAATACGCCAACTGACACCTGAATTCAAAGCTAATCCTGTGCAATGCAGTGGAATAAGAAAAATTGACGTAATTCAAGTTTGTTTTATTTTACAAAGGCAAGTCGCGTCTCTTCACTCAACAACAAAACTGAATGTTGACACAGTATGTCAGGCTCAGGTAACGGTCCGTCATGGCTCACCTATTTTCTGGGGTTAGTCATGTGATATTCACCTTAGGCACTGTGATGTCATTTTCATCAACACAGAAAAAATAGACAAGGCAAGTCTTGTCTTAAGGTGCCGTAATGGCAAACTCCATCAGAGTATATGCTGTAGGCACAATAATTTCATAAATCTTACATTATAGCGGATGCACAACCCCAGCACCTGTACGGCAGTATGAGGCTACATTACTGTAAAACTCGTGCCTACCACATATAACTTGAAAAAAAAAAAACACTGCATAGATAGATATATGTTTTACCCCGCCAGAAACTTGGAACGTTCTGCATTTAGTAAATAAAAGCTGATTTTCTGAGAGAACGCAGATATTATACAGCAAAATCAACCTATACAAAAGGAAAAATAATGCAATCCAGAAACAGGTTGCCAGACTTTATATTGACATGCACATTGTATGTGTCGTATAAACACATCATCCTGTGAATATTTTAAATCTAGATATAAGGGGCTTACTAGCTTCCTGCTAATCTTGCAGGTCACTTTAAGGGTCCTCGCCAAGCAAGCTAAAGGCTAAGCTAACGAGAACACTGATGGGGGTTGTGCCTTTCACAGCTACTACTGAGGGCCGTGCCCTTTACAGTCTTTAAAATTAGACACAAAGAAATGTTTTGTGTCATTTTCTATACATAGGCGAACTGAGTCTCTCCCAATGCGATGTCACGCATCCTGAGCAGGTGCACGGAGAATTACTATAGTTGTAAGCATGGTTAGAGCTATTTATTTCCGGTCTGGTTGGGGGTTCTTGTTGTGAGAATTAGGTAGTGTTGCTATCAAACAGCATAGCTTTATAGGCTAAAATGAGGCGGCATTGTTTTCATTTAGGGACGCCACAACATTCAAATTAGTAAATAAACGAGGCGCATGTTTCAGGAGATTGAAAAAAAGACAATGAGGATGAACATTTTGTCTGGTTTTAAAATATTCATGGGGAACGATTGGGGGACGAAGTAGCTCGTTACCTTGTTAATTCCAGTCACTGGCGAGCGCCGCTCCTTAGCTTGGTTGCGTCCCAGCGAAGGCGCACTGGTCCAGACAACCCACCCAGGACGGAGATTATTCTCAACGCTGCATCAGCGTTTACGTTGTGTAGAAAAACACAAAATACTGATTGACGTGCACACGGTGAAAAACAAAAAACAAAAGCAAATCTGTGTCTTGAAGTCCGGTGGTGTGCAATGAGCGCTGGAGCGAATCCATGGACGAAACCATTCACGATGAGAATGGAGGTGAAGCTATGAATTGCTGAAGTTTGGAAATCACAATTTAGGTTTCCCTGGTCAGCACAAAACTTGCCTAATAGTTGAACAATAACACAGAAAAAACACACGAGCCTTTCCGAGTGTGTTAGTTCCAAATTAGTCGCGTAAGGTAATTGATCGTAGGGAGTGTCGTTGCGGCTCTTCCTCATAGCTAGCTAAATGCAAACACTGGAAGCTACCTAGCAACAGTGTCGCTGACCGTGGTGCTAAAAATCAACCCTGCTGTCATGGGCGCCTCCTGCACAGAGGTCATTGACGTGTCATTCACATCTTAAATCATCTTCTATATGCATCCATCGTTAGATTAACTTACATAAATGTTGTGCTACTGCCCCTTGCACCAGCCAGGCATAAAATGTATTCCATAATTTAGGTATGTCACCGACAAAAATGTTAACATGTTATCATCAGCAAAATCGCAACTAAAACGAGCTCGAAAAAAAAGCAAACCGATTAAATGCTGTCAATATGTTAAGATTTAAAGAAGCTATGATGATTTAAATATTTTAAAAAGCGGACAAAATACCGCCTTGTTTCTAATTCAAAAGAATAGAACGGGTTGTGATCAGGTGTTTGAAGAAAAATACCCGGATGACGGATATCTCCCCCTGCGACTCCCGACCACGCCCATGGTCACGGTCCGGTCGACATAAATTTGGGCACCGTGATTTTTTTTTCGGCATCGTACAAATTGGATGTAGCCTCGTCAGCATCTCCTCAAATTGTTCAACATTAGGGGGCATATGTCGCTATAAAAAGCAAAATAAGCTTTCAACACATTTTGTGCGTTATAAATGAGTAATATGCCGTGCCAGCGACAAACTATACTGAATAAAAATCATCAAATCCAAAGCGTAGCGACAGAGGGTGTTGCGCCATACGTCATACCTAAAAATGGACGCAGAAAACACATTTTGAATCAACCAAAGCGCATTTTCTCAGAGGAGCTTAAACGTACCTGGAGTGACGTAACAACGCGTAAATGGCGTCACGAAAAATAGCGTAAATGCGTAAATGTCACACTCAAGAATTTTGAGGTATGTAATGTACATATTTATCTACGATAGTTCTTTTACTACAGTTATTTTTTTATTAAAATTATTTACTTATATTTTCTATTGATTTTTGTTTTATTATTTCATTATTAAATGAAATACATTAATTCATTTTTGAAACTACTTAATAAAGTTTCCGTAAAATATATTTAGTCATCTTCAATTGACTATATACTGTAATTGGCTAATTTACTGTAACGTATTTATGAATGACATTAGATTACTTTGTTATCGAAGTGTTTTACATATACATCTTAACCAGAAAAATGTTTCATCTCTAAAGCATATTTCCGAATTCATTGTCTGTAATGCCTCATGTGTGGACATAATTATACTTTTGGTTACAGTCTGATTTTTATTTTTTTCGTGCGTCACAATTTAAACGTCACTTGTAAATTGTCAACACGGTACATTAGTAATAAGTGTGCCTGTCTCAGTCCAAATGCCAGCTCCATCCTTCCCTTCCCTAACCTTTTGAATGTACCCCCCCCCCCCCCCCCCCCATTTGTTTGAATGTGTTTACTTGTGTTATTTTAAATAACTAAATCGTCTATAGGTCTGAATGCGATTGTAAGAATGAATGCCTATATATTGTGCTAAACTGATCTCTAGCTCAAGTCACCATTGTGTGCATATTAGTTAGGTGATAATAGTTGCAGAAGCCTTGAAAAGTACATTAAGAATTTTGACTCAACTTGAAAGCACCGTTTCACCCATCTAGTAGGTTCACACGGATATTCCCACGCATCATGAACGCAGCATACAACGACAGCAGGCAGAGGTGAAAAGTCTGGATCATGTTTTCGTGCCAGCGAAGGCCTGCTTGAACGCAAACGGACATTTTAGACAACAACTGTTCGCAGAGGACATCGGTCTCTCGTTGACAACGACGGAAAATTGATGGTGCGGTTCGCTGGCCCGGTTGACATCTGTTAGCTAGCTAACGGAGGAGGAGGAGCTGCTAGCTCGCTAACTATCGCTAGTCACAGCGCCACCGCCACCATCGTCGCTCGTAGCCAGCTGTGCATCGCCCCGTCTTCACACGATGGGGAACGCGGCTACTGCCAAGAAAGGCAACGAGCAAGAAAGCGGTAAGCATCCTCAACTTTGCACCGTGTGTCATTTTAGTTGCTGTTTAGGCATTTTTCTGTGTGACCGTGCTTGCAGTGCTGTAATGTAATGTGTGCGTCGAGCAGCGTTCAGTCGTTTTCTTATCCTGTGTTAGCTGATGATGCACTGCTCTTATCATTACCGCCCAGGACTGAATAATGTTTTTGTAGGGCATTGAAAAGTTCAATTATAGACGTTATTTACACTTCACTAATACGAAAATACCGGGTGGCCAGTCTACTTATTATCATTTATTACGATATTGTGCACCATAAAGGTGCATTCAAGGAGTACAGTACAACTGCGTGGAACACCGTAATCGTTGTTTGTCTCACTGCAAAATGCATGATTGCAAAATGAGTTGCCCAATTTTAATCTTGTGATTTTTTTTGCTTCTCTGAATGTTACAATGTCACAAACACTATGCCAGCGGTCACCAAGCTTTTTGAAACTGAGCTACTTCTTTCTTAATGCTAAGGAAAATCAGTTTGCCATACACTATTTTACAACATAGAAAACATTCATATGCAACATTGTACTTCTTTAGATCTCTTTTTTGGGTTTTGAAATGATCACTTCAAAAGCCTTCCTAGGAATTCACAATGTTCTTTCACCTGTGAACATTTTTTCTACTTTTAGTGGATTGACATCAGCTGCTGCTGTACTAAAGTATATCACATGTTGCATATTGTAAGAAAATAACTAAAAACAACTATTAAAAAAAAATAAATTCTAATTATATACAATGAAGATGTAAGGGGCCTGTCACGTTCACTGAACAATAAGCATTCCAAAATAACCAATCACAAGATGGGGCATTATGTTCATAATCTCTTTATGTACTGCATATACTTGTATGCTATTTATAAATTATCTACAAAAATATTTAGCTAATATTATCAGTATAAAATAAAAGTTTTTTTCAGTAAAACATTTTTGTTTATTTGCCATTGCCCAAAACTAACAGAGATGCTTGGGTTAAAACATTAGTGACCTCAAGAAGGCATTCAAGAACTGGCCAGACGAAAGGAAAGTTCACTCAGGTAAAACAAAAACAACTTGAGACAGCAGTAATGGATGCAAAAAGTTACTAACAAAAATACTGCATTGCTATTGAATTATTTTAGAGCATAGCACAAATACTGCAAATAAATGTTTGATGCTATAGCAAACAATCACACTCAAATAAAAGATGTAATGTTGCCAAACAAAACACTCATACAACATATACTTTGCAGAACCCATCATTTAAATTATTGATCGCTCTATAAATTATGATATTACACCCGATCACTGATTTTGTATAAAATCCCAAATATCGCTTGACTATTATCAACCCATTAAGATTGATCTAAAGTCAATTAAATAAATAACCAAACAGTCCTCATCTCTATTCAAAATACACCATATTGCAGGTTCCTTTGCATACAAGAGGTGCGGGATTTTTAGAAAAGGCACCATAATGGTGACCACTCCCCTATCCTTGCATAATGATGATCATGTAAACTCCAAACAAGAAGGCAGAAAACCACATTTTAACCTCCGACTTCAGATCTTTTAGACGGATATGGTAAGTATGTGATCACTGTTCCCAGTGAACCCAAAATTCATACAGTGGTAGGAAATGAAGCTACAAGAAATGTTATTTTTGTGCATTTTTTTTATAGTAGGCATAATTGAAAAGCTATGCTATATATAAAAAAAGATTTTTGCAACCAATTAAGTAAGATTGATTCATTTCTGACGGCACACCTGAAGATATTACACAATGCATTAGTGTGTCATAAAACTTATTTGTGATTCTGTAGTTGTTCCTGTTTCAGGCAATCATAATGAGTGACCTTTGCAAAGATGCACAAGTTAGCAAAAGGGCTATCATCACATTTTTAATGTTTATTGTAATTTCTAATATAATCCACTGAACTAGACCAGAAAGTCTACCCAGATAGCACTGATCTTGATCTTCTTTCTGACTGAAAGTAATCCATTCAGTTTCCCGGGCTTCTTTTTGAAAACACCAGTAGTTCCTGTTCAGCAGCATTGGCTGTTACGTGTAATGCTACTGTTATGCAAACAGCACACTCCATCAAACTTTGTTTACATTAATATCAAGGCCAACAGTGCAAGAGTGTTCTGAAAAGACTTGGCTCAAGGACAGGCTCTCGAAATGTGTGTTGCCGAATGATTAAGTATCATGTTAGTCAACTTTTCCTTTTTAGTTCAGTTTTAAACTGAGGTTTTTTTTTTTGGTTTTTTTTATGGCTGATGAACCACAGAAGGTATATTCTTTCAATGGAGTGTGGTCGGGGTTAGCAGCTTAGCATAAATTAGCAATTGTCTGTTTGGAGACTGTTTTTGCAAAATTGTGAAAAGTTTATCACATAACCTGAGCCCCCTATCAGGCAAGCAACTATATTTGATAACTCAAGTGGCAAAAATAGCCTTCCATGTGATATAAATGGATTAAATGGAGTATTTTTCCATCAGTGTCTGAGGAATTAAACTTTGAAACTACATTTGTAGTGGTATCTTATTGACTTTATTCAGAAACTTCACAAGCTATACCGTGTTACATCACCTGTTTGATTTCTTGCTCGTTTGCTGGAATGTAGTGTCACTTATGACAATACACATCTGAATAAAACTTCACTAAGTAGAGGAAGTCACTATAACACGAATTGGTGATTAGTTGTTTCATCTTGCTGTCACTTAGTTTTTTATTTGAAAAGAAAATGAACTGTTCCTCTCACGACATCAAAATTTCTTGATACTGCAGAAACCCTGTTAAAATGTCTCCTTCCCCCTGTAGTACCTTCACGAACCCCCAGAGGTACTATTTGCTAATCACTGATGTAGTGGATCCATGTGTTGGATTTCTCACATCCAATGTATGAAGACAAATAATTATAATGGCATTTCTCAATCAATAGCTCTGACAGTGATCAAACTCTCCGTTGTCACAATAATTCAAATAATTCAAAATGCATTTTCTTATTGGAAACAATGCACATGTACTATAAATAAGCATTTCCCATTTCAAACTTTTACCATCACTGTTTCTGGAAAAAAAAGTTGGATGTAAGACTTTATTCAAACTTTGAATGCCAAAATGTCATTACCATTATGTCATAAGTGAAGATTTATTGAAAACTTTGCAACTCACAGGATTTTTATGAAGATTTGTATGTCTTTACCATTATGCCTGCTTAAAAAAACCAATCCTTTTTTTTCAACCACGGATCATGTATGTTGCATGACACTGTCCATGATAGCAATTGAACAAGGTTTATGTGGGACAATATGCATTGCAAATGCAATGTAAAGGACACAGTGTAGCAAAAAAAAACATGCAGTGGGATGGTCACTGAAACTAAAGCGGAGTGCTTCAACAGGAAGTTTAGCTTTATGTGGTTAGCCAAGTGTTGCAGAGTACTTGACTTGATACAGGAAGCTGCTATTTCTCATCAGATCCCCTGTCTAGAACATGTATTTTGCCTGTAAGGCTTTTCTTACTGCGTATAGAAAAACAATCTCTAAATGGCTCTAAATCAGTCGTTCGCCAGCCGCTTTTTTCACAGATGTCGTAAAGGTAGTCAAGAGCAGAGAGGACAAGAAAGTGAGGTGCCACACATCTCTGAGTTCACCATCATGTGGGATAAGTTAAGTAAGTGCTCCGCAGCTTGCATGTCAGATGAATCTTTTACAACGGTTCAAGGTGCGAGCTGTTTTGTCCCAGCTTTCTTGCTTGTGAAGGAAGGAAAAATTATTTACGAAACATAAATGCGTAGAACTTCCCTCTTAAACGTTCAATGGCTGTTAAGTTTTAACAACCAACAGAAATCAAGTTTCTAGATGAATTCTTAACTCATTCACTGCCATTGGTGGCTACGGACGTCAAAGATTCATTTTAACTGAGCTGGCAGTGCAGGAGCTAAAGTCATTGGTTTTTTTTGTTTTGTTTTTTTAGGAAAGTTAACTAGTGATTGACTGTTTTTACATATTACAGTGTTAGCAATAAGAGTTGGTGATGTTGCAAATATAGTGGACTCCCGCATACTAGCTATTCTGCACCTGCAGATTCATGTCCAACTGCCATAAATATTTAACTCTTTCAGTGCCACAGATGAGAATACTCATCTTTTAAAATTGCAATAACAATAATAAATAATAACATTCTTGTTAAATATGCTTTTTTTATATAGGCTAGCTGACATCATTGACTAATGCTTATCTAATATAAGTCAATTGTGCACTGTAGTGATAACTGTGTTTCCACACATACAACACAGATATAACATACATGCAATTCTAAGTAAGGAATGGAAATCAAGCTTTCAAATTTTACCACCCATATTTACATAGACATAGCACACAATATTCTGTCGGCCTTGAAAGATGAGTGAAAATGCTAAATATACTGGCCCTCTAGAGGCTTCCCTTTCTGATAATGCTTGGCACTGAAAGAGTTCAACAATGACACACATTTAGGCATCCAGTGTGTACAACACCACAGTGGATTTGAAAGGAAACAACCAAGGTGTGCTTTAGGTGCAGACTGAGTTTTAATTTGAATTTAGATTAAAAACGCCTAGAGTTTGATTCAAGGATTCAGTATTCATTCGGAATCTGGTGAGGTCCTCTCACAATGTAAAGTGCAAAGAGCTGGCACTGGCAGCAAAGTTGAAAACTCAAAACAATCCTATTAGAGAGATAGAAAGACAGTAAGGTGTGGCCAAATTATCTGTTAGGTGCATTCTTAAAAAGACTGGTGAGTTCAGCAACACCAAAGGCCTCTGGTCCAGTGTGGTGGATGGCAAATGACAGACAAATGATAAATCATTTGCCTCATCTAGAAAAATGCAGTTAACTTCACCTAATAGAATACAGAGGCTTCACATCAAGGTGTATACCATCAGTAACCCTCTAAAACAGGAAGGCCACATCAGAGTTTGACAGGAAACATTTGTTAGAGCCTGTACAGTTCCATAACAACTTCTTATGGACAGAGACAAAGATCAACTTGTATCAGAATGCTGGAAAGAGTAAAGTACAATGAAGGGAACAAACTGCATTTTAACAGACATGTGAGAGGACTGACATAGATATGTTTCACTTATATGTTCAGTCAGCCATGCATGCTATTTAGATTATGATAGCCATAATAGGGTACCTCGATAACAGTGTGCTGTCACAAGTAACCAGTACCTTAAAATGAGGCTGGTATCGGCGGGGATCAAAAGTTGCATACTCAGTCATACATCCTAAATTTTAATGTTAGTATTCAATATTACTGTCTTACTGTTGTTTTCATCTGTTTTTTTCTGTAACTAAACATGTGTTGTAAATGTCTGCTCTTTTCTTCAGTCGCTATGTTTTTCCAAAGTAATCTCACAAAAGCATGACCTTATCCAACACAGCTATTAAACACTTTATTGGTAGAAATGTCCAACTACTGTAACGTGAACATAATGAAGCGAGAAGTTTTTGCACATTATAGAAAATACTCTTGACCTTATTCTATACTTACTTACATACTTGTTCCCAGGGACCTTTGGGAAAAATAGCCATTCCTGATTGTGACAGTCAGTAGATTTCCTGTGTATGCTGTCTTCTCTCATATACTATATGCCATTCTGTTTGGTGTTACATTGAATCCGCTTTGAATCACAAATGCTGCTGTTTCTGACACTTCACCAATGTTTTCTCCTTCTCTTTTTCTTCTTCATCATTTCCATCCATGTGGCTCAATGTTCCTGAAAATCCCATGACGATCTTGTAGAGACTTTTGGTATGCGCTCTTTTTTGAGAGATCCTCAGTCACAGAGTGAATGCTTGGTTCAACTTAACCCTGTAGATAAGTTGTCGTGCAGCCTCTTTATTGGCAGTCCTTCTGTGACTCTGGATGGCTCACGTCTGATGTGACCTTTCATAATGTTCCTTCAAATGCCTGCATTGTGGTCTCTGCTACTCTCTGCATTTTGTCTCTTTGTCCCAGCCTGCCCATTGTTATATTATTAACTCTCACCTATTTCCCAAAGAGATGCAGAACAGCTTCATTTTAAATTCGGCTCGTCTTGTCAAGACTACCAAAGCTTTTTGCATCTTAAATTTCCTGTTGAGCTGCTGTGTGGTTTTGCTCAGGAGGGTTTTGTTTTTTTTTCCTGTTTTGTCAAGTAGTCATTCCTCCTCAGTACTTGAAATGTGCCTGACCTTAAAATGCACTTTACCCTAAATGTTGTTTGATATTAACGAACACGCTGTGTGGTTGTCTAATGGATTTTTTTTTCTGCTGTCTTTTTGTAGTGAAAGAGTTCTTAGCCAAAGCCAAAGAAGATTTTTTAAGAAAATGGGAGTGTCCACCACAGGTACGTTATCGTTTAATCCGCTCTACATTACTCTTGCATCAGCAGTCTTTGAATATAGCTTGCGAGATATATCTACTTCCTGTTGTGCAAATGTTATTTCATTTACCCATCAGTTCATACATGACTAATACTTAGTTTGAATTGGACCGTATCATCTCATTGCACTGACTGAATGTTTCCTCAGAGCACAACGTGCCTCGACGACTTCGATAGGTTCAAGACTCTGGGAACTGGCTCATTTGGCCGAGTATTGCTTGTAAAGCATAAAGGAACAAACCAGTTCTATGCCATGAAGGTCCTGGACAAACAAAAAGTGGGTGAAATTATTATTAAAGACAACATTTACAGGATCCTAATGTTGTTTTGTTTTTTTTTTGTTTTTTTTTTCTGGTGAAAGGAGATATTGCTTCACATTGTTATCAAAATGTAGTGTTGTGGAATTTATTAGAGTTTATGTTCTGTTAAATTTCTGTGATTGTTCTGTTACTTTAATACAGTGCTTCTCAATCAGATTTTGCCAAGCGACTCCAAGGAATGAATTAAAAAAAAATAGCCAAGTGCATCAAAGTGCCTGGGAAAAAAAAGACGAAAATTCGTATTTTATTGGAATTACACTTTACATGGCAAAAATAGAGCCTTTTCCCTGGGGTTATCCACATTCCCCCGCTGATATCACCCCCCCCCTCAGGGGGGTCTCGCCCCACTATTTGAGAAGCACTGCCTCATTAAAAGCACACAAGCATTATTGTGTCATTGAAAGTTTTAAAGTTATTCGGCGTTTCAATGCAACGCTTTTTATTGTACTTTTGTGTTAGTGCAACATTTTTAATCCATCCTTCCATTTTCTGTAGCCGCTTATCACCACTAGGGTTGCTGGCGTTTTACAGGAAAGTGTGTTCCAATTGAACAATACTAAAACAATAAAACAAAGCTTGAACTACTGTTTGAAAGCACTTACATCATCCTTGACTTTGGCCATAGAAAAGGTGTATGAACTGAAAAAGCAACTCTAAAAGCAAGTTTTAGATATGACGTAAGGCAGTGTGTGAATTTGCCTCTTGGTGTGGCAGGTGGTGAAATTGAAACAAATAGAACACACGTTGAATGAAAAGAGAATACTGCAGGCCGTCTCCTTCCCCTTCCTCGTCAGGTTGGAGTACGCTTTCAAGGTGGGTTCTGACCTCTATTTTCAAGTCTTTATGTGTTTATTTAATCCCATTGTCTGTTGAAGTAATGAATCTTTAAAAAAAAAAAGAAAGAAAGAAATTTCAGATTTTTTTTTTTAAATCTGTTCTACAGGACAACTCAAACCTCTACATGGTAATGGAATACGTGCCAGGTGGGGAGATGTTTTCACACCTCAGACGCATTGGAAGGTTCAGGTATGTGCTACATAACTTTGAAGATACTGCATCAATGGTTGATCACTGTGGGTGTGGGTGTACTTTTTTTCATTTTAACATTCTTGAGAATATTTCAACAAATGTAAGCTTTTCAACTAAAATGAAAAAATAATAAAATGCCTTCTTTTTCTTCACATTGATAACATACCATCACAAGTGCATTCCAAAGACATAATTAGTGTCCTACTAGAGACTCACCCAACTATCTGCCATTCCTTCTCTTAGTGAACACCATGCACGATTTTATGCAGCTCAGATTGTGCTCACTTTTGAGTACCTCCACTCCTTAGACCTCATCTACAGGGACCTCAAGCCTGAAAACCTGCTCATTGATCAACATGGGTACATTCAGGTACACCATGCAGCAAACAAAACATCTGGATATTTAATGATTTTGCATACTCGCCGTAACTCGACCGTTTTTCTGTTGTTCCGCCTTAAGGTCACAGACTTTGGCTTTGCCAAAAGAGTAAAAGGCAGAACCTGGACATTGTGTGGAACTCCTGAGTACCTGGCTCCAGAGATTATTCTCAGCAAAGTAAATTGTATTGATTCTTTTAGTTGTTAAATTTGAAAACAAACAAGTCCTGAAGTTTAAAAGATTAGCATTCAGTGGCCTCACATTTTCAGAAATAAACTTTCATGTTTGTAAAAAAAAAAAAAAAAAGTAATGTGCTATTAAGCACAGTTTGAATTTAAATATAAAATGTTGATCATCAAAAACTTAAAAAACTGTTCGTTCATAAATTAAATTGTGTTATTTGGTTTTCTTTGTTTCTAATCTTTTTTCACCAAGAAAAAGAATATATTTTTTATTTTTATCTGAATACTTGAAATGAATTTTCTTAAAGAAATTATGGGCGAATAAGTGACATTCATCACCCAAAATACCAAGGTTGTTCTATGAGCGATTATTTTCTTCCTCTTCCAGGGCTATAACAAAGCTGTGGACTGGTGGGCACTCGGAGTCCTTATCTATGAGATGGCAGCTGGTTATCCTCCATTTTTTGCCGATCAGCCCATTCAGATCTATGAGAAGATCGTGTCTGGAAAGGTGCAAGCATTGAATGTCACTTCAGCTTGACTGTATTGCCGAAACAATAACAAAAATGTTTTGTATCTGTTTGACATTTAGAGGTGCTATGTACGTTTGCTCTTGTAGGTACGATTTCCTTCACACTTTAGTTCCGACCTGAAGGATCTGCTGAGAAATCTGCTTCAGGTTGACTTGACAAAGAGATTTGGCAATCTCAAAAATGGCGTTAATGACATCAAAAATCACAAGTGGTTCT
The DNA here is from genome assembly GCF_059441005.1 of Hippichthys cyanospilos. Classification (NCBI taxonomy): domain Eukaryota; kingdom Metazoa; phylum Chordata; class Actinopteri; order Syngnathiformes; family Syngnathidae; genus Hippichthys; species Hippichthys cyanospilos. Next base: position 8,937,733 of record NC_142378.1, on the reverse strand, counting down.
CCACTACAGATTGGATTGCTATATATGAAAGAAAGGTAAGAAAGGCAAATTATTTTCACCTTTTTTTTTTACAAAGCTGAAAAATTTGTATTATATTCTACAGCGTTGTCTTGTTATTTAACGTAAACTTTTCTCTTAGGTTGAAGCCCCCTTCTTACCCAAGTGTAGAGGACCAGGAGACACAAGCAACTTTGATGACTACGAAGAGGAGGACATTCGTGTCTCACAAACGGAAAAGTGCGCAAAAGAGTTTGCTGAATTCTAGCCAGTGGATCAGAGTCCCAGCAGGGCTCACATATTTTGGGATATTTGCACTCTCCTAGGGGTTAAGGCAGAACTGTGGCGTACGTGTCCAAAACAAATGCTCTGTTCTTTTGTTACACACGGCTGAATGAGGTCCTTTATGCCATGGTCTTATGTGCTGTTCACAACACAAGCCCTCAAACAGGTATAATATGCAGACACAATCCCCGTGTTCTAACACAAAAATATGAGATCACCTACTCAATGTTAGTCCCCTTTTTTTTTTAATCTTTAAACGTATGTCCGACAGTTTTGGCAATTTCAGTTAAAATCATTCCTAAGTGTCACCAGTGATGAGACATGGTAGCATCTGATATTGCACGTATGTCTTATTCTTTCAAACTTTGTTATTCAGCGTCTTGTTTGCTTGTGTAAAAAGGTTGTGGGAAATGTTTTATTAGTGTTTTTTGTTAAGTTCCAAGTGAGCAGAGTTGACACTGAAAGTCGAATTGACAACGCCATCATTACTCATCATTCACTATAGAGGGAGGAGCTACCAATATCTTACCATTCCCTAAATTAACTCATTCACTCCAAGATTACAATCTACTGGACTGCCAGTGAATAAACTAACTCATATACTCATATCAACATGGAAATATGTCAAAAATTCATTTTAACTGGCCTGGCAGTGAAGGAGTTAATCAAAGAAATGTAAACATATTGAACATTTTACATGAACATCGGACAGTGGTCCACACATGCAGAATTTCTGAGCATATGATTTTCAGCTGGCGCTAACAATTAAAGTGCTTCAGTCACTATGGGTTCCGGTCGCAACTTGTCCACTTGACTTTTGTTGGCATGGGTAATGTACATTGTTGCCGACTGTCAAAATAAATCAAGTTTCAACTTTACATAGACTTGGAATGTTAATGCTAAAAAAAAAAGAAAAAACTGGAAAAAAAGCTCGCAACTATACAATGTGCTTCCCATATTTTATGTGCCTTTGTACAGAAAACTATATTTAAAAAAGAGAAAGAAAGAGATGCATATATGCTACTCACGAAAGGTTAAGAAAATTTAGCTTTCGGGAGAAATTTGGGGCTAAACCTGAAATGCATTATAACCTTTACAGGTTAACCTAAAAGTTACAAAGTTTGAACAGTCTTATTAAGTGTACCATTTAAATACAAATTTATTTGAACCTGAAAATGCTTTGATAGATTCATGGCTCCAACACCAGTTTTTTTGTTTTGTTTTTTATTCTGCACTTACGCTCTTTGCTACAGAACAGCAAGTTGTGCAAATTGAACTAAAATGTGACGACACACAAGTCCATTCAAAAATTTCAAGGTCAAATTAAGTACACCTAAAAAGGCTGATCAATTTTTGGTTATTTCTGAAATTTCACCCGAAGGCTAAGTATCCCTCCCTTTCTATGAGTCCATTGACATGACTTAAATGAATTTTAGCATGCTGTTTATCAACTTGCGCTGGAGAAAATCAGGCTGAAGTCAGTTCCTTGCATACTGCATGGCTGTGTGTTACATCAAGGTTATTACACCACAGCATTGTTAACTGCGATGGCAACCATTTTTTTTTTGTTTGTTCTCAAGTCAAATCAGTACCACAATAGTGACTGGCTGTGTGGATGGCTCAAGGCAGCACTTTTATTTTTTTTGTAAGAACAATCCAAGCCGTGAAAAGCTCCCAATGCATTTAGCCGTTTGTTGTAGCTTTGACCATTATACAGAAGCACATTTATGGCCACATGACTGGCTCATTTTGAGCTGAAAACTCATTTTATACATTGTGTTTTCTCGGTAATAAAATTGGAGATTTTAATATTAAGTTTTTCACCATAATTTTTACCCAAAGAGGTGTGTGTGTGTGTGTGTGTGTGTGTAGCGGGGGGGGGGGGGGGGGGGGGGGGGGTGCTTGCTCTTTTAAAATCTTGAAAGATATACTTGATTTTGGACAGCTAACATTATATGGTACATGCCAGAGTGTGTTTTTGGTATTATTTATTGTCATTCATTTAACACCCCCAATTAACCCCTTTAAGCATATAAATGTGAATACAATACACTTTTATGGGAGTGAGCTGTTACCGGATGGCCAAATTCTATTCGAGGAGGCAAGTCAAAGTTTCTGACATAATTTTTCTTTTGCACTGGTCATATTTTAAGCAGATGGATGGGCATTGAAGTATTAATATGAAGCAGACTTTTGCCATTGATGTTCTTTTAGTGCATTATTTGTAGCGTTGTGACAACCATATCCAGTCCTATGACGACGTCCTTGAATTTGTACCTCAGACCAGATGTGATATTTAGTGACTGAAATTGAATGGTATATTTTAAGGTACAGTTTACCTTTAACGGTAAGAGAGGGGACAAAAATAAGGGAGGATTTGATTTTATGGGCATCCGGAAATATTCCAAGCATGGAATTTTTCTGAATGTTAGTGAATGACCTGAATGCTAACTTTGCTTTAGCTGCACATTCACAAGAAATAATCTCACCTACCATTTTTGCTTTGACTGTTTTCTGGTATGTCATATCTGACCCTTCTTTGTTTGTTTGTTGATTGTTCATGTATTTGTTTTGATTGTGCAACAGTGTCAAGGTACAATGCCCTCAAGATGTTTTTTGCCATTTGTTATATTTTACTAGTTGTATCATTTTAGTGCAGAATGTATTATGTTTTTTTTTAATCTTGTGGCGTTTTCCTGCATCATCACATGATGACAAATATCAATAATTAACTACAATTGTGTAACAGAAATTCAGACGTTCTCACAATTCTGACTGCAGTTATGCGAGTATAGTATTTGACTCTTTGTTTATCAAGTTGTACCCAGCGACAGTTGCTTTTTAATCTTTTTTTAACAACTTCTGTTTTTGGTTTCATAAATTCATTCCAACTAATCATCACAACATAGAAGCAATATGAACCACAACCTGATGCAGCAAGTATGAAAAACAAAAATGAATTCAAATGAACTTTTTTCTATCAGCTGTTTGTGTGAAGCTATTCCTCCCATTTCTATTTCTCTAATAATGATAAATTCAGATTTTTTTTTTCTTTGTAGAGGATTCCCTTGTAAAAGGTGTGTCTCAAAACTATTGCTGAAGTGAAATTCTTGCCTGCACACGCCTCACGCTCACAACACAAGTCAACATTGTAGCTTATATGAAGTGTTTCATATCAATGTCTGTGTTTGATGTGCATGCATGTTTAACCTGTCTGGCTCAAATTAAGTTTTAGTAGGTTTTTTTTTTTTTTTTTTTTTTACTACATCTGAGTGAAAAAATGGCTCATAAAATATGTGGAATAGTTAGGGGATTCTGATTTCATTGTTGCAAATCTACAAAGTTTTTCCTTGCTCCATAAGTGAGGCCATTTTTACTGCAGATCAAATACTCAGGTTTGGGGAAATTTGATTTGATTTTAAATTTCTCGCTTTTTGGAAGAGTCAAAGCAACTGTCAATATCTTTCTCACATTAACATCAGTTCTCCAATATTTTCAAAGACATGGTGCTCAAAATGCTGGAAAAGAGACAAATTGCAGCTTTTTAGTACAAAGTAAAAAAAACAAAAAACAAATGGACCATTAATACATTTTTTTAAAGTTAAAGTAATGGCAATTTATAATTTGATTTGATTTTTAAGCTTTTGTTTCTTGAAATTTTCTTAAAGCAAGTATATTATTTAACCCTTTAAGCTTCCTTTTATTATGTTAATTTCCCTGAAGACTTGTATTGACACTTTGCAGAACTTATTGCACACTGATGCCTCTCAAATCAATGAAAAAACTAAGCCCCCTTTTTAAATTGCTTTACTTTTGCGTGTGTGTCATTCAACCCTATCTCTGATTGGCACAGAGGATTGAAAATAATATTGTTGTTCGTCCATGACTTGCATTAGAATAATTTTAGCAAATTAACACATTGATCTTCAGCATGTTTCGTGTGTCTTTGTATCAATCCTGCCACTATATATATATATATATATATATATATATATATATATATATATATATATATATATATATATATATATATATATATATATATATATATATATATGTTTTTTTTTCGGGGGGGGGGGGGGGGGTGGAACCCACAGCCCTTTCAGTGTCATTCAGCACCCATGTGTTATGTTTGTCAGATGTGATGTAAACATTGGCACTTTTCCCTGAGGCTCTTCACTCCTAAATAAACAACTCAGTTTGGGTTCGCTCTGTAGTTAGTTTCATGTGCCAGTATGGGCTCAATATTTCTGATATGTCTTTGTATTTACTTTGTCGGACGTTTTCTGTATCATTTAAATTGCTGACACGTGTTTTCTCACCTAACTTTATTTGTGTTTGCAAGGGAAATATTCTTTGCTGTAGCAAATTTTATGTAACAAAGAATATGTCACAATAATAAATCCTTTTATTAGAAAAAAAACTGAGTAAATGGTTCATTATCATGGTAGGTTTAAAATAAAAACTAAATACAACACTTGCTCCATGGATGAAATAGACTTCAATTCCCATGATTCTCCAGTGACGTAGGAAAAGGAGGCTATGACGATAAGCAGCTAGTTGGCTTTGATTAATTTTTGATATTATCAAATGATTATCTTCCATTTTTTGCTGGCAAAACACCACGGAATGTCGGGAACTTTTTATCGTCACCCGTAAGTAGTTTAACTTGAACGGCGCTTTATTGCCAAAAAAGGTGTCATTAAAAATGTGTTCGATTTTGTATTAGCAAAGCCAGCTAACTGTCCGTGTTAGCTTGATAAATACGAAAAGGCAGCGATTGTATTTAATTTTCGCTTTCTGTTTCTTTAGACTTTTAACCATCCGCGCCGTGTATTATTTGACTGGTAAAATTAATCGACAGCAACGGAAAAGCGCGAGTATTTGTGCATGCAGTTTTGTTATTATTTTTTTTAATTCAATTGTCATTGTGAAATGTGAGTTTTGAGGGCGTCATTTTCACACACTGCATCTGTAGTTCCGTTGTTAGTTAGTGAGATAATAGCAGCTTTGTTTTACCCTTCCCGATCCATTTCCTCGTGCACGTCTTCACTTTGACATTTCTCCTCTGAACACTTGTTTCCTGACATTTTTTTCCGCGACAGAAGCATCTAGTCGTAGGCAAGACTACAGAAAGAAGGATGTTTAACCCGCCAATCCTACGTTAACATTGACAAGAAAAACTGATGAAAATTCATTGCAACGTTACTGATTGTAAGTAGAAACCAGTACATTCATGCTTATGATGCTGCAAATTAGTTTACTTAGTATCAGAGAATAGTAATTGCTTTGTAATACCTGAATGATTTAGCTTCTGCTTGCATGATGCACTTGATGTTTACGTAGTCATTAACAGAAGTAAATATAAATTAAAGTTTGAGTGCATGTACGTGTGAACTGATATTTCATAATGGATCCCAATGTTTCTGTTATAGCCATCATGGAAGATAAGACAAATGGTTCTGTCGACGCCAAAAGGTATGGTCTCAGATTACTGAGAAGAGAGTGCTTATTATGTACATTCGGGTAGTCAAAAACTATTAAAGAAAGAGCGCTACTCAGAAAATGACTCGCGTAAACATAAAACCAGTCCTCCGAATAATTTCTACCTGAATAGGTATTTAATACCACTGTGTATCTCTTGTGTAACTTATCTTTTAAATTGAACATAAACGTCAAGTAAACAAATATAAGAAAAAAAAAACAATAGGAAAGGAAAGGACAAAATCAGGCTTATGTTTCCGAAAATGACATTTGAAATTGCTATATTCCAATCCTACACTTATTTCCCTATAAAGCAATATATAATACCCATAGGTAGTTCGGAAATTGATAAAGGTACAGCCATTTGAATTGAAAGTTGAAATCCTTAGCTTTGAGAGAGTTTTTTTTTTTTTGGTGACAACCCCCTGTGAAATATGTTTTCAGTCAAGTACCCCTTCACCAGTGCAAAGCATTTTTCGGTAAAGAAAAAAGAAACATGACTTAAAGCATGCTATCAGTGTTTGGTTTATTAAACTTTAGAACCCTTCAAACTTCCTTTGTTTTCGCCCCCCCTTCCCAGAAATAATTAACATAAAGTGTTCTCTTGTGGCTCATAGAACAGATTTTTTATAGAAAAAAGAAATATTTACAAATCTTAAAAAAAATAAAATAATTAATTGTTCATAAATATTTTTCCACGAAAAATAATCAACAAAAGTGTCAGTCATCATATGTTGGCATTGCAGTAAAGATTTGTTCACAAAATTCAATCAGTAGCTTAATTATTAATAAATATTTGTCCACAAAATATAATCATAGTAGAGATCTGTTGTTGGGATCATAGTAGAGGTCTGTTCACAAAAATAAATCATGAAATTAACAGATAACAAGAGGTGCCACGTGACAAGTTGGGTCAAACCAATAGTATGGGGAGGATAATATGGGTTTGAAAAAAAAAAGTATAATTTAGTGAACATAAATTTTGTTTTATGAACTTATATTTTCCTGAAACGTTTAATTAACTGAATAATTATTTTTAAAGGATTTTTGCATATTTGATTGTTTTGTGCCCCCTGGAGTTCCTTCAAGTACCCCCAGGGGTACCCGCACCTCCATTTGAGAACCACTGTTTTATAGAAACCAGTACCTTAAGAAAAAGATATTGATCCAAAAGGTTCAATGGGTTGAATGATCTTGAATGATATTAAGTTAAAATAGCAGGTAAGGACTTATTCTAAAATGTGAACACTTTAAATATGGTTAGACATGGTGAAATTAGGCAAAAGTGGTTCCTTGGCCTCAGGCCCAAAACAACTTTCCCATTAAGCTTACCGTTCAGTCCTTATTTCAGCATTATAGTTCAGTCCAGCATTGTATGCCAAAGTTTGTGTGCTTTACTCTTGCTTCCTAGCTGTGAGCGGTTATTTAATGTGTTATCACAATGACAAATGTGATTTTTATTTTTTTATTTTTTTGTCAATTATGTTAAAGATAAATTGCCATTTGGTGTGGCCCAGCTGTTACAAGAACGTTTTATCATGAAAATTATTTCCCAAATGCATTTGGCCACATTAAGTAAATGATCTTTTGATGAAATTTTGATGATTCCACACCTTTTTTTGTGTTTTTTTTTTCAACCTAATAAGTAACAAATCAACATTGCGGGACAAATAAATCCTTCAAATATATGTAGCTTTTATAATTGAGAAGGGAGACAATTTTGAAATTGTGATAATCTTTTCATCTTCAGGTTTCATCTTCTTCTCATACCTCTAGCATGCATCTTGCTTGTTGTCAATCCTTATAGAGTGACCACATCTTGTGAAATTGTGTTGTTAGATTGGTAACAGTAATCACTGAATGGTTTGACACTTAATAATAAAAACCTTGTGCTGGCAAGTCAGTAGTGGTAGCCAGCTCATACTACCCACGCCCTTTTGTTCCATATTCAACAAGAGGCTCACTCTTCCACCTTCTTTTATCTTTGCACCCTCTTCTTACAATCCCTTCATTTTCATGCACCCACTGTGTGCGATTTCCAGGCTAATTGGGCTGTGAAGCATCTCGTCCTCACCTCAGTCGGGTCACCAAATCGTTATTTCCCTACATGGTTTCATTGTGGGGTCTCAACTTTCGTACTACTATTCCTGCTAGGGGGATTTCACCAACTCTGCCCAACGCTTCATCAAAGTTTGCCCTACTAAGTAAATGGCATTAAACGAGCTTTCTTTTTACCCAAGCAGATAATATGATAAGTCTAGCACCTTGTAATGAAGAATACACTCTCTCCGCAGCCCAGTGGAGAACGGCCAGCTTCCAGATCCAGCCAACTGGGCAGTTGCTGATGTGGTCAATTACTTTAAAGCAACAGGGTTTGAAGAGCAAGCCACAGCATTCCAAGATCAGGTTGAACTTCCTGCCTGCCTCCATTTTGGATTTCAAACAAACTAACTTGGATGACAGACAGCAGTAAAATCTCTTTATATCTTGACAGGAAATCGATGGCAAGTCACTGCTCCTGATGACGCGAAATGACGTGTTGACGGGCCTGTCGATAAAGCTTGGCCCTGCGCTGAAGATCTACGAGTATCACGTAAAGCCGCTGCAAACCCAACACCTAAAGAGCAACGCCTCTTAGCACGATGCCGGGAGCTGACCACTCCCCGCGCCTCAGTGACAATCGTCAACTCCCGACCAGCTGCCCGTTGGCAGAGACTCCACTGGCCCCATGGCACCTTAAAACAGAATCGGTTCCTATATGTTTTTGGACCCCATACATGGGTCGCAGACATGGGGTCAAATGAGCTGTTTACCTTTTTAGCTGATCTTATTTCTGCTGCTTCAGATTTGTACTTTATATTTTATTGTTATTTAAGACATGAGTTGTTCTTCAGGATTGTGTTGTATGTTTGTGTGTGCGTATCATGAACCAGTGATGGTTTTAAAAATTGAATTTGTACATAAGATGATATATTATTGAAAACAGTGGCACACTTTTGATAGTACAGATGCGGTACTGTTCGCTCTTAAAAAAAAAAAAGTATGCTCTATTCTGCGCAACTGAGTCCATGCGTCGCCACTTGGCTGGAAATATGAAGTATTACACTTTTCCCAGTTACAACAAGGCTCTTTGGAAATATAAATGTGTGTATAATGATGATGTCGCTACTTACCTGTGGTGCTTCAACTTGGTTGAAATGATGATTAATCAGGTGTGTGTGTGTGTGCGTATGTGTGTGTGTTTGACATTGTGCAACACTGAAGTTTGAATATTTCAATCAAAGACTTGCAATAAATGGTGCTCTTTTCTCACCAAAGAACAACACGTGTTTATTGGTTGTTGTTGATGAGAATTAAGGACTGAACATCTTTGATATTGACAGCTTTTGCATTCTTTATTTGTGCTTATGTCTTCACAGCCTGGCTTGCTTCCTACGCACTGTCCCTGAAATGTTTCCCGAGGGGTTGTCAAGGGGAAGAAGAACCTGCGGCGGTAAGAAAATCATTTCAGTCCACTAATTACATCAGGGTTAATTATAATTGAGCTTACTTCGCCATTGTTCTCAATGCCCAATTTTGTCATGTCGATGGTGAAGTAGTGGTTGTTGGGCATAATGATCTCAATTTCATCCACCTGTAAGTCAGTGCACACATGAGCTGGGATGCATTAACTGACGAGCTCTTTTATTTGTTTTGTACAGCACCATGTCACTCACCACAAGGTTTTTTTTCCTGGCCTACCAGCGAAGAAAGGTAATTGTGAAATTTAATATCAGACTGTGTTATTACCAGTAATGTCAATACAAAAAGGAATTCCCCTTAGTGTTGGTACATGGTGGCTATATGATTTAATTTGTATAATATATAATTCAAACTAAAAAAAGTAAAATATGGCCTTACCTCAGGAGCCCTAGTGAGGACAAGGACTTGTGTATCATAAAGTGTCTTCTGCACAGAGGGAGAGAACTCTCCTTGATCAAAGGGGCCTGCAAACTTCTCAATAATCGTATCTTTGACAGTTTTCCTATCAGGAGAAAGTTGAAATGAGATGAAATATTGCAAAGTTTTCATTGCTTTTTCCATGTATGTAAAGCTAAAGAATTGGTTCATACCATACAGCATCAAAGTTGACATCTTGAACCTTGCTGTAGTGCCACCTGGCACAGACTGTGGTACAGAAACATCTGTCCGCGGCATCTTGCAGTGTGGTGAAGCGGTCTCGGAGGAAACCCACAAAACCAGACTGAGTGGTCTTCAACACCTTCATGTCCTTGAGTCCACTGTGGACCACCGGAAAGCCTGAGTAGAGGACCGTAAGAGAGTGAGTGTGTGGCGTGCCAAACACGCAAATAGAAAATACAACAGAAAGTTGATTGCACGACCATTAAGATGTTGTTCAATGTCACAGAAGCGGACGGCTTCTGGGCTGTAAATGAAGGCGTGGGCGTGTTCCAACCCATTCTGAAAGAGGAAAAAGAAAATCATGAGCAGTGGTTGCACATTCAGGGACAAATGTCCAAGGTTTACTCCACCTCCTGGGCAAAAAATAAATATGAATGTGCAGTCTCATTGTCTCCGCTATAAGCGTGGGACTGATGGATGCACAAATTTGACATAGTCTCTTGCTGTAACAATATTTGTTTCAAGATTTGTCTGTATATGTCAATATATCTGTTAATTACTGTAAAACTCTCAACCCCTATCAAGGATTAAACCTCAATGTTTAATACTGTACCCAAGCACACTGTTGAATTACTGAGTAGAAATTGTCTGCTGCCATAGAAGGTTATTATTTAACCACGGTATTTTAAAAGATAAAAAAGAAAAGGTACTTGTTCCAGTCCAAAAATCCTTGATCTGGAAAGGCTTGAGTTAATCAATGTGTGTTTTGATAATCCCAAACTTTTGTCTTTAGCTCATGTTTGCAACAAAACAAACAAGTTAACCTTGGTATATATATTTTTTTTACCTTCTCCAGCCTCTTCCATGGTGCTTGCTCCATGTAAACCTTGGCCCTCAACACATGGTTGAAAGAGGTCAGGAAATGGTGACAAAGATCCAAAGAAAACTGCTCAATGGTCTTCACCTGGACAGAAAAATACAGTGTGAGGTAGACATACAAATATGTATTAATCAAAGTTAGTAGTGTCCCGAGACCCGGCCTATTAATTTGTTCATTTGTCTATATCTATATCAGTGGTTTCCAAACTATGGCCTTGGAGCTATTTTCAGCCCACCATCCACAAATTCGCGACACGTGGCACATGCTAAAAATATATTTTGACATTCAATGCTACATAAAAAAGCAATAAAAAGATTTGATGGTAGATACCGTTAGAAGTGTGGGGAAAAAAGTCAGTTTATTTGATCACTTTTTCTAGAAAGCCTTGACATAGCAGTTTTATTTAAATAACTACTTTATTTAGACACTATGCAATTGCTTACATATTGACATAGCTCCAATACTTTGTTGGATCTACTTTTGCATTAATTAGAACATCAAGAAGGCGAGACATGGAGTTGATAAGCTTTTTGCTCATTTCAGGTGTTATTTTAGCCCAAGTTACTTTCACATTGGCATGCTGCTGGAATCAAATATAATGAACAGCAACTAATCAATGATTAATTGAAACACTGATCATTTTTGCTAATCAGCTGATTGTTTGGATAACTTTTTTTTTCAGTGCTCGGAATTTCACCTTGTCTGCAGTAAAGATTATTTTATCTTTTGACTCGTAATAACACATTTGCTTTTTCTCTGGAAAACAATGAACATTTTAACCCAAGTCCAAACCTTTTTCTGAATCACCGTTTGTTTTTTGCTCTACCAATTTGAAATAATGTCCCATATTTGAATAAAGAGAATTTTTAATCCAATTCATGGATTAATTGACAGAAAAGTCATCAGACTCCTTTATTAAAAGAATTGTTGATTGCAGCCCTCGACGTGCGTATGGATTGCGGCGGTCCACAACTTACCCCCTTGAGTTTTGCCAAGGCATGGACGGTGTTCTTGATCGTATCAGTAGGGATGATGTCCGAATTGTCTCCAGTAAGATAATCTTTGCGCGACCTGAGAGTGAGCTGCACATCTGCCTTGAGCTCGATGATGTCATGGTGGCCCCCCTGTCTCCTGATGCACAACACCTTCACCGTGTTTTTGCCGTAACCCGTCCGCACAAATTCCACATTCTGACACATGGAAACGAAAGCTGTCATTGAGGCCAATGGAGACCACCTACAGTATCATTTTAGAAATATCCAACTGGATATTCGGTAAGCAACAATGACAACTATGTGCAGAATGTTTATGAGATGTTCGTTCTGATGATATAATCTAACATTATTCTGTGTAATAAGCGCTCACCTGATTGAAAGGACTTGCCATATTGCCTCTCCCTCACTGGATTGTTTTCAGAAAAAAAAAAAGTAGCTTGACAGGTAGAGGAGGTTTTGCAGAGTGGGAGGTTCCACTCTCACCCCAGGCCATTGGAGCTTTTTTTTTAATCCAAGTTAGTTGTCATTCATGCGTTGAACATTTTTCTCTCTCTTTTTTGGCAGTGGAGGGTTTTTTTCATGTTGGAAAAAAAAATGTTTGGTGAAAAGAGAATCTAAAAATAACTGGAAGAAAATGTGTATTTTAAGTATCATTTAGGTATTTAACTACTAATGTAACTGATTACTTTAGATAATTTGGTACCAAGGTAATCAATTATCAGGTAATGGATTACTTTAAGTAATGAAGCACTAAAGTAATTCATTACTTTCGTGTAATCAAGTACTGGAGAATTTGATTACTTTTAGAATTTAATTACTTCATGTAGTATGAGACACCATTGGAAGGCAATGTTGCTCACATTGGGTAAGCAAACCATACATACTACACATACATGAAGGAATGGAAATCAATTATTCATATGATACCAACCTTGTTTACGTAGACAAACACAAAATATTCTGTTGGCCTTTAGTAAAAATGCTAAAAATCAGTAAGCACTCTTGGGATTGCCTTTTCCAATAACGCTTGGCACTAAAAGAGTTAATATCTTGTCTGGATGTTAGAATAGCGTCCCAGAGCTGATGCTTGGAGATGAACTGTCTCTCACCTCTATAGATCTTTTGCTTGATGATGCTCCAGAGGTTCTCAATAGGGTTGAGATCAGTAGTAGAAGGTGGCCACACCATCAGTTTTTCTTCTCTTATGTCCATAGCAGCCAGTGACTCAGTGTTGTTCTTTGCGGCATGAGATGGGGCGTTGTCATGCATGAAGATATTTTTTTTACAATTCTTCTTTTTGTACCATGGAAGAAAGTGGTCAGTCAGAAATTATACTGTACATACTCACCTGTGATCTGAATTAGCAACATTATTTTTTTTTTACCGTTCCATGATCATGCATTAGCTTTTTGGAAATAACCAATGTTTTCAAACCCTAAGCAAGGTAGAGTACTATCTTACACTATTTTTCCCTTAATTTGTCTTTTTATCACAGGTGTCTGATATTGATCTCAATGGACAGAGCCTAGAGACACAATGCGCCCCACAGGTTTAATGAGAAAAAAAAGTTGTTGACTTTTAAATCCAGTTTGCATAATAATTTAGAATACAGTGTAGAAAATGTTCCGCCAAAATGAGGCCAGTGATGCTGTTTGGCCGAAAAAAAGTGATAATATGTCTTTGGGTTAAACGTATCAATGTTCAGCTGCTAAACATCACATCAAAGATTTTTCAAAATTTACCAGAAATTTGACAACCCAAGGGACCTTATGTTACATAAAAAATTTTAACATTTATGAGGTGCTCATTGCGATAAATTATGGTCATCAACAGCCTCACTGTACTTGGAAAATAAATTGATAAATAAAATTCCACATGTACTGTATTGGAAAGAACCCAGAGTGTTAAAACTACTCAGTCAGCTAAAACCACTGTCATGGGATCTCATTGGATCACTTCCTTTTTAGCTTCTTAGCTGTGCACTGACCACTTTCAAAAAGGTTTGCTCATCGGCCATAGGTTCAGAGGACTGTTCCTACTTGTTATTTTGGGTTCACTCATCCATAGACAATAAAATGTGACAATGGCCGCAACATTAAGTATTTTTCTGCTTTTAGCCCTCACCGTGTGTGATGCAGCTATTTCCTGTCAGAACGAAGCCGGTGAGCCTGTCGACTGGTGAGCTGATTTGTGTTTTCACATTTCAGTCTTCTATGTGGCAACATTTCATCATGCAAGTAACCTAAACTTTTGGGGGGAATGTTCTGGCATTAAATCCCTGCAGGTTCATCATCTACAAGCTTCCGCAATACAAAATTGGTGAAATGGGTAGTGGGGTGGATTACATGTACCTGGACCCTTCCTTAGACAACTGGCAACTTAGTACATATATGGTAAACACCAGTCAAGGAGCCATTGGAAACACCCTCAAGCAACTTTACAGCAAAGCAGTTAACAAGGTGATGTTCTTTATTTTTGCATTCTCCTGAAATATACACAGAAGAAACCCTTTTACGTTGTTGAGGAAGCATTCTTTCATTCCAACGGGGAACTATTGCTTCTGCTATAAAGGGCTATAAACAGCACGTTCTTGTAGCATTTGCTTTCAGCGTGATTTGTCTTTTTCACAGTCTAGCAACTCTGTTTACGTCCTCTACAATGATTCACCACCTGCCCTCAAGTACATCCAAGAATATGGACACACAAAAGGTACAGTGGTCATGAAGCTGTGATTTTTTTAAGGTTGAAGTCCAAGTGGGTGCTTTGAATAATTGATTTGATATTCCTTTTCCAAACTCAGTTTTGAATTAATGAAACAATGAATTGATCCTCTCTGTCTTTCTATTCATACTAAATTCATGTGATTTCTAATTCCACGTAGGATCTCATCACTGCACAAGAGTTGTATTTCAACAACAACAGAACATTTGTTCAGAATGAACAAACTTGAAGGCAGACAAATAAAAGTGTTTACAAAGACAGCAATGAACCAGAAATTAATTTCTGGACATCATTATTTGTATGTGTCGGAAGGATCCCCTGAAAATGAGATGACGCATCTCAAGTGGAAATTCTTTTTTGACACTTTACTAAAATACATTTAAAAACATTACATTTAGCCTATTTCCATCTCATGCTGATATCATGTTTGTGTAACACACAAAGTGATTATGACTACTGCTGTGAAGAGATTTTAAAACAGAATAATTAAAGTCTGTAACGAATTGATCTAATTTATCTCTTTGTAATCCCACCCTAAAATAATATGAAAAAAAAAGTTATTCGTTAGATGTGTTGTGTTATTGGTGCAGATGAAAATGTTGATCAACATCAACAAACAATGGCTTCACTCATTTATTTTCTTCAACAGATTTTAATAGATTCAGTTGTAATGCTTTACCGTATGCTGTATTTGAAACAAGTCCCAAGTTTTGTCTGCAACCTTTAATTTTGTCTAGAAGAATGTTGCTGTTCTCTTTTGTCATTCACCAAAAAGGTTAAAAACAAACTGGTAAAATAAAACGTCATTGTGCTATAGTGCTTTTAAATAGTTCATGTAAATGCCTAGTGGATTGCATCATTTTGGGGATTATCATGAGTTTCAGATGTGGGAATTAGGTTCTAAATTTAGTTTGGGGATTCTATAACTACTCGACAGTACTGTATAGACTCCTTGCTTAGCAAATCGTACTTTAAGGTTCAGAAATTTTGTTCTGCAGCGGTGAACATGTATGATTTAATGAACACTCATTTTAAAAATCACGTTTTAAAAGTACACTCAGTGCTCTATTACGACAAAATGAATTCTCATAGGTCCTTCTCATATACGTATTTTAATCAATAACAGTAACGGCATATCCCACTGGCCCATTGAGAGTCGTTTTAGAGGCAGAAACAAGCAGTTCATTCAAGGTAAATGACACATTGTATAATACCTCTTAGATTTTCGAGCGTTAATGTTTGATAATATTTTTGTTTCCCGGGCTAAATGGTAAGCTATTTAGCTCATTAGCTGACCGGGTCTAACAGCAGTTTATATTTTTTTTACACCATTACATTTTTGGTATTAGAGTCACAAAACATAAGGCTGTTTCTATAAATGTAGTCTACAAATTGACCGTGAGAATGTTGGCGCTTTGACCATTAATATGGTGTTTGCGTTTCAATGCATTGCATTTTTTTTCTCATCACAGAGATTTGTGCTACAAACTGGGTGAACCACTTGGCGGGGGTCACAGCAGGACACGCTGTAATCAGGTTGCACTAGCATGGCCAATATATATGCAAGTCCAGAGGAAAATTTTAGGCCAGGCTTCTGTGTGTACCTGAGCCAGAAAATCAAACTAGGCCAGCAGACTGGACTACTTTTTTCTTGAGTACAGACATACTAACCCTGTTGGTGTTAACACTCACCTTTTCATTCCCTCAATCGTACATTTTACATTAATTATTTATTATTAAGTTCCTACTAACTAGAACATCCATCTATTCATCCATTGTCTGTAGTCACTTATCCTCAGTAGGGTCGCTGGCTTGCTGGTGTCTATCCCAGCCATCTTTGGTCGGTAGGCGGGGGACACCATAGACTGATTGCTAGCCGTCAATTACAACATTTAGTCCTCAAACCTCTGGAAGAATGTGTTTGCAACCTCTGCTGCTACTCTACATTCATTTTCAGTTTCATTTCCTTTTTTCTGCTTTGAACAGGGATACTGCTATTTGACCAATCCCAAGGCTTCTGGATATCCCACAGCATTCCCCATTTCCCTTCTTTCCCAGAGATGGGCTACGTCTACCCATCCTCTGGAAAAGTCAACGGCCAGACAGCTTTGTGTGTGAGCCTCCAATATGACCAATTCCTCCAAGTCAGTGAGTAAAGCCTTCTTTTGTACATAATGCTAAAAAGGTATACACAAAAATTAATTCAATTTGCCAAATAAAACACAATACAAAATTCGGATGTGTCTTTTCATACGCTTTCAATGGAATTATGCTCATTTTGCAACTACCGCACATATTTGTCTTCTTGCTACTTCCATCCTTAATAGTCTTATTATTTGTGAAACAATTACAATACAAGTATAGCTGCTACACCTTCGCTTTCTTTGTTACACATACAGTCGTAACGTTTTTGGGCTTCCCACGACCTGGAGTGGATCTTGGTGATGCAACTTCCTTTGGGCTGTGTGACTTATGAAATCCTGTAATTTTTTAAACGAGGCTTAGGATAACAACACCACTAACGTACAAAACAAGTGTGTTTTTTTTTCCATGAAAATAAGCTTAAATTGTATTTCAGATAAATTCTAGCCCACCAAGCTTATCCCTACCACATTTTTTAAATTTTAAAATAAAAACAACAATTTACTCTTTTTTTTTTTTCTTTTTCCTCTAATGTAGTCAGTATTTTTTTATTCAAACCATTCAGACATTAAATTATTCAGCTAATTCATACTGCAATTGTTTTCTCAAAATTTCTAAGAAGGAAAACAAAAACAACAACAACAGGTTTTTTTTTTTTATAATTCCATGTCATTCAATAACTCTCCACACACTTCTTTGTTCTGCTTCATATTTCAATATGTGTTCATATTTCAATATATATATTTCAATAATCCAAAAGAATTAAAATTTATTCTATGATTCCACAACATTACACATTCTTCAATAATGTTTTATTTAGTTTTTTAGCATCCACTTGCAATTTCTCTAGGAATTGCTTTGTCAAGTTACTACTGATTTCATTTCCTACAGCAAATATTGTATTTGCTACTAATTGAATTTCTAGTCCAGCTACTGTATAACAAACTATACTACTTGTCCAACAAACTGCTATTTGAATTATTACCTCTGCAATTTTTATTGATAATGTCCGACTACAACAATGATATGCAAAACACATTAACTGTTAAAAAATGAATACATAACATTAGAACACATACACAGACTAAGGTTTTCTATCATCTTATCTTTTTATAGCACCTAATTTGTCCTCATAAACATTTCCTAATGCTGGTTATCTTTGATTTTCCCCAATGACAGCACAGCATCTGGTGTATCTTTTCCCACGGTTCTACAATTGCTCCGTGCCCTCTGCATTTGCGACCAAACTGCCTCAGCTGGCCCAGTTATGTGATGGCCACAGGCCACAAGCGCCTTCCGATAAAAAAATGGACCAACTCTTCTCCCTGAAGGGAGGGATGTTTTTCACTTTTGCCAAATCTGAACATTATGTGGATGGTAAGGTATTTTTCTTGGTCGTTTACATCTGCAGACTAAAATAAAAATAAAAAACTGCAGCTGCATTTTTTTTTAAATATGATAAGTCTCTCTGTGAGAGCACTAAGTTGTTTTGAATGCAGTGATTACCTCAAAACAGGGTGTAATTTTTTTTCCTCTGAGTACCGCATACAGAAAAACATATTTTTTGTAGTTCAACTTATTAAAACAATATAAACCAAGCAAACAATTATTATTATTTTTTTTTTTTACCAGTTAGTTATTTCAAAGACTGCTATATGAAGACTTTCTGTTAAAAGTGTTGAGGAAAATACAATGTTTTTTTTCCCACACTCATAACACTGGTTATCATCAAACATTTTTTAAATGTATTTTTCCTTTGTGCCATTGGCCAATAAAACGTAGAAAGTGTGCTGCAAACGGCCACCATGCCATAGTTTGGGTACCACTGCCTCAAAAAGTTATGCAATAAAATAATACTATGCGGGTACTGTCATTTTATTCCAGGTGTTTTTTTATTACAAAAACAAATTCTAGGATTTTTTTGAAGATAATTCTCTTAGACCACAAAATGATTCATTTTCCACAAATTTCTATTTATTACTTTTTCCGTTTCAAGACTTTTAATGATAAAGGTACCAACAGTTTTTATTTTCATCACTACGGAATTAATTTCTCACTGTTCTCTATCCAGACATCTACACCGGGTGGGTGGCTCAGGTCCTGAATGCGGACCTGATGGTGGAGACCTGGCAGAGACAAGGGCATGACCTGCCCTCCAATTGCTCTCTTCCCAATCACGTCATGAACATTAAAAGGATTAGTTTTCCCCAATTCGTTAAATTCCTATCTAAGTTTGACCACTCCAAGTGGTGCATTTCATGGTCTGAGAAGAAGCACTTGATCTGCTTGGGGGACCTCAACAGGGAAGCTTCCCAAATGTGGCGTGGTGGGGGGCTACTGTGCTCTTACAACACTTTGATTTTCAAGGCTTTCCGACAGGTGGTGGACTGGTACATTGGATGTTGATCTAAAGGCTGGAATTGTATTGTTGGGTTTGATATTGGATAGGTGTTTGTCTATTTTTTTTTCTGTCATGGAATACATCATAATCAGTGAGTCCATCTATCAAATTCTAATTGTTTATCTTGCTCTGGTCAGTGATCACATGATTTTTTTAAGATCATATTTTACCTGAAGAAAATTCTCTAAATGTTGTTACCTTATGTACTCATGCAATTATGCCATCAGGCAGTGTAATGCTATTTGTATATGGTGGGTGTGAGCCTCTCGGTGGTCAACATCATGCTCTTTGTTCGTCAGCAAACTGAATCAAGTACTGAACTTTATTTTGTCACGTTTTGATTGATTAAAGAGATCTTAGTTACGTAACCATTTTCAGCAATAACAAGTAAATCTTTTGTCATTCATTTAATTATTTTTCATGAACAATAAATACTTTTAAAAATACATTTATCCAATTCTGCATCGCTCCCCTATTTGCTCGGTGTTGACCAATTACGGCCCACCTATTTTCTCTGTTAAATGATGTGACATTTGGCAAGCTGAACCGTGATTGGTTGTTACCTGAGTAGACATGAGCTCATTTCCAGTCGACAAGTGCCAAAATTTGTTTTTGAAGTTATTAGTTTAACATGAAAAAATTGTAGTTCTCAAACTATGCACAGAATATTAACATTTTCACAATGGGGAAATAGCGAAGTATTTATATCTCTTTACGAACTTGCATGATGTGATAATAACTTTCTGGAAGGCCGTTGCGTGGCTCCTTCTTCCAGCCGGCCGTTATCTGTAGCTGCTTATCCTCACTAGGGTCGCTGGCATGCCGGTGCCTATCCCAGCAGTCTTTGAGCAGTAGGCGGGGTACACCCTGGACTAGTTGCCATCCAATCGAAGAGTGTGGCTCCTCTTCAGGTTGCATACTCGTATGGTTCTTCTAAATGTCACATTAAAGAACTACTTCTAAAACTATATTAATAATTACGGTATTTTATCATTTGAATATCAAATTTATTTAGCGAACCCGTTTTTCCCCTGGAACGCATTATAGAAGCAGTTCTTTTCATTTCAGATCCATTTGGATGCTTTTTTTTCATCCTCCTCACCGCTAGATGTCGCGCGTCTCAAATTGAGCACATCTGTGGCCCGGAGGTGAAGGACGGAAGTAGCGAAAGCAGCATTTTCCAAGCACGTGAAGTTCTTTCGTGATCTCCGTAAACACTGCTCGAGAAAGATGGATATCACCGAGGTTCCCGTGACGGAGAAAGTCAAAAGCAAGAAAAAGAAGAATAAAAGTGATAAGACGAATGTGGAAGAGCCAGTTAAATTGGAGAATGATGTGGAGGTGAAAGAGGAGAATACAGAAACGACCGTCACCTTCCCACCGACATTCAGTGTGTCTGAAATCAAGAATAAACAGCGAAGACACTTAATGTTTATGAAACTAAAGCAGGAGAAAAGAAAGGTAAAGTCCTTAACTGATTTGCTTTTTGTACACATCGCTGGTGTAAAAGAGGGCGCGGCAGAACATGCTTCAGAAAAACAAGCGGGTGTGAGGTGTGAAACGAGTATGACTCAGTAGTTCAATAGCGGCGAACTACATTAAATAAAACTGAATGCTTACATTCTGTCTTCCTTTTAATAACTTAGCCGTTTATCTTGCTGCTGTCACTTCAAATTGTGCCTTTGTATTGCAGCAAAAGATTGAGCTCAAGAAAAAAAGGAAAAGACAAGAAAAACTTTTGGGCGATAAGGTGAGTTTTCTTCTCTATTTTCTTTGCTGTTGTTGAAGAATAATCCTACATTGCTGTGATATTAATTCACTCAGGGATAAACACTGGCTCTTGAAGTAGATACAGTATATACAAGGTAATAATACTATTGTAGCAAACAAATAGCATCAATGCTTTCTATTGTTTCATATTTGGCAGTTAAACTCTGCACAAACACATTATTTCTTGCACTTGAAGTGAATTATCATTGTCAAAGCTGTATAGCTGCAGAAATGAGTTATTGATATTGGTAAGTGTATATTTAAATGTGTGAATATAAAATAGAGTTGTAAATACAATATTCACAACAAAGTGACAGTGCATGGAGCTGTTTTTATTTCTTCTCATTTTTTTTTGAAGGCACCACCTAAACAAGTCCCCAAGACGATAGAAAACCAGCGAGTGTACGACGAAACAACAGTTGACCCAGAAGATGAAGAGGTATATTTATCCTCCTTATAGTCATCTTGTAACATGATGAATTTTGGGTCATCTATGTTGTTTTGGTTTTTGTTTAGGTTGCATTCGATGAGGGAACAGATGAGTTTTCAGCCTACTTTAATGGTCTGACAAACCCCAAAGTTCTAATCACAACGTCAGACAGACCGAGAGGAGTGAGTGCTTGTTCTTCATTGTTGTGAACGCCAGTTGTGTTTTTCAAACCCTTAACGGTACCCCCATTGTTCTCGCAGAGGACTGTGAAGTTTTGCAATCAGCTGGCCACCGTGATCCCAAACGCTCACGTCTACTACAGAAGAGGTTTAGCCCTCAAGAGGATCATTCCCCAGTGCGTTTCCAGGGACTTCACATACCTGATTGTCATCAACGAGGACCGCAAAGTGCCAAGTATCCTTCTGCTGCGGGAAACTCATCTGTGTGCTCCATATTGGAAAAGGGGAAATCATTCAGGGGAGGCGTTCCAAAAAAATCATTTCACAAAACAATCAAGACTACGAAACTGCAAGTGGATTACACTGTCATTGTACAATACAGCACAAGTCTCCAGCGTTAGCACTAGCTGCAAACTGGGTGGTGCATTCAAATGTAGTCTGACATTTTAAAGTCGAAGAGAACAAAGGTCCAACTATACATTCAGCACTAATAACAAACTGTAAACACTGTCAATCAATAAATAAAAGTTGATATCAAGTATAATGACGCGGGAAAAATTACTTGATTTTGTACTTAATACCAATAAACGGTTAATCGAGTCATGTTTACAATCAAGTCATGTTTACAATCAAGTCATGATTTAAATGGGACTTTAAACAGTCACATTGACAACTATTAGCACCATTACCATATGTACCTAAAAATTATATAAAATTTAACACATCGTCGCTGATAATGCAGTAAACATCGCCTGAAGCACTTTGATATAAAAATCTGAAAGTCTTTCATGTGTTAAAGGCCGAGTTTCAGCTTTTCTTAACGCCATCTCTAAGATGGTATGGTTCTTTGTCACCTGCCTGAAGGGCCCACTGCACACTTCAAGGTCAGCAGCGTCCGACTTCGGAAAGAGATGAAGGCAAGTTGTTTGTATTTCATTTTGTAAAATCAAAAGTCATGTTGGACCTGGCCACAATGCTTGAAGGTCAAAGGTCAATTTTCCTTGACAGCCACATGAGCCATAAAATCCTACCTGGTGTCACGGAGAATGAGTTAATACAGCTGTTCTTTGGAGCAATCGCAGAGTAAGAATTTTCTGAAAACTATTCTGTTGTTTTGCGTTCACAGAGACGAGGCAAAGACCCAACAGAGCACAGCCCAGAACTCATCTTGAACAACTTTACCACACGTTTGGGCCACAGCATCGGCCGGATGTTCGCCGCTCTTTTCCCTCAAAACCCCCAGTTTGTGGGTCGGCAAGTGGCCACCTTCCACAACCAGAGAGACTTCATCTTTTTCCGATTTCACAGGTGAACGAACGGTAACAGTAACTTGATCAGCATGATGTCAAGGCGGCTTATCTACGATTGTTCCATATCCCAAGATACATCTTCAAGAACGAGAAGAAGGTGGGCATACAGGAGCTGGGTCCCCGCTTCACTTTGAAGCTTCGCTCTTTGCAGAAAGGCACCTTCGATTCCAAGTATGGCGAGTACGAGTGGGTCCTCAAGGTGAGAGCCTATTTCGACTTTGTCCTGCATTTGTGTGTTTATGTCACTCTGCGAAACAAAGCGGCATTCATTAACCTAATTTACAGCACAGAAGGAGAAATGTAGTCTATCGGTGAACTTCTGTCAACTTTTGTGTGGCAGCCAAGAATCAGATACATGGGGCACATACTGTACTTTTCTTACTTCAATAGGCCTGATCATCATTGTCTTCCTTTCTGTTTATAGCGCCATGAAATGGATGCCTGCAGGCGGAAATTCCAACTGTGAGGGCAACATCATCTCTCCTGTGATTACACATGGACATCAGTTTCTCCCACAGTTGTTTGTGGTTTCATTCAAAATGACTTTGTGCTCAATGTGGATCCTGAGACTTTGTGACCAACCAAGTCTCGATTACACTCATTGCAAAGAAAAACAGATTTTGTCAGTGCTTTTAACACAATATAAGGTATGACTCATGTTCAGCCACGTTCAAGGTGTCTCTTTTAGAAAATCACATATGTATTATAACTTTGAACTCGCGTGGGAGACAGCATGTTGTGTACATGTTTTAGACTCACATGTGAACAATTGTGTAGAACTGTTGTTTTGTCGTTTGTTACAAGACTAAACATTCATAAAAATATAACTTTCAATGAGTAAGAGGAAAATGTGTGAATATTTATTATTTTAAGTCAGTCTTGACAACTGTACAATAAACAAGACGTTGGTGTATGGTTAGTAGGTTTTTCGTATTCCTTAGTGTACAAAAGGTCTTCAATGAACAATGCTCACAACATATATTACAGTTCAAAACTACAATCACTTTCATTAGTTTTTTTTTATATTTGATGGTTTATATTTATTGCCTGAGAGTCTTTCATACAAGAAATTATGACCTTTTGATGTTGTGAAAGGTATGTGACGTGGCATAAGAATACAGAAGGCCTGCACTGTTACTATTATTATTTGTTTTATGCTTAAACTTAGTAATATGTTTGAATTAAAATATTTATTGTAGTTATGACATAATTACAACGCTAGCATAGGTTCCATATTGTAAGCTTGGTTAATCATGTATAAAACCTGTCTTGTTAGCACCTGGAAATGATAACGCGTGGAATTTTAACAAATGTTAAAAAAAAAAATGTTGAAATGATCCCTAACGCTCCTGAGGCAATTCCAGTCCATCTTCAACTGGAGCCCCGATTCTTGAGATCTGTAAAAAGATTAAAAAGGTGAATGCTAAGAAAGAGATATTCCGTGCTGAAACGAAAATGCAGAATGGGACTCACAGGGGCCAAGGCGTCGTGGTTATAGGAAGGAGCAAACCTTCTGCGGTCTGAACGGGTTGCTACTGGATGACATACCGGTGAGCAGCGGGTCATGCTGGGCGTTCTGGAGGCAAAACTGCTGCAGGTCAGCTGCGGCTAGAGACACCTGACGACAACCACAAATAGACATTTAGTAGATTGTGTTTCCAAAATAAAATTGTTTGTCAAACTCCAGTGGCATTAAAATCGCTTTCAGTCGAAGCGAAACTACATTTGGGAACGCCCTATCTAACAACCACTATTTTAGGCGTTGTTTTTACCTTTACTCGGTTTATTCCCGCTTCGAAACGTAGTTGATGAACAATTTTCTTCATTGCTATAATGCTGGATGATCCGGACATTTTTGTTTGAAATGACTGATTTTACTTGAGAAAAAAATTGAAAAAGTTCAGTTGCAAAAACTTGTTGACAAGCCAGCAACGAATCCGCTTCCGCTTTGCTGGGAGGCGTGTTTTCAGTGATGCTTTTACGTTTTACAAATAATATGGGAAGTAACAGATTTCTCCCAAACAGACGCGTTGAAAATACACCGCAATTTACCCAGATTGTGATTTTTTTATGTATAATATTATGTTGAATGTGTTTTACTTTGCTTTTATTGAAACAAAACGAAGGTGAAAGTAAGTGTATAATATAACTCGATAATTCTCAACTGCGTTTGAACGCCACACTTGAAACAGGAACTACAATAGCTGCCTCTGGTGGTACAATTTACTACTTAAATTATGCCATAATTCCTGTGATAAAATGTATGTTTAAGTAGATGTTTCCCGGTAGTAAAAGTATTGAAGTTATAATGATTTGTCAAAATAGTTTTGCATTTTAGTCAATCATGGATTTGAGTTGAATTTCTACTATTATTATTTATTTATGCCGTACTCTTTTGAAAGTATTTGTAATCCTTTTTAATTACTGACATATCTTTTTTAAGGGGTGAAGTTGAAAGTTCAAGGTAACTGATAACATTTTTAAGTATGGCAATTCACAATATTTCAAGTTTTGCTAATGTGAAATCTGGCTTCTCTTTGTTTTCAACAAATGCAAAATTCACAGAACTCATTTTCCCCTTGTAACCAAAAACTAAAAATATACCTAAAAGCAACCCAGCGAACTGTTTTGAAACAAATCATTCCATTGCTTTGGTGTGCTGACTAACATTGTTGCCTAGAGTGTGAAAAAAAAATATTTTTTTAAAGTTATTCAAACTTAAATAACCATTTTACCCCCAGAAAATACAAGTTGTGTATACAAGTTGACCACTTTTGCTTCTTCTGCAACCGGAGCAACCGATGCTGGCACTCTCACAAAAGAATCTAGTGTGTGTGCGTGTGGACAGCCAAGTCAATTTTACAACAGTCCACGCCTCCACTGGGTCAGACAACACATCATAAAAACTTTGCATGTCTGTGTTCGAGCAGCTCACATGTGAAGATGGAGCTTTCGAGTGAATCTACTTTTACTGTGGATAAAAGACCAATCAGTTGCAAGGTACGTTCAAAATGCATTCAAGACTTTGAAATTCTCTTGCTACATACATTTTAGAGTACAATTTCAATGTGCGTGCATGTGTGTACATGTATGTGTTCAGTTTGTGGAGCTCCATGTGCTCTATGTCCCTGACGACCAGTGGAATGTGAAGCTGAACAAAGTTCCTGCAGAAGCCACGGAGAGTTTCATATCTGCAGGCTTTATCAGGTCACATAATAATAATTATTATTATTATTGTTATTTATTTTTGTGATGTAACAAATATAAACTTAATCACAGATGTAAAAAAAAGTGTAACGCATGTAAAAAATGTTAATTATTAAAATGTACGTTATGGTAAAGGTACACTACAATCAATTACACTTACTGTTTTATCAATGATGTTTATCAAGGGGGTACTAAGCTATTATATAAATATACAGATTCAGCTATTTACAGCAGTAAGAATGTATTATTTTGTCTATAATTAAATTGATAGCTAAAGTATTTTTAATGTACAATCGGTACTTTTTAAAAACACATTTTTCCACTTGCTGAAGATGAAATCATATGTGCTCAAGGCTCTGGTAACAACCAATTACAGGTCAGCTTGGTTGTTGACACATGGCACGTAAACCCAAAACAAATCAATAAAAGTGTTAAGAATTCAACAATGTATTCATGATTTGAAATGAGTTTGAAAGTTTGAGTCGAAAGAATAATTTTATTATATTATATTTTAATAGTATTCATATTTTCCTCTCACTTTTTTCTATTCACCAAAACATGCGTTCACAAAAATTATTTGGCTTATTTAGGGTTTACCCTGAGGTCACCCTGAAGGCTCTGAGGAGTGAACTGGGGGAGCTTCTTGGCCCAGAGAGGAACATGGACAAATTCTCCTTTTTGAAGTGTGTCGGCCGCAGCTTGGCTCTGGTGAGTCCTATTTGTCATCACACTTTGGAGCAGTTAAAAGTAAATGTGTGTTTGGCGCATAATTCCCTTTTTACGTTTTGCTTTTGTCTGTTGTGTGTCAGGTCAAAACCAAGCAAGAAAAGGATATGAAAGCGAAAACATTTGCTCCACCGTATGTATGTAAAACATGAGGATTCATTCTTATTCTAACCTTTAAGGGATATTTTACTTATTTAGCCATTTTTCAGCTGTAAAACGTTTTACTTACAGGTGAGCAGTGATTAGTTGTTCCCTAAGCATGTGATGTCATTATTATTAGACAGCTAGTAGGAACATGAGTTTTTAAAGGTTCACTCGGAAAGAGCAAATGAGATCGAGTCATTACAGCTCGGGTGGGAGAAGGTGGACTTCCTTGGAAATAATGAATGAACATTATCGTTGTATTTTCCGCATTATAAGGCGCACCTAAAAGCCCTACATTTTTTAAAAGCTGACTGTGCGCCTTACATATGATATGCTAACTGCATAAACTGCTGACTTCTCTGAGCATTGAGCTGACATTCCCTTGAGCGCAGCTCCATCTAGTGGATACATAACAGAATGCAAATGCAACCCCAGGCACCACTGTAGCTTTGATTCCATGCTCCTTATAATCTGGAGCGCCTTATATACGAAATTAAAAAAAAAAACATATTCATTGAATGTGTGCCTTATAATCCGGTGCGCCTTATAGTGTGGAAAATACCATAAGTATTATCACTGTGTTGTTTCATTTGCTATAGCTACCTTGTTAATTTTTGTACTTGAACAATATAAGTCCACGTCCTGACAAAGTCTGTGTGAGTCACACTGTGTGACGCGATCTCGTTTGTTTTTTCCCGGTGAATATATATATATATATATATATATATATATATATATATATATATATATATATATATATATATATATATATATATATATACAAAAAGCTATAACTTCGACCAAAAAACGGTTTTGCCCAAAAAAAAAAATATTTCTTGATGTTCAGTTGTATAGTGGTCAAACTGCATATTGTGTTTCCAGGCTGCTCAGCCAGAGCTTTACCTGCTACCCGCAGCGGAGAACGAGAGCAGCTTTTCCTGTCATTCTCTCAGCCCGGACACCAGCGGCAGCTCCCCCGAGCCCCTGACCTATTACCCGCACAAGACATGGAGCTCGCCGGCCGAGGCAAAAGAGCATGTGAAGTTCCCCCACATCCCCCAGTCTTCGCACCAGCTTGTCCCTTGCTCAAGCTTGGAGGAGGAAAATGATGAAGACGAGCAGGCATATAGCTCCTTCGAGGGAGAACATGGCGGGAGAGGTGAAAACCTGTTTGTATTCTTCTCTCACATTGCATTGACTCAAAGCAACTTTTTGGCTCTTACATGGAAGCTTACCTATTATATCAAGGCTTGAAGTAAGCGGTTTCACATCACTGTTTTCCATGTACATTTTGGACTTTGTGCCTCGTGTAAACATATGAAATTGCTAAACCGCTAGTATGTTACACTG
Organism: Hippichthys cyanospilos; assembly: GCF_059441005.1. Lineage (NCBI taxonomy): Eukaryota > Metazoa > Chordata > Actinopteri > Syngnathiformes > Syngnathidae > Hippichthys > Hippichthys cyanospilos. The sequence goes on along the minus strand of NC_142378.1, from coordinate 8,909,590 downwards.
TCATTGTATGAGACAAGCCATATGGTGCATTCAAACACATTTGGCCATTCTAAACTCAGAAAATGACCATTGATGCATTCAATGTTTATAACTATAGTACCGTATTTTCCAGACTACAATCCACACTGGTATAAAAGCCGCACTAGCAAAAATTGAGCAAAAAAAAAAACAAAAACATTTTTTTTGTCAGATAAGGCAGTAACATCAGATATTTACACAGAGGGATGGTATATGGAAGTTTTATCATTTGTTTTTATTATTATTTTAAATCTTTTAAAAATGTCCCGCTTACAGCAACAGTGTGAACGTATGAACACATTGAACACAATTTGAATATACAATCACTTATATATTCAAGATTCAAGAGATTTATTGTCCCATTTATAGTTGTATCACACATTGAAATTTTTATTCTGTTCACTTCCCTGAGCAGCATTCAAGGACTTCATTCCATAATAAGCCATGCTGGACTATAATAGCCAGGGCTCAAATCATGAGAAAAAAAATGGTGGCGGTAAATAATAATAGTAATGATAATGCTATAAAATTGTTTAGTGGAAAAGTTGCTTCCGGTCGGTCCCTGGGATTAACCTGTAAAAAAAAAAAAAGACCCCACAAAATTAGAAAATTGCTGTTCAAATGAAGTTCATGATTCACAAAACTACTCAGTAAAAATTATATATCTTGCCTTGTATAGCGCTAGATTGATTTATTACATTGATTGTTTGTATCTATTTTTTTCATAAGTTGGGACTTACTTTTGAAATATTTGTTTTCGCTCCACCTGATAGACAGTGTGTAGTAGTCAAAATAAATGTTGTGTATTTAGTCTATATATAGTGAATCCTTGATGTATGCTATGTGTCAAGGCGGCTTAGCGCTGGTGAAGGAGCATCCCCAAGAGGAAGAAACAACATGCAGGAAGAAGAAACATTACCAGCAAGGAAGCAGAGTGGTCAAAAATTCAGGAAGCCTGGAATTGGTGGACGATGGAGATTTGGACAGGCAAGTGAGCTGAGCTACTACTTCACTCTACACTCTTGTGCTTATTCCGTCCGTAAACATGTTGGCGTCTTCTATCTGCAGGCTGGGGAAAACACGAGACATACACACGTTTCAGTCCCTCAGGAGTAAAGCCACCAGCGGGGTAAGGTTCGAAATGCATCTTAAAACGAGATGTTCTGTATTTTGTTTTTGTTGTATTGCCTACTTTATTATTTGCTCGATTGTGGAATGTGGTTTGCTCGGGGAAGTAAACACAATGAGAGTTAAATTGTGTGCTATTGCCATGCGTACGGAAATAAAATTCTTGAATCTTGAACGCAAATGTGTGAAATTCCTTTACGTTGTTAAGGTGACTGAAAGCCCAGTTGTGTTATCCCGACCCATCCGCTGCACCTCCCCCCCTCCTGGTCTCGACCTTACCATGACAACCCACAAGCCCGTCGTTTCCACGGTCATCCCGACTAATCGTAAGCATCGGCAAAATGGCTCGAATGACGGATATCAGCTCACATTCCAAACGATGCTTGTCTCTTCTAGGAGAAGAGCTACTAGAGGAAATCAAGCTGGTGAAGGAGGAACGGAGGCAACTCGAGTGGAAAAGGCAGGAGTTGCTCAGGAAAGGGAAAGATTTGTTGGCCCAGAATAGACACCGCAGGAACCAAGGTAGTGGAAAGCTCAAACAAGCAATCAGTCCAGAAGCTGCCTTGATTGATTGATTTTCATGATATAGTAATTCAAAGATACAGACCCAACATTTTTGATTAGTATTTATGGGGCTGGTCAAGAATTCATACACACACACCCACACAGATGATAAAAATATACTGACATAGTACAATTTATATCTAAATCAGGTTTCAATGTTTTTTGTAAACAAGAAAAAGAAGGCAAGATTTGGGAATACACTTTTGTTTTTCATTGATATGGTTACGAAAACAAAAACAAGATGTGTGAATGAAAAAGCGGAATGAAAAAATCTCCCCTCACAATACCATATTTTTTAATTGAAATGTATTAATTGTTTTTGTGGAGTAATGCAAAAACAAGCTTTTCACACAGTTTATAATTGGCTAAAAATATTTGGTTATAATGTAGTTGTTTCTTTTGGTTTACATGAAACTTGGCCCTGTTCTTGCCTCATAAAAATCTTTTCAGATATTCAATATTTGCTGTGCTCTTTGTCTAAATACTGTTTGTCAATTTGACTTTTTTAACTCATTCACTGCCAGCGCAAAATGGACTTTTGACTTTGACAGCATTCAGTGATAGTGAATGAGTTTGAACTTACTAGCTGCCAGCCCAGTTAAAATGGATGTTTGATGTCTATAGCCGTCAATGGCAGTGAATAAATTAGGCCCTGACAGTTAAATTGCTTTTCCTGGATTCCTGGTAATGCTTTCTTTTTTTTTTTTAACTTCTTTTGTTTTACAAGCCCGCGATAACTGGAAGAAAAAGTATTTTGAAACCAAGAAGGCTACTGCACCTTTGGAAGATGCACTGAAGAATGTGCGGCAAGAACTTGAGACATTCTACACCAAACTCCTGCAACAACTCCACGCCAGAGATAATAGAGGCAAAGCGCAAAAGCAAGGAAAATCCTCTGAAAAGGTATGCTCAAGTATGTATACTCTCTTGGCCTGAATACATTTTTGACAAACTCAGAGGTATATTAACCCATTCACTGTCAGCTATTTTTAGAGAGTTTGTTATGCTAAATCGGGAAAATACATTTAAAAAAAGTACTGTACCTGGTTTGAATGTCTGAATTTAGATAGTCATTCAAATACACGTTTGGGATGGAACCATTTTTAATCAAGGATTTGTAGTTTGTTACTTTGAAAGTAAATTGGCAAACTGTGTTTAGAATGAGCTCATCATTCAGATCCTGACAGAGAGCCACGACATCGACAACCTCAAGAGGAATGTGGAAGACGCCAAGATGAAGCTGGTGATGGAAATGAAGGTAAATCTTCAAGTAAAAGTAAGACCGGAGGTCCTTCACTGAATGTCGTGTCTTCCGACAAACGCTGCTGTAGCTGAGGAAACAGGCTGCCACTGAACTGAGGGCCCTGAAAGCAGAGCTGGCCCAGAAGAAAAGTCAATCGGTTCATCACGGGCCCGTGGCGTCTCTGAGCTTTGTGAGCGGCACGCGAGACAAGGCAAAAGTGCAAAACGGCTCCAACTGAGGAGGGCATTTTTTCCCGTGGCTAGATACTCCTGGTAAAAACTTAGTCAACAACTGTCAAAGTAAATATAAAGTTAGAGAATGACATGTCATTTTTAAGCTGCAACAACCTACAAACGATTTAGCTTGATGCTAACAATGTGAAATGCCCTCAGACTGCCTAACAAGCTGCATTGGAGTTACAAATTTTTAGGATGGATATTTGAACACAAACGGTGCACCAACACATGTAGACATGTATGATTGTTTAATTATATGCATTTAGTTAACTCAACTGTGTATGTTTTAAGTATGTTATTATAGGGTCCTATTTTTCTTATTAAAATACATTTCAAAATCTTGACTTGTAAAGTATGTATATAAAAGTGGAACTTCAATGGTTCTCTAGCACGTGGTCCCCAACGGCCCGGTACCAGCCCGTGGATCAGCTGGTACTGAGCAGAATAATGTTTTGGAACAGACTGAGTTTAACCATTCTTAAAAAAAAAATGACTCCGTTTTGCTTTGCCGATTAATTGGAAGTGTGTGTGTGTGTGTGTGTGTGTGTGTGTGTTTTTAAGCTGGTACAAACTCGAAAAAGTGACTACTTGATTGCATCTTGCAAACACTGACGTCACTCAGACGTGAATTGAGAGGAGCATGATGCATGGTCACTATGTTCAATACCAGATGTCTCCTTATTAGGTGTTCTATATTGTTAGGAATCAGGCGATTCTTTTGAAATATATTTTATTATCCGTTACTAGTTTTATATTACTCTGTGAATGAGGAGCTTGTGCTTTAATTTGAAGTGCTAAATTCTTACTCAATGACGGCCCCTGCTGGCAATTTTGAGTAACGTCAAAAAGGTAACGTGCGCATTACGTTTATTATTTTTTTTTAATTACCAAAATTTAAATGATGTTAGAAAAGTAATGGTAATTTCATTATATCTTGCTTGGGCAACAGTAGCACATCAGAATGTTACCGCGTTGCCGGTATCACTGGTCGCAAATTGTAGTTATAGATTGTTAATCTACTTTATTCTCCTTAAGTTTTATATTATGATGTAATCATTAGCACCGTCTCTCAACTCCTGAAATTTGACACACATCCATCAATTCGGCACAAATTAGCCCTTATATTGTCAATTATCAAAGAGCAGTATTACACGGAGAGCAACATAAGTAGGCGACGAATCATTCGAGTACTTTCAATGCATTGATTCCAAGGGTTTTGTTTTCTATTTACTGGATATTGCATGGATTTGAAATTGCAGTCTAGCACATACATAGAAATCAGTGTGATCAATTGTAGTTATAAGTCCATAGCAAAACACAAAATGTTTATCCCAATGGACAACTTAGCCCAGTGAAATGCCTGAAATGAACTAGGTTTAAAAGTAGCAGAAAAATAAAAGACAAAGCCAGGAGGGTGAGTATGCGCCTGAGAGGTTGCATCGCGTTGCCCCTGCAGAAGGAGCCTGTTGACTTGGCAACAACAACACAGCCGCTGTAATTGTCTAGGACCCGTAAATTTAAGCCAACTAGCATCCAAAGAGAGCATTCCACATCATTGCGCTCTGCTGCCTAGCAACCGGCTCGTCGCTGTAGTCCAAGATGTTGGCGTTCCACATGCCCACTCCTCTCAAAGCTTTCAATTTCACAAAGTCCGTCTTGAGGCAAATACTCTCCGGGTCGTCATACCAAACCTGGTGAATGTGTCCTTCTGGGTCCTGAAAAGTGGGGTGAAATATTTACAGTTACATTTCTATAATGAAATACAAATATTTGATTTGATGACATATGATACCCAAACCACCCCATAGAATTCTTTTTTTTTTTTTTAACAACGCCCCAGCCTAAAAGATAATGCTGATGGAGTAATAAATGTTTAACCTCTAGAAAAATGATTGATGGCAAATCCTTTTGTTGTGAACACAGACGTCGGTGATGTAAAACAGAACATAGGCAATTATGAAGCAACTAGAAACTGAAAAGGCCATAGATGTGTGAAAGTTTATCTAACTTGGCTCATGAGTCATTTATAACAATAAAAATGCCAATGAAAAGACTTTGTAACCACAAGGTAGTTGCCGGACGGCTGAACAGTACCTGCTTTATACTACTACTCTTTCTTCTTAATATTTTCCAGCAGTCTGGAGGCACCGTAGCACCATGCTGCTCTCTAATGTTCAGTTTTGGTACTACAACAGATGTCTAATTATCTGAAGTAGACACACTCTAATAGCAGTAAGAAGGCTGGTATTTTTTTCCCCTTTGGTTGTTTGTGACTCATTTGCATCAATTAAGAAATTAAAAGTCGATTTGTGTGCACCCTGCTTCAGTGGAAATTAATTCAAGCTGCAAAATGGGATCAAATAGAACCACCTTAAATCATTGCCAGTGACATACCGCATAGTTGAAGTAGGGCGCCTGCTGCTTGCCGTCCCACAAGCGGCCCGATAACGAGCTGCTGACCTGCTCCATGATCCATCTGTACGTTTTCTGTTTTCTAGCAGCGTCACTACATGGAGCGCCACGGAACGGCACTTTGGCAATAGAACAGATGCCGTCCTGGGGAAAGGGAAGATCAGTTGCACTTGCAAAGAGCATACAAGGGACCTTCTAAAAATCAAATGACTCTGAGGTTTTACAATTCTCATGTCTCAGGTTCTTTTCTTCCTACTGCATGATCCTGCACCCGGCAATGCTTTACCTTGTACCATTCCAACCCCACAAAAATGTGCGCCCCTATCCCGAGTTGCCATTGAAAGGAATAATGCAAAAAATTGGGGAAAATGCATGATAAAACATCGGGTTTTCATCCATCCATTTTCTATAGGGGTCCACAGGGGTCGCACGCTTGCTGCCGCCTATCTCAGCTGGCTACGGGCAGTAGGCGGGGGACACCCTGAACTGGTTGCCAGCCAATCGCAGGGCACACAGAGACGAACGACCAATCATGCGCCCGATCACACCTAAGGACAATTTAGTATGTCCAATTCACCTGCCGTGCATGTTTTTGGGGAGTGGGAGGAAGCCGGAGTGCCCGGAGAGAACCCACGCGGGCTCGGGGAGAACATGCAAACTCCACACAGGAAGGCCGAAGCCAGGTGGATTTGAACTGGGACCTTTGAACTGTGAGGCGGACGTACTATTCACTGCGCCACCAAGCCGCCCCTATCGGGTTTTCAATATGTCCAAAATTGATAATATTTAAAATTTTGAAGGGCAGTAAATGAGTCCAACAAGAGCTAAATTTCACACCTAATTTCCCACCTTCCGTTTGCAAGCAACATTGAAACTTGTCATGTTTTGACAATCAATGCCATATTTTAGTCTCCTAGTGTTTTGTTTTTTTTTTAATATGCTTTTCATTTGATAGCACACTAAAAAAGGGGTTAAGAAATTAATGCTGAAAAAAAGTGGTCCTTGCGTCCTTCCATTTTTCTGTTTTTGGCCCTCAAACGAAAACGTTTGGACACCCTTGTCTTAATTTGTGTGGCATGAGCGTTTTAAAATATAAAATATCAACATTGGACTGCATTATTTTACTAAATTCTCCTACCTGTGAAAGGTTGAGACAAGGGTAGTCATAGCCATACCACGGCACGCCCATGACCAACTTCTGTGGCGCTATCTTCAAATTCAAATAGTGATTATAGGCTGGAGAAACAGAGAGGAAGATGAGTGCTCATCATTCATTGACTAGTTCATCTTTGCAACCCAAATGCATGACAAACCATTTAAAGTTTGAGCGAGGGGGGCGTTAGCCATGGCGATACAGTCGCCAAGTATCTGGCTCTGCTCATCGTAGGACATCACAAAGATCAAATCGCAGGATTCGGCGATGGCAACGTAGTCGTAGCAGCGCTTGTCGATACAATTGGGCGACCAGGCGACATCGAAGGACACCTAAGCCACAGTATTGGGTCAGCGTGGTTTTTTTGGTGAAAAACGTGGATCGGTAACGCAGTCACCTGGGAACCGGGGATCTCCCTGTGGAAAGCCTCCGTGGTTTCTTTGACCAGGTCCGTTAAGGCAAAGTACTCTGGTGAGCCTTCTTCTACTGCTTGTTCAATGTCAATGTTGATCCCGTCCATGAACTGAATTTTGGCCAAATTGACCTTCTCCATTATCCAACCCGTCCTGTTGTTTTGGTCCACAACGTCAGTGAGGTGAACGTCACCTTTTTTGAAAGACGCACGATTGAGCTCTCAAACAAATCCCAGAAGTCTGAAGTTATACTTACAAATTATTAGCTTACGAGCGTAACTGCCCATTGGCCATTTTACTACACTAAGTTGGGGACATTTGCATCCCCAGGAAATAAAACGTATCTCCAAACACATCATGAAATGATCAAAAATCCGTCAAGAAATACCTTTGAGTACAACCCGAGCTCCTTTCGAATGAGCATGACACATGAGCTCTGCGTCGTATTTCCCAAACGCGGCCACTGTCGTCACCACGCTCCAGTTGTAAGACTTCCATGTCTTCCCGCCCACGTCGAACACAAATACCTGAGAGCACACACCCGAAAACGCCAATCTTACTAAATTACGGTTACAATGTATTTAGAAAAAAGGCCGCACTCACTTAATATACACATTTATAGTTTGTAAGTTTGACCTTTAAAAGGACAGTGTGTAAGATTTTGAACGTTTTTCATTATGGACAGCAGGAGGTGCTGCAGGTGCCGCATTTACTATTGTCCGTATCCATAACAAACATGGCCGCCTCCGGGGAGGTGCCGCCCCTCATGCAATATAATTTAATGATAACTAGACCTGTGATGATATTTAAAACATACTTTTGGTCATTAAGAAGACATTCCTTTGCAAGATTTTGAAATTTACAATCATTTAATTCATTACTTTTTAATGAAAAAGGAGCTAAATTTTGCACACTGTCCCTTTAAACACTTGTGAAATTTATTTTACCATATCATAATTTGTAGCTATTACATTTTAGAAAACAAAATCCACCTGATGCTGAACCTAAACTTAAGTTCCTAAATGTTAACAAAATTAATGTGTACATTACATATTATATAAACGTTATTATGTTATTCTCAAGTTTTTAATTATGAAAATGTGATGTGCTAGGGGAGAATCGGAGAAAAAAAAAGATCAAACTTGACATGAACCCCTGATTTAAAAACAATGTAGAACTTGTTTAAACGTGTTAATTTGATGCTGGATTTTGTCGTGTTACACAAAATAACTTAAAACTAAAAAAGTGATGCAGAATTTTGTTACATAAATGTTGCTTTAATTTGTTGTGACAAGAATTTCCAGGTTTTTTTCATGCTAAAAGACTGCAGTAATTGACATTTGACAGAATAGTACATAAATATAACGGGTTTTTAAAATAAATAAATATTACATAACTTTGATACGCGGCTCTGATCGGCGTCGTTCTTGTTTTGATTAGAAAAATAACTAAGAAAATGAATACATTGGTAAAAGGAGAACAGGAAGCTCGTGAAACCAATAAACATAAGCATTGTGTACGAAGCAGAACGACGTTGTCAAAGTTTCATGTTTTGTCAAGAAAGACGTTGTAATCGCGAAAGGGTCCAACCAAAGTACCTCAAAATCTCTCTCGTCGCGTATTTGCTGACATAATTCGGCTCTCTCACACGGACACGAGCGAGCCGGGATAAAAAGGATTAAGGACGATAAAATCCGGAGGAAGAAGGGTGACATTTTTAATCGGAATTCACGATAAATGCCGAAGCACACTCGGAAGACTTCGTGCTCTATGGTGGCTGATGAGGGACTAACAGCCTCCGCCAAGCAATACATGCACATACGTTTGTTGTAAGACAGTTTTTATGGAATCGTTTTGTTTAATTAATTTAATTTATTTTATTTTACAATCCAAAGTGGGGTAAAATTGCAACATTTAACATATACTCGTTTACAAGCAGACAATGCTCAGTCTTGTAATATCTTATATGAATATTTTTTTTCTTGCTTAAGTGGGGGTTGTCCGTAATTTTAATTACAATACTTCCACATTCCAGACATGCATTTAATGCACATGTGTCATTTAGTTATGGGACATAAAAGGTCGGCACAGCGACACCCAGTGGTCACTAACAGAGAGATTTTGGCCCATGCTCGAAAAAGTCTTGCTGATTGGCTATCGGACGATGAACGTCTTCTGGTGAAGAAGAGTACAGCTGGTGTCTGTCAGACTGATGATGACCACGCATGGTGCTTAACTTTCTTTGGGCTGTCTGTCCATCATGGAACTTTTGACTCGCTATCTTGATAGAAGCAATTCAGTGAGGTGAGTTTTACAGCGGTGCTATTTTCTTACTTTGTACTGACAAATACAATTGTCTCGTTTAGTCACGTTTGATGATTAAAAATTCGACTTGTGTTTGAGAGGACGAATATCATTTTGTGTTAGAACACAATGAGTTGCGATTTGCTTCAAAATGTTCTGCAACGTTAAAATAAACATTGATGGTAAATATTGAACTTCCTGAAGCAACTTTGGACTCAGGCTACAGCCATGAATGGAACCAGTGACTTCTCATTCACTTCAAATTGTCTAACTCCTAATCCTCGACTAAATCAAGTGATTTTGTTCCACAGCTCAACCTCAACTCAAGACTTAGTCAAAGAGGAGAAGCTGAGGGATGACTTGAAGTTCTACTTTATGAGCCCATGTGAGAAGTACCGGGCCCGAAGGCACATCCCCTGGAAATTGGGGGTGCAGATCCTCAAGATAGTCATGATCACCACACAAGTACGTACCTCACAATGCTGCCATGTATTTGATTTGTTGTTGATTAAGCATCCGTCAAAAATTGTGAGCTATGCTTGCCTTGATGGTGTTGCTGCTGACAGAGGTTAAATTATTGCAACATAAAGAGGAAATGGAGGGAACCTGTTTGTTCCGGTGTAAACGAAAGCAAATATACATTTTGCACAACCGTGCTTGCTTTGTGGCTGTGTTGCATTCATACCGCGAAGCCTGTGAGGTTGACACTTGGCCACACCTTTAATCCTCTTGTATTGCCGTCAGTAAATTTACCAAACGTTCATTTGCGTCGTGAAAAGATTGACTGTACAGTGTAGTGCCAATAGGCTATTTACAATTTTTGACAATCGTCTCCGAATGTGAACTGTAATGGAAAGTCAATTTCCTCATTTAGGAATACACTGGTTTGGATGTCAAGTCAAGGCCTAAACTTTGGCCGTCATAAACCCTAGCACCCCTGGTGTTAAACTCCAGGCCCGTGGCCCAGTTTTGGTACAGATTTTTTTTTGCAGACCGCCCCCACTCACTTTGTTTTTTCATGAAACAACCGAAAGTCATCTGGAAAAAGTTAGTGTTTATCAAGCCTCAGCCCTTTTTACAGACCTACAGTATTTTGGCTTTTGCGAATAAAAATGGCAACCTGTGCCAATACAAAATTAATCATCTCACAAAAGAAAAGAAAATACATAAATAGTAGACATTTGCCGATTTGAAAAAATAGATAACACAAAACATTTTGTCTGGCCCGCTTAAGTTGTCAAATTATACATTTTTTTTAAAATACTTTATATCCTTTGTATCTATATCTAGTCAGTACTTTTTAGTTTTAATATTCCTTTGAAAGAATTAATTAAACCACACATTTCAAATCATTTTCATAAATATTCCATTGGTTTTCACCTTAAACAGACACAAGTTGATCCTTGTCTTGTGCTTTTTGAGGACAAGCATCAGGTTCGAGATACTTTGGCAAAGTTAATTATTACGTGACTTGCACATTAAAAAAAAAAAAAGGCAAATAAATAATGTCAAATAATTTATTTGTTTTTACATTTTAATTCCCTGTATTAATGATTTCTATAGCCCTTTTCTGCTTAAGAATACGGTAAGTTTTTATTTTAAATGTGTTCCCCAAAAACTCAATCTCATATGTCATATATGGAAATAATAACAAGCTATAGATTGGATAAAATGACTTATTGTTCAGAAGATCCTTAATTTTGTAACTTTTAACATTTTACGTTTAACATGATCTATATTCGGCTTTTAACAAACCTTTATCAATAATATTCCAAGAAATGTTTACCATATACTCTTTCTATTTCAATAGTGTGCAGTGATTTTATTTTGTTATTTTTAATGGCAAAAATATTTTTTTTTTCCCTAAATGTAGTCATTTCTTGATATTAACCAAATTTTCAAGTATGCTGAATTCAATTTCAACAGTATTCAGCAGCTGCAGTTTGTCGTGGCTCCTTGCAAAATTTTCTTGACTTCTGTTTAGAAGAAACTACAACTGATCCTGACCAAACACAGGAAGTCACTTATGTAATACAGTGTGATGATGCAAGATTCAAGTGTCCCATACAGAACAAATTGGGGACGGGATATGAAGGTCACAAATATGCCTAGTCGGTAAACAGAGACAGTGCAGGTCAGACTCTGCAGAGATTTTACACCTCAAACATTATACTCTACATATATGTCAATTGTCTGGTATAGAATTACAATCTTTGCCAGAAAGGTTATCGTAACTATGATTTGCTCTGTGATAAAAAAAATGTTCATAAATACCCCCTCAATTCTTTTCAATTACCTAAAGTGTGAATTTGTTGAATCTCACCAGTGGCGCCAACAATATTTCCAAGTCTTTTGATTGTTTCTTTCAGCTTGTCCTCTTTGGCCTCAACAACCAACTGGTGGTGTCCTACAAGGAGGAAAATGCAATGGCCCTGAAAAACCTGTTCCTGAAGGACTACAGCGGCGTGGATGAGGACGACTACAGCGTTGCGGTCTACTCGCAGCAAGATGTGTATGACAGCTTGTTTCATGTGCTGGATAAGGCAAGTTCAACCAGTCATTATTAGAACAATTAGAATGTTTTTTAATAGGAGTGTTATTTCAATGTTGGAAAGGTGTTCAAATGATTGCTTGACCAAGTGCAACCAATAGGCGCTTTACATTAAACATTGCGCTGGTTGCACAACTGGTGGCGCTGCACAGGATTTGGTCGCACACTTTAGGAAAATGTTTTATTTATAATTTAGTGTTTTAACGGGTTTAAAGGGGACTGATTTAAAAGTGCTGCAGTTTTTATTTGCTTTATTTTGGAGGGTGTGTGTGTGGGGGGGGGTGTCTTACATGGCTTATATTTACCAAAGTTACCTGCAGTTTATAGTCTGGTGCAGCTTATCTGCAAGTTTTTTGTTTTTTTACTCGCCACCATGAGGCAATCCATCAGTAAAGCAAATGTGTGTATCTGTTCACGGTGTCAATTCATGAAACAACAACAAAATAGAGCCGAAGAGATGCGAATTAATGGCCAGGTTGAAAAAAAAAAAAGAGTATAGTAATAAATATCTAAGAAAAATTTAAGATCTTGTATAAAAGCGTCACATGTAAATCTGATGGATATATTTGTATATTTAGTACTCAAATTATGTGCAATTTGTTTGCATATTCAATAAAATAATCAGTAAATTAAAAACAGAAGAATACACTATTAAAATATTGATTTTGCGTTGAACTGCTATTTTACCCCGCAGTATTCTGTCTGTGTTATGTTGAAGTTACGTTGGTGCTGAACATGCAGGCATGTTGTAGAAGATGATGCAGTAGGATACCAAACTAAAAAAAACTTCCATATACCATCTTTCTCCATAAATATCTGATGTCATGACCTGCAGTTTATAATCCTGTACGAGGCATATTTTTCTTCTCTCAATTTTTGCTGCTGCGGCTCATGTACCGGTGCATCATATAGTCTGAAATTTATGATATACATGATGTGCAACCAGATGACATTTTTCACCAGCGCACACTATAAAGTTGGTCACATTTGCAGATGAATCGCTCGCAGATGAGCCCTGCCAAAGAACGGCAGCATGCTGTTTGTGTGCATTTTGACCTGGATCAGTGGGTTCGTGTAACGCTGCTGATGTTTACAGTACAGTCAGCTGAGCCGGCTGGTTGTGGGTCCCATCAGTTATGCTGAGGATGAAGATGGCGGTTTGCTACCTCTGGTCATCTGCAAAAACCTCTACAGGAGAGGCAGTGTCGAGCCTTCTGATGAAGCCTATGACATAGACGCCCAGTTGGAGACAGGTGAATTAAAAATCATAATTAAAAAAAAAACCTTTATTAGTATTTGTGATTAAAATGTTGGGTGCTGATCTTCTCTTTCTGATCTCCTCCCAGTTTGCTTATCACTTGATCCAAAGACTGCACAGCAATGGAAAACACAAAATGCATCCTTTTTTGACCTGGATTTTTACAGGTATTTTATACATTTTAGCGGGACACAATGCAGACATTTGCACATTTTTTGTGCCTAAACATGCAACTACTTGCATCTTCATTTCCAGATTAGTGGACATAAAAATAATCTTCAATTTAAAGGGGATCAACCTGCAAACGGTTCGTTCGCGGGAGATGCCGGACTGTTACGCATTTTCTGTCACGGTATGTTTCACACATCCTCTCTCATGATGAAGTGACAAAGCAAAGAAGTAGGAATACAGTAGAAGCAACTCTGAAAACTATGAAAAATTTAGCACGAATCTGAGAAAACAATAAAAAAAAAATCTGGTGTTCGGACTTAAAACTTACTTAGGATCAGAACGTTTGAATTTTTTTTTTTTTTTTTCCACGATGCCATCATGGAAATGCACCATGATCAATAATGTATTTTCCATAACATTTTTTTCAAGCACTGCACAAGCTGCAAAACCTTCAAGATATTTATACAAATTTGTTAATAAACATACGGAACACGACCCAATTACTGGAACTGAATTTTATTGCTTTAATCATTGAGAATAGAGGGAGAGCGACATAAGAATTTTTATTTGGCCACATTGAGACTGAGAATGGCCAAGAGAGAGGCATGCGAATATCGCATGACATCACATATGTAAATAATAAAAACCCAAAATATTCTTAATCCTAATAATATTGTGCTTTTGGCAGAAGTAATAGTGTACCTACCATATATCATTTGTTATGTATGCAGTTAGCTTTTAGCTGTCTCATGATTTCATGCGATCTACCAATACTACCTTTTGAGAGCGACCGGTATACCTACGATTGACGCATTGAGCACTCCTGCTCTAGATGTATTTTATTCAACCACTCAAGAGGAGAAGGTCATGTCACAATGTGTTGTTTTTCTAGTTTGACTCCCTGGGAACTGTATCTCTATTGACATAGTATGCATAGTATGTTTTGCAAAGGAGTCACTACAATGTAACAATAAGTTGCTTCATGTTCCAATTAATTTGCTTTTAATTTGAAAAGAACACATTTAGTGTTTCTTTCATGGCGTTTAACCCTTTCTCTCCAGTTGGGACAATGTGTCTCACAGCTTTTCCTAGATCATAGACTTATAAACAAGTAATATATGCCATACCTGTCTTTTGTTTTTTTGTTTTTTTTTTGGGGGGGGGGGTCGGTAGTGAAAGGGTTAAAAGCATAACCTTTGATTGCTGTTCCCTGCAGAAACTGTTAAACTCACGCACTCCCATTTGTGAACCATTGCTATAAGAAAAAGTGATGTAACTCTGCAGCAATGTTCAGTAATGATAAGACTCCTCTCTCAGACAAATGAAGTCACCTTTAACGAGTATGGCAGTTGTTTTATAGGCTCCATTTTTCCTGCGACATTGGACAGCATAAGATGCGTAAAATGTAATAATGCGTTGTGGTAGTTTGTAATGATTAACTTTTTGTTTTAACGATGCCAGCAAAGTTGTTCGTGTTATAACGTAAAACATTTCATATAAAGAATTTATAATGGGATAGTTTGACCCTTGAACATATTTATTTTACATTTCTAAATTAGCTTAACCTTTTTCAGGTTGTATGTGAATACTCAATACACAAACTCTCCAATATATAAATGAATGTGTGTTTGTTTGTGTGTGTGCTTGGTCCCCAGATAACATTTGATAACCAGTGCCACAGTGGAAAGGTGAAACTCTTTCTGGACATAGATGCACAGAGCAGCACATGCAGAGGCTGGAAGATATCTGGAACAGGTAGCGTTTAATTAAAGACACAGGTAGTCATTTTTTGCGGTGAATGAGTGTTAGAGCGTCTTGGCTTTTTTTGCCCTCAAAGGCGGTTTCCTTTGTGCTTATCAGGAACCAAAGTGGCAGGCTTGTGAAAAAGATTAACGTTCTCTTGTGCGCTATCTCTATCTTTCAGCTCATAAAAACATGCACTATCTTCTGGTGTTCGATGGCTTTGTCATTGTGGTTTGCCTCACGTCGGCCGTGCTGTGCACCCGCTCCATAGTGCTGGCCGTCAGGTTATTGCAGGTCAGCTTTTTTTAAATTTTTTATTCAAATCATCTGTAAGTCAAGCACAACACTCCCACATATACCCGACGTGTGCCTTTCAGAGATTTTCCAGGTTCCTCCATGAAAACTACAACCGAAAAGTGTGTGAGGATGACCAGGGGGAGTTCCTAAATGGCTGGTATGTGCTGGTCATTGTCAGCGACCTCTTGACCATTATCGGATCAATACTGAAGATGGAAATTCAAGCAAAGGTGAACTAGTTTGACTTGATTTGATATAGTGTTCAAATATGACACTTCATTGACGTTTGGTGTTGACCTTATGGCCACCAATCTTGTCCTATTTGAAAATGTAATAACTTTCATACTTAAATACACTAGCTTTCCAGTATGTAAAGTTGACTTGCAGAAGATCAATTTTATGTTTATTGTACCCATAAAAGCTGATTAGGAGTCACAGGATCCTGGAGCATTTTGTAACACACATGGGCATTACATAAAACACACTGTATACATAACGAATATTTGAACTTTAAAATTTAAGATCATCTTTTATTTCCTGCACTTAATAACTTCTGATTTTTATGAACAAATAATTGGGTTGACCTATTCCGCTTTCCTTTTTCGCCTTACAGAGTTTAACCAGCTATGATGTGTGCAGTATATTTCTGGGTACGTCAACGTTATTGGTGTGGGTTGGCGTGATCCGCTATCTGGGCTACTTCCAGAAATACAATGTGAGTACTTTGTTTACATTTTGGCTGACCTTTGTTCAGACGGACTCAGTTAAAGCTACTTTCTTTAATAAACTGTGTATCTGATGCTAGTCCTGGAACCTTTCTGAAACTCCTTATCTCTCTTGTGTCTCTACTTAATGCAGGTGCTGATTTTAACCATGAAGGCAGCCTTTCCAAAGGTGTTGCGTTTTTGCTGTTGCGCTGGCATGATCTACCTTGGCTACACCTTCTGCGGTTGGATCGTGCTGGGGCCATACCACGAGAAGGTAAGTACCTACCTTGGGCATTATGAGCGAGGACTATCCTGTAACCTCAAGCGGAATTAAAACAATTTTGGAAGTACACTATTTCAAATTGAGTTTACGCGATTTTTATCAAATGCTTCTGTTTGGACACTAGATGTCATTATTTACTAGTGTAAACAACAACTGCTGACTTATGCATGTCAGTGAAATGGCTGTTTCATCGATGTCTCTTGCCACATAGACGATCAAAACAAGAAAAAAAAGCATGATTGCTGATTTTATATAATATATATATATATATATATATATATGATGTCAGTCTTTTTGTGAATTGTGGCTTGTAATCGATGTTTTCCCGTTCCATTCCGCCCAGTTTGAAGGGCTGAGCCTTGTGGCGGAGTGCCTGTTTTCCTTGTTGAACGGTGACGACATGTTCACAACCTTTGCCCAGCTGAAGGACAAAAACACACTGGTTTGGCTCTTCAGTCGGGCCTACCTCTACTCCTTCATTTCACTCTTCATCTATATGGTGCTGTCACTCTTCATTGCCCTCATCACTGATGCCTATGAGACCATTAAGGTACTTACTTATATGTTGTGTGGAAAAAAAAAAGTGCTTTTAAATAACAGGAAATCAAACCTTCTACATTTGGGTGTACATTGCTATGCATATTTTTTTCCATCCATCCATTTTATCCTAATTGGCCATCCTTTTCTTACTCACATTTTGGCCTGATTTTACTCATAGAATTACCAGAGAAATGGCTTCCCACTGACAGACCTGCAAAAGTTCCTCAGAGATCAGAAAGATTTTGGATCTTCAGAGGAGAGCAGACAGCCCGGCCTCTACACAAGCTACTCCTTAATTTGCTGCTGTGAAAGGTATGTTACATATAGGGTTAATCTGATAAGATTTTTTTTTTTTAGGTTGATGTTGGTTTTGGCCTCCCAAAAAACTGATTAACGATTATTATTTTTTTAAATCATAAGAAATAAAATGTGTATTGATCCTGTTGTTTTGAGTAGCTCAGCCTATTCCCGTATCACAATACATTCGATTTTTGGTTGTATGAGGCATTACAAAAAAAAGCGAAAGTAAAACATTATTCTGTCTCAGTCTAAGATCAAGTTTTAGGTTTTCTGACCACTCATGGGTAAACTAGTGATAAAGGCCACAACAAACATGAACTAGAAAGCTATTCAAGAAAATAAGTGCCTGCTCCACAATCAACTAAAATTTGCCGCACATCTCATCATTTGATCTATAAATGGGCTGGGAAACCATACTTAAGAGTATTGCTTGTGCTTTGTTGCTACAGCAAGACACTTTAAAATTTCTGAATGACTTTTTTTTTTTCCACATTCATTCCTTCTCAATGAGCCAACTCCGATCATCTGCGGAGTGGAGCGGGATTCCCTCCACTCTGAGGTTTGGCGTTGACAACACTGAAATTATTTGCGGGATACACCCTGCAATGACTGATTAGAGGCCAGTCACAGGCAATGTCCGCCACCCCAGATTCACAGCCATGGATGTGTGCCTCTGAGATAAACAAAACCACTATAATCGGTTACAAGTGCAGCATGTGAGCCAGGAAAATGAAAACCCAGACGTTTGCGGGGCAGAGGTTTTGAATCCACATTGCAGTTTGGCATGAGTCTTTGTGACATTTTACACAAGCTTCTTATAACTTACTCTGTCGTTCTTTGGAAATGAAAAGGCATTTTCTTAAATGTCTGAAAGAGCTGCAGTTTACCACTTTGGGAAGCTGCAAAGGAGCACAGAGTGTTTGTGATTATGCTGTAAGCCAGCTAAGGTTTTCTGGTTCTCTTTTCAGGAAAATTGATAGGGGGTAAAATTACATAAAGTGAAATTTGAAAGAATACAATTACTGCATTCGCAATATGCCTTTAGCTACACTGGTTCAACAAAAAGGGCCACTGTCTGTCCATTTAAGTCGAAGCATACGTGTCTGTATGAATCATTTAGGCTAATTCAATGGAAATAAATGTTAACTGTATGACCAGAGCCTATTGAAACAGAGTAATTGAAGCAGACGAAGGAAGAGGCCAATTAATGTGTGCATATACTCAGTGTATTCACATACACGCAATATCAGACCATTTTACTAATCTCATTTTTTTGAATCCATTCCTAACAGAGTCTCTGAAAGTGATGACATCGCACTCATCAGCTGACAAATGTTGCCCGTTTCGATTGAATCAATATGGGAAGAGGCCGACGGGAATCGGACTTCACAAGTGTGAGGCAAACTTGCAAAGAGCCCTTCAATGAGTCCTTGCTTGTGTCAGTCAAGGAAGTTACAAGCGTAGTGCAATACAAAGACTTTTTCTGAGTTCCTATGCTGAACATGAGATTGCTGCATGAACTTTCCCAGTATGCCTTGAAACAAGATGTCCATGGTTTGGGTTTTTTTACTGTTTGATGACATGGGTGCTCGTGTCAGCATGGGGTGGGACTGGTGGAGGGTTTACATAAATGTTCCCATGCATGCCGGTGCTTTATAGAATTATGCAATAAAATTTGTGATTATTCTTTGCTTGTGCATACAATGAGATGTTGCAAAGTAAAGAAAAAGCTACTTTTTGTATTTGTGCATCTTTTTTGAAAAGTGTTCTTGTTTTGTCTTATTAGCTGTCAATCCAGTTAAAAGAGATAGATCTCACTTTTATTGACAGCTATATTTTTTACTGTCTGCCCTGTAAAAAATTATTTTTGACATATAAAGCTGTCACTGGCAGTGAATGGGTTCATCTTTTTTGTTGTTGTTGTTGTTTTTGGTCTTATAAAAATACTCTCGACCACCAGTGAAAGGCTCCGGTCCTCAAGGGCCAGAGGCCTTCGTGTTTTCCAGGTTCCTCCTCAGCAAACTCTGCAGGAGCTTGGAAATGATCTGGATCATTTGAACCAGGTGTGTTTGGGAGGGAAGCATAAAAAAAACGTTTGAGCTTGTTACCCATGTTTGTGTGTTTGCACTATATACACGGAGTTCGGCGTGAATACGTTGCAGACCTCGGTTCTTTTCGAGCTCCAAGGCCAGTGGTGAGGGATCCAACAGCGCCCTCTGCTGTGTCTATCCAATTGTCGCAATCTATTTGCCCTCAAATAAAATGAACAAAAAACAAATACGATCTCATCTCGGTCTAGAGTACTCACATGTTTGATTAGCGTGAAACTGGTTTCATTCAGAAAATGTTGATGTACACGCAGAAAGCTGTAATTTATTGTATAAATGGCAACGCGGTAAAAGCAGGTTTGAGCCACCCTCTGCCATGGTAATGCTTTTCATTATTATTCCTGCCACTATACGTCGCTAGTATAGATTTCAAATAAAAAAGTGTGCGGATTCCTTAGACCAGGCACATGTCCAAAGTCCGGCCCGGGGGCCAAATGCGGCCCGTGGTCAATTTCCATCAGGCCAGCAACCTCTGTCATAAAATCAATAACGTCTGGCCCGCATGGAGAATGAATACATTAGGCAGCAGCGCTGTTACGTGCGTGTACTAATTGCTGCCATCTATAGGCTAAATTAGGAACAGCAAATAAGTATATGAGAAGACATTCTCGGTTATGATCTTGGTTATGATATGAACCAAAACACATGCTTAAGATAGCTGAAATTAAAATAAAATAAGCAAATTTGAAACCCAGAACGGCTCGCTGAAATGTATTTAAATTCATTGCTGTTATATGTAAAGAACGGCCGCCAAGGTTGGCCCCCCTACATTTTTAACACACCAAATGTGGCCCCCTTTGCAAAAAGTTTGGACACCCCTTATATTATTATATAAATTTTATATAATCAATGATTATATAAATTATATATATTATATATAATTTTATTATTTCATTTTATTTATATCTCAGAACCAGACTGCAGTTCTTGATTTCCTGTGAGGATTCACCGTAGGCACCTCATGAAGGATCGTAGACAATCCTTCATGAGGTGCCTACGGTGAATCCTCACAGGAAATCAAGAACTGCAGTCTGGTTCTGAGATATAAATAAAATATAATCATCATTATAAAATTAAGATAAAACACTGTCTTCTCACTCTGTTTACCAGTCAATTGTAGGTGTTTTTAGATTATTGTTGTAACTTGTAAGTCTCTGCCAGGTCGCCATGAGCCACATTGTTTATGTCTCTTTGAGCTTTTGGTTTCACTCCAGGTCTGCCGAGTTACTGCCTTCCTAGGTTTTATACTCACATTTGGTGATTCCATTGTTTCAGTATTTCTTTTCATAGTTCATATGCTTTTTCAATGTATTTGAGCAGCGTTTCTAGTGCTTTATCATTTTGCATGCATGTTCTCAATATTTCATCAGCCCCTACGTTCATTTTCTCAAGCCTGTTCATCCTGAGAGTATTTAATATCTTTACATTCATATAAATATTGCTCAAGTGTTTATTTTCTATACAACCTATGCAGCCTCTGGCATTTCTAAATATGTCTTGATACGATTGAGCCAATTCTGGCCTGTGTTATTCTACCAGTTTTGATTCTGGACATTATATGCATAGTTTGGATTCTTATATTTACCTTTTTTTTGTCAGCTTGTTCTTCTTTAGCATATATCACCTTTTCCTTTTTCTCCCAAAAATATTCAGCATTTTCTTCTTTGTATTCGTCGTCCTTGCGGCTAACTTGTGCCTTTTCCGGCAACTTATCTCATGCTGTTTGCCATCCAGGAAATTCTTCTCCACCTTCTGCTACCATTTGCTCTTTTAATCAGGTCAATGATGCCTTTTAGTTATTTATGTCATACCATCGTTAAAACCAGTGTAGATTACAGACGTTTGGCCCGGCCCTCCACAATATTTTCTGCGTCTCATTCGGCATCTGGGGAAAAATAATTGCCCACCTCTTCTCTATTTCAATTTAAAAGGAAGTGAAAGTATCATCAGTGGTCACCAAACTAGTAGTTGTCAGACTCGACCTCCCCACTAAGTGCAGCATGCCTACTTCCAGTGTATTTACTGAAGTGTATTTCAGTGTATTTACTGAAGGAATAAACAGAGGATGTTGCTGCACTTGGCATCCCACACGTCCTCATGCTCAAACCGTTTTGGATCTTAACAGTTCTCCTGAATTTGGATATTATTTCTAGATGTTATCATAAGACATTATGCCCTTTTCTTATGAAGCCGGTGTTTTACTTCACGATTCAGAATTTTTGTTGACGGGGTTTTCTCATTGTGTCAACACTATTGATTTTGAAAAATGTAATTCCTCAAGGATGGATGGAAATTGATTTTGTTTGTAATATCTCGTCGTCGATCTCCAATCCTGTTGGTTACTCTCATCGCTGAACGCGTGCATTACGTGTGGTTGTTGTCCGGTATTTTCTTGCATGCTTGAATAATTTAGCAGCGTATGAAATTGAATTTGCTGTGAGTGCACTTATTTCTAAGAGCGAGTTTTATTCAACCGGTCTTATCTTGTAGTTTACGGTAAATGGCTCCATTTACAAAATGACAGCATCCAAATTGAAGACTTGGGGAAATGTAATCTGACTTGCTTGGTGAGTCACCTCAGCTAAGTACTGTTCAGTTTATTACCAGTTAAAGGAGTCTGAAAATGCGGATCGTACACCTTCTAGTTAGTGTGCTGACATTTCACTGCTATACCGAATTGCTACATTTGTCTGAAAGTGCCCTTTCGATGAACCAATGCAGTGAGCACTCTGAGGTTTGGCGTGGGCTCCAATTCTCTGACAACATTGAAAATAGTCGCTGGGAGCTGTGCGGACACACCCAGTGATGGCTGATTAGAGGCTATATAGCTGGAATGTCTACCCTCTCCTCCTCCGAGGAAGGTTTTCAAAATGTTTTGTTACATCCTCAATTCAATTCTATTAAGGGTATCGAACTAACACATTCATTGCGAGCAATTAATTACAGTCACAGTTAAAGCATTTTTGGAAATTGCATCAATCCCATTTTTCAGATCTTTCTTTATGCTTTCTGTATGCCAATTGTGGATGTTTTTTGCATCAGGCTTCTTGTGTTGGATAAGAGAAGTCAATTACTCCCTGAAGTTGAAAATGCCTACTCATCATTGTGTTTGGCATAACCTGATAGACTTCTGTTTTGAGTGGGAGGGGAAAACATGATAGGAAGACATGATAATGATAGAGCATTTGACAGTAATTAATCCGATGAAGGTTAAATTTAACTTTATAAACAAGAACGGCCTGACTGCATTTTTGATCAAAGAAGAGTGACTCACTTTCTTTGTACGAAACATGTTTACCACACAGCAGCTCAAGTTTAGCCTACCACATAAATGCAAAGCACACACCATTTTTAATTGTTTAAATCAATCTTTTGATCTGCCACAATAACACACATTTTATATATATATATATATATATATATATATATATATATATATATATATATATATATATATATATATATATATATATATATATATATATATATATATATACATACAAACCATCTTTGGATTTTTCATCTCTCCACAGCACTGTATTAAACATGACATAGCTGTCCAAAATACAAATCAGGTTGTTATGTGAATAAACAAGAGGAACATGTGGTCTTTCATTGTAAGATGCTTTGTCGTTAGAGAGGTCAAGTTTCACATTCGGAAGTCATTTGCAATCTCTGGTTTTGGCAAATGTCATTTGGATGAGGATCATTTCTAATCAGCTCCGGAAAATGAAATTAACATGGTTGCTAAATGTCTTTTTGGATGGAAATATGAGTTGGCTTCTTTCAATTCTCATTTCCTTCAACTTAACTCGCTTGATAAGACTTAAGTATCCTCAACATTGGAACATTTAATTGAAGTTACATTATTTCCTCCAGTGTCAATTTTTTTAATCATAAAATGTTTGTTAAAGATATTTCCTGGATAGTTAGAGAAAGTTAGGTCATTCTGCACTTCCTGCTAATTGAAATATGACAAAACAGCGAGGCTGGTTCGGAATATAGTGCAACCTGACCACCAAGACATCAAAACTAAAAGTTATGCTGACTTGCATTGCAAATACAGACACGATTTTGAAAAATCAAAAATGTATTATTAAATAAAAAACTAAAATGAAACAAATCTAAAATAAAAATAAAATAATACCTTAAATTTACAGCAACATGACGTTCAAGTTGCGTTGTCCAAACCATGAACACAAACCTGCGCTGTGCGACCATACAGTTTATCATAACATCAATAATTTATTATATTGTCACATACTACACACAAAATAATTAAGTGTGGCGTAAGGTTGTACAGATAATAGTAGCTAGCTGTTCTTGGGAGGTGTGTCTCTTTACATAAAGACTGAACTCACATCCTGGTGTACATTCTGTTCATATTTTATTGTTAGTCAACTCGTGCTTCATCGACAGTAGAGACGTGATCCATCCATCATACGCTCATTGTCATTCAATTTCAACTTCCAACATCACAGTTGTGTAACTTTTTTTTAAAAGGGAGGTCAATGCCAAATTTCAATTTTACATAAACATGTTCCATGCAACCGCCATAGTCTAAATACTGTATTATAATTGTGGTTTTGGAAATTTGATTAATCACCCAAATGTTGCCATTTGTTGGCAAATGAAAATAACATCACAGTTGCTCAAACCCCAGATAATGACCAATCACGGCTCAGCTTGCCAATGTCACATGACTCAGAGAACAGTTGAGGTGTGATTAGTCATTAGCTGAGCCCTGATGAACTGTGATGTAATTTTCAGTTGCCAGCTAGTGGCAAAATGGCTGCTCCCTGAGAGGATAAAAGTAGGAAGAGATATCAATCAGGCTAGCACGTACAGAACGTTTTTGCACTGCCTTCCCCTTTATTATTTGCTATGTTATTTTTCATGAAACAAATATTGCCACTTTCTCTTAACTGAAGATTACACATGTACCCAGGGCTAAGGTAACAACCAATCGTGTTTCAGCTTGTGAAAATCACATGACCAAACCCAGAAAACAGGTGAGCTTTATTAAGTGTTCCATTGGTCTTGAGTAGGTTTTCGTTTCCAGTAAGTAGCAAAATGTGTTTTTAAACATAGTAATTGTACTTGAAAAAGGTTAATTAGCAAAAGCAGACAAAATAATTACTTTTTTTTAACTGCTGGACATCGCTAGATAGTTTCAATACCGCTTTGATTCAGCGTGCGTTTGCTTTGTGTTGATGCGTTCAACGGCAGCTCGGAAAACGTAACAACAAATTAAAAAAGACGTAATGTGCAATTTGAAAAAAAAAAAAATCTACACGCCCCGAGTGTGAGGTGTTACCGAGCTGTTTGCGCTTGAATTTTTATTGCAACAATGAACCCTGCGGAACCGCGCACGCGCCTTGCTACGGAAGGGGGCGCGGAGGAATTCAGTCACGTTGCCGGCAAACAGTCTTGACACACGCCCTCTGCGTCATCTCGTCCAGGGCTCAGCCAGGACGCCCAACCTCAGCGTGTCTTTCTCCACTTCGCTCCCCTCGCTTGCCGCTGTCGCCTCCCTCCGTCCACGGCTGCCTGAGCGCTGGGCTGGAGGGACCGGAGGGGGGGAATGGTCGCTTCCTCGGGGAGAAACTTTCCCGCTCTCTCGGTGTCGTGACGCTGCCGTTTACCTGAGGTAAGCTCACCTGGATGACTATTCACCCGCCTTCATCAAAAAAAAACAACAAAAAAAAACAACTTTGAGTCGACAGTTCACTCCACTTTACTCTTATCGACCCAGCGCTTCCATTGTCCCCGTTGACAAGGCGAGCAGAACAGGTTGGAAAGTTTGGCCGAACTTCTTTGGATAAAAAATGTACTTTAAACTTTCTTACGAGGGCCGTTTCCCTTACCTTTTCTTCTTAAAATCTGAAAGAAAAAAAATCTGAAAACAATAGAAAATTAAAATGTAATTTGATCAGTACCTGAGGTTTTCTCTAAAACGAAGCAATAATTTATTTCTTCTTTCACCCATCGCTCGTTTATGACAAGCTATTTGATCATTAATTTCATGCAGTATATTTAAGTTCCATCTAGTTTACTAGTTCAATTTTTATTCCTCACTAGCGAGACAATTCGGTGCACAAATGCAAACAAATTATCAAACGACTTTCAAATAAGCCTTTTGCCACTTATTCAATATCGAATAAATATGCTAAATGTTTTATAGAACAAGCCGTTCAAGCATTTATTTGAAGTGCAGTTGAAGACGACAAAACTGCAAAAACATTATGTATATAATTGTATAGCAGCAAAAAAAAAATATGTATACAATTTTATAGCAGCTTCATAATTACAATACAGCCATTCTAGTCGATTCTATTCTTCTATTCTAGGTGCATGTCCCTTTAAGGGGCAGGGCTTGTTGCATTGGCGCGTGAGTCTGCCAGTCTGCAATTGATTGTCTGGGTGTGAGCTGTGGCAAGCCTCTGCGTGAGTGAGTGAGTGAGTGTGCCCATTGTGTTTATGTTTTACTGTTCTCCAGGCGTTTAATAAATGCCTGAAAAGCGCATCAAAGACCTTGGCTTTTTTCCACATGCGATGCTATTTTAGTAAAGACACAGAGATAAGTCGACAAACCCCTGTACAATTAGTTGGGGTTTTTTCGTATTGCAAGCACAAATGTGAGATGGGCATTTTTTTACTATGCCGCTCCCAGTTGAAGGTATTTGAATGTAAATTGTGGTGCAACATGTAGTCGACATAATACTCAGGCATATATTCTTTATCCTCTACAAAAAATGACATTTTCATATCACATACGACACAACGCAGCGTACGATATCATAGAGTAACGTTTTCCTTTTCTGTAATTGCATTTAAAAATTTGCTCAACCGGAACATATTAATATGGTTGCAAATTATTTAAACGGGAAAAGATGATTTGTTGTACAACAACTAACATTTTTTTTATAAGCAATTAATCTGTCACTTGTTCATTGAGTTGGATTTTTATACGGTATTTTTTCAAACTGACATCAGAAAATAAAAACAATTTTTATTATTATTCAATTACTGGTTTGGAATCATTTTCTGTGAAAGTAACATTGATAATTGTTTTCCAAAGTCAAATCTGCACTGTTAATATTTGATTTAACACTGATAATCTGTGTGCTTTTATTGAGAAAATCTGAATAAAAATATCTGATACTACTGTAAATACTGCAAATATACAGTATACATACTGTATATACTGTATACTGTCAAGAAGCTGCAATTCTGATATGGACACTTATAGGTCTCTAAATGATTCACTGATTATCAGAAATAATTTTCTTTTAATTTGATTACCGATTACGTGATCCATTTAATCATTGCACTTCTAATAATTTGAGAGGAAATGATTTAAATAATGAAAGTTGTATCTGAAGGCACCTTTATAGTATACTGTGAAAAGATTATTTCCAAGTAGAACATTTGAGTTGAAGTTGGACTACTTTCACTGTAAGTTACTGCACATTTTTTCTGTTTATTTTTTTTTCTTAGCTTCATGAAAAAATCTGTCATGAAAAAGTTGTCTTGATGGTGTTTTGCTCTTTGTAGGAAAATGGCCCTGCAAAACCTCACCTGCCATTACGACGAGCCCATGAGCTTTTTCTACAACAACAGCGGCGCTGACGACAAATGGGACAAAACCCAGCTCATTCTGGTCCAAACGGTCGGCTCGATCTTTTGCTGTTTCATCCTGCTCTCCAACGCCATGGTCATCGCGGCCGTTGTCACCAACAAGAGATTCCACTTCCCGTTCTACTATCTCCTCTCCAACCTGGCTGCCTCGGACTTCCTGGCGGGCATAGCGTACGTGTACCTCATGTTCAACACGGGCGAGGTTTCGCGGAGACTTTCGGTGAAAGGATACTTCATCCGCCAAGGTCTTCTGGACATCAGCCTGTCAGCCTCGCTGGCCAACCTGCTGGTCATCGCGCTGGAGCGTTACATCTCCATCATGAACTTTAAAGTCCACAGCAACCTGACCAAAAGGAGGGTGACCCTGCTCATCGTTCTGGTGTGGGCCATCTCCATCTTCATGGGCGCCGTGCCCAGTCTGGGTTGGAACTGCATTTGCAATCTCAGTGACTGTTCCCAGCTTGCCCCCATTTTCAGCAGGGGCTACCTGGTCTTCTGGTCCGTATCGAACCTGGTCGTGTTTCTGGTGATGGTGGCCATTTATATGAGGATTTATGCCTACGTCAAGAAGAAGACGTCGTTGCTCACTCCGCACACCAGTGGCTCCATCAATCGAAAGAGGACCCCCATCAAGCTTATCAAAACTGTTATGGTGGTGCTGGGTAAGTACTGATCTTGAGCCTTTTTTTTTGTTTGCTGTCTTCTTCTACGTCAATCTTTTGCGTTAAGTAATGTTAGATTCCAGGAAATATAGTCATCGCTGAATAACTTCCTGAGAACAAGGACTCCAATAATCTTGAGCAACAAAAACGTTTGCCTTTTTGCTTTAAATCATTGCATAGAAAGTCTGCGTCCCCCCCTAGGCCCAGCCTATTCATTTGTGTCCACTGTCTTGGACATTTGTTTTAGGTCTACCTTACTAAGTTCTCGTACGCCCACTTGAGGACACCCTGGCTTTTCCAATGTTGAATCATGTGTTTGGGTGGCATGTAATTACTTTTGTGTCTTATCAACAGACAAAACTGTGGACACAAATGAATAGGCTTTGTCTCAGGAGGATATATATGATGGTAATGGTGCACCATGACTCAGGGAAACTAAATAAATCAAAAACTCAACAGCTGCAATATAGTAGTTGGAAATTCGGGCACTAATGTCATTTTGAACAGCGGTTCTCAAACCTTTTTCATATAAACAGTATTTATTCAGCCAAGTATGCACTAAATTACATGTTTTGCATATTTTATTCAACTACTCTGGAAGATGCGTTGAATAACATCTGTTTAATTTCTCAAATGCTAAAAAAAAGGTCATTAATGATAGTGCACATTCATATAAAACTTAAGAAAATTAAGTCATCTACTGTTTTGCAAAGGAGTCACTATAAAACAATTTAATATTAAGTTACTTCGTGTTATGATTAATTTACTCTTGATTAGAAGAGTGGAGAGAAAAAAAGAAAAAATATATTATGTATTTTGCGGCATTATAAAACATTAAAATTGGATTTGTTGATTCCTGCAGAAACCCTGTATCGCCATATCCTCATTTGAGGACCGCTGGCTTAGATAACAATCTTGAAACTTCCTTTTCTTTGCTGGTAGTTTTGATCACAGATGAGACACTTGAATAAGTTGAGTTATGATCTTTGTCAGGTGGGTAATGCACAAAACCATCTCTCTCAATTGAGTTGTGTTGTTACTTAAAGAAGAAAAAAAATACAATCAATTGGAAGTTACCATGATAGCCTGATAGAAACTCAACAATTACTTCGACATGCAAGTTGAACACCTATAAAAATATTATGAATAATAAAACAAAAGTACTGTTGCATTGAAGCCGTACATTTCAAATGAAATTAGAAAAATCGTTTTTTAGAATAGCGCTAAACTTGGTGAACAAACTGCCATCGTCAGTGCTGATCCTTCCCATAGCATCAATAAAGATAAATGACAGCACTTATGTACATATTGGCATAAAAGCAAAATGTGTTGAGCGGTCTATCCTTGGTGCTTAGAACAATATGAATGAAGGAACACATTTGTACTGCCGATACTATAAAACATACATTTCACATTGGGGGCAAGGAGGGGATCAACTGTGGTGATTGTTCCTAAGACACCACAAAAATGACATCACATCAAACCAGGAATTCAGGTGAGACAGGGACTGGAACACTTTGCCTTTTAGGCATGCTTTTATTCCTTCACCCCACCCAAATTAAAATAAAAATGTTCGTGAGACTTGCTAGATATCATATGTCATTGTTCTTTGTCTCCACGTGCCCTGTTTGTCCATCCAGATGACTCGATTACTGTATGTGTACACGACGTGTTCCAAACCGCCGTGTAATTATCTTATCCTGCAAGGACTCTGCTCCTCGGCATGTGCGACGTGCCCGTCCACTAAACACACAACCTTGAATGAGCGTCCCCTCCTCCGGCCAAGAATAACAGGAAAACATAAGACAAACATACAGTACACTGTGCACATTAGCGCTTGCTATGATATGCGTGGCAAGCTGTAGAAATGAGTTTACCATTCAGATTTCCTCACGCTTTTACATTTTCGGTTTGGTATACTTGTGATCGTTCAGCTCGCATGCACTAGTGGGAGCGCAGACAAGGTGACATTTATGTCATCAAAAGTACACAGCCGCGATCAAGTGGCTGGTTTATCTCAGGCGGTTAAACTGTTAACTCTTGCTCCAGTTTGCTGGGTGGAAGTGGAAACTGGACAAACCTGTTCTGAGGTGTCTGCATGCTTTTGGGGTCCAGTCGGTATGAGTGATTGCATAACATTTTGATATGTAGTTAGAAAACAGATAAGCATAACAAAGAAGAAAATGGCACCGACGTGCTTAAGAAATAGCAAATTTCCAAGCATGTTCTGCAGGTATTTTCCCCTCACAAACGGTTATGAAACGGGGAGACTATTTCAAAAAATGTCAAAATCATTCAAGCCATAATAGGAAAACATGATGGTGTCCCAGCAAAGACTTTGTTTTGTCTGTCGACAAGCTGAAGGTAAAGATGCATTGCTTTGGAGGCAAGTTGAAGCTTGTGGTTTCATTTAGTGCCAAAAATCCCTTTAGCGGCCCTGTTGTGTGCCTGGGCATGTTAGGTTACATTTATACTGCTTGGTTCAAGTGGCCCAGTCTGGATTTTTTTCTTTTCTTTTTCTTTTTTTTAATCTCAAGTGGCACAATTGTGAAATGAGTATTTGAAATGGAGGGGAGGATGGGCTCACATGGGCTGGAAAAATATTCAGGTTGGAGTCAGGCCCCTTCCAAATGTGGATAAAATCTAAAAACCAATGCAAGTTCTGCATAAATGTACAATTGCAGCTTATGTTAATGCGGCGTAAAAACTGCTACGCAATGGGGTGTTTTTCTTTTCCAACTAAAGTATGTTTCTCAGTGTGAAGTACTCTTTACACCTACAGGTAATTTTGAATTTAATGACATTGTAAATCACAATCGCACACATACAAAGCTGTTTGTTAGTTTTGTGACCGCTCAGGTTTCGAATGTTGTCATGAAGGGAGCATGACAGCCACACGGCGAGGTTTCAGTCTATGAGATGTTTCACTTCCTGGTTAGAAATGTCGCTACCAAAAACCTCATGTCGATTTCAGTTTTAATGAAACAAGCATTTATTTAACTGTGGGAAGTTTAAAATACAGGTCCTTTAAAATAAGAAATATATGATGTATTTTTGTTCTTTGTTATAGTATAAATCTAAATATATTTATTGGAATTGGAATTGGACACCTGGCACAAAAATGCGGGGGTTGAGTCAGGAAAGGCATCCGGTGTTCAAACTGGGCCCAACAAATCATGGAAGTGACTCGCTGCGGAGACCCCGGATGAAACAAGCTGAAAGTCGCACCAACACGTGTTCCTTCTCGTGCACACATGAAGAATCCCAAACAAGATTGTGTACTATCGCTGAAGGTGGAAATATATAAACTGGTTTCACTACTCGAGCAAAATCACTTCATGGAGTACAGCCAGGTAAAGCACAGCTCCTCACAGCTGCTGATTTGCATCTTTAAAGTAAACAGTCAATCAACAGAGTTTTGCAGAAACTCATTTTTCTGTGGAAAGCTAGAATGTTCATAAAATCTTTAATATTTTAACGGTGCTTTGGCTTATCTAAAAGACAAAGAATCTGTACAAATTTCAAAATAAACTTTTTTTTCCCAATCGACTGTAAAAGGAAAAAAAAAAAGGGGCGGGAGGGGGTTCAGTTCTTGGTTTGGTCCATAATATGCTATGTTAAGCATAGGGGAATTATATGATCGACAGAGGATGGCATTACTCAACATACAACACTTTTTCATGGCTTTTAGTTACGAATCAGTTCTGATATTTCTAGTTAAACTGCGACATTACCTCACAAATATCTTCTGAGTTTAATTAGATATTGTTGTGTCCTCATACCATAAGTTGAAAACCATGTATTTTGCCATTCTCATTTGTCAATGGCATCAAGAAAACCAGTCAATAAATCAAATAAAATGTTCTGTCTCTGCTAATACAGAAGAGCGTAACGTTTGCTTTGTGATCGTAGGAGCCTTTGTGATTTGCTGGACTCCCGGCCTTGTGGTTCTGCTGCTGGACGGCCTCAACTGCACCAGCTGCAACGTCATGAAACTAAAGCGCTGGCTTCTGCTTCTTGCCGTGCTAAACTCCGTCATGAACCCGTGCATTTATTCCTACAAGGACGAGGAAATGTGGACCACCTTCAAGAACCTCATGCGATGCATAGGCAACGGTACTCGACGGCAGCGCTCCACGCGGGCCAACGCCCGACCGCTAAGCTCAACCCAGGACACGGGCAACAGCCACCCTCCGTCCGAAGAGACAAAAAACGGCGACCACGATATCTTACAGACCTGAGAGGGTTGGATTTGTTTGAAACTTTGAAGAATGTCCGCTCACTTGAAGATGGAAGTGTTTCGCGAAGATAACGCATAGATTGGAGTCAACGCTTCTTTATCTTCAAAGAACTTTTAGTCTGGAGAGGAGAACCGGCACAGGCTCGCTGTGTCAGTCCCAAGCTGGAGATTTTGTGACGCCGAGAGGACAAAACACCCGGACCTCTAGTGTCGAATTTTCATCATTTAGGAAACATCTCAAAAAGGAGATTGCAGTCTTCTCCAGTCTTGGTTATTTATGGCTGAAAGGAAACAACAAGGACAACCTGGTCCATTATTTTCTTTTGACATCCCAAAAAAGTTAAAATATATCAAATCCAAGGTCGATGCTACTGCCCTGTTTCTGTCTAGCTGGTCAATTTACGGTAGCATGATATTGTGATGAGAACATCATTTTCAGGACTATTTTCTCCACTGTACTGTAGTTTTACAAAATCATTTTTATTTTACATACTGTAACCAATGAACAGTACTGTAAACAGGAGTAATGTACAGCACACACTCTCTCTGGCCACCACTACAGGTACACTCTCCACGTGCTCATGTGTGGTGCGGCGCTGCATCGTTTTGCGGACGGCAACCTAGAAAATTGCGCACAAACTGACACGTTTTTTAAATTACCTCTGTCAAGGTCAACCACAAGACAACAACATGATTTCGCACATGCATCTAATCAAGTGATGGCTAGTACCTATGTCCCCCATAAGTTGTCATAGATGCTGGGGCTAGAGGAATAGTTTCAAGTGTGCGTTAGCTTGCCTTGCCGCCTCACCTCATTGTTTTTGCCTCCATTTGAAGTCTTTGCCTGTGGCCAAACATAATAGTCACTCACTGCTGATTGAGGCAAACTTGTTCTCCCTCTAGCATTTCCCCACATCCGCTGCAGCTCTTTTTAATGGCCGCTGCTACTCTGGTAAAACAAAGGCAAGAGGCTTGTAAAAAAAAAAAAAAAAAAGTCGTAACACACTGGATTCCTGCTGGAGGTTTGTCACACAATAGTTCACCTGCAGGAAGCAAGGAGGATATGACTGACGTAGACGACATCGCTCCTTCCCAGACGCTAGTGCTATAAATAACTGATAGGTTTGACAAAACGCGCAACCAGCCTGCCTACGCTGACGATGACGCTTCATTACTTCATTACTCGTGTACAGTAAGATGGCCTTACTAAAGCTATTTCATCTTTTGTCTTCGATGTGTCTACTTGTTCATGTGTGCATCACACAGAATGCATTTTTGAAAATTGTAGTAAAGTTTGTTTTATAAAAGACACATTTAAGAACATGTATGATCTACCTTGGTTTTTTTTTGTGGAAGTGTATTGATGCATTTACAGTATTCAAATGAAAAATTGCAAGTTTGATTGATTGCTTGAGATTTCATCAGAACCAGTCGAGGGCCAATAAATAAATATATATATATATATATATATATATATATATATATATATATATATATATACACACACAGTATATAGTTCAGCTTATGTCTTTAAGAATATCGCTGGGGTCAGGGCCTGACAACAATCCTGATCATTTGAATCTGGTCTCTTGGAGGACGGAAATATTCCAAAAATCAATAAAATGCAGGATAGCGAGCCATCAAGGACCAGATTTGGACACCTCTGATCTATGTCATTGGTTGGTGCACGCGTAGACAAATTTGAGCGCTCAGTCAGTTTAGTGTGCGACCTTTTGCTTCCTCTTTGTGAGTCCACGAGCTCTTAAGCGGGAGCAATACGAACCGCCTCCAAATGTAATAACAGTTTAAACAAGGGCCCCAAACCTGTAAATCTGTTCACTGAACTTTGAGGTTTCTTTGCAAAGTGCTTGTAAGTGCTAACCGGCCCTAAAAGAATAGAAACACTCCGGTTTACGGTATATTCGTATATCCTTGAAGATGGACGAGAGGGTTTTTGCAGAGCTTACTAATAAAAAGTCAGGTTTCAGTTCCGACCTCATTAAAATGCTTTCCATTGCCTAGATCCTGCGTGAAAAGAGAGCGGACTGTTCATCTTCAGCTTGCAGCACCGCTGTCTGCTGCCACTCACATTTTTGCCGAGCCAGAAACATGTACTGTAGACGACTTCAAAGTGTGTGGTGGCAGGCCATTTTTTTTATGCCACCGTCCTGTAATTATGCATTCCCTGAGGGGGGAAAAAAAATCAGAATTCTGCCCATTTTTTTGGAACGCTGTGTTTTCGTTTGCTCTTAATCTCACGCCAAATAGAGAAATAGGTCAAGAATGGAAAAAGTGTGTATTGGTAAAAATTAATTAAAAAAGAAGGACCTGTAGCTGGTATTCAAAAACGTCTCTCGTTTGAGGCAGACATGCTAGCCGTTAGGTCATCATGCTAACCAGCCTTAAAACACTTAACTTTCAAATTGCAGTATATAAGAACGAGAAACTGTAGCAGCAGATTCCTTTTTCCTTTTTTTTAAGTATTGCATTATGGCGCTCAGAGAACTTTATACAAACTGAAACCCCACCTCTATTGTTTATAAGTTAATTAAAAACAGTGAGTACAAAAGCTCATCCCTTTTGTGACGGCTTGCATTGTTTAGTTGTGTTTTTTTCATCAAATAACACTAAATAAACAATAGTTAGTTCAATAAAATGGTAAGTCGAGTGTGGTTGATTTGCAATGCACTTTAATGGGAAAAAAGATAGATAGATAGATTTTAAGAATCGAGTAATCGTTCAGAGCTAATATTTAATTTCAAATGGTCCAAAATCTTCTGATTTTTACCCTTTTAAATGATTAATTCTCCAATTTCTGAAGTCTTTTACGTCACAAGACTGATCGTTTCCCTTGTGCAGTATTTTTTTGAGTCATTTTCTTCCACATAATTCTCACACTATTTTAGCCAAGGGAAAACACACCATTCAGTGTTTTTTTTTTTTAAATTCTAAAACAACTCACAAAGTAACAAAGGCAATACTTGATTTATACCCGTGTGTAACATTTAATTATTTATTTTTAATAGTAATAACACCCTGGGTTACTTTGACTCAGAGTCATGTAATGATTCAAAACTAATGATTCTAAACAAAATCTTAACAAAAATGCATACCAAAATGTGGTATTTTAATTTTAACGTGTTTAATTTTAATCTTAATGGGTATTTTAATTTTACTTGATCCAAGCAGAGGTACTGAAAAACTAGATTCATTCTTTACTTGAACTTTTACATTGCTCAGTTTGAGCCACACCACGGGTCAGGAGGGTTAAAACATGTCAAGAAAATTTGACAATTCCGCAGATTTTAGTAGCTTATTACTGCTGGCCACATATAATAAAGTTGAAGTCATTTACTACCATTGACGGATTTTACGTTTAAGACCCATTTTGAATGGGCTGGGAGTGAATGAGTTAAATACAAATGGGTGCTTAACCTCATTCTGTTATATAAAAAACACAAACAAGTGAGCTCAAGTGAAAGGAGATGGACTTCATTAATTTTTAAGAGGGATAAATATGTTGTAAGCTCTGATTAAAGCTGATGAATTTGAGCGACTCAATTGAAGTCGCACACACTTCAGTACTCAAGTTGATGACGAAATATTTGATTGGAGAGCCACTTCTTTTGATTGAACAATCGGGGACATTTGGGGTGCAAGTGGAGAAGGTCACACATGCACGCCAAGGACATGCGCTGAGGTATTGATCCAAAACAAACTTCTTGTGTCATTATTTTTTTTTTTTTTTGTATTCAAACAGCGACTGTGGAACTTCAGATTTCGATCAATAATTGACATTGGATTGAAAATCATTGTGAAGCACGGATCAGATGGCTAATCATTGTTATTATTAGCTGTTGTTGTTTTTACTGTTTACAAGGGAGGGGGTGTCTCCCCCGCCAGGCCTGAGCACAGGTCCTTGACACACGCACTTGTAAGCTCACTTCTTCTGTCAGCTTTCTGAAGCTCCATAAAGACTGCAGACTTGATGATGGCTCTGCGGATGGCAGCATCTTTTCTCCTGGCTTTCTTTTTGGTGAGTCCTCACTTTCTTCAGGAAGTCTTTTATCAGAACTTTTAAAATTGTATACTAAAGGAAATATACATGGAAAAAAAGGAGGTGTTTGCTGTATTGTGAGTCAAACTAGGTTGAGGTTCGTCTGCTGGAACAAAATATCACTAACGATAATGCAAATATGTACTAAACTTAACAAAACAAATGCATATAATCTTTTGCTTAGGAGTCACAAGAAATATGATTACTATAAATAAGTTGTTTCATGTTCCAATTAATTTGCTCTTAATCTGAATAGGAAACTTACTGGTTCTGTCATGGCATTCATTTAGATTTGCTGATATCAGTAGAAACCCTTTTAAAATCTCACACACACCATGAAGTGCCTTAACGTATCACCTAGGGTATAGAGTGAGTGCACCATTTGAAAACCATAGTATTGATGATATAGAATAGAATACAATCGAATGTAATGAAATGCCTATATGATCATTGTTCCGCAGGTTTGCAACAAAATTGGTCTGAGTCCCATACCTCCAACATTATTCCTCATGTATAGAGGTCCTTTAATTTATGTTTTTCTTTTTCTTTTTGTTTTTTTTCAAGTGCAGTAAATTTTCATGTTTGAGGTTGAATTTATGTAACTCAATGTTTGGGATACATATAGTTTATTGATGGAGTCTCTTCTAACATTCCATACCATGCTTGCATCATATTGAATCGATATTGCACAGTGGCATAGTGTCAGAAGTGAAAAAGTTGTATCAGGTCATTCCTATTGTATCCTATACAGTACATTTTTTCTTTGAAACAAAAAAGTCTGTGTTCTCTGCTAAGAATCCTTTTGCATAAGTGTGCACACCTTCTTATAACTGGGAATATGTCTAAAACCGAAATATGGTTAAAATGAACCAGTCATATTCAAACTCATGTTAATTGATTAATCAGTACAAACCTGTCACCATTTAAAGCACTGTACTTCTGATTAACCTATGTAGCTGTTCTAGTAGGCTTTTCCTGCTGCTAGAGATGGCATTGGTATTGGCGGTATTGATATTGGCTTACTTTCTCATAGTTTGTTTCTGTATATGCCCCATGATTGACTGACGCCCAACTCGGTATTTTATAACTTTTTGTTGATGCCAGCGAGGATAAACTTCAGCTCCTCATGACCCCGATCCTGAAAATTGACCAATGGGAAACTTGTGTTTATATTGCCTTGCCGTAAGGCCATAAAACGGTTTCTTACATAATAAAGGCCAGCAAATATGCATGACAATGTCTTGCTGCTTTTGTATGAAACTCATTTTGTAGGGTGTTGATTGCTGGCATGATCTGGACAACACGGAGTACGACTGCTGGCCAAGCAACAATCCAAATGATTACAACATGATAAGCTGTGGTGGTATGTGTTGTTTTTCTTTTTTATCATCCTTTTTTGCTTTAATGTTTTTTACGGCCATGTCACGTGTATTGAAACCCATTTTAAATTATTTGCTGAATGTGTTCTCATTTTTGAGTGCAGTTCTATCTATCTATCTATCTATCTATCTATCTATCTATCTATCTATCTATCTATCTATCTATCTATCTATCTATCTATCTATCTATCTATCTATCTATCTATCTATCTATCTATCTATCTATCTATCTATCTATCTATCTATCTATCTATCTATCTATCTATCTATCTATCTATCTATCCTTTTAGGGCGATCTTTGTCACGTGTACGTATGTTTTTGTGGGGTTAGGTCTGGAGATGGCTTGGGTGCAGCGCCCCCCAGAGAAAATCACCAACGGGGAGGAATTCAACGTCTCGTACACAGTCACGGCCTCAGATTCCTTCTACGACTACGCTGTCCGCAACAAGATTTTCCAGTTCAGGTGAGTGAGTTTCAAAAACATTTGGAATCTTGAATGTCTGCCGTGCCCGGATTGTTCACATGCATGCACACACGTAAGCGCAAACCGCAAAGGTTATTGATTTGGGGGTTTTCTCAAAGGGAAATAATGTGATTTAACCCTTGTGCTGTATTTTGTTCAGTCATTTTATTGTTACATCAAATGCATTTCACATTAGGGAAAGCATTGAAAGAAGACACTTAGGGAGCTGAAATTTCACCCAGACGGTGACAACATGTCAAAGTTCAACATGGCACGACCACTTAGTACGTAATCACACTACCAGGGGTGTATCATGCCTTGGTTGATATACTGTGAGATAGATGTGGAAGAAAATGACTCAGAAATTGTCAAAACATTGCACATGGGTTAAATGAACTCAAATGTCTTAAGAATAACGTGCATGTGAGCAACATGGTAGGTCTTATTATTCTAAGAAATGAAGCACTGTAATAAGTAAGAAATAAGACAAAAACAAACAAAAAAAACTAGTAAAAAATGTCTGACTATTCCTGTCTGTATAAAACATTGCTTAAATTAACTATCAAAAGGTCTTACATTAGAGCCAGTTTATCTCATTGGCCTATGAGAGTTGATTATTCAGATTGCAGGGGAACATTTTAATTTAGTTGTGATGATTTACCTCCACCAGCAAAAATTGTACTTGAGTGAGTGATTGTGATTGTCATTTTGCATCTAGCGACGCTGCAGAGGCGAAACGGTTTTGTAACGAGCATGAGTGTCCAGCCAACTGGAACAACGCCAACGAATTCAACTGTTGCGTGTACCACGCCAATATCCACTCCTGTCCTCTGGGCCTCATGGTCAGTATCTCACCAATGTGATCACCAAATTCAGTTTTATACAGTGATCAATTTGCCATGGAATATTCAGTTTCAGAGAATCTCTTATGGGTGATCAAAGTTACCAAATATTTACCCGAAAATTGATCTGAAAAGCTTTAATAAAAATGATCGACTTGAGAGCAGTTGTTTTACAGAAACAAGGTGGCATCTGCGGTCCATGGATTCCTGATGATGGCAAAATTGTGACTCATACGGTATCCAAAGCAGGCAAGATGAGCCAGAAATACTGGACGTCAAAGGTGAGCATACACACTGGTTTTGGGGGATTATGCTTCAATAGCCTTTGACTTTCACCTGTATTTGAAAATAGTTAGATAGGCCCAATAAACACGCAGCATGATAACCTAGTGGAATCTTGGTAGTAGCTATTTTAAATGGAGTTTTGTTTAGGCCTTTTCTTTTAGTATTCCTTGGCTTTTGCCCCCCCGAATAGGAAGGTTGGGTTAAGTCAGTCCATCTGAAATTGGGGGGCACGCAGGGAAATGGGTTTTGCTTTTGCGCTGTGTATTGTAATGTCACATTTACGGCAGCAGGTAGTGCTATGGCGCTCTCATTGTTTCGGTCTGTGCAATTGTTGTCAACATTTTTTTTCTAAACCACATTAATGATTAAGATGATTTAGAAAACAATCAGCACAGTTTTATACTTTGCTCTGCAGGTTAAAATATTTCAGATATTGGTGTTAATGTTCCAGATCATCCATCAATCCTCACTAGTCTTGCTGACTTGCTGGTGCCTATCCGATGTGTTCGGGGTTGCCAGTCACTCGTAGGTCACACGGGGACAAACAACCATTTATGCACCCAATCACACCTGAGGAAAATTTCGAGTGTCGTTCGAGGGTTTTTGAATCTGAGAAGAAGTTGGAGTGCCCAGAGGGAAGACACGTAGGCTCGGGGCGAAAATGCAAACCCTACACAGGAACTTCCAAGCAAGCTGGATTTGAACTCGGGACTCTGAACTGTGAGGCGGACGTGCAAACCACCCTTCCACAGAGTCAACCCAGCTCAATTTACATTTATTTATTTATTTTTAGAATGATTCACTAGGTCAAAAATGTTTCTCGTTTGAAGATAGACATGTTTTTTTGTTTTTTTTTCAGGTACTTTGATGCATTTTAAGCCATTTTTTCAGATTCAGAATGAGTTGTAACCTGTATGGCACAATTCCTCCACAGGTTGTGCTGATCCATGTAGGTGTCACTTCGGTTATTGCTCATATCAAAATCGGACAAATGCACGCAGCATTGGAATCCAAAGTGGTCGTTGTCAGTGCTCAAGGTAAGCCAGCATTGTGCTTTGTGTTTGCCCTTACTTCTGCAGTGCAGCCATGATTAGATAAAAGCATATTTACACAAAAAGAGCATGCTCCACATTGTTCAGCAGTACTTATAAACATGATAAAGGAATGCAAGGAAGCAATAACCTTGAATTTGAATTTTCAATAACACGGATGAGTCAGCTTTTTCATTTTCATCTATTTGCCTAAAAATACATTTTCCCATGTTCCAGTGTGCGGGGATGACGTCTGTGAGTTGGAGGAGAACTGTCTCAACTGTCCTGCGGACTGCGGCATCTGTCCCATGTCCTTGGCCATCAAAGTGTCCATCGGCCTCCCCGTCGCACTTTTCAGCGCCGGATTCATCCTAACCATGGTGGTGAGTGCGCATGTGCTTATGTGAGACTCTATCGCCGATCCGCATGAATGGTTAGACAAAGATTTGCAATGACTAAATATTTGCCTTGATCCGCTTCCTTGCAGTGGCTTCAGTACCAGAAACAGAAGATGTTTTGGGATGAAAGTTGGATCATTGACTATAAGAGTATAATATTTGGTAAAAAAAAAAAAAAGACACAAAATGAAAAACTATGTCTCTCTGTGCAAAAATTACTCAAGCTATTTTGGAGTCACATTCAGTTAATCAGTGACATCATTAATATTTGTTTGCCACCTTTTAGTGTTGCAGTCCGTCAATGGGAACAAGTCCAAATTTCTTTGGAAATTGGCGAGTCGTTGATTTAGAACTACAAATGGCCCGATCACATTATTCTGCGCCTGAGTCTGACGTTAAAGATCTGCAGATACCTCTGTAATTACGTCACATACCAACGTCGTGCTGCCAAAACCAACTTCAAAAGAAACCACTTTTATCTTGAAGTTGGCTTTTGCAGCAGTGGTTATTACAGCTAGCTTAACTCCTCCTCACCACACTGTTTTTGTTGCCATCACGATAGTCTCAACCAAAATCAACAAACGGCCATCAAACAAATTCTATTTAATCACTGATTTAAAACAAAGCTGAGAAACTGCCAATCAATTACATTGTCATTGAAAAATACGGCACAAGTCTCCAGTGTTAGCGCTAGACGTTTACTATTTGGTGCAATTAAATGCAGTAGGACAAGAAAAAGAGTCTGTCATTGCATGAAACATTAATAACTGCTAAATGCTAGTTATTTACCTTATAAATAAATAAAGTACCTGGGTATGATGGTCTAAAACGCTTACGTAAAAATGACGCTTTTGGAATTAAATACGTTAATTACAATAGGTTGTCCAACAAGTCACTGAAATGTACAATACCTGAACAAATAACAGGACTTCCATTTTCTATTCTAGTTGTTGGTATGTCAATGAATCAAAAGT
The DNA here is from genome assembly GCF_059441005.1 of Hippichthys cyanospilos. Classification (NCBI taxonomy): domain Eukaryota; kingdom Metazoa; phylum Chordata; class Actinopteri; order Syngnathiformes; family Syngnathidae; genus Hippichthys; species Hippichthys cyanospilos. The sequence goes on along the minus strand of NC_142378.1, from coordinate 8,868,188 downwards.
AAATAATAGAGTAATAGCAGTTGTCGTCCACGTGTTATTTTTCTAAAAAAAAAAGACATTTTCCTTACAATTCAAAACTTTATAAAGGTAAAAAAAACAAAAGACACTTTTCTCCATTTGTCATTCTGTCTTGCAAAGAATTTTGCAGAATTTTGCCAAGCAAATCTTTATACAACAAGACTAGTTTTGGATCAAAAATCGATTCTGCATCAAATTATAGACCCAAAAAGCCAAATAAAATCGCAAGATAGTAAAGATTCAAATACCTACCCGCTAGCTTCACGTTAATGTGCCAAATGCCAGAATGTTCCCGCATTCCCCCCGATTCCGATCATCTAATCACATGATTGAAATCTGGACATCCATACTTTTATTCATCTGCTTAACAGTAACGTCAACTAATCAAATCAGTTCAAGCCCTACTATGCACAGTCTTATAAAATTAATTTCCAACTATACGCCACTGCAGGTAGAGTGTGCGGTACAGACTTTGGCAGCACGAACAGCCCCCAGCATGTGAAGAGCACTTCCAATGTCAGTCAGTTGACTGATATAACCATATGCACCGGTGTCAACACCTTCTTCAAGCAAGGCTTCATCCAGCCGGGCATCTAGTAAGACAACCTCAGCCGTCCGTCATCCATTTTCTTTACTGCTATAAGCCGAAGGGCTCAAATCATGAAGAAAAAGTCGCGGCTTATAGTCTGAAACATACGGCACATTTAACGTGGTTTCAAAACAACAATTGAAAAAGCACCCAGAAGAAGAAACATCTAACACCTCTGCTTCACTGCTTACGATTCGGGATTTGACTCCTTGGTCTTCTTGTGTGGAGTTGATTGTTTTCTCCTTGTGCCAGCGTTAGCTTTCTCGGGCTAAATCAGCACCCTCCCCCAACCCAAAAATATGCCGTTTGGACTCCCAACTGTCCAGTAGTAAATGTAAACGTGAATGATTGTTTATCTTCCTGAGACTGAGCCTATTCATTTTTGTCCACTACCATGTCCATTTTATCTCAACAAGCCAGCAAAGTGGTTTGCATCATACCCAAACACTTGAGATATAATTAGAAATCGCGCCGGATGTTCTCTACTGAGCACACTAGGACTTAGTAGTGTGGCTTGAATGAGTCAAAAGCAATAGACCAAAAACAAATGTCCACTGCAATGGACACAAATGAATAGGCTGGGTCTCACAGTGATATGTTTGTTGGACACCTGTTTAGTGTATATACCTCAATGTACACTTCACCAAAGTGAAATTTAGGGGTATAGTAAATGGTCCGATATCGACACTTTTCATTTCATGAAAACAGCCATCATTCATGACAAATAATCACAGTTTCGTTCCAATGTTCTCCTTTCAGCGATGGAAGAACAGTTGCAGTCAAACACATCCAAAAGAAACACTTTACGCTCTCTAAAAGTATCAGGAAGGAAGTGAAAGAAGTCAGGTGAGGGAAAACACATCATGACACTTTTTTTTTTTTTAACACAAGTCACTGATCATTTCCTACGTAGACAATTGGACCATCCGAATCTATGCAAGTTCATCGGGGGCTCTATTGAGGTTCCATATGTGAGCATCATCACAGAACACTGTCCCAAAGGAAGCCTGTCTGATGTCCTACTCAATGAAGATATCCCCATCAACTGGGGCTTTAGGTAAGAGAAAATCACATCTTAGGCTACCAGTACAGTGCCAGTTAAAGGTTCTACAAAATTCTACAAATATAACTGTGCTGTTTCACAGACTGTCCTTTGCCACTGACATAGCCCGCGGGATGTCCTACTTGCACCAACACAAGATGTTTCATGGTAGACTTCACTCCAGGAACTGTGTAATCGATGATCGCTGGGTTTGCAAGATCTCCGGTAAAGACAGCAATGAACAAAATCCAGACCGCCGTATAATAATGTTATAGTAGTATAGTATAGTAATGTATAATAATGATCAATAATGTTATTGTCTGCCTTTCTAGATTACGGTCTTACACTTTATCGAAAGGAGGACTTTGACATAGTCAGCAATGGGTTCACTTGTGGAGACGTCAACCGCATCTACTGCGCTCCAGAGGTCCTCCTGGGTAGTAGCTCGACGATGACGGCGTCAGCAGATGTCTACAGGTCGCTGTTTGAATTCATAAGCAAATATACTTTGAGTTCATGACTTTTTCCGAGTTATTTTATTATTTGGTTGGCAGTGAAACCAGTACTGTCAAAAGATTAAAAAAAGCTTACTTAAATAATTATCATTCATTGATCCAATTCCTGTTTTTTAACCTCATCTATATTTTTCTGGAAAAAAAACCTGAATTTTTAAATTTTAAATTTTAAATTTTTTTAAAATTATTTTTAAAATTTAGATACATTTTAATATTGTATTTGAGAATATTCCCAAGTGCTGGCTGCTGTGATATTTCCCTTTGTCGCTCGCTAAATCAATGTAAATTAACATAATCATCCATCCCGGCCATCGGAGACTTACTCAAACAAGGGATGGTCTTGAGTTTAGTTAAAGAGCTTTGCATTGGCTGCTTTGCATTTATGTGGTAGGCTAAACTTGAGCCTTGTTTCATAAACAAGTTATTCCTTAAAAGTAATGCATAAATCGCTACCTCTTCAGTTTTTTTTTTTTTTTGGTTAAATTTAACATTCTTTTGACCAACAACTCTCACTTGCTCTTCCAATTTCACGTCTTCTTGAACTTTCCCTTCCAACCACAGCAGGAGCAGATCAATTTATATTAAACGCAATGAGAGCCAATCAGTGTCCAATTCATTGTGTGATTGACCTTTGTTTTCCAACCCCCAACAACACAAGTCCAAGAAGTTTGATGCCTTAAAAAGGGATCTAAGATTAACATGATAAAAAAATAATAACAACACTTTAACTGCCTGCAATTGATTAACACCCATAAATGAAACCGACAGTCAATTGACAAATGTGTTGTTCACGTAGGACATTGTATGAAACAATATTGTTGTTTCTGTATTTGTGGCGTTCTTTGCAAACATCAAAAAGATTGAATAGTGCAAAGAAAAGAACAACAAAAGATGTACAATTAAGTAAGTAAAATGCAGCAGACGAGACGCGTAACAATGTTAGTCACTTTCCAAAGTGGGAGTGTTACCACTAATACCACCATTCAACTGTATTTCCCTTTTCCGTCTTTGCTCTCAGCTACGCCATGATCCTGGTTGAGATAGCCACTCGCTCTGACCTCATTTCAGTGAGTGCGGCGGATTCTTCATCTTCCCTCTGGATTGCGACCTGCGGCTTTGCTTTGATCTTAACTTTCTAACGAGAAGTTTTATTGACGGTAACAGGACCAGGTGGAGGGAGTGAGGATGGACGTCATATGGCGCCCTCCTCTGCCTGAACTCAAAGCGGGAAAAAATGACGTGGACTGCCCTAGCCAAGAAGACTATTGTGAGGTGTGTTATCACTGCATATCATTCATCTTGATAGCACCTTCACTTCTTCACTGCTATTACATGCAATCAAATACTTAACGCAACGTCCTTTAAAAAAGGTACCTCATGAACATTTGCTTTTCTTTCTTGCAGCTTATTAAGAAGTGTTGGTCTCACAACCTCACCTCGAGGCCCACTTTTGAGCAGATCAAGAAGATGCTGGATAAGATGAACCCGCATAAAGTCAGCCCTGTTGACATGATGATGAACCTGGTAATATTTTTTCTATCACTAACGATATTTTACTGCTGCACAAAAAAGATGGCACACATTAGTGCCAGTGGTTAACAAAATGGACATTATGATACCAACTCCCCTAATATGAAGATGGAGAAGTATAGCAAACATCTGGAGGCCATAGTTGCTGAGAGAACACAGGACCTTCTTCAAGAAAAACAGAAGACTGATCGCTTATTATACAGTAAGTGCTGCTGTCATGGGGTTCTCAACTTTTCAATGATGAAATATTTTTTTCAGTACTCAACAGCTCAAAAATAAAATTGAGATTAAAAAAGAAATGACTAAAGACTTTACTACAACGTTGTCGTAGATTAAAGGAAACGATTGACGTTATGACTTCAGTTGAATTCAGTTATGTTACTAGTCGTGACAAAACATTTTCATCACTGACTCTAAATAAGGTTATCATTAATAAATGTTAAAAATATACCTAAAAAGGTATCCTTTGTAACATTACCAAAAGAAAAAAACAAGAAAAAGCAACTTTTAACAACTTTTAATTACATTTTTACAGTGTTTATAAGGGTTACAGGTTAGTGTACAACTGAAAAAAAAGTGCATCAAAATAGAAAAAAAATGATGGCAATCCTTATTTTATTGCAATTACTCTTCACATGGCATGGAGTCATCTGCACCACATCTGGTATCACCTCCTGCCCCCCAGGGGACCCACCCCACTATTTGAGAAGGACTGGGCTAAAGAAAAGTAAAAAAAAAAAAAAAAATGGCTAGTACAAAAATAAATGAGTAATTGATAACTTTATATCATTACTAAATGATCAAATAGGTAATTAAGTACTAAAGTAATCAAATACTTTGGTAATGAATTACTTAGAAAACTTTAAAAATGAATTACTTAAGTGCTAAAGTTCATTTGTATCAAAGTAATAAAGTTAGCAATTACCGTATTTTCCGCACTATAAGGCGCACGGGATTATAAGGCGCACCCGTAATTAATGACATATTCTAAAACTTTTTCCATGTATAAGGCGCACCGGATTATAAGGCACACCCTCAGTTAATGACCTATTTTAAAACTTTTTCAATCACAATATAGTAATACTCAAAGTAATAACAATAATAACTCAAATAATAACTCTAAACTCTCAATAGCATAATAACTCAATGTCAATATGACCAACCTTGTTCAACTGTAAAAACACAAAAGAAACAGGTAAATCTTACTTTATCAGTTCATTCCCCATCTACCAATCCCAATCTCAATATTGATCCATATATAAGGCGCACCTGATTATAAGGCGCACCATCAGCTTTTTAAAAATATGAAGGCTTTTAGGTGTGCCTTAAAGTGCGAAAAATACGGTACTTAAACTACTAAAGTAAGCTCAAGCAATTACTTTAATTAAAGCAAGTGATTACGTTAATACGTCACTTATTTAGTATATGCCATTTTTAGTCTCAGTTTAGACAGAAAACTTGACTCACTAACAGACTCGTTTTATGCCTTGGTCCCACACGCTGACCATGTCGCTCCCACACGCTGACCATGTCGCTCCACTAAATTCAAAGGATGAAAACACACTTGATTTTGCAATCCCTCCAACGGTGCATGCCAGCAGAAACTTCCTCATACCGATGGAGCAAAATGAGTGAAACGCTTGAAGTTCCAGCATAATTCCTATCCTCCGCAGGCATGTTACCCAAGCCGGTCGCCGATGACCTTCGCCAAGGCCGAACGGCAGAGGCCCAGAGCTTCTCCAATGCTACCGTCTACTTCAGGTTGATTAGAAATGTTCAGTTCACTGGTATGCTGGAGTCAACCTGCGACATCTAAAACTGTGTTTTCCTGACAGTGACATTGTGGGCTTCACCCAGCTGTCGGGGGCCAGCACGCCCCATCAGGTTGTGGACTTCCTCAACCAGCTTTACACCACCTTTGATGACATCATTGACAATTACGACGTCTACAAAGTGGAGACCATTGGCGACGCTTGTAAGTGATGAATTGTGAGAACAAATAAATATACTTGATGTAAAAAACGTTTTTTACTCATTAAACATGAGATTAAATGTGTTAACTGTCTGTAACTGTAAATGACTGTTTGACAGATATGGTGGTCTCAGGAGTCCCCCAAGAAAATGGCATAAATCACGCTGGGGAGATAGCCAGCATGGCCTTGGATCTGGTCAGTGTTTGCCACACATTCAAGATCCCTCACAAGCCCAACACGCAGCTCAAGATACGCGCAGGCATCCACTCAGGTACTCTTTATACTGCGCAGATACACTCGATACCAAATATTGGCATTGTATCGACATCGAAGAGTTTGTACAATTATTGACCTCACTTTTATTCACTTCCTGTGGAAGTTGAACTCTGCTAACTTTACCAAGTTTTACTGTGGCTCAAACAGCTCATTGCAAAGAAAAATTACACACTTTTAATTCTGATTTGGTAGTTTTATTGAACAGCTGTAATTTACATGTAAAGTATTGTATTAATGGATGTAACAAAGCAGTTGCATTAGTCTTTGAAAAAAGATTTTTTTAACTTGATGATGATTGACTAAAGGAGTATGTGTAATATTTTGCATGCGACCGTGAGAGCTTTAGGGGCATTACGGTAAATACAGCAATACTGTACACACTCCTCCTTCGTTAAAATTCATGTAAATTCATGTAAAACCATCTAATGATAAATAGACCTACAATTACTATAACATACTGTTGGTCATTAAGAACATGTTTATATATGCAAGTTTTTTTTTTATTTATAATCATTTAATTCATTCGTTTTTAGTGAAAAACGGTCTAAAGCTTACATATTGTCACTTCAAAGTAAATATGTGTTAAAAACATCATTGATCATCATTAATACAATTTTGAAGCAGATCATTTTTATATATATTTCAGTCATGCTAATTAGCATTGTTCAAAACTCATGAAAAAAACTTAATTAAAAAAAAAATATTTTGTTGTTGTTTTTTTTTCATATATATACACGAGTGTGTGTGCGTATCGCCAGCAGTGTATATGTCTCGTAAAGATACAAAATAGGAGGCAATAAATGTGTGGCTTAAAGTTTAGTGGTTTGTCCTTTCAGGACCTGTGGTGGCTGGTGTGGTTGGAACCAAAATGCCTCGTTACTGCCTATTTGGAGACACTGTCAACACAGCATCACGAATGGAATCAACAAGTGAAGGTAAAGGATGAGGAAAATCAAAGTATATTGTAAGCACAGCCCGAGGATTGTAACCATTTTTTTTTCTAACATTGCTGGATATGGGAAAGACCTCAAAGGAGACATGATATGTATTTTCAAAATGATCATTTTGATGACATTTCTGTCGCGTTTCTGTAAAGAGTGGAGAATTACAGTACACTTTACCCACAAGATATCCTCGCTTTAATTGTCCAGTTTGAGAGTGTGACCTTGTTCTGTTTATGTTAGTGACTAAACATCTGTTCTTTTTGTACTGTTTGGAAAGCATTGAAGATCCAAGTGAGTGGCGCCACAGCTGACCTGCTTCACACGTTAAGAGGATACATTCTGAACTGCAGAGGGACACTAAATGTGAAGGTAACCTGGCATTTGAATAAGGGGGCGTGTTGACTTTTTATATCGCCAGTATATGATATTGGTGGCGTGACAGAGGGTAAATAATGGTAATTCAAACTTTCTCTCAACGGATGTAATACAATGCTGGGTGTGTCCTTCCCAATGAAACACCTCCTATGCTTGTAACTGCAGACCTTTTGTTCGCTGTTGTTAGTGTGATTTTGGGGGAAGGAGTTATCTCCTCCATTCACTTTGAAGATTTTAGCTCAGGCGTGGCCTCAGCTGCTCTTGCTTCAAGCGCATACCTTCTTTTCTCCTCTCCATTAAGACAGTTACTGTATTAAAAAATTCAGATGGACACGTGTACCTCTCATCAGCTCTGCACCTGCCTCATTTTCAATGTGTACAGGGCAAAGGTGAGATGAAAACATGGTGGCTTGAGGCCAAGCGAAACGACTGCACGGATCCGCTGCTTAGCGCGTCAGAGTTCACGGGAGGTCCCGCGCCAGTGAGTGACTAAAGCTGGCCAACATGTCCAAGATACCAACTATGCGCAGTAACTGATTACATGTTTCGTTGTACAATTGATCAGTGTTGCATGGAATACACCTTAGTTGTGAAAAGCCGTCAGCGTCAAACATAGTGGCATTGCCGAGAGACGTTCTATTCGTAGTTTTAATTCCTTTATGTTTGTTTGTGGTGTCTGTTATGTAGCAACTGAACTCAACATTAGACGCTACATTACTGGGATATCAAAGATCTGTATCAAAAATTATCTACATGCAAATGCTGAATTGGTCATTTAACAATATGTCCATTAAAAACCCGTTAAGATTTAAAAGCGTCAAACTGAGTGACTGTGTTCTGCACATTTTTTGTGCAGTATTTTGATCATTTTTGGGACATTTTATTATCTTTGCAGTATTTTAGCTCAGGAATGGCACTCTCCTGGTAGCATAATTACTAAGGGGGTCATGTAATGAACGTTGTCATCTGTGACCATCTGGGTAAAATTTCAGCTCCCTAGTGTCTTTGTAGTGTATTTTGGGATGTGACCATTGATGCCTGAGTCCGAGAGGTGTTCATTTTCATCACCAGCCGGCATTGACTCGCGGCAGATTCTGGAAAGGCGGCTGGGCCAGAAGCACGACAAGCGTTAAAGAAATTCCTCACTTCTTCTTTCAAGTTTTCCAGATGATGTTAAATCTTTGATGTAAAAATCAAAGGATTGGACAAAATACTGTATAAAGGTCAAATGATTAGGATCATTATGGAGCTCCTGAGGCGCTGGCTGATGAGCTAATCATCTTAATCAGGTATGCTCGAAAGGGTAACTTGGAAAACAGAACACGGATCCTTGTGGATTGGAGTTTGACGATTTTAGGCCTTAATGGGTTGAATGTATTAAAGGGGATTATCATTTTCTGCTTTTTTTCGGCATAAATTTAAAAAATGCGTAAAAAAAAATGATTAAAAAAACTTGTTATTTCAAAGATGCAGAAGATTTCATCGTTTTCTTAGATGTACACTGTATATCATGTGAATCTGATTTAAAAGCAAAGTTATGAATTTGTTGTTTAACACGATTTGCAGTTCTGTATTTGTATATTTATTTGTTCTCAGTACTCCAATTCATTGAACAAATGCTGTTTGATTAAAACAGTCAATTGTGTCCTGCCTTTTCTGTGTATGCTGTGTAATGTAACAGGGGTGCTCGGTAAAAATAGGATGAATCTTCATTGTTTTCATTTGACCCCCCCCCCCCCCCCCCCCCACCCACCCACCCACCCACCCACACACACACACACACACACACACACACACACGAACACAAATGTGCACTGTTATTGTGATTTACTGTAGTGGATTGGTTATAATAGATTATGAGAGATTTATTTACAATTTTGTGTTACGTTTCTGCCGCGTTCACGGAAATCCGTCATCGTACATCAGTGACCAAACACAAATTAAATATGGGTCAAAAAAATATGTATCACTTTGGCGGATTTTTTTTCAATCATACACCGCATAATGGCACACGCCATATGTGCTGGGGTTTTAATACACACGCAAACCAAGTGAAAACGTTGTTTTAAAAATTAATAGTAGCTGTAGTTCCCCAAGGAACGGTTTATGCTTAGCCAATCGATTGAGTAGTTGTACGTTGCTTAGCAACATTGGAGCCAATCAGCGTCTTTTTTCTCTTTGCGTGCTCGAATTTGGAGAGAGGAAACCAGCTCGTTGCACATTTGTGTTTGGAACGACGAGAGACCAAAATGCGAATTCGTAAGTATATTTGACAAATTTTGTTGACTTTCTTGCGTTCAAGGCAATAAATGCAGTTTGAATCGATGTCAAAATTCGATGTGAAGGACATGTGGGGGCGGGTGTCGTTTTGGTTCGACACAGATAGACACCTGTCTCCAACATCTCATTCAAACTGCCGTATTTGTCCCGGTTAAAAGTTGTAATTCGTGTGATGATTGCCCTAAGGTGTTTTTACCTCATATTTGTTCGAATGTAGTAATCGAACAAACTTCTGATGATTGCCCTAAGATGTGTCTTTACCTCATGTTTGTTCCCTCATTGTATTAAAGAACGTCATGATCATGACACGCTTATTCAATGCATATTACGTCACATTTGCTTCCTTCATCGTAGTCAGCTTCACCTGTTCACGATTGTAAATTCAAGTCAACACCTCTCACTTGACCCACAAGGTAACATTCTAAACTGTGCTTCTTGCTACTGATTTTGTTATACGAATGCATACTAATGCTTTGAAACCTAAACTACAACAATTTATGAATTGTAAGCCTCGCGTGAGAGATGTTTTCACACAATTTTCAGAATTGCAGGTAAAATGTGGCTCTACTAAGTAGGAATTATTGAGTGTGTTGTTGTGCAAATAAATCACCGTACTGCCTGTCTGGGATTATCTTGATCAGATAAGCAAAAGAGCATTGAGATAAGATGCTGTTCTCAAAGTGTGAGCTGTTAAATCGTCTGGAAGCAGTAACAATACTCTCAGAAAACAATTATCGAAAGGAAACGCTTCTCTTAATGGTACGTTTCGATAAAATTGCGAATGCTGTAGACAATTTATTTCATGCCGCCAATTTCAAAAAATGAAGTTCATACAGGTTTAATGAAGAAGTATACAAAGTAGCCATTATTCACTTTTAAAAAATCTTGAATTGGTGAATTTAGTTTAGATTTTGCGTTTGCTGACAGCAAGTTACTCGTTCAGAATATTCATCTTATTCAACACAAAATTTGCAGGATTGTATGTCTTGCGCCCCTCATAAATATTCATCAATCCATCCCTCCATTTTCTAGAACCACTTGTCTTCACAAGGGTCTCAGCCTTGCTCAGCTGGCTTCAGGCAACAGGCAAGGAACACCTTGAACATGTTGCCAGCCAATTGGCAGGGACGAATAACCATTCATGCACCCAATCACACCTAAGGACAATTTAGTTTGTCCAATACACCTGCCATGCATGTTTTTGCCCACGTGGGCTCGGGGGGAACATGCAAACTCAGCAACTGATTTGAAGTCTTGTCCCTGAGGCAGACATGGGAACCACTACCCCACTGAGACACCCTCATAAATATCCACTATTCACTTAATTTTCCATTTGTAATTGACAACAAAGATAAAAAGCAGGAAATGTTTCAATCTCAGGTAAAAGAAGATCTGAACAATGATCATTGAATGAGTTAAAAAGGCTTACTAGCGCTTACTTGTGTCCTCTTCACATTGTCTTTGTTTTTGGTGCCCCTTATGCGTCACTTTGTAATCCAGACTAAACTGTCGGCGCTGCTAATACGAGCCTCTATTTCAGGTGCTGGCTGCATAGGAGCACATTGGAACACTAGGCGTGTGCAAGCGTATACGTAGTGGATCTGCAAAACGTTGGAGGTTCCACCTGGACCATGCCAGAGTCATCCTCAGGTGAGTTAAAGGCTAAAATGTCACTATAATAAGAGATGAAAATGAAAAGCAGGTTAAAGCCCAATTGATAAGAGGTGTTTGGGGCCGATATGAAATTTTGGGCTTGAATAAGCCGATAACGGATGAATTAATTGATCAAATTATCATAGATATGTACAAATGTTGCATTTTGACCAATGTTGATTCATCAATGATACGTTATAATTGGCCTGATTCATTCGACGCAGAAATAAATTTATTTTTGTGCTTTTTTTTCAAACCAGGTGTCTGATTATAGGCAGTTAATTCCAGCATGCGTGTGTTTGTGTGTGTGAGTGTGTGCCAGCAGTAACCTCATTTGCTTTCATAATGGATATCTGAAGAAAACAATCTGTTATCTGTCTTGTTGGTAAACCCCAGTTTGTTGTTTATTGTTAGTGGGGCATTTTGTTTAAAGTGTCCATTTTGCATCAATTGCATTTTTTGTGCTATTATAAACCTCTATGATAAAATTTGCCGTAGCAAGCCCAGAAGCAGAATCGGGTATCCTAGAAAGTCAAAGACGCTAAACTGCAGAGCTTTTTATTTTCTCCCCATTTGGAAAGTTTTCATATAAAAGGCAGCTTGCAGCCTTCATTACTTAACCTGCTCAAGACAAATTTTATTCCCTGACTATAAATAAAATATGCTTTATATGTGTGCTATGCACCTACCTGACATTGTGTCCTCAGATGTCAAGGACGTTGGCAGCAGCTCCGTCAAATGTCAATCACCCCCCCAAATGGGCCATTTGGACCAGTCAGCCCTGCCTCTGCACAGGAAGTCCTACATGGCCATAAATTTCTGCACTGAGGACAACGTGGCAGAATGTGTGAAGCGTATCAATCAGGTTGGTGACCTCTGATCACCCAGTAACACTATATGGACCAGAAGACCACCTGTCCCAGACACAAAAAAATTACAGCCATCTGTTATCGCACTGTCCCCTTTAATAAACAAATTAAGATACAATTACATTACCATTCATTGTAACATATAATTCAAAAACAGCCCCAGGAGAAAAAAAAAGTTTCTGGGTTCCATCTTCATTCACAGGAGGTCTTATCACTGGGACTTCCACCAGTTAAGACGCAGTCAAGCAGCAGCACAGATGTTAATGTCGTGTGCGCACTCAACTGCTTGTACGAGCTGCTTCAGATGCACCGCAGAGGCCTCCAAACCCTGGAGAACATGGAGATGGAGCAGTTGAAGTGCAGCAACAATGTGGACTCCTTGCAGATCACCAGCACGCGATTAAAGGTAAGATCACATTCATGATAAATACGGGAAAGGTGCACTTTTTCAAAACCCCAACTGTGGCTAAAGCAATGACCTCACTTTTTTGTTTCTTCCTAACTTCGTAACCCATGTCATGGAAAATGCAATTTCATGTTCAACCACAAGAGGACAATCTGTCCAACGCCATGACTGGATTCATCTCATGACTGTTAATCGCAACGGTTGTAGGCGCTTGCTTTTCAAAACATTTACCGACACCCGGAAGTTGATATCACGCCTCGATTGATTTAATTTTAATCATACATGTTTTGCTGAGAGTCTGTTCAATCAGGGAATTCATCTGAACACCAAAATGATTTGGTTACTTGAAAATAGTTACATTGAACTCCAGTTTATGGAGCTACTATTTCTCAAAAGCATTTGGCTACATTCAGAAAAGTAAATTGTTCGTTATTATTTTTCACATTGAACATAATGCATACATTTCTACATTTGTAATATATTTCAAGTGATTCCAAGTATGAACTGTTTGCACTGGAGGCTGGACAGACCAACACGCCCGTCTTTGCACCTGTAAAGGTGTGAAGTGTAATATTTTTTTAGATTTACTGTAATTGTTAAGTGAACGTTTAATTGCCAGCAATCTATCCCGAATCAAATGAACCCAAATACGTTTTAAGAATCTTGAAATAATTGAATTTGACTCTTTTTGTCTAACCTCTGAAAAATGGTTTCATTCTTTCAAAATTCAAAATTAACATTATGGAACTGATTTAACTTCTCTTTGTAAACAGTTATGGAACATCCATCTATCCGTGGTGCACTGCACCCTTCCGCTGGCGGTTTGTCTCTTTAGCAGTCCCCAAGTGATGACATTTGACAGGAAACAGCATCAAATTCTTCTCTACACTTCCAAATGAAAATTATTTATTTTGTTTACGTCTTGTATCTGCTGTGTATTGCATAGTATTCAAAATGGCCCTGTTGCTAATGAATCTTTTGATGTGATGTTATCATAGGAGCAGCTTGAACTTGCCAAAAGAGAGAACATGGGTCTTTTGGAGCGGGAACGTCAGCTTCAGTTGAAAGTGAAGAGTTTGCAGAGCTCCTTGAAAAACGAAAAGGAAGAGGTGCTTTCAAACTGCCGAATGTTACAATTGAATATGCAATATACTGTGCACTTAAACACTCCCGGATAAACAGCGACGAATAAAGTATGAATATCCTATTGACACAGGTCAATAGCCTGCCAGCCTGAATATTGTTGACATTGAGTCACAAAATGCTCAGCATTTTTATTTGTTATTTTTTTGCACATTCTGGTCCTGACAAGTCCTTGGTGTAGTGCTTTACTCACCTGACTTCTGTGCAGGCAATGTGGATCAATTCCCACTCAGTCATGATGCTAAATGAGCCCTGGGGTTGACCTTCAACCAGTTCAGGGTGTAGCTTGGGATAGGATCCAGCCCCCCGCAAACCTGAACAGGATAAGTGGTATACAAAATGGGTAGATGGATCAATCTCTTTAAAATAATTAAAGAATCCCCAAAACATGGACCAATACAGTGCAGTATAATACTAATACTATACTACTAATACTAATACAATGCAGTCTTTGGAAGATACTAACCATCTGACCTTTGCAAACTTTGCTCCAGATTCACAAGTTGCAGAACATCATCTCCAGCCGGGCCAGCCAGTACAATCACGAGATGAAGAGGAAGGAGAGAGAGTTTAACAAACTGAAAGAGAGACTGAATCAGCTCCTTGTCGACAAAAAAGAGAAAAAGCTTGGTGAGATTTCCTGATTCGCACCATCACTGTACAACTAACCGGTATGGACGGAGAATAACTTTCTGTCGTTTTAGCTATTGATGTATCAAGCAAACTTGGAAGAGCAGACGGCAAGAGAAGTCTCTGGAAGACTGAGAAGACGGAAGCAAAGTAAGCTGTCCTTTTAACACTAAACAGTTTTTTTTTTCTCTTCCCAAATAATGAATCGTGTGTTCTGCTGCAGGCGCGAGGGGGAGATGTACAAAACTGTGCTGGATGACTACGAGAGCAGGCAGAGGGAGCTGCTGCTCGAAAATGCTGAGTTGAGAAAAGTTTTGAACCAGATGAAAAAAGAGATGATGACCATTCTCAGTTCCAGGAAGCATACTTTCAAGTGTGAAAAACAGAACGACGCTTCTGTACAGGTAGGTAGAACACAATAACGGTGTGCCCCTGATTTCTAATCCTTTTTTTCATGGTCACCGCTCTCCTGACGTTCCTTCGTGTCTCAACTCGCAGTGTGTGAGCCTGCCCGCTGCCTAGCCAATCTGTCAATCAGCTACCGGGCACTCCTACAAGACAAGTGATTGGCTCCCGGCGCGACCATCGACCAATGAGGGCAGGAGTGGATTAAATCATCTGGGTAGGAGTGGATTACAACTCCTGCCTTTGTTGGTCAATGGTTGTGCCGAGAGCCAATCGCGTGTCTTGCAGGAGTGGCCGTGTGCTGATTGACAGATTGGCTGAGCAGTCGTCCTCATGACACTCACACATATATATATATATATATATATATATATATATATATATATATATATACACATATATGTAATATATATACATATACACATATATGTAATATATATACATATGTAATATATATGTATTTATGTATATGTATGTATGTAATGTATGTATATGTATGTATGTGTACATATATATGTGTATACTTTGTACAGTGTCCATCTTTATGCGTGACTTTTTGAGTGAAGTGCAATTGACTGAACTGTACTGATAGAAGAGGATGATTTTTGTTATCTTTTTTGGTACAGATTGACTCGGACGAGGAAGAAGTAGAAGAAGGGATTGACTCTTGTAAGGAGAGCGCGGATCTGTTTAGCGTTGACACTCGGGAGAAGCTGACCAACAGTGTTCGACGTCAGTGGAGAAAAGTGAAGAACCACGTTGAGAGACTGGACAGTCGAGGTAGGCACACGTCTGGGTTTCAACTGAGATCATGGCGGGGTACCTAATTCACATGGAATAATCGGTCTGTCCATTTGTTTTCATCATTAGCAGTAGTAGCTGTAGAATTAGGACTATTAAGTATTAAACATTTTCAAGTGATTGAAAATTCTAATATGGGGGGAATGGGTTTTTAAGATGAAATTGAATAGGCTACAGAAGATAATTAACTTATAGAAGATTTTGCTAAAATGTTATAGATGTTTTCAAGGATTTTTGCATAAATGCTACTTTTTAAATATATTAGAAAATGAATCCATTTAGAGTTGTTAAATGGTCTAAGAAAGAGCACAACTGTGAACATCTTTCTTTGTTTCTGACTTTGACAGATGAGACACAAGACACTGATTATGTTCCTCAAGAGAAGCCAAGTGAAATGAACAAAATGAAGCTGGCAGTCCAACAGCAACACTTCCTGCAGGTTAGAATTGACGTTTCATTGAACGTGTGAGTTGCAGAATTGACAAATAACACCCCCCCCCCCCCTCCCCCTCTGTTTTAGCACAATCTCAGCGCTCAGTGTGAGCCCATGCTGGGAGATTGCCAAATGTTGCAGGAGAAGGAACATCTCCGAGACGAGTGGAAGAACCTTGAAGACCAGAGGAAGAGCTTTGAGAGGGAGAGAAGAAATTTCACCGAGGCGGCAATTCGACTAAGTCAAGAGGTGATTAAACCGAAGAATCCATAAAGGGCCACTGATCTTTTTCTTTTATCTTTCTGTGCTTGCAGAGAGAGACATTTGAAGAGGACCGCGCTATGTGGCTCAAACACCAGTTTTTAAACTTGAGCACTTTTTCGGACTCCAAGAAACCAGAGAGGTCAAAGTCACAATGTGCCTTTCAGATGTGTGAGTATATTTCTTCTTTAATATTTACTAATTAAGTTAATGGTTTGTTTATGTGAAAAGGCCTCTACTGTAATCTCCAAAACAACACGTTTTATGTTTAATCTTTTTCTGTGGACAAATATTTGTAAGTATTTTTTATAACAGTTTTATAAATGTTTCTGTGGAAACATTAATGATTAATTTCTTTTTGATAACAGATTTCTTCTATGATCCAAAAGAGGACACTTGCAGTTGTTTTTTTTTTTTTTGTGCACCAATACAAATGGAGTTTGAAAGGGTATAAAGTTGAATGAATCAGACGCTGATGGCATGGTTTAAGTTTTTTTTTTTTTGGGGGGGGGGAATGCTTTGTACTGGTTGAAGTGTACTTGGTTGAAAACATTTCACAGGGGATACATCACTGAAATGTGAATTGTAGTGAATGAGCATCTCAATTCTTATGTGAATGTTTTTTGGGGAGTGGGGCACATCTCTTGTGAACCACTGCCACATACATGCTAATGGTTAACCTATTTGTCTATGAACTTTCAGATAACATACAATAGTCAGTAGTAAAGCGTTTATGTAAGGACCAAGGCTTAAAAAATGAAATGCTTGTAAATGAGGAAAACCGCACTCCGCGGATTCCTATAGTAGCAATTTTTTTTGGTCATTTTTTTTGTTCCGATGTCTGCAGTGACCGAAACGGAACCGGCCAGTAGCTCATCGCTTCCGGAAAGACCCATCACCTCCCCCACGCCACCGAGCGGCTCGTCCTCCACGTCCGACCTGCTTCACACGTTAGGCCTCGTCTGTGAAAACAGGTATGTGTTTTGAAAGGCGGCGTGATGGCTGATTTGAACTGGAGCGTCTCCCTAAGCGGGTTGCTTATGACTTTCAGCTCCAGTAAACCGAAGAGGAGTGAAGATGCTGGAGACGCCAGCTTCTTGGCAGCGCAGCACAAATGGTGGATCAGCAGTTTCGACCACAGTAGCCTCACACTCTCACGGGACAATGGCTCAATCTGAGAAGTTGAACAATAAGGACCAATGGGAATTTCCAGCCATTGGATGACAATCAGTGTCTTAGCTACCACTCATTCCAAAGTGTTAAACTTTAGCGTTTTTAGGAGCACTCGAATTTGGAGGACGTTTTGTATGGCCTGGTCAGCTGTGAATATTTTTCTCTATTCAAACGTTTTGTATGTGGATTTTGTGGAGGAATGTTGCCTCTTGTAGGTTGTCTTTGACCAGCGCTGAATCCCTATGTAGGTGAAGAAAGCAAGAAAGAATCACAGCTTGTTTATTATTAGTGTTATTTAAACAACACTCGAGTGGATACTGGCGTTGCAAGTTCCTGGAATGGAACATGTTGCATTTAGTCGAAGGATTGAACACATTCGATTAGTGACACTTGAAATGTGAACTTTTCTATCATTCGATACATTTTTTGAAACACTAATGTATGAAATTTATTCTGTTATACTACTACTTGTATAAAAAATAACTACTAACAACAATGTGTGCTGTTTTTGTATGATGTTGGGCTGGCAAAAACCCAGAACCATTTGCTTGCTACAATTATGAAAATTTGAACCTCGGTTTTGCACTCGAAGCAAAGAAATACAACGTTACCTTTATACAGTTGGTTGACTTTGCATACATTTTTGGCATCTATCATCCATGTTCTTGATGCGACCAATTTAAAAGAACATGTTATAGTAAGACTTACTTTTGTGAATAAAATAACAATGGATTTTGTAAGACTTTCTTTTGGGCTATACAAAAATGACCATGTAAGGCTTTTTTTTTTTTTTTTTTTTTAACCAAGGCTTTTTTTGTGGAAAAAAGACAATCTAAGGCTAAGTATTCAGAAAACTAACATGTCAGACATGTTTTTTTTTGGTAAATAATGTAGAGAAAGGCTTTTCCTGCTTGAAAACAACCATGTAGAGTAAGGCTTTTATTTAACCTAAAATGACGATTATTTTTTATTCCAATATGTCCCCATTCGCATCACATATTGAATGTCATTTAGGAATGCATGTCACAATTTGTCTTTAAGCCCTTTATTTAGTATATAAGTTGAATTCCCTGTAAAATATTTGTCATAACATACTCTCTTAGACACGTGAGGCTTTTTTGGTCGGGAGACCATGTACATTGCATTAAAAAAAATTGTAAATGTAAGCTTTTTGTCACCCCTATAAAAACGACCCTGTATAATAATAACCCTTTTTTGAGCGAGAAAAAAACTATGAAGAGTTTTTTTTTTGCAAATAAAATGACCATATTGGTGTTGCTGCCATTATTAATACCCCATATAAGATCATTGTTTTTTTTTTATAAAATGTACAGTGTTTTCTAAGATTTTCTTTTTAGTTGTACATTATTTTTGTTCATGGCTGGGCCCGAAGTCTCTAAATGGCTGATTGCTTTTCAAGAGAGTTGTAGAGATGTGCATTTATGAAACCACTTTTGCAATATTATGACTCAACACAGAGATCATTTTGAGATGCACTTTTATTAAATTCAAAACTGAGACGACGTTGACAGGGTAAATGTTGTTATGCGCACTGAGGAGTGCAGCTGCAAGCAATATGGGCCTGGGTTGATTCCCTCAGATCCACGCTGTAGTTGGAGAAGTCCCGGGGAATCATGGCGCCACCTGCGTGTACGAGATAAGACCAAGTTGAGAAACTGAATCCTTCTGCTGCTGCGTGTTTTGTTAAAGACTCACCGTTAGCCTGACAGTGGAAGCCAACTCTGACGGGGGTGGTCCTGACGGGGACGCAGCCGGGCAGGCAGCGCAGCACAGGCTCAACGGAGAAACATTTGGAGTCCTGGCCTTGGACGTTCCTCTCCAGCTGCACAGACTCGAGCCTCATGCGACACTCTGGAAAAAAAAGTTCATTCTTGTAGCCTTTACTTTCTTTGTTTCAGATGTTCCTTCCTTAGAAATCTTTCACGTTTAATATCTCACCTGTGGTGTCCTGGCAGCTTTCGGCAGGCAGGACCCAGGAATGAGCAAAGCTGACGGCGTTCTTCGACACGTGTCCGTTGGGAGTGCGGTATTCCTGTCTTATCTCACCGTCGGCCTTTCCACAGAGTCCGCAAGTCTGTCCCTTGATCCAGTCGGCGACTTTGATCTGCGTGGAAACATGGAGTCGACCAGTCAGTCGTGTGCAAAATACAGATGTGGGATTGTCAACTTAAAACGCGCTTCAAACGTTGATTACCTTCCAAGCGCTGCTGTCAAAGTAGACTTCGGGAAGTCCCAGGCTTGGGGCGTAGACAGAGATGCCTTGTCCGTTTTGTCTGATCTCAATTTTAGCTGGAAATACCAAATGAAAATTATTGAGTTAGATTGAAAGGACTTGTATTAGTTCTTACAGCATTGTTACAATTTTAAGACATTGTTTCGGGGTAAAAAAGACAACCATGTGCAAAAATCCCCCCCAAATATTTTTTTTCTCAAAAAGTCAACAGCATAGTCGAGTTTAAGTAAAGAACAAGGCTTAAGAAAGTAAACAACCATGTAATGCAAGGCGTTTAAAAAAAAAAAAGACCAAATACAACAACCATAGTAAAACTGGTATGGCATTGTTCAAAATAATGATCAAGTACTATAAGACACCGTTTTTAGAAAGGTCTTATAACAACTTTAGGAAACAACAAATGACCATTAGGTCTTATTTTGACAGAGAAAAGGCCATAAAAAATAAAAAGACCAAATTAATAATTGATAAATTAGTTAATTCATTGTTAAACAATTATTAAACAAAAGGCTTTTTTCCAGGTAAAAAGACCATGTATACAAGGAATTAAATTTCCTAAAACACAACCATTTAAAATAAAGGCTTCTTCTGATGACGTATAAAGTATTACTGCAGTTGTTTTTTTTTTTTTTTTAAATTAGTAGAGGAAGATGTTTGTTTGTTTTAACAACCACATGGCATATTTTTCAGTTTTTTTTTTAAACGACTGTATAGTAAGACATAGTTTTAGGGAAAATACAGAAAAACAATAAGATGTATGGCAAGGATTTACAAGTATTTGTTCTTACAGCAGTGTTACAATATCATTAATGACTAACCTGATGGATGCTGGTACGGCAGATTGCTGGTGGGCACCTCCCTTCCATTGACCTTCACAACCACATCGGTGTTCCTCAGGTACAGGTCGATGTCGCTAAGAAAGTGTGAAAGTAAATCATTTTGTTGCATCATCGTAGCTGATTCAACTTTTCTCATTGCAACTTACATGTCTGCGATTTTAACGTTGATATGGTTGCGCACATTATCGTCCTTCCTCAACAAGACCATGAACTTCATCTCCTCGCTGCAGTCCTGAGCCAGAACTTGGTAGCAATACTGAGGCATCTCGTTTTTGTACCGCTTGTTGTTGAATGTGGTCACAGTGTCTCTGCTGAAGCTACATTCAGCTGAACGGCGGAAGAAGAAAGAATCATTTGGTACGCGGATGTGAAATGCTCGCTGCGTTTGTTCTGTGCTCTGAATGCTACCTGCACCGGCCTTGGAGACCAAGAAACGGACTTTTTCAACCACGTCCTCAAAGGGTGTGAGTCCCGTTATGCCATCGAATGGCAGAGCAACGGGGAGACGCAAAGCCAGCTTATAGATGCTGCGCTGTAAACAAAGACGACAAAAAAGAAACCAACATTTGTCAGGAATCGGCACTTGCAACAAATCATCGTCTCTCCAGAAATGTTTGATCGTCCATACTGTTGGTGTCTTGAAAATCAAGTCCAAGGTTCTTTCTGATGTTGCGGCCACAGTGAATGACAACTGTTTGACGCTGTTGTCGGCCTTTCCTCGGATGAAGCTGTCCATCACGTAGGTAGGAATGTACTCATAGGCCCTGTGATGACATTTTAGACATTGTCATATAACAAAACACGAATTGAGACAAAAATCCACTCGCGTAGGAATCGAGATTACACTCAGTGCATACCTCTTTGCGTAGCGCTTGAAGGAAGACGGCAGTTGATTCCATGTCATTCTGAGGCGAGCTGCTGGGCTTTGACCAAGAAGACCAGTCTCAGCGGTGACCATCATGTCGTACTGTTTGCACAGCTCTCCCCAAGCCAGTTTGGCCTTTCGAAAAACAACGATCGTCATGCGGCGGTTGACAAAAGCGGCGATTTTGGAAATGGAAAAGTGGGCCCGGATGTTTTCTCACTGTGACTTTGTGCTTGCTGAGCACAACACCATCAGCACAGAGCCTCCAGTTGTTATCAGCAGCCAGGGCAGCCAGGATTATCTGAAGTCGAGCGGTACTCTTGTCTGCGTAGCCAGTGATTTGGTATCCCTGGAGCTTGCCGTCGGTCCTCACGGCTTGCAGGATGACAGCAAAGGCAGGAGCATTATTGCTGGCAAGGAATTTGTTCTAGGAGAAGGGAAAAAGCAAAGCAACGTTTAGCCAAAAGATTTGAGATACAAATGCTTATTGTGTTTCAAAAGATCACCTTGCTGTAGATGGCCTCAAAACTTGAGGCGCTGCTTCTGCTCTTATGAGACGATGAGGTAGCTTGAGACTGCAACGACAAAAGATTGCCAACATTCGTTCTGCGCATTCATTGTTGTGTCTCAGCGACCAAGCTCACAAACCTTCTTGTGGTTCCTCGCAAAGTTGAGCTTGTAGTTAATTCTCTGTCAAGATGAAGAAGAAACGGATTCAGAAATTCCGCAGCCCAGCAAAAGTCTCTTTTGGCATGCTTACCTTGGAGACGCGACGGCTGGAACGAGAGGAACGAGAGCTGGCGCTGAGGAGGGATTCCAAACTAGACGCGGAGCTGCTTTGAGCAAGCCTGCTGTGTTTGCTGCGGCTGCTTCTGCTGCTGCTTCGGCTGCTGCTGCTGCGTTTGCCGGGACTGCGTTTGCTGCTTCTGCTGCTGCTGCTGCTGCTTCGGCTGCTGCTGCTGCTGCTGCTGCTGCTGCTGCTACTGCTGCTGCTGCTACTGCTGCTCTTGCGGCCGGCGCTCACTGAAGCTGAAGAGGACTTGCTTGAAGAAGAGGAGGAAGAAGAAGAGGTGCCGTTCAGAAGTTTCTTGAGCTTCATCAAAACTGGTTTTCTCTCGATAATTTCATCTTCAGCCAGATTGATCTTCTTGATGATCTTCTCTGCGGTCTTTGGTCCGATTTGAACCAGCATCTCCAGTCTTTCAATGGATTCTTCTTCATCTGAGATTAAAATGACATTTGTTAATCATTTACCTAATGCGCTTTCGACATGCTATGTGCTGAACTCTGTTACTTACCACGCTTCACCGACAAGGAGGCATAGTGCTTTCCGGCCATTCTGTACAGCAAGATGTTCCTGATATAAGCGGCGTTATCAGTGGCAACCTTGACACAGCCTTTAAGACCAGTTCCGTAAGCTTGGAAGCAGTACTTCTTAGAGAATGCTTTGTTTTTCATGAGGTATGCCTCATTTGCCATATCCTGCATGATCTCTGAAGACGCAGCCTTTTGAAATGAAAAAAACAGATCAATGGCAAGTCCATATTTTTCGACTTACTTGAAAGCTTACCATACTAGCAGAACGAGAGGAGGTTTTTGAGGTGATTGTCTCCTTGGACATTGGTTTTGTGTATTGGGAGGGGATGAGAGGTGTGATTCTGGCATTGGGGATATCCTCAATGTTTCTCACCACAGCGACGTTGACGACCCTGTTAAAGGATCAACGTGTTTATGTTAAACAATTACAAGTGAATACTGTTCTGTGTTCTAACTGAAAGTAAAGTCTTACTCAATAGCCGCAACCTCCTCAGGTGTAGACACGGGCAGGGCCGCGATCTTAAACTGACCCTCGTTGATATCAAGTTTTGCAGAAATGGAGGCTGGCGCAATAGAGTTGAGCTTGGCTCTTGTGATGAGAGCAGCCTGGACAACTTCAGTGTTTACTCCAATCACAGCAAACATGTTCATGACAACACTGGAAGCAGAAGATGTGGTTTAAATGTTACGGTCCAAACGATGATATTTGACTTTATTGTCAGAATCGCTATGCACCTTGGTTTGATTTCAGCCATAAGCTCAATTTTGGACTTCAGGAGATGGCGGAACTGGATGGGCTCTGGCAGAGCTGGAGTTGCGGTTGCCTTGACTACCAAGAAAGTACACATTTAGTGTTTATCTCATCAGAAGTAGTTATTGTAGTATGAGAGGCAGTACATACCCTTAACGGCAGCAGAAGTCACGCCAGTAGTGTACAGGCTGAGTTCCATCGGGAATCCAGCAGCTGTTGGCATGATGCCCCTCACTTCAGTAGTCAGCACAGGCTTGGAAACATGGTAAGAGGCTCCTGACAGCAGAGATTTGATGGCATCCCGACCAAGCTCCTGAACAGATGGGCCATTGGCCATCTGTGCAGAAAGATGAATCCCAACAAAGTTCTTGTCAAGGGTTAGGGTTTCTTCTAGGGGGTCTTTATAACCTGAAACTCCTTAAGTTGCTGTTTGCAGGGGTTAGGGTTAGGGTTAGGGTTTGCAAGTCGGAAAAGCTTTCAAGATAACATTACCATGAGGGCCTGGTTTATCAATTCCTGGTCGATGTCGATGAAGGCGCTTTCCTTTCCGAACATCCTGACGTAGATGGAGGCGAGAGGCTTGCTGTTGGGCATTGCCCTCCAGTCAGCCAGCTGTCACATCACAAAAAATAACAGGCAACTTAAGACAGATCGGCATTATATGACATCTAGGGATTGATTTCTGAATTGATGGCTTACAGCTTTGATGACACGCTTCATCTTGGTGATCCTGTTGGCATCGTCGGCCAATGCATGGCTTTTCAGCATAGCCTCCTGGAGTCCCTCAGCTCTCACTCCAACCTAGAAAATGATCAATAATGTCAACCAAAATTCATCCCCTTGTAACTCAAAGTACGGCATCTAGAATCTTACTTCAAGAAGATCAGCAGCAACTCCAGCAATGTAGGCACTTGTCTTAGCCACGATGGTTTTTGGCATTATGGTGGCGGCATCATTGATGTAGAAAGTACTGGTAACGGCACCAAGCATCAAGGGATCTGGGCAAATTCATTTAGTTAACAGCAATATGGAATGTGGGGGCCGGCCTGTAAAATACCATCAAGCGCTTACGGCTATATAAGTCGGACTGAAGGGCTCTGCTGAAGCGGAGGCTCAGTCTATCCAGCTTCTGGCCCAAGATCCTGACTGCGACGTTGCAAGCAGCGGCACTGTAATACAATTTTGCTCATATTAATTGGTGCAAAACAAATCTAGATGACCATGAACACGGAGTATTTTGAGAGGGCTTTTACATGGAAGCGTGGTGTGGAACAGTGCTTCTGGTCAGGGACTTCATGTGAGAGTAGGTGAAGCTGGCCACCTGCAAGTTCTCCTCCATCTTCACAAGGTTGGCAAGACTTGTCACCAAGCCCACTGGCGGGCGTGTCTCGAAGATAACGATGCACGCAAGCATACGGAGCTCAGGGTGAAGAGCCTTGTCCATGTACAGCTGAAGAGCAACTTCCTGGACCTAATTTAGGGGAGACATGTGGAGACTTTAATTATTGGAGAAAAGGAATGAAACCATCAAAGATGACTTCAGGGTTAGGGTAGGGTTAGGGGTTAGGGTTTAATGCTTTCATGTCTGTTTGAAGCTTTTGATGATTTACCATTTTTGGTTCTCTCTTGGCGATGTTCCTCAAAGCCATGATTGCCTCAGCGTGAACTCTGGTGGGAAAGCTTGTAGCTGTTGTTCCATGAATGGGAAGGACCTTTGTGATTGGCTTCAGGCTCATTGGATGACCGGCGTTACTCAAAACCTTCAGGATGAAAATCATTTGCTGGCTGTCGCTCTTGGAGATAGCCTCGGCAAGAAGGGTGTGGACGGGCTGTTTGAGAAAACAAAGAAATTCAGTCACCTCCCATTCAAAAATTGAATTGACCAGCCGGAAATGCTTGACAATAAGATCGTTTCACCTTGACCAGCTCAACGGGGCAGGCCGGCCTTTCGGCGCAATATTTAGAAATCATGGTACCATATCCGAGCAGCACAATTTCATTCAGAACTGGGTTGTTCCTTATTTTGTTGTTGACTCTCAAGCTCTGGGAAAAAAAAAAAAAAAAGATTGTTAAATATGTCATTTTCAATCAAAGACCAATGTTGAGGGTGAGGAAAGCTATACTTACTTCAAACATCTGAATGACCTCATTGTTGGCTGTCACCAAATGAACCGACGCAAACAAAGCTTGAGCCACCTCGACCTTGGTGAGTTCATCGGACTCAAATTTCTCAACGATGAATCTCAGCGCAACGGGAGTTGCAACGGAAGGAAGTGCGTCCAAGATCCACTGCCTGGAAGATAAAAGCCAGTAAGATGAAGTTCCTTTTTGCAAATGCTGATGAAAATTTTACCTGTAGGCAATTTTAGCCTTGTGCTGACTCCAGATCATTTTCAGATCTTCAAGTTTGGCCCTACGAAGGATTTGAATGAGCTCCAAAAATTTGAGAGGCGCTTCTTCATGGACTCTCTCCATGTTGTTGGTGATGATATAGTTTAGAACCTCCGCAACCTACAAATAAAATTGAGGTCAAACATCCTATTTCTCTTTTTTGTGTTTGAGGATCTCTCAAATAATTCCAAGGAGGTACCTGAGTTTGAATGTTGGTGATCTTCACAAGCTGAAGGGGTGTTTGCAGCAGCTCGGTAGAGAACTCATACTGGAGAGATCCACGTTGACGATACTCGGCCCTCACGGGAGTGATGGGATTTTTCTGGACCTCGACGAAATCCAAACGTTGCCTTGGGAATAGTGAGATAAGATAAATTCGCTCGAGTGGTGGTCTCCTAAATTTGAAAGACATTATTTTATTTTTTCATACTTGGTCTCCATTTGAGCAGCTCCATTCATCTCGTTGAAAGGTGCGAACTGGATGACCTCATTCACGGATGCTTCCATGATCATGATGCCGTTGGGAACTGACTTCAGAACGTAGTTGTATGTGGTTGCTCCCTGGAAGGTCTTGGAATCCTGGTGGACAAACGTTAGCCTTAGCGCACCGCTACGTTTTCTGCCATCGACTTATGCATTACAAAACGTGAACACGCAATTACCCGCTGACACTTGGTGCATGTCTCAGTGTAGGCCAACCCGATGTTCTTCACAATCCTTTCCTGACAATGATTCAGATCCCTGGTCTTTGTCAGGAGGATGCGTTCAGCCTTATCATCTTCAGTGATGGCATAGAAAGTCTTGCACACACCCTGAGCTCCAGCCTCGAGACAAAGGAAGACATTTTATTCGATGCAGTTACAGATACCTAAGCAAGGCGATGCGGCAGCTCCCATTTACCTCCTGCATCTCGTAGACGTTCTGCGTCTTCTTAACGTTGAGCTGCAGGACATTCAGGATACCTCTGTAGATGTTCAGCACCATGACGGAGACTCCCTCGGGTGCAAACATTTTCCCGACAACACCGTTGGAGTACTCGAACTTGATGGGGATCATGAGCTGAGACGCCAAGGCTGAAGACAGCTTGGTGGCCGGGGTGAAAGAATCCTTGGGCCAAACATCGCTGTACTCGAAGAACTCAGGTTCAGCAAGCTACAGTTTCGAGCGCCAATGTTAAATTGTTGCCGTTCCCACTCAGATGCCACTTGAATATCATCGCCGATTTACTTTACCTTGAGCATGAGCATGTTCTGTTCAATGGCGCTGATCATAACTTTGCAGCGGACTTTGAGTCCAGCTCTCGCCAAGCCTTCCTCCGGAAGACCGCCGAGGAGCAGTGTCTCATATTTGTAGACGTAAGTCTTACCGGTGGCAAAGTCAGGGGCTTGAAAAGTCAAGGTGGTTATTGGCACATGCACAGATAACACTTTGCTATAAATTATACTTGACTTTTAATAAAACATAGATCTAGTCTTTGCATCTTGGACCGCAATAAAAAAGCATGGATTGCCATTATTTCTTAATTTCTATGTTAATCACGTAATCACTTAAAATTCTTAGCTAAATATCACTTTATTTCTAGCAGGAAAGATTGAATTGAAATTTACACTTACCGAAGTTATGCTGACAGGCTAAAAGGAGCGAAACAGAAAAGCACAATTAACATAGGTATCGGGAATCAAACTACACGATCGGCCTGAAAATGCAAACAATTTGCTGAGTGCAATTTTTTGAATTAACAGGATCAAATTTGAATTGGAATGTTCATTCAAAACAATGAAAATAAATCATTCTAAATCTAGGGAGAAAAATGAAACGTCAAACAGACTAACAAAGTCTGAGATAGAACACCACCAAGAAACTTGTAAGAGAAAAAAGAACTCGTTCTAAAAAGTGAATGATAGCACTGATACTCACCCGCAAGGGCCAGAGTCAGGGCAAGCACAACCACTCTCATGGCTGATGGGTCGTACTTGTCGGCACTCACAAGCAGCCTTTTATAGTGAAAAATTGGGCTGCCCACCTATTTACTTGGTCAAAGTCAAGCATCATTTGTAAATATTTGCTATCTTTTTGACTCTGAGCCATCTAAAGAACATAATGCATAATATCGTAAATATCATTCATTTTAGTCACGGGCTGGGAAAAGTTTATGATTATTTATAATTATTTATAATTTTTTTTTAACTCCACTATTATCATCCTAGCTGGAAAAATAGAATGTATATTTATTTGATTCAGTTTTGTTATTTTTACTAAAATAATTATCTGAAATTATTGTTAACCTATCACAAAAATGTTTATCATAATAAAATTCATAATATACTTGATTGTACTGGGTAATGGGATCCTTTTCGTATAGTGCAAAAAAAAATTGATAGATAGATAGATAGATAGATAGATAGATAGATAGATAGATAGATAGATAGATAGATAGATAGATAGATAGAACATTAAATATATTATAGTGTACTTTTGCAATTTTACTAATGGATTTTAAAACTTATAAAGCTATTCTTACAACTAATGAATGATGTTTAACTGATTAGAATTAAAATGGATTTTTTTTATTTGATGAATTAAATATGTTATATTGCACTTTAGAGGTTTTACTAATAGATTTTAAAACTTATAAGGATATTCTTGCAATTTATGACTGATGTTTTACCAATTAGAATGAACATAATTGTTTTTTGTTTGATAAACTAAATATGTTATATTGCACTTTTGAATTTTTCTTAATAGATTTTTAAAACGTATACAGATATTCTTACAGTAATGAATCATGTTTTACTGATAATAGTTAAAATAGTGTTAGTTTTTTAATTTGATAAATTGAATATGTTATAGTGCACTTTTGAAGGTTTACTAATAGATTTTAAAACATAAAGATAGTCTTACAATTAATGAATGATGTTTTACTGGTTAGAATTAACATAGGGTTATTTATTTTTTATTTGATAAACTATTATTTAAATATTACAATACACTTTGGAGGTTCTACTTATGGATTTTAAAACTAATAAAGACATTTATTTTGACTTATAATCAGAATTAAACTGGTATTCTTTTTTTTTATTTGATAAAGTAAATATATTATAGAGCACTTTTTGAGGTTTTACTTTGAAACCTATGAAGATATTTCCTACAATTAATGAATCTATTACTCTCTGTGACATCTGTGTCAGATTTGGTTTCAAAGTTCGCACCAACAGGGCACAATGACTATGGTTGTTTGCGCAGTTTATTTGATGTCAGTGTGACCATGTTTGACATGACATGTTAACACTTGTCAAAGTTGTCGGCAAGATACAACGTTTAGGGGGAAAAAAAGCATCTGCGCAACGTGGACCAACAGAATCAATTTGATTATTTTCACTCATAAGCTACATTTGCTACATGTTGCTATGCAGCACGGTGATATGCAGAAGTCTGAATACTTTAATAATCAATCAAAAAATATCAAAAAATTGATTGGTTGTGTATTTTTTTGATATATATCTTTATTTTTGCTTTATTACAAACATGGGAGGTGTATGGGCTATCTAAAGAAGCATGACAAAAGCACAAATTTGAATGTAAAAATGTAAAAACATTTTTGTTTGTTCTACTATGAGCTAAAATGTGCATTGGGGAATGTTTTGAAGGTTTGAGATACACAAGAATAGAGAGCCGAAGTTCTGACTTTTTATAAATATCAGTCCAGGTAAAAAAAAAAATAAAAAAAAAAAACTCCTTGGGCATGTTGTATTACTATAAAGATAGGTTGCAACTGGTATTTTGGATTTGTCATATACAAGGGATGTCACCAGATGTGATCTTCATAAACCAAGGTTTTTTTTTTTTTTTTTTTAAGTGAATAAGACAATGGCGTGAGATTAAATTTATCTTTAAAAGGCACATAATGTGTTTATTGAGGATTTTTATGGATTGTTTGTTCTGGGCATTCCCCTAACCCGAAGAGGGTAAACCGCAAAATCCCCGACATCATGTCGAATTAGATTAGAAAAACAAAAACTCATACTGTACGAACAAAACAGGGGTGCTAGTTCTTCCATTTGTGTCCAGTAGAGGGGGCCATTTATTTATGCCAGGCTTCAGAAAAACTGCACCTTGACCGAGTTGTTCATGTCGGCCATTTGGAAAACCGCCACTGCTCCCAACTTTCGCCTGAGATCAGTGACAACATGATAGACTGACAGATTACTCATCCATCTGTTGACCTAATGCTCTATTCTTCCCTCACTTGTGAATTGGACCCTAAGATACGAGAACTCTGGAATTGCGGATTCACATCCCATCTGAAACGCATGACCTCGAAAGCAGAGACAAAATGCTTAGGCCACAAAACTGCAATAACAGCCCCAAACATTCTGTATGGATTGAATACACTGTACTACATATCGTGCGTATCATTCTCTATAGACCAGCTTTTACCAGGGAGGCTGAGGAATTTAACCTCGAGTCACCCTCCTTTAACCCTGGTGGCATATTGTTATAAATTATAGAAATTCGTTTTTTTATGATATCATAAAAGAATCATTGGGGAAAAAAACACTAGAAAGCTGAAATTTTCAGAAGGTGATTACAACATGTAAAATTCCAATTTGTGACATTTCTATGTGATTGTAGCAGGACGTGTGAGATTTTGTATACAAAAATATTAATTGTCCAAATTTTGGACCATACAAAACCATTCTAATTACAATTTTTGAGATCCATTTTAATATGATTCATTACATTGATTTTCCTGTGATTTTTGCAACATTCCGTTGAATGGTGGTCAAACTATGTCAGCAAACAGAAACAATTTTGTTGACTTGTTTCACCTCAAGACAGTAGGTGGCGGTAGAGACCAGTTAATGGCTATGTCTTAAAGTGTCATCATCACCTGTGGGTGTTAATACATTTAACCAACTTAAGTATGGCTAGAACTCATGCCACTGCAAAATTTGAGTGGCTGAAAGAAAACAAATATGCATAAATAACTTTAATTATGACATCTTTAAAAGCATTTACAAAATTAGGGAAAAATGTATAGTTGGAATATGTATATGGTAAGCCCTTTTCGGGGGTTTCGCAATTAAGTTAGGAAAAAATCAATTGTAAAAAAAAAAAACTACATTTATGGATTTTTATCCCCACATGTTTGCATCCTGGTATGTCACGCATCTGATTTACAGAAACAACATATTTAGGGTGATTTTTTTTTTTTTTAAAGAGGCTCTGGTTTGAGTATATTTTTCTTTATTTCAAATAGGTTACGTGAATGTCTATCACAGCTTGAAGGTTCTGGGTTTTAACATTCGTGTGAGTGCGTTATATTTATAATAAAGTGATATTTCCACTGTGTTTTGTAACGTGTTACTTCCAGGAAGTTGTTAGTCATAGTCTGATTAAAAAAACAAACAAAAAAAACTCCAGAACTTTGAGAACCATTGCAATATTGTTACTCTCGCCACTGCCGGGGCTACCGGAAGTGATGTCATAATAGCTAGAAAGTAGACTACACCAATAGGATACTGCAATTTTTTTTTTTTTTGGATACTGCAAAATGTCCTATGCGCCACATCAGTGGTTATCAAATGGGGTACGAGTACCCCTGGGGGTACTTGAAGGAACTCCAACTCGAGATTTTAAATACAACAAACAAAAAGTACTTTAAAAATATTTAAATGTTTCATGAAAATATAAATTCATCAAACACATTTTATTTTCGGTAGATTATTGGATTTCATTATTTTAAAAACCCAGATTCTCAGAATGATTGGACCCAATGTGTGACGTTCCACCTCTCGTTACCTGTCAATCACTTACAGACGCAAACAATTGAGTCGTGGTTGAAGCATTTCTTCTGAAAAAAGACAGAGCACAAGTGCAAAAGGCCAAACCAGACGGTAGGATTTTGAAGATTGTTTTATTTGGATTTGAACCCCCAAGTTGCAACCCACCCAAGGCACTGCTAACAGAAACTTGCTAACAGTTAGCTAACATGAAGCCAGCGCATCTGCAGCGCTATCTTAAGGCGAAACATGCATGTCACTGGTAAGTCACCAAGTTTGTTTTTTTTTAAAAGAGGAAACGTTCTAAATTCAGATAATCTCAAGATATTTTTTGGAAGGCCTCCATTGGAAGGCAGCCACTTATTTCTTTTTGACAACAGGTCTGACGTCCTGATGATTGTTTTGTGAACAAATATTAATAATTAAGTTAATGATTTTATTTTTGTGAATTGACCTCTACTATGATCCCCAAAGAGGACACTTTATATTGAATATTTATATTTATTTCTGTTTTAGTACAGGTCCAACCCTTTATTTTGATTATTTTTTTGTGGACCAATAAAATGACGTTTGAAAGGTTCTAAAGATTTAAGTTAGTTATTGTAAAGGTTCTAAATCAGATTGAAAACAGCAAATGACAAATTCCATTCGTCACACAGTTTTATGGTTTGAGTTTACACTTTATTGTGACTGGGAGCGGTCATGTTAAAGGAAATGAATGTTGCTGAACTGTTTAAGCACACTGAGTAGTGCAACGGCAGGCAATGTGGGATTCGGCTGTCTCCCTCAGGTCCACGCTCTTGTCGAAGATGCCGCCCATGCCGTCGGAACGGTTCACGAGAGTATCTGCGAAAGAATACGGATGGTCAGCGGGGAAAGTGGCGAAGAATTGAAGATTTCCAAACTCGTGGACGTTTTGGCGGACTCACCAGCAGGCAGGCAATGGAAGCCAACTAAGACGTTGGTGGTTCTCAGCGGCATGCAGCCGGGCAGGCAACGCAGCACGGGCTCCACGGAGAAGCACTTGGATTCTTGGCCGTGGACGATCATCTGCTTCTCCAGCTTCACTGACTCGTGCTTCATGTAACACTCTGGAAGAGGTTTCCGCTCAATTGTCAATATCAAAAATAAATATTGTATGCTTAATCCTCATGCTTTGTTTGATTTAATTTGAGACAGAGGGTGGCAATTTTGGCTGCTTACTGTACAAATAAATAAAAAGCCAATTTTTTCTTTACAGAGTGTAGTTTTAAATGAGCATCAGCTTTTTTTATTAGGATATTAATTGGGGCTGCAACCGATGATTACATGATTATTTTAACCATAAATTAATGTTGAAAATCAATTGTATAAATGATATTTTGATTTTAATCACTTTATTTAAAAAGGGTCAATGCAAAAACATTTTGTAATGGTTTGGACAGGTGCTCATTTGGTTCATAACGCAGGAAAACCTTAAAAAATGTTGGTTGCTGATTTTCAAAGTAAAAGCAGGTGATAACAAATGTTTTATTTTGATTCATCACACTGATAGTCAGCTTTAATTTGAGAATATTTCCGGGCGGGAGACTGATATTCTGAGCAATTTTCGTTCTCTAAACGATCGATCCATTAGTAAAAATGCTATTCGATTAATTGTTGAATCTGTGCAATTAGTTATACTGTGTTTTTACAGTCAACAAGTCTTGATGGTCACTAAAATTAGTTTCTTAATTGATTGTTTAACCTAGTTAAAAATAAAAACAAAAATGAAATAAGCACTCTCGAGAAAGAAAGTCACAATTTTATGTAAACAATTATTTGTATATGAAATGATCTGTAGTCAGAAATGACCAAATCAGACAAAAAAAAATTGAACTTTTGGATTGTTTCATTAGATTTGCCTTAACACAGCAACATTTTGAAGGGGAAAAACAAATTGCCAACCGCGAGTCTGGAAGGAGGTGTTAACGGACAAGTCGGATGCAACGACTTCACCTGTGTTGTCACGGCAGCTCTCGGCTGGCACAACCCAGGAATGAGCATAGCTGACTGCGTTCTTGGTCAAGCGTCTGTTGGGGGTGCGGAACTCCTGTCTGATCTCTCCATCGGCCTTTCCGCAGAGTCCGCAAGTCTGTCCCCTCATCCAGTCCACCACTTTAACCTTGAGAAATGAACAACGCGAGCAAGCTTAGTTTCCTTTCCGCTGTGGCCGCGCCCCCACATTAACCTGACTACCCTCTGGACGTCGACGTCAAAGTACACTTCCTGAAGACCGTGTCTGGGAGCGTGGAGAGCGATGCCCTCGCCGCTCTTTCTGATCTGAATGTCGGCTGCGAGAAACGCATCAACAAAACGTTCATGAAGCGTTGGCTCGCAATACCCGACGGACGACTTGAAGAGGAGGAAAAAGCGAACCTGTTGGGTGGCGGTACGGCAGTCTACTGGCGGGGATTTCTTCTCTATTAACCTTCACCATGGCAACACGGTCCTTCAGGTACAATTCCACGTCACTGATGGAAAACATTTCAGACATGTGAATGATGGTCACTCGTTGGCTTTTTGGTTATGAACGCTCCCTTACATATCTGCAATCTTCACAGTGAGCATGTTTTGTTGGCGTTCTTGGTCTCTCCTCAGCATAACGATGAATTTAGCCTCGCTGGTGCAATCCTGGGCCAAAACCTGGGGGCAGGAGTGAGGGAACTCTGCCTTGAACTTCTTGTTGTTGAATGTGACCACACTGTCCCTCTCCACTCTGCATTCAGCTGCAAAAAGGATCCACAAATAATCAGCATGTTACATGTTACATAACAAGGTTGGGCTGATCTCAAATGTTAGGCTTCAAAACTATTTGTCCAATAAATAAAATCATCAATTGAAGACGTGAGTTGATGAAGACATTATTTTCTTTCCTCGGATAACCGCTTATTACTGTAAACGTAAGAAAAATACTGTATTTTAGGTTAATTGTAGCAACAATTGCTAATGCTCTGCATGACAGTAAAATACAGTGGAAATGTTGTGAGAAGGCCGACTTCAAAATAAACCTTAGGTTACCAAATAATATTATGGACACGAATGCCTTGTTAAGCTTTTATTTTGAAGCGTGATAAGTCTCTCTCTTGCTCGCACTCCCGATACAAAAAACATAATGTTCCAAAATTACGTTCAGTTGCCAATTCAGAGCGCTAATTAATGACTTAATTGCGCTGACATTGACAATGAGGACGACTTGGCTCCATTACAGCGGTGTCTAGCATAAATTAGCCGCTAGCTAGCAGCGCTACTATAGACTGGTATACGTAAATGACTTTGGCGTCGACGGCCTGAAGCAGTTGCCGTTCCTACTGATCACATTTTAACAAAGCATGCTAAATCAAATGTGCTTTCAATTGGCAAATTTTATGGGGAGAAATTTGAAGGAAAGTAGTGTGCTGTCAAGCAGAGTTTAAATTTAAGTCAAAAAATGTTGATCATCAAAAATTCATATGTTGGCCATTCATAATTAAGAGGAAATGTGATATTTTTCTTCTGTTTATAATTACTTTTCATCAAGCACAAAAATATAGCTTTTACTTTTATTCAAATACTCAATAATTATTTACAATTTTCAGTAGCATATCCAAATATCAAAAATAGTAAATATATAAGCGAAAGTCCATTTACCATTTGAAGCCCTATACGAAACGTAAGAGAGCCTGTATGTACAAATGGCTAAACTTTTCAACAAGGTTTATATTAATTATTTATTTATATTTTTTTGTCATTGTGTATTTATTTTTCCTTAAAAGAAAAAGGAAGTTTTTACCTGCTTGAGCCTTGCTAACCATGTAGGTGATGGTGTCAACCCAGTTGCCCTGGTATGGCTGCAGTTCTGATGCAGTGTCTCCAATGGGCAGATACATCGGGATGGACATGGCTCTTTTGAAGACGGTCCACTGTAAACAATACAGTTGTGATATATTATCCGATTCGGACTCATAAAGCATCGTCAAAAACGCTGTTTACCTTTGGTGTTTTGAGGACAACGTTCAGGCTTTGTTCCGAAGCAACGGCCACTGTGAATTTGATCTCATTTGGAGCATTCTTGACCTTTGCCAGGTTAAGACTATTCCGCAGAGCGACTCTAATAATGTACTCGGACAACCTAGATGTTGGAAAAAAAAGGTTAAAAAAAAGAAGAGAGACTAAACTATTTGATAAGGTTTTGCAGCCTGTGACACTTACTCCTTTGCATAGTGCTTCACGTCGCTTGGGAGTTTTTGCCAAGTCACTTTCCAACGCGCTGCCGGCTGTTGATCAACAATACCGGCTTCGACTGTGATCTGAGTCTCGTATTGTTTGCAGTCCATACCCCAGGCGATCTTGGTCTGAAAACGTTGAATGCCGGAAGTTAGCCCTGGTTCAAAATCGTGCGAGAATATATCGGACGTCGGAATGTTACCATCAGTTTGTGGTTGCTCAGTCTCACGCCGTCAGCACAGATTCTCCAGTTGTTGTTCTCGGCCAGGTTGGCAACGATGATCTGCAGTCTATAATTCTCTTTGTCAAAGTAAGCTGCGATCTGGTATCCTTGTTCCTTGTGGTCGGCTCTCACAGCACGGATGAGGATGGTCACACTTGGTTTGACAGTGCTAGCGAGGTACTTAGCCTGGATAAAAACAAAGGGTTTGTTTTACAAAAGTGTTTTTTTTTACAAAAGGAACGCATATGACTGATATCGGTATGTGACTGACTTTATTGTAGATGTTCTCGAAACTCTGGGCGCTGCTTCTGCTGCTGCGGCGAGCTGAAGATCGTTGATGCTGCAAACAACATTCATTTAACCGGCCAAAGGAAAGTTCATGATATTTTTAATGTGCAACGAGAAATACCTGGTGGACGTGGGTCTTGGTAAAGTTCATGTCATACAGTTCTTGCTGCAAAGGTAAAATATTTGTTACTTTTCTTTATAGACTGGATGCTTTCAGAAGTTTGTGTCTGACCTTCATCATAGTGCTGCGTCTGCTGCTGCTGCTGCTGCTGCTGTGGCTGCTGCTGCGTCTGCTGCGTCTGGAGACGGTCCTGGAGGAGCTCGATCGAGAGCTGGATCTGCTGCTGGAGGATTTGCTGGATTTGCTGCTGGAGGATTTGCTCGAAACAAGGGCGGATCTGCTGCTGGAGGATTTTCTAGAGGTACGCATCTTGGATGTTTTGGACATCGCGTCACGGACGTCAGCCATCTTGCTTGTTTTGCGAGAGGAACTTGAAGAGCTCTTGGATGAGGAAGAAGAGCTTGAGCTGCTGGGGCGAGAGCTGACAGAACGGGAGCTGCTGGAGCTGGAGGAGGTGCGGTTCTTCAGACCGGGAGCAAGGATCTTCTTCAGTTTCATCAGGACATTCTTGTCCTCAAGAATGGAATCTTGACTCATGTCAATGACTCTGATGATCTTTTCTGCTGCTTTCTCTCCAATCTGAATCTCAATTTCAACCTTCTCGATGGCTGGTCCGGAAGCTAGAACCGAGGACAGAAATGGACTTTTTAGTAACCGCTATTTACTGTACACTCTATTGAGACCCCAGCCATTTGTGTCCACTGTTGTGTCCATTTTGTTTCAGCAATACAGCAAAGTTAATTTGGCTCTAAGAAAAAAAACACATGAGACATAATTGGAAAGGCTAGGATGTCCTCTATAGAACTGTAGCTCCAATGAGTCAATAGCTTTACAGTGGACACAAATGAAGAAGCTGGGGCTTCCTGGATTCCACTTACCTGGTGTAACCTCAATAAAAGCCGAATGTTTTCCAATGAGGGCATACAGTGGAACGTTTCGGACGAAAGCCGCATTGCGAGATTCAACCACAGCGCAAGCCTTGATTCCGAAGGTTTCAAATTTTCCACACAGCTTTTTCTCGAATGCCTTGATGAGTTTGGTCATTTCGCTTGATTGGTCAGAGATCAGCTCGGATGACACTGACTGAAACAGCAGAACCAAAAGAACATTATTGCTTTGCAGAAAAGTGATCAAACACTGCGGATTGTGACTCAAACTTACCCTGGCATCAGTCATAGAGGATGCCATCACGGAAGACCTGGAAGAGCTCCTCTTTGAGGAATGTGGTGAATAATCAGCTGGAATCACTGGTGTTACCTTAACAGCGGCAAGGTCTTCCACATTTCGTGCAATAGCAAAAGTCTCAACACTGTTGGGATGCAGCAAAAAGAAAACTTAAGAAATGAAAAACCTATCACTTGAATGTGTTAAGAGAATTGGACATACAGTGCAGATGCAATCTTGTTGACTCCCTGGACTGGCAGAAGGTCAAACTTGAAGTTGCCCTTGATCATGTCAAGTTTTGCTTCAATCTTTGCTGGAAGAACAGTGTGGACCTTGGCTCTCGAGACCACGACTGCCTGGGCCAATGCCGTATTCACACCCATGACTGCATAGGTATGCATGGAAATGCTGCAAGATGCAGAAATATAGAAATTAAGGCTGTGATGGATGCATCAAGCAATCAAGTATTTGCTTGGAGTGTGTGTTCTTTGTCTCCAGTCTCTCTTGTTGAATACTCCAACAGTGTATGGGAAATTACATTGTTTTGTGGATTTTTGTAGCTCAATGAAGAGGTTCTTTCAAGTGTCTCAGCTTACCTGGGAGTAAATGCAGCCCTCATGCTGATGTCTGACTTCAGAAGTTGGGAAGGATGGAAGTTCTGAGGAAGAGGTGGTGTCACAGTGGCTTGGACTGTGGAAAAGTGAAGGGGTAAATTAGTATAATCACATTTTCACACCAGTGATATTGAAGCGGACATCAGCCTTACATTCAACCTCCGCAGTCCACACAGAAGAAGTATAGAAACTGAGCTCCATTGGCAGACCGACAGCAGTGGGCAAGATGCGACGGAGCTCAGCAACCAGCATTGGCTGAGCGTAATTCAGTTTCACTCCAGCCAGCACCTGCTCCAAAGCCTTCCTTCCGTAAGACTGAGCTTCTGGTCCAGTGACAAGCTGTAGACAACACACGATATGGTGACTTTAGACCACGAAGAGGTCTTTACCCAAAATAGAATGTTAGAAAACACATACCGCCATGAACTGATCAACCAATACTTTGTCGACATTGGCAAAGGCAATCTCCTGACCGAAAAGTTTCATGTGTGCTGAGGCAAGGGGCTTGCTTGAAGGCTGAGCCCTCCATTCAGAAAGCTGGCAAGTGTAAACATAATCAAAGTTAGGTTTTTTATGAGAGCCGTCTCCCATAGAAAGAAATGCTATCAATATAGAAAAGATCATATAGACGTACAGCTTTGAGAACTCGTTTCATCTTGGTGATCCTATCGGTGCTGTCAGGAATATCTCGGACCTTCAGAAGGGCTTCCTGGATTCCCTCAGTTCTCACTCCAACCTGATGTGGTAAATATTATTGCACTGTTTAGTGTTTTTGATTAAAAAATAAAGAAAAATAATAATCATGTACCACCATTCAAGAGCCACAGGCCAGAATAGTAAAATAGTAACTAGATTGAACGCCAGCCTCTTATGAGCTTTCTACCTCAATGACATCAGCGTAGGCTCCTGCCAAATAGGATCGAGCTTTGGCTATGACTGCTCTGGGCATAACGGTTGCAGCGTCGTTCACATAGAAGGCACTGGCGGCAGCACCCACCATCCAGGGGCCTAGAAAAACAAGATGGGAGCTATTAGTCGGAAAAGCCTCGCGGACATTAATATTGTGCTGCGAACTTACTGTAATAGCCATCAACAATGAATGCCCTGCTGTAGCGATAGCTCAGTCTACTAAATTTGGGGCTGAGGATTTTCACAGCAACATTGCAGGCTGCAGCACTGTAAAGAAAACGTTCAATTAATGAACTCTGGCAATGACAGTGGCGTCCAAGAACTGAAATGGGGAAATAGGACTTACACGGGCAAAAAGTCGGGAGTGGTGGACCTTGTCATGGACTTCATGTAAGAGTAGACCAAGCTGGCAACCTGGAGATTTGGCTCTTTCAAGGCTGCTTCAGCAAGGGTAGTCACCAGGCCCATGGGCAGTTTAGTTTCGAACAGCACGATGGCAGCAACCATACGAAGCTCTGGGTGAAGAGCTCTGTCCATAAACAGCTGAACGGCGACATCCTGGACCTAAAAAGCACAAAAGCAAAGAATGAGAACTGCTGCTCAGAACAAAAAAGTGAATAACCAGTATAAATTTTTTTACCATTTTGGGCTCTCTCTTAGCAATGTTCCTCAGGGCCTGAACACCTTCGATGTGAACTCGCAATGGCAGATTAGCGGCAGCGCTGCCAAAGGTGGGTAAGACCTTCAGGATTGGCTTGAGACTACTTGGGTGTCCTGCATTACCCAGAACTTTGAGAGAGGTGATAATCTCCTTAATATCAGTCTTGGCAACAGCCTGGGTAACCCGCTCGTGGATAGGCTGCGGAGGCAAATAAAAACATATCGCCGATGTTACAAAGATAACAAATCCAGCTGTGGAAAAGCAAATGTAAAAATCCATCATACCCTGACGAGATCCACTGGGCATGTTGGGTACTCTGTGCAGTACTTAGAAACCAGGCTGCCATAGACTAGCATAACAACCTCTTTAAAAACTGGAGTCTCCAAAACCTTTTGGTGCTCAGCCAACTCCTGAATTGAGGTTAAGAGATAAAAATAAGTCACGAAAATATCGATTTTCTTCTGTGGCGCTGACTTTAAACTGCATGTAATATTGACTTGCCCGTAGGAGTCTGAGGGCCTCCATGTCAGCGGTCATTAGGTGCACGGCAACCATCAAAGATCGAGTGGCTTCAGGAAAGGTCAGCTCACCAGCGACAAATTTTTCCTTGATGAATCTCAGTGCAACATGAGTGCCAATGGCAGGGATGGTATTCAGGATCCATTCTCTGGAAGAGAAGATTATTATCTACAGCTCATTATCTGGCTCAAGATTAGGAATATTTTTCAATCCGTACCTATGAGGAGTACGCGATTTGAACTGAGACCAGAGGGCCGCAATGGTCTCGTATTTGGCGGAACGCAGCAGCTGGATGAGCTCAATGTACTTCAGAGGTGCATCTTCATGGACTTTGGCCACATTGTTGCTGACCAGGTGGTTCAGAATTTCAACAATCTGTAAATCGAAAGGAGAAGTTGTGCGGCTGAAGATGAAAGGTTGATGGAGAGAGGCTTCATGTTTAATGAAGTACCTGAGCCTCAGCATTGGTAATCCTAAGGAGCTGGATGGGGGTCTGAAGCAGCTCACTTCCAAACTCGTATTGCAGGTTTCCACGATGGAGGTATTCGGCTTTGATTGGCTCCACTGGAGTTTTCTCGATCTCCAGGAATTTCAAGGTTTGCCTAGGGACCAACACTTTTTATTGAGTAAATTCTCCTTTTGTTGGAAAACTTTTTCTTTTTTTGTAGTACATACCTAGCCTCCATCTGGGCAGCACCGTTCAGGATATTGATAGGTGAGAAGTGAATCAGCTCAAATGAAGACGCCTCCATGATCAGAGCACCAGTGCTTGATGGTTTCATGACATAGTCGATGGCTGCTGTTCCCTTCAGGGCATTGCCTCTCTACGTAAACATAAAAAAAACAATGTTAACACAATTACATATCACAGGGTGGGTGATAAGTGATAAGCGCTTATTACATGGCACTCGGGACATCTTTCCATATAGGCCAAGCCGATATCCTTGACGATTCTCTGCTGGCAGTGGTTCAAGTCCTTGGTCTTGGTCAAACGGATGCGTTCAGCCTTGGCGTCCTCGGTGATCACGTAATGGGTCTTGCACACACCCTGCACGCCAGGCTATTCCGCCATGAACAAAGGGTACGTGTCAGCTCCTACATTTTTTTGTAGAACCTAATCGATTATTTAGTACTGAAGTACTTCGAGTAATTGATTCCTTTAGATACTAAAGTAATCCATTTTTAGTACTTTAGTAAACAATTACTTAGGTACCAAATTACTTGAACTAAATGAGTATTTTAATACTTAATTCATTCATTACCACACGTTTTTAGAATCTTTTTAGCGAAATGACTGAAAATAAAGTAAAACAATACAGAAAAAAGCACGTTGGATTAACAAAAGGCAAAAAAGTCTTATTGATTAAATGTGTTTTGAAATATTAATTATGAAAGCGATGAGTTGTACCTCCTGAAGCTCATAGACGTTCATGGTCTTCTTGATGTTCATTTGGAGGATGTTGAGGATTCCCCTGACGATGTTCAGCACCGTGGCAGAAACGCCAGCCGGAGCAAACACTTTGCCGACAACTCCGTTAGCATACTCGAACTTGAGCGGCGTCACGAGTTGAGCCGACAGGGCAGAGGTAAGCTTGGGCGCTGGAACAAAAGCGTCTTTGGGCCAGACGCCGCTGTACTCAAACAGCTCTGGATCCAGGAGCTATGGAGGAAGAGGGGGGCGGTTACTAAAATGTCCATACGAAATGCCGTTTACGTTACCTTCAGCATAAAGGTGTCGGCAGTGGATGCGCTGATAAGAACTTTGCTCTTGATTTTGAAGCCAGCCCGAGCCAGGCCCTGCTCGGGAAGGCCACCCATTAGATTGGCTTCATATTGGTAGCTGTAAGTCTTTCCAACAGCAAACTCCGGAGCTGCAACAAGATACGGTGATGCAAAGGGAAAAGCAATCAAAATCCTTTCTGATTGCGTGATTGCTTTCTACCCTTTTACTATTCTGTCTTTTTATTTTGTCATTCAATTTTGTCTATATTTCTTTTTTGTATACTTCAATGTGCCCCAAAAATGAATGTTTCCCAGGCTGTTAAATTTCAGAAATGGATCACCATTCAAAATCCGTATTGTTAATGTCAGTCAATACATCTTGGCAATGATTTTTAAAATTCCCATAATCCCACATCCCACATCCCACAAAAAAATCTCCATTTTCACCAATATAATTTTTTCTCATTCGACTATTTTTTGTCCTTCAATTACTACTACATTTTTTAACACTTTCTCAGCTTTTAAATATATTCCAATTACTAATGTTTTCTGAATTATTTACTTTTCTCATTACAAAAGTTCACACCTTTCCAAATATTTTTTATACAAAAAAAAATCCCTATTCATGTCACATTTAATATTTCAGATGAAATAACTTTTACTTTATGACTGATTCTTACCCTTCGAACCCTGCAGCACATTTCTAAAATTTCAAAAAATGTTTAAAATGTCCATATTTTTTTTAACAAGTCAAACATTTCCACATTCAAACTGTAAAGTTCAAACTCAGTTTGTTTCTCCACATTTCTGAATTTAAGCAAAAACATTCTGCTTTTTCAGCTTTTACCTGTAATTTTTTCCCATTTTTATAACCAATTCTCTCATTCAAAATTGAAAGTGTTCAGCGCATTTTTCCCAAATTTTAAAAGGAAATCCAATCATTTTAAGTTTTTATATTTTCCAATCCAATTGACAATTATTTGCCCCAAATTTCAAAATTACAGCAAAAAAAAAAATACCTTGTCACGATTCCATACAATATAATTAAAAAGCCACGCTTTCCGTAATTTTTCATTTAGCTTTCAAACATCCTCCAGAAATAGCTCATTTTTAGTAAGGGTTCACTTACCAAAGTTGACCTGGTTACCAGCTGAATAAAAAGTGAACATAGGAGTAAAGCGTTAAATCACATTCAAACGCAAGCAGAAATTGAAGTAGAAAAGGCGAGAAGACATACCCACAAGGGCCACAGCCAAGGCTAGCACGAGCACCCTCATGGCGATGGATGTGACTGACCCACGGCAGACGCTCCTTTATAAAGGCGCTTCTCTGCTGTACGCAAGCCCAAAAACCACTATGATTAACCAGGCATCTATCTGCCGATGGTGTTATCTTGCGCCGGCCACGGCGGTCTGCCAAACATGACAAATAAAAAATGTCACAAATAAAACGAGTCAACTCAACCTGACTTTTGCCTTTTGAAGTTCCCGAGTTTTTTTTTTTCTTGCCCCCATCAGTAAACCCCATTTCATTTCACATTTTGATCTCAGATGTGTGTTTTGATTTTATTAACCAATGAAATACAACAAGAACCCAATGCATTATAATAGCAATGTTGAGGTCATGTTTGATGAGCTATTACAGTAAGGAAGTGTTGTTATTTTTTTTTTTACCTTTTTTGAGCCGAAGCATAATTATTTGGGGAAACAAAAAATGTAGGTACACAGAAGCCAAAAAGTCAAACTCCTCCATCACTGTCACTGGTTGCTGATAGTAAGATGAAGCCTTATGAACCATCAAAGTATTTAGCCAAATGTGCAGACACATGCACAAACAATTTATTAGGATTCATTTATTCTATGGCGTCAACAAGAGTTGACTGAACTATAATACAGTCTAATTTCCCCCTTCAAAACAGTAAAAATGGTAAGAAATAGGAAGGTGCTTGTGTTACTTTATTTTTTTGCATTTAAACACTTTTTTTTCACCCCCATTCTCATGATTTGAGCCCTGCGGCTCAATCTCTCAATTTATGG
Source organism: Hippichthys cyanospilos (assembly GCF_059441005.1). NCBI lineage: Eukaryota > Metazoa > Chordata > Actinopteri > Syngnathiformes > Syngnathidae > Hippichthys > Hippichthys cyanospilos. The sequence continues at coordinate 8,824,191 of NC_142378.1, read as the reverse complement.
AACAACTATAATATGAAATCGAACCGAAAAGATATAAATTGATGGTTGTGCTCAAAAAGAGTTTGAAAAGTATAGTATTAATAACATAAAAATGATGTATCAATTGAACAAGAGCTTGTATAAACGTTTGTGTCGTGTAATGTATATATCGGTGGTACTCAAAATGGGGTCGGCGGACCCTGAGGGGTCTGTGACCTGACTGCAGGGGCTCCATTGAATAATTTGGGTTATTAATAATAAAGCATATATTTGTGTTAATTTCATTTTATTTCATATTGAATTATCAAAATATTCACGGCTCTTAAATAAAGCAATTAATTAATGTGTATATATATATATATATATATATATATATATATATATATATATATATATATATATATATATTAACACACACACACACACACATATAGATAGATCGGTCGATAGATATCAATCATCAATCAACATGTGTGTATATGATTGTATATATGAATTATGTGAAATGTGTTTATATGTTCACTAAAATAATCAATTAAACAAAAGGAAAGGAGGTGGAAAAAGATGCTACCGATGTGATGATTTTGAATTTGAACTGCTATTTAACCCTGCAGTATTCGGTCGTGTTATGTTTGCCCATCTATCCATTTTCTATAAATATGTTGGTGTTAAACATCCTGGTACGTTCAGATTTGCTGTAAGCAGGCAGTTTAAAAAAACAAAACAAAAAAAAAACTATATGGCAAGCAAAATGTCCATTATTCTGTGGCTGTGTAAAACTGTATTAGCCAGAGAAATGTTGCAATTTTAGGCAATAAAAAGTTTACACTTAAGCGTAAACCAAGTTTACAAAAAATGCCCCGCTCCCAATAAGTGCATTTTGGCTCACATTTAATTTTCTGAGGCCTCCTCTGACTACCTTTTTAAAAATCATATTGTAATTAAAAAAAAAAAAAAAACGCCATTAAGTAATATACACACAAGTGACAGACATGTTTCACTATTACAATAAAATGTCATTACAACCTGACCTCAAAAGTTGTCACAAATTCCACCGTGACCTGTAAACATTCCAGTGTCAGTAATCAAAGTTGACTTTACTTCTAAAGAGGAAAACTCATTTTGTCATGTTATGCCAGCATTGGCATTGCACCAAGATTCGCCGTCTACCCAAAAAAAAACAAAAAACTGATGGGAAAAAATCCAGTCGTTTGGGACACAAACAAGACCAACATGAACATGAATTCTGCAGCAGGACCATGACCGAAAACAAACCAGCATGTCTTTGGAGTGGCCTTGTTTAAGTCATGACGGGAATTCTACTGTGGTAATGCTGTACCTTAAAAAAGTGCCTGTATTTCAGATATAGAGAAGAGGAAATATGTTAACTGGGAATGCAATGTAGGGAAACATAAAATTGTAAAAAATAAAAAATACTATATTTATGTGCATGGTTGTTCATCCATCCATTATTTTATCCACTTGTCCTCACAAGGGTTGTGGGTTTGCTGTGTATCCGTGTCATTTTTGGGCCACAGGTGGGGTACACCCTGAGCTGGTTGCCGGAACGGGAATCAAACCCGTGACCTCTGCATATGAGGCAGATGTGCTGTATATATATTCAAATTTCTATGTATAATTGAAGTGATATTTGGTTTATATAGTTATAATAAAATGTGACTTCCAATAAAAAAAAAATCACGTATGCGATTCTGTTGTATTTAACATTTAATTGAATGGAAATGCCCCCCCCCCCCTTTTTTTAAATGAAAAATAGATACTCACAGTTTACCTCATAAAATAATAATGATAACATCATTCAATGAAAAGAATACGACAATTTGTTTATGTGCAATGTTTCTTGTGCCATATGGTTTCTTTAATATGCATGTCTTGGCCCCCAAGAAGCAGTATGAAGAACAACATTAATCAATCAATCAATCAATCAAATTTTATTTGTAAAGCCATGAGTCAACGGTCTCAAAGGGCCTCACAGGTGAAAAGAGGTCATGTTGAGAAAAAACACACCTGCATGTCTGTCTTCTTGTGTTGCTGCACCATTTGCTTCGGAATGAAAATTATAGTTTATAGCTACTGCTGTCAAGAAATTGAATAATGGAGGATTAAAAAGTTAAGATCTGTATATTTTTTATTTACATGCATTGTGCTATTAAGACAGATCAAAAGATTTATACACATTAGTGTATAAATCTTCTGTTTGGCGACTTCACATTAGTGTGTGAAGTCGCCAAACAATTAGGAAATAACATTAAAATAAAACACTGGTCATTCTATTACAGACTTCAAATCAGAGGTCAAATATGGGGTATTCTTGTGGATTTTGTTAAAGCTTGTTACATTATCATCTTTGGCGCTATTATTAGAGGTGGTTGCAGTCGCTGCAGAGTGCTTTGCATTTATGCGGTAGGCTAAAATGGAGCTGCTTCTAACAATGAAAGCATATCACTCTACCTTATCGAAGGTGCTGTCTGGGACTTTTTTTTTAAGTTTATCATTCATCAGACTGTCAACTACAACATAGTCCTCCATTTTCATGTCTTCGTTCTGCTCCTGAACTTCCCCTCCCACCCACAACAGGAGCCTATCAGATTATGACAAACACAATGACAGCCAATCATTGTGTCCACTTCAGGGTGTGATTGACCTTTGTTTTACAACCCCCAACAACTGAAGGCCAAGAGGCCTGATGCAGAAAAACAATCAAATCAGTATACAGAAAGCAAAAAAAAATAAGAAAAAAAAAAGGCTTTGAATACAACTGTTATTGAATGATCACATTTGATCTAATAGTCTGATACCCCAGTTTTAACACACATCAATGCTAGTTTTACTAGCCCCTTTATGTCGCTTTGTATTGTTGCTTTTTGATTAGTTTGACGGTATATTTATCTTGGAGTGGCAATGACAATAAAAAATGAAGTCTATTGCCAATTTGTCTCATGTTTTGACATTGGTTTCCACAATCTAACATTTACTAATAGTGGTTTAGCTATATTATTCTATCTCATTGGCTTTAATGGCTATTTTGTGGCATTGACATTCTATAAGCTACTCAATATTTTCCTTCCAAGGGGCCATCACTTACACACCAATTTTTGCTATTTGCAATGGGTCTAGTGGGAAGAGGGACCAACCCCTGTTGGAAATTGAAGGGGGGTTGCGGGGGCGTATTTGACACCCCATGACAATTTAAATTGAGTTTAATCTACAGGGTTAAACGTTTTAACTGTAAATAATCCACCATAAAGTCAACCCAGATCACTTTTAATATAACTGTGATTAGATAAGTTTGGGTGTAGGCAGATGGTTTTCAGCCGCCTTCTTGGGCAGAGGTCTTTCAAATTAGTTGAATTTTGACGCCATCTTGTGGCATTCAAAACGCTTCGAACTTCAACTGGTGTTGGAGTTGCCAAGTTGGCACAAGGAACTATTTATAAATTATTTCTATAAAATGCCACAAAATACTACTTTCTGGCCATTCAATACATTGTAAATGTGCATATCCTTGACAAGTTAGGATAGAGGAATTGTCTCTCCTTTTGAGCTAGGCATAAACAATGAAGATATTCTGAAAAGGATGACATTGAGGTTGATTGAGAAACAGACCTCTGAGGACAGCAGGAACTGAACTTTATTGTAAAAGTGTGCGCCCCCTGCTTATCCAGATGTCAAAGTTCTTCAAGTGGATTAAAACCAAGTCTTAGTTTTTTGAAACCCGTTATATCCATTTGAGGTCACAAATTAGCATTTTGAATCTATACTTTAATAAGGAAAACCCCCATGTAAAGTGATTTTAAACACTTCTGATCGACTGATTTGGTTAACCATCCTCATAAAGAGGAATATTGTATTAAAAATGCACAACCACCAAAACCACAGTGAAGCAAAAGTGTCAAGATAATTTAATGCCAAATAATAATACCAAAAGAACAGGAAAAGAAAGATCACAGGCACTGCTGGGTAATATTGTCTTTATGGGGGGTAATAAGTCCTTAATTAGGTCCCCTCTGAAGGCCCAGACAGCAAATGCACAGCCATGGTCTGATGAGACAAAAGTTGAACTTAACAGAAAAATAGCCTAGCTATCACATCTGGTGAAAAAAAAAAAAAACACACGTGAAAAAAAAGAACATGATAATGATTCAAAACAAAGTCGTTATCGGAATGGCATGAAAACATTATAAATAAATGAAGGTTTTGCTGTAGCCAAGAGAAAGTCCTAGGCTCGAAACAAGCAGTTTCACGTCGCTGTCAGAACAAGTAGGAGCAGAGTTCCAGCTCGGAAGGTCCACACCTCAAGTGAGCAGTGTCCCAGAAGTCTCATCAGACATCCATGCAGCTATCTCGGCTAATGGCAAAATGTTTAGTTGCTTGAGCTCCAGGAACTAAAATATGAAGGTTTCCATGTACCCCCTGCAAAGTTACATGGCCACTTCTTGTTACTCTCTGGCTACCCTTTTGGTCACCAGGAGAAAACGTTGATATCTGTAATCTTTCTTGCTATTTTATAAAGTATTGTTAGACCCTCAAATAACTGCCAGATATTTAAATTAATTGCATCTTTACGTTTAAGTTTATATAGTCATTAAAAAATAGATTTTGTTTCATGAAACCTTGACAACAGGTCACCCCCAACTGAGGTTTTGACACACTGGCCCATCCATAGATGGATTCCTGGCCCTGCTCTGCAATGTGCACATACCCTCTACAAGATGGAATGCACTGCAGTAGATCATATCTTCATTGTTATTTATGTAAAAAAATTACCTTTACACAATACAATATGCTGCTAGACACACTGTGAATTTAATCAAAACTGTTGAGAAAAACAATTGCTCATCATTTTATATTTTTACTCATTTAAAAAAACAATAACAACCTGCTTCAGGTCACCAAAATTAGGCTAATTTTTTTTTTTTAAAAATGCTCCACAAAATTCAAAAGTTGCTCCTTAAATTAAGTCAGATACTAACCATTATTCAGAAACTGCATTTTCTATTTATGTGTCATCCGACATGTCATTGTGAGAATTGGTTTGATGCTCTTAAATATGCCAAACAATCAAAAAAAGAGAAAGGGAGGGATGAAGCACAAATTGCACAACCCATCAATCAATCCATCTTAATAATTGAGTTTGTCCCTTCTTGTCCATCGGTGAATGAAAATTCCTGGTTAAACTAACTGCAGGTCTCGTGAGGTGCTGCCTCAATAACAGTCATATGATAACAGCAGATATTACACTATGAACCTAAGCTTGGGATGTCAGGTTTGACTTGCAGTTTTTGGCCACAGTATTGTAAACAATTCAAGTTTAAACTCAGATATGTATACAATAAGATAAAATATGTCATCAGCCATTAACTACAAAGATTAAAAAAAATTGCAGCATTACTAAAAAAAAAAAACAAAAAAAACCTCAGTTTAAATTTATCTTAAAAATTGCCTTCACTGACATATCTAACTTCATCAACCACTCAAGGTGCTTTCAGTGCTTAAGTGTCAGCTGACTGTTATGATCTTGGTCATACTGTAGTATTGATATTGCTACTTTGAGACCACTGAATCCATCGGCAACTATCCGTTAAGGCCAGAGCAGCTCAGCCGCCGACTCTGTGGCAATGACATACTGTATTTTGTAGTTCATTAGTGAAACCACCAGCTCCGGGCGTTACTTCATCACATGGCCGACTGCAACGTCTCCTGAACAGGAATGCCGACCGTTTCCACATTTATCAGCGATACAGGCGGCATCGAATTTCCAGCTGATGCCTTCGGGTCCTGCGGGGACAGACGGTGCTTTTACTGAGAGCTGAAATGTTCAAGCACGGTCATACTGTACAGTAGTTTTGTAAAGTTTTGCCTCAAAATGGACAGGTCAACCACTCCAGAAGTAGTACAAGCAAACAAACTTAATATACAAAAACAAAACCAAACCAGACTTTGCTTGCACAATTTGGCAATGAATTAAAGGGGAAGTCAATCTAAAATTTTTATTTAACAAAAAAATGTTCTTGGTGCCGCACTTACCTAAATGCAGTTTTATGATTGATATTTGGTGTGTGGATTATAAATTAAGCAGCAAAACCCACCGATTTTCATTCATCTGAATTGCCAGCAAGTGGCAAAATGGCCGCTCCCCGAGGTTGGCCAAAAACGGGTGAATTTTGATGCATTTTCTACAAATGCACAAACAGTAGTATAAATATACAATGTAAGGCTGTCACTACCAAATCTAAAGTCAATTATACTATCGATTATTCCACTGAATAATAATAATAATAATAATAATAATAATTCAAACCCGCATGCTACTCTGTAATTTATTTTGTTATTTTAAAAATTTGTTAAGGTTGAACGTAAGTTGGCGTGAATATAAATACTCATTGTTTATCATCTAAATGTATGAATTATTAGACGGCAACAAAACCTATGCTAAACAGACTTTTCCATCCCAGCTCTAACGATTAAGGATTTCTTATAGTACTATTTGCTTTGATGAGAAAACTTGGAAGTCAGCCAACATAAGTGACCAGATATTTTCTGAAAGAAATTATTCAGAGACTGTTACCTGCACATCCTGTTTAGTTTGAGTCCGTGGACCTCCTGATGGCGTCCTCTCTGTGTTATTGTCCTCTTTTGGATGTTCTGATTGACCGTCACAGTCTGTGTTTTTTCTTTTGACATCAAGCTGTGACATCAAAACATCGGCGTCTCTCTGCTGCTCGTCTGCATCTGTATAATCATCAGAGTCCGCTTGAGGGTCAGGCTCGTAGTCCCCCTGCCCTGCCTCGACGTGTCTTGCACGCCGTTTCCCGTCTAAGTCGTGCTGTGCGTGGACAGAAGCGGCGGTGCGCAAGGTCTCCACAAATATCTGAGCTGGCTCTTGTCTGGCTCTGTTGGGCTGCGACTGACAGAACTGATTCCTGTGCAAAGGGCCTTCATCTGCACTGTGTCGCAGACGAGGCTGCGGCATGTCCCCTCCTTCCATGTGACCGCGGTCCTCAATTTCCTGGAGACGAGGCTGCTCGGGTGGTGGAAGGGTTGGCCCCCTTCTATGACCCCGTAGAGGTGCAGTGACGCCATACTGGAAAACTGCCTGCACACTTCCGTACATGAAGACCTGAAAACAAGAAGTTGATGTTTGTCTTGATACGACTTCACACCATGAACCTCTCAGACTCCTTTGCCCAGAAGTTAACACACAACTAAATATGAGAATAATCAAAGTCTTTACCACAATGGCAAGAACAATGGTGAGGAGGACGGGGATCTGTAGGGTGATTGGAAGATCTTTGAGGAGCGCTCTGAGAAACTCGCTGATCCCTTGGCCCACATGCTTCAGTGGCTCTGTGATGAGGGTCGTAACGGTCATAGAGATTGCCTTGACAGAAGAAAACGTTTTGCATGAGGCACAGTCACAAAACTTAAACATTTTTTTTAAGGCGGGATGGATGTCAAATCAAATTTTTGAGACATTTTGCTTTGACTGTTATCATAAACTGTTGCGTATACCTTGGTGGGAGGTACCAACAGAACGGGGTTGACCATGAGGACTTCATAGTATTTCTTGCATGGGTCATCCTGCAGAGTCCACGTGATTCTGACCCACTCTGAAAGAATGCAAATAAAGTGATCAAACGCATCATCTTTACATCAATTGTGTTAGAGGTGGGCACAAAAAAAAAAATCATGAATTCAAATAATTTGTCATTTTGAAAATCAACAATCTGGAAATGAGCTAAACCATGAAATCAATATTTGGCACATGAATGCTGCAAAGGTGGTTCGCAAGACCTGTTTGCAATAGTTACTCATTGCTATAAATAATACTTACTCATAAAAGCATTGAAAATCTGTATAAATTCTTGTCTTAAAATTTTGAGAACAGATTTTTTTTAAACTTTTATATGCGAAGAAAAACATTAAGATTTTATTTGAGACTGGGTGTGTAGCTGTGGAATTGACACAACCGCATAGGTGTGTTAAATAAAATATCAGTATTAAATATAATGTATATAATTATTTCCAAACAGAAAAAAAATGTAAAGAAGCGTGGCACTGCCAATGTGAAATTAACATTTTGGACTGGCAAACTCATTTGAATGTATTTGCAAATAAAACTCAAACTTAAATTTATTTATATGGCACTTTAAAAGAATTACTGCATACCAAGTGCTTTACATGCAAAGAAGATACCAAAAAACTACAAATACAGCAGAGATAACAAAGTAGAGTCTCATGCTGACTTGAAAAGCAAAAAATACAAATGTGTCAAAACAACAAACAAGACAGATATATCTAGTCTCTATTTTTGTTCAGCATACAAAAAAACAGTACCTGTTCAAACATATTTGCAATTTCACCAGCTTCACATTGGCATTCTTTAATTTTATCCAAAAGGCAAACATTTTTGTTTTTGAAAGTAATGTGTGCTGATGGTGTTTCAGCATACCTTTCAAACTATCGCGCCAGTCAATCGTCTTCACGCCAGTGCACTTGTTGTTGAAGCTGTCCATCTTCACAATGTTGCTTTGGTGCTCAGCAAACGCAATCTGGCAGAAGAGGTAACGTGCTCAAAAGGAAAGCTATTTTTCAGCGACCGGACAGAAAATATTTGAACTCACCTTGTACAAATACAACCAGTTCCAGACAAGACTGACAAAGAAGCAGACGATAAACAGTCGTTTGAACTGCACTAGCCAGGAAATACTAGACCAAAGCTGAGTGCAGATGATGACCATGAAGAGCAAAATGCACAGCGCCAACTAGCAAATGACAAGTGGAAAAGGTGTTATAGAAAACACTTCACTTTTGACGTGTATGCATTTGTAACTCATAGAGTACCTAGAGTGCAGTGATGTCATTAAACAGTGTATATAAATACCAGAAGAGATGTACATGAGCAATTCCACTCTTTCAGGAATCCCCCTTTCTTACCTTCAAAAGTGTGTCCAGCTCAACACCAAAGGTGTCTTCAAAGCGCCACTTCCAGGTCTCGTAGTCGTGCGGTCGAAGGTCCACCAGTATTTGACTCATGGCGTTGTCCAAAGCGCCTGTTCGACAAACGTCATCTCCATCGATAAAGGTCTGGATCTCTGTCACGGCTTGTCTGGACAGTCGGATCGAGGCATCATACTCCGCGGAGTCTTTGTGCTGTGTAAGTGGGGGGGGGGGGGGGGGGGGGGGTGAGATTGGTCAAATCACTTTGTCATGTTTACAATTACAAAGAGAGAGGAATTCAAAGCCGTAATTTTTTCCACTTTCTGAACAAATTTTGTGTTGATGTGAAGGAGAGAGTGGCAAAAGACTGTTTTAAAGGAGAACTGCAAACTTGCAAAGCATGTTAGGAAATGTGTGGCCTCAACACCGCTGCACTACATATTCTGAACTGAGCAACTTACAAGATTTGCAATACCTGGTCCACATCATTATAATTGACTATTGATTTAAGATGCTTGATTTGGATTTAATCAGCACATTGGCTGAGTCCGGATGTTGGCAACCTTTAAAACTTAAAAAGCCATTTTCCCACAGATGGAAAACAAAACAAAACAAAAACACTGGGAGCCACATAACCATTTTAATGACTAAAGCAAAGAAAAATCTGATTTTTTTTTTCATAATCTTACACTAAGTGGATCATCTACTTGAATTAAGGACGTAAAAAATAAATATTTTCATTTAAAAAAAAAAACTCACTTAAAATTTTTAAAAATAAACAAAAGTTTACAGATTCAAATTCAGATCCTCTCAAACATCGCAAATTCAAGAAATTCAAACTATTAACGTTTTAAAATGCGCAGCTTTGAACTGAAGGTCATAAAGCATCATCAAGAACATACAATTGACTGAGAAAATACCATTTTTGATGCCAATATTATCCATCAGCATTGGGCTTTTCTATTAATTTTGCAGCCAATAAGCACTGTCATTGTAAGGCTCTGATAATCCAGGCTTGACTGATGGGCCTTGCTCTAGCACTGTCCCGCCCATAGCAGCATTTAATTGATTAGCTGTGCAAAAGCCAATCAGTAGTGAAAGCCATATGGCACACATGCAGCCCGAGGAAAGACACAACGGAGAGATATCAGAAATAGAAAGGTAAGTTTAAAGAGAGTAAGAGACTATTTGATTTTTAAATGTGACATGCACATTGAATTTGGTATTAAATGTGTTTTATAAATGAAGTTGCATTGTTTTGTCTTGAATCCTGCTAGCTTTTTAGGCTGACCTACACTAGAAACAGTGGGGAACTTGCATGCATGTGAACACTCACCTAGCTCCTAATTCGAAACAAAATCACTAGCATTTTCAGTAAACCAAGACAACAGCATGTCTGTTCAGCCATTGAGACTGCATCCATAACACACCTAGTTTGGGGCTGACCAGTAGTAACGTATAGTGAAAAAAAGATATAAATTGAAAAATAGGTTACATACCACTTTGACTCTTTGTATGTCCTTCAGGAGTCTGTTCATGAATCTTTTAAAAACAGCATTGCACGTGGGCTGCTGTGAGCTGTGCTCCATACTCTTCTTTAGTGCTTCAACCTGAAGAAAAGCGTTCAATGTTAGAAATGGGCGACACATTGTTTTGTCATTTTATGTCAATTCTTTCAAAATGACAGTAGGGACTTAAAATATAAAAATTCTGAATTAAATTTCTTCTAAATCAAATCAGTGCAAGGTTTAGTAGGGTGTTTTTGCAGCATTTTAGTTCAGCAATACTGGTGGTAACGCTGTTGGACAGACTGGGTTGGTGCAGAAGGAATACTGCAGGCAAAGCCGACATAGAGTAGAGAAGAATGTCGGCATGGAGTGTAAATGCTTATTCCAAAGTCAGAGTCGGTGTTTGAAACTGAAGCGGATCTAAATGGGAGTGGAGAACTGAACCTTTTTATGTATCATGTGTCATCAACTATTGCAATAGCTTGCACGTTTACTTTCAAACTTCGCCTCTATCAGATACGTGACATCATGCAAACAACAAGACTTGAGTGAGAAGCTTTATGTTGTGGTATTGTTACATGTTTTTATAGTTAACATTTGCTTTGTTTCAGTTATGTAACGTATTGTATATAGATATACAAGTTGCAGCAGCATAACGCGCTTCAAATTCCCGATTTCGTTGTACAAAGACACTAAAGGCATTTTACAACTCAAAAGCATGTTTTAATTCATATCTTTTAACAATAAAGTTAAGGTTTGTCTTTCCAAAAAAATGCAAACAAAGAAGTTTGATTTGGAGCTAAATGTGGGATACGCGTTAAGTTACTAAAATACACTGGCAATACTGCATACTACTGGCGCCTCTCTTTCACTTTCATTATGACGCAATGGCTTGTTTTTGGAGTCTAACCTTTAGTGTGAGATCAATACAACAATTGTGCAGCTTGGCTCAAGGCAGTACTGTACTGCGATTGTATAATTGTGTGAAAACACTCACCTGACTTTGTAAATCAGACAACTGTTGGTTGCAGACGATCAGCTCAGCTTGGCCAGAGTCGACGTGCTCTTTTCGTAAAATCGGGACACTCAAATCCCTTGCTGGCGTCTAAAAGGAACACGGTTGAATAAATTGGGATCAATACACCACATTTAAGTCCTAGCATATACATTTATTTAGTCAGTTACGCATATTAAACTATCAACCTCACTGGGTTTCCTCATGGTTTTAGTGCTAGCGTCGTAGTTGAGTAAATCATACGGGTCAATCCAGTCCTCGTCCAGCTGCTGACCAAAAGTCAGCGTCAGGAAGCCGAACAAGACGACGAGAATCATCGTCGTGACGCTTCCAACAGACAGAATATTGAAATTTTAGTTGAACTCTGGTAGTCGTTTAGTAAAACGTATCAAAGTGCGTAGCATCCGAGGTACAGTGGAATTCTGTTGTTGACATTTGTCGCGTTTTTATTACGTCACCAGCCTCTCGCGATAGGAGCGCGGTTCAGGTTGCATTTATAGAAGACGGGAAATCTGAATGATCCCACTTGTATTTGTTACACGCGAACAAAAATGTTTTGCAACCATATTTCCTGGTGAGTCACAACATATGTTCGGAAAGTCTTTTTTCATAGATTCCACTATTTAAATTAAGACCCGATATTCTGAACTTTCTAAGCTTTTCAAACATTTCACTGAATAACATTGTGCAGTCAATACAACTCATGTTGTTATGTGTCATGGCGATTAAATTAATGTGATAACAAATACAATCAGAGAAACTTATCATTATTCATTTTCTTTAATTTTTTTTTGTCTAGCTATTGCTGGTAGATCACAAAAATCCAACTTTACTAATTCAGGGAATGCAGCAAATAATGCCATTATAGTCCATCTGTCCATTAAAGAAAACTTTTGATTATTGGACCATTAAATTAAATAAAAATTTTATGTTATCCGGTGGGATACATTGATACACTCAATAATATCACTAAGAGAAAAAGGACAAGTGATCTTTCTTTAATGATCTTGTAAACACACGAGCAATCGTACAGTAAGAACAAGTACTTTTATCCACTTTATACAACATATTCAAGACAAAACCTCTCAAGTAAATTCTAACTTGAGAGGTTTTGGGTGAATGTTCCCAGGCACAGATGAGACTGTCATGTATAAACTGACATTAAGGCTATGTGCACACATATGCGGGTATTTTTTCATTGGGATATATTTTTTTTAAACCACAAAAAAAGCCCAAAATAAATAAATAAATACATTTACCATAAAAACACATTCTTAAGCTGTCAACTTGAAATTTCACCTCAAAGTGTAGGACCATTTAAGATAATCTTAAAAAAAAAGCATTTTGGGAAAAGTCACCGGTTTAGGAAAACAAATGGCAACCGTGAAAACGCTTTTATGGGCTGTCAGGGGCGAGCCAAAAGCAGCAGCTGGCCGATTAAACTCAATTTGAGCCAATTAGAAGGCTGGAGGCGCCATTTGCAGAAAAGGCACAGAAACAACAACAAATAAAGCAAAATAAATTAAAAGAATGTCCATAATACATTCGTATGGTGTTGTGAGCATGCCAAAAACATAACTCCAAAACACCATTCAATTTAAAAAGCAGCAAATGATCAAGAATGGAGAAATGCTTCATGAATAAAATGAATAAAATGAATAAAATTCCCACACAAGGAAAACGAAACAAAAATGAATGCAATCTTGCAACAAACTGGACAAATTTTGCACACAAGGCTTGAGCATATTTTGGGGGGAATTCATGGCAGAACTAACCATTCTTAAACAGTTGTGTGCGGACAACTGGCCAAAACAAGTTTTTATATATATACTGTATATGTATGTATAAAAAATACCCGCTGTCGGTGTGGACATGGCCCAAGGTTAAGTGGCCAGCTATTTGTTTGCTGACTAAAGGTGTACCCTAACATGTGCAGCACAAGTGTACCTTTTTTTTTCTCCTTTTTTTTTAAGTTCAAGACATTAAGTTTAGGCACACCACCCAGTCCAAGGATTCTTTCCCTGGCAAAGTCCTGTGTTCACATTTTAGATACAAATTCAAGTTATAGTGATCACTGCAGAACATGATAATAAACACACAGAATTCAAAGAGTGTTGGCATGTGGTAGGAAATAAAAACCCAGGAGTTTTTGCCAGCATGTGATATTGTCTTTTGATACCATCATTGTTTTGCATGACCAGGTAGGATTCCTTTCAAATGGTTTTGCAACGGATGTAAGATGCACCATTGTCATCTTAATGGTGGAAGAAGGCAGCACATCCTTGATGTAAGGAAGAACACTATGTACAAGTACAAGATGGCTTTACCGGCTGCTTTGTTATTGATTGCACGAGAAGAGAGAACATATGGTGAAATACATCGGATTCAGTAACCAACAGAGAATAATATTTACTGACTAACACTTCATTTCCAAGTACTTCAGCTTCATCCCTGGCTCGATTATGCAATAACATGGACCTTGTGTAAACAGAACATTTGAAATGACGAATTTTTGTCCATCCATCCACATTTGTCAAATTTGTAATGATTTGTGCGATTCTTGCAGGCTACTTGAGGAGTCGTCAGCCAAAGCGATTGACGCAGCCTACAAATTTTCAACCGTTGTTTTGATGGGAAGGTTGCCCTTGCCAACATGGCTGCCACATTGACACGTTTGCTTGCTCTAGTCTGGTGTAGAGCAGTGTAAGACGTAAACACGAGACCATTGTCAGTTTGTGCCTTCTAATGGCTATGTTCAGAATTGTGGCCGATTCTGGAGCTCACAAACTTGAAAGCCGCGCTTTAAGTGGACTGATCACTATCCTCGCTGTCTATCGAATCAGAAGTCCGTTGGTTGCGGGTCAGTTAAATTGAAATTCCACAAGTTCCTCCTGAGACCCAGCATGTTTGTTTGTGTCCACTGCTGTGTCTCAGGCAAGACAACAAAGTCAATTGCATCCCAACCAAACTAATGAGACCTCATTGGAAAGACCAAGAGATCATTTACTGAGGACACTGGGACTTAGTAGGGTAGTTTGAATGAGTGAATAGATAAAGAACAAAAAAGAAATGTTCACTACAGTGGACATGCATGAATAGGCTGGGTCTCACGAAGATATAATAAAAGCGTAGGTCATGAATACATGGGTGTCATCATCAAAACTAGCCTTGTGATTTAGGCAAGTCTGACCCACATTCTCGAGGCACAGAAAAAACACACAGCAAGTGAAGCCTGACAGTTAACAATGCTGATAAATGGCAGTGGTGTTTAGTAGTAATGGGAAAATGAAGCTTCATGAAGTGCTATTGTGAAATGTTCTTTATCCCTTTAAATGATGTTCTTGTTTTAAAGATGGAAGGTCAATGCATAAAATTGCCACTGCTTCCTTAAATCAAGAGTGCCATCTAGAGGAGTTAAAGAGTATAATAAGTGCTTGATGAAGCTTCATCCCTCCATCACTAGTTTAGTTCAGCCTGTAATGCTACTGGCCAACAAAAGAAGTCGTCATAAAACAGTTAAAGGCGAGTGGCGGCGCTGCTACGAGGTCTGCTCCTTCCTGGACATCGACTTCCTGTTTGATTTAGCAGCGGTCGTCATCATCTGTGTCACTCAGCAGCTCGCCGTCCGGGCTAGCCTGCGGCAAGTTCTTCCGGAAATGTCCGTTGGGGACCTGCCAGGAGTGTCTGAGCTGAGGGGCTGAGTTAATGGCGTTGGCACGTCCTAAGCTGGTGGCCACGGCGGTCTCAAAAGTTAAGTGTTCTTGCCTCTCGCCCGACTGGCCTCCCCTGAGGTCCTCGTGAAACGGGAGGTAGGGCTCTGAAATGTAACGGTGGGGTGACGGATGACTCGGGCCAGACGCCTGAAATGAGGAGGTAGGCGCCTGCTTGGAGGGGGCGGGGCTGTCGGGATGCGGGGCACGTCCGGCGGAGGAGGCGGCCGGTGCGCTGGCGGGGTGATCCCGGCACACCAGGGGGGAGTACGAGATGTGAGGGCGAGGGCGGGAGGGCGTCTGTGGGAGCTGGCGTCGATTACGAGGGGTCCCGAACTCGGAGGCCGAATGGGCGGGACTGCCTGTTGTGTTGATCTGCACACACGACACTTTTAATTATTGCTCATGATTATCAGAGTGCAAACAGTGGCTTGAAATTGTACTTTTAAATCCTGAAACTAAAAGCCTAAATGGAACAGGTGATCAAAGTTTGAAATATTTTTTGAAATGCAAAATTCCCATTTTAAAACTCTGACCCTAATTTGGAAGACTAATTGAAACCCCAACCATAGTTTTACATAATAATTTGAAATCCTCACTTGAAAGCCCGACTTGATACCCTAAACACAGTTTGAAATATGAAATTAGTCTAAACACATTCAAAAACTCAGGGGAAAAGTCTCACCTTTCTCTGCAAAGAGTGGGGGCGTCCTTCATTGGGCGAGAGGGAGCGCCTTCTCTCGCTCGACGGGTCTCGGCTTCGCTCCTCAGAGTTACAGCGGGACACGTCTGGAGACAGTAGGTGGCGTCGTTCTTTAGAGCGTCCCCTTTCATGACTACTTTGACTGATTCTAGGGCCTGCGAGTGGAGTTATATGGTGTCATTCATTATAAACTCTCACAATCGGTGTTCAAACTACGGACCGGGGGGCCATTTGCTGCCCGCCATCCATTTTTAAGCAGCCAGAGGCATTCATTGAAAATGACGTTTGAACGGCCTGCAAGGTAAATGTGGAAAACGAGAAAAAAATAGATATCCGCTATTACTAAAATAATGGTTAGAGCAGGGGTGGGAAAATGTGGGAAGCAGAAAATATTTTGGAGGGCCTGGCCAAAAGTTAGAAAACTCTTTGCCTTGTCACCCTCAACAGTAAGTTGCTCTGTAGCACTGTATCAAATTAACTCAAAAATATAAACAATATATAATAATCCCTGATTGATTTTAGCATGCTTAATAAATGAGTCAATGTGGCTCCTGCATCTTTCCTTTTTTGTGTATGCACCCTAAAATGAAAACCCCTGCTTTTACACATTTTAACTATAGGACAAAAATGTGTCCTAGTAGTCATGTCCGAGCTGACTTTGTGTAAGAACCTGGAAACACCTTGGACTGCTTGTACCGCACAATTAAATGATCCAACATGCATGTTTTTGCGCACACAGCCAAAAAATAGCAAATTGAAGTAGGCAATAAAAACAAACTGTGACCTCTATAGCTCTTCTGTCGAAGTCTGAACGTGTTGTCAGGGCTGACTCTCTCCAGAGAATGTTGTTCTTGCCACAGGCGATTCACACACTGGTCTCCAATGGTGGAAAAGGAGCGTTTCATTAGCTTTCTGTCTGCTGCCATTCCAGACTGCAATTGCATAGAGGAAAGTTGGCTATGTTAAAATACAAAAAAAAAAAAAAACAACAACAACAACAAAAAACATAAGCAGCATACCATACACAATTTTGATTATTCCAATAAAGCTTGTCTTTACTACCTGTGGTTCCACAGCCAGTCTGGGCATAGAGGATGCTCGGATAGATGACGTGCGCTGAGGTGACCTGACCGCTGTTGCCTCTTGCCTTGACTGTTGTGTCACTTGATTATACTCAACGACGTCAGGCACCTATGCGAGTGTTTCGAGGTGACCAAATGAAGCTCTTTAGTATTTGTTCAGGGATGTCAAAGTTAAAGCAATAACTTGACAGATTAATTTACTTAAAGATATTAAATCCAGGTTGTGCAGGTACATTTAATTTGTTTACGTAAGAGCCTTTACCAGAGTGTCCAAATGATGGTGGTGGTGGTGAGGGAAGTGATAAGGCTGATAGGGTGGGTAGTAATCATCATTCTCCTCTTCATTTCTGGAGCGTGGCCGCGACTGTAGGAACATATCTTGCGGGGAGATCGGGCTGAGGGCCACAAAGCCCCCTTTGGTGCTATAGGGATACATACGGAATACATGTGTTCTAATGCAGGTCATTAGAAGCAATTGATACTTTGTGATGATTATAACTGTGCAACTGGATTGAAAGTCGTATATTTACAGAGCTGATCCTGCACTGTGGCTGAGGAAGGAAAGTGATTTGGCGTTGCATATGATCTCTTGAGGCAAAGAGGAAGCATCCATACGCTGGAACATGGGTGCATGTTTCTGTACAGAGAACAAGAAATTATTATTACTTTTTTTTTTAGAGAAAGACTTATTGCCGAGTGAAGGAAAAATACAGTAATTAACATCAGCGCAATACTTGTTTGACAATTAATCTTTTCATCCCCAAAAGGTGGGCTGCAAAAAAAGTTTGGATTGCAAACAAAATAATCAACCAATTAATCGATTTTTACAGCAGTTGCAGCCCTAAATAACACATACGTATTTTATAGATCAAAAAATTGGGAATAATAACCGAGTAATGAATAAATAATGGTACCAATATGTACAATGTGTGATGATGATTTCTTCCACGCCAGTTTACAATTTCCATTTGATTTTCATGGAAAATGTGTCTAAGTGAATACTGCAAAATAAATATTCTGCCCTATGTGCAACATAAAGTTGTCTCAAACAAGACATCAAAGGGATGCTGGAAAACCAAACGGCAATGAAATATACTTGTTCCTCCAGCTGCTGTCGGAGCTTTTTGGCCTTGCTCTGCTTGTAGTAGTCCATGATCATCATGGCGGCATAGATCTTCCCTATGGTCATGTCACTAGCTGAGAACATGAAACAAATAGTGTGACATCATTTTATAGGCTCACATGTACTGTTAGCAAAGGGATTTCAATTTTATTAATTGTCACCTTTGTTTATAGGAACAAGAAGGTCCAACATTTTCTGGGAGAGGTGAGGCCAGATGACACTGATTTCCTTCTGTAGGTCCAAATCCATCTGATTTCGATCCTCTCCTCCTGGCCAAAAAAGCATTAAGAGGAGTGCTGTATTCCCGGTTTTGTGTGTTCCATATTTAATACAGAGCAGGATTTAAGTAGCAAAAAAATAACTGTGGCACAAAAATAAAATAGCGCAGCAACTAAACTGAACTAAAATTAAGTGAATTGAAGAGTTCCACGTGATGCCTTGCTGCCATCTTTTGGCAACTTGGTGCTGAAGAACTATGTTCAAGTGACCTGAGGAGCTTCATTCAAACATTTGGATGTAAAAAGTTGCCCTTATAAGTGGAGTCATTTTCCAGGCAGCTGACTGGACACAAATGACCAGTGTTATGTCTTGTTGGAGCATTTCTTAATTTGAATGTGAATATGCAGTATAGAAAATGGATGGATGAAGAATTGAAGAAAATGTATTTCCATAAAAGCATTCCATAAGCAAGTAACACACTATCAATAAATTTCAAGTGATGAATTAGGAAGTCTTAGACTTTTCTGCTGACCTCCAGCTAGCTTGACTTCCAGCGCAGTGCGTATAAGGGCCATGAGGGTGGAGGTAAAGTGGACAGTCATGTCCTCATCCACCGGCATGTTCATCAGGACGAGTCTCTGGGGGTAGAGCCAAGTCGAAAAACAACAATTAAATATATTTATTTGAAAAAACCCAAGACCCTGAACAGGATAAGCATTAGAAAATGAGTGAATGAATGAAAAAGTCTAGAAACTACTGTGGTGGCAAAGGAACCAGATATTTTCAATTTACAGGATGTGAAATTACATTCACAAAATTAAACTTTTAATGTTAAGTTTTTTTTTCATAAGTCACCACAGTCTTTCCAGTTTTGTAAAGCATTAAATACCAATATGCTCACCAGCCACAATACTAGCCACACTTCCAATTGACATCCAGTTTAGCAGTTATCGAACAGTGCCAAACACAAAGAAAAACCAAGATCTGACTGACATTGTCAGAGGTAGCATTTAAACACTAAATGTATTATTACTGTTGCAATACACTGTATCATACTGAGAGGTGTTTTTCTACTGTTTGGATTGGTGACATGGGCAAATTTAGAAACTTTTCTCAGTGGGATGCAATACATTGCAACGAGGAAAAAACACATTTTTAAATCAATACCTTTCTGACTATGCCAACCAACTATATAAAATGTTATAAAACACGCTTTATTGATTGTATTGAATAGGGCTCAAATGTGGAAGTGTACCTAATGTTGTAGCAACAACCTGTAAACATGGAGGCAATGCTGGGCAGCAAGGCGGCTCATGCACAAAATTAAAGTACGGTAGGTACATGGGCAAAAAAATATAAGATGAGAAGATTCAGCATGTGAATGTTTAGTAAGCCCCTTAGGAAAAAAAACTCTTTTTGAAAAACAGCCACAAAGAGCAAAAAAATAACGTGGTACACACATCCCGATAGTTTTGTTTTTCTTTGAGTAAGAAATAAGTATCAAGAAGTCTCCTCAAATCAATATGCAAATACTTGAAATCTGTCATCAATCTGTATCAGCAAATCTAATCTAGTGCTGTTTTCTTTGCAAATCAAACAAAAATTTACCCTCACCCCTGACTGAATATACAAATGTTGAATGTCTGTGACCAAAACAGTAATTATTTCTTTTCAAATTAAAAGAAAATTATTTGGAAAAAGATGCAGCTTGTGAACTACAGCCCAATGTGTTTATTATAAATTATGAGGCATCAGTTCCCACAGATAGATAGATAGAGATATAGATAGATAGATAGATAGATAGATAGATAGATAGATAGATAGATAGATAGATAGATAGATAGATAGATAGATAGATAGATAGATAGATAGATAGATAGATAGATAGATAGATAGATAGATAGATAGATAGATAGATAGATAGATAGATAGATAGATAGCTTAGCTTCTATTTCTTTGACTAATATTGTTCTTCTTCGTTGTATTTTCCTGGATGTCAGTATACACATTCTTCTCTGGATGTCAGTATACACATGTTGATTTTTTTCCCCAACATGTGTGGATTCCCTCACAATTATATAGAAATATTAAAAGTTAAACACAACAATTAAAAGTTAAAAATCGGAATGTGTGTTTCTTACCGCAGATGTCTGTCAAAAAGCAACGAAAAGACATACCTGCTACAGATGAACACAATGTCAACATGGTCAATGGAAAATGCCATGTCAGCAAATAAATGAGAAAATTTGATCTTGAAAGGTGCGTCCCTTCAGATACATGAAAAGCCTCCTTTGGGTCTACCTTATAAGCCACCTTGGATGGGCATTTCTTGCCAAGGCCAAGGGGTGGCGACATGTTGGTCAACATCTCATACATGTCAGTGTAATGGATGCGACCACTGCGGGTGTCGGCAAGCCGTAACGATAGGAAGATGTAATGGAGGGGAAAAAAAAAAATCACCGAAATGGCAGTGAAGGGGAAATAACAGAATGGTGGAAAAACAAGAGAGAAGATTATTCCGGTGCAACACATAACAGGAAAGAGAAAAACAGGTTGCATTCTTTCTATGCTGATGAGAGCATAGAAATTTCAGAAGAAGAGGGGGGATATCTTGGACAGAAAGAGCAAAGGAATGACAGCCTGGATCTGGTGCAAATGACATACTTACACGGTGCATGCAAGTATGAGATTTTGAAACCAGATCCAGAAGGCAGAAAGAGATAGGCCTCCCAAAATTGGCTTTGCATTTTAGTTAAGCTTCCAGTATCAAAAATCACATGTGAATGCAGAGAGATGCTCTAGATGAGGAAAAGAAAATCCAAATAGTTTTACCTTGTCTGACCCAAAACAACATATTCTGTAGAAAGCACTTTTGACGGATTTTTTGTTTTTTTGGGGGTGTTTCTTCACTATCTTTTCATAGACAGCGATCCACAGCTTAGAAAAGATTTTACCACCATTCAGTACAGTTAACATTAACGCTTTCTACATTAGAAGACATCATTGCACTCAAGCATAAAAATTGGCACATTTTTTATGCTAAACAGCCTCGTTTAGGTACTTGGCTGTGTTCACGCTTACTCCGGCGCAAACCTCCCTTTTCCAAAAGTACATATAACGAAATATCAAAAGAAAATAAACTCCACCCATGTGCGCAATTTGCGCTAGACTTTCATCGAGCATGAATACAGAGTTTAGGCAATAGCCAATTACGGATGACAAGATTAACTTTGATTTTAAAAGTCCGTTCTTTAATTACAGCTAACACGGTCCCTCACTGGTCATGAGCTTTTTTTTGTAAGATGCTGCAAGATACTTGCAGAGATCATTCAGTTTCAACCTCTTTAAAGTTAATGATGAGAGGCCAGCCGCTTGTTTTTTCTCTTGCTTGGCTGAGCAGAGACTGGAGAGCTGAGCAGTTGCAGGGAGAGTGAAAGGAAGGGGAAAGATGGCGGAAAATAACAAAAACAGTGATAATTACAGCATACTTAGGATGCCTTTTTGCTCTGTTGATTGGTGTGCATTGTCCTAAGCAAACAAATAAATGTGTCGTGTCAGCAAGTACTCGGACAACATGAGTAGCTTGCCTGTCCGTCCTTAAATTAGCTCATAGGCTAATTCCTTCATTTTTAGGGCTCCATTAACAATACGGATTTTTGGTGCCCATATTGAAAAAAAAATACAGATGACCAATTATTTGACTGGATAATGTAAACATTTATGGTGAATAAAACAGTAGTTGCCAAATAAATTTTCAATAGGTTTGACAAGCGGATTTTCACTATTCACGGCTATTCCCAGTCAACAAAAAATCATGGCACCTTTAAGGCATTTATACTTAATTTTTGATGCGCTGTGTATTTCATGTTTTTTTTTTTAACTGTGACTTTAGGTTGTGTGTAAACTAGCTTTTGCTCACCTAATCATTGTTGTATAAATGCTGATTTGTTTTGTTTTGAATCAATGGTCCGCAACGTGACCTCATCAACAAATTTCATGATACATATTCCAGGGTGTATATTCCAAGGTGTGATAAACAATATCAGAGTGACTCGTATACGTCTGCTGTAAATCGTTTGATGACATAAAGGTAAAACATTAAAATAATCAGCAAATATCAGCTGCTCTGTCAATTATTTTTAACCGACGTTTGAAGGGCCATAAAAGGTTGATTTAATCGGCCAGCCGATTAATCGGTTGGCTCAAATTATTTTCTATATAAAAGTATTATGATTATCTCTAATTTCTTGAAATGATGACTTGTTGGTTTTCATGAGCTGCAAGCAATGAATTGACAGTTAAAACATTTTGACATTTTCCACTAAATTGACAGTTACTGAGAATAACTCAAATTTTCCCACAATTCAAATTTATGAAGAAGAACCCATCTTTGTTGTACATTGTCTAAATGCTCATCTCTCTGCATTCACATCTGCCCTGCGTGGGCATGGCGAGTCCCGTCCCTTAGTGCCCCGTCACAGGACTGTCATCATTCTTTGACCATCACACCGGAGGAACACACTCCTAAAAGAGTCAAGCAAGGTGGCGAGAATCAGTGAAGACGAAAGAAGAAGAGGGAAGTCAGCGAGGGTCCCACGCAGGGGATGCTGACTGGGTTTTTGTTTCTTTGTTCTGGGGAGAGCAAACCTTGCATGCCACCCTGTGGGGGCAGTTCTTCCCAAATCCCAGGGGAGGTGAGATAGAATGCACAACTTTGTACATCTCCTTATAGTGGAGCCTACCACTGAAAAGAACATAGGAGTCTTTAGATCAGAGAGAGTACAACCTCACAGGCCACAGGAAGGGTGACATTGACCTGAGTGCAGGTTGCTTTTAGATTTAAACACACATTCTAAACACTCATTGGACACTTCATTAAGTACGCACAAGTCAAGCATAAAATACAGCAGACTACAAATTATTATGTTCAATGGTGATACAATGGAGGAGTTCATTTAATTTAGGGAATTTAATTTGCAGTGGTGGAGAATTGCTTTGCACCCAAGCCAAATTCATGTTTTAGTATTTTAATTGAATGCATAGTCTTAGTACAACTTTGGAATTAATTTGTATAAATTAAGTTTGATTTATTTCTGTTTTAGTCATCAGCAAAAGTTTGCTAATTAAATTAGAAAGTGGGAGGCTTGGAAGACCCCGCTTTTTCTCCCCCAATTTTATGACAGTCGCTACTGTTTTTAATTGTTTGCTCATACAATCATTAGTTGGAAACATTATTAGTCTAGAAAAGTATATCAGCTGGTCAGAAATAATTCCAAAGCTTACTTGGTGCACCACCTTTTTAGTGTTGATTATTTTATGCAACAAATTTGATTACAGGGTTCATAAAAAAATTTTTCGTTTACAGTGCAGAATTTGTCATGCTTCTACTTGACGCCGTTAGCGAATCCTCATTATTCATAAGGAATGAGAATTTGTGACAATCTGTAAATGCCCACTCAAAAAGATGTCTAACCTGTAACCGAGGAGTTAAAAAATGTTCAAACATGCTTATTAATTTTCCCATCAACGGCTTTGGCCTATATGAAGCTCTCAATTCAATATAGCTGCTGAGCATCAAGATGCCACTGACAGCGCTGAAGCAGTTCACATATTTAACATGAGAGCAGAACAGAAAATAGGTGAATTTTCAACAGAGGTGTAACAATTCATCAACAACTAATGGATATTCAAATTGAGATAATTATGTTGGATGATGGAGTAATCAATTGGACCTAAAATTGTCCCAATCGTCATTATTTATTTATTTTAGTTTACATTATTACATTTCTTTGGTATTGAATGAACAGACTGTTTATCATTGTGCTTAATCAAAATCAAACATTTACATAAATCTTTTTTAATTATGGAAAACGTTTTTTTCATCTAATTTCTGACAGACCAGGGAGGTCAACAAATCATAAAAAGGTCAAGTTACAGTTATTTTTCTACAATATTTGAAAAAAAAAATGCTGCTCAGGGATGGAAATTAAAACATTCTATTCATCAGTGATAAAATAACTGACAGTTTAGTTGATTAATATACTATTTGTAAGCCGCAGACCTAGTTTTTAGGGAAAAACAGGCTAGTTTTGTTCAAAAATTGTGTAAATAGGCGAACTTAAGAATTTGAGATTATTGTTGGTCTAAGTACCTAACGAAGTGGCCTGGCAAGGTCTTCAATTCCCGAAATTTTCTTAAATGTTATCACATATTGAACCTGTTCTATACTATATACATCAAATATGATAATACGCCTGTTCAAACAATAAAATGACACATTTAAACCAAGACTGATTGAAACTGACCAGGCAGCCCGATCGTACTCCCCCCAGATTCGAACAAACTCGTCCAAGTGGTGCGGGCCCAGGATGGATGAGTCTCGAGTCAGGTACTCAAAATTATCCATAATCACAGCCACAAACAAGTTCAGCATCTGGTCAGAAAGATAGTTCAGACATATTTTCAATTCTGAAACATGAAGGTACAGGAAGAAAACGTAAGGTGAGATGGTGTTCTGTTTTCTTACCAAGAAGGAGCTAAAGAAGATAAAGGACAC
Source organism: Hippichthys cyanospilos (assembly GCF_059441005.1). NCBI lineage: Eukaryota > Metazoa > Chordata > Actinopteri > Syngnathiformes > Syngnathidae > Hippichthys > Hippichthys cyanospilos. The sequence goes on along the minus strand of NC_142378.1, from coordinate 8,799,335 downwards.
AAAATAGAAGTAAGCAAAGTCTGAACCGCAGCCTCCCTCCTGCTCAGTGTTTAGTACAGGTAAGGGATTGGAGGGGTCCGTCTCACAATGCTGTCCCCCCAGACAGGACAACATGATCTCCTGCCATGACTCGCCTGTGGCACTCCTGCAAAAAACAATTCCTTTTTAAAAAAAAACAACAACAAAAAAATAAAATCACATTTAGCCCGGCCCTTTCTTCCTTCACTATCACATTCAACACTTAAGGAGTTTAAGTGCTTCACTGCGGTATCCATCAGCTTCTGACAACAAGTGGCCCTTTGGGTACTTTTAGAAGCATAGCCTTACAATTGTAACCTAGCAACATCATCCCAACAACAATGAGGCGCCACAGTGGAGCAGTGAATGTGAACCGGCGGGTGTTAAATGTCAATTTGGATCTTGGACTTGCTCCCAGATTGTGTCGCATTCATAATGCAAATTGTGTTAAATAAGAATGTTCAAACACATATAAATGGAATGCAACTTGAAGCTAGCCACTTTTACCAAGCATGTGTTATTTGACAGGTAGTCCAGAAACAAAGGGAATTCCAATAGAGCCTTTGTTATTTGATGCCATTTACCTGAAGAGCAACATGAGAGCGCCAGAGAAGCTCTTGAAGTTGTTGTGCTGGTTAATGTGCGTCTCCTCATTCAGCTTAATGTTGCCAAACACCTGATTCATAAGTTACAAGTGACAATCTGATTAATGCAGTGCAAATTTCCAAGACTTTCTGTGTTGCCCTAATTTTAAAAGTCTCATAGGAAATAATGTAAAGTGAATTATCTCAATTATTTAAGGATACCTTCATAGAACCTTAGTGGGTTGGTCTGTTTTTCTTTTTTAAGTAGTGTAGTCTAAAAGATCAAATAAAGTATATGCATCTGACCTGCATGCCGATGATGGCGTAGATGAAGAAGAGCATGGCGATGAGTAGGCAAACGTAGGGCAAAGCTTTGAAGGACTGCACAAAGGTCCACAGAAGAATCCGGATGGTGTAGCCTTGCCTCAGCAGCTTTATCAGACGCGCCGCTCTGAACAGCTTCAAGAAACTCATGTTGAACGTATCCACAAACTGGGGGAGGGAATGAAGCTATATATTAGGGCTGTCACCATCGAATATTTTTACAATCATTCTTACGTTTTCATTTAATTGAATAATCAGAAGAAATCACATTCTACATTGCAGATTGCAAACACATTTTCCCGTAATTGCTGTATTTTAACCGATTACTTTTTATTCTGAATTGCTCAGTAAAAAATCACAACAACTAAAAACAATCAAGCAAAGTCACACAAAAGGGACTGATGTTATACTCACCAAACTTTTTGAAATTGATTGAATTACTCGTTTGGTCATTCTTTTCAAAAGTAAAAGGAGATGTTTGCAAATGGCGTATGAACCTCACACACACACATATATATTATATATATGACATTTAAGAAATGCATACTCCTACATGTGTGCTCCAATCGGCCAAAAGAGTCCATTGTAGTGTCAAAATTTCAGGCAACATCCCCCATAATTTGACACGTTACATGTATCAAGGTAACAACCAATCACAGCTCAGTTTGCTAATAACCAAATCCAGAAAACAGGTGAGCCCTGATTGGTCATTTACCTAAGCCTTGAGCTTGTGATGTCATTTTCAGTCGACAAGTAGAAATATGTGTTCGAAATGTAATACATGCACATGAAAAATAATTGGAGAAATTGCTTTAAATACATTTGCAACAACACAGTTCAAATACAACCACGGTAGGCACAAATGGTCAGGAACTCTTCTCTATTTCACTTTGGCATTCACCTGCAAATCTACTATTATCTCTGTGATGCTGCCGAGCACGGTGATGAAGTCAAAAATGTTCCAGGTGTCTCGAAAGTAATTCTGTGGAGACACAAAAGACGGTAGGGATCATTTTGAGACGACCACGCCACATGTCAGGTGTAGGTTTGTTCCTCCTCACCACCAAGCCAAATGCCATTATCTTGAGGACACACTCAATGGAGAAGAGAACGGTGAAGGCTGTGTTCAGATGCTTGAGGACAGCTTCGTAGGCGGGCGGGGCTGAATAATACTGCACACACAGGCAACAGGATTTAAAACACAAGAATCCCTTTGACAGCTACAGGTTGATGGAAGATTCCTCCAGAGCCAGAAATAGCAGGCAAGTCTCTTCACCGCTCATCTGTCGCACTATAAAAAGGAGTCGTTCCTTCGGGGCCGGCAGCCACCGTTAATGAGGTCATGCTAAATAGCAGCCCCTGGACGTTAAGGATCAATATTTAATACAGGCTGAGTCACCCTTCGGTTTGAGAAATTGAGGGAAATAAGACAATTTGAGGAAATAAATAGCAGTAAGAGAGCTCTGGAGGATATCAAGGCCTAAACATTGAAATGAAGATCTAAAGAGATCCGGCTAAGTCATGTTTTGTGCTTCTATTGACAGATATTTTTACTTGAAATGTTCCTCTCATTACTTTTTACTTGAATTATTTTTCGTCCACCATATTTTTTGGTATGGTGGCTTTGTTTTGATTTAGCCCAATAAATTCTGCCTCTCAACAGATGTTGGCCATACAAACAAAGCATATGATTAAAAAAAAAAAAAAAAAAAAACTTGTGCTTTATAAAATGTGCTTTAACCTATTTAACCATTTTCAGCAATAAAAAGTAACATTTAGTCTATACTTAGTTTGATCATTACTGCAAAATGAATACCTTTTAAAACATATTTCTACTTTTGCTGTTGACTGATAACATTACTCGTATCAAGGTAACAACCAATCAGAGATCAGCTTGCAAATGTCACGTGACCAAATCCAGAAAACGGTGAAAAGGTGGCGTGATTGGTCATTACAGGAGCCTTGAACACATGATGTCATTTTCAGTTAACAGCAAGCAGCAAAACATGCATTTAAATTGATTAATTGTTGCATGAATTACTTGGATATAGTACAAGAAAAAAATCATGGTTATCAAATTAAGTACAGTATAGAGAAAATATTAACTTTGCATTGCTGAAAATAGCTAAACAAGTAAAGTATTATTGGTAGTATGTTTATAGTCGTATAAAATAGAAAAAACATATCACCTCCATTGCACTATATTAAAAAAAACACACATTCAACAAACGGAGTTTTATTAAAGTTTGGCGAATGAGTGCATAAATCCCTCACCTTCATCATGAGCACGATGGTGTTGAGAGCGATCATGGCCAGGACAGTGTATTCAAAAGACGGCGAGACCACAAAATGCCACAGTCGGTACTGGAATGTGTGCCGGTTCTGAGGCATATAACGGGTCAGCGGCTTGGCGCTGATGGCAAAGTCGATACATGCCCTCTAAAGTGAAAAGAACAAAAGCATTAGTGGAATACTGCAGGGAGGACACTAAGGATTCAGCCATGTACTCCTGCTCAAAGACGTTTTTGTGATATGTGAAAATGAGACCAAGATAACTGACGTCAAAGCTTTCTCAAACAATAACATGACTCAAAATAAATAAATAAATAAATAGGGGAAGTTTACTGTGGTTCTTTTTTTTGTGTAATTCGTTTTTTGTAATGCATTTGTTTGCCTTTCATTTTGTATGGTAAAAATAATAAAACCATTCATTAAAAAAAAACAAAAACAAAACATCACATTAACACACATGTTGGATGCAGCACATACCTACCAAATTTACCATGCCACTGATGAACATAAAAAAAAGTTCAGAATTTGACTTTCCTGTCTTTATTGGTTTCTAGAAAGATCCTAAAAGTTTTGTGCTAACACTGACTCCTGTTTGGAACTCAATCATTCTCCCCCACCTTGAATAAAGTAACAAAACACGATTGCTATCTGCTATATTTTCAGAGGGAATAGCATTCGGAGCTGCCAAAATTGTCTGCACACCTTGTTATTGTCTGCCGCTGAGTCGAATTTCTTCTTTTCTTACATCCTGTGATGGATAAATAAAATATATCTGCCAATCCCTCACCTCATTCTTCTCCAGGCTGCACTCTTCCATCATCTTATCACCCTGCTCCTGGAAGGTGATGATGATGAGGGCCACGAAAATGTTAACAAAGAAAAAAGGAAAGACCACAAAGTAAATGACGTAAAAGATGGACATCTCCATCCTGTTGCCGTGGCTTGGTCCCCTGTCCTCTTCGGTTACGTCCACAGAATGTTGCAGGACCCTGCAGGATAACAACCCAGCGCTTGTTATCATACATTTTAAATGGAGACCTGATCATTTTCTTCTCAACTCGTGCTAAATGTATCCTATCTCCATAAAAATTCTTCATTGTATATAAAATTGTACATGATTGCAGTGTAAATCAAAGTTATGCATTACTGTTCTTGTAAAGGCAGAATTTATAATACAGTGCTTGTATTTTATGCAATTTGGAGTAACATGTAAAAAAAGAATGCTTCAGTTTAATGTAATGGCTCTTCTACCTCTTTTTTTGGCATGTACGCCTGGGCTACATCAAGAATATCATCGTACAAACATCTAACTCTAAATGCAACATTAACATTAGCCGTTCTTCACCGCTGAAAAACTATTCATGCCTTTAGGTATTGTTATAGTGTTTGTTAACATGTGTTGCTCCACCGTTTGTCTTCAAATGTCATTGATGAAAAGGTTCTAACCCTGCGACACAAATGCGGACATTAGCTGTCATTGGTTTTGCATTGTTTGTTAGCATTAAGCTAAACTGACTAAAGCTAAGTGATTGTTTTAAAATACACAATGTGCAATTCTATTTTTATGTTGAGTTTGACATTGACCTTTAAAAGAGGGACGCAATAAAGTTTGAGTTTCTTTTTTTTTGATGAAACGTTTACTGTTTGTGAAACAGCTGCTTGTGAAGTGAGTTGAGTTCCCTGCTGAGATATCTCAAATTTTTACTTGACAGGCAAAGCAAAAAATAAATGGCTGAATGGCAGCTCATATGTTCCAAAAACATGAGATATTGTGGCATTGGTACCCCATCTTCGACTGCATTTAATATTGTATAATTTCCCAAAATGCTGAGGTACTTATCTTCTCGTCAAAGTACTTCCCTGCTCAAATGTCCCCCTGGCATTTGAAGAATGATATGATGATAAATTATTAAATTAAACCATTAAACGGCTGTGGTTGATTTCCGAGCCCCGCCGGTGAAATATAGTCTAACCTTGGAGTAAGATGAATGATAAAACCTTGCTCAAATGACTTCCATAATCACGTTTTTTTCATCGAAAAAGCCAACGTTGAAATTGCTCATGGATAGATGTGCATTATAGGCACTCACTGTGGCCAGCCCTCCCCCGTGGAAACAGTGAAGAGAGTCAACAAAGCCCAGATGATATTGTCGTAGTGGAACTCGTGTCTTTTCCAATCTCGTTTTTTCACCTCTTTCTTGTCCTTCCCGTAGTCTATATAGTAACCTCTGTACAGGAGAGAAGAAGATTGAAAATAGTATCCAGCTTTTTTAAGGAAAAGTATTAGAACATTTATTAAAACAAATTTTACTAAAATCTAAAAGAAAAAAAAAACTCCAGATGATGCATGTGACTTGAGCCAAAATTGCCTCGTGCATTAAACTAAATGAAAATGTTCGGCTTTCATGAGACATAGTACAGAATACCCAAGAAGCTACCAGCTGTTTTTTTCTGTTGTTGTTTTTTTTTTTGTTTGTTTGTTTTTTGAGGGGTTTCTTGTTATTTTTTTTTAATTCATAGGAACACTGGTTAACTAACTAACTAACTAACTAACTAACTAACTAACTAACTAACTAATACTCAAGGGCTCAAATCTTTGATTTTCAAGATGACAAATGAATCCCTACGCAAAGCACTTCATTATATCTTTAATAAAGAATGCATGCTTTCTGAAATAATTGAAAGACTACCCAGTACTTAAAATGTAGCCTGGACAGATTTAGGATGGCAACCAATTTGATAAGCATCTCCGATCATTTGTATTGGTGAACCCGACAGGACACCTGCCATTGTGTGCTAGCACAAGCATTGGCGTGAACAAGTAAACACACGTAACTGACACTTCTATTAATAAATGAATTACAGATTCTTATATGTTTGAAAACATTACCTAAAATTAAATTTGTATTTAGTGCAAAGTGTAATTTTTCATTTGGAAAAATCATTGACATTATTTCGTTTTTTTTATAAAACAAAATTTCATCAGGGGTGTGTTGACATTTTTCCCCCAATGTTGTGTGCCAACCAACCTACCTACCTTCCTACATACCAACTGCGTTAAAGGGATAGTGTGTAAGATTTAGACCGTTTTTCATAACAAACAGCAGTAGTTGCTGCAGGTGCTGCACTTCCCATTGCCCGTAGCCATAACAAACATGGCCGCCTCCGGAGAAGTGCTAGACCTATTATATTTAAAACATACTGTTTGCCATTAAGAACACATTCATTTGCAAGTTTTTTGAAAGTTAGAATCATTTAATTGATTCCTCTTTTAATGAAAGACAGTCTAAATCTTACACACTGTCCCTTTAAGAGAATAAAGCATAATGATTTTAATGTTATACCTATGACGCGTTTGCATGGGAGATGCTACGATATAATAGATTCTACATCCATTATAAACTGATTTTCTTAGCATTGACATGCATGTTCTGAGGGATATTACTTGCTTAGTGATGTCTCATGCGGGGTCTTTAGAAATACGCAAAAGAGCAACAGAGTGAGTCGAACGAAAATTATTACTGGCAGTCCTTCTCCGTGTCCTTGGAGCTGTCGTTGCAGTAGAAGAACTTCCCCTTGAAGAGCTGCACGGCGATAACGGCAAAGATGAACATGAACAGCTTATACACAATCAGGATGTTGAAGACGTTTTTCAGGGACGTCACCACGCAGTCGAACACGGCCTACGGACAAACAAATACAACAGTCAGACTTTCGTCATGTAAAAATATGCATCAAGGCAAGATAATTTAGAGCAGTGGTATCTGAACTGCGGCCTGGGGGCCATTTGCGGCTTGCCATTACTTTCTCATGTGGCCAACACTACATTTGAAAAATTTCACACAGCCTGCAAGGCTAGCTGGCAGAATGAGAAGGGTAATAAATTGGTTAATGTATTCCTGATCTGTTCATATCAAAACACTAAAAAAAAAAAATGTATATTATATATATATATATATATATATATATATATATATATATATATATATATATATATATATATATATATATATATATATATATATATATATTGGATGAACCTCTAAATTCAAACCATTTTTAATGCAAATGGAAAAACATCCAAAAGTCAAGCTAAACTTGGCAGAAGCTCTGACCTTGAGTTTTGGAAGTCTCTTGATGGTCTTCAAGGGTCTGAGCACACGCAAAACTCTCAGTGATTTGATGGTTTTAATGTCTCTTCCTTTGTTATTCCTGTGAAAGATGAAACAGTATGAGCATTCAAATGATGTAGCGTGATGATTTCTCTATATTTGCAGCATATTTGACATGACAAGACAAAGTTTCATTTGAAGAGCATTACCCCATCACATTACTGCAGGCAGTCCCACAAGGTCACCATCCAGAGACAGGAGAGACAAAGAGAGGGTCATGCACAAAAACCGTTTTGAATGGATTACAGGAGATACGCTTCCACAACATCCAAACACAGCAAAACAGAAGAAGAGGCAACAAGTAGCTTGGACATGAACACGTTTTGGCAGTACAGCCTAAATCAATGTGGCAACTGACGTGAGGGCGAAGGCCACCAGAGCTCCCACCACCACTATGAAGTCTAGAATGTTCCACAGGTCTCGGAAGTAGGAGCCGTCGTGGAGGAGCAGACCCTGGTCGATCATCTGAGGGCCAAAAAGCAGGTGTCATTTCTCTAACATCATTTTCCAGTTAAAAGACAGCCATTCTGACAGTGACAATCAAACTACATAAAATATTCTCTGTGAGAAAATATCATTACAGTGGTGCCCCAGTGTATTGGTTTTTGAAATACAGTGATTCTGTAATTCGTATCTTTATTGTTATAGTTGTAAGGAACAAGAACAACACCAAACAATGCTATTTCATAAAGTATTAAGGCATGGGCTCAAACCCCAAAACAGCAATCAGTGTTTGCTTATTATTTAAACAGCAAAGCCATTCAGAGTCAAAATATACGTCATAGTCCAACAAACAAAAAAATCAATTTGATTAAAATAGTAAATGGGGTATGCTTTATCTCCCCTGAAGCACTTTAACAAGTCTTCACATTCACTCTTTTGGATCATATTTGATGTGTACCAACAGCAGCCTATGCGCAAACCTAGCCATACCAACCCATGGAAAGGTTTTTATTTGTAATTGTAATGTAAATTATTCAACTCCAAGACAAAAAGTCATTTTAAATCCATCAGTGTCACCCATGTCGTGCTAGCTGGCTAGATCCAAGCTAAAAGAGGATTTCTCCAGTCTGAATCCAAACTGCAAACTTTCTTTGCGCTAACATGGCGTGAAAAGCTCACGGCGAAGTAACGGCAAAAGTCTTACTTGAGATAGCCTTCGTTAACTGATCACTCAAAAAGTTCATGCAATGCTCATTAGCTGGCAAAAAACACAAACTGTCATTCCAGTATGAATAGATTATGTCTTGAACCATCAACCAATGAGTTAAAACCTGGTAGAAAGACTTTTGATTTTCAGGGGCTGAAATGGATTACGGGCATTTCAAATGATTCGGAAGCAAAATATGTTTGACTTAAGAGTACAATGAGTCTCAGGGATGTCACGGAACAAAAAGTGAAACATGAACGTCAAATACTGAGCCAGACAAGCAAAACAAGACAAGACAAGCCCCAGCTTACCCTCAAGTTCATCATTCATTTTTCAATCTGCGATTCCACACTTTCTGAATCGTCCGCAGCGTATTTGCATATTTTGATGTATTTTTCTTAGCACTGCGCATAAGTCAGTGGTTGGTCCGCAGTGGCTCTATTAAAAATAATTGCCCCCAGCTGGATTGCGGCAACCATTCCAGTCTACCTCCTGGCATCTTTTCACTGAAAAGGCATCTCTATTCATTTGCGCAGTCACCTACCTTAATAATCATTTCAAAGGTGAAGACGCCAGTGAACACATAGTCGAAATAGCGCAGGACCTACATGAGAGCAGAAAGAAAAAAACAGAAGCAATTAAGTGCCATTAAAAAGTTAACTCGTGGAAGTTTATTGTTAAAGTAACGTTCGTTTTAAAATTCAAAGGCTCTCGGTGTGTGCTTTCACATGCAAAAATATCTTGAAACATAATAGTCGAGAAAAAGAACTTGCCGCTCTAATTGCAGTTTAATTGTCTCCCCCATTAGTTGCCAGTAGCCCCATTTTGCAAAACAACGTCAGAAAATGTAGTCTTCTGACTTTTCATGCTATTTGAATGCACACGGATTATTAAATCGCACCTCAGGAAATTGATTCACAACAGGGTGTAAAAAAAATCTGGATTCTAAATGTGAAATGCCAAGTATGAAAGCGCAAACCTTGTTCCAGTCGGAGGTGGTGGCCACAGGGTCCTCCGCGGCGAGCGCGATGCTGCTTGCGGCAATGACCAGCAGGATAGACATTTCAAAGTACCTGAGGTTCACCACGTAGTGACATGCTCGCCGCACCCTGAGGACAAGCAATACACAGCAAGAGCGAATGAAGCCACAGCAAGAATGAATTGGGAGGTCTGATGAAGTTTTGGGGGAGTGGCTTAAACTACAGTCTTTTTTCCAGGCTTATACTATGGCCCTTGCTAGGGAAATGGCAGAAGATTTTTTCCTCCTCATCCTTTGTGATTTTCCTTCCTTATCTAAGACCTCGGCGTGCCGCACAGTGGCTGCATACCAACAGGCTTTGCTGTTCTGCATTTCCCTGCTATTTTTGTCTCTTTTAGATACATCAAGCATGTTTCACTGAATTTCATCGCCTTTAACTTGTTTCCATTACTTCAATATTACCAGAACAATCTGATATACGAAGTTGGCCATGAGCGCTTACGGATTGTCCGGCTTGAAGATGAACATGCTGTCAGGCGTCACAATGTTGACTGGTTTAAGGTCTTCAGCTTCTTCCTTCTCACGCTTGGAGGCTTCAGGGTCCTTGCTGTTAACTTCAGAGGCAACAATAGGAAAAAGATGTGCGCAACGATAATCACCTGAAACCGTTTGGAACATCCGTCAGTTACCAGTGATGGTAGAAAGTTCTATCGATGCCTCCATGTCGGGCATTTCCACGATGGCGCTGGAGCTGAGTTGAGATTTATCCAAGTCTTCTTGGTTGCTCTCTTCTAAAGCAAGTGGACACATGGCTTCCTCTTGAGGGATCTCAGCCTGCTTTTGGACACTGGAACAGCTGTCTGCTTGCTCAGCGTCCTCTCGCTCATTTTGATTCCCGTGCCTGAAACGATACCCTGAATGAGTCTCTGATTGTCTGCTCCCCCCCCAAAAATTCTTTATAGGGATTTACTGATGAACATCCTTTTAATATTTTTTCCCAGGTTTTGATGTAATCATCTCACTGATAATAAGAGTTGTGTGCCATTGCTTTATGATTTATTGTGTTGATTTAAGGAATAATGAACATACTTAGCCATTTTTAGGATGAAAACAAAGATTTCATCTACATAATAATTGGAGAATAAACTCACAACCTTGAGGTTGTGCCAAACTTGTGCCACCACCTGAGCAACGTTTTGTTTTAATAAAGAAGTAAAAAAGTGTTCTCAAACACTCCTTTTAAGTTTTATTTTTAATTCCTGATTGAAAAATGTTTACTCGTTTTTTGTAAATACCACATTTTTGTACTTTTTTTAGTGTATGATGCTGTTGATTGCTAATGAAAAATTGTGATTTTAAAGGGTTGTAACTGTGCATTAAAAAGAATCATTTTATTAAATTTATTGAAGATAAATTGTTAACTTTTTAACTGCTGAAAATTCATATTGATAACTATGTTTGGTATCCCTTTAAATATAAAAACAAGTGGGTGCACTACTTGCCTACAATCATCAAAAACATAACTGATTCTGAAAAATTGTTGCAATACGAACATGACTTCTGATTTTAAAATTTGATATAAAATATATGATAACTGTCAGGTTTAATTGTGAATATCATTTGAGGAAGTGTTAAGTAGGACTTACAAGATCAGAATTTTGGAGACGATCACTGATAATGCTAACAGATCAACAAATCGATCCAAAGATGGCCATATTTATTTAAACAACTATTTATAGTATTTTGCTGTACAGTCGATTCCTGGCATTCATCAGGGATTGAGACTAGCACAAATTCCACTCAAATGCATTGGAAAACAATATTAATAATAATAAAAAACAATATTGATCAAACAAAGACTTTAGTATTAGTTCACAGAATTTGGTTTTAATAGTGAAGTCTGTGAATGGAAACAGTTAAAACCTAAAAATATTCCCCCAAAAGTCAATACAAGGAAATTGGGGAGTCCATACCTGTTCTTCTCAGGATTGGATTCCTCTTCCTTCTCTCTCTCCAGCTCCTTCTCCTCAACTTTTGTTGGAGCCATCCCCCTCTCCCTGCTCACAGAACGACTGGCCGAGTGGTTTCCCTTCCAAAGAGATGACCCTTGACCTTCAGTCCCATTCTGATGGCTACGCAGCGCCTTTCTGCCCCTGAACCCGCCGACGTCGCCGTTGTCCGGCGGTCTGAATTTCTTCACGGCCTTGTGTTGATGATCGCAGTTCAACCTGGGGCTCTTTCGCTCACCGATTCTGTTGCGACTCTCGTCGACATCAATGCTGGGCTCTGGCGTGGGCTCAGGGGGATTCTCAGGGGTAGCGCTCAAGGGGTCCAATATCTCTTGAGGCGACGCTGACACGGGGGGTTCGGGAATAACAGCGGAGAGAACGCCTTCAAAAGCCATCCCCGGAGAGGTCTGGTTCTTGGTTGGTGATCCCAGTGGAGCCGCAAGAGGATCAGAAAGACATCTCAACCCGCCCGGCGGAGTGGCCTGCATAACCTTGCGGTGCAGGGACTGCGGGCGGCCATGTTGGGACTGGGCCGCGGCGGCGGCGGGTCCGTCCTTCTCCTCTGCGGGGCCGCTGAATAAAATCTCCCGGCTGGACATCTGACGGTGTCTCCGCAGCTGGCTGGTCCTCTGCTCCCACACGGACATGGTCATCCTCTTTCTCCGCTCTCGCCTGGACATGAAAGAGTTAGATGGGTTGAGTGGCGGGAGGGGGTGGCCCTCCTTGACGCTGCCCCGCGCCTCCTCCAGCGAGCGGGAATAGGTGGGTCGGCTGCGATGGATGGCTCTTTTTCTGTACAGGTAGGGACGCCTCCTACGGCTTCCTCTGTAGACAGAAGGAAAACACACATACATTTATCACTATGAGTAACATTTTAGAAAAGAAAGTGAAATTGAAAATGGCTAATTGAAGATGTTTTACTGTAACATGTATTTATTGCTGATCCAGGTGTCAAATATTTTTATTTTGCATTTTTGTGGAACCTCTGAAGGCGAACAGCACTCTTGTCAAAGAAATCCAAAATTGAAAAGATGTCCCTCATTAAGAATTTTTACACAGTTGTTTGTGTTTGGCATAGAATCTTCATAATAAGATGTTAAAGAAAAAGAAGATGCAAAGAGAAAAAGGAAAATATCCTCCTGAGACCCAGTCTAATCATTTTAGTCTATGAAAGTAACATATGGCTCAAAAATAAAATCTCTATTTTCTTCAATCATTCTGAAAAATTGAGATTTTAATCTACTTTAATGAAAGAAATAAACCCAACAAACGTTTGTTTAAAGGTTGGATTTATTTAAATGGAAAATATTGATTTAAGTACGTTGCTTAAAGGGATAATTAATTTAAGCAGTAAAAGGTTTATATTTTGCCACTCAATATTTTTTTACTAAATTATTTGTATGCAGAATCTTTAAAAATCTGCTTTTCTACTTGAAATCAACATCACCTGTGCTCAAGGCTCGGGTAATGACTAATCGTTGTCACCTGATGGTGATGTGACACTCATAACCGTGATTGATTGGTACTTACCTGAGCCTTTACACATGGGATATTTCATTTGATTTGAAATTTTTTCAAACTTTGCAAGTGTTGATCTAAAGGAGTGTCTAAATGGAGGCACTGAAAGAGTTAGTACTGAGAAAAAGAAAAAAAAACCTTTTACAACAATTGGTAATTAGCACCTGTTGTAAACTACTCTTGTAAACCACCCATCCAAGCATTCTGCCACTTTTGCAAAATCTTGTTTAGCTAGTTTTCAAATCATTGGTATTTAAAATGGAAAATGAATACATTTTATTTGATTTATTGCCAAGCCCTACACAATATTGGACATTTGTTTTTGGTCTATCTCTTCTGACTCATTCAAGCTAGTCTACTAAGTCCTTGTGTCCTCAGTAGAGGATATCTTGGCCTTCCAATAAGGCACAGGTGTCGAACTCCAGTCCTCGAGGGCCGGTATCCTACATGTTTTCAAACCTTTTCCTTCAAAAACACCTGATTCAAATGATTGGGGTCATTTCGAAGCTCCAGCAGAGCTTGCTAATGAGCTAATTATTTGAATCAGGTGTGTTGGGGAAAGAAAATCGGAAAACACGCAGGATGCCGGCCCTTGAGGACTGGAGTTCGACACCTATGCAATAAGGGCTTATGCGTTTGGGTGGAATGCAATTAACTTTGCTGTCTTGCTGACACTCAATGGACACAGTGTATAAAAATTACTAGATTGATTCTTAGGAGGATATATAGGTGCATCTCAAAAAAGTATATTAGTGTATTGTAAATTCATTTGAGTGAAACTTCTAGAAGTGCGTGCCAAATCCCAAAAATGCGAGGGCACATTGTATTCAAACTTGAGATGATGAACACCGTTTTCCTTCTATATAAGATCTTATCATCAAAACATTAAAAATAGTGATATTTCAAGGTGTAATGAATATTTATTTTTATGCTATGTTCAGAAAACATATTTTTATTAACAGTTACGTATGAATGAAGAATACAATACTGTAAATTAACATAATGTAATTTAAAATCTAATGAGTCATCTATTTTTATTTTGTATTCCAGATAAATATGATGCATCAAAAGAAGCATCTAAATAATGAGTTGATACTTGTAAATACATAACAACAAATGTATTTAAACCATGCGTGGGCATGGAATATTCGTGTATAGCAATGGTCAGAAAGGTACCACTTCAGCCTCAATTTGGACCAATTTATATTACATAGGTTAATGTTAAAAAAAAATGTAAGTTCACATTCTGTGTATGACCTTGAATTTCTGCTTTGAGATTATGTTTCCCCACAATATTCTAATTTAATAGGCAAGTGGACTCATTAAAATTGGCATTAGCAGCATCACCGCAAAATCGAATCAACTTTAGGATTTATTATTAAACGTTGTTAACCTATGTTTACTCGGGTGAAAATTAAGATAAAAATATTTTTAACGTTTAATGCTTCCCCAACACAAATCATCTTCATTTTTACTGTGCAGAATGCAGGTACAGTTCACATCTTTTTGCTTTATTTCCTTTTGCTAAATTCATTGGCCAGCATTCCAAAACGAATTGCGTTCGACTTGAAGAGTTTCCTCTGAATTTTATGAATATGAAAAATGGTGAAAACTGTTGTGCATAGCAGATGCTGTAATCAAATGCTTAACAGCAAGCCGTTTCATTTCAAAATGAGACCATTGATTTACTGGATCACTGCTGACGTTTTTGCCAGAATTATTGTGTCTGCTTTCAACAGGAAGAGTGAAATGCGGAGGCATGAATAGAACAAAATATGTGACCTGGAGCATGAAGGGAAATGAGGCAAGTGTGTCAAAGCCAGTGAAGAAGGTTGAGCAGGTGTGAGTGAGACATTCATAGAGGTGAACAGTAACGGAGCAGTACGTGCTACTTACTGGAGCGTGGACTCTTGTGCGGTCCGTGTTATCAATGGTTGAAAACAAGACATTAGTGTATTGGTGAAAAGAGACAAAACAGGCTGGGAGACACACAGCAAAAGATGCACATCCTTGGAAATTAAATTGGAGTTATTTGTGGGAAGAATTTGAAATTCTAATCATTTCCATATTATGAACATTATTGGGTTTGTTTTTTTTTACAGAAAATGATGTGTGAATGCTGAAAGACGTTAATATCAAAGTGAATTTTTAACTCTTTCAGTTCCATCGATAAGAATTTTCGTCATGTAAAATACTTAGGTTGTGCGCCAGTGAAAAGAATTCTCATCAACTACGTTTATTTTTAAATGAATGGATAGAAGACACTCGTGGCCAGCACTCCTCTTAATATTGAGCCAATCGAGCACTGTTGTGATGCAGTCATATGTATAGACAAACTGTTATTTTGAAATCAAAATAACATTTCCCCTTTTTTATGTTCATGTTTTATGGAAGGAAAGGATTGTTGAAACATTTTACATGCTACTAAAAAAATATTAGTCACTGCTGTGCACACCTTTTCACAAAAAGTTCTTTTTCTCTATTTGTCCAAAATAGCTTGGTGTCACTATTTTCAAATAAATAATGGTATATGGTCAAATCTTACTTTCTTTTTCTAAGTAAAGAATGGAATCCAATCTTTCGTATGGTACCACACATGTCAAGATGCAATATTCTGTCGGACTTAAAAGATGGGTCAAGCTGCTCGTAATCTAGGGGTTGCCTTTTCAGATAACGCATGGCACTGAAAGAGTTAAAGAAAGACACTAACACCAGCTAATGAAGACTTTTCCAAGAATTGTGGAATTTTGGTCTTTGAAAATATAATAGCGCTCACGATGTTTGCTTCCATCAACAATGTAATGGAAATGGACCTACGTGTTATCATATAATCACAGTGAAGCAGCATGTGGCTCATTAACGCCAGAGGTTTGTGATCATGAGGCAGCATTGTTCAGTATAATTATGACAGCAGGTGCTCTGTTAATCAGAAATCTGCTCTGCTCAATTTCTACTATTCCTTGCAGGGAATAAATCAGAAACACAACCCCTGCTGTTTCCAAGTGTTAATTACAGTAATATGGAAAATATTTCCAAAACACATGTTTACAAGTTGCTTTGCTGATCCTCTGATTGAGCATCATTATCATTCTTTGTAAAAGCAGATTGTTTATCGCGTTGGCTCGCATGATGAGACTGTAGCCAATGTTGATATTTAATGTTGCTTCATAAACACCATATCAACGCCATGCGACTTATGAGAAGGGAATAGCAAAGAAACAATTTCAGATTCACCTTGATATTTTGGTTCTACAAAGTGTTATTTAATTTGATAAAGGAGTGGAATATTGTATTAATTAGGAACGCAATAAAAATGAGAAATGCTACGCTCATAACCAAAACACCAAAAAAAAGCCTTTTTTTTTCGCATTAGGGCGGCTTCAGGAATGAACTGTAACATCACAAGCAGCATTCCAGTCTGTAATTGATTGAAGAACAAGAAATAGAAATAACTATGGCTCTTGTTGCCTTAATACCTGTTTATGCTTGTTATAAGATTCATATATCTCAAGACACCACTACATCGCATTTTCAATCTGTCCCAAAAACTTTTTGGGAATACTGCATATGAACTAATCAATGTGCAATTGCAATTGTGCCAATATTTGCATCTCATCATTCACATTTCATGTGTTTTTTTTTACTGTCATGCTAACATAAATTCCACCCACATTATAATTAAAATATAATTTCCAAATAATTTGCTGTGTATCTCCACTGGAGCCAAGTGACACATTGACAAACAAGATGGCTGTCACGTCTGATCGTTACAAAAAAAAAAACATTCATAAACATTCATAAACACTGATAAAACAGCAATGATCACGGGACATCTCAGATTTTCACAATTACAACAGCAACAACAACAACGATGAGTTTTTACAGCAAAGTAAGAAAGGGAGCAATATGTTCTGGATGCAGCTCAGATCATGACCACCACCTTCAAGCACTGACACGTCCTCAGGTCATGCTTGGCCAACTTAATGCGTGAATTCAGGTAGAAGCAAAATATTCCGGGGAGGGTGCACAATGGATGAGCAATTCAAAGTCTGACAACGTCTCAGCAAGGCTATTGCAATTTATGATTTTCTTCCTATTATCATGCCAACCAAACACATGCAGAGAAATTATCTTCGGCTCCCATCCGACATGCCGCAACTTCTTATTTTTCCCTCCTGCCGCCATGCAAGCTTCTTCAAGGTCAGCAAGTGCACTGGCTACCGAAATGAGATAAAGTTCAGAGAGTCCTCCGTGCATACAGATGCCCGTGTGTTCCAGTCTTCGCTCTCGAATGTGACGGGCAGCCGTCACGCTGGCTCAGCTCAAACTAAGAGGCGTTTTTTCTCTTTCAGCCTGTGTATTTTCATTTGAAAATAAAAGGCAAGAGGGGAAAAGGGTTTCACATGCCCATACAACAAACGTGTTTCCCGTGCACAGAGTGTAAAAAGGCAGCCCACAATCCTGTCATGCACATGCGCATAATAAAACGCTCTATGGCCGATCCGCATCTGGGAACTTGGTCATGTAACATCTGAAATACCCTAAAAGATTTTACAAAGTATATAGAAAAAGTCCACACACCCTTGTTCGAATGCAAGATTTTTGTGATGTTCTCCCAGGATTCAGTCTATTTACTTGTGTCCACTTTTGTGGACATTTGTTTTGGAGCTACAGTATTAGTATGCTCAGGATATCCTGGGTTTTTTCAATGATGTCTCAAGAGTTTGAAATTAAATTCAAATGGAGAATGCAACAAAACATTTGAATAGGCTGAGTCTCAGTTATATAGCGACAAATGACCCCACTATCTACACCATTATTGCTAACTATAATCTCTACAGCTCAACGACAACTCTGTTGATTTTACTTTTCTCTTCCAGAGTAAAAATGAACTACAATGATATGGTTGCGCAAGTTTGCACACCCACTTATCACTGGGATGTTGCTGCAGTTTTATATCCGCATTTAAATTACCTCTGGTAAACCCAGATCAAATCGCTAATGTTTCAGTAGGTTTTTCCTAACTTTTTTTTTGCCTTACAACAATAGTCAGAAGGTTTTGTGCTAACTGTCTGTTATTTGGAATGGTTCGTAGTTCAGAGCTCTTTTCACTTTAGCTAAGGTCCCCGCTCGAGTGGAAGTAAAACAGCCTCAAACAACAGCAGCTGTGGTGTTCTTTTGGTGATGACTAAAAAGTGCAACCTTGGTTTCATTTGACTGTAACATATTTTCCCATGTGTTTGAGAGATTTTGTTATGGTCCACTAAAGGAAAGGTCGACCAGTATTCACAAAAACCTTTCAGATGAGCAGGGGTGTGTAGACTTTATATATACAATTTATACCAGTATAATAGAGTTTAAAAAGCCTCAACAATAACTCAAGAGTGATTTAAAAATACATTTTCTGCCTAAATTTAGGAAATTTCACAACAATAGGGTTTTTGCCATCAAAAATTTGCATTGGCACCTTGACTTATAAATACCCCATCTTACGAGTTTTTTTGCATTACTAGCTGTTGCTTGGGCATTTTCTCTTGCTTTGTCTTGCAAGTAAGAATTAAAGCTAAGAGATTCAGATTTCCGCTCGGGTGAATGCAGAATAGTGGGTGCATGAATGATGCAGCACTAAAACTACTAGTCCATCAGCCTACTCACTGAGTATATTTATTTTCCGTTCCCCCCTATGGCCTTGTATATATTTCATCATGCCAGTGCCAGAATTATGATTGGAATTTTAACAGAGTAGGCATGAGACACCATTTGATTATTGATGGCGATCTGTCATTCTCAGCATTATCACAGACCACGGCCAAAAATGTGTGTCATAAGCTTATTCAAACAATGTTACTGGCTCTGCAAAGGCAATATGTCATTACATTTAAATGGGGTCCAGTGAAATAATAATTAGCCAGGCAGTGCTTAATTTTCCACGTAAAATTGAGCCTACACACACTTTATTTACCTTGCATTACCTAATACTCATCTCTAGCAACAATCATGCTGACTAAAGACCCTACTGGATGCTTCAACTTGCACCTGTCACTATGACAATAATAATAACCTATTGTGTTATGGACATCCAAGGAGAAAATTGCTAAACGTGAGCTTCTGTGGGTGATCAACCCTTCTTCCATAAGTACTTCATCAAACTCGTCACTTGTGTGGGTTAATTTCTATATGGACGCTCACTGCAGAGGGGGAGGCCGCGAGGAAGAAGATGAGGAGAGAGACAGAGGAAGGCGGTGGAGGTCAAGCAGAACGAGGACTTACTCTGAAGACATGAAGGACGAGAGTGGGCCGACCTCCTTCGCTTTCTGGAGAGCATGCTTCTGGTTGAAAGCAGCCTCGGCTTCCTCCTCGTCCTGAGAGTGAATACAATCTACTATCATTATTTTTATTTTGCAGCTAATGGCTGCAAATCCATATCTCATCAGACTTAATGTTGTGACAAGCGTGTATTGGGATCTACCTTCGTTAGCTCTTGTGCATTAGCGAGGTTGTCCACAGCAATGGCCAAGAAGACATTCAGCAGAGTATCTTGTCCGACTTGAATTAAGGACAGCACTGTTAGAAGCCTGTCCTGTTTAATTTCCCTTATATTTCCTAAATAAAGTGACAGGTGAGTGCGTATTTTTGCCGGTGAGATAATGAACAAACAAAACCACCAACTATCCCGTTGCTTCAATAATCAAACTCTGTGGGAAAGCTTTATCAAGAGCTCGGAGGAGGATGAAGAGGATACAGTTTCCAAACAAGGTGAGGACGATGAAGTATATTGAAGACCACATGCCAGACTTGACCCCCCCCTGAGAGCGAATACCATTGTACATGACTTCATTCCAATCCTCGCCAGTCAGGATCTGACAAACAACAAGAACAAACCCCCAGTGCAATTTATTGACGAATATTTCCAAATGTATAGGTGCAAAAAACTTTAGAACAGCATTGTGTAGCAGACCTGAAAGACAGTCATGATAGCTGCAGGAAAGGTGTCAAAATTTGTGGGAGTGTAATCCTCAAAGATGAACCTGTGGGTGCAAGTAGAATTTAGACACAGTATTTAAAGTGCAGATTAACATCTTGAGAATAACATTTTAGGCAAGCCTGTAAAACATAACTATGCTAAGGGAGACATTAAGCCTATTCTAAATAAGGGATTTCTCAATGAGCTGTGTTTTTTGAAGCACCATTATGTTTTTTGAATTTTTCCTTCTTAAGTAACCATAACTTTAAAACCACCATGCACGCCGCTTGCAATTGCTTCTAATAAGGAAAATAAAATGAATTTGCCTACAGTGACGGATCGAATTTACTTTTCAATACTTTTAATTTAAAAGCCATTGTGAAACAGGATAGATTAGTACACTGGATTAAGTGCAAAATTTTCAGCATACAAACCTGGAATTAGACCTACTTGGAGGTCATGGATGTTTCACTCCAGGTTTCTGTATCATCTGCTACTTTTGGCTCATTGTTCAAGGGTAATGGTACTCAAATGCTGGACGAAAACCCCTCAGGGGTACGTGAAGGAAATTCAAGGAGGTATGTGAGATTTTAACAAGGTTTTGGCAGGTATTAGCAAGTTAAATTTATGAAAGTATTTGCAGGTATTAGCAATTTAAATTTATGAAGTTTTATGCTGTGACAGGAAAAGTACATTTGTCTTTTTAAATTAAGGGCAAAATAATTGGAAGAGTCATATGCTTTTATTTTGAGTTTTTTTTATGGATACGCATTGTCATTTGTGAAGATTTTTGGTTAGATGAACCAGAAATCAAGCACATGATGTTACACGAGCTATCTTCTGCAGTTGATGAACTGAAATATCCCTAGAAATGCGATACAAATATAATTCCAAAGTTTATTAAATCAAACATGGATAGCAAAACTCTGTTTTAAGTTATTTTATCTCTAAAAATGCTAGCTTGTTTTTTTTAGTCTTTCTAATTTGTATTCATTAAAGCGTGTTGAAAAAAATAGAGGAGGAGCCAGAGGAAATGCAAGACATTCTTACAAATGTTTAGTTCAGGTTTAAGGTTGCATAAAAATTTTTGACCACAAGAGTACACGTTTACCCAAGTCCAATTTCTTGGATGCAAAGTCTGACTTCAACAGGTTACCTGCCACCGAAGAGTTGCATGCCCAGAAGAGCAAAGACAACAATGAAGAGGAAGAGGAGGAAGATGAGGGAGATAATGGACTTCATGGAATTCATCAATGACACCACCAGGTTCCTCAGAGATGCCCAATACCTTCATAGGAAATCAAAGGTAGGTGAAATAGGAATAGGAATAGGAATTGATCAGGTGAAATAGGAATTGATCAGGTTTTTATTTCAATCGCCAATCAAACGAGCACTCACTTTGTGATTTTGAAAATCCTAAGCAGACGAAGAGCACGCAGGACGCTGATCCCAAAGGAAGTACCTGGCCTGAAGACACCCCAAAGCACTTCAAAGATGCTGCCAACAATCACCTGCAGGCGTAAAAGGAGAGGCAATTAAAAGTCTATAGAAAAAGAGTCGTAATCGAGGAGAAGGAGATGGGGCACTGACGCTACAGTCGAAGCAGTTGAACGAGGAGTGGAAATAGAGGCGGGGCCCCAAGCTGTACATCTTTAGGAACATCTCAGTCAGGAACAGAGCAAGGAACAAGAACTCCGCATAGTCTGGCGTGGGAACAGAAAGAGTCAGGCTAGCATTAGCGTGAGCAAGTGGTGAGTCAAAAAAGCAAACAGTATATATCCCTAACCTACAATCTTAAATTCTATTTTTTTCCATTAAATTGTGGTCACTTATTCCTCATGACTTATTATTAAATTATTATTAGCAATAACTATACATCCATGTTAAAAAAGATAGATAGATAGATAGATAGATAGATAGATAGATAGATAGATAGATAGATAGATAGATAGATAGATAGATAGATAGATAGATAGATAGATAGATAGATAGATAGATAGATAGATAGATAGATAGATAGATAGATAGATAGATAGAATACCAAGACTCATGAAAGATAGGTAAGAATACGTCTTTGGGAATAAATTAGTTTGTTATGACATTTAAGCAAGTATTAACAAGCTATGTAAGTTCTGTTTCCGTTAAAACCGCATATATATATATATATATATATATATATATATATATATATATATATATATATATATATATATATATATATATATATATATATATATATATATATATATATATATATATATATATATATATATATATATATATATATATATATATATATATATTATTATGTATGTTATTATGGGGCATGTATATTGGTTTAGGAAGTAAAAAAACATGACTTCACCGAAGGTCCAGGGTTGAAACGCAAGGCACACCACAGGGATATAGAGATAGAGGTCACAAGAAAAATGTATTCATCCTTGCTCTCTGACCTTCTAGAGGACCTTTAATAGAGGACCTTTAGAGGACCAATAAATATTATTCCTATTCTGATTGAGTCTGGTAAGCCTCCCAGGTATAAATGCATGGCCCATCTTTTTTTTTTAAAAGCAATCAGAACGCACGACTCACACAGAAAATTGGACAGCCAGAGTGGCTGGTTGTGGTGAACGATAGCCACACATAGCGTGTTGAGAGCCACCAGTCCCAGCACCGTCCAGTAGAACGTTTGCGTCTTCACCACGCGACGGATGGATATGCGCAGGAGTCTTTCCTTGCGGCGGAAATACACGGCGGGGCCTCGCCTGCCACTTCTGAAGCTCTCTCTGGCCATGGGGATGCCTGGAGAGGAAGTTAAAAGAAGCGGCGGTGTCCTGCTACTGAGCTAGAGATGAAGACGCTCACCTGACAAAACAGGCGTCTACTCACCCACAGAGGAAATGTCGCCATATTGTTCCTCCCCTGGACCCCGATGCGGCGACTCCATGCCTCGCTTTTTTATAGTGGTGGCTCTCTTCAGCACTTCACATGGGGCAGAATCAACACAACAAACAGATCGGTAAAACACTTTTCCATGACGGGTCATGATATATTATCATAGGTTTTATGTTTGTAGGACGAAAGCAAACATTCCTAATAATTGTGCTCATTGTTCAGTGTGTCTACGTAAAGCGCCACATTTAGGTCATCACAACCAGTGGCGACTATGCAAGAGGCCGCTGGAGGAGTTATGGCTCCTGAGATGAAATGTTTAATGCCAATCATTCCCAAAGACATATTTTTATTTTTAAGAGTTCAAAAATGGAATCTTTGGTATATAGCGAATATTTTCATGAACTTTGCCTAGCCAAAAAGTTGGCGCACAAATGAACAAAATGACAAAGACTATAAATTAGTAGTATATTAGCCGATATAGTTTAAACATTATCCGTACATATTGTTTTTGTTTTCGTTTAATCTTAATTTCTTAAATTATGAAAAACAGAGAGGTTAAAAAAAATCTGAGAAAATGAACTTCGCTCATTTAATTGGTAAAACAGCAATAAAATTTTGCTTCTTTAAATAAGTAATGAAAAACACTGCACAACCATCCCTTCCAGCTCTTTAAAAAAAAACATGTTCTTCAACAAATGGAGAAAAAAAAAATCAAGAGCCAAATGTTTTTGGAGGATATTGAAAGTCTGATGAGCACATATGAGGTGAGATCTATTCTCATTTTCAAGTTCAGACAGCAACCTCAAAAAACCCCATAATTTTTAAACACCTTCATGCAAAACAAGGAAAGTATGCAAATGTGTTATCAGAGGATGCAACCCAACCACAAGCACAATGAGACAACTGACATTAAGGAATGCTTATATGCCAGACACGCTAATACCAGCATACTTTTAGCTGAAAGGGAAAAGTTCATTCAAGCTCATTTGCATTGCAGTTGAATAAAACCAAAACAAGACTCCTTTAATGTTCGCTTAATGATCCAAACAGCCGAATGCCATTTGATGATCTACCTCATGGCAAACAGTGCTCCGAGGTGGCTTGACAGGCCATGCATTTATTATTCAATTTTCCCATTAAAAATTGGCAATCAGAAAATTACGAATGAAAAAGAGACTCATTATGCTTTTTTTTTACGAATGCATTAAAAAAACAGATCAGATCAAAAATGTGACAATGAGAACCAGGCCACAGAACTGTGTTTGATTTTAAGATTTAGTTGTTTCCTTTTGGTGGCGGAGGAAAGGCATCTTGCCTTAAGATACCACAATCAATCCAGAACTTGACCAAGATCCAAGATGTTTCAAGCTTCATTGTAATCGACTGACATTGAAGACATTTTTTTCAGGCTAGTGAAAAATCCCCAGACACCCAGGGGTTAAAAAGGATCCCAGGGGATTCAAAAACATCAGAAATTGCAGGTGCCCTTAAATTGAACCCTGTGGAACACCATACGAACATAATCAAATTCAGTTTTATGGCCCTTTTTTTTGGCTCTGCCCAAATCAGGGATTTCATTTCATTTGGTGTACGATAAAAAAAAAGAAAAAAAAAATTAAAAATAACAAGTCTGTCTTTCATTTTTCGTTTGTCCGCTAAAAATGGTAAGTTCCAAATGAAACACAAATTCATGCACTTGTTTGAAAATGAATTCTCAGTCAGTTTCGCAAAGAGTTGACGTGCATGCCAGAGTGAGTGTGCTGACCTTTTGGGGCTGGATGTGTTTATCATTATATTTCATCCTGTCCTGATGCGGCCTCCGCATCTCCATTCCTCACTCAATATTTGCTTAGGGACTTTTTTAATAGGCCACTAATCAAACACACACACACACACACGCGCACACTGTTTGCCAAAGGTGTGAAACACACATTCGCCATGCACAAGCACTTGCATTCCACTTTTTTTCCAGGCTGTTGGTTGTCAAGGCAACAGCAGTGCACCACCTAGCTTTTCAATCAAAGCCGTCAGAGCGATTGCATTCATTCTCATCATAACAACTGGCCCCATGATGACAACACTACAAAAGTTCTTTCCATGTGCGGGTGTGCATGTGTGCGCATGTGGTAAACGGCGCGGTGAAGTTGAAGAGGTATCGAGCAGATGAGAGGAGGGGTGCTCACCGTAGGCGCCGCCTGCGCTCCACTCAGGGAGCCTCCTGAGAGCTGCCAATCAATCAACATTTAATAAAAGTCCTGCTGCTTCAGTTAGGAGGAAAAGGTCACAGTCATGAGAGTAGGCACCCGGCTTCCCATTGGCTGACACGCCATCAAAACGTTGTGCCATCGGAGGTCTCGTAATGGCACGTAAGTGCTATATACGATGATGACTCAGCATTAGGCTGATGGGTAATGATTTTTTTCATTGGTCAAAATTGAGAGTAATAAATATGCTTGAATAATTTGATGTAAATGTTGCTGTCATTTGAGTGACTTACATATACAGGTAAATCGAAAAATTGTATTGTCCCCGTAATGGAATACTAAAATTATTTAGTCATTTGCAGGAAAGATTAATAATTGGTCTATAGTTGATTTGACAGTGAAATAGTTTTTCTTTTACAATTAATACCTTTAAAAAACAATTATTCCACTTGCTATCAACAAAAGGTGAGTTTACGTGTGCTCAAAGCTCAGGTAACGACCGGTCTTGGCTCACCTGTTATCTGGCTATGGTCATGTGACCTCCACAAGCCGAGCTGTGACTGGTCGTTACCCAAAGCCCTTGAGCACATGTGGTATCATTTTCAATCATTAGCAAGTAGAAAATATTTCAAAAGTATTCAGATTAGGGCTGTCACCATCAAAATCTCTAGAATTGATCATTTTATCAATTATTCCATTGATTAATTGAATATTTGGTTAAAATGTATTTTGCATTCAAGTGTATTACAAAAACATGTTTTTTTATTTCGTTTATTTAACAATTATTGTGGTGTAGTTAGTGACTAAAAAACACAACTAATCAACAATTAAACCTTATAACAAGCATAGAGATCTTCGCTTTATTTTATTGAAACTGACTCAGTCACTGATTCAGTCATTGTTTTCCCAAATTACAACCCAATGTCTTATTTTGATTTAAATATAATTAAACTAAATAATAATATAAATTATATGCTGAGATACTGAAATTTGAAGATTTTGAGCAGCCATATAGGAATAAAATGCATCGTGATATTTAATGTATCTATTTCCTACCTTGTTAAATTATTTTTGACTTTTTTTGTGAGAAATAATACACATACATATAAAGTACAGTATGTAACTAATAATTGATGGGAAAATCATGACACAAAGGAATATTTTGACCCCTTTCAATGAAAAACTTTTTTGAGGTTGTAAAGAAATTGAGATCATACTGACTTACCGTCAAGGGCAGAGGGTCCGGGATTTTTATTTTCCTCTGCAAGCATCACCTCCTCTGGAAGACATCAACCACGGATGAAGAGCACATAAGCTTGTTTTTGATCTTGTTGACACAGGTAGGATTGTCTGTACTGCAGTAATAAAGGCGCTTAAACTTTTTCATTTTTGCGAGATGAATTTGAAAGCAACGTCACCTGCTCTGTCGATCCAAGCCCGGTACCCGTTGAGCTCTCGCTCGATCTGCTGCTGCCGTCTCAACTTCATGAAGGCCCTGCGGTTCTCCACCCTCTCTCTCTCTTTGGCAAACTCGCTGCAGGACCCAAAGCACAATATGAATATTTGACATCCCATTGGATATACCTGTATATACCCCAATAGTATATACAGTATGTATTATTACTACATACAGTACTGTATATACAGTATTCATGTGCAGTTGCCGTATCCTTCTGATTCGAAAAAACAATAGACCAAAAACAAATGTCCACTATAGTGGACACAAATGAATAGGCTTAGTCTCAGGAAGATATACAGTAGGTTACAGCTGCTCATTCTGCTCAGTCCCATTGCCTGGGGTTGTAAATATACACATAGATGTTAAAGCTGATACTTTATATATTTAATTATACATTAAAGCAAGACGTGAAGAGTGTGCGTACCCAGAGAGGACTCCGAGCACCAGGTTCAGGACAAAGAATGAGCCGATGATTATGAGGGGGATGAAGTAGAGCCAGTTCCAACTGGGACCCAAGGCATCGTCGGCCTGAGGCGTAAGCACAAATCGGAGCGCAAAAAAGACAGAAAGGAAGAGATGAGGAGTGTGTGCTTGCACACACACGTTCAAACAACCTCACTTCTAGTCAAACTTTCCTTCCGAAGAAGAAAATAACATCTGACAAATGCTTTGAGCCAAATGGAGAAATAAAAATATGCAATGAGTGTTCCAGCCTTACATTGTAGAGCACAGTAGTCCATCCCTCCATGGTGATGCACTGGAAGACGGTGAGAACAGCAAACAGGATGTTGTCAAACTGCGTGATGCCATCATTGGGGCCGATCCACGTGGCGCTGCAGATGTATTTGGCTGGGCACTGACGCACGCCACACGGAAACTCAAACTCAAAGGAGTCCACGGTCTCGTTTTCTGCAGGGGCGCAAGGTGCACAGGCAAAACAAACTCAATTACTGGATCTGACGGCACCAAAAAATGACCAATGAAAATATTCACACTATCAATCAAAAGTTTGGAAACAAGTTTAAATGCTCTCAATCACATTAAAAGGTCAAGAAATTCAAGCTACTGATGTTTGAAAATGCACAGCTATGAACTGAAAGTCCTTCAGGGCCATAAAGCATTCTTTGCATCATAAAACTGACTGAAAAAATTACCATAGTGTGCAAAGCTATTACCTTCGACAAATGCTTAGTTAGAAAAATCTAACACCTAAAATATATTTTGGTTTGAATATCATTTTTAGTGTTCGAAATCAATCCCTTGCTTGTTGTTGCATAGTCTGAATGACTTTTTAAAACAGAGAAAAATACAAATATGGAATTAAAAAGGATTCCCAAACTTTTGACTGGTGGGGAAGTCCAACATCTAAAAACAGCGACAATAGCACCGCGATCTCCATATTCCCAATTACATTTAGAAAACCAACAAACTACTGCCATTTGAATTAAGATGAAATACTCATTATTTTCCAAAGTCACCAACAGCCATAGCAATTAAAGAGCCACAAGCAAACCTTGAACGCACAATAATTCCAATCACGCAACATGTCCAGTTTAATTAATCTCTGCTGGTCTGGTTTGATCCAGACATTAGGTTAGAATAGTGATACTATCTTATAATAGAATTGCGATGCTATGTGTGCACAAGCAATGCTGCTTCAACCCAAATCACTATGTAAATAAAGGTAGCAGAAAGTCACTCATGCAAAACATCCGCCATTATGGCAGCCAACTGGAGCTCAGTCATACCTCTTTGCGTTTAGTTTGTGCGATGCTGTTTACAGCCAGAAATTCTAAAATGACTTTTTCATCTATTCGCGGTGATGCATTATTCATGCATTTTCCAACTACAAATTGCTCCCTTTTGTTTCATTCATTCCATCAGGGTGAGGCGGAGGATGATTTCTTTTTTTTCCTCTTCTTCTTCTTCTTCTTCTTCTTCCAGAGCATCTAAAATTAGTGCCTGGCAGAGGAAGAATCTTAAATAATAATAATATCCGGATGCCACTGCTGGGTTCCCTCACAAAATTGTGCGGCATGATTTATAGCATCATTGTTCACTTCGAAATCTGGGACATTACGACTCAAGTGCGTATTGTTATCGCTCGGTGGGAAACGCCTCTTGGATTTGTCTGCGGCTGTGCAGCTAAAATGAAGCTGAGTGTATATGGACCCCCAAGCAACAGTTTAAAACCCACTCCTGTAACCTGCTGTATACAAATTAAGGATCCAATAATTAAGCACTGGCCTGAACATCAAACAGTATACAAGCTTGTGTGTTTGTGACGTGCACGTGCGATAAATGCTAACCGAGGATCCCGGGCTGCGGTGTGCAGGTGTGGTGCAGTTTTCCACTGTAAAACTCCAAGCCAATGATTGCGAACATAAGGATTGCAAAAAAGAGCAAAAGGCCGATCTGGAGCAGGGGAACCATGGCCTTCATGATGGACTTCAGTACTATCTGCAGACCTGAAACGAAAGCAAAAGTCAGTCAAAATACACACACATTCCATTTTTTTTTGGTCCTTGTAAAGATAATGCCATATTTTAATGCTCTGTTTCCATTAGCTATTCATTTAACAATAGGAAGAACATGAGTTCTTTCTGAAGGAATTGGCTGTCTTCTTTTAGCAATTCAGCTTTGTCTGGTATAATTTTAGAGTGACAGGAGAATGATGGCTAATTGCCTGGAAGTTTCCTGAAATTTGAAGTTGGAAATACTCCGTGGCACAAAGTGTGGCCTGAACGGTAATTTAGGTGAATTAATCTAATAAGTAATATATGCAAACAAATATGAGCCATTTGTTTTGTAATAAGCACTCAAGCTTTTCAATTTTGCATAGGGCATACCCAGGGTGTCTTTTCAGTAATGATTGAATTTCTTCTTGAAGGATCATTAATCAGCATAATTAAAAAAAAAAAAGCAATGACACTGAGGGACGCTTTGTGCAATAAATTTGCATTTAAGTGGGTTTTAAACATGATTATGCTGTAAGATGTTTTTTCCGCAAAAAAAGGTCAAGTTTTCTTTGTTTTTTTACAACGATGTTTTCTATGCACCCACTTTAGTCTAAACACACTCTGCTTTATTTTCTTTTTGTGGAATATGAAATTATCTATTATAGCCATCTATTATGCCATCATTTTCCTTTTAAAAAAATGATAAATTAATTTTTAATTAATGCATTATGAATCAGAAAAATATATTAAGAATAGCTGTACTGAATACTGGAGAAGAATGGTTCTGAAGTGGGGGTACGTTTATTCCTCGGGGTTCATAAGGGCACTTCGGGAGATCCATAACATTTTAGCAGGTCATCATCACGTATCAGAAAATTTTATTTAATGTGATTTCATGCTGTGACAGAAACAGTTTTTGTTACTCAAATTAAAGCAAATTAATTAGAACATGAAGCAGTTGAGTGCAAAATTGTAAAATAGTATGCCTATAATTTGTTGAATTTTCTAAGGTTGTACTTTGTCATTAGTGATGCAATTTAAGACGCGATAAAACAAACAAAGTTTCAAAATAATACATTCATAGAATATCCCTCGAAATGTTACTTAAAATGCTTTGGGCTGGTTAGGGGCTACCTGGCTGAAAAAAAGATCTTCACAGAGGATATATCAGTTAAAATAGGTTGTAAACCACTGCTGAAGAACATATTAATGTAAGGAATCTTTTTGGGTAGACTTCCTTTCTTTACTTTTTTTACCTGTGTCCAACTTTGAAATTCCCCAAAACTTTCCCAGCACCACACTGTCCAATAAACACTTATTTCAAGCTTTGCAGTACCATCTGACAAATATTTTTTTTTCCCTACAAAGACAACTCAATTCTTGATACTCACTAGGGATGCCTGAAACCAGTTTGAGTGGTCGCAGCACTCGGACTGCCCTCAGGGTCCTCAGATCTACAGAGATGTTCATATGAGCGCCTGCTGCTGCCAGAATCCTGATCGACAAACAGAGGGAGACAGAAATGTGAAAACAAGAACAAAAGGCATGAATTTTGGGAATTAATGGAAAAAGCGGACATCCTCAAACACACACGGAGTTGGAGGAGGGCTGCTGTGCTCTGATATGACACATGTGGACTGAGGATTTGCATTCGTAAACAACTGTGAGGTTTTGGGGGGTTGTTTCTGGCTGTTTCCCCATGTGTAGGAGGATACGCTGTGGCAAGTGCTGTTTTAGGACAGAACAAAGAAAATGGCTCTGCCACAGGAAGCCACATGCATGACATCGACTCAAAGTCACACATTGCACACAGACAATGATCATTTTACATTTACAGAAACAACGTTTTTCTTTTTTTACCTGCAAAATACCTCAGAACTCTTTGACATTTACGTCTCACACTCGGGGTCGCCTGCCCACTCAAAAACAGTTGGATTATTTCATCATCCTAATAAGATTCTTGTGAGAAAAAACACATTATTGGGTCAAACTAACCCTTTATTTGATTATTTGGTAAATAGAGCTGCTTAATAAACAAAAATAAAAATGAATATCATCATGATAGTGGCCCGTGTAATCTGCATGTCGTAACTTTCTAATATTTGACTTAGATATATATATATATATATATATATATATATATATATATATATATATATATATATATATATATATATATATATATATATATATATATATACACAGTATATATATATATATATATATATATATATATATATATATATATATATATATATATATATACACACTGTGTATATATATATATATATATATATATATATATATATATATATATATATATATATATATATATATATATATATATATATATATATATATATATATATATATATATATATATATATATATGCGGCACTTTGCGCATTTGTGTACCCTGCCATGACAACAACCGAGCCTGAGCTTTTTCTTTCTTTGTTGCTCCAACAAGTGCTGTGGCTTGAAGCACACTTAACTGTTTTAGTGCCAAGCGTTATTGGAAATGGAAACTTCTACAGGTCCAATATATTTAGCATTTTCACTCATCTTTCAAGGGCGACAGAATATTATGCGCTATATCTATGTATATATGGATGGTATCATACGAAACATTCATTTTCATTCCTTACTTTGGATTGCGTGTAGGCAACATCTGTGTCATAAGTGTGGAAACACTGCCATCCAATGGTCACAGTTATCACTACAGTGCTCAATCGACTTATATATTAGGTAAGCATTAAGCAACGGTGTCAGCTGCCCTCCATAAAAAACGTATTTGGTGAGGATTCTATTATTTATTATTGTTAATACTTCTCGTTCATGGCACTGAAAGAGTTAAATGCGGTGCAAGATGTACCACTTCGCCAGCAAAACGGGCGTCCGCCAGTGCCGACGTTCTGCTGATGTAATGTGAAAAGGTGTATATGCATTTAATGCAAGAAAGCTGAACTTATCTTGCCAGATAAAGGAACAAATTTGTTCTGAACATTTCCTAAAGCAGAAATTAAGTGTGAGAGTAGTGACGTGATTACTGTTGGAAAATTTGCACTTCATTTACTATTTAATAACATGATTTTTTTTTTAACAGTCATTAAAACAAGAGCAGATGGGAGGTAGAACACATCAGCCTGAAAAAAGTCAGATGGGGTGTGAAGGACTGAAATAGCTCATCCCCATCATCATCGTCGTCATTATCATCATCGCCACAAATATAAAAATGGAATTATCCTCATGAGCTTCACACCTTCAACTATCCCCCTGTGGAGTTTTCCCCTCAGCCTCATTTGTTCCCAAGCTCCTTATCCTCCCTCTTGCCTTCTTCTTCTTCATGGTCTCGCTTTCCACAACTCGGGTTTGTTGTCATGTCATTTGGCACCTCCTGCACGTCTCCCTTTTCTCACGCCTTTCTTCACATCATTAGTCCGTTGTGACCGCTCTTTAGTTGTTATGGCGACAAACGGAGAGGAGTTCTAAAAATGTCACCCTCATTTAGTTCAGTCTGTCAGTGGATGGGTGGATCTCACTCCCAAAATCTACCAGCTAACAAAATATCTGTTATGTGCGGTCCTTTATTAGGAAAATATGTTGCGTATGATTTGTTAGTGCCGGACTGTTGGGTATTCGGCGGCAGTATAATAAAAAAAAAAAAAAAAACACGCCATCAGTTGTATGCGGTCATTAAGTGCGACAGCTTTGCCGTCTGGAGCTGGAAGTCTGGCAGCGGAGAGTGCGAAATGTAAATAAGCCAAGGGAGTAAAAACACATGCTTGGATTGGCACAAAACAATTTGGCTCATGTTTTGTGTCCTCCCGCCTTCTCTCACTCACAGGCTGTTCATTTATTTGTGCTCTTTCATGTCTGGCAAAATCCAAAGTAAGAGCCAAAATTGTTTTATCCACAATAAGATGATTATAATAAATGAAATTGCTGCCTTGTTTGTGCTGGGCCCTACTCACTCACCAACTATCAGTCTGTATTTTCCCTCACAGGCTACCTCATTAAAGTCGTACATATTTTAGACAGCCAAAACAACATCTGTAACTGAAATTCAGCTCTTTCAACTATAATGATGCTTACTTGTAGAAAGTTGTCTTTCTAGTTTGGAAGACAAAACAATTATTGCAGGCGGGTACATTTTAAAAAGTATCTATTTCAATGTGCAGTCATTTCAAGTCCTTTCTCTCCTCCCTTAAATTCTGTAGACAAGAGCCAGATTTAGAGACATTTAGCGGCCGTCATGGGCCATGACAGACTACACAAAATATCAAGAATTCACACCGCAAATTGAACAAGAAGTTTGTCATGTTGGTTCAAAGAAGCCATTCAGGTAGAATTCCAGCACTGTATCACGCTGTGAGCTGTTTGGTTTTAGGGCTGTAGCAAGTAACATATTTTGGTATTCAAATTTTCTTATGAAAATGTGATAGGATGTTGGGTATTTGGACAAAAAATAAAGGAAGTATCTATATTTTTTACATTAAACAACACTTATGAATACAGTCACAATAATACACATTACTGTTAACTAATAAATGCACATCTTTTGTTTTCAGATAACTTCTTTTTTAACTAATTTCAACTTTGGTTAGCAGCTGATTAGCTTAATTTCTGGAAACATTAGTGAGACTTTAGACAGATATGTCCTCATTTGGTTTTAGAGCTATTTTTACTTGCTAAAAACAGAACATTTGAGTAAGCCTTGTTTGTTGAAAAGTGATCAGTAGGAATGGCAACCACATCATTTGAATCATTTATATCAATTAAACTTTTTTGAAAAGTAATTTGACGGCTCTCGTCAGTATATATGGGGCAGTTGAGTGCTGCTAGCCGCTAACAATGCTACTCTAGTACTAATGACTGGCAACAGCCACCAGTGTAACTGAGTCATTTTTAAGCATCCTTTATTAATGTGCGTGATTAGCAAATGACCTTGATTTCAGGATAACCGAGAAGTTTGGATGTCAGTAATGAGTTGTCAGCCGTTACGATGCGACATGGTGTCGGGATCTATTTCAAAATAAAAGACTTCAAAGGCAATGCTCTCCATATGTAATTTGAGAAGATAAGGTCTATTTTGAAGTCGGCTTTCTCCCCCAGTTAGTTGTTGTTGGTTGTTGTTGTGGTTAACTTGACAGTGTACACGCAAATAACATGTGCTCAAAGCACAACAAAAATGCCTGTAGCATTTTTTTGAACGGAGGATCTTGAATTACTTGAGGACTTGTTTCTCTTCCGGTTTGGTTAGCTCATTATTTCATGTTCTCATGTCAAATTTTATGAGTTGAATTTAATGAACACTTTATGAATGCAATTAAATGCAGACATTAATGGCAGTTGAATGCTCACTGTATTATGATGACCTTTAAAATATTAAATGTCACACCTTCATTAGTGGTCCCTTGCAGACATTTGTGTGAACAGTTACGGTAATCAGGAGAGGGTCATATCCATGAGCCTGTTCACTAATCATCCTGGAGTTCATCTTGGGGTCAAAATGGATGAATGGGTCAAATTCAAATTAATTTCCTCCCAGCCTATCATGTTTACATGATAAAAAAAAAGTAATGGATTTAATTAATTTTTTCCAGGGCAAACTGTCACCATCATAAAACTTTGATAACGGTACATTTTGTTATAAATTATACTCTACTTGTTAATATATAATAGATATTCTTTTAAAATGAAATACAATGCTACAAATGGCATCCAACTGTTGCCATTTACACAAGAGAATAACAGCTTTAAGTTGAACTAAACAGGTCCATTTCAAAGTTAACATTGAAGTAATTTTGGGAGTAAATTTTTATTATCAGTGTACTGCAATATATTTCATATTGAGTCATTTTTTTTAATTCGATGAGAGATTTTTGTAATGTAAAATTTATGCCTTGGCTCAATAAAGCAATAGAAGTACCAGTCTGAGGCAGTTGTAAAGAGAGATGCAGAGACTGGAGTAAGCCGGTCACACCTGTCAGCCATGACGTGAGGGTCTATGACGCCGCCACACGGCGTAAAAAATCCGCTGGGACAACCAGCAGGCCTTGAGAGTGACAATATTGTGACTTGTGCGCCATGTCACTGTCAAGATGTGAACCCACATAGAATACGCCACGCTCAACACCCACAACATGAAGGTACAACTGCACAATTTATTCTGTTCATAATTCATGGAAATGATACATTTTTTGGTCCAATTTCAACCTTCTGTCATGTCAGTTTTATCTGCTAAAGATCTTTGTAATAAGCAGTAATGGCAATGTAATTTGAACCAATTGGCGACAGGACAGATATCTTAAACCAATGAAGTTTCATTTGTCCTCGCAGGACCAGAATATAATGTAATCACGTTGCAATGTACATTGTACATGGGCAAGTTGGACACATTAAAAAAGTCCAGATTTTCACCATTATTTTGTAATCAGTGTAATTGATGAGTGTGATATATAGTGTATACTGTATAAACATATTTTGCATTTTTGTCACTTTATTAGCGATGCATATATGTGACTCACTCTGGCCGAAGAACATGTATGTAGGGAAATAGGTTTTCACATAATCACAAAAATAGATCAGGTGCTCAAATATATCGATTTTGAGACTTCTCCAATACCTTCATTAAAGTCTTTATTTTCATTTCCCAGCAGCCAAAAGGTTAAAATGGCAGTCAAAGAGTAAAATAACTTTTTAGTAAACAATGCGCATAGGGACTAGTTAAAGCATTTTTTAGCCTACTTGTAGCAAGCTAATCCCGGAAAACCTGCCTGAAATTCCTCCCCTTAAACATTATTTCACAAATTCTTCATGCAAAAGCACAGGGACTATGAACTAAGCACTGTGGCATGAGTTATGTTGCATTTTTGTATATTAATGGTTTCCACAATTACACCGTGATAGTAGTGCTACCTAAAAAGGTGGATTAAGTTTTGTATGATCTACGGAAGGACTGAGTAATGCAGTAAAACTCAACACGAATTTAATGTATTGCATTTTTATGTGACAAATGGCAGCCATAACAACTTCTCTGCACCATTTAAACATCCACTGTAAAACATTCCTTCAGTGTGTCATAAAACCACTACTTGTGGGCAATTATTGTGAGGGCTTACAACCCTGTCTTGTTAAGCACCTCTGTGATGATTTCTGCTGAAAAGTCACAAAAAGTAAACTGCCATTTTGCGCAATATCGTCCTCATTTCTGTGAGCATCAGAATATTAAAACTGCTGGTTCTAGTATATGTGTGCGTAGTGCAAATGGAGACATAGCCCACCTCATTGAATATTGGTGGCGTTTGC
Source organism: Hippichthys cyanospilos (assembly GCF_059441005.1). Taxonomy (NCBI): domain Eukaryota; kingdom Metazoa; phylum Chordata; class Actinopteri; order Syngnathiformes; family Syngnathidae; genus Hippichthys; species Hippichthys cyanospilos. The sequence continues at coordinate 8,762,997 of NC_142378.1, read as the reverse complement.
TTTCTTTAGGTATTTTCACAGGTGCACACAGTTAGAAATGGGCATATGCGCTGTTGTGGGCGTACAATCTAACTCGCTTCATGGAAATGGATGCGGCTTTTCTCATTCAATATAAATTGAAAAAGCAAAAGGCTTTGACAGTGTGGAGGAAGAAATTAATTTGATGGTTTTATAGTGAACAGTGAAAAATGGCCAGTTTGATCACCACTGTGAAGTGCACATCTTGAGACTACAACTACTAACCCATAGCTGTGGCACGGTTTAGGGTATATTTTTCAAAAAGAATATAAGACGACATTCCATTTTCAACAGTGATTGAGCTGTTGTTGTACTTATTATATACGAAATCTGACACAATATACTATAAATCAACAGGAAATAAAACCTGGGCCAAAAAATGCATGACAGAAACTTCATGTAGTTTGTAATTTGTAGCAAATTGCTTAGCGTGCAGTTTCCCTGCAACAAAAGTCCCACAAATTAGAACGTCTTTCTTCTTAACAAGAGCCATTGACAACCTGTTGTTTGTTGGTCTTGATTACTACTTAGGTTTGTGCCGCCTCCGTTCAGGGTAGGAAATGAGAAAAATGACATAATTTTCTATTATAGTGTGCCCCAGTGGCCTAATGGACAAGGCGCTGGCCTCCTAAGCCAGAGATTGTGGGTTCAAGTCCCATCTGGGGTGACACCCATATCTTCAGAAACACATGTTTTATGACTAGGTAAATCATGAAAGCATCAAAAACAATATCATTTTCCACACTAACAGTCATTATAGTAGATGGATTATACCAATCTTGTTAGAGAATAACTTTACTCCATACAGCAAATAAGTAAAGTAAGAGATCATTTTCACGCAAGAAGCCGCCTAATCAACCTATTGGGTCTCTAAAAGTATTGGAAAAAGTTTGTGTCAGTGTGATTTTTCTTCTCAAAAACACATTAAAGTGTAATGTGTCAAATTTCAAGAAACTACTATGTTCCTGAGACAACAAGCCAAAACAGTGACATAATTGCTCTTGAAGGACAGTAATCTACAGTGATTAAAACTACAATAATTTCGTTATTATGTTGAAGCAAAAATGGTGCAAATTCAAACAGTAATTTATTTAAATGTAGCTGCATGATGGCTGCTTTCAGCTAACTCCAGAGCTTTGTCTCTGATCACAAGGTGAGACTAACGAAATATGAATTCCTTCATTATGCATTTTTGTGCCCCAGTGGCCTAATGGATAAGGTGTTGGCCTCCTAAGCCTGAGATTGTGGGTTCAAGTCCCATCTGGGGTTAAACCTTCACCTGCTAGAAAAGCAATAAATTTCCCACAAGCAAGATCATCTTTCTTCTTAAAAAGAGCCATTGACAAGTTGCTGTTTGCGATCTTGATTAAAACTCCATTAGATTTTATATCTTTAAACTACATTATGAACTACCACCATTCAGAGCCCTACTTTGGAGAAAAATTACAGTATTCCACTTTGTATAACATAAAAATACATGTGCAAATGTACCCCAGTGGCCTAATGGAGAAGGCACTGGCCTCCTAAGCCAGGGATTGTGGGTTCAAGTCCCATCTGGGGTGGAACGCCAACCTAATTTCTAGGTAAAAACCAAGGTCTCACTTATGTCTTTGCAAGACCTGTTGGCGAGTTGTGTCATGTCTTTATACCAGATACTTTTGTTTCTTTAAATTACAATTTGTAGGGCAAGGCATTAAAAAAAACAAAAAATAGAATTTCATATTTGGTGCTACAAAAAGTACCCTATTGGTTAAGTCACTGACCTCCTAAACCGGAGACTATGAGTTAAAATCCCATTTGGTAGGTCAGTAAAAAATGTTTCATGAACGAGAACTCTTTTTAACAAGAGCCAATGAAAACTTGTTTGTTGGTATTGATTACTACTCCAATATGTTTTATTTCTTTACACTACATCATACATTACCACATTTCAGGGGAGGACTGACAAAAGATTTCACAAACAGAATTTCACTTTTCATACCAAAAAACAGTCCAAAAATGTGCCCCAGTGGCCTAATGGACAAGGCACTGGCCTCCTAAGCCAGGGATTGTGGGTTCAAGTCCCATCTGGGGTGAAGTGATGAACTGTGTTGATGAACTTCAACTGTCATTTATATGTGTAAACTTACAGTTGTATACGTGTAATGAATTAAAACATGAATTTCAAACAAAATGTGTACAGCAACTTATTGGGTCTCTTACACTAGTGGAAAAGGTCAGTTTGATTTTTCTTCTGAAAAACACATTAAAATATAATGTGTCAAATTCCAAGATACCATTATGCTCCCGAGACACCAAGCCACAACAGTGACACAATTGTCCTTAAAAGATGGTTATTTATAGTTATTAAAAGTACAATAATTACATTTTGTTGCAGCGAAAATGAATGCAAATTCAAACAGTGATTTAATTTGAATGGAGTTGAATTCTCGCCTGCACGATGGCTGCTTTCATCTCACTGCAGCACTTGAGGGTCTGTGATCACAACGAGACGCCGCTGACGAGACATGAATGCCCTCGATGGGCTTTGTTTCACGGCCCACTCAGCCTCTTTATGGTGGCACGAAGACGAGCGGGCAAACAGGGACAGCCGGCTTGTTACAACTATCAATTTCCTCAACTCCACCGCCAACGTTTAAAGAGCCACGTCACTCACCAGACACAAACACACTTGTTTTTCACTCACAAATCCGCTTAAACGTGGCAATGAGCTTGAATGACTCATGATGGCGAGGCAAGATAAGCGTGTGTATGATATTGAGTAGGAAAGCCAGTGACAGCGTGACCTAGGGCGGGGTCCTCTATCACCACGGCAACGGCTCTCGAGGACATATGCATCGCTGCTGCAGGCCGCCTATGTCATCAATTGATCCGATGAAAGAGGGGGAATACGATTGGTGGAGACGGCTCTCCCTCTCTCTTCTCCCTTTCGCTTTCTGTGTACGTGAGTGTGTTACTCAGTGCTACAGGTGTACCACTGCCAAGCCGACAGAAGGCGTTGCTGGCTCAAAGTCACGTAATAGTGCTCCATTTGGCGCACTCAATGTTTTTTTTTTTACAGTCATACTATTCAGTATATTCCTTTCCCTGTCATTGTGATAGGCACCTGATATCAACCAACAAAAACCTTAATATTCCCTGAAAATAATACTAAGTTAATATTTCGTGATATTTTACAGTCTGTAAACTGCCTTGTACATCGTGGCGACTTAAGTACACATTGGGTGTCTCTTCCTGCCAGCCGTTGTCGGTCTAATGGGGGGCTTGTCACTGAGCAAGACTGCAAAGGTGCCAATTAGCATGTAAGATCACGCATGGACACATTTTCCACATATCCTCTAGCTTAACCTTATTTTCCCTCTCTTTGCATCTATCTAATCATTTCTTTCCATCTGCTAGTTTCTCCTGTGATATCATCAGATTTTCTTCTGTGGTTTCGCCCCGTAAAAACACACCTCTAAGTGTTGTCTGAATGTTGTCTGCATTTCTTCAATATCTGACTCGACATCTGTGAAAAATACTGGATCGCAAAGCACTGAGACATCTAAGGAAGGGAATGGTGGCCTCCAGTGTTGATACAGTAAGCAAATGCTTTCGTCAACATCAATACAAATATGTAGTGTGAGTCAGGGATTTCCGCTGAGAGAAGGCTTTTTATGTCTTGCTCACGCAGTAATATAAAAAGCTACTACGCTGTTTATTCAGGCAAGGATTCTGCTGGCATAAGTTAAATATTAAACCTCCAATGCAACTACATTTATTTTGTATTTCAGTTTAAATAATTTACATTGGTAACTGGACTTTTTGCTGTACTGAATTAAAGGGGTAGCCAGCAAAATTCTTAAGTAAATCTTTTTTGGTCCAATTTCTTAATACTGTCCATATAGCATTACTAAATTGATCTGTGAATAAAAAAAAGCCATCTCTACCACCATCTTGTTGAAGTTGGAATATATCAATCCAACTTCTGAGGCCAATTCTCCCACCATACGTAGAAAGATATTGTTTTAAGTATTTTATGTGTGTCACCAAACACAGATATCATCTTTTTCCTAATTATCTCATTGTAAAATTAATTAAGTAATGCTAATTTACAATGGAAAGTGGTAATATTACACTGCAGCTGATTTAAAGACCTGCTTTTTTTTCCTAATGCTGTATCACATACAGTAAACACGTGTTTTCCAACTATGGCACATATTTTACACTTGATATCATACGGTTTACAGCGCACCACCAAACAAAATGGCACCAAAGTGTATATACTAAAATAATGGCAAAAAACAATGGCAGGTTCTAATGCAACATATTTCACAAATATGGTCAAAACACAGTACTGTACAGAAAAATTTCATAGGACTCATGAATAATTTACAATTTTCCAACCAACCACCAAATAAGTCATATGGCTACCAATTACAACAGTTTTCCATACATCCTATCAAATGCTCATCTAGGAAGGCACTCATTTTAAAAAGAAAAAAAAGACAGTTAATTAAATATCTTTTGTAAGTATATGCTTGTTTTAGAGACCCTCTACCTAATCACTAACTCAGTGGCAGCACTGTCTGTGTTCATCTAATATCATCAGCGTATCTCAGAAGCGTATTTCAGCATATAATGAGGCTGTGCACCTCTTGTGACATACTGGAATGGAAAGCGAGACTGCAGTCAGAACATTCCCATCGCTACCAACTCCTGTGCCCGCGATGATCATTTGGACAAGGATCTAGAGAGACTCTTCTTTGAAGTAAATTTTAATGAAAGAAACCTGATACTATCATGCCAAAGTCATGAATAGTTGATTAACACACACGGTGCAAAAATGTCTTGCCATACTTCTCCCAAGTAATGAGTGTGAAACGTGCATCGCCACACAGCCATAATGTAACCCGCCATCTATGGTCGATAATTACACATTTTAGTGTGCAAGCAGATATAAACACAAATGTTTACGCAGTAAACTCTCAGTTTTCCCGAGAGAAATGGTCCATGCTCACATCTCAAATCTGAGATACAGTAGATAAAGCAAATAATTTTTGTAATACTTGAACCCTTTCTACATTTCAATTTGATCAAACATAATATTTTAACACATCAATTATCAGAAAAAAAGTAAACATAAAACATAGGTCATTCTGGAATTCAAAGACATTTGGCTTCAGAATTCTCAAAAGTTAACCTTCACTTGACTGGCTTTCTTCCACATCAATAATAGTTATTCTACTACCATAGGTTTACAGATCAGTATTGCCATTTTTACTACACTTTTTAATGAATAAATAAAATAATAATAATCATAGTAACAGTGTTGCATATAGCAGGATTGCAAATCGTCTCTCAGGACTTGAAAGTTTCTGCTTGGCTAGCTGTTTCTGTTGACCAAGAGGACAAACTTTCTTTTTTTTTTTTTTTTTTTTTTTAAATTTGCTTTCAGGACAAGTACAATTACTCAGAAAATGCATGTTTCATAATTTGTATCTGGATTTTTTTTGGGTGTGGGATGCTAAATGTCCTTCAATTTTGGAATGACCCAATGGTAGAAAACAAATATTGCAGAAGAGTAGCTGTCTTTTAGATACAGTATGAGCCTTAAAGAAGCAAGGCAAGCTATGGCAAATGTGCGTGTATCTGGGCATGAGCTGTGGCCAACAGCAGTTTCTGTGTGTTTTACTGTTCCCTCAGGTTTCCATGAAGTGTTCAAAATCGCATCAGCAATTGTGACTCTCCTTTCCCACGTGCGGGAATATTGTCTTCAAAAGGAGATAAAAACAAATAATGCAGATTTGCACTTTATGGTGATGATTTGACATTAAAGAACCCATAATAAGAGAAATGCATGAAAATAGGAGTGCAAAAAGAAATTTCTTTCAGAAGCATTTCATTGATCATCCATCCGTTTACTGTAGCTAATGCAGAGCAAGTTTGATTACAACGCGTCACCCCTTGGGAGCCTCTGTGGTCTTACTCCTTTCTCGTTTTGTGCGTGTGCAGGAAGCTGCTACTAGTACAATCCATTACCAACTGCTTGTCTCACCGTGTTTTAATTAAGCTTCTAATTCTAGACCAACAGTGACTTCTCCTCAAGCGATTTCAATTGATCAACAACCTGCACCCCACTCACCCCACCTTCTCATTCTCATCTCCTCTCCGACCTCGCATCCTTCCTCTCTCCTGCAGTGAGAAGAGCATCCTTGAGCCCGAGCCTCAATTGGACTCATAAATAATGGAAGACGCCAGAATCATATAGAATTCTCTAAGAAGGACGTCAGATTCCTATCGCACTTCATTCGAATTGTTTAATATTTCATTTGTGTTCATGAACGGGCATGTACGTGAGTGTGGATGTGAATGCATGAAGATGTGAATAGATAGATAGATAGATAGATAGATAGATAGATAGATAGATAGATAGATAGATAGATAGATAGATAGATAGATAGATAGATAGATAGATAGATAGATAGATAGATAGATAGATAGATAGATAGATAGATAGATAGATAGATAGATAGATAGATAGATAGATAGATTGACTCACTGATTGATTGGTTGATTGATTGGGGTGTCCATACTATGCTATGGTAAACTTGCCAATGTAATTATTCGATGTAATTTTGGTAATTTTTTTAATTGTAAAAATGACCACTTTATTATTGGAGCTAGGTTTAGTTTTCATTTTTTGGTAGATTCCCCTGAAATGTCTTCAGGCAAGAGGCAATGTACACTCTGAACTCTTTTAGTGTCCAATATACCTTCCATGCATGTGGGAGGTACCCAGAGTGGAGAGAACACACACAGGCTGGGGGAGAACATGCAAACTCCACACAGGAAGCTGGAATTGAACTCGGATCCCTGAACTGTGAGGTGGACGTGATAACCACGAATCAAGCATCAGAATTTTGAGGCAAATGGGCAAATTGGTCACCGTGTCGTAAATTCGAACTTCTCGCGAGAACACGTGGCATTGACTCACCCACTCAGAACCACAATGAAATCCATGACGTTCCAGCCATTCCTCAGGTAGGAGCCTTTATGGAATACGAAGCCCAGGGCAATGATCTTTATTCCCGCCTCCAAACAAAACATTCCAATGAAGTAGGGCTCTGTCTTCTCCTGGTGGTGCAAAACAAGCAAGATGGTCTTAATCAACAGTTCATCAAGTGCATGTGAATGTTCATGTTATGCCTCACCAGTCGCTTTGACATCGGTGTTTTGTCCTCTCCAGGTAGATGTTGCTCTAGAGCCAAGACGATACAGTTGGCGATGATGGTGGCCAGGATCATGTACTCAAACGGAGTGACGGGAGGAAGTTAAGGAACCATGTTGGCTCACGTTATTCATTTAAGGTAGCAACAAAACAGTCAATAATCAAATGATGCAATACAAAAGCAGAGAGGTGCATAACATGATTAACTTTCTGACCAGGTGCATGGAAAAAGTCATGAATATTTTAATGACAGTTTTTTGAATCTATAAGCCAGCCCTTAGTTGATCCGTGCCAAAATTGAATAGGTACTTCAACATTACAAAGCAGGAAATTGTTTTTTTTAGTTTTTGCGTAATCTTCAGTCAGGAATTTCTTTATAATTTCTTATCCATCTATTCATCATCAATCCATCTATCCACCAATTAATTGTTCCACTCATCCATACATACATTCATCATCCAGTCATTAGCCTTATCCATCCATCCATCCATCCATCCATCCATCCATCCATCCTTCCATCCTTCCATCCATCCATCCATCCATAACCACACCAATAAAAATGTATATCTTTCTGAGCAAGTCAATCACAACTGAATGCAATAGCTTTTCTCAAGGCAGCATGTACAGGTTCTCATTAGTTTGATAGACCACATTAGAAGTCAGTTTCTGTTGGGAGCAAGGAATAATTGGGGAGTGAAATATGAGCTTAGTGCAGTATGATCTATGAGGCTACACGCACCTGAGTGCACTTATGGATGGATTCTTACTGCCCATAATATTAGATACACCAGCACAAAGTGACACTGCTATTACAAAGTCATTATGATAAGCTCGAGACAGTAAGGCTTTTACTGTTCCTCTGTATAAGACAAAAAAGAAAATTAACCAGCCCAGTCAGATTGAGACCTTATCTCAGCTGCTAGCACGATGAAATAGCGTGGCACAAACATGGCACTGTGCAGAAGAAGCCAGAGCAAAGGATGAAGAAAGGTGGCGTCAAAGAGATAATAGGGACGGAAAGACAGATGAGAAAGTGATTGAGAAGGAGGAGAAGATTGCGAAACACGGGGTGAGGAGGAGAAGGAGGAAAAGCAGGAGGAGGAGTGGGAGGCAATGATACCAAATTAGGCTGACACCGGACAGATCGATATTGCGCGGCTGGTGATACCCAGCGGGGTTACTCGGGGGCATGTGAGTTATGAGAGGCTGAATAAAAAGAGCAAATACAAATGTTAACACCCACCGACTCTATCTTGAACGTGGTGGGCCCTGGCGGCTTAGCTCAGGTGGGCTACAATGCATTTGCGAGGCCATCAGCAAGCAACAGACATGAAAAAGTCCTAATGACATAATAGCTGCCTCGGCATGAGGTTCTGTCTTCATTCTTATTGTATTCTTCAACTCACGCTGATAAGATAAATGCTGCCTGCATGTCCTTAAACAGCAGTCAACAGGAGGGAGTGACGAAAGGAAATGTAATGGAGGGAGGAAGTAAGTGGAAGGAGGTATCCACGGCAACAGGTTTCTCTTGGAACCAAAAGTCAATGCTCCGAGGTGATTACTGGGCCAGGATAATCTCGATTCTCTTTATTATTTTTTGTTTTGTTTAACTCGTCTTATTCTTGCTTGGGTTGGAAATTGTGATTTTAACTCATTCGCTGCCAGCCTTGTGAAAATCGGATCTTCGACTATGGCAGTGAATGAGTTATGTCATTCAGAACACCTCGCTGGTTTCTGGTGACATCCGCGCCAAAGCTTTCTCATGTGATTGCATAATGGGCTTTTTGATTGCTTATGTACAAATAAACTTGTACCATGACTTTACTCTGACGAGTTCATTGTTTTCATGAAGGCAGTGGCTCCGTTTTTATGTGCATCAAATAAATTTAACAATTACGGGAGTGTGTCTTATCGATGTGAAACATACATTCTTGACTGGCTAATACTTGCAAATAAGTTCAATGTAGAAGCTAAATACCAAAATCATACCCTCTTTTGCCATAATGAAACAAGGTATTGACATGCCCATAACCTGTGGCATTGTGGGGAAAAAAGCTGCAAAATAATACAACCATAAAAGTTTCTAATAAAGCTTTTTCGATATAATGGAAACCAAACAAATAAAAAAAAAAATACATGTTTTTTTTTACTTCTGCATGCACAACTAAATCCCTGTGGCGTTATTGGGAAAAGATGCTGTGTATTTAGCTTATTTACAATTAGCTTCAAACATATTTGCACTCAGATGGCTAAATGCCATTACTGTAGCATTTTTTTCCCCATAATTCCAAGAGGTATTGACTTGTTCTTACCCTGAGCGGACATATAAGAAAACCAAAAAAAAATTACCAACAAACAATATTCACGTTAGTTTTTGAACATTACAGTATAATGTAAGCCAAATGCCAAAAAGTGTCATTCTTTCAACTTGTGCCAAAACTGCGCCATTATGGAAAAAAAATCTCAACTTTGTAGCGTTTTACTTACATGACGTATTTAAAAATACTTTTAAAGATACTAACAACTTCATTGAAACATATTTGCAATTACGTTCAACTGTATTTGACAGTACGTTCAAACTTATTTCCTCGTCAAAAATGTCCACATAAACAGCGGCACACTGCCGTGCAAAATAAATATAAAGACTACTGTAAGTATAAAAAAATTCTACTCAAGTCAAAGAGACTCATCAAGTGTCTCCGTTGCTCCCTGAGTGCTGCAGTCTCACGCCTCATGCAGATTCATCAGTCAAGCGCCTCGTGAGCGATCCTGTGAGTCACAGTGACGCTCACACCATGCCGCAATTCCTCAAAACACGCGCCATGTAAAAATAGACGCAGAAACGGGCCGTGGAGATGTGCCACGATGTCGTGTGCAACCACCAATGTGCTCAAGCTCCTGCTCACATCCACACGCTCACAAAAGTGAAAATGGGGATGGAATGCTTTATTTTTTTGCCTCACACTGAAAACTGAAAGAGGCGGACAATATCTTTCAGCTAATTATTGCGAGGCTGAACTATTGAAAACGGTGCGGCATTATGAAAGACTGCAACTAAAATCATGCAGCGCTAACTATATTTGACACAGTCATCCTCTCCGACGCATCACCTTCACACATCAGTAGGTTGCTTCTGAGAATCCATTTTGAAGATAAATGAAGTCACCCAAGTCAAAGTCAATTCTCATGTAACTTCAGGCCAAGAAAGAGAACATGGCAAACGGAATGTCGCCCTTCGAATGTGAACAAATTTTGTTTTTGTTTTTTTAAGGAAAAATTGGAAATAGGAAAGTTATAGAAGCTAGTGGATATAAAAATGACACTTTGAGTGTCATTCTCTTCACATTATTACAAGATGGCAGCAGCTCAATGACAAGAAAAAAGGACTTTCCGTTAATATAGCAACCATAGTAAATTTAACGTTATGGTGAATTGTAGTTATAATTACCATAATTCCCCTAAACATAGTACATACTTGTATATAGGACGTATCCTTAATTTTAGAGTCAATTTCTGTTTTTTTCTATGCTATAAGACGCACCAGTAGTTTGACAACAATGTAAACACTTGTGCAAAACAGAATAAATCTCATCTTTGTCAATTCTTCATGTTTTATTGTGTTCACGTTTGTAAGTTAAATATTTGTTGCAGGTTAAGTGTGTTTTTCCACATTGTGAGCAGTCTGTGAACGCAGAGCCAGTGGAACGTTAAATGAGCCCCAAGCAGTTGTTGTTCCTTTTCCTCTCGATGGAGCTCGAGTTCATTTTGCCATAAATAGCCAAAGTTGTGCATCTTATATAAGGAGAATAATGGTAACTAGTGTACGTTTTTAATGTGTTTCTTGTTTAGTTGTAATTCCAATGCCGTCCACTAGATGGCTGCACACTGTATCCTGCATTGCATAAATCTCAAACAAGGGAAGTTTTTCAGAAGCGCCTAGCTTTTGCTGATTGTCAAATCCTACAGAAGCATCAGTGCACTACAGTTTTTGTTTAACATAATCTGTTGAAATGTGTTTGTATTATTTTAAAAGTGTGCTAAAAGACCGTGAAAACATGCAAAAAATTCAATAAAAATATTCCCGTATTTAAATATGGTATTCTATATTTCGGTATTAACTTTTGCAAAGTGGTCTGGAACTTAAACGACGGCCAAGGAAAGGTCATTACTGTAATCACATTGCCTTACGGTGCTCCACTGGGTTCATTTTATGGACCCTGCTGTTTTCATGGCGTTTGCTTAAGCGCACTAAATATAAAGTGTAAGGAGGACAATACTCTTGTTGAGTTTCCTGCCATTCTAAAAACTTGTTTGAGAAGGTTGCAAAAAAATTAATTGAGGATTGTTTTTTTATTGTGAGTGTGTCAGAAAAGCTTTCTGTTAAAATTTGTTTGAAATTGAATGACTATAAAATCAGCCTCGCCTAACATGCTTAAAACATTTATTGCAATGACATTTATATTAAAAAATGTCCATGGCATCAAGGTTTGTCAATTTCAGTTAAATTTAGTAGTGTTTCACACTACATTGTATATTAGTGTGAGAATACATTGGGTAACTCTGATCCTAAATAAACAAATTTCGTCATCCTAATCTATCGGACTGAACATTCGAAAACCGGGCAAACCTCCATTTGCGAAAATAATGAAGTTGCTCATTCCGAAAATCAATTATTGAAAGGGCTAGCCTCTCAATGGGATACTTCCCGCTACAGGGAGACCCGGGGGAGATCAAAAAGGAAGAGCAGCTGTCAGTCTCCCCTAGGCCTTCAACGTTTAATTCCTCCTGGGTGTTTGGTTAGAGCCAGAGTAATTTCTCTGCGTATTAACACCCAACGCAGAAGACAGAAAAACTGCCGCGCATCAGAACATTCATGAAGATATGTTCTCACATGTTTTTTAATGCTGAATAGATCTCGTGATGCATTCACATTCGATGAGTACTCCTAATAAAAAATCCTCTCACGGTGAAGCTTGTGATAGTCGAGTGAGCACGCAGTTGACCTTTAGGAGATTTACAGCAGGGACTGAACGAGTGCACCTGCTTTCGCAGTTTTAACCATGTACTTTTGGACAGGTAACTTTACCTTCCGATTAAATTGGAATATCTTTCTCATGATAGATGGCATCTGAATCAAAATGATATTCGAATATCACGCTCAATTTAAAGGAGTATTTAACTTTGGTAGCAAGCTCACATTCAATAGGAGCGAATATTGACCATTAATAATCGTGATTTCAATAATGACCACAATAATCGTGATTATTATTTTGTCCATAATCGTGCAGCCCTACTTCCATTCAAATAATAGAATGTGAAACCATGTTGTCAGCATTTGCTGAACATTACTAATAAAGTAGCATGTTGTCAAACTTAGTTACTTTTTAAACAAACTGCTGAATAGGGTAAGCTATTCACTTGTAAAAAAAAAATAATAATCAGGGAGTTATATTTTCAAGGTAATGGAAAACAACCGCTCTAAAAGTAGGTGGGTAAAAAATAACCATGTTGTGGGTCAAAAAAGAACTCCGCCAATATTTAGCTCAATTTGACTTTACTTTCTGAGTTATTTTATAGAAAATAACTCGTGTATACAAAACAGGTCAAATTAACCCAAATATTGGGTTGGTCTTTTTTTTTGGACCTACACTTTATTATTATTTTTAATCCAACTTTAGATTGTGAAAAGGGAAGTGTGGAGAGCCTCTGTTGCCAAAAGGAACAGAGACTCAAACAAGGATTACGATGATCATTTCTAGCACACTCTCCTTTCTTTCACATCCCTTTCACTTTGTATAGTAATATTCCGGCAGGAACCTTGACAATCTGACCAAGTTAAAGAATTGCCCATCACCGGGCCAGTTGGTTTCTAACGGGAGGCGTTGGAAGCGCTGTAGGAACAACTTTTTTTCATGCATTTGTCCGAGAACGTTTTACATCCATTATCATGTTTTTTAAACTTATCCTTGAATCAATGCACGTAAATATTGGCTAATCATTTCATTTGGCGTCTCCTTGACAATTTCCGTGTCACAGCACCATTCAAGCATCCCTCCTCCATAAAAGGTATTAGCTAACCATATCATGCAGTGAGTAACGGCTGGTTGCAATACTATATGACACAGCGATTAGATCTTTACATATAATTCTTTCTAATCTCTGTTCATCACGCACAGGAGAGCTCATTAGATGAAATAGGACACTCGCTCCCGGACAGCACATTAACCTGCACGAGAGTCGGCCTGCTTCATTTAAAGCCAATTGTAGACTAGATGATGGTGAAAAAACTCAAAATGTTCCCATCACCTGCTGATTAGCTGTCATTCCAACTCATTTTTAGTAATGCCTATAAATGAGCAAATGCAGACGAAAGAACAAAGGATAACGTTCACAAAAGACTTTTTTGCGTTGTTTTTCAAGGCATAGTGGGTCATCCAGTTATTTAAAAGGCTGCTGTAGTGAGCACAACAATAGCAGACAAAAGGCTACACCTGGCCTGAACACCTGGTGAGCTGCACCAGGAACACACACACACACACACATGCACACATGCACCAATGTCTATTAGGAGGTGGTCACGGATTGAATAATGAAGTCACGTCATAGTGAAAATGAGTAAATAGCTCTAAACAGATTAGATACAGAACATTTTACATAATATATGTAAATATTTTACTTTCCAAGTGAGTGTCTGCATGAATGAGGGCATTGTGAATAATGTAATGCATTAAACCATTAAATTTGGAGATGTACTTTTACTGTTTGAGTCATTATGAACATAATAACATCGCCTTGTCCGCCCCCCAGAATCTATAATGGCACCACCCATCTGTAAAATTGGGAGGAGAATGTAAACTGCAAGCACAAATATATCATCTGGATATTTAGCTACTTTATACAGACCTTTTTTTTTTTTTTTTTAATACAGCTCCATTTGAAAATATGAAATGACCAAAGTCAGGAAACACATGAGCTGTGATCAACTCTGAGCAGCTGTGGTCATTTTCACTTCACAGCAAGAAGTAAAATGGCCGCCTCCTGAGATTGCTTATAATGAGGTGCAGCCCAATTCACATTCCACAAATGCAATAATAATCAGAATACCATGAACGTTTTTCAGCCAAATACTCCCTAACTAATGAAAAGTAATTTAGGATGGAAAAATAAAGACCTAAATCAGAGTGCTATGCCAACCATTTCTTATTTATTAAACTTTTGGAACTATATTTTTAGTGGTACACCATAAACAATTGTTTCAAACTGTTTCAAACAGTTGACCAAAATATTCTGGATCAAATCATTTTGGGGTTGTCTTGAACAAAATTATCTATTTTAGGGGTCTGGTTGTGTCAAATAGATCCAAATGTTGGCCCTGCTTTTTTAATCAATAATAGCAATTTTTTTAGAGTGATCATTCTTGGCATATTTTATTCAGTAACTCCAAAAGATATATCATGTGACATCATCTGATTTGTGTCTGTCTCGCCTGCCAGAATGTTGCATTCCTACTGAAAATGTTGCATCGCGAAAAAACAACAAAATAATGGCGTACGACATTTTGCAGAAGAGTCACTAAAACACGGGTGTCAAACTCAAGGCCCTGGGGCTAGATTGGGCCCGCGGCATCATTTTATATGGCCCGCTGATCGGACTTCAACTTTCTGGCAAAAAAAGAACAAATGTGCAAGTTGTTGTCAACTTTTAAACGTTTTGGGGGAAAAAAAAACAGGCTTTTTTTGTTCCCAATGTCTCTTTTGAGCAGATTCTCCTGGCCTCTGATTTCAAAACTACATAAATGTGTGATAAACACTTAAAAATCATTTGACTTCCCATTCATACTGCCCCTTGACACCTCCATCTATTGTTGCCCTCGATAAAAATCAGTTTGACCCCCCTGCACTAAAACATAATATGTTGCATCACTTTTTAATTGATTTGCCCTTAATTTGAAAAGAAAAACAAACTACTCCTATCACCGCATTACAAACCATTAAACTCCATTTGCTGATCCCTGCAAACACCCTGTTAAAATCTCACACCTCAGGGGTACTCATTTTCACGAGAGCTACTAGTATATCTTCAAAACTGAGTCTACAGTTTAAAAAGTCTGACTGAGGTTCCAACTGGATCCTACCGTTTTGCGTGCATGCTGTCCATGGTGCTGAATTTTGCGTGTCTTCTTGGTTTGTGCGCATTGTCGTAGTGTCTGATATATTTTCTAAATTGTTTGTGAGTTAATGTTTGGAAAAATCACACGTGTATCGTGACTTCGTGCGAGGCATGTTAAGCAAAGGATATGGCCACTCAGTGATTTTCTTGGCGTACTTGCGGACCTCGTTGTCCTCCCCAAGGAGGAAGAGAGACCTGTTGACGGTGAAGCAGTTTTCCCGGACGGGGATTCGGTTGTACAAGGCCATGGCGCGGGCACGCTGCGCTTTGGTCATCTTGAAAGCTGCGGGGGACGCGCCACCTGTGGACGCCGCCGCTCCATCGCGGCTCCTGTTGCGCTCCGAGCCGCCGTCTCCGGTGCTCAACAAGACCGGAACGTCGTCTCCAAAACGGGCCATTCTGTCCAGGTAAAAAAAAAAAAAAAAAAAAGCACGCTATAGGAATCGAGGTGATTAAAAAGGGCGCGGTGCTGCGCTGGATTGCTCCTTGACAAATTAGTCCATCGTTAGTTTTCGCTTGGAAAACAACAGAAAGACATCTTCAGCTTTGCTCTTTTCGTCTGCTCAAAAATAAGCAAGTTGACCACCACGTTCCACCGCTGTGCGTAAAAGCAAAACCTAAAATCCACGCACACCCAAAAAAAATCCGAATAAGCTGCAACAGGTCACATCGAGTCGACTAGATTTGATAGAATCCAGCAAGAGTGCTCGTGCACAAAATGCGCTGGACGAGAAATAAACTTTGCCATTTCCCCCTCCTCAGACAGTGAGCCGAAATGCAGTGGGAGGGAGGGACACCACCTCTCCTCCACTCTTTCCACATAAAAATCGCGACATGGGACCTGCACAGCTCGTCTCCTTGCAAATATATCACGCCCCCCTTCCCTGGTCCATATCCAATTTGACTTAGAAATTAATATGCAAACACAACTCCAAAGGTAAGAGAAAACATTGGATGTTGCGAAGCAAAGAATTATTCACCTGTTATCATTTACACAACAATATGAAGGATAGCATCAAGTGCGTTTATAATCATAGTGTATAACCCATTGGAATGATTAAAAGGCAATTAATCCGTTCTTATTCCGTTTATACATAATGTTTTGTATTTTGCTAGTGCTCTATTTTTAAAACTCTTTTTGAAGACAGCCATAGATTTACATCTTTTGAGGTCTATTTCATAACTGTTCCATAAATTGACATCTTTAATAGAAACACATTTGCTTTATGTTTGTTCTTATTTTTATTTTTTTTAAATGACTAGTAGCCCTTGAATCGTAACAATACTCGTTGCTGATTTCTAACAGCTTCTGCATATTGTTACAAAGTTGTGTCTTGGTTACCGTATACATTAATTGAGCTGTTTTAGCTTTGACTATATCATAAAATTTAAGAATATTTAATTTGATGAACAGATGGTGGGTTGATTCAGTACATTTTGGGCGGCTAATAATTCATATGGATCTTTTCTGGAAATTGTAGACAGGCTGAGTGTTTGCATTATATGTATGGTATTTCCCCATATCTCCATGCAATCAGTCAAGAGTGGCAGTATTAATGAGCAATAGGACTTTTTGTTTAAAAACTCTTTTTTTTGTTTTAAAGAGAATACCTATAGTTTTGGATAGCTTTCTTTTCACATTCTCTTTATGTGCTTTCCAGCATAGTTTTGTAACCCAATCATTTCTAGAGTGGAGTGATTAAATATTGTCAGACATCAAGCCTATGACATAATACAGCAAACTAATGGACCATAGCAACTACATTGCAACAACTACAAGCAGCAAACTCATCAAACTAATTACCACCAGGCACCACAATAATTGCAGGACCCCATATGATATATTCATATGCAAAGGTGACAAATACATGACTATTATTACAATAATGAAAAATTCATGACCATAACAACTGCATAGCACAACAAATATATATTTTTTTTTTTAATTTTGTTGCAAAACTACTTCAGAATGATATTAAACTGTTCTTGATGTGGTATAAACTATATTAAACTATGACTATAGACCGGTATGTTCCAATAGTAACATGACAAATTAGCCTGCTTTGCTTATGATGAATACTTGGGCCAAGTGGCATTCTTGATTGAACCCGCAGCTAAAAATAATCCCAAAACGAGAATTCTCATGCGGGGTCTTATGAAAATCTGAATCTTCTGTCACTACTTATCTTTGAAGATTAATGATGTTGGTATTCATCAGTAGATCATTTCAGAGTTGTGATGATTCCGCACGCAATGTTTTGGTGACAAAGACGCTGATCAAGGGTATGTTGTGTGTGTGTGTGTGTGTGTGTGTGTGTGTGTGTGTGTGTGTGTGTGTGTGTGTGTGTGTGCTGCCTCTTCCCAATTACCGCGCTAATATCAAAAATGGAGTCCGAATTGTTCCCCACAGTTAGATGAGAGGATCGCCATCCTCCACAGGTTCCCCCAGGTTACAAGTGTAATTGAAACGAGAGTAAATGATCGCACTACATTGTCCTCGTGTCAGGCTGACAGTGTGCCGCGCTCACAGCTTTTTTGGTTGAAAGGTGAAGAGGTTATTATGGTAATTAGGTGTTGCCGGCAGGAATGATTAGGGAGTAAGGATGATGTCTACTTCCTGGGGAAAACAGCATTGAGCCAAGCGTTTGCAGCCTCCCCCTTGCACATTGACGGTCGGAGTCTCTATTTTTTTCCTCTTACTCTAACAAAGTGTTTAGTTTTGTTTTGTTTTTAATAACTGTGACTTCAGTGCATTTAATCCATCTGGGTCATTTTTTGCAACTCAATACTCACCAATGATCTTTTCCTCATTAAAATGAACTGAAATGACATTATTACTTTTTCCAGCTTCACTGGAGTTGACTGTGATGAGTTTATAGTATAAAATAAAAAAGAGGGTAACCAGGGTGACCACAGTGCATGTTTGACAACAAATTGACAGTGTCGGCAGTGGTTATAGGACTTAGCGGCACATCGCACTGAGATGCAAAGATTTCGATCCAAAAATAGAACACGCGGACGCAGATATATACCTGGCAGGCTCTTGTCGGATAGCTGGTCGTTATCGTTGTTTCTGTCTAGAAGGCTTCTAACAAAATCAGCCTCTGTCTCATGGGGGCAACAGTCAGCAGACAAGTGACATGGAAACTCAAATGTAAAGAGGAAGAGCGAATACATCTCCAAAGTTTCAAGGAATCTGTTTCTAACAAGAAAAAGAAAATACACTACTTTGAAAACAAAAACTTTTACTGTCATATTCAGTTCAAAGTTTGCCAAATTGTGCAAAAGTGTGCAAAATTTTCAAATATCACACTCCTTGAACAATTTCGGAAATAAAATTCACGCCATTATAAGTGCATACTGTACAGTTATTAAAGTATTTTACGACCAGACAGCTCAACTTGCCCATCACTGTGATGAGGACAAATACTATGGGAAGTGGATAAATGGACACAATAACACTCTATATGACAAAAAAAACACTACTAAAGCAAAAAAAACCTTTTCATTTATATCATTAAGAAAACACGATGGGGATTTTACACTACAGTGTGACATCAAACAAGGAATGTATCTGTGTGTTTGTGTGGTGTCATCATTTGTCAACACGTTTTCATCTGTAATGCAGATGCATCTGATGACAACATGCAGGCAGCGGGAGGTATTTGGTTTCAGTGTTTTTTTATTCACCTCATTTTTAATTGCTTTATTATTAAATGAATAATAAAACAAAACTACTTTCTCGCATATTTCTATTTTTCACTAAATAGTTGGTCAAAGCACAAGTGAACATTATGCATAGATGTCAGGAAGTGTATAGGATGAAGCTCATTGAAAAAAACCTCTTTTAAATGTTTTAAATACACATCTTGAACTTTGTTTAACCTCAGGAATGGTTCTTTGTTCATCTGCCCATTTTAAAACAAATGATGGCCCTTAAGCACAAATGTTAGCTCAACCCTGCATCTGAATGTCTTTTACATGCTTTGACTTAATTACCGATTATTTCTTGCCTGACTTCCACTTGGATGGTTAAAAAAAATTACATCTTCAGCGTAGGTTATGCAGGATCTTAGTTTTGAGCTGCAAACTGTTCAAATGATCTGTCACTGTCAAAGTAGTTTCCATAGAGACAGCATGGGGGAAAGGTGGAAATTACAGAAGGTACCATATTACCCAAATTCATATTTCGTTTTACAAAGGAATTTGGAGGTTCTACCTTTATCCAATAAACTACTATGATATGAGTCATATTTCTCCTCAAGCAAAGTATTCAAAACAAATCAGTGGTATAAATAATCCAGCATTAGCTTGGTCTGTTGGACCCAACGATGTATTAAGTATCAAATTTGGGTTAGTTTTGACCCAGCGCATTTAAAAGCAAATATGCGGGCGGCAATAAAAAATTGATAGACACTAGCATTTTAACCCTTGTGGCATTATTTTGCAAATTATGGGATTTCTTTTGATTTTTTTTAATTATATCATAAAATAATCAATAGGAAAAAACAGTAGGGGGCTAAAATTTCCAGCAAACGATTAAAACATGTAAAATTTAAAAATCCAATGATTATGACATGTCTATGTGATTGCAGCTGGACGTGCGAGATTTGGTGTCCAAAAATAATCATTGTCCAAATTTTGAACCATATAAAACCATTATAATTACGATTGTTGAGATGTATTTTTATCGGATTTATTACATTGATTTTCCTGAGATTTTTTTGCAACATTCCATTGAGGGCAGTCAAACTATGTCAGAAAACTGAAAAATACTTGTTGACTTGTCTCACCGCATGACAGTAGGTGGCGGTAGAGACCAGTTAATGGCTATGTTTTAAAGTGTGATCATCACTTCGCAGACTACAAAGACAGACCATACCATTTTTTTAATTTTTTGTGGGTGTTATTAAAATCTAACCTACTGTGGATGGATTGAACTAATGCCACTGAATAATTTGAGTGGCTGAAGGAAAAAAAACATTCATAAATAACTTAAATTATTACGCTTTTAAAAGCGTTTATAAAATTAGGACAAACTGCAATGACTATAGTTTGCAAAGTTTGTCCACAAGGGTTAATGTGAACCCCAAAAGTAAGAGCAAAGGGCACCTTCTTAATGTGGAGTCAAGCAACCTACAATGAAATTCCCCTTGAGGTTGAACATAGTTGCAATGAGTCACAAGAGCATGTCTGCTTTTCTTTGTTTTGCTCACTCAGATATTGTTTTCACTTATTACAAGCACCAGCTCTCCTTGTCAGCAGCTCTCCAAAGAATACACGATTGAATTTTTTTCCGCTCCTCGTGTCAAATTGAGTATATCTGCACCTGCTTCTCAGACACAGATTGGTGGATGCAAGGCAGAAAATAGCCTCTGAAATATGGATTTCCTTTTGCTTTGGACTGTGTAAAAAAAACAAATAAACAAACAAACTATAAGTCATAATTAATGATGAAATTGTAGATTATTTTTATTCGGATTGCGCGTGAATCAAGTTGCAGATAGATACTAAAAAAAAGTGCTCAGCATAAACATTAGTGCTGATGACATCATCATGTTTTGGGAACATGGTTTGTAAGCATTTGGAATCAGAAAAGAAATTTCAGTTATTCCAGTTTCCTCCTGCAATCCCAAAACAAATACATAGTAGGTGTACTGGACACTCCAAATTGCTTTTAGGCGTGTTTGCGAGTGTGAGTGTTCGTTTGCCTCTGTGTGCCCTGCGATTGGCCGGCAATCAGTTCAGGGTGTTTCCTGCCTACTGCCCAAAGACAGCTGAGATAGGCACTAGCTCACCAGCTACCCTAGTGTGGATAAGCAGTTTTAGAAAATGGATGGATGGATTATCAGAAGTTTTCCTGATCGAAATACCATAGTGACAATTACAAAAAAGGCAAAATGTATTTCTTATATTTCTTTCTTCTTGATATAACCAATGGGATCACAGAGAGAAACCATATGGACATTGCCCAACCCACCAAACAACAATATTTGTTTTGTTTCCACTACTGAATGAATTACAACTTAGTATTAAACAAAACTATGTTAGAAATATGATGAAAAAAATCTCGATTTGCTGAAACTACTAGTGGCTAAGCATGTCTAATATTATTTACCTAAATTAACTGACGGAATATGATTTTTTGGTAGTTGTAAGTAACCATTTATCAACGGATAGAACACAAAATGAATCCATGATTAAAATGTCTGCTTCTGTCAACTGGCAGATTGGTTCCCTGCCATTTAAAGTTTGCCAAAAACTTGGCCAAAATAGGATAGTCAGTGACGTGACAGAGCTTGGCCAAACAAACGAGCACAGTCGGACAACAAAGGCAGGCCTATTGATGTGGCCACATGAAGGCGCTGAGGGTGGGGGGACAGGACTATATTTAGCTTCATTGAGATGGTAATGGTCGGAGCACGAGAGGACCTTGCATGTGCAGCTTTGCATAAGAGTGGCTGCGTCATAAACGTAATATATTTGCTTCGTGGGGTCTAGAATGTGTTTGGCTTTCTTTTTGTTTCCACATATGTGCACTACATTGTTTATTTTCATGTTTATTAACCTCTTCTATCTTTGCCACCCCAGTTTCCTTTTTTTCTATTCCAACCCGAGAATCCTCCTTCCCACTGTTGTGTTCCTCCTTTGCGTTTCCTAGCAACACAACTGACATGCCCTCTATTCCCAGTGAATCTGCTGCCGTAACCCTACATTACAAAGAAACAACCTATATAGGATGCCCATGGGATACAGATGACTGCTTTTCTTTAAAGCTGGCTCCAAACGTCTTTTGAACACATTGCATGCTCAGAGGAAGGCATGCAACAGTTTGTTGTTGTTGTTGTTGTTGTTGAACTCCAAAAAAATAAAAAAAATATAACAGTTTTGGATTAATCACACAATTTAAGGTTTTCTGCATTTTGTTACATCTTACTCAAAATGGATTAAAGTGGATATCCAGTGTTCAAAAAGGACAGAAACCAGGTCGGCCCATTTATAGCAAAACTCTGCGTGGAGTGCGAATAAAGCATTACCATAAATATAGTGCAATTAAAACATTACCACAAATTATTGAGAAACATGGATTCAAATGATGGCGTTTCTGCCAGAAAATTCGATAAGCCTTGCTAACACGAGCATACACAAGCCTTTTGGCTGACCCAACTTATAAATTTAAGGTCTGAGAAGTCACTCAGTTTGTGAGCAGCAATTTGGCAGGTCGTGACCAATTCTTCAAAAAGGTATTTGCTTCAAGTAGTTCCAGTTGACTGTAAAACAAAACAAAGCATAAAGAATTACATGTTGCATATTTCAACACACCATAGAACTTTGCTTTACATACCTCTACTAGCTTAAGTCTAACACGCAACGTAAAATGCTGCAGACTGGCTAACGAAACTAGCATTGAGTTGTGATAGTTATAATCATTTAGCAACAGATATTTAAACACAAAATCAATCCATTTGGTTATAAAGCTCTTAAAAAAGGGGGAGGGAGGGTTGAAGCTCTGTGGATGATTAACTGCTCACATCTTAGGATAACCAGGTGGTTTCTACCAAACATATGCAAGAAGAATGCATTTATTTATTTATTTATTTATTTATTTATTTATTTATTATCCATAAACTTACATCGTTGCCTTGCTTCATTCAATACACGGTAAAATGTCCTGAGTGAAGCAGCGGGCAAAAGAAATGCAATGACTCCCTCTAGTGACAAAATATAATTCTGCATTGATATAGATGACTAAATTATTCAATGGTTTTAGGCACAGTCTTTTAAAACGCCAATAAAACTTAAACAATGCGCAGATTAATTTTAAAATATTTTCTTATTTATTTGAGCGCTTACTAAATGATGTTTGTAAAAATATGAATACTTGTATGTTGAAATATGTCAGTGATAATGAAATGTTCACATTTTTCGTGACACTTAATATTTTTTTCTGTTTTTTTTCGCCTTTCCTGGAATGAATGTGGGTGTCTGGGGCGATATCTTCCGAGCAGATGCAGAATATATTATTCATAGCGAAATACTTGCTCCTCATGTTCATGGCCCAACTCTGCATGGGCATGACCTAATCGTCCGCAGACATAATGGGAATTTCAAAGCCGAATCCAGTCTGAAAACTATTGGCCAAAGGCTTGCAAGACTACAATTTACGAACAGGTGCTAATCTGCTAGTCACATACAAAAAGCTATTTTGGAAAATAGTTTTAGGCAAATTCCATCAAAGAGCAGCTTTAGGTTTCCATGCATTCGGTTTTCTATTGTATTTGTCAATCTTTGAGTTTTGTCAGCGTACTTTGGTGTTCTCCTCGAAGAACTACTTTTTTAAAGCTCAAGTTAATGAAACCCCACTCGAGGTCATCCATGTCCCAGGGATGTTGAACTCAGCATCAAAAGCATCGACACAAACATCTGGATAGCAGATGCCAGCCAAGGACATCTGCTACACAACAAGGACACTTCTAAAATAATTTAACAAGAAAATCTTGAAAAAAAAACACTCTGGAACTGAAAGCAAAAATATTCTATAAGGTATTTGTAGAAAAACATCTTTTTGCTTAAACACCGTTTTCGCCTTTACGTTTAATCGTTGCTTGTAGTTTGTACCTGCATTTGCTTATTATTGGGTGCCAGTTATGCAAGATCACCAAACCTGTTCATCTTCACAGCAGTGATGTGATTCATCCTCAAAAGGAGCTTCTATATCGACCCCACTCTGTTACTCTGACAAGAGGTTCACATTAACGATACTAACTTTCAAATTATACTGTATAATCAGATGGACGGCCATCATCAATGACTGATCGCGAATGGACCAACAGTTCCTACTGGCTCCAGTAGGGGTCACAGTGAATTCAATAAAGTCCAGTTTTTGCTGCTACGCGCCTGGATATTTATGAGCATGAAGTTTGCTTACCAAGCACCTCCCTGTCGTTTGTCAAAACTGCCCCCTTCTAAAAGGAACATAAGTCAGGCCGCTGCAATATTTGGGCTCCTTTGGTGAGGAATGAGGGAGTGCAAGTGATGAATAGTACTGAACACACACACACACACATACACAGTAGCCTATATGGCTTTCAGTGCATTAGCTCAGAGGACATTTAATTCTGAGGTGGATGCTGATGCTGACCACACACACAAAGTACGTAATGTGAAGCTAGCCCATGAAAGTAACAGCTTCGAAAAGCAATCAGGTCACACTACAAAGCACCAATAAACTAACAGCTTTACACTGGCATGTGAGAACACTACAACAGCAATTTCACTCCTGAGTCATATCCGTTTTGTGTGTAATTTCACTTACTGCTTGCTCCCAGATTGCTAGAAGAACAATGGTTCATATCTCAAAGCAAACACATACAGGGTGAGTTGAAGGGTCACATTGCTTCTGGTCCAAAATGGTTTCATATCACAGGGCAATGTGGGAGTTTGACACAGAGTGCTGCAGGCCGGCTGCAAGGAGAAATGAGTTCGAACCTGGAAGCCTCTCACAGGGACAAAGATCAACCTTCAAGAAGTAACATACGGTACATACTGTACACTAAATGTTGACAGTGAGTATGTTTCTCAATTCCATTACTGTAAGTATGAATACTTCTGAATGTTCATACTCAGTTTGAGCAGGGGCAGACTGTACATCTGTGACCAAAACAGAATCCACCTCTTCATACCACTACTATCACATTGCAATAATAGAAATAACAAATACCACACAAAAACGAAATTGATCATCTTACCGCTGTACCACATACATCATCTGGAGCAGTTCAAAATCAATATGAATCGAATAATAAGCAGATTTGCGCTACATCATGGTTTTTTTTCCTAGCCAAAGTAAACATTTTGACTGCTAAAACTGTCCAAGCGGACTTTGCAATAGATACAGATGGACTGTCTGTTGGTCTGTCACTGGCGGATCAAAGTTTGTACAGTAAATGTGTTGATGTATGCATGCTACGTATTGTGGTGTGGCTTGAGTGTTTTTTGTTATAACCGTGTCTACTCAAATGGGAAAATTAAGTGAATTAAGGGAAGGCTGTACGTTTTGGCTTCGGTTCAACAATTACAGTTTGGGAAAACGTACAAAAACAAAGGACAGACGACGACAGAATTGTGTTCAAGCACTGATGGGACTGTAAATGACGGACCGGTGTAAAAAAAAAAAAGTAAAATGAAGTACTGTATGTAATCACCGTGCCGTGTGCGTTTTTGTAGCAAGTTCCTTATCAGCCAATCAATGATTAAACACCAGCAATAATCAATGCAAGTAGATGAATGTTTGGACTCATAAAATCTGAATGTGCACGCAAGAAGGGCGTGTGTGCTAACGCTGAACATTTTTGAACAGAAGAAGCAATGACCATATTTCACTACAGCGCTTCCTTGTAAGATATAGATGCTGTCTGGAAAGCAGGGCACAGGCCCCCACTGCATGGTATCAACATATTGGGGGCTGTAATTCTAAAAAGGATGGGGATTAAAGGGAACTAGGGCACCCCGGTGAGACTAAATCTAGGCCAGCTATATTGTTGGTGCTCCGATCTACAATATACACGCACAAACAAATTAAAGAGATGCTGGTGCGGCCACCAGTTATTGATAAGTAGCTTTATTTTTTGGTTAGCGCGTCTGTCTTATACAGTGTGCAAGTACTGTATTGTTCTTTATTATAAAAGATTAAAAAAAATAGCATTCCAAGTTTTACTTGTGTAGTAGTATTAAACCAAAAACATACTTCTGTTTTCATACCGACTTCATACTTCTAATTTACCGTACTTTCCGCACTATAAATCAAACCTAAAAACCTTCAATTTTCTCAAATCCCTATAATCCCGTGTGCCTCAGATAAACTGCAAGTTTTCCTTTTTGGGGGTTGAAAAAACAAAATAACTTTGCCATGTAAATTATTCCATTTTTACTTCTGCATTTTAGTTATGAATATATTTTTTGCAATTAAAAATTCTGATCACTACGTTTGAAATGTTTATATGATAAGTCGGCTCCGATTTTCAAAGGAATTTATATTGGGTCGAGGCGGATTTTTGTAAAAGAAAGCACGATTTTATAAAATGAATCCAGAAGCTGTTTGTAAATCAATGAAAAAATATATTTTAAGGTTTTTGGATGAGATTAGATTTAAAATTAAAAAGTTTAAACATTGTTATTAATTTTAACTGATTCAATCATACAGATGTAATTTCATGAATTTAAGAGTAATATATTATTATTTATATCATAATAAAGTAGTTAATTATAGACAAAATATTAACTTTTTTACAGCTAAAATTGCTAAACTAGGGGACCTTCCCTGTATGTGCCACTAATAAATAGTTAGTACCTATTGTAAACATGTCTTGTAAACCACCCATCCAGCATCCTGATACTTGATGAATTCATCAAATGTATTTAAATTATTGCCAAGCCCTATATTGACCTACTCCAGGGGTCACCAACTCCGGTCCTCGAGGGCACCTATCCAGCATTTTTTCAGTGTAACCCTCCTCCACTGCACCTGATGCAAATTATCATGATCATTTTGGTGCTCCTGAAGAGCTTCTTGATGAGCACATCCTATGAATCAGGTGCAGTGGAGGAGGGTTACACTGAAAAAATGCTGGATAGGTGCCCTCGAGGACCGGAGTTGGTGACCCCTGACCTACTCTATAGTGCAAATTTATGAACCCACCTCTGCTATCCAGGACATCATTTAACTTATATGTCAATTTGAGGCATAGAAACTGTCTTTTTCAGCATGTCATCATTAATAATTCACCCATGTCAAACAGGTCTGACATTTACACCACACTATGACACTAACAGGAAGATGATATTGGAGGATACTTCACTCTTACTCTATTAGCCAGCAAAGTTTAATGAATGAATGAAAGCACTGTAATCAAAAAAGGAATTTGGCACTGGATGTGTAAAAAAAATAATTGGTAAGAATGGATTACTGTTGCTATGGTAGCTTGCATGCCTCGCTGTGCAATTCTGAAGGCAATTTCATAATATAGCCTCAGCTTTCAAATGTAAATAAGCAATTTAAAACTTTGCGTAAAGCTCAACATTGTCTCTGCTGAATAAATCTGTCAGGTTAGTGGATCACCAGGCTGTGCACCTGAATACCAGTGCAGACGCTAATAACTGGGGGGCAAACAAACACAGAAACCAATAAGGCGGCGTGGTAAGAGAGTTTCCCACAATACAGAAAATTGCGTTTAGCTTCTGGAGAGCAGCCACGCAATCCATTGTGCAGCATTGGTGCATCAAATTGAAAATTGCACTTGGTTTTGATCTGAAAATGATTATTCTTGAGAAAAAGCATAGATAGGTTGAGAATGGTAAGTTCTGACTTGCTGATTGGTGAGTCTGCAAAGAAAATATGATATCATTAAGTCGCTCCAGTGTCAGCCACAAGTTATATAATGAAGACATTTTAAATTATTTTTTTTCATCTCTCTGTAGCTGTTTTTCAGATATGCCTCACACATTTCCTTTTTTTTTCAGCTTCTCATGTATTTCCTGGATTTTTGGGGGGGCTAACTGTCACAAAACTGTAATCCACTGTTCCACTGTAAAGCATGTTTATATTTTGGCTATTTTTTTCTAGTAACATGCAACTTTGACTTTGTTCAACATTATTTGCTCAAAGAAAACCTCTTTGGAATATTCCGGTTAACTCATTCAATGCCAGGGACGTATTTTGACCTTTTTTTTCACCAGACATTAATTACCAGACACTTAAGTATTTAATACTCAATGCTTAAGTATTAAATCGATACTTAGGTATCTGAGATTGAATGAATGTATATTATGAATGAATACATAAGTATTGATCAAATAAATACTTAAGTTTCTGGGATTTAATGGTTGGACTCTTAAAAAAACGTGAAAATACGTCCCTGGCATTGAATGGATTAATTGGAAACAGGTGAACGTGTCAAACTGATTTTTATCGTGGGCCACATTGTTCTAATCGTCTCTGTCAGAGGTGAGTTCATCACACGCTTAATTTGGAGACCAGAGACTGGTAAAAAAACGTTCAAAAGAGAGCTTGGGAACAAAAAATAAATTGTTTGTTGTTTTATTCCTTCCAAATTTTTAAAAGTTGAAGATAACTTGCAAGGTTGGTATTTCAGCCAAAAACATGAAGTCAAATCAGTATTTTGCAGGCCACATAAAACTGTGGTGGGCCGGTTCTGGCCCCCGGGCCTTGAGTTTCAAACCTGTGTGATAGGGTATAAAAGAAGCATCCACAGAAGGCTCAGCCTTTCACAAGCGAGGTTCACCACTTTATGAACAACTGCATGAAAAAAATAAATCAGTTTAAGAACAATGATTATCCATGTTCAATTCCAACTATGGTAATTTAGGGATTCCATCGTCCACATCCGTAATATCCTCAAAAGATTTTGAAAACATAGAGAACTTTTTACGTCAAGGCCAAAAAACAAGATTGAATGCCCGTGACCTTTGATTCCTCAATCGGCATTATATTCAAAACTGACATCACTGTATGAAGGATATTACAGCATGAGCACAGGATCACTTTAGAAAATGGACCATTGTCATTTAACACAGGTTGTCACTACATTAATCGTGTACGTTTTTAATTTACATGTTACAAAATGTCCCAACTTAATAGGAATTAGGGTTGTAATTTGAAAGTCGGTTTTCAGCCTCCTCAGCAATGTGTTTGAAAATGGACACTTTCTGCAGCAGAAGACTCCAAAAACATGGTGGGTATTCTTGTATGATATGTGTTTGATATCGTGTGATACAGCATCTAAAGTTGCTTTTTTTTCCATGCTAGTTTGTGTAGTCAATTCCGATCTTGAAATCGTATCTCAAATCCTCAGTGTTAGTGAACAGATAATGAGGCTTGCGGTTCAGCCTTCGGGGATGGAAAAACGGGCAATTTTCCAAGCGTTAGCTGTGAGCAGCGACTGGCGGACGCTTTATGGATGACCAGCGGCACAGCCAGAGTGTTCCAATCACATTGTGATCAGACGACACGGAGATCACACACGGGGCCTGTCTAAGTCAGTCCACACCCCTGCCGAGAACAGCTGGTAAAAAGGACACACGGCCTGAAAAGATTGCTAATGAAAAGCCAACACACATACAGTATACTGGACAATATATATTGGCAACAACAATCATAATGTGCTGATGTCTTCATCTTACAACTGTAACTACCAAGGCGTTTTCACTATACACATCATCCATGAACTTTTGCACAAATTGTCGATTTGACGGCAGCGTGTTTGCAATGTGAATGTGGAAAGAAATTTACAAATAAAACAAATGTTATGGGGGTTCCTGCAGAATCAACACTTTCAACACTAATGTGATCATGTGATCTTTGTGTAGCCATCCATTACTACAGTAAATAATGAGAACTCAAAGAAGGAAAATAATTCCACCGTTGTCAATTGTGAATTTGGGAGAGTATAAAAAAAAAAGACTGACATTCATATTAGAGATGTGTCAAAAAAATCTTTAAAATTTAATTAAAGTAAAAAATTGTTGCCAACCATTATAGATTCTGCAGGGAGAGTAGTGCAGGATTCTGGACATGGATTCTGCCCAGACATCTACTCTGCTCATTTTCAAGTTTGGCTAAATGACTCATAGATTTTGCACAGGCTGCCAGGTTTAACAAATCGAACTGTCACAATCCCCTGGCTTGCAGCATTTCAATTATGCAGCACTCCCACGCAACAGGTCACTCTTTACTGCTTTCACTTTTGATCCTCTTTGTTCACTTTATTTACAGTCCTCTTTACCTCACTGATCCCACAACAAAAGCTGACAGATCTTGGCTCAAATTTTCTCCCAAGTGAAATTCTGGCAAGAGGCGTGGTCTAAATCTGCATATGGGCGGGCTCAACAAAGTTTGGGTATTTTCAAAGGCAAGTTCAAGCGGGCACAATGTTGTACATTTAAAAAAGGAGCGTCGTTGTGGATGTGATCATAGTTAAATTGATTCAAAGTCAATTCAAATTGCTCCTCTCGTTACCGTTCTCTCTCTCTCTCTCTCTCTCTCTCTCTCTCTCATCCATCCATCCATCCATCCATTTTCCTAACCGCTTGTCCACACAAGAGTCGTGCTGCCTATCCTGTCTGCGTTTGGGCAGATTGAACGTTTATCCTCCATAGCTCTGCAGCGGCAAATTGAAATGATTTTGAATATAATCATAAGAATGAGAATAATAATGAATAATATTTTTACGAATGTTACTATTGTAAAAATAAAAAGCATTCGCAAGTGGCATATTTCTGAATGGATGGTTTATAAGACGTGATTGTAAGATTTATGCACAAGGTATAAAGGTTAGGTTTGTTAAAACGACAATTACAAAAAGTCGTTCTACTTATATGACCATTATTCATATATTACCCAGCCCATTTTTCAACGATTGAGTGTTTGATGCATGCTGTTACTAAGACAATCTACGACATGAGTCAACAAAACTCCAAATCTGTCTGCGCGCATCCATCCATCCATTTTCTAGAGACGCTTATCCTGGCAACTGTCAAGAAGACAAAGTAAGTGGAAAAGGATAAATACAGAAAATAGGACATACACCCCAACATGAAAACCCACCATCAACCCACCAAAGGTCAGAGGTCAAACAAAGACCAACATGTTATTGTTCCCAGCTGTTTGTAGCTAGTGTCCAGTCTGGCTGTAGCTCAAATGCCAACCTAATCACTGACATTAGACCAAGGCAACATTAAGTGCTGTTATTATCAGGAGCAACCAAAAGATATCATTAACGCCTGTACCCCACTGGAGGGCGAACATTTATGGGTGTTGGCCAAGGAAGAAAATGCGCATTCAAATCAGAGGTTCCTCAAGATTTGTTCAATGTCGGAAACATTCTTCAAACGTTCTCCTGATGTTTTTCAACAGTGTTAATGCTTTTAATGTTTTTTTTTTTTTTTTTTTTAGAGAACCTC
Organism: Hippichthys cyanospilos; assembly: GCF_059441005.1. Classification (NCBI taxonomy): domain Eukaryota; kingdom Metazoa; phylum Chordata; class Actinopteri; order Syngnathiformes; family Syngnathidae; genus Hippichthys; species Hippichthys cyanospilos. The sequence continues at coordinate 8,731,622 of NC_142378.1, read as the reverse complement.
TGCAACCTTAAACAAATCCTGAACGCAACATCTGCTACTTTGGCCAACACTTACAAACGTTCGTCTATCAGTTTGTTCTTCAAGTTTGGTGAGCAAAGTGTTTAAATAATTGTTTTTCTTTTTAAGCTCTGGCAAGGAGCCTTAAATAAATCATATTAAATCTTCTGCTGGGCATGGATCCAGATCAACTCAAGTAATCATAACCTATTTGTTGTTCTGAAATCATCCTGGAAAGAAAACGGATGTAGATGTTGGCTCAGGTGCAACTGTTTTAATCCAAGCCACTACGAGGTGGTGGTATTTGTCCCCCAGTAGATCTGAGAGTTGGATTTTCACGGTTGTAACACATTGTGACTCACTCCAGTCGTTTTTCTATCTGCTGCAGCGGCGTCCATCTGACATGAGTGTTTCATTTTAATTATAGTAGGCAGGCCAGAGGACAGTTACCTGCTCCATGACCGAACATCTCTACAGGCTTTGTAATCATGCAATTGCCACATTCATCCATTTGTCAAATGGTCTTATGTGTTAAAAACCAGTAGAGAGGCTGAATTGGATTTACAAACATACTTAAGCAATTATCGGCTCCTCTCTGTTTTACTGTAGGTTTGAACCAGTTAAAGGAGGATCTGATATATTTGTCACGAAATATGAAAATCTAACATTCCTGTATGAATAATTATTTCATAACTCCGGAAAAAAATGTGTTTTATTTTGTCAGATACATGTCATACAGATACATGTTTTAAGTTTAAATGAAGTGAACAGAAAGGCTTAATTTTATAGAATGTATTTTTTTGGAGCATAAAGATATGTTCCAGACTAAAATGCACAATATTATTAGGAGAGTAAACGTGCAAAAGTAAACTTTTGATGCATTTATTATAATATATTTTTCCTCCAATGTTTGACTTCAATATCACCATTAAAAAATATTTCTTGGCTATCTTTTATCTCTAAAAATATTAACTACTTGGTGATGTATCACAAAAAGCCACCTTTTTCATTCTTAATATTTTTCAAATAGGCTACAAATTGTATTTACAGCATGTTTAATTGGCATTAAAGGGACACTTAAACTTGCATATAAAAGTGTTCTTAATGACCAACTGTATATTTTTAATATAATCGTAGGTCTTGTTATCGTTAAATTATATTATATGGGGGGTGGCATTCCTCCAGAGGCTGCTGTGTTTGTTAAAACTATGGACAATGGTAAATGCAGAACCTCCTGCTGTCCCTAACAATAAAAAAAAAAAAAAACAGTCTAATCTCACACAGTGTCTCTTTAAGTTTTAGTACCCCTATACAGATAACTTGCGAATGGTCAAAAAACTTTTTTTAATCAAGTATCTTAATAAAGTGCCCCTTTCCAAAGCTATTAAATCAATCAAATTGTTCTTTCAACGTTTAAATCAGTGTGTTGTAATCTCATGCATTGCCATTTTAATGTATTTTACATCAACACCTCACATGAAACCTCCCCTATGTTTTCTCCACCTAGTGTCTATAAGCTATAGACACCAACTCAGTATGGATTGTAGCATGCTGAGCCTGTGGCGAGGAAGGCGGGATAGACACAATGGGTGTCAGGCCCACCAGAGGAAAAGCCCCAGATTCAGTAGGGAAACCAAGGGGGGTATCGACCCCTACCATTCAGCTTGAGATTTCACAGCCTCACAGGGCAGTGAATAGGTACATACTGCACATGCAAGCATGTGGATGTATAGTTCTTCCAATTCTCCTGCTATACTAACAAAGAGAGTTTTGTTTGGAAATGGAACATTGGTCTGCGAGAAATCTTAGAGCGTAAACAGAAATTGCATTAACCAAGCATGGCGCAGTTGCTCGCTTGACACTCGAATGGCAATCATTTGTTCCCAATAACATCACATGATTATAAAATGGCAACGAACCGACAAACTACATTCATCCATACTTTACTGGTATCACGGGACCTACAAAGACTTCTCACACCAATTAGAGCTAAGCTTTGGCTGAGATGCTGAGATATTAAATGTGCACACAGTAAAACATGTGCAATCAATAAGTGGAAAACTGTCAGTGAGTTCAGGTGCATGTTGGTGGGTGTGTCCATTAGAGGGGTGGGCAATTAATTTTGCAAAAGGCCACAGGAGAAACTGGAATGCTTGCTGAGAACCAAGCCAACATGCGAACCTCAACTTCAATAAATGTAAATTGATCTGGAACATGAACATCAACATCTTAATATTTTATCTAAGATTTTGACAATGTAAGCGCCACGGCACCACCTGGTGCCGCAGATGTGCAATTACACTACACGGCGGAATAGCAAAGCCTGTTTCCTGACACACAGCCGTCGAATCGCGCCCCTAATTGAAGGAATCCTCTACACCGTACTTAACTTAATTCACAGAACAAACAAAATGATGCAAAACAAAAAAATAACATGCATTACTGCTACTAACTTCTACAATACCATCCATACTACAACTGCTGGTGAGTCGATAAATTAAAAAAAAATATGAAAAATCTATATACTTACTCCCACTCCTTGCGGCGTGCCTGAGGAGTGCTATGGATCTTATGGGCCTGGTGGGCCTTCACTATGTCCTTCTGCTCAATTATGCCTCCCCGACGTCTCTTGATCACATTGGGGCTAATGGGCAAATCTCCATCAAGTACCAGCATGCTACCTCCAACATCGAAAGTTGAGGTCACATCCAAGGTGAGGCCAGCTCTGTTTTGGTGCAGAGGCGGACTGTGTCCCGGCACGTGGGAGAGGTAGAGGGTGTCGCGACTGCCTGAGAGACTGTGGGGCTCAAGGAGAGAAGGGGAGCCAGAACACAGGCTGGAACCTCCGGCCAGCCCCGTCCGATGCTTCTGCCAGGTCTCACAGTCCGCGTGGGATGGATGGAGGATGTGGTGTCTGGGCGTGCTGTTGCCACACATGGGCTCCAGAGAAAGACCCAAAGCATCCTCTGGGCAAAGTCGTCTTCCTGGAGGTCTGGGAAGGCCCAATGTATTATGGTCCCCTGTCATAATGCTGCAGGAGCAAAGAAAATAAAAGAGGAAGAGAGTACAGTTATGAGGAAATTACTTTTAGAGAAATACAGCACTATTACTGCAAAGTCATATGTAATTTGTCCTCTCACTTCTATTGTATCTAATAGAGTCTGATATAAACTGTGAATTATTTAGTATCAACACGAGCTGTGTGCCAGCAAAACCAAAAACAACACAATACTTGGCAGGCTCACGGAAGCATGGTTGCCATTTTTGCACCTACTGAATTAGCATATAAGCAAGGTGGATGAGTTGTCTTGCCCAAGTACATAACCCACAGAGAGAAGGATTCGAACAGCCGACTCTGGTTACTGGACAACCTGTTCTACCGTCTGAACCAGTAAACAGTCCGAATTATGATTTTAAAGTAAGAGATCTGACTACCCTCATAATTACGACTTCACTCTCAGAAGTAATAGACACAATTCTGAGAATGAAGTAAGAATTCTCACTCAGAATTTTAAAACACCAAGTCAGCATTCTAATAACAAGATAAAAGAGAGAATCCTGCAAACACTATTTTTCTTCATTGGCCCTAATCCTCATCCATAAAATTCTGCCAGAACTATTATTTTTTAGGTTAGTTAATATCAGTGTATCATCTAAGCCAGAAAGTACTCTGAGGCAACGTTGTATCACCAGTGTAGTAATATTGTTCAGAACTAATCTGGGCTGACAAATACAAGTTGGAGATTTTGTTATTTTCTTGAGTTTGAAGCAAGCCTACTATGGAAAATATCTTCCACAATTTCATCAGAAAAAAATGCAAATACTGAGTGAAAATAATCCAAGAATCAAATTGAAGCATTTGTTGCCAATTGCATCGTGGGGAACAGGGAGTTAATCTCAGCTGACATTGGGTATGAGGCGGGAACAAACCGGATTGATTGGCAGCCAATCACAAACAATAGTAAGAGACAATTGAAGCTACATATTGAAAAATCTTAAAGGTTTCATGACCTCCATAAACACTGGAGACATCTGCTGATCTGAATCAGGCGGGTTCAACTGCAACTGGTACTCTAACTTTTACTGCCGACAACAATTGCAACGCATTTGAAGCTGCCATCACAGTTCCTTCTGGTTGGAATGTCTTGCCCTGCCTTTACTGTAAATCAACAACATCCTAAATCAATCTGTGGAACACACTTATTACTATTTCAGCCACAAAATCTGCTGCTGTTGTTTCTGACTGATGAAGTCCATTATTTCTCACACTTCCAATGTCTTAATGACAGATCGGGACATTGTTGCTGTTTTGCAACCAAAAGAGTAATAATGCTATATATAAAGCGGATTTAGTTCATTTGGCTTTCCAGAAACAAAAAACATTTTTTAATGTGAATGAGTCCATAAAGAATATTCTTCCATTGACATGATTGGATAAAAAAACAAAACTTCCACAAAACAGTAGCACTTTTGTCCTTATGGTCTCAGACATTGATCTTTTGAAGCCATTTTGTAAATTGTGCTTTCAAACTTACAAGACAGTGCTGCCAATTCAATCAGCTGACATATCAAGATGCTCACTTTCAGAACATTTGATCACTGGAATTACTTTGAGTAAGGCATCACTTTGCTGACAACAAGTTTTCAGCATTTGTTTCCCTCCCTTTATATAAACAATGAAAGCATTAGAGTGGACCAGAGTGCTGAAATGAAATTAATATGAAAAAAATGTGTTTTGGATAAAGGAACAAGCTTACCAAAATAATCAAGTCAAGCAGTGAGCACATTTTACTAATTAATGAGGAATTTAAATAAGTTAGGGGTGGCAAATTCCACCAAGACATGCATATTTACCACCCATTATATAAGTGAAATGGATCAGTTTTGTAACGTGTTTATTATTGTGGTTGGTTGAAGTTTGCAGAGGTAGCTCAGTGTAATGGTTTGCATGCCTGCCTCACAGTCAAGTGTGAATAGCTGTGTGCCTATGCCCACAGCATAGGCATATGATTGATCGGCGACTCGTCCAGAGTGAACTCCGCCTTTCATCCAGTCAGCAGGGATTGCCTCAAGCTCACCTACAGCCCTAATGAGGACAAGCGTTACAGAAAATTGATGGAAGGATGAATTGATGGATAGGCTTCTGCTTGTGACTTAGTACAGTGCTTCTCATTTATAGTTTGCCTTATAGACTTTTCCCTCGGGTCATCTACACCCCTCCTTGCATCAGGGGGGCACGCCCCACAATTTGAGAAACACTGGTCTCATAGAACTGCACCGCATTCTGCTGGAAAGTGTTTTTAATGCTGTATTTTCCTCTTTATTAGTAGGATTGGGCAGTTGACAAAATGCTCCTGATCAATACTTGGAGAAGTTTTTAAAACTGTTATTTATGTCTGAAAGTAGTGATGTACTGTTTCTATATTGCTGTCACGTTGATCATAATAATATTGGTGAGTCTAGATCATTTTTGAGGGTGCTCAAGCGCCCTTAGAGTGAATGGAAGCTCCCTGAAAATACCTGTATGTGCGATCCTAGTTTTGTTTTTTGTTGTTTTTTTTTAACTGTATTCTTTTTTAATAAGCTAGGAACATGTTAAGTAGACTGTAGGCCAATCTAATCAGCTTGATCGTGATCGGACTCTATTTGGCATTTTATGCAAAATATGCAATAGGCTGTATTGTCATAATTTGCCGAACGAACAATGCTGTCATTGATAAGTTACACAAATAATACTGTATGTTGTACAAATGATTAAAGCGGTAACATTACATCATTTATTTGCTCTAGAGTGAATGTACAATTTTGTAGTTATAAGATGGCGATATTTGCTGCAGCATCAGTTCCTTATTTGCAGTATTTACTTGTAACTGTAATTCAATTACAATACAGTAATTTAATCAGTTATTGTTGCAACCATTATTTTACTCGTTATTTTTGTTGGCAATAATGCTTTATTTTACAAATACTATAAAACTATTTTGGTTGATGCTCTATAAAGAGTATACAGACATATTTGCCCATCTTGTGATCAGATCATCTATCCATCCATTCTCTAGAGCCGCTTATCCCGACAAGGGTTGGAGGCTTGCTGGTACCTATCCCAGCTGACTTCAGGCAGTAGACGGGGGATGCTATGAACTGGTTGCCAGCCAATTGCAGGGCACACAGATATGAGCAACCATTCACGCACCCAATCACACCTAAGGACAACTTAGTATGTCCAATTCACCTGCTATGCATATTTTTGGGGTGTAAGAGGAAGCCGGAGTGCCAGGAGAGAACCCACGCAGGTTCGAGGAGAACATGCAAAATCCACACAGGAAGGCACGGTGAATTTGAACTCGGGTCCCTGAACTGTGAGGCGGACGTGCATGCGTGATAAGATATTTAAAACTTGCTAATCAGCAATCGTGATAGGCCCCCAAAAATTTGATTGTGCAAATTGTAATCTCAGCAAAGTACTGTATAATACTGTCTCTAACTTGTCTAAGAAAAGAAAAAACAAAAAATACCAATAATATTTTCGATTTTAGTTGGGATGGGATTCCATTTCAATGGTGGTTGAGCACCCCCCCACCCCCCAAAAAAATTTCCTAAAAAAACCCATGCTCAATCACGTGTAAGTGTACAGACAAAAACAAACACAAATATTAGATGCAACATTAACATTCAGAATTTTCTATGTCCAGTCTTTATCCTCAGCAGTCCATTAGCGAACTGTGCCCTTGCTATGATGTGCAGAAAAACATCCCTGGTTGCCACTTACTCCATTACGGTTACTCGTCTTCCAACAAGAACTCAGTCTCAAGTTGACAGTGGTTTGAAATAATTTCCCCTAATTAGCTTTTTAGGAGGCTGGCAGCTGATTGTGCTCATTCAAAGCCACAGCTTTCCGCCTGCCATTACACCATAAAAGTCTATTAAAAAAAAAAAAAAAAGATGAATGTGTCGTCAAGATGACAATAGGCCAGAACTAACTTTGTGTTGTTTTTTTTAATCCTGTCGAAGGTATAGCCAGGTGTCTGCATGGTCGCTAATATGGAGTGATGGAGGCTCTCTGACAGGCGAGAGACCTTTGCGCACCTGCTGTTCACAACAGTCGACACAAGAGCCTCATTAAACTTCACATCTCATTAAATTCAAAAGCAAACCAAAGTGTTTCTCAACCTGGAAACTTCCTTTTATTCAATATTGACAAACATCTTGAATTGCTGGCCGACAGGTTAGCAAATACGTCAACAACTCACCTTCAAATATACTGCATATCAGGGGATAGAAAATTAATTTCTGACATGTAAACCCAGGCCGGACTGCAGATTTTATTCATCATTTTATCAAGTTTTGCTTCTGGATAAACTGAATGGAATGCATAGCTAATTATGCATCGCTTTTGTTGTTGTTGTTGATGATGTTTTGCAGCATGTTTCTTTTGATATTTGGATTTTTAGTTGGTAGCTGTTTTGATCTTGGTGTGTGTGTGTGTTTTTTAGCACTTGTTTTGTTTGGTCCTGTTAAGGTTGATACATGTTTATGGTTTAATTTTTGTGTGTGTTTTTGTTCAATGTATTTGCATTTTTTGCTTGCAGGCGGCTATTTCTGCATGTTTGTATGCATCGTTCCTTAGTTTATAGAATTTTCCATTTACATTGTGGTACTGATTGAATCAATTAGAGAGTCTCAAAACCTTTGCTCATAGAACACTTTTTTTTGTTTTATTTCACATGATTCTTTGTGGTAGTATCCATCGCCTTCATGTTCCATTAAATACAACCAACCGCTGCCGGGGCTTATTAAAGTTTCATGAGGCTGTTGCCTATTGCATTAGAAACACTGAACAGATTTGATGGATCAATTGCTATGAAGCCTGAATAACAGACCTTTGATGGTGTGCATTCAGTCTAACTTATGGCTCTGTCTCAAGTAAATAATTTGTTGTAAATTTTAATATGTCAGACAGTCCTTCAGTGTTTATGTAGTTTGAAACATAACATCAACTGTCAGTAGCTTCATTTGTTTTTCAAATCAACGCACGATGAAACGGTTCTCTCACCATTGAATCCTCTTACCAACAGAACGATGAGCCTTTGCTCTTTCAATTGATTACAAATTGTCATCATGTGTAAGTATGGTGCTAAGTGGATTCAGGTGTCATAGCCAGCGGTCGTGGTTTCTATTGGGTACACCCATCATATGATGAAAAGACATTTCTCAAAGAAACCCTACTGTGGTCTTGACCTTCCTGGAAATGAAGCCATTATGTAACACCGGGGACATGTCGTATTGCTAATGATCAACACTACTAATAAAAGCATCACACCAGTAAAACCCAATCACTGCTAGCCTAGGTGAAGAGGAAGGAAATGAATGGTCATAATGAGCTGTTCTCTTGACTTTTGAAAATGAATTGACAGATTGTTACAGTTTGAATGTAATTGCGACTATACAATACAATTAAACGGTTTGTTTCAGGTGTCATTCCAAGAGATGCCTTTTCAAGCAGAAACATTCCCTTGCCCATGTCTCTCCGACAATGAGGTTGGAGCAGCGTTACTAAATTGCCACCTGGAAGGCGCGTTTTTCATTCGGTGACCCACCTGTGCAGCCCACCAGATTTAATGAGGTGAATTGTCTTGGCCCTAGTTAGCACAACTCAACTCAGCTTTATTTATATACAGTAGCCTTTTAAAACGGTCACTGCTGCGTACAAAGTGCTATGCATGTCTTGAAATTTGTCATGCAATAGGCACAGTAAAGAAAACAGTAGGTTAAAACAAATTATACCAATGAACAAAACAATAAATAAATAAATATAATATATAGTAAAATGAAAACATAAAAACAAAAAATATTAAAATACTGGACATAAAGGCACTTAATATAGACTGTCAAAGACACACCTGTGTAATAATCATGCAATGGAATCAGAATATTGACCTGTGAGGAGATAAAGTACGCTCATAACAGATTTACTGTAGATAAAACCCATTCATTTTCTAGAGCCACTTATCCTCACAAGGGTCAAAGGCTTGCTGGTGCCTATCCCAGCTGATTTTGGGCAGTAGGCGGGGATACTCTAAACTTGTTGCCAGCCAATTGCAGGGCACATTGAGACAAACAAGCATTCACGCACCAAAGCTCATCCAAGGACTATTTTTGTGTCCAATATACCTGCCATGCATGTTTTTGGAGTGGGGGAGGAAGCCCGAGTGCTACGTGGACTTGGGGAGAACCACTCATTCAGTGAGCCGCCTCGATTTAGATTTGAAATAAATTTCTCTCAAAGTCCTATGAAATTTTTATCAAAAGCAAAAGTGTTGTATTTAAATTTTTGTTCAGTATATTTGCATTTTTCCCATGTTCTTACAGACGGAAATAGGTGGTTATGTTCAGCCTGAGTCAGGAGTGAGGATAGCACATTTTGGATGATTTTGCAATACTTTTCATGGCATGCAAAAGTGTGAACCATCAATTAATACAGAAAATCTGCTTGTCAATTCAACACTTTGCATGTTTATCAAGCAGGAATTCTGAAACAAGACTTCAATGTAAACACTTGATATTTCAAGGATGAAAGTTTGGCTTGATGATGTATTGCGGGTAAATCAATAAACTCAATTTTCCATAGTTAGTTTCACAGGTTCATTTTGTGCTGAATAAATACGCTCATTTCACATAGCTCCATTTCTCCCAATGGGGTGTTGTTACACACAACAAAACTGCAGATCAAAAGAAAAGAATACCCTGATTATACTGGAAATTACTAAGCGTTGTGATGTGTCATTAAGATGTATTGACCCAAGCTATGGACTGTGAGATTCAAATGCAGTACACTTATCAATGTACTACTGCTACATATTTAAGAGTGAAGTCCAAAGTGAATCCAAAATATTCACGAAAGACTTCAAAAGACATAAAAAGCTGTGCAGTGATGAAGGTGCCTTGTGACACTGTTGCCTTCAGCAGTCTGCCAAGTAACTCCTTGCACTGATTATTCAAACTGCCTCTCCCTTTATTGCCATGCTCCCATGGCATGAGGATATAGGCTTTGCTCTCTCTAATTGATTACTTGCGCAACTAAAAATCCAAATAGGAAGCAGTGTGTGTGCAACGTTCCAATAAGAAAGCCAGAATTATATATATATAAAGAAAAAAAATGTTGATTTTTCTTAGGGTTAGGAAATTAGTCTGCTTTGTGGCATTTATGTCTGCATTCCTTAACCCCTAAACTTAACTGGATGTGTCTTCTACAGTTGTCAGCCACTTAGCAGGATTTATTTGTTTCATCCATTTCAAAATAAAATTTTATATGGTGTAATTAAAATAAAAAGAGAATATAAATGAAGCTACATTTGTAATCTGCATTTAAATAAATGAAATTGACGTAATCAGCAAATTCTGGAATACTATTAAACGTAATTTTGTTACGTCCAAAACTCACCATAGCTCCACACCTTTCCCTGTTTCGCATTAGGTGAACTCACACATTTCTGCACCTTGTTCCTTTTGAATGCAACTCAACCAGCCCAAAATTGACGTGTACATGCACAAAACTTTAACGTCACTCCAGAATAAATCATGTTTAAGATTTCTTACCTAGAGTCGTGTCCTTTGCGGGAGATGAAGAGCAAGCGCAGCAGCGGCTGAAAAACCGAGTCCGTCAGTCGGGAAGCGAGAGCGTGGAAGGGCTTTGGTGGGGGGCTTCGCAGAAGGGGGCGAGGGGGTGGCTATGTCTTTTGAGCACATTTTATTCATTTAAAATGTTGACCCGATGAATTACTGAATGCACAGGAATTTATACTATCCTACCACACATCCGAAGTTCATCTTCAATTTAAAAAAAAAAGTATTGCCATTGAGATGCATTTTGTGTACCACCTGTAAACACTTCTCCCTGATATTGTAATGGGTATACTGTATTCATGCAGTGTAATGGGAATCCTGACCGCACGATGGCAGTACATACACGTAAATTGTTTTATAACAACCAAATACTGTACTGTACACGAATGAACAAGATATTCGATCAAACGAAAAATGAAAACGTTTCCATGTCCACAGTTTGGTCCAGAAAGCCACAGACACTAATTGCTTAAAAAAAAAAAAGATCGATCGATGCACAGTGAAACCAAATTCACTGCTGCTACTACTACTACTACTACTACTACTACTACTACTACTACTACTACTACTACTACTAATAATAATAATAATAATAATAATAATAATAATAATAATAATACATATACATTTACAGCAATTCAGTGAAGAAATATAATTATTATGCAAATCAAATAATTATTGAATTGAGGGATGGATTTGTCTGATATAACAACTAACTTTTTTTCTAGTTTGCATCCATGCTTAACTCAGTACATTTGAATATTGTGTGAAATGAACAGCGTAAGAATTGCAATGTGAGGTTCCGTGCTATACATGTGACAATAATTCTCTACTATCTACTATCTAGTAATCTTCCTTATTAAAATACACATTGTATTGTAATATACTCATTAGTTTACTATGTTTGGGGGTCCTTTGGTTAAGTTTTCGCATGTGTTTTTGACATATTCAAAATATCGCGAGATTTCGGTGACTTCTCCGTCACAAAGCGCTCCATCTTGGATTTCTCGTTTGTCAGTGGTTTCGAAAGGGTCATTGCTGTGAGCCGGCAAAGATAAACTAAGAAGCGCGTAGCCACCTTTTTTTTTTTAACGGAACGCTAGCTATCCCGACAAAAGTAGTTTTTCATCTCGGGGAAGTGCCTCGAACGGTATCAATGGCTTCGTCGCTGGAAAAGCTGCCATTGCACAAGTGGTAGTTCCAAGCTGCTTGAAGCTAACATTAGCAAACAGACTAGTGAAGCGATCAGAAGATTTCGAATGATGTAAGGACTTTTACCATCTCCATTTCACCAGCGTACATATGGGCGTCTAAATGAATCGGATCAGTAAATTAAACGGTAAGCAATTTGTCTTTGAACATTGTTTTTTAGAGTTCATTCATGACTTCTTGGCGCCTAGCTCGAACGTCAACTCGAGTTGGCTTCTCCGGTAATTTCATGGGCTGACGAATATATGAGTCATATTAAAGTTAGAGGTCGAAATCGGCGCCCTTATATTTTCGATGAAAAAATTCAAGACCTAAACGCCCATCGCTTTATCGTAAATTGGACTTTTGATATTCCACCTTTCGTTTACGCCCTAAGAAGATTATCGACGTTTACCCCCCTTGTTGAAAAGTACAGTGCGATGCTCTCTACAATGTAAAAGCTTTCAAAGGAGTATATCAACAACTCGTTTTTCAATACATCATCATCAACACCTCCAGGGGAACATTATTTATTATTTGATCGGGATTTGTAGCTTAGCAACATCACTTTTGTTACCCACTGTGAGTCCACAATCGGTGTGGTACTAGTAGTTTTGATCAACCAATTCCTCATTTGATTTGGTTAAACTTTGTTATGACAATTTACATTCTCTCACAACATCGTATATGTTTGCAGAAATAGTTGAAAATGTCGTTAAATGTTATATAGTTTGAGTATTAGCTATCTTGTTTATATGTATTCAAAAGGTATAATTTCTGCGTTGTGTCGTATGAGTAAGCCACCTACACTCAAAAATCCAAGGCATTTATGAAATGTCCGTGTTTTTTTACGTATGCATTAGTCAACAGTACTGAAGTATGAAGTGAAAATACAATATTTCAAATTATAGCCTATGTAATGTGCAATAGTATGTTGTTTCATGATTCCGAGCAGCGTTTTGAGCAGTAAGAGTTTAATATTTTTCTAAAAAGCTGTTACAGTATCCCACTGAGAGACGAACATTGGCGAGTGTCCGTGAATGTAGCAGCTCTTTTCATAGTCTTTATGGTTCATTGGAAAAAAAGTAATTTCTTATGATGTTGTGGCGACCTCAAATGAATCTTGGAAGAGATTGAAAGACAGGCTACCTTCATGGACAATGTTCACCCCTCAGTGGTATCTGACCTTAATTAGTTTGAAAACACGTGTTTTTTTTTCATGTGCAATGAGTACCTTTTTGAAATACATTTTCCCAGTTTGGCCATGTGACTTTCACAAGCTTAGTCATGATTGGCCATTACCTGAACGCATCTGATGTCGTTTTCAGTTGAAAGTGGAAAAATGTTTTTTGTTGTTGTTGTTGTTGTTTTAAAGTATTCAGTGGATATGAAAGGAAAAAAATTCCACTATTAATTTTGCTTAATTTATATAGCACTTTAAAAAAAAAACATTGCTGTGTTCAAAGTGTTAAATTACTCAAACGGTGCCGTCATATTATCCTCTGTGAAAAATGACCAAGTAACTGAGATTGGGTCCAAATATCGATTCTGTCAGATTCAATGATAGACTCATTATATGGCATACAACACCCTTTGGGTCATCAGGTGGCCCCCTAATTCTTTGGCATTTTGCTACAGCTCCTGACATGTCACCAGCAGTCAATGAACATTGTAGCCTGTACAATGTCCATGGCAAAACTATTTAATATATTTAGATTTTATTTGAACATGCAATTGCTGTGTTATTTTTCTAAAGTATTGTTATTTTTTTATGACATCTCTGTCTTTTTTTGGGGGGGAGTAGGAGCAGGCTGGAGCAAATGAATGACAATATCCACAGAATGAATTAAATTTATATCTGAGAACAATTGTCAAATATTGTGCTCGCACTACCCTGTCAATGAAGTGACACCACTGGTTTTAGGTTTACACATCATGACTAAGCTCGAAATTGAAGTAGCACCGGCTGCTTCCTGTTTGCTGTCAGAAGGGGAGTGTCTTCTGCTCAAGGCAGTGTCATGTGATTCATATGATCAATCTGCATGACTTGTAATCTTTAGCCCCTTAGAAAAAAAAATGTGAACTTAAAAGGTTTCTCTCTTTTTTTTTTTTTTCCTAATTTCTAAAATATGAGCCAGAGTTGTGTGCTGAGACGAGATTGCCCTAAAAAGGCTGTTGTGTTTTTAAAACAAATTGACACCTTGGACTCTATATGGCTGCCACAATCTTGTATTACAGGTTTTCTTTTGTAAACATCACACTCAAGATATCTGATAATCATTCCCCCTCCCTCATGGAAATCTGCAGAGGAGAACACACTGTTGTAAAACCCGTTTTAAATGACAAGTTGACATAACATTGTGCTGCACAAAATAAATGTTGTAGCAGAGGGTATAGGCAGTTACGAGAAGACTGCTCATTTTATGTACTTCATGGGATAGGCACCAGCAAGCCAGCGACCTTAGTGAGGATGAGCGGCTATAGAAATTAAATGGATGCATAAATGTTTTTTTTTTATGTATGGACATCAAGGACAGCTTTATCTCGATTTGGCAAAAGACGACCCTTGTAAGGATAAGCGGCTCTAGAAAATGAGAGGATGGATAGATGATTCATTTCCTTGTTTGGAATTGCTGACTTCTTTTCTCTTCCCTCTGTTATCCTTTGTTATGATTTTAATTTGCCCTTTTGGTCTGAGGAAGCCCATTGTTTTGGAAGTCACAAGTGTGTTTTGAGTATTAATATGAAATTGACCCCAGCTAATACTTGATGCGCCTCTAAAAATTATTTTATTTGCATATACTGTATATGTAGTTCAACTATTACAAGAATATTTTTGGGGGATGAGTGAATGCTGGTACTAAGTACCCCTATCAAACCGATACATGGTTTTATTTCAAGATATTTTATGTAAATATATGCAGTCTCTTTTTAAGTAAAAGATTTTCTCCCGCAAATTAAGCTGTCCTGTCAGTTGTTTTATTACAGGATAAGCGGTAATTAGAAGTGTACAAACGTTTCTAATGTATCTGTGATGAGCATCATATTGCCATATCATACATTGCACACAATCAAACAAGTTCTTTTCAGTACATTGCAGTCTTTAATATCTTCAAATGACACATTTGTGTGGTAAAATGTAAAGACCTAACTCCAGTCTTACAATTCAGTAGTCAATTTCAAATCTCTTGTGGCAGTGCACTGAAGCAATTTTTTTTCAGTTGCCAAAAAATAAGTACAGACAGTAATAAATACACTTTACACTGGTTTCTTCTGCCTTTTTTCTATTCTATATCTCAAGTATTCTGATTACGTTTGTCTAACCCTATTTGTAGGTGAATGGGTGAGATGAGAAGTAGTAAGAGGGCTCCGCCCTTTGGTGTCCCTGTTCATCAGCACACAGATTGCAACATTGATACAGGTGTGCAATGAATACATTGTTAAATTTTAAGCAATGATGTGTCCTGTACATAACATTTGATATTTCTTGTCATAACTATCTTTCAACAGATTTAACAAGTGCGTGGAGCAGTTTGCCTCAGTCCAAAGCCGCTGTAAGTATACAAAGAACTAGTTTGTGGTGCAGAACTCTAGACCTTTAAGATGTAAAATAATGGTTGCATTTTTGTTGGTGTTTTTGATTATTTAGTTGACATTTTATATTGCATGATTCATACAGAATGATAGTTATTCGTTCTAATTAAGGCAGTTGTGATCCTTAATTAATTGGATCAAAGACATACCTCACAGCAAATTATATGATATTATTGTGTGCAGCTACGACGAATAGAAAATCATGTGGAAGCTGTTCCTGGGACAACAGCACTCCTCCTTTCTATCATGGACCCGCCCAAGAAGAAGCTATCTGTGTCGGTCCGAAGCAGAGGTTGGCTATTTCAAAATGTTGCTGGATTACGTTCTAACAAATTGAGAATTAATGTCACTTCAATGGTCATTACGTATGAGATATTAAGAGCGCCTTGTCATCATCACAGATGAGACGAGGGGGTCCTCGAAGTTCAAAGAACGTCGACAGTCGAGTTCCAAAAAGAGGCGCTCACGCAGTCCACTTCGAAATGCCACCCAGGACAGTAATGTCAGCCAGCACAACAGTATGGCGCTCAGGGAACAGTTGGCTTCATCCAGGTTGGTATTCACAATTTGTACAAAGAGTTCTGTCAGATGTTGTTTGTTTCTTGTGGTCCTCCAAAGTGCTAGTATATTATGATTAAATGGATTGAAATGAAAGTCCTGTTTAAAAAAAACAAAAAACACTAATGTACTGTTAAGATAGAGCTATATTTGATATCACATTAAAAAGTGGCTATCGTTTTGTAAACTGCAAATAACAGATCACCTGAAATGCGACTCCAATGTTAATTAAAGAGGGAATGTTCACATAAACAGCATTTCTAAATGTGGCCATCCATATGAGACCTCACTCTTCATATGTGTGAATGTTGAATTAAAACTAAATCTTGATCCTCTTTGCTGATCCAATGTAATCTGGTTTGTCACCAGAGAGACCGCCCCTTCATCACAACACTCATCTCAGCCTGAGGCTTACATGCCACAGTCAACGTCAGAGCCTTTGTCCGCATCTAGACATACTTCGCTTAGCCAGCCCGTTGAACAAGAAGACTTTTGGGACAAGTGGACAGATGGGCACCAGGACATCAAACGTTCAACAGACAGTGCAGAGGCCTGCCACCTTAATGACCCGCCCACTGTAGATACCCTGCAGACTTATAACAACAGATCAAGTTTAGATCCAGCAATCGAGGACATCAGTCCTGAGGCCCAAAGCACCCAGAGCATGGATATTGAAAAATCTCCTGCATTTCTACCTCCTGCCTCGGACTTGATTTGTAGATGGGAAAGCACTCCTTCAACCAGTCCAGGCTCCGATTCCCAGCGTTTGGAAAACCTGAGGCGACATCAACCAGATGACAAGTTGGAAAAGCTGAAAGAGCGTATTCGAAGGCAGGTAAAACATCAGGAGGCTGCAGAGAAGGAAAAGACATTAGGTCGTCTTGAGCAGCCCATCATGCCCAACAAGACTAACAGAGCCGGCACAACAACCAAAATAAGAAAGGTAGCAGCTGCACCACAAGCGCCTACTTATAAAGGTATCTTTAACCCTGTAGTACAGTTTTGAAATGTTTTTTCCTCAAATAAAGATTAAAGTTGTTTTCTTCTTTTTAGGATTCAGCAAAACTGAGGCGAGGACCCGTACTACGCATGGAAACTTGTCAAAAAAAGAGGATCCCACTTTAAACAGGGACATGCGTAAAGACCCATCTGCTGGTAAGACACAACATAAACAATTGAAGTCAGAAGCTAGACACTCTGGAAGAGAGGTCTTAGGTATTTGTTGTGTTGTCTCTACAGAATGCTCAGCAACCAGGCCTCAACGGGAAAAACATCGTTCTGTAGATAGAGAAACTAAACCAACCAGGAAAATTCACAAAGCTGTCTCTGGTCAAACTGCAAAAACTGGTAGGAATAGGAAAATAAGTTGGCATTTTGACAAAAACCTTGGTAGACAGTAGATTGTTTGGCATAAACCTGTTTTCTGCCTCACGACTGGTGTCTATGTTTTTTATGACCTCTTCCAACTTGGCTTGTATGAGTTCTGTCATGAGGCATGGTGCCATAAATAGCACTGAAATCTGCAGCCAAGTTCATGTGATTCTTCTGATTGGTTCAAACAGAAGCTTGTTTGTCGACATGCATCATGATTACCGGGAACTCCTTGAAAATGCCTGTGGGCTTTTAAATGACATCTTTCAGAGCCCTTAGCACCTTTTATTTCATGTTTATTCCACTAGACAAGCCAGTACAGTATTCATATCTTTTGGGGGTTTTTTTTGCAGTGATCACCCCTGCTTCTTGGCGGGAGGGCTTGAAGCTGGTGAACAAGGTACTTGGTACAGCTGCCAAGCAAGTCGGTGAGAAGAGGCCTCACCTCGATGACAAACTGCAACAAACAGGTTGGGGCCAGTGAACTCCTCAAGCCATATATTGTGCCACACAGTTTGTTTGTTTTTTTTTTCTTTAAACGCATCACGCCATTGAAGTATAGACGGCTGACTCAGCCCAACAGTAAACTTGCCATCTTTGCTGTTTCTCAAATGATCTTCTTGCACTTCTTGGCAGAGTATCACAGTTTGTCAAAAACTAAAAAGAATGCAGGGATTTAAAAAAAAAAGTGACAAATGGGTGGAGTGCTTTAAGCAGCCACTCAGAATGTGTCACTGATGTCATAAATACGCCTTACCATTATTTACATCAACAATGTGTCTGACAAGGCTTCATTGCTTAAGAGAATTTTCATTTTATTTCTTTCTTCTTTGTCCTCACTGCACTCACTTTTATATGTCTGTGGTCCAATGTTTTTGCGCCTCTTAATATACTTTGCTTGCTTTTGGGTCTTTTATGGAAACAGTATATAGAAAATCATCATGTTTTGAGTAATTTTCAAGAAAAATTCTCAAGTGGGCCTCCAAAAAAGTATTTTACACATGTTATTTATTTGTTTAAATAATCAGAAGATTAACTGGTGATCTGTATTTTTTCTGGCCAAATACTGATAAAGCTTCATCTTTTAAAAAAAAAAAAAAAAAAATCAAATTGTTTGGGCCAAAGTCTTTTTGCCTCATTAACTAGGCCTCTACTAACTGCCATTGACCGGAAGGAATTTAGGTCGACTGGCTGTTTTGGTTGGGTGAGCAATGAGTCGTGGCCTGATTTGATGATGAGGTTGCTCCTACTGTTTGTGGCAAAGACCCTGGGGAGTGACAGGGTAGGATTGGCATCCAGTAAAGTTCGGCTCAACAGAGCATGGTTCACAGCTGGATTAGATTCTTTAAAATCTAGACAACAAATTTCTATTTGACACGGGTTAAAGTCTGCATGGCAAAACCCCAGTCTTATAACTTCTATGAGCTGTCTTTACATGCTAGATCAAGAGCAGAAACACAGTCTAGGGTCTTTTTCTCAGAAAAAAAATATGGCACATATCATTAAAGTGGACCCACAATGTGACAAATGTCTGCAATCAACTTTTTCTTTTCGATCTTAAATTATATCATGCTTGCAACCTATTGGAATACACTTTAATTTATTTCTCATTTAAATGTATATACACCCCACCTGTTTACAGTTCCCCATCGGCAGGCCGGTGTTGACAAAGGCCGTGAAGCAAATCATCACTCTCCTAAAAGCACAGACAGGACTTTTGGTGCCTTTCAAGGTCAATCCAAAAGACGCTCCACATCCACTTCTTGCCCCTCTTCTGCTTGTCAAGACAAATGCCCAGTGCCTTTAGGCAAAAACCCCTTGTCAGCAGATATCCAGGCCATACTTGATGACCCACGACTTGCATGCAAAGCATCTGAGGAAGAGGATAGGCCTAGACCAAGATCTGGTCGAAGTAAGAGTGGTCAGAAGGGAAAAGCAAGATCGTTATCTCAAACAAGGGCTCCCCTCTCCTTCTGGGGAACTACTGTGCCAACATATGGCCCGCCAAGGGGCTGCCGGAGTGCCAACCCCTCTCCACACCGACCAAGTTCTTCAAATGTGGCTGATACTCAGGAGAAGAAGCGCCACTATGATTCAGACAAAATCCGTCAGTATATTGTTAAGCAAAAGGAGGAGAGAAAAAGACGACGGGCAGAAGAAAATAAATCTTTAAAAGAGGAGTCGGAGAAACGAAACCAGAGGCTTCAGGAGCTTTACAGAAGGCAAAAGGAAATGGCTAAAAATGTAGTCACTCCCACTGTGGCAAATATGACTCCTTGGCAGAAACGATATCGACAAGCGACCTACAACCTTCTTGCAATGGATGAGACCTATCTCGGAGACACCATACAGATGCAACCTTCTGCTTTGTTAAATCAACTGGTATTTATGACAAGCATTAAACCCATTTCATAGGTTTAGTTCTTAAATGCATTTTTAAATATGTTGATGATGTGGTCACTTCTTGTTTCAACTTTGCACCACAGAGACCCATGTACCAACCCTCTGGAGAGTCTGACAAAGAGAACAAGAAAATGGAACTACCACAGAGTCCCTCAAGCAGTGACAGGTCTTTGCCTGATCAGCTATCCCCCCAATTGGCAAGGTAGCAAGCAAAATGGCGTGCTTTCATTTACGCAGTAATAACAACTGGCGTTGTGTGTTCTCCCTTTTTAAAGGATTGTATGTAATTACCTTAACTTTACTTTGTCTTACAGTCTTACATGTCTTTTGACACCACATTTATATTTCTTATACCTTTTCTTGAATTCGCTATAATCTGTTTTTTTTTTTGAGGTGAGGGGGCGGGTTACTTTTTTTTTTTCTCCTGTTGTTTTCATGGTTTTGCTCATATGATTATCTTATTTAAACTAGGGTGTCAACTAATCATTTTAATAATCAATTTGTCAATCTTTTTTGTTTATTCAATGAACCGGATTTAAAAAGAACACAGATTTCATGTTCATTCTTGTACTCCTTATTTGTGCTACTTGAGCTTTTTTTTTCCAAAGTAAAAACTGATGTTTAACTGATTTTGCAAGTAGGGTTCAATTGTATTTACAAGTAAGTTTTAATGTATTTTAAAATACATTTGAATGTACGTTCAAATAGGTTCAGACATACATGTAGGCTAAACTTGTTTTGTGATTTCTGTTTTAGGGTTGATTTGGATGTTGAGCCTAACCCTGTCGTTCAGTCTCTGTCGACCTCCAGCGTTGATGCACTAGGAAGTACAAGCTATGACCCACTCCTTTCTCACCCTCTGAGGTTTGACAACACAGTGGCAGCTGGTGACATCAAGCCCAGCATCGCAGAAACCCCAACTTGGTCTCGGTCACGGAGGACTCGAATCGACGCGCTCAAAGCTACAGCCATATCTCTCTCCAACCGTATAGAGAGTGAAGCCCGGCAGATTGCCCGGGTGGGAATCAACTTTGGTGAGGCAACTTCTTTGGATGGGGATATTTTGGCTCCAATGTCTACTGGGGCTGTTCTTGATGAGGGAGGCTTAGTACCTGGAGCTGGCACATTTGAAAATGCCGACTTGACATCAAGGATCCAGAGACTTATAACAACTGCTGGTCTTAGTCCATATAACAGTACCTCTCTTCCAGGAGCTGGGAATTTGCATACCTTTAAAGATCAAGCACAACAAATTATTACTAATCGAACAGAGCACTCTTCTTGTTGCAATGGGCGAGAAAGGAGCCAAGTCAATGGCTTAGAAAGAAGAGATGATATGTCTCCTATTGGATCATACGGAGCAGTTGAGGACAACATTAAGAATAGGACAGATCTGCATGACTTAAGTGGCGGTTCTATCAGTGAGGGTACCATCCTGAGTGAGGGTAGCTTCAGTAAAGATGAAATGAGCCCTCCTCCTCCGACCAACAATCAGGTTCCAAGATTACTAGACTCTCCCAGTGATACTGCTGGGCATAAAATGGAATTGCAACGCCTCACTGACTTCCAGAAGGAGGCCGCGAAGTGCTTGCCCTTAACGTCACCATTAATGCCTCAGAACAGCAATAAGATGCCCTGGGAGGAGTTAAACAAAGGAGACCCCTTCAGTGTAATCAACATTTACTTAAAGAACTTCAATGTTAAAGGTTTGTTCATCATAATTACCTTTGTGTGATGCTTCCTTTTGCCAAAATATAATGAAGTGCACGGGTAGTACTTGCAATGTCGACAAACGCCTGAACAATTATCTGTTTGTTTGTTTGTTTTTTGTTTGTTTGTGTTACAGTGAATGAAAGGAATGCCTCTTTCTCTGGAGATTCCCACAGAAACTCAGAATCCTATGATGATGATTTTGTTTCATTTCATAGCAGCGGAGTTAGCCAACAGTCAATGAACGGTTCTAGTCCACGCAGGTAATTGACTGCTTTTAAAATTGACCACCAGGTGGCATTCACGTCACAATAAGAAAATGAGTCCTGGAGCATTCCCCTCTAAAATATTGAGGATTTTTCAGTTTAATAAGATTTAAGGTTTCTTTGTGGGTTTTTTTCACCAAATAAATGATAACCTTTAATGGCCTCTGATATCTGCTAAGCAAATCAAACTGCAGGAGATATATCCCTGATAATTCAAATCCCAGTGTGTCTGTTCTTATCATGGTTTATCAAAAACGTGCAAGGTAGTGCCATCAATGCCTTTCCTGTGGTCAGCCTTGTCCTCTGGTGGAATGTTTAATTAGTTTATACATAGCGTTATCCCCAAAATTGCAAACTTGATGTTTATAAGGATTTTATTTCTTAGGATGGGTTATAATGAGTTTGTATTCCCTTCTAGTGTGGCAACAGAAAGTAAAAAGTCTCCACCATCCCGAGGAAGACTGGCTTCGCCTTCTGACTATCCTGATTTGGCTTTGTCTCAAGCTTCAGCCTCTCTCAAGAATGATTCTCGAAAAAATGGTTATATTACAAGCCACAGGCATCGTGTGTTATTTGACCTTGGATATTTACATAAACTGTGTCTGTTCAGGTAAACTCCAGTATTCACCGACTGCCCTGCAACAGTATATGGCAGCAGAGCTCAAGTACCAGGAGTCCATAGATGAGTCATTTAGACATTTCGATGTTGTGGAGAGAATATTGGGTCTTCCCGTGACTCCAGAGGTTAGCGCAGGGTTTGCCTTGATTTTATTCTATTAATAAAAGTAATATTTTTTGCAGCTTTGTTTTTATGTCATTGTTTTGAGTCTGGTTGATGAAGAATCTGTTATTTATTCATAAATGCTCTCAATTAGCAAGTGATTTTATCCAACTTACTTCCATCGTCCATTATCAAATCTTTCCCAAAACATTCCAGGCCAAGCAGCAAAAGTGTTCACCATCTAGAGCTCGAACTTCTCCTTCTGGCTTTCTGGACCTTCCAGCTGCTGATTTTTGCACTGACCCTCCAAGAAATACTTTTGGTGCTGGGGCCAGCAAGAGAGACACAGGTAAATAATCACATATTCCAAACATTAAAAAATACATAAATAAATGTTTACATTTAGTCTTTTTGCAATATTTTTTTGTTAACACATTCATTGTCTGCTCAGTTAAAAGAACGTTTTTACTTATATATTTATTAATGTCAGTGAATGAGCTCAGTTCAGGTCAAATTGATGTTTGATGTCTCTAGCCCTCAATGAGTGAATGTTATAATAAAAGCTAGCAAATCACACAGTTTCTTTGTTTTTCCTGCCTCACGAGTCATGAGGTCAGCGTTACACATCGTTCCTCTTTCTCCATGTTCCTTCTCTCAGGTGATCTTCAGTATTCTCCTGCTGCTCTGCATCTTCATATGACAACAGAGCTCCAGTACCAGGAGTCCATAGATGAGTCCATGAGACAGCTTGGGGATGTGGAGAGA
Source organism: Hippichthys cyanospilos (assembly GCF_059441005.1). Lineage (NCBI taxonomy): Eukaryota > Metazoa > Chordata > Actinopteri > Syngnathiformes > Syngnathidae > Hippichthys > Hippichthys cyanospilos. Next base: position 8,708,426 of record NC_142378.1, on the reverse strand, counting down.
ATGATGTGGGTGCCCATGTCTCAGCAGGAGAGCCCTTCATTAGCACGAATGCTGAAGGTGAAGCAATGCCTTGCATTTTACTTTAGTATAATAAGGACACATCAATAATGCTGACAATGCTTTTTAATTATTTAACCCCTTTAATTAGTGTTCTATGCCAACCTCATTGTGCAATTCTTTGCGAATGTTACAGGCTTCACAGCAACAATTTGAGAATGACCTTTATGAGCAGAAGATCCAAGCTGAAAGAAAGGCTCTGGAAGCTCAGCTTCAGCGAGAAGAAGACAGGCAAAAAACAGCCCGGGTACAAATTAGAATTTTTTACAAAGATGTTCCTCTGTTGATCTGTTATTTCTGCGCAACAAAAAACTTCCAGTTGAAAATGAGGTGTTTATGTTTGCGTAGGCTCATGAGGAATTACTGGAAAAATTAGTGTTAACTCAAAAAGAGACAGCTGAAGCGGCTCGTCAAATTAAAGAGGTTAGCAATCCTTCAACACAGTTGACTGATTGTTGGGTCTCCCCAATAAATATATGATTTCTAGTGTAGATGCAAGCACAAGATGTGTCATCAGAATGTACATTTTTGTCTTCCAGTTGACAGATCTGACACGGACTCATATCGAAGGAGCTCTGGTTGTGCCTGTTGTTGCGCCTGACTCTTCGATTCTAACCAAGCACCATCGGGAAAAGCAGGGAAAATTGGATTCCGACAGGTAAGAACGTCCTGAAAAAGCTCTGGCACACTATTATATTATTTTGCTAGATTATCATATTACTGAGATGAACATTAATATGGAGTTGAATTTCATTATGTTTACAGCTTCCAAAGAGACGAGTCAAGTCGAAGCTTCAGTCACACTGACTCACGGCCCCTGCAAAGACCCAACCTCATGTACTCGCTAAACTTGTTTACATAGCAACAGTCTCACTGAATCACAATATAACACGTTTCCCCCTCTCATTTCTTCAGTGGTGCAGGAGATAGCTGTCCCAATAGCCCCTCACGGACGTCTACAGAACAGATCCAGGAGATTAACAAAGAAGAAACAGAATTGACATGGAAGAAAGATGACAAGCAAGCAGAGAGGGAAGCAGTAAGCAATTCAATAGAGGAGGAATGCCCCACTGAGTACAACGACTCCTTCTGTAGTGAAAGCATCCCCTCTGTAGCTGATGACAAGGGTACGGCCTAAAAAACAACATTGAATTTTAAGCTCCCAACACTGCTTTTGAACAGCATTCTTGTGTTCCACTATCAATTACATCATGTACAACACTGTTTGTGTTATTTCTCAGACTACTCTTTCAAGTTTGACTCCTCAAAAACAGAGGATGAGGTCGAAGAGCGCTCCTTCAGCTCTCTGCTGCCGTCTAAGGTGCACCGCCGAAGCTCTTTGGAGAACAGTCCTCAACGCCACAAGGATTCTGAAGATGAAGCTCCAGATGACAGCACAACTTTAGTCTCAGGGTCGCATCGTGTTACAAAGGTAATGAAGCTTTAATGAAGCTGCACATCGTATGTCTGCATTCATAATGCATTGTATCACAATTGTGTTTCCCTTCATCTTGTTTATATTTTACTTGCCGTTTGTGTTTTAGATTTTCTTTTCCCCAACTGTAGCTTCAGAATGTGTGTCTTTTCCCCACAGCATCAGAATCCAAATATGTCCTTTTCTGGTGGAAAGGACAGCTTCTCTCGGTTCACTATGGACATGGTGCGTCAGCACATGAAAGACGAGGACCTACGACTGCAGCATCAGAATGCACTGCTGCGTCTACGTCAGAAAGCTGTCAAGGAAAAGATCAGAACTGAACTGGCATGGCTTGAGCACCAGAAAAAGCAGCTGAGGAACAAGGGCGAGGATGACAAATTGCCACCTATCAGGAAGAAGCAGAAGGGCCTTTTGTTAAGACTTCAGGAGGAGCAGGTACTTACAGCTAACACCGCAAAAGTGTCCTAAAATCTAGTGACCCTTACATAGTGCACATGTATTTTAATATTTGTTGTAACACTAGGCTGAGATCAAGCGTCTTCAAGAAGCGAATAAAGTAGCAAGGAAAGAAAAGCAATTGCTATTGAAGCAGCAAGAGGAGATTGAGCGAATGAGGACCTCAACGCAGAGACTAAAGGAGCGTCTCAAGTCTGCAGGGTGTGAAGCACCAATGGTAAGTTGTACAGCAGTTGTTCATAGTAGTTCACTTTAAACAACACGTGAAGAAAAGAATACCTGAATTTTAAAACTTGAATTAAAAAAACAATACGCCCTCCTTAGGAATCTCCTGTCTCAGAAACGCCTGTGTCAGAAGCTGCACCTTCCAACATGAGACCTACTGATGATAGCCGCACCCCATCACCATCCCCTTCCATCTCTGCAAGCGAGACAGGAAGCATCATGCAGAAGCTCAAGAAGATGCGTTCTCGTATGGATGAAAAGTAAATGCTCTTTTTCATCACAATTTTTTTAAGTTAGTTTTTTCGAACCTCCCTCAGATTTTTGTAATTGTCTGTGTAGTGTTGAGAGCTAAAATCAGATTAGAACCTAAACAACTTTAGCCTCATAATTATTTAATTGCATGTGTATGTAAAAACAAGAATGCCCCATTTTCCTCTTTTAAACTACACCATCTTTCACAAATTCTTTGCCCCACTTAATCATGTAATACTATATGGGGGGGTGGATTTCCGATTTTTAAATTGTTTTCATTAGGGACGCACTGATAACAATATCATTTGTATTCGTACTGATAAAAATGATCCAATACTACAACATCTGTCCCACTTAACCAGCCTTGCAGGCTCGATCCTTGTCAGCTATATGGAAAAAGTGTAAGGTAAATTAAGTTAACACTAAAGCTGACCAATATGTACATTTTTATGATGTAGATAGCACTGCCCCGCGTGGGTTTTGGTGGCGAGTTGACTGACAAGTATCAAGTTTGTCAATCCCAATCATCCATTTGTTATGTCTTGCTTGCCTTCGGTGAAGGCAACCTCGCTACTTCTCACAAAATTGCATCAGTGCTGGACATCCGACAAGCAAGCAAGCTCTTAAAATATGTTGTCTACCACTTCATAGTCGCAGTTTGGCACCCACATATATGCATAGGCAGGTTTGTTTTTTCTTTCAAAATTAGAAAAATACTTTTTCTTTCTTTTTTTTTATTTGACACACACACACACACACAAAAGTTCTGAAAAGGGTTTCTGCTTTTGAGCAATATTTGATTTAAATAACCAATTTTCATCACACTTGAAAGACTTAATGGCAACATCAAGTACCTTTAGTTTGTATCAACAAGTACTCAAATATAAGTACTTGTGCTGCATTTGGTCTGAAAAATGTGATCATTGCATCCCTAATTCCTTCTGTTCCTACTTGTTTTTGTTGACCAGTAGCTGCATGTGCTTGGAATTAGTCTTTTTGTCTTAGCCATCAGCTTAGGTAATTCTAGAGCCTTTCACAGCTGAGTAGGAGCAACAATTGGCTTAATTCTTCATTTGCATGTGATTTATTGTTTTTGCCATTTTCAGGAGTAAAAAGTTTTATCTTTTGTCTATAAATTAACTTCATTTCTTTTCATGTACAGTTAAAACCTTTTAAAAGTGCATTTTGACACTTTCTGTTGATTGAAAAGGCTCAGGTAACAACCAATCACTGCTGCGCTTGCAAATGTCACATCAACAAACCCAGATTTAGCAGTGAATTCTTGTCATGGCACTTTCAGTCAACATCAAGTGGCAGCATGGAGTTTAAAGGTTTAATCCTAAATGGGTACAACGTGAATTTGTGGTAGAGTGTTTGTCTCCCAATTTGAAGGTTATGGGATTGATTATGACCCTGGTGACCATGTTGAAGTGTCTTTGTGGAACTGACAACACCCTGCATGGCAGCAGTCTCAATTAGTGTATGAATGTCTTTGTGAAAAGGTGAATGTGAGTCTTTGTGAAGTGCTGTGAGCACCAAATTGTGTAGAATTTGCAATAAAAAAAAAGCCTTCCACTTACATGAAAAATAATAGGCTTATCAAAATAATTTAGACAAATTATTCACTTTTATTCAGTGCCATGGACTTCTGTCATTCTGTCTATTATTAACTTTCCAATTATTGGTACCAGTACAGCATTAACTTACCTGCATGGTCATTAATGTGTGATATAATGTTTGGAACGCTACAGTAATTGATCAGGCGTTCATTAAGGACCTTTGTTGTTTAGACGTAATTGGTCTGCTCCTGCATTATTTTATTACCACTGGCATGCATTTGCTCATTGCCTTGCTCTCTGTGCCTAGAATAACACACTGAAAATCACTTTCCTCTATTTTGGCAATATGTTGCCGTTCCCATTATGCATCCTCCTGAAATGGGCATGGTGGCTTTTCCTGCTTGCATAGTGAACCATTTATTTTTTTTAACTAAAGGAATATTTTTATGATTATTGCATGCCTTACAGTTTGAAAATGAATTGTATTCCTGCGGACAGCTACCTTTTTGCAACAATACGCATAAAACACATGCTCATGTGGTTGTTTTCTCCCTCTCTCTCTCTCTCTCTCTCTCTTTCTCTCTCTCTCTACTTGTTTCCTTCCCTTTGTCCCCTTGTCATTTCCTATCACATTGCGTTTTCCCCTCTATTTCCCATGTCTGTTTTTTGCATTGCTGCATGTTTGTCTTGTAGAAACTATTCTCCCGTCCACTGCTTCTTCTCTGTGTTTACGGCCCAGCACTGGGCCTCCCTTAGTGTCTGTCTTCCCAACCTTCACCCTAAATTCCAGCTATTTATCTACAACCAGTTGGACAGGTACAGTGCAGTTCTCACTACATTTTCTGCCACGCTTGCATCTAGCCTGATCCCCTAACCCCAACTCACACTCGCCCCCTTCTCTCCCATTGGAAAAGCTTGTGTTCAACACTGGCACTGGGACTTCACAAGGATGTCGAGAATGATGTCTGATGTGATGAGTTTCCTTTGCAGGATGGCATTTGCGGTGAAAGTCGTTTTAAATGTCCAAGGAAAGATGTGTTGAAAAAAGCTAAACCTTTGACAGTTTTACCCAGGATTTCAAATGTTTTCCAGGGTTCTAAACTTTATTACGCTTATTTATTTTGTTACTCTGGTTTTCTAAAGGGATTTTCTGAAGTAATGGGTTGTGGACAATTCAAAAAGTCAAAGGTTATGCATATTTTCATTGTACCTTTCCTTGATGGATAGGAAATTGTGACTCCATTCTGCAGGTTTATGCTTATTTCTGAGGTGTTGATTGAAATTAAATCACTCTTTTCTTTCTCAGCTTACAGGTTTACAAGAGTTGCAAATTCAGTTTCTTTAGAAATAGTAAAGCTTTTGAAATAAACCAAACTATCATATGGAGTTAAAAGAATTAATTTTACAATAGTGGAGAGGCAGTCTTATGTCTTGTTAATTAACCAGATATAGCTTCACTGTTACTCCTTATTGGATGACTGTTGTACAGCTTGGGCTAATAAATACAAAGCCATTTTCTGTAAGACAATAGGACAATAATTCTTCAGTGTCTGATATGTCGTCTGTTTGAATTAGGAACCCAGAGTAACCCTTAAATTAGATCTAGAATAAACTCTATGGTGTAATGGCATTTGTGCTATTGAGACCTCACATTATGCAACTTCTGTACATGACTGGAGGGCAGTACAATGTTTTTAATATAGTGCTTTGATCAAACCAAAGAAACGCTGAATTAAAAGTCTTTTGCTGATACAAATCCATAATTAACATTGTACTGTCAAAGAGATCAATTATTTGTAACATACCCACATGGAGACTGACCACTTTTACCCATTTATGGGTAAAAAAAAAAAAAAAAATTATTGACCCAATTCTAACTTTGTTTTTACACTATTGTTACGTAAAAGGAGAGTGTTATGGCGTAAGGGATTAAGTTTGTTGCTTGAATCATTTTTCTTGCTACTTTTTAATACGCTTTGGTTAATGTCTTCCTCACTTGTATCACTGATTATTTAGAAAAGTACTTGTAAATAAGCATGGTTGAAGTGTGTTGCTGTGAAAACGGTTGTCTTGGTGATTTGACTCTGCCTGCTTTGTACTTATTTTGCTATGCTTAACATCTTTCTCTCGCTGGTTCATTGTAATTTTCCCCGATTTGCCAATATACAGTATACCTCCATGTTTTCTTCTGTCTTTAATCGAAGCTTAATTGTTCTCCTTTCTCCCCTCCACACACACACCTATTCTTGCTCCTGTTCTTTGGCATTATTCCGACCATCCATTAGATTCCTGACTAAGCGGGAGCAGCAGTTGATGCAGAGGCGTCATCATGCTGAAGAGTTGCTGCAGTGGAAAAAGCGTCTTGATCAAGAGGAGGCCGAGGTCCGAAGAATCGAAAAAGAAGCCCTGGCTAGTTGGGGAGAAGGTTGCGTCAAATCAGAGAGGCGGAGCAAGGCAATCTTGGAAATGATCCCCAAGTCCAGTCATCATCGAAACTCAGAAGCAAAAGCAAAAAGTGAAAAAGGTGATCAAATTCTTTGATTATGAAATAAGGGATTTGTGATTATTCTCAGTAATATACCTAATATAAATCCGTCTGAGGTTATAGTTTGGGGAGGGCTGTAATTACTTTTTCATGTATATGTTTTTCTTTCAGAGTATGTGACTGAGGACGACTATTCCTCAGCAACATCTGAGTGCAGCATACACACAGAAGGACACTTACTGGAACCAAGAGGTCCATCCTCAGCACAACCTGCATCAGAGGCTGAAATTACTCTTGCCTCTAACTTGAGCAGCCCAACAAATTATATCGAGGACTTTGCTTCGCTTACACGCAGCAAACAGGTTCGCACAAATGCACTTCACTACTCTTAATATGACGTGTTAACAAAAAATGTCTGTGCAAAATTTTGGTACTACATATATTTTCTACAAAGTAATTTTGCCATCGTAAAACTGTACGCCATGTTCCTCAGTCTTCTCCAGTCAAAGGCAGCCACAATCGAGCCTCATTCTCTGATATCAGCAGTGCCAGCAAGATGCGACTTCATTCTTCTTTCCAAATATCCCCGCAGTCTCCAAAGAGTCCCACAGAAACACCTTCACAGGCTGGTGAGTTTGTTCACGGTCTAAGTCAGGCATGTAAGCATTACAACCTGAACCCAGTATGATAGCTTTACTAGCACTCCACTTTGGAAGAGGGCGAGTGAAAACGTTGAATATAAAGAATTATAAGCAATTAACAAGATCACCAAGTACTTCACTTAGTACAACAAAAATAATAAGTAAATAAACCTACCAAAGTATCGAATTGCTGTGCTTTAATCAACAAACTAATTTATAAAAATTTGTAACTTTAAATTAGTTTGTATTATTGCTTTAGAATATTATGTATTGTTGCATTAGAAATTGTTTGACAAGTAGCTTAAAAGTGAACTTTAGACATAAAGAAAACATACACTAATCCTTAAAGAATTAGGTTTAAGTTCGAGTGTGCCCAAGTTGGATTAAATATTGCTAATCACAGAGGTCTTATTTTGCTCTTGCATTCTTTGGTGTAATTTTTTTTATTTGCTTTCCAGAACCCATTTCAGAGCAGAGTGACATCGAGAGTCGTATCAAGGCCCTGAAAGAGGAGCTGAGAAAACGTAAGTCAATGGCGAGTCAACTCAAAAGGGAGCAGAAGATGAGGCATAAGGAGCGACTGAAGGCACAAGAGGCCAGTCTGCTCAAACAACTAAAGGTAAATATTAAGTATTTTCTTCTGGTATAATGTTTGGCATTTGTGTTTTTGTGTTAGTCACTTTTCTGTCCCATCCCCTTTTATTTTCAGAACTATGACAACTACATTGGAAAAACGAAGGCAGAACTCAACAAAGAACCTGAGCCAACCCCTCCTAGCAAGTCTCAGAGGAACGATTCCACCTTAGTTGTAGAACAATCGGACCTCACATCTCCTGTGAAAAGGTACACGTTTCTAATAAATCAAATCTATAATAATAAACCTGCTAGAATTTAACCATAAACATCATATTTTTAGGTCTGAAACCAATGAAATGCCTCCTGTGAGGCTGAACAGTGATCCATCACTCCACCTAGGTATGTTTGTTTTGCTCTTCATAATTGTGTATTGATTCATTACTTAAGTATTTTGACTTTATAAAAAATGTCTCGCCGTCATTTAGATCATACCAAATCTACCTCTGTATCCGAAGAGCTCGATGTTGAAACTGTGACTCCATCCCCTGTACAAGGCAGTCCAGATTTCCTGACCTCCGGCCAAAAGAGATATAAATCACCAGACTCTACTTTAAGACCCTCTACTGAAGATGCCCAATCACAAATAATAGACCCTCAGAAGGATAACAGGATGTTGGAATCACATTCTGCAGCATCGGACTTTAGTGCACATGCTAACGACAAACCCCCATCCCTTGAGCATTCCTGTAAGCTGGACTTGGATGTCATCCCCTCAGTGAAGGAGGCAACGATTACGGATGTCCGGGCTTCTTCCCCTCCGACAGATTACCAAGGTGACTTTGAATCAGCAGTACCTTCTTCATCCAGGAAAGAGCAGCAAATTTCCAAGCCGGACTCAAGTTGCCATACTGAGACAAAGTTGAGCAGTCGAGATGAGGAGATTGAAGAGGAGCTTGCTGATGATTTGAGTCACTGTTCTGTTACTAGTGGCACAAGCCATAAATCTGGTCAACTACTAGGTTTTCAGCAACCAAAAGAATCTGACAATGATTCTGACATTAAGTCCACCTCCCCAGCACCTGTCTCTCATTCCCATACCCCTCTCTCTCTGACTCAAGATAAAATGCCAAATTTTAACGTCGGAGACCGTGTTCTTGTTGGTAACGTCCAACCTGGGACACTAAGATTTAAAGGCTCGACCAGCTTTGCTGAAGGCTTTTGGGCTGGTGTGGAGTTAGACAAGTCTGAGGGAAGCAATTGTGGCACTTACAATGGAGTTGTATACTTTGAGTGCCCAGAACGTCATGGAATCTTCGCTCCTCCTGAAAAAATCACTCATCTCTCTGACAATTTTGAGATCTTGACTGACGCTGCAGGACACGACGACTCGTACTCTGATGATGCTTCAGATCTCAGTGAGGATGAACGCAAACGGGATAAAGATATATCAGACAAGATGCAAATCTTGGAGAAAAGCAATGAAGATGTATCAGAAAAGATGCAAGTCGTGGAGAAAAGTGAAGAAACCTCTTGTAATCATGTAATTGAAGAGTTGATTGCTAGCCCAGAGCAAACCCTCAATAGCCAGCAACTACCAATAGCTGAAATACACTGCGATTCCCAACATCACAACCAATCCATACCCCAGAATGATCAGGAGATAAACATTCTTCACAAAGACAATGTTCTAGATCAGTACTTGCCGCCATCTAGTCAAAAAATTGACATAGTTGAGAAGGATGACTCACATTGCCAGTCCACATCAAGAAATAGTCAGGAAATGTCTGCAATAACTGAGAACGATGACGTGCTAGACCAAGATATGCCACTCGTCAGTCAGGAGATTTCTGCATTAGCTGAGAAGAAAGAAATAGATAACCAGTTGATATTTTCTGAGGTTTCCCATGGAGCTGGTGATCACAAGAATGAGCCGAAGGATCAAATTTCTCCAGACACGTTAGCAGACAAACTTATAAGTAGCTTTGTGATTGACACAGTTCAATATTTGGTTCATCTAAAAAGAGAGAAAGAGCAGAAGATTGAAGCCTCCAATCAGATTAACAGAGGCAATGTCTTTGAGTCAGGTGAACAAGGGCTTCCTTCATTGCTGGAACCACATGATGGCGTATCTTCTTTTTTACCTGAAGACGAGCCGTCCTCGCCAGAGTTTTGTAACCGACCGGTGAGTCCGATTCTTTCCCTCTGTTAGTCTTAACTTAAAATGTGATCAATTTTAATAACGAAAAATTGAAATATTTAAACGTGTGAAATGTAGAGTTGACGGGAAACGGCAGGGCAAAAGTTAGGGATTTTACTTGAATAGGAGATGGACAAAACAATGAATAACAGTGTTAGAGAGATGTATGAGATGTTACAGACTTCTGGCAAACATAACTTGTTGATTTGCCCTTTTCAATTGATTTGCCTTTTCAACCAAAGTCCAAAGCTATGCTGACAGTCTTGTATCTGTGCCGAGAAAGAACAGATGAATATATAAAAACATGTTTTCTTTTACAACAGGAGAGTCCAATTTTGGGGGCTAGTGGACAAGAAGAGCTTGTCAAGCGACTTGCTGAGCTGGAACTGAACCGTGATCTGTTGGACGAGTTCGGTGACGATCAGGATTGGTTTGATGAGGACTTTGGCCTCAGCTCACGTCGGGAACAGCAGAGACTCCAACAGAATCTGAGGGACAAAGAGACGAGGCTGGGAGCAAGCGTAGGAAGGTCCGTTTCATCATCTGAAGATCCCCTTAGGGGACTGGCATCACACCCGGATGGGGACCTGTCAGCCAAGACGCCACCGAGACCCGCGCTGCCTCTTCCCCTCCCCCTTAAACTTCCAGAAGAACCTGTCATGGTGGTGCCCCACACAGCCGGTGAGGTAGAACAGATGGTCCATGCTGCTGTTCAAGAGATCTGGGAGAGCTGTGGCCTCACGAAGGACGGTGGTGTTTTCCTATCACACATGGCCTGTCCAAAACCTTCTCAAGAGTTTTTGTGTGTTGAAGATAGCACGGAAGACCAGGAAGCCCTCTCCATCCGCAGCTACAAACAGGTGATAGCACAGTGCGCAGTAGTTGTCGAATGACTGCACACTGTTTTTGCTTCATAGGCACTAAAAGCAAACACTCAAAGTAAATGTTTCATATGTTCCTGTCAAAAGTTATTTAAAGGGCCTGTAACATGATATTCTATTCTTTCCACGGGGTATTATGTGCATATACATTACATTTGGAACATTGACAATTTAATATTTGTGTAAATTGTAGGGCAAGTGCAAATTGCTGCTGTCTTGCACCTCTTGTCATAAGTGCACTTCAAGCAGTTTTCATCTGCACGAGTGGGACCTGTGCAGGAGCACAGAATAAGCAAAGACTCCTTAGAAACGCATCAGTGAAGGAAAAAAAATAACACTTTGGAAGTGTTTCGGGTGAGAAGTCAATATTGGAGCATGGTTAAGAGCTCCAAAAAGTTGACTTCTTGTTACAGCCCCTTTAAACTCATATTACAATTTTGTTGTGCACCACTATCAGTATTGGATGCAAACAAATAGTAAGAAAACGTTTGCATTCGCATAGGCTGTATATGACCTGACATGGGAGATCCTCCAGGAAATTTATGCCGAAGACCCCAATGCCAATCAGCCTGAATGGGTTAAGCCACAGCGAGTCAGGTCCACCTCTTGCCACAGAATCAAGCCGCCAGGAGATATCAATAATGTGCAGGTATGATTTGATTGTTTCCACCGCAACACCTTCATACATCAAAACAATGTTTCTCATGGAAATTAATTCCCCTATGTTGTCTGTCTTTCAGGAATTTGTCACAGAAGAAGTTCTAAAACTTTACGGTTTGGCCCAAAACAAGAGCATAAAGTCTGACTGGCAGAGGATGCTGAAATTTGGCAGAAAGAAACGAGACAGAGTTGATCAAATATTAGTAAGTACACACAATTACAGCACCATGTAGAATTAGGAGTTTTAGTTCACGTCCGTACACTATGTTATGTTTAATACAAGTTGCACCTAAGACTTTGTACACAGAGTTTGCAAAAATTGCCTTAATCAACGTTTTTGCTTGGACACAATCTTGAGGTAATGTTACAAGAGCATTTATTCACTTGAATGTACTTCAAAGCAGTTCTTTTCTTTGCGCAGCGGCTCAAGTTCATTTTGCCATAAATACCCGGTTGTGCAGCATTTGCGTTTCACTAAGTTTAGGATTGTGTGTATGTACCAAATCACCTCAATTAATAAACAAATCAAATGGAATACCTTTCTATGTTCTCTAACCGGAGCACTCACCTGCTTACCTTGCCACTTTTAATTGAATCAGCTGGAGACATCATAACTATTACATGATCCTCTCCGTTTTAGTAATATTCCAAGGATAAACTTTGAGGGTTCAATTGGCTCACCTCTTTTATTGAAAAAAAAAAATGACATAACAACCTGAGCTAACACAAGCTGACGTTAGCTGGAACAGGCACTTGCTGCTAACAGCCAACTGACTTCCACCCCCTAGCTTATCCCATTACAGTAAGTGTTTGGTAAGCCAAATTGCAGATAAACATTGATAATTGTACTGTATGAAGGCAGTTTTGCATCCCGTGCCTTAATGCTGGCCACATGTGTAAAACTCACATGCTATCATTCTGAATTTGTGGTTTTAAAATCTTGAAACAAACATCAACAAGCCGTAACCTCTTCTGTGCGTATGTGATACGCAGGTACAGGAGCTTCACGAGGAGGAGGCTCAGTGGGTGTGCTATGAAGAAGATGAGCTGTCAGTCAAAATGCAGTTGGCAGACAGCATCTTCGACCTGTTGCTGAAAGACACCGCAAACACGCTGAGTCTCATCACCAAGAAGGTTGCCGTCAGTTGAATGCAATCCACTGTTAAATCTTGTAAATACTTACATGGGTTGGAGACGTGGAATAGAGACGAATAGCAACAAAAAATTGATTTAGTAAACAATGTAGGTGGACAGTCGATCAGTGGCATATTTTCTTATGTCCAAACTACACTACAATCAGTGATGTCATTTGTTGTTTTTTTTTGTCTTCTTTTTTTTTTTTAAATAGAAGTTGCGTGGAGGGAGTGGGGCATTGCCTTAAACTCATTTTACTGTCAGTAATCCTCCCTCCGCGATGGTCCCAACAAGACATGTTAGACTTTAACATCTTACAGCATGTTCTTTTAATTTCAGTATCTGAAATGTGTCACTGATCTGAAACTCATAGACTGCGCTCTCTTCGGACATCACAGATATGACCATGTGCAAAAAAAAGTATTTTATTTATTATGTACAATAACAAATGGAAAAGTGATGTTTTATCCTGTCAAAATATATAAGGAGAGTTTTAATGTTTTTCAAAGCAAATTTAGGAGAATCTAATTGTCAAAGCACAAGTCATGTGAACATGGCAATAGACATTATGTCTGAGATATTAGAGAATTAAATAAATGAACATATTTAAAGCTCACATTAAAGATAATTGTGTCCCACTTTTGTGCTGGGTGTTAATATTATCTCTGTGCGTGTTAATGGTAACTATTCATACAGCTTGTAAGTAAAATACTACTGATGCTTTTTTTGGGGGGGTTGGGGGCGCTTTTTAAGCGATTCTTAGTTGCTTTTTTTTAACAATATGTAGTAGGTTTAGGATACTCTTAAGTAGATACACTACATATTAGCATACAGCGTGAAAGTGGGACACACACAAAAAAAAAAGATTAACGTACTGTTCTATGGTACCGGAATGCTGGATTTGAGTCGTTCCCGTTCTTCGTGGTTTTCCTTTTGACGACATGAGAGAACGCCGGCTTCTCTCAAAGTGCACAACGCAGTTAGCGCAGCGTCTCCTCATCCTCAGTGCTGCGAAACATTAAGATTGAAAAACAGCAGCCAGGAACGTAGCCAGGTGACGGAGGTCAAAATTCAGTTCAAGTGCCTCTTTATGTTGTAAGAACACTGTATTTGATTGCTCATCATGTTTTGGACCTCCCTTGAATGTCATGTTCTTCCAACTGCTGTAAAGGATTTTTTTCATTTGAATTCTTCTCCACTTTTTACCGATTTTCCAATTACAGCGTCATGACTTCACTTTGAGCCTTATCGATCCTGATATGTCCAAGCTTTCTGTTTTGTTTTGAACCTTCTCGTGTCGCCGTGCCCCAGCTTGGTACGTAGACACTGGAGTGGTTACCATGACACACTAAACAACGGTCTCCAATCATTTTCCATGACGTCTCTCACCATTCTCCAGGCCTTGGTGTGACCTTATTCTTGTCTCTCTTTTTTTTCTAGCTTGTAATGAGCAAGATTACAGTAGGTCTTTCCTCTGACTTGTTTTAAGCTGAAGTGACCTTAACTTAAACCTGTTTCTACCCTCAATTTCTTTAATAGCCGCTGGTTAGTTAATGCACCAAAAATGTGATTGCCAACCTCAACTTTCCCAGATTGTATTCTTGAATTGATTGTATATTGGAGAAAGTAACATTCTCTGTTGTAACTATGCAGTGCTTCTTGTAGTAGACTGAACACCTTTTTAGACCTCTCCTCTTAATACTGTCATCGTCTTGACGTAGAGGAGTGTTTTTTCCTTCTCTGAAGCAAGAGACGAGTCAACTTTATTAGCTGGTCCTTGTCGGATTTATTAAATTAACCCCATCCTGCTAATTTCCCCTTTTTATTGTTTGAAATAAATATTTATAATATGTTGTGAGTGTGCACCAAGTGCACTTGTATTGTATAATACTTTTATGGGTGTAAATATATTGTAGCCTGTCAGACACACTCTTACTGGCGTCAGTGATTGTTGGCGAATGAACGGTTTACTTTGCAAACTTGTACATATTTGTAGACATTGGAATTGTAAATAAAGCTTCATTTGTAAAGCAGCGCTCTGTTGCATCCTTTGATTAAAAACAAGACTACATTAAGTACAGCATCATTTAATCTGAAATGTATTTTGTAATTTGCGTCAATGTTTGCACTGTTTTTGCAACAAAATCAGAAATCTGATGATATTCACCAGTACTAAACTTCAAACTACAACAATTATTATCATACTGAGTCATTAAAAAAAAAAAAAAAAACAATTATAAATGTGGAATTCTGGGCACCAGTCTTGGATTTCATAAAACAGCACTAAATGGTATGTGTGGACAGTTTAATGGAAATATGTGCAGGGGTTACCTCACCAATGTGTTATTGAGTGTACAGGCTGTGAAATTCCTTCTCAACTCAGATGGTGGGTTGTGGCTCTCGCACATGTATAATACCTCATAGGAAGACTTGTACTGAACTGAAAGTGTAAATAACAAGGAAATATTTTTAAATTTCATCGCTGTAAGAATGCCTCAAAATTGCCATGTTATTTCAAAGGTTTCCTCAAACAAAATTAGAGATTAGAGCATTTATTAATGATTAAATAGGAAGCCCAGTTTTTGTATATTACATTACTTGTGGAACGAAACCAACTGTGCTCCACTAGGGGTCACTGCTTGCCATGAATTAAAAATTGTAAACGAAGCAGGAAATAACGCCATTTAAAGGGTCAAACACCTCTTTAGTTTTGCTGTTCAGCTTCTTGAACAGCAAAGGTGATTAAAAACTCTACACACCCTGTTCTATTGACTTTTGGGGGGGTTATAGTTCAACTCCCAAAGTGCCCAATATCTTCTGAGAGAGAAAAAAAAGAAGGGAAGTAAACATAATGGAAATATTGTGGTTCATGTGTGCACTCCCTTAGCAAACATTCCGCCATTTGGATCCATTCATCCGTTTTCTATAGCCAGCAAGGGTCGCTGGCATACTTATCTCCCAACTGTTTTCTGAATGTAGGCCGACAATACCCTGAACTGGTTGTCAACCAATCTCAGGGCACATAGAGATGAACAACCACACACATTCAACAAGGCAACTAAGCATGTTTTGGGGATTATGGTAGAAAACCAGAGCGCCCAAAGAAAACCCATGCAGGCACAGGGAGAACATGCAAACAGAGAAGGATTGGAGCTGGAATCAAACCCGGGACCTCTGGCTGCCCCCATTTGGACTCATTGACCGCAAATAAATGCCGATGTTTATACTAACGAATGTTTTTTCTCTCTCTCTCTGTTTTCAACAGAATTGCACAAGATGTCGGTCCAATTATTGGTAGATCAAATTTGGTATATTTTTCATTCTTATTTTATTCTGTATATAACAGGCATTTGAATTGAGGCGTATGGGCGTTGTACTGTGCTGTACATACAATGTATGAGCGACAAAGAGCTTGAGGTGGAGCTGACAGGTTGGACACGTAATAGGTTGTTGATGTCTTCATCAGCGTTTCCATCATTACAAAACCAAATCGATGTCAGCAAAAGACTGGTGGCAAAAGTCCAGAGCTCCTGGCACGTGTTGTTGCAGCAGCAGCACACACATACACGACTGTCAACAAATGAGAAACCACTTTTTTCTGAAACTGTCCCTTCACAGTCTGCACTTGATAACCTTGAATAGTGTACTAATAATTGAACAATAGGCCATATTCTGACCACACAACACCTTTGACCCTCACCATTTGGGATTGTGTGTTGTCCCATGTTTGCTGAATGGTGATGCTGACCCATTTAGAATGTGCTCAAATGACACTGTGTTGACAGAAGAAAAAACCTTCGATTTGGGAGTTTAAAATAAGAAAAAAAATACATTTAAACAATCAATAACAAAAAACATAATAGCACAGGGGTCACCAACCTTTTTGAAACTGAGAGCTACTTTGGTACTGAGTAATACGAAAAGCTGCCGGTTTATGTGATCATGTTCTTGATTTCTCACAATAATTAAGAAACAGCTGTAGTAAATCAAGTGTAATATGGAATGTAAATGTAATACATGTATATTTGTTTGTAAAATTTATAGAAAATCACCAATTTTCTATCTCTTTGTCAAATATCTGCAGAACAGGCTCACGGGCTACTCATACAATACTTGGGGGATACCTGGTGCCCGCGGACACCACGTTGGCGACCCCTGCAGTAGCACTTGTTCAGATTAGGTTCAAATGAAAGCCCATCCTTGCGAATTTAGGACAAGAGGCTTCATTTTCAACGTTTCATTTTAATAATTTGATAACAGCGTTCTGTTTATATTCTTAACTATTAATATAATTGACCTTTTCTATACTCAGTAGCCTGTGTTAACGCGTTATAAATTGGCAGTGTTAAAGGTCAGTGGTTTATTTACAAAATATTGTTTGGTTGTATTTAACGTTTATTCATAAAACATTTGCAATTAATCTTTTAGAGCTGTTCTTTTTTCAACATTTGGTTACAAATGATTTTACTGCATTTTAATATTAGCGGTGATGATGGTAGTTGAGGTATTTTTGAATACTGCAATCTTTAGTGTATATGTTGTTTTAGTCTTTAAATGTACCGTACCCGGTCCGGCTTCTTATTTTGAAAACCGGATAAGGCTACCTGTATATTTCCGTAATTTGTCAATAATAAAAGGGGGTACGTGTCGTGAACGAGCTACGATTAATGCTAGATTGTGTGGTGTCGCTTTACAAGTTTATGATCAGCCATATCCAAGGTTTAAAACCGAACGAGGTTACGTCAAAACAAGGAATTTGGCGACGATTCGTCATTGTATATGACAAATGCACTCACGGATAATTTCCGTGCATTTACCGTAAAAACCAGTGCAACTGTGCACGCAGAACAATCGGATGCTGAGCGCGGCTGTGGGCTATTTGCAGCCGTTCAAAAGTTTTTCTTAGCGCTTGTCAACTTTACGCCCCAGGGGAAGATGGCGCGGCGCTTCAGCGGTGCCACGTCCCGTTTCAACGGAGAAATCAACAAATATCCACGACACGTCGCAGTGCTCTGCCTGACTTTTCTCCTGCTTTTGCTGTCCTCGGCGGTGGAGGCCGGACTCTACACTGAGTCGGATCAAATCGTCGTGCTCTCCCCGGATAATGTCAAGTCTGTTTTGGTCAACTCCAGCTCGGCTATAGTGGTGGAGTTCTACGCGTCGTGGTGTGGACACTGCATCTCTTTCTCGCCAGTCTATAAACGTCTAGCGAGAGATATCAAAGGTGTGTACCAAGCCACTGAACATCTATCTATCTATCTATCTATCTATCTATCTATCTATCTATCTATCTATCTATCTATCTATCTATCTATCTATCTATCTATCTATGTATCTATCTATCTATCTATCTATCTATCTATCTATCTATCTATCTATCTATCTATCTATCTATCTATCTATCTATATCTAATCTATGATATGGTATCATTTGGTATGGTTTCTTAATGTATCTGATCTTTATTTATGGTATCTTAGTGCAGCTAGTCGTTATATTACAGTTGTGATGGTATCTAATCCTTATGCTATTGTGTTTTACCTCCTCGTCCAATCGTTTGTTGTGTTTTTTGTCTTTTTTGGGGGGACATATCACCAGATGTTGTGTGTCATATTTAATATCTTCCTCATATTAGTTATGGTTGAGGATGACAGTTCTGCTTTATTGTTTTTCTTGTTAGCATTACAGTGTATGTGTACGGAGTCCATCTTAGAGGGATGTAGGTGAAACCTGTTAGGCAGGGTGGCCAAGAGAGACCTCTTCAGTAGGTAGGTAGGCCCTTGGCTCCTGCACTCGTTAAGCATTCAATGAAGGCGCTTAAAAACTGG
The DNA here is from genome assembly GCF_059441005.1 of Hippichthys cyanospilos. Classification (NCBI taxonomy): domain Eukaryota; kingdom Metazoa; phylum Chordata; class Actinopteri; order Syngnathiformes; family Syngnathidae; genus Hippichthys; species Hippichthys cyanospilos. The sequence continues at coordinate 8,690,039 of NC_142378.1, read as the reverse complement.
CACCAAGTGCAACAGATGTGACCAAGGATGGTCACCAGAATGTCATCAAGATAGGCTATCACAAAATTGAGGTCATGCAAAATTTCAGCAGCAGAAAAGTCCGTGCTACCCCCTTCAGACCAAAATATGCAGGGCTATCACTGCAGTTTTGAGCACATCATCCATATGCACTGGAACTTGATGATAACCTCATGCCAACCAAACGCGCATAAAAATCTTGAATGTTTGGTCATATGCTGTGAAGTTGATCACACACAATCACCACAAGGCCACTAGGAACCATCCTTTTTGGGAACCATGTGCAAGAATGAGGTCCACGAGCTATTAGAATGCCTTAAAATGCTCAAACGTTCCATTGAAACAAACTCTTCTTTCGCAATTGCCACCTTTGCCTCATTGAGGCATCGCATGCGGGCAAAAACTGGCAGGTCAACAGCTTCATATCGGCGGTAGAAAAGGCGGGAGTCGTTGGCGACTGAAAGTCTGCGAGCAATCGCTGATAAACGTCACGTGAAATCAAATAAATTGTGTGATTTACACCAGAGCATCATCAACAAGTGCGTGGGGAAATACGTTGCAATCGTCTCTCTATTTGTTGTGTGCTTTGATGTTCTGTTTTTCAGAGTGGAAGCCCGCTGTTGACCTGGCAGCCATTGACTGTGCTGATGAGAATAACAGGAAAGTCTGCATGAGCTTTGGCATCAGAGGATATCCGACTTTGAAGGTAACAAAGTTCCCTTACAGGTTGCTAGCGTTAGTTAAGTTGAAACCTTACAGGTTGAAGTCAGGTTTAATGGCATGAATCTTCGGTCTCAGCGCTCTGCTCTTGTTGTCTACAATTGATTGAATGTGAAACGGTGAAATTATGTATCACCTCATCGGTAGCAACCAAGCCCTTTTCTCACAATACTGTGATCATGATCACCGAAGCATAACATTTCCACTTGACATCTCTAACAAACATTTGGTGGCCTGGAAAATGTTTATTATGAAGCATATGATCTGGTCCATAGAGAACATTCTTTTTTCTCTCAATATTGTGATCACCATCTTATCAGAAAATGATAATTTCACCACACGACCCTACAAATATTCTAATTTCTTTTACTACTTTTTGTTTTTTATTTACCATGTAATTTGGATTTCATAAAGAAAAAAAATGCATTAAATTTGAATCAACTTGATGGCTTTTTTTTTTTTTTTTTTACTATATAGCATCTTGAATAAGAAGTCAGCTTCAAAACATTGAAACACCCAAACTTTGCAAGTGTTTCCCCGCACTGTCCACCAGAGATGTTGAATGAAACAAAGGGCTCCTTCATCACCATTTCACAATGCGGTTTAAACATCTGCAAGTCATTTTAGCCAGTGAGGATTTAGGGGTCAAGGCGGGCAGAAGGGAATGGCTGTGTGCCAGCCAAACTTTACACAACGTGGCTTTGATTCTCTCATGGCTATGTGAGGACTGCCTGATTTGATCTCTCTGCATCCTCAGCTTTCACCGTAACCCAAAACTCTCTTGTTCTGTTTTACGTCCTAGTTCTTCCACGCCTACAGCCGAGAGGATTCTGCCGGACAGGCTTTTAAAGGTATCTTTGTGTACGGAGAGCCCATTCACAAATAATCACTGACCATGCCTAGCAATACTATTTCACGATAAAATGAAATCTGACCTAAGAGTGTATTTGTTACAGGTATTCTACATTCTATTATTGTAGTTGTAGTTTAGAACCCAGATCCACAATTCTATTTTTCCACTGAAGTTTGAAACAGTGCAAGTAAATTTGCGTTTGTTTTCTTTCTTGTGTGTATTTATGTTTATTTTTTGTTGCTGCCAAACTTCAGAGCCACTTTTCAGCCTCATTTTTGGTATGACATGATGACAAACAGCAGTTAGCTTACTCACGAGGTGTTGTTTTGTCAGTTTTTTGGGATTGTTTGCACGAAATTCTCTTTTCAGTACGAGTGGTCTCTTATCAGTAATGCGGTGAGATTAAGAGGAACTGTGAATATTTGCTTTGCAAGCTGATTTGCAGTGTGCAAAGTTAAATGTTATGGTTGTGTGCTGAAAATGTTAGGTTAGGGCGGTCCTCAAATAGTGGGTATGATCCCAGGAAAAAGACTTTGTATTTGTCATGTGAAATGTAATCGCAATATCATAATGATTGGCATTTTTTTTATTATTTCAGGCACTTTGATGCACTCTGTTATTTTTTTCTCGGTTTTAGACTACAGTAACATTTAACCTGTATAAAAAATAGGTAACAGTTGTTGAAATTTGATTTATATTGCTGTTTTTCTTTTGTTAACGTTAAAAAGGATACAGTTTTAGGTATACCTATACAATTTTTATAAATAATAATCTTCTTTATCGTTTTATATGTTGTTTATATGTTTAGTTTTTAATCTTGTTTTGGGGCAAACCGTAAAGTTTGATAGGTTTTTAGGGGGCGCATTGCAAAACATAATCGAGAAGCATTGCATGTGGCTATTTAGTGAAAGTGTCCCAAATCTTGATGGCCCTCGAGGTGCACAGATCAGATGTGGATTTAGTATCAGTGTCATCTCACTCGGGGCACACTTTGCGACTGGGTGACTAGCACTCGTCTCAAAACAAACAATAATATTTGATGTTCACTGACCTCCAGGTGTGCTACATGATGTACCAGCGCTCCGTCACCATATTGTAGATCTCATGGAAAAACACCAAGACCCATGGCCTCCTGCCTGCCCACCACTTGAACCCACCAGGTAGACATCAAGCACACTGACTCAGCTGGTAGGACAGATCATCCAATGACTGAAGAGTTTCCTGTTTTTCAAGTCTATTTGGGCAATACACTGAGCCATCATATAATCCCTATAGGCCTGCTAGTACCATGCATGGTAGCAGCATGTGTGCTGTGCATCAATGGGCGGATATGAGCATCTTTAAAGTGACATATCCCTGGCATCGATGCACAAAAACGAAAAACTGAAAGTTAAACGGATGCTAAACTTATTTAGCCATTTTCAGCAGTAAAAAGTTCATTTCTAAAAGTTAACGCCCAATCCCGGCTCTTCAGTTTTCTAGGTTTGGTTATGTGACATTCAAAACTGACCCGCAACTGGTTGTTACCTGAGCCCTGAGTAAATGTGGTCATTTTCAATCGGCAGCAATTGTCAAAATATGTTTCTAAGGGCTTATTGTACTTGAAAAAAGTACTTATTAAATTAGATATACAGTATGCAAATTATAATATTTTTATTTGTGAAAATGGATTAATATAGTAGTAAAGTTGAGTATAGTTTTGAATGGCCACAAAGAGCTACTTGTCAGATTTAAATTGGAACATTTCATGTTAAAGCACATGTACATTTTGAAACTACAAGAGTCTTCCAGTATTTGATGTTGTGTATATATACTCGAGCAGTTACTGTTAACATTTAAATGTATTCCTTCTTGTCTGATGCTTAAGGCAACTGTAATGCTTGTTTAGTCTCGTCAAATAAAAAAATAATTACGCAAGCTATTTCACTGTTTGCTCGACAACAGTTGTTAGATGATTGCGTGGGATCCTTGTGTTCACATGTAATTGTGACATGCAAATTTTACTGTTGATGTTTAAGGAAAATAAAAACATGAAGGCAGATTCAGTCAGGATTTTCTCATTTGTGTCATGAAAAAATTGATTTCACTCACTATAAGATCCATAAACATGTATTTATTGAATAACAAGCATTTATCTAAAAAATGTAGAACGTTTCCTCTTGAGCAAATGCAACTTATGTTTTTATCCGTAGCCAAGCCGAAATCGACATCTTCTTGGAGACGAACAACATTCGACACCTCGCCCTCATCTTTGAGGATGCAAGCTCCTACGTTGGCAGAGAAGTAATAACCATTTTCATCATTTCTCTAACAAAAATGTTGGGTATCCTCACACTTAAACACATTGGGTATTCCCCGTATGCCTTAGGTCACCTTGGACTTGTCACAGTTTGAGAACATTGCAGTGAGGCGGGTCCTGAGCACTGAGAACGACATGGTAACCAAATTGGGGGTAACTGAGTTCCCATCCTGCTACCTGTATTTTCCTGGAGGCAACTTCACCAGGCTCAAAGTGTGAGTTTTCCAAGTGATGAGCTTTCACTCTATTTTAGACACTGAATTGCTTTATTTATAGAGGGACTTCAATACTACACCATTTTCACAATGGTGAAAATGAGGCAGGCTTTTTGCCTTATGTGGATGATTGAAAATGACATCACAGTTTGTTCAGGTAATTCAGAGGTTGGTCATGTGACTTTCACTAGCTGAGCCATGATTGGTCGTTACCTGACCCTGAACAACTCTGATGTAATTTTCTGTCAACAGCAAGTGGTGAAGTGATTGTGACCTGAGTTGGATAAAAATAGGTGGACTGCTGCTTAAAGGGGAACTCAACCCAGAAATGTGCTCTAGAATTATTTGTAGTGTGCTATTATTTGTCTAAACACGGCACTCTGATTCATATTTCTTATGTGGAATATGAAGTAAGCCACAAAACAACAATATCAACCTTTTTGTTTTGTTCCTCAGAGGGCGGTCATTTTGTCCTTTTCATTTGTAAACCGGACCTTGGCAAATTTTCTTCCAGTGTCACAACCTAATCTCACCTACTCTGATGTAATTTCTCAAATTTATAATGACCTTGGGACTTTTGATAACAAAATATTAATCATCTGACGGCTCGAGCAGAGCACCTCAATATTTATTCAAATGTCAAGGGCACACAACAGTTTTAGGTCATTCCCAAACATGATTCATGGAGTGATGTCACTTTCAACACTAATCGATCGGACAGCGGCCGCTAAAAAAATTGTTATGAAGGATTGTCATGTAGTGATGGCTGTTTCGGTTCATAAATCAACCTAACAGGAATGCATTGTGTGGCCAAGTTCCAGCTGCAACTTCCTGTTTGCAACTTCACATTCATTATAAGCGGAAGCCAATAAATTGACAAGCAGCAAACAAAAGTGACTAGCAATTGATTTAAATCGGTGCTGATAGCCAAAATACGTAATGTTTTGTGTAACCTTTATATGCACAAACTGGGAGCAAAAATGTGTTTACATGCTGGTAAATATATCGCCGCACCTAACTGACAGCTGAGATGGACACTTTTCAATACGTGTTTGAATAACGGATAAAACAAAATGGGGTGTCTATCCACCTTGCTTTGGCCTTCCTGAGTGGAGTTTGCATGTTGTCCCTGAGCCCGCATGGGCTCTCTCCCACACTCCAAAATCATCCTTAGGTGTGATTGGGTGCGTGTATGGTTTTTCATCCCTCTGTGCCCTGCGCCTACTGTCCATAGTCAGCTGGGATAGGCACCAGCAGGCGTACGACCCTAGTGAGGCTAAGCGACTTGGATGGATATGGTAAAATGAGAGTTTAGACTTACTGAAAATAGGGAAGCCCTGTTTTGTACATTGCATAAAAGTACGGGTATTTGGACACCTGGCCATATTGCAATGCTAACATGTCTGCGGACAAGTGAAACAAAACAAAATAAAAGCAAATACTCATGCCACAACCGTATATAATTACAAATTTACATAATGCATGAAAAGGTTTTTAACACAGCAGAAATAGGTGCAGCAATTGTGAACGATTATCCCTCGCTAACTTTTTAAATATAAATTTCCGAATGAATCAGGAGAGTTTTATTATTTACCCAAAATGAAGAAATAAGATCGACAGCAAGGTGACAACCCCAAATCGAACATTGGTGACATTTTATTTAGATTTGGGTCGAGCTTTGCAATCTTTTAAAAAGTACCCAAGAGTTCTTGTAATTGTAAATCCACAAGTATCTTATAATAATTGTAATATTATGAGTTTTTTTTCACTTTTTTTCAAGCATTAGGATAAAAGATGACCTGAAAGTGGCTGTTCCTGAATTAGTTAATCAGAACCCCCTGTTTAGAAGAGTAGAGGTGCATATATCAATGTAAAAAAAAAAAAAAAAAATTGCTTGACTTGACTTCACTTGGAGTGGTACAAGTGAAAGTTACCAAAACTATGAATATTTCATACCCCCAAAATTACTTGAGTGCAGCAATAAAGTATTTCTCTGTTATGACCCCGATAACATAAATTACGTTTACCTCCATCGACAACCCACAAGTGCATTGCCATCGCATTTTGAATTGTTTAGCACACAACAAGTTTGCGTCCTCATTATCTGAACTCTATTCATCAGACTACTTTTAAACATCTGGCCTCTTAATGGGATCAGAGCATCAAAATTGCTCCCATTATTCACCATCATAAAGCGGCTCCGATCCTTTCTCACCTCGCAAATCCATCTGCCGCTTGTGCCTCTTTGTCTGGCGCTTTCAATAACTTGGCATGCAAAAGGGGACTCTTTTTAGTTGACAAATGCAAAGAGGAAATGATTTATTGCCGATGTATTTATTCACCCTCCTCTCTGTACCCCCCCTCGCTGTTTGGACCCCCCTCATCTCCATCACTGTACAAGGGGGGGAGGTTTTTTAATTTCTTGCATGAAAACAATGCAACAAAGCTTTTCTGGCTTCACCTGCCCAGCGGCAGATGGCATCCCATCATCGCTTGAATGTCTGATTGATCCTGGGAGAGACGCATTTGGTTGTCTGTGTAAGAATGCGCACATCCGTCATGCGTGTAATGTGCACCGCTCCCAGGTGAGCGTGTCCCCCGTCCCAGTCCGCGCTGACACCAGCCCAGGGGGACAACTGGATAAATGGCGCTCCCCCCTCCACATGTGCAACATTCCCAGCAGGCCCACAGGTGTAATTGAGCCCCAGGCTGGTGCGAGTGAGCACGGGCCTCCTTTTAGCATCCATCCGCCTTATTACCATCTCCTTCCAGTTTTACGACGCTCTGTCTTCTCTCCGTCCTGCACAAGGGGAGAAAGTCAATGAGGGGAGAGGAACGAGCGAGCGCGGTAATGGCCGAGGCTGCGGCGTTTCATCGCGCGGCTTCATAATCGATGTTCTCCTCCGTCCCCGCGCTAGCCTGGCACCATCTGCCCCATCGTCGCAAACGTTTTCCAGTAAGTGTTTAAAATATACGGCCACAAAAAAAAGGCGCAAGAGGCTATAAAGCATTTTTATAACACTGGACTTGAAAACAAAAAGAGTCCAATGCATTTTGTTTAACAATCCCTGCTTGGCGAATAAGATGCACGTTGCCAAATGCGTTGCTTGTAAACGTCTCGGCTCCTCTGGGATTAGCTCTTTTGCGGCCAGTCATTGGCAAGGGTCTTGCGCTAGAGTGGCATGATGAGGTCTTTCTCATTTAACCCAAAGTTGACTACGAGGGCTTTTAACAAAGTCGTACAAGGTGGTTCTGTTGCGGAACTTTGGATCATACCGCAAGAAGAGATCTGTACTGTACCATCTTTGCAAAAGCAGGTAATGCAAATTTCTTGGAGCTGGTTTGCTGAGGTTTTAATCATGTCAAGTCAAGAGTGGTAATGGGTGATGAAAACCACTTCTGGTGACTTATTGGTTGTGCAGGTTTGTCAAGAGTTGCAACATTGTAATATCTGAGGATGCGGAGCAACAAATTACAAGAATAAATGCATTGAACTTATTGTGTTTACAGTGTGTTCTCCATTTTAGGGTTGTAATGATTAATCAAACACCAATCAATTATCAAATAGATATTTTTTTTATAATGAATTAATTGCTTTGTGGTCAACTTTAATTTTAAATTGTTCAAATCCTTGGAATTTCCCCCCCTTCCGCCAGTAAGTTTTATTTATGTCTTCCCCCACAAAAGCGGACTTCATATTTTTGTGTTGAATCAAAATAACACATTTGCTTTTATTTTGGCAAAAGACTATCCCACATTTTCTTTCTGTCGCAATGGCCCAAACCACAAACTGAATTTGAGATTATTTTTTATTGCACTGTCAATTTAAAATAAAGTCATTTTTTTTCGTCTGTTTTGTTATTTAAGTAGGCAAAACAATCATTATATCAATCAATGACTAACTCTTTAAATCCCAAAGACACATTTATATGTCTTTACAGAGTCTAGGCATTCAATCCTAGGTACAGCATTTTTTTTCATGTATGACGGTAATAGAGGGTCTAAAAATAGCTGGCCGTTGAATGAGTTAATATGATATTTAATTTGCAGCTCATTTTGATGTAGGGTTGGGTTTCATTTCTTTCTTTTGATTAAAAGTTGGCTTCTCACTGTGGCTGAAAGCCAACATTCTCAAACGCTAAATATAGTGGACTCACATTCCTAAAGCGTTAACAGAGTTTCACCTACTCCTGTAATAAACAATTGAATGTCAAGATGAACACAAAAAACTGGATGCCCTGCTATTATTTTGAGATGATGTTACTCAAAGAATATTCAAACCCATCCTTTGTTGTTTTTTTTAAACTGTCTACAATAAGTATAAAGGGGATATCAAGTCAATGATTATCTCTACAGAAATAGATTTGATACCCTAGCCAAAATAGTGTGTCCTGGTTACCATTGTGTTTGTGGAATATGAATGAAGCAGCATTACCCACTTGTTTTTGTCCATTTCAAGAGGAAGCCATTTTGTTACACTTTGTTGATGAAAATAACACAGGTAATCAATCCAATCATGGCTCAGCTTGCAAAATTCACCTAACCAATTCAGGAAAAAAAGTTGAACCATGATTGGTCATTTCCCAAACCCTTGTGCAAGGTGATGTCATTTTCTGTCAACATCAAGTGGCAGAAAGTCCGCCCTCTTAATGTATAAAAATGAGGAGATTTTGTCGCTTAATTCATGTTCCACGAACACGATATTAATCATAAAGCTGGCTTTGGAATAGTAGGGGTGCATAGAACATTTCCTTGAAGAAAACTTTTGACTAAACTTCCTCTTTACCCTTCCTACTACTATTGTACAAATGGTGCTGTCCTGTTTAAATAAACAAAGTCTTCTCTCTCCACGCACAGCAACATCGAGGCCCGTACTTTCTACTCGTACGCTCTTCAGGGGCTTCCAGGCGTGGTGCGTTCAGGAAAGTCCGCGCAGGACACCACAGACCACATCAGCACACATGCAGAAAACCTCTGGAGACCTTTCAACAGGCAAGAAATAGAAACATTCCTCATTCTTTTCTGCCTTGGTGCAGTGCCTTCAACTGCATTTAATATTTGCACACAGGTCCAGGGTATACATGGCCGACCTGGAGTCAACGCTGCACTACTCACTGCGCGTGGAACTGGCTGCTCATCCTGTCATCGCAGGAGAGGCGCTGACTTCTCTCAGAAAGTACATCTCCGTCTTGGCAAAGGTAGGAGAGAGAGAGAGAGAAAGAGAGCGCGCACACACATGCAAACTGTTTCAGGTTCAATAATTTTCCCTTTTAAATATGTAATGCACGTTGAAATTTAATTAAAAAAAAATATGAGTAAAACCTTTTCAGGAAGATCACCTGAAGTGTAAACAGACTGGCCATGTTTGAAATCCCATAATTATTCTCAGTGTCTGCACAGTCTAAGATTTATTCATTTGGAAGAATATTTTTTTTCTACCAATTTGCATCTGTGGAATTTTTTGTGTTCAGAACGTATGCTCCATGCAGAATGTTGGTGTAGTTAACTCAGGTCACCACTAGATGGAGAGGGAGACAGCAAAATGTCAGACTCAAGCTTGAGCGCATTAGGGGCAACTTGTCCACTCTGAAAGAAGCCAGGAGAAGAGCAGAAATTCACCTCAAGTCCAAACTATAAGCAGGGCAATGCAGTGTAAGTATATGAGACTGAGCAACTTAAATACTCAACACGCAGTATTATTCTAAATCAAAATACAGTGGGAAATGTAATTTAGTAATGTTCAATTGAAAGTGTTAAACATGTTTGCCTGTGCACATTCGTTTCATGATTTGTTTTCATTTGATAGTTTTAATCATTCTAGAGTAGATCTAACAAAAAATGCATTAAGCTCTAAAGAAATTTGAATTATACATACACTCAACATTGATTGTCCTCTGAAGTAGTTCTCTATGCATATAATTAATCTATAATATGAATTTCCCTTCAATTGAAAAAAATTAACATTTCTAAGATATTCTTATTCAGTTGTACCCATGTGTATGTACTGTTTGTGTGTCTATTGGTGACAATGGTCACGGTTTCTTGTGTGCTGTTTTGTGCAATATGCCTTTTTTCCTAAATTTGTAATATTTTATCCCAAAAAATATTGAACTGTGACAATTAGTGTATCGCATTCAAACAAACTGATCTCTAAGTATCATTGCACCTCATATATATATATATATATATATATATATATATATATATATATATATATATATATAATATATGTACTGTATATGTGTGTGTAATTGTAAATTTACATTTTTCATGCAGTATTTACACATTCCTTATATGTATGTGTATTTCTGTATTTGTATGTAGATATAGATACACATACGCATGTATGTGTGCGTGTATTTGTTTACTTAAGAAACATCAGTATACATGTACACACACACACACACACTGTTGGTCTTCAAGTGTATAACTGGAGAGGGAGCACGAAGACTCTCAGGGGCATTGTTGACCCTCTTGATTTTGGCTCCCCGGGGTATTGAAGCGTGGCTCCTGCCCGCAAGCTTCGCATTGATGCGGCCTCATTAGAAGCAAATCCTCGCTCGGGCATCCCAACGCCCTGCCTCACAGTCCTTGTCTCCCAATGCTCACGCTCGTTACTTTTGACCATTCTACCAACCCACAAATCTTCCCCTGGAAGTCGACGTCCTCAGCCAGTGCGTATTTATTTTTCTTGAATCCTCTTGGGGGGGATTTTATGAATAGCACTTGCCGGTCCTCTCCCTTTTCCCGCTCTGGTTACGACTCTCTCCTTGCATCCTAGAAGTGTGCCAGCCAGGCAAACACGTTGCGATGATGAGGTCCGACCCGCTAGCCTCGTCCCTATTGGCCATGCACCAGGCTGTCTCACTGCCACCAATCTCCCTGATTATATCTCACTCTCTAGGGAGGCCTTGTAGCAAGCTGCTGTGCGTGTGACTGTGCGGGCCGTGCGCCGTGCCCTCCCATTAGCTCCCGTTTGTTTAGTCAATAGCGGCAAGTCCCAGTGGTATTTTTAGCCCGCCACCCCCTCCCCAAACAGAGTGGCCCAGCCGCCGGTCGGGGCTTTGTGCGGCTAAGCCGGCTGTCACGGTCGCTACTTGTGAGGGCCCTTGTTGACGTTTGACTGAACGCTCTCACGACAAAGACAATCCATTCATCCAGTTAGCTTGTTAGGCGCAGTTAATGTAAGACAAGCGGGGTGTTTGTTCTGATCAGGCTCAACAAAGGGTGAGGCGAGCACATTTCCCCTGCCTTCTTCTTAGACTCGGTCTGAAATTGACTGCATCGAAATGCATTTATTTTACATTTGAAATTTCCATGGTGGAAAATATCTGTCCTCTTGGATAAATGACACAACCTGTAAAAATGGGACACCTGAGCTCAGTTTGTGAGTCATGTGATTAGATTAAATGTGATTCATGGTCGGGTCAGTCGTTCTGACAGGGTGATGGCATGATATTTACTCAACATTCTGATTCCAAAAAACTGTATTAAATCTATGCATATTAGTAACGTATTAAAAGAAAAAGAAGAAAGATACTCTATCAAATCATCAATATCACTGTGTTGACAATAATGGATTCTAATAAAAGCTTTCGAACATTTACATGTGACTACGCTGCAATCTTAAATTTAAATTTCTTCTATTTGATTTGATCTAAGTGAAACTCATCCTTCATTTGACACATCTTATTTATATATTTTTTCTCCAAATAAGATTTATTTTTAAAATAGTTTTTATACAAAAAAAATCTTGACCACACCATAATGCCAGCAATGTAAAACCCAACGTTACATTTTTTTGTGATTGCATCTACTAGACAGCACAATTCTTTTCATCTCATAACATAACACAACCTATACGTTCATCCTATCCCCTCTCTGTGCCACAACACATTATTCCATTAAAGAACAAATTTAATAACTATGTATACAACTGGATTATGTATTTCCAATAATTCAGTTAAGCGCAAAGTCATAAAAGAAAACAAACACATTACCAAGCTGACAAAATCATAGCATCCTTGGCAAAAAAAGTGTAGAATTTTAAGGAAATAGTGCTTAAAAATAAAATGATGAAGTCACAACAAAATATAAAAAGAGGAAGGGAACGAACAATTAGGTTGTTTGATTAAAAAAGAAAAACATAGAGCAAGAAGTGTTATTGGGTGCCAATGATGTTTTTGTGTTTGTGTGGCTTACTGTAACATATTATGCTATTGTAAGGAATGTGTTTTTGATGATTTGTCGCTATTTTATGGTAATCTCCCTTCGTCCAAGAATTCCGTGAAATCTTTCTTTGTTATTCACTGACAAACCTTTATTGCATTTCGAACCAAACATGTTCACACTGGCTTGCTCTTCTTATTTGCTCATGCTCATAATATTTTATGAGATTTACTGTCTTGTCGGACTGAAGCCGGATTTATGAATCCTCTCTACATGTATATGAGGATTAAAAAAAGTGGATCTTGGGATGCACAGGGGCATTAAAGGGAGGTTTTTAGGGATTACGCCGTCAACGTGTTTTTCTTGAAAGAAGCCTACGGGGCAACAAATGAAAAGAGAGGGACGATCTGAAGGGATGCAAAATTTTCATTTCTGAGCCCAAACATCAAGTATAGCATTTTTACTGGAATCCTGTCATGGCCTATTAGAAAACTAAGGGGAAAAAAACAAACTGTTATTTTGTTTGTTTGTTTTTTCACCAAAGAATCAATTTGGATAAAAATGCACGGAGAGGAAGGTAAAATACTTTAGGTCTAAGAATGTCTTTTTTTTTTTTTTTTAAATTCCTTGTGATGGTTTTAGTCCTTCAGGTGTCAACAAATCTAATTTAATGTTTGATTTTTCAATGCAATGGCAGGAACAGTACATTTTTATTTTCGGAGCATATTCATTGGAACGTTAAACAATATTTTTGCTAAATTGTTTACAGAGATACTTTTGCAAATGGTATTTTGTCCTGTTGAAATGGTGCTTGCTTACGCCATGCCCCATCAGTTCATCCAGATCTTATTCCATAATTATTTTCAGGCATTTTCAGCTTCTCTTTTACCATAACGCTTAAAAAAGATGCTTGGGCCCTGAAAAGACATAAATACAGCATGTCCTTGTAATTTAATAAGTTTTAACAAATTCAGTTCCAGCTAATTCCAAACACTCCTTTACCTTAAGATTTGGGGAAAAAAAGTACCTTAAGAATGAATGTCTGGTCTCGGTAAAAGTGTATAAATAAATTTTGGGGAGTGAATGAGTCAGGAATGTATATACATACGTATTAAGGTACCGTAATTCGTTTTCAAAAGTCCGAGTTACAGTTTCCCCAAACCCACGGCAAATCTGTACCCCATCAGCGATGAGTAAGTCACATGACGTAAGTGGTTCAGCAGCGTGACCCGGTGGAACGTGGTGAGCTTCTGATGGGATCACTCGGAGCATGAAGACATGAATAGTGTTGCTGTGGTGATGCTGCGCTAAGCCCGTTACTGGCAAACACCTGCCTCTTTTCTTCTGCTTAAATTCATATGACTGTTTAATGAGCTTTCCTCATTGGTTGTTCTTCAGACCTCCGATCCACACCTAAACCCATTAGGTCACTTTCCCAGCAGCAGAGTAGCGGACACTGGGCTCCTTTTGTGTGCCCCTTCCAAATGCTGCGATGAGTCCTTAGTGTGCCGCTAAGATTTTTTTTTATATATGATTGCGGTGGAAGAGGAACTATTAGAATTTATTGGTCAACATGGATTTACGATAATTCATGATTTTTTCCTGCAGTTTGGAACATCGGCAGTCGTCCAAACCTTCCAATATCCTGAGTTTCTCTCGTCCCTATAAAACTGTCAACAAAATGCGGCACACAAACCAGCCAGAGGGGGTTAAGTTAAGTGGTGTGACTTCCAGATCCTGTTAAAGCGTGATGAATCGAAGCTCCAGATTGTCCCATATGCAGGTGCACTTAGGTGAACAGATGGCGGCGACAAATAAAAAGGAGTACATTTTTGGATGACGTTTTCTAAATCTCCTCTGAGACCCATAGCTGGATCTATGTTCTGTTGGCAAGCTCTCGCGCTAGTAACTTTGATTTAGAAATACCTGTCGCACATAATACAAAATTATTCCTGCCTCGGATTTGGAGCAATCGCGGCTGAGGTTACCATGGTAGCGGTATATTCAAAAGGTTTGTAAATGTGTTTATGTGTGAGGGACATACAAACTATTTCAAGGTTGGTTATGAGAACAGGAAGCACGTTTAGCAGATGCTTTTAAAGTGTGATTTTTTTTTTAGCAGTAATCCCTCCAAAAATAAATAAATGCATTAAAATCAGTGATTATATGAATTATTTACCGAAGAAACGCCCTAATACAGATATCTAAATTAGTATCGTTTTTGGGGAAGAGGCGATACATGTTTTGTGTTTGTTCTTTAAAAAAAAAAAAAAAAAACTGATCTCACAGAAAAAGCATAAGATAAATTTACAAACTACATCCATTGTTAGATATGTAATTAGTGAAAAGATCTGATGTGGTGAAAGACAAAAAAAAAACCTTTTCCATTAAATCACTTTTGTAATGGGAACCATAGTGGTTATTGTGTGCATTTTTTTGTAAACACTAATTTTTGCAAAAATTAAAACGATTATAGTAGTTAAAATCAGTGCTGTTATAAATTACGTACCATTCAAAGGCCCTAATCTAATCATCTTAACCCTTGTGCTTTATTTTGTCCAAACCTTTGATCGTTGAACAAAGGCATTTCACACAAAAAGAAAAACATTGAAAAAAAGACACTAGGGAGCTGAAATTTCATCCAGATGGTGACAAAATGTCTGAGCTCAACCACTTATCACCAGGAGTGTGCCATTCCTTTGCTAAAATACTAAAAGAATGAGTGGAAGAAAATGACCCAAAAATGGTCCGATTACTGCACTGCACAAGGCTTAATGGTAATTGTTAAAAAAAAAAAAAAATATATATATATATATATATATATATATATATATATATATATATATATATATATATATAGCAAATGTGGATATGGTTATACATTCCCCAAATGTATAAGTGCCTCAAGGAATCCTAAAGTGAGTCTTTTGTCCTTCCCTAAATGTGAAGACGATTTTGTGTGTATGTTTGCATTTAGTCTGTCATCAGCGCCTTCATCCGGATTTCCTCCTCCTCGCCATTTTCCTACTTTTGTTAGCGAATGTATCATGTTTCATTCTTTGGATATCGCCACGGTAGCAACACACCTCACGCAGGTGAAAGCCCCGGTGTCCCACCCTGCTTCCACGCTTGTTTGGTGGTTGTTAGCGGCTTAGGTCATAGATCCGAACCAAGGAAGCAGCTTAAAGGTGGAATTCTTTGGAAGGTGCTGTGACGGAAAAACACTCTCGCCATAACTCAAGCGCAGCTCTTAAATGTTGGAAACAACATTGTCAGGGATTTTTGGGACACTATTAATCAAGCTATTACAGTGCTGATTTAGTGCAATTTTTGTGTTGAAAAGGACAGATGAGAAAGTTGTTTTCTCTCTCTTTCGCTCTATAAGACTGACCCTTAGGCCTTGTTAGCCGTATTTGCTAACTCAGACGGACTATGACTGTCTAAAATGGTTAAAACAACATACTAGAAATGTACAATTAGAACGTTGATCCTAGTTTAAAGCTTTTACAGATTTGAATATGGAAAGAAACATTAGTCATTGTGATGGTGAACCTATAATATTTTTAACATTCTTCACATTTTAATGATTTTTTTACCAGCACAGTGAAGAAAAAGTGTTGATTTTCAAAATTAGGCATTCAGCTCAACATAAAACACAAGGTCATGTTTTTTTTTTGTTTTTTATGTCGTACATTTGTCTGATGCACTTTGCCCAGTTTGCTCGGTAAATCTTGCAGCTGGCACACAGAAGTTTGGAGGTCTTGTCAACGTGTCCTTCCCATCTTGGAGTAAATAAACATTAACGTGTCGTGAGTTTTGCAATACCTTTTTCATCCACTTAATGAAAACAGATGCTTCGAATCCTTACGCTAAAATTGCTCTCGCTATACATGCTATGACATTGGATTTCATACAGTTATCTGTGTGTCCTCTGCAGTACTTTCCAGGCCGCCCTATGCTGATGAACCTTTTGAGGTCTCTCAATTCATGGCTCCAAAACCAGACCAGTGACCAAGTTTCATATCAAGCGTTCAGTGAGATCCTGGAGAATTCGGCGCAGGTGAGTTTTGACAGAACAGTACACACAGAAATCTCCAAGGTCACTAAACGGGGAAAATATCATCTCGAGAAATTTGACATTTTTTTTTTTATTTACACATGCGCAATCATATAAGGTAATTGATCCAATATGAGGAATTCGAGCCTCGGAATAATAACACCCTATCGTCTTCATAGAGATTGGATCGGACTGTCCTGTGAATAATAAATCTGTGTATGATTGACAGCTATTGAAATGCATTGGGAAGGAATATATTGAACTCATTCACTGAATATATTTAATTCATTCACAGTGCTACTGGCGTTAATGGCTACAGATGTCAAAGATTACTTTTAACTGGACTGAAAAATCGTTCTCTATTTTCCACTAAAAACGCAGACAAAAAATGTTTTTAAAAATCTCTGACTATGCCTGTCTTTTTGATTGCAGTAATACAGTAACGTGCATTTAAAAAAAACAAAAGCTACCAACTGTAACACACAGCCAGTTTTTTCACAACAGCTTGATCTGCCCAGTTTGACCGAAATGGTTAAATGGTGAACAGTGAAAATGAATTTCTCAATTTACTTGATTTGCATCAACATGGAACGGGCTCTTTGCAGTCCATGTGCTAACGCTTTATGAAGGCAAATTACCAGGTGACAGCAATGAAAACATAATATTCCACCTTACAAAATTTCAGCTTGATCCTTCTTTGCCAAGATGAGTCAAAACTTAGCTTTCGGAATTTTTAGTAAATGTCATTTTGCAGATATAACTAATAATGAACCTTGTAATGAATGAAGTGTGTATCCCTTGCAAATTGAAAGAGTCACTTACTCAAATCATTAGCTTTTAGCCGGCCCGATCAATGGATCAATGAATCGACGAGAAGGTATGAATTGACTTCACTTCCGAGGAAATGGACTTCGCGCTTGCCCAAAATCTTTACTATTGACATGTGAGTAACCCTGTCAATCACAGCGGCGACGGCAATAGAGGGCGGCGAGAGAAACGACTTTGTGTCAGATGGAATATGTTGCGGGATTCAGCCACGGCGCACGGTCAGATATCTGGACTGCCCGTGTTCATTAGCGCGGGGGCGAGCCATTAACCTGAGATTGACTTCTCATTGATCAAAAAAACTACACACGGCGGCTTTCATTAAGTTGAACAGGTTTGGAGATGCGAGAAGACGGCCACAAAACAGCGGGCCCTTGTAAAACGTACTTCCTTGTCTCTCAGTCGTATGTTATCCTCTCCCCCAGGCTCCAGATGCTGCCTTGCCCGAGGGGGTGAGGTGGGTGGCTTGCCAAGGGTCACAACCCCACCTCCGACGTTATCCTTGCGGCGTGTGGACTCTTTTCCACCTTCTTACGGTCCAAGCCAAGAAGGCCGGCGGCTCAGGTGCACGCAACTCACACGTACTTTGTCTGCCCGCGGGCCATTTAGAGTTCACAAGGAGGAGGGAGGCTTAAAATATGTCAGTGCGGCGAGGGGGGACTTTGTCCACAAATTAGCCTCTTTTCACAGTGACCTGATTTAACGCAACACAAATCCGTTTGAACACAGAATACACGCGCATACACACCAGGGCTGCGCCTATTGAGTATTTTTGGTATTCAGTTATTCGACAGAAATTTTTGAAGACCTTTTTTTTTTCTCAAACTTAAATTTAAGCTCTGTCTGAACACTACTTTCCTCTCTGGAAATATTAGATTTGAGAAATAACCTCTCCCCATACATTTTAGTCCCTGAGATGAAACAACATATTTGTGTCAGCATGGTTTGGTTAAAAGAGATGAGTAGGAAGAGCATCAGTGTCGGGTTGTCAGGATCAATGTGTGGAGAGTCACACATTGATATCTATCTGTCTATCACGTCTGTCAATGTCAGCATAATGAGGTTGTTAGCATCCTCAATTGGATGATTGAACGTGATTTCAGAACACCGTTGTGTCGTCTTATATCGGCAGTGGGAAGCAACATTTGCTGTGGAAAGACTAGTCGAGCTGTTACGCCTCAACATGCGGCTAAGAACAACTTCAAAATAAAAGCGCACCAATGCATTTTAGGTTTATTTTGAAATTGCATTTCTCGTGCGATTTTTACTTACATGCTGAGCATTAACAATTGTTGTTGCATTGGCTTGACATTTTTTCTGAGAGGGTATCTAGGCGACAAAGAATGCCTCAATTAGGTTTTTGAACCGAGGTACTTGAATAACTCTTAATACACAAATACACGGAAAAGTATAACTTGAATTTGTTAAGCGACTAGAGGTGCGGTTTTCAAATGGGATATGTGAGAGTCACATCATTTCTGTAGGTATCAGCAAATCAAATATTACGCTATGTAATTCCAGGAGGGGAACAGTTTATCTCTCTTTTCAAATTAAGAACAAATAAATTGGAACATGAATTGACTTATTGACGAATTGGTAAAGTGAATCCTGTGCAAAACGCCGTATGCCGTTATTTTATGTTTTTGGTTAGTAGTCAAAAAAATAAAAATAAAAAAGATCATGTTAATTGACAGATCTTTTAGGGTTGCTAAATGAAATACACAGAGAAATAAATAAATGTGTTCCAAAGTTTATTAAATCAAACATGGATTGATGGCACAGCACTGTTTTAAGTCCCCCATCCAAAAATATTTTGCGCTGCTTTGGGGGATGCTTGGTTTAAAAAAATATTTTACAAGGGAATACAGCTCATTTCAACTTATTTGTGATTATATGAAGATATTAGATTATTGAAATGCAAGAGGTTAATAAAACAAGTCATCTGAATGGAAGTTCCACTTCTATCTGGCATGTTAATCTCTCTCTTCAGCACACACATGCACATATACACACAGTGGGGTTAATCCCGGGGTTTATGGACCATCATGTGACCTGCAGATGGACTGGCGAAAAAGGGGCGTCCATCTGGTACCCCACAGCCACCATCTATCTCACAGGACATAGACGGGCACATGCGGTGCTACCCGCTGAATACGACATAAACCTCATGCATGAACTCACACATTGAATGCAGCATTACAGGTGTGAACTCAGTTTCCCATTGTTGGGGCGGCGGCTGCGCGGCTTCTAAACCGACGGGGCCACTAAGCCAAGAACAAAAGCAAACTACTGCCGGAAAAATATGTTTGTGGACTGTCGAGCTTCTGAGACGACAACCTGGCCACCATTCACACAGAGTGTTAACGTCCTTTAATCTCCAGATTGGGTATAGATTATTCATCTCAATATGGGGTTGACCCAGCTCTTTGTGACTATTAGCCCACAAAAGCGTGGGAATCCAGTAAGATAGCACAAGTTTACCATTTAAAGTGAGAACATCATAGCACTCTTCAGGTATGCCTTAAAGCTACAATTTTGGATTTGGCCTCTTGCAATAACACTTGCTGATGTCGTCATTGTACCTGGCTCAATGTGAAAGTGGCTTTACGCACATTTGACCACAGCTGGGGGAGTTATCGGCTGCACATACTGTACATCTATACTGTAATCGATGTCGTACCGCATTAGCAAACTAAGAAGAACAAGCGCGATAGAAAAAAAGATCATTGGTGTAACGATTATGGAGAGAAATTGAATGTACACTAACATTGGTTTATTGGGAAAGCCTGTCTCAAATTTTACACAATGCTTAAAGCCGCCTCACTTTGTTGTGCAATATTAATGAATGAAATCCCCTCCAGATCCCAAGGAGGTGCTGAGCGCGATGGCAGGCTACATCAGCAATTTCTTTGGCTGCAGGCCATGCGCTGAACACTTCCAGAACATGGCCAAGGAGAGCCTGTCGGAGGTGAGCACCTTAACTGACTCCATCCTCTGGCTTTGGTCACGACACAATCGGGTCAACAACAGAATCGCAGGTAAGATTGCGGCTTTTGGTGGTTTTAAAACAGGTTTGTTAGCTGTGATGTTGTTTTTTGCACCATTAAAACATGAAGAAAAAAAGATGAATATATTTTCTTTATAAATCCTTGACTTTGTCATATTTTGATTGTTTTGGCTTTTGAATTTTAGTCCATTTCACAGACTCGAGATTGTCATTTCAATGGTCTATGCCAGTGACTAGCCACTTAAATGATAGAACACAGTTTTTCCATCACTGCTACTCAGGGGGACACACAGGACCATAACAATGCATAAAATTAAAAAATGGCAGAAAAATGAGCAGCAAAAATGAACGGCAAACCAACATTAAGTACCAGAACGGGTGCGTTGTTTTACAAATATATCAACTCACCGCAAAAAAATATGATTACGTTATTATGTTTGTCCAACAAATCATTCCAAATCCACAAAAATTACTAGGCCTACTCATATACTCATTGGAGTAGAGTTAAATAATAATACCCAGTGTAAGTCAACCAAGCTGTGCCCGCCATCTAAAGGTGAATTGTGATATTACAACTGCGATCTACAGTACTGCATATTCCCATGTTATGCAAATTTGCATATTAACTGTGTTATTTTTTGCATTTTTGTTTTTTTCTGGATTTTATACCCCTGGATTTTCAGGGTCCCCCCAGGTATGTCTCCCATCCCCGATTTACATCCTCTGCTGACCTCTACAGTTACCTCACTGAGTTTGTAGATTTAGGCTCCAGCCTCCTTACGTGGTCAATGGGTCGTGTTAATACGACTAGAGACAGTGCTGGGTGGTGGAAGGACGGATCTTCAGATCAGACACCAGCTGTCACTATGTCTTAGAGCTCTCCCACCCCCACAACTTTGAGTATCATTGCACTCTGTCTCACTCATTTTCTCCTAGCCGCCCTCTAGTAGCCCATTCTTGTCCTCTTACATTGTCACTATCGCTTGCCCGTTTTCGATTAGTCTCTGCTTCTCGTTTTATTTTGCCCCTCCTCATTGCTCTCTTGCTCGAGTAAAATTTTGCGTCCTCAGGATTTTAAGGAATCTCACTGAGGCTCACTGATTTAACTTAATATTTGTTCCTGATTTTATGTGGATTCTTGCATTTGTCAAAAACCACTGAAAGTGATGTTTTACGAAAACTTTTAAATGTGTCTCTTGTGTCATGTGAGGAGCTGAGTTTGGACCCAAGTAGCAGATGGGACAATGAAGTGGAAAAGTATAATGTCTTTATCCAGAAAAATCCAATGCAAGCCTCGGAAACTAGAACTAGACCTGGAACGCTTGCAAAAGTAGACTCAGAAACTAAACCTGAAACCCTGCATGACACAATGAAGCAAACTGACTGACCACAGAAACAGCATGGGAACTGATACATCAAGGAACAAACCAGTCATGAGAGTAAAATAACAGTGCTCCAGGTGATATAGATGATTTAGATAAAAATGACAAAGGTGACATGCTGTATATGACCATCACTGATATTGCACAACTTGTTTTGTTTTTGATAAATTTGCGTGATGTCACACAGGTGCCACAGGTGTGTAAAGGTATTTTGTTTTGGTTTTCTCTTTGTTTTTTTTAACTAATAACGAAGTTTTTAATTAATCAGCCCATGCATACGGTATTCTCTTCCAATTCAACTGTAGTAAGTTTGTCGCGCTATTTCCCCAAGCATTTTTTTATCTGGCTAAAGATAAGCTAAAATGACTTTTTCTAACATCACTTGTTGCTTTTGTATGCTTTTGACAGCCACCTTTTTTTTTCCTTTTGGTGTGGGCTGGCCTTTTTGAATTTCGAGTGGGAGTAAAACAGAAAGAAAAGCACTTTCACTCTTGTTTAACTGTATAACCAAAGTATATTACTCTTAAAAGAGCAAAAGCCTCCTCCCTGGTCTTTGTTCCGGTGATTTTATTAGGCCCAGCGTCGTCATTAACAGCCCACTTTGTTAAATCACTATCTTTTGTTTGTGCAGACCGCCCCCCTCTTCTATCACTGGGACAGCTTGTGTCCTGAACAGCAGGGGCTAGCGGGATAGCCGCCTCTGCGTGCGTCTACTCTCCAGACACTTAAACACTATTCAGACCAGCGCGCGCTGCCTCAATCCGTCTTCCCTCTCATCCTGTGTCTTGTCCCTCCCTCTGTTGCGTGGAGAACCCCCGTCCCTCTGTCCCCTGGGACTCATAAGCTCCGCTTGACAAGTGATAGCGCAGTGCCCCGGCAGCATGGCTCCCCCAGGAAGCAGGCCTCTCTTCCTACCCGCACACACAATTCCCAAGGTACTGCGCGGCAGCAGGTGGCCAACACCGCGACACGTGCACCAAGCCGCACCATCCTCCCACCCTTGTGCAGGGGGGGTGTAGCCATAGTAGAGGGTTACTCGTTTCGACCGAGGATCGGCGCGGCGAATCCCAAGAAAAGGGGGGGAAGGACGTAAGCGTCCGCGTTCTTTCGTTCCGCTCTCTCACCCACGCAGCCCCTCCTCTGCCTTTTCTATTTTTTTATACTCCAAAGTGGAGCTGTTCAGCCGCCTTTCAGGAGCTGCCATGCATGAAAGAGGAGCGATTTGTAAAGCGGCTGAACAATTAATTTAGCCGGCAACAAAGAGGCCCCTGGGCCCCATGACGCCGCCTCGCACGAGCCGCATTAAGAGCGGCGGCGGCTCAGTCTCGCCGCTGCTTGTCAACAGGCTGAGAGGTAGACGCGTTTCTACAGGCTGCACTTGAAAGTCACGGTGCCGCCGTATTTGCATTTGTGTGTACGGTGGTGGAATACTAAGAAAATCGGCTCTTTTACCATTTGTGCTCCCCGGGCACCGTTTAGAACAATGGAGTCGAACTCCAATCCTCGAGGGCTGGAATCCTGCATGTTTTCATTTGAATCAGGTGTGTTTGAGAGAGTAGGTTCAGGTTTAGAACAGCTCTAATGAGGTCTCTAGGAAATACAACATTTTATCAACATATTCAATTCCAAGAACATTTTTTACTTTTTTTCTAGCGTGTCCAGACAGTCAATCTCAGGTACTTGTATATTTTCTAAGTGTTTGGCGCAAGGTGGGTCTAAAAATGGCTGCTACTAATGAATTATGTACTCAAGTAATCAATTACTGAGGTAAATAAGTACTAAGGTAATCAAATACTTTAGGTAATGAAGAACAAAAGTAATCAAATACATTAGATAGTGAAGTATTAAAGTAATTGGTTACTTTTGATGTAAAATGCAAATAGTAAATAATCCTATTACTTTAGTTAATATGTAATTTCTTACCTTTCGTACTTAGGTACTAAAGTACTTGATTTCTATAAGGAAGCTATTGATTACGTTAGTGTCTAAAGTAAATTATTATTTTAGTACTCGACCTTCCTTTAGCAAAACACTTGAAAATATCCTTGGGATGTATGTCTGAACCCTTTAAAAAAAGGTAAAACTATGTCTTTGGGATTGCATGAGTTAACATTTAAACAAAATCAATGATGGAACAGTTATTAAAAATTGTGTTGGACTGATTTTTGGCCAGGGTGTTTTTTGGCCAGACTTTTTTTCAGTGTCGATATTTGGCATTTTGACGAATATTGGCATCTGTCATTTTTAAAAATCTGATGGTCAGTGATAGATCACTGTCAAACTATTAAGTTCATTGAATAAATAAAATGGAATTAAGTATAAAATATTCTGCTCAACCTGGAAGCACTCTGCACCTTTTGCTTTTCTAAGTAAGATTGTAATTCCAAGTGAGATTTCCATTTTGAAATCCTGGAGAACTTGATTGAATGGATTAACAGTAATATTGGCCCAAGTCATGTAGTTGGTCTCCCAGCGAAAACATGCAAACCTTAACCAAGAGGGCCTCGCATGCACCACTCCACCTTGTTGCGGCCATCTTTAAAGATCAGCCGTATTCACCCCGATGGCCGCATGATGCCGCTTGCTTGGTGAACCTCACTTAACAGAGTCTGGTTCGACTTCCAGCACGATACATATTTATACCCCATGAATATGTATGCGTTATCGTGATGACATCCCATAGTGGCGATCTCCATGTGGCTGAAGTCACCCTGGGCACAAACTTGGCAGTCTGATTAGAATGAGGAGAATGTACATGTGTGTCAATCCGCAATTCACCTGCTGAAATGTATAAAAGCCCCCCCCCCCCCCCCCCCCCCCCCCCCCTTTCCTCCAACTACCTGCTCATAGGCTCACTGGCAGCAGCATGACCAGAGCAGAGTAAAACGAAATTTTATGTAAAGCACCGTATGCCAAGTCCATACACATGTGCATGCGATTGAGATACACACACAGCAGTTTAAGGAAAGCGGCATGCAGGGAGTAAATTGACGGCGCCGTAAAGTGACAGAGCTGCTGTGTGCATGCACGCACACACATATACACAAACACACAATGGTTTGGAAGTGACAACAGGCAATTTATTACTAGATTATGCCGTATTTGTATGTGTGTGTGTGTCCTTGCAGGAATTTGTGCAGAGAAGTATGTTCAAGTTTCTGCTTACTACACTTGTTACCTCGCAATATATTTGGTGTGAGTGTGTGTCTTCGTCAGTAAGTTGAATTAAAAATCAGGTTATTATGGGGGGGAAAAAAATCTGAAATTTTTCACACAACCCTCCTGAACGTATTTGAACGGTTGTGAATAAGTAAAAGTAGTTTTATTTACTTTTTTTTTTATTATTAGGACGGGTCTTGTTAGCAAGCGCCTGGTTACCACTTACAATAGGAGGGGAACACAAATTTTACAGGGGAGTGAGAAAAGAATGGAAAAACTAAGAAACGATGTCGAAGACAGTGGAGGGATGTCGTTTGATTTTTTTCTGCTATTTTTTTATGAAATCCACAGTTTTGAAGCATGAAATAAAAATAAAGCTGGGTATTACATTGCAAAGGGGTTTTTTTTTAGGTTTTTTGTGCAGTTTTCTCAAAATGTCGGTTTCTCTGTGTTAAGGAGTTCAAAAATGTATAGAACAACGATAACCTCACTTTTTCAGCACATTGTTTCTCCATTTACAATGAATAAAAAAGAAAAAGCACTGAAAAATGTTCTGTTGTGCTGTTAGTATCTTTAAAAAGACCACATTCTATGAAATAGCAGTAAAAACAACATAACTGAATTACAATCAGTTTAGGTTTAGAACCTTTTTCTGCAGTAATGTTTTGACGTCTAAACCTTTTAGCTTTTGTGATAGTTTCATTTCTTGTAATGACAACCTTTAGTGGTCATTACATTACTGGGAAGATTTACTCGTTTATACTGCTTTATAGGTGTGTTTTAGTAATAATAATCGTAATATTTATTTGTTTTGCACTTTATATTTGTTTGCAAATCTCAAAACAGCAAACAAGTGCTATCATATACAAAATACATATTCATTTTCACTCTATTTTGTTATGTAAATTGTGTTACGATGCTAATTTGCCGAACAGTACTCCTGACTAATGTTATGTCTAATTTTCCTTCAATTTTCCAACCAAACCTTTGCGAATACACGTGGCTGAATTGTTCAATTGTGGTTTGATGGTGCTAACAAAATTTAAAAGAAGACTTTTTTTTTTTAATTCATTAGCTGCATATGTCCCCTCTGAGGCTTCTCCTCCTCTCATGTTCAATTTGAAGATTGGACTTCGCTTTCAAAGGGCTGCGAAGAGACCAGACAGGTGGTCTGCACCACTGAGGTCTGCTGCCCGCACGTGTGTGCGTGCATGCGTAGGAGTGGAGAAGCTGTCCACTTTGGTCACATCTATTATCTCGCCACCCCTCCCACTGGGACATCCCTGAAGCCCATTGATCATTGTTAGACACACACACACACACACACACACACACACACACACCAATATCAATCGGTAGATTACATGCACACAAACACAGACAGGTGATTTACATACACACTCTAAAAAGACCTCCATGCACATATGCATATAGGCAGCAAGATTTATGAAGGCGAGTGACAAGATGAAATGGCTTCAACACAGATTGCATCCATTCCTCCAAGCACTGGTGTCCTCAAATCAAAAATGCCAGCACGAGAGCGTGCGACAACTTTGCGTGACCTTGTGCTTTCTCAGTGATATTACAATTTTGGAGTGTGGACACAAATCCAGTTTTCTTTAAAAAAAAATAAATAAATACCCATGTCCTTGCCTTCTAGGCGCTTTGAGCGAGGATCCCAATTTCCCAAAGATCCAGTGGCCTCCACCTGATATATGTGCTGATTGTCACACAGTGAAGGACAACGGGGACCACAAGTGGAACAATCCCCAGGTTCTGTCTTTCCTCCAGGACTACTACACTGTAGAACGTATACTCACAGGTGAGACGTGAGCTCCGTCCTCCATCTTGTATCGTCTTGACACGACGAACAGTGTTTTTCAATTGTAGACAATGAACATGATCATATGACTCTTGTGAAAAGGTTGGTTTGTGTTGTTTTTTTAAAGAAAAAAATGACATTGCATTGTGTAAGAATAAGTACTGCAGTCAAAAGATTTAAAAATATTGAGATTAGTTAGGATTTGAAATCACTTGATCTAATGAGTCTTTTCTGAGAGAAACCCTAAGAGGTTTTTTTTCTTTTTCATTTTGATTCAAAACAGTGGCATCGGTCATTGACTTTTTTAGCAGATGTAGGCTTTTACCTTCTGCTGTATTTGGGCCGAGTCTTAAGTGCTCGCTGCAACCTTAAGTTTCAACCATCAGCAGGAGGGGTTGTGTTTGCTTTTGTCAATGACCAATTATTTAGAAAAAAAACACTGAAGTAAAAAATTACAGACATGTTTAAATGTTTTTGAGTTATGTTTGACAGAAAGCTTTGGCTATGACTTGCTCTATTAGCATCTTTGTTGCTGCTGTTTGCTGTTGCAGCTGGATGCTTTGTATTTATGTAGTAGTCTAAACTTGAGCTGCTTCTGTGGTTAACAAGCTCCTTGCTACAAAGAATATATGTACCAAGATCAAAGGTGCCATAGGAACTTTTCTTTTTAAGTTAATGTTCCCATTCATCAAACCAACAAGCTTCACATGCTCTTCCATTTTTATGTCTTCCTCATACCCCTGAAGCACTTAAGACAAATGTGAGATTCTGGTTAAGGAGAAGATGAAACTTGTCAACCTGTTGTAAATGTAGAAGTGTGTTGGAAGAGAAGCCAGAGAGCCTTTTGCAAGCATTTTATTGTCCATTTTTAGTGAAGTCTTCCAGTGACTTACCTCTAATGTTAGGTACACCTGTACAATCCAATGCAATTTTTAGCAAGTTTTATAGAGCCGAAGTCATAGAACTAAATCAAAAACATCCCCAAAAGTAGACAATGCGGATCTCAACATCCGCAGCCGTTAATGGCAGTGAGTGAGTTAACCCGAACTAACAACTTGTTGTTTGCCTCATCAGACTACCTGGAAGATGAAAGCGAGGTTCTGGCCAAGCAAAAGGAAAAACGTGTCAACCAGCAAATTTTGGATGCTCAGAAGCGTGTTGGAAGAGAGGCCAAAGAGCCTGTGAACCTTCACAATCTTCCTGCTCAAACTCCAGCTACCGTGGAGGAGGGGGAGGAAGAGGAAATAGTGGCAAGTGAAGAGGAGGACGTCGCGGACGACGGACGAGCTCCGCCGGCTGCCCAAGCGAAAGGTAAGACTCTTGACCCGACAGCCTGGGTGGAAACAAAGCTGCGCTCGGATCAACAAGGGAACATCAGGAGACCGAGCATTGTGGGGATGAAGATGCGAGACGCACAGGAGGACATTGTAGACTTGGACTCGTTTGTCAACCGGCACTACAAAGCCAAAGTCGCGCAGGTGGCCACCTCCAACCGGGTCAAGCAACGCACTCTGCAGAGGAAGCGGGAGGAGCGAGACTCTGGAGCCGTGGTCGGGTTGGAATTCGGTCCCGACGATGGGGCGCGCATGCACAAGCGAGAGCTGTCGGCCCAGCGCTTGAGCGAGGACGGCGCGTCAGGTAGGAAAGGCCGCTGGATGTCCGTGCTGAGCATCGGCTTCTCCAAACTGGACATCAGCTTGTGCGTCATCCTCTATTTCCTGTCCTCCATGTGTCTCCTGGCCATGTACCTCTTTTTCAAAACCCGCCTCCGTTTACGGACGGCCAAAGCATCGCTGCCTTGATCTCAAGCCTTTTCCGTTACATCATAGGTTCAAATACTGTAAGTGGATGTGTCCAGATTAGTCCAGCCCACTTAACTGCTTCCCATTGGAAACCATTTACACCCGTTATTTTGCTGGTCTGGTTCTGCACTTCAAGGCACTTCTGGTGCCCTCCACTCATTGAAAGCTTTTTAGCAAACGCCGTCCAATGGGACTTTTGTGTTTATGGATGTTTATTTTCATCAATTAAGCTGGTCTGAGTTTTTATTATGCCATGAAGGACATTTGATTACATTTCCAATCAATGCGACTGCTCAAACTTTTCTACTGTGATTTCACTTCAGTATTAGTTGTTTTAATTGTATTACTTTGAAAGCATTTTATTTTAGGTTTCTGGCGAAAGACTTCCACTATGTGTTTCATTTTGTAAGCTATGGGTTATCACGTTAGATACACCTGTACAAGCTAATGCAGTGTTTACCAACTTTTATTGAGCCAAAGTGACACCGCCAAACAGAAATGTCCCCAATATTGAGGGACCAAGCCTCACTGTGAATACAAAAAAATCTAATCTTTGAAAAAAATTATACCCCATGCTCCTCTATTCGAAAATAATTATATCCGATAAACTCCACAAATGGTTGCTTTTGTCCAAATCAAAACCCTCAATAATAAATTATTTTATTGCGTTGGTTTGTGAGGGCAAGAACATATTAGTTGCGTAAAATTAGGGCCTCGTCTCAATTTGCTGGCATTTATTGCTGAGTATAGTGGGCCTATTTAGTTGAATGGTTGTATGGAAATAGATTGATGGTACCTTCCACTACCCCGTGGAAGGGTATTGAATTTTTCTGCCTGTCAGTGTAGGTCGTTGACATATACAGTACAAATTGACAGCTATTGTACTTGTGATAAATTCAAGTCAAGCAAGGTAAGTAGAATTGGAATACCGTAATCCCCCAAATATAAGATGCACTTTTTTTTCCCCAAAAAATGAAAAACAAAAGTAGGGGTGCGTCCTGTAAATGGTAACTTAAAGATAGATTTTTTTTTTTTCGTTCAAGGAAGGTTGATTCGTCAGCCATATTCTTACTTAAAATAATTACCATAACGGGACAAACTAGAGGACAGAGGACAGTTGGCTGTTAGCAGCCCGTGCCTGTTGTAGCAAACAGCAGCTTGTGTTATCTGAGGTTGCTACGGCATTTTCAATAAAAGAACTGAGCAGACTCAACCAACGTCCGAGTCCATGCTTGTTCACACACAGAAATATTACGAAAACCGTCTTGTTTTGAATTGATCAATTGACTTTACAAAGATGAAATTAATTCTATTTTGCTATATGTTTTTGCACCCTTGCCAAACTCTTGGTCTGTCCTATGCATGGTAATTTAAAAAAATACCTGAATGTGATTCTAAAATTAAGGGTGAGTCCTATACACAGGTGCGTCCTATATTTGGGGAATTACATAATTAAACCAGATGTTCCTCACAGAACTCAAGAAATAATGAGATCCGATCTAATAGCTGTACCAAAAAGGTTTTTTTTAACTAATTTACCGCCATGCCAGTTAAAGCGAATCCTTGACGTCTTTTGCCGTCAGTGGCAGCGAATGAGTCAAAATGCTAATCAGTGAAAGAATTCCATCTTGTGTCAATGTACCTAATGAAGTCCAATATATATATTTGTTTGACTCCTGACACCTTTGACACCTGACCACTCGTCTTGAATGTTTTTTTTTTAAATTCCGTTATTGCATTGTGTTACATGGTTACACATGAATGATCTGAGACGATTACATCACAGCGCCGAGTCGTCAAGACAGATGCTGCGCTCACGAAGGGCGCAGTGACTTAATGCTCTCGTTGAAAATCTTTGTGTTGATTGTGCAAAGCAAGTTCCCCTTTTTATTTTTCAGCTCATTTTGAACACAGAGAGGTGAAACGCCTGTATTGTACGCGACATTAAAAAGTCTTCTCAGAACTTTTGACGCTGTTGTTATTGTTTTGCAGATACGGCGCACGAAGCAGCAGGGTGTTGCATGTTGCATGAAACGGGGAGTGATGGGAGGTGACGGGGGTTAAATCATCACAAGGTTGAAGGAAAAAGCCTGTTGCCATCTGCTGCGCGGCAAAGGCTAAATCCTAACAATTTCATTGGGATTAAAGCAAGTGAGTAATCCAGCTTTCCTTTAGGGGGAGAGATTACCCAGGAGGATTAGCTCCCCGCAGATAATAAACTTTATTAAAACGCAATCGGCTTTCATGGGCCTTCTTCCCCTCGCACACACTTGGAGGTGGACTCCGCCGGGGCCCCCTTTGGGGGTGTGGGTGGGGGGGCTGGGGCGGGATGAAAGAGTGCACAAGGGATAAATGGACGGCGGTCCGATGTCGTCGGGATTATGACGGACTCATCTGAGGGGACGCTTGTGATCTTGAGCTTTGTGTTTTTCCTGGAACATTGGATTGGACTCCCTTCATGAAAACAAACACTCTCATCTCCTCATCCGCTTCTCGGGCGTGAGCGGCGTGACGCCTCCGGATGCTCAAATGGTCCACATGAATGGCGGGCCCATTGATCGGGATGCTTTGAAGCAACATTGGCCTTGTGCTGCGCTTGTCCGTGTCCAACTGCTCAATGTTGATATTCTCTCATAAGAAACTCAACGGAAAAAGTCGATGAGAAAATGTCCATTTATTTGCCTTTTTGTTCTGAACTCGCCAAATTTGTGTTGCAACTAGCGGTTGACACAAATCAGTGGTCACTAACCTCCAATATCCTTCAAAAGGTATTATTAATCACTTGGTGCGTGGCGTCCTGGTCTCGTGCTGTAAAAATGTGAACACGTCAACAGGTCTGTTTACACTCTAAAAACAGGTTAGAAAAATAACCCAATTTATGGTGAAAAAAATGATGAACATTATATTTGGGTCTATTTGACCCAACAGACCATAATTTTTTTTTCCTTTGTACAAGACAACCTGAAACGTTTTTGTCTAAAAACATTCAGTTGGACCCAAATTGTATTTTTGTTTTTAAATGATTTATTATTTAAGCCATAATTTGGTTAATTTTGACCCAACTTTGTGTGCGGGTGCGTGTATGTGACATATGTACAATGAATTCACACTTAATATTTTTTTCTATAATATTTGCTTTCCTTTTATTAGGTTTGCGATATCGTTTGAGGTTTGAAATACCCATGATGCTCTTTTTCAACTTGGTCGTCCTCTGAAATCTAAAAAGGACAAATATGAACACACAAAAAGTTATGAAAAATGTGAAATAACTAAAAACGTTTGATATTCTAATTTAGCTTAATTGCCTTCCTTTGCTCAAACTAATGTTTTGCGCACACCTGAAATTCTTTTCACTGATGTGCCTTATCAGGGTTCTTTTTTGGAATTTCTTGCTTTAGCCATGGGACTGGGACCATCAGTTGTGGTGTGCAGAAGTTAGGTTGGAAGCAGAACAACTGCTCAAAATCAAATCATGGACAATTTTAAAATTCTTACTATGGCAAAAACCAATCGATGAACCAAAGTGTGACCATCATTATTTTAAAGATGAAATGACAAGGTGTGTCCAAAAACTTTGCCTTTTGCTGTATGCATACTGAAGACTTGAAATGCATGGTTTCAAATCACAGTTTGTACCCATTGAAAAGCAAAATAATCGAATCACCTTTGACACTCAGATCACCTGCGCGGTTGAGTTAAGATTGATGCAACTTTCTGGCCGCGCAAGGTATTATAGTTAGCAATGATCTGTTTTTCGGTTTTTTTTGTTTTGTTTTTTCATAATTAGGGATTACAACTTGGCAACTGCTGTAACTTCATCCATTTTTGAGCTACCTCCATGCATACCATTTTGAAGAGAATACTGTATAATAATATTTTTTCAAAGACATAAACTAAATCACATATTTTTCCCCAGTGGGATTCCTTCATGCATAACTGGATAAAACTGAATGGATAACGAGTCCAATGCCAAAGGTCGTTCCCAAAGGTCGCTCACGTTCCGTCACAAAGTCATCAAGAGTTGCCCTTAAGCACATTTGTCCTACGCCAGTGATCTGCTAATCTGTTTAAACGTTACCTGCGTTTGGGGCCCGCTGCGCACTTGGGTCTGGATGAGCTGCAAACTAATGATTCCTAATGACGACCAAGCTGGCAGCCGGGCGCTGTTATTGCTCGCCGTCGCTGCCAAGTCTGAGGAGGCGCGGTTCACTCCGAGGACGCGTTCAAATCCGAAGGGACGATTTCTTTTGGATTATTTTTTCATTGGCATTGGTCAGATGCTTTGGGCTGGTGGTTAGCATTTAACGTGGCCCGCAAAATGCTAATTATGACTTTAACTTCACTACCATGGACAAGAATTTTTATCTTTCAAAATAATCTTGTCAATCATAAAATTCTCGTCAAATTAACATTAACATAATGCATTGCATTTTCTTGCCCATCACAACAACGGATATCGTAATCATAGCCCTAACGACCAAATTTGCATTCAAATGTGTACTCTGAAAACAAGTCTTGACCCTCAGAAAGAAGTCCCAACTTGTGGGGTCCACCAAAATGTTCCCCCAAGGTCAAGAGGTTCTCACAGGTCAAGGCCACACACTCACACAATGTGTTTTTTTTGTTGTTTTTTTTTGGGGGGGTGGGGGACATTTCATGAACATTGCATTTCCTAGCCCTTAAGTCAGGGGTGTCAAACATAAAGCCCGTGGGCCATTTCTGCCCAAATGGCTTGAATCCTGCTCGTGCGATGATTTTGTAAAGTATAAAAATGAGCTGATTTTTTTATTTTAAGTTGTTGTTTTAGTTATATATTCCATGATTTATACCATGATTTAATTGGTCCGGCCCACTTGGGAATAGTGTTTCCTCTATGCAGCCTGCAAGCCTAAACAAATTTAGGTTCTAAATAAAGTACTTATTTTTCGAGAACTGCTATGTCAAGATTTCAAACAGAGGCAAATTAGAATATTTTTTTCACAATTCTAACGCTTTCTACCATCCATTATTTGCATCACTTGTTTTAAATAGATTCGTAGGCTGTTTCAAAAGGTATTTTTATACTGCGGGCCACAAACGTGTGGACAGTGAACCGGGAATAGCCCCCGGGCCATAGCTTGCATACCGCTGATTTCTAAAATCAAAACAATCATGCATACCAATCTGATGAGTTGTTACAATACAGATTAATTCATTGTGTGCTCGTTAAAACAAACAAACAAACAAAAAAACACATGGAAAGTAGATTGTCGGAAAAGTTCCTTCAAGTTTTCTGTACATTTCCAAAAGCACAGAGTGAAGGGTAAAAACGTCACCTTGCTGGCCTGTTGTTGTCTTCCATAAATTAGGAGATGTAAGGTTTTATAGTAGCTCCTGCGCCATGAGCCTCGCCTGCGTGTTTATTACCCCCGCTGCTATTGATATTAGGATGCAGGAGGGAACCTCGATGCATTTTTCTGTCATCTCTCTTTCGGGCTTTAATACTACTATAAAGCTTCCCGCTGTGGCCAGTGCGGAGGAGGAGGACGAGGAAGAGGGCCCCGCTGGCTGAATACATTATGAAGAAAAGGAGGTTAATATATCGTATTGGTATATATCACATCCAAATATAAGCCCGGGCCCCCCTCGCTTTTAAAAGCAGGAGTCAACTAGGGTCACATGCATCTGCTTTTACTGCGCCCTCCCCCAAACTTGCTTTTCAACCACGTCGTACTTTCTGTCTCACCACCAACGTACGTGTTGCTCGTTTTACTTGCTTTTCAACTCTCACCTTGTGCTTGCCTCACTGGATGATGTCCCTCCCAAAGTACGGTGGATAGAAAAAGTCTACACACGCAACTGTTCAAATGCCAACGTTTTTGTGATCTGACAAAATGAGACTGAACTAAATTGTTTAAAAGCTTTTTCTGCAATCAAAGTGCCCTTAAACCTGCACAACTCTGTTTTAAAATCGTTTCAGCTTGCGAAGTTAAGAAATTATCTCAAAAAATGAGTTTGAGGGCGTCAGCACACACCAACTCCGATTTCCTCTGATGTTCTATTACAGGCGTATCAAACGTATGGTCCGCGGGCCGTTTCTGGCCCGCAAATTTGTTTAATCCGGCCAATGAGATGCTTTTGTAATGTAAAATATATAAATGAGATGAATTTCTTCAATAAATGAAAAACACAAAAGGTTTTATGATTAATAGTAATGTTAATGTGTTAAGATTTATTGTGATTTTGTACTTGTTTTATTTGGGACAGTATTAAAAAAGAAGAATGGATTTGAATTTTATATAAATATGTATTCCATGATTTTATTGGTCCAGCCCACTTGGGAATAGATTTTCTTCCATGTGGCCTGCAAGCTTAAGCAGCAGCAACAAGATGTTCCTGTTGGAGTAGGCTCTTCCTGACATATTTTTCTCTCGCAGAAACCTGAAGGTAACAGACTAATATTTTGTGCTGTTCATAATTCCTCCCAACAAGTCCAAGGGCTCAGTACTAGATGAAGAAAAGAAAGCACTCGCCATTAATTCTATTGCCACCATCAACTCGCGCAAGAAAAGTCTATAATAGATATCAAATAATATGTTCATATATATACACATTTTGTGCATTTGTTATGAATAAATAAAATGCATTGATTTATGTGATGTTCTGTGGCTACAGATGAAAATCACAGGTAGATATTTTCAACATTGCACAAGTGTTCCATATTTCACACAGATTGAACTAAATCAAAATAATAATGTTTGGCTGTCAAATATTTTTCCATGGAATTGATATATACAAGTAGAAACCGATGAAAAGAAAACAATGTCATATCTGAGACTATTGGACCAATAATATCAATGTAATTGTTAAATTACAGCAAGAATGTGCTATTTGAAAAATACACAATTAGTGACATGACTAATGCTGACTCTATACTTCCAGTTCAAGAACTAGTAGTACTACTTAATATTTCAAAAATAAACGATAATCGTGCACACCACTATTATGAAGGTAGCTTGTACACTTTACTATGAGAAATAATATAGGAAATATACAGTGTATTCCCTACCTTCATTATTCTACTCGAATTATACTTTTACAACTATTTCACGTGAAATTTGTCAACTTGAAACAACGGAATTGAAAAAAAAAGAAAGACTACTACCAGTTCTGTTGCGACTACCACTGCAATTTCAAATGATCATAACCGCAACCATGGTAATAATCAAGCAACGATAATTTGCAAATGGCAACAATATAGTTGTAATGAAGTAATTAGCCATGTCTGTTTGTTTTGTCTGTAATAAAAATCAAAAGGGGTGGTCAAGTGATTAGTGAGCCGCGAGTGGTTGACAAGTTGGCTGAACTTTGCAGTTATTAGCGTGCAATGAGCCCATTAACGCCCCATCCGCGCACACACACACACACACACACGCGCGCGCATGCGGTATAATGGTGTACAGTACAAGAGGGTCAGGTTCAATCAGGGAATGGGCAAAATATCATTTGTGACAGTTGTAGCAATCCGGGCGACTAATTACCCAAATGGACAGGAGCTGTCAGGAGACAATAACTATTCCCTAATACAATTTGCCCCCCAAGTGCAATTTAATTTTCTCCTCCTGCAAGGCTGTCTGCCTGCCTGCCTGCCTGCATGCTCTTTTGCGGTTCTTCTGCTCCCCTGTGCGGGCGCTTCTCCCGATTTCCGCGCGGCGCCCATCTTTAGTTTTCCGGCTTCAACTTGCAGCATGCAGGAGGAGGAACGCAGGTGAGGTAGGTGCACGCGCAGGATCCCAAACGTGCATTTTCTTCGTCTTTGGAAATGCGCGCAAAACGCAACTTTTCACGTACAAAGCGGCTGTCGCGGGATCGACGCTTATTTTTCGGGGGTATCGTGGCACAAATTGGCGTGGTGCGCCTGTGAGTGCGAGCGCGTGCAGATATGTCAATAAAGTGAAAGATGAGCTCCAATTAGAGGTGGCGGGTCAACGGCCGTGGCAAAGGAGTCGCCCTCAATGTGAATTACTGCTTCCTCCTTCGACGCCGTTTGGGTTCTTTTCAAAAACACGCCTACGGAATATATTGTTTACGAGTACGTTTCGGGGTAATGCCGATATGTGGCAAAGAAAAAAAAGGGGGTGGCTGATGAACGGAATTGCTTGTTTTTATTTTATCTGATGAAAGAAACTCTCATTTTGCATTAAATGTAATTGGGCATACAACATATTTTAAATGATCCTATTAAAAAAATCGTGTATGTAGGCTAAGTAAATCTTGTATATAACATAGCCGAACTGTTGCTGCAGGTTGTTATTATTGCTATTATTACTTCAAAATCCGTTCTCACCCAAAACAGGGCCGTTACATTTCTTGCATCATTTTGACTAGCAGTTATAATCTTAATATGTTTGGAACAATCAAAATGTATTAATATTTTATTTGCACTTTCCTTATTGTTTGTTTTTATGATATGATGTCTTTATTATTTCCATTTCCAAACCCTTTACGCTAAAGCTTGAAAAAAAAAAAAAATATATATATATATATATATATATATATATATATATATATATATATATATATATATATATATATATATATATATATATATATATATATATATATATATATATATATATATAAGTATAATGGGAATGCATGGCTTGACATTGAAGAGACGCATAAACACGTCCTTGGGATTGAATGAGTTTTCAATTTAAATGCGAGATACCACATATCAGTAGCCTATACCTGTCACGCATGCTCGTTGGTGCCAAACTGTTATGATGTCATCGATGGGGGAAGGGGAGGGAGTCGGTTTTTTTTTCTCTCATGGTCATTTGATTTGGAAGAAGGAGTTGATCCAGTTTTTAGAGATTATTTTGGGGTTATCTAGAGTTCACCCACCAGCCCATCTATTTCACATTGACTCCAAAATACATTTGATGACGTCATCAAAACTAAAGCCTCGTCTGTGGTTCAGGACAGGACTTCAAACTAGGATTTTAAAAAACAGGGTTACGGTTGGCGTTCAAAGAGGAGTCTCAAATTAAGTGCGTGGCTTCAAATTCAGGGTTTTAAATGATAAAGCGAGTAAATGTTTTTTTTTTTTTTTACATTTTTCTATGTAAAGTCTGACATGGTCGTTTTAAGAAAAACGCTACTCTACTTTTTTAGTTTTTGTATTTTGAATGCCTATGGTCATTTTAAAAGAGGAGCTTGTTTTACGTTTTATTTTGT
This sequence comes from Hippichthys cyanospilos, assembly GCF_059441005.1. Taxonomy (NCBI): domain Eukaryota; kingdom Metazoa; phylum Chordata; class Actinopteri; order Syngnathiformes; family Syngnathidae; genus Hippichthys; species Hippichthys cyanospilos. The sequence goes on along the minus strand of NC_142378.1, from coordinate 8,652,492 downwards.
TTTTGTTTTGTATTGTTTTTAAAAATACAACATTAATACTGTAAGTCAGGGGTGTCAAACTCATTCTTATCGAGGGCCACGTTGCAGTTACGGTTTCTGTCAGGGGGCCGAGATGACTGTGATCAAATACATTTTGGGTGTATTTGTTACACTTCCGACTAGTTTTGAAATCAGAGAGAGGGTGAGGGCAAAAAGCGCTTGCTTTTCCCCCCAAACAATTTCAAATTGACTTACAAATGTGATATTTTGACCGGAAACGGGCATTTCGCGGGCCACGTGAAATGATGCGGCGGGCCGGATCTGGCCCCCGGGCCTTGAGTTTGACACCTGTGCTGTAAGTGGTTTGTTTGTTGTTGTTGTTTTTTTTGGGGGGGGGGTTGACTTACACTAGGCCTAAATTGTCTTTTATATTTCTTAAAAAGTATGGTTGGGTAAGAGCTTCAAAGGTGGGTTTCAACCAAGGATTAGGGTTTCTATAAGTAGGGTTTTAAACTACAGGATCAAGCTTTCAAAGTCTAGTTTTAAACAAGGACTACGGTTTCTCTAAGTAGGGTTTTAAACTACAGGATCAAGCTTTCAAAGTCTAGTTTTAAACAAGGACTACGGTTCGATCAAGAGTATGGCTGGATTTCAAAGAATACTGCAAAACAGGTTGAAAAAAAGGTATAACTCAAATAATAATGTTGGGTTAAATTAAACAAAAAAAAAAGACCAATTGGGTCAAATTGTCCCAGCTTTCTACAGCTGTTTAGTAAATAACAATTACAGGTGTCTTGTGCAAAACCACAAACTCAGGGCCTTGTACAATTTTGACCACAAATTGGGTTATAATTATTGTGCAACTGTTTTTAGACTAGATGGTGTCAACCTAGGGTTAGAGCGCAAGCAAGGTTGCAATGCTATTAATTGCTATACATAGACATTAAAAAAGTCTATTCATTTTGCAACGCAAACTATTCAAAACTCCATACCATATACATATAAGGCATTCTAGTCTTTTTTCGTGAAAAATACGGTCAGTTTTTTCTTTAATATCTTAATTTTTATTTTTTATTTCAATTGTGTTTTTTTTTTAATTTTGTAAAATAAAAACGGTTCTAACTGGGGCGGCCAGAGTGGTGGTCTGGCAACCGGCAGTTTGTGGGTTTCATGCCCATGCAGTCATTGCGAATTTGGACCATGCCAAAGCATTCCTATGGAGAGCAAGACTATCGACAGGTTGGCTTATGAACCTCATACTTCGAATGAACGGTATATATCAACTGACTGATCTCGGCTAATTTTGTAACTGACATAACTAAGAAAATAAAAGAGGAAATGACTTATAATAGCATATTTTTGCTTAAAGATAAACAGGTTGATTATGTGGTTCAGCATGAACATCCTGCATCCAAACTATGATCATTTTTCATATATCACAAATAACAGCAATAGGATAAAATAATCAAATGTGATAGTTGTGCGGTCCAATAAACATCCGTGACTGCGAGGTTGTCCTTTGTTGTGGCTCCTCGGGGGTTCTTCTGGGGGCCACTCACACTGCAGTGAGCTATTTATGGGCTCCGGCATCTCAATGTCCCGCCTCTCATCCGACTAACTCCCGAGGATGCTCAGAGGGAGAAGAGGAGGGGGGTGATGATGGAGAAGCGCTCCCATTGGCCCCCGCTGAGCCTGTGCCTCGATGACGTCACGCCCCCGACACCCCTGCAGGACTCCTCAGCAGCCTGTCTTGATCCTGTCCAAAAAAGAGCTCGGCAGGGCCCGGCACAAGCGCGGACGCCATCCCTTGTTGGACCTAAACGCGAGGGAAGCAAAAGCAACGCGTCTTTTTTTTTCTTTCTTTTTTGGCTTTTCTGCATTTTTGACGGCACAAGAGGGGGGAGTGCACCCACAGTGTTGCGGGTGTATGTGCGTGCGCGCGTCGGATCACGATGATGCAAAGTGCGGCGGTCCTCCCTACAGAGAGTCCCGTTAAGAGTTTACCGGACATCCTGGGAGTGCCACTGCAACGTAAGGACACTGACAGATCATGTAGATATATTTAAATATATATTTTCTTTTAGCTTTATTAGATTGCTTCTTATGAGTGCTCTACGAGGACGCTAAATCACATCTGTAGCCGTACGTGATGTCTTTTTTTTCGCTCGCGTTCATGCTGTTCATACATAGGAAAAAATGCATGCATTTGCATTATTGTTCGTTCATATTGGTTGGATTTTATACATATACTAAAAGAGCTTCAAACTTTGCAGCGTCCTGATTTTTCCGTTTAATTCTGTAAAAAAATACGATTCCTTTGTTGAAATATTAAAAGAAGGACTGCGCGGCCTCTGTAATATTGTAAACCGAGCGCGTGCGTTGTGTTTGTTGAAATTGGGCCTTTGCGTGCTCACACGCGCTTCACGTTGCGAACATATTTTGTCCCATTAGAGAGCAAACATTTTTTTGAACAATCTGTAATAGTGTGTGGATTAATACACCGGCAAATAACGTGATTTCGATTATTTCTGCTGTGACCTAATTCTATAGCTTCACTGTCAATCGAATTGGTGAAACATGATTTAATCCAAGTAAATCTAATAAAAACCGTTTCGGATGAATGCATTTATAATTATGATATATATTTTTTTCAAACAAGATGGTGGGATTACGCTATTTAATGTTATAATTCGAGGCAGATTAAAAGATTGGATAAAGATCCTGCCACTCAGCCCCCTGCAGTGGCAACATCCTGCTTGGATTTTAAATCTGCATGTTTTTTTTCTCTTCGAGGAATAAAATAGTTTTCCCCTGTGTGAAAACTAGACCAACGAATTAGGGAAGAAAAAAGAAAAGACTGGGCGAAAATGTGTCTACAATGCATGTGCGTGACCTCTTGCACAGTTGAGGTGATGAAGATGATGAGGCTGAGTGTGATGATGGGGAGTGCAGTCATGGCAACGGATACCATGAGAAATAGCAGCATTCTCTTTGCTCAATGACTATTTTAATTAGTTATAATACACTTAATTATAATCACAAAAATAGTCAAAAGTATAGCGTACTGATGCGTTAAAGTAATAATAATATTAAAGCAATTTCTAGGTGTCCTTTGTGGCTGAGCTATTTTCAAACGTTTTGCATATAAAAACCTTTTGAGAAACGGTAAACAAGTTAACTGGCAAGAATTCGTTCCCGCTGTTTGGCTCAAGATGAAAATAACATTTCCGGTGAGTTTATGCAAGTTTGTGTATTCTGAAATTAACGACAAAAATCAGGCAATTGTTTTCCAGCATCGTGTTGACCAACATTTGTCCTGTTTTGTATAGCAGCACATTACAACATAAATGGAACGGTTGCTATTGCTTTAAAAAAAATAAAAAGGACAATTAAATCAATGGGAATTGTGTCGCTTTGAAATTACGACAACCGTATCGCGCTCAATTGTTTAACAATAAGTGTGCAAATATTTCAAAATACTGTATGAGTCAAACAGCACCATGGACAGAGGCATACACGTGCCAATCCAATCCCCGAAGAATGTCATTTTAAACCGAATCAAAGTGGAAACCTTAGTGTGTAGTTTTGAAAATACAATGAATCAAATTAGGCATCTGTTTTAGGAAACCTTTGATTTAAAAAGTGCCAATTGATGCATTTCAATCCTACTATTTTGCACTGTCATTGAAGTGTCATGATTACCACAATTCATTTAGCTAGATTTCAATTTTAAACAGGCTTGTATTTTTTGATTTTCATTTGAATTCAGAATATACTAGAGAGACCTGCACGGCCATTTAGGGGCTTCAGGATCATCTTCATAGTGTGTGAAATATACGTGATGTATGTGAAAGTCTTTTGCAGTCAATGTATATTATATTGTTGGCATACAGTTTCGTAAACAGCAAATTTAATTTCAGCTCAGATGTCACAGAAAGCACGCATATTGTCCAGTTTATGGCAAGTGGTGGAAATGAATTCAAAAATAGGTTACAGTTAAAAATAAATGAGATTTTCAGTATGTCTTTTCCGGGGGGGAAAAAAAACGAGAAGGGAAAATCCATTTGGGGAAAAAATCAATTTAACACACTATTTGCTTACAAGTGGCGTATAATATTATGTGGTGAGCCAAATCTGGCTTTGAGTTTGACACATGCTGTTACGAAAATCACACGTCTGTAATTTAATTATAATATAGTGCAAATCTAAATTTTGGAAACACCCCCTAACTCTTAGTGACCACCAGCAATAAAAAAATGAATCACGAATGAATACATGAATGGGATAACAGCTTTTGCACGTTTTGGTATTTTTTTTTGAAAGCTTTATGATGTGAATGATGCTCTATGGTGTGGAATGATTATCATTTCACATCTGTACATTTTGAAGCATTAATAGCTTGAATTTCGGCTAGAGTTTTGAAGGCGTTTCCATACATTTGGCTGGTACTGTTGAAAAACGTTGCTTTTGAAAACTGATGACTCAGAAAATGGAGGCAAGCAAATAGTTTAGATTTCAACTATATTCTCTTTTATGTGAAGGGATTTCGCAATGCTTGTGAAATGAGCTAAAGTGAAGTTGAAGGCAGTTTCTGTTGGGATTTCCTTGTTGAAACGAAAAAAGGAAGCGATAGTTTGGCTTTTGAGGGCCACGTGAAATAATGTGCTGGGCCAGATCTGGTCCACGAGCCTTGGGTTTAACACCTGACTTGGACCTTGCAGATTTGAAGTCTTCCGAGGACCATAGCCCATTTTTGAAAAGATAATTAAATGAATATTTGCCATTATGAGTGTGTGTATCTAGTATGTCTGAAATATTTAGTCCGATGTTTTCTGAATGATGAAAAATGATGAGGATGAATATGGCTGGTGTGACGTGAAGCTGTGCGTGTTTCCCACCTGGCAGAGATCCCTCAGTGCGCGGGCTGCAGTCAGCACATCGTGGACAAGTTCATCCTGAAGGTCCTGGACAGACACTGGCACTCCAAGTGCCTCAAGTGCGCCGACTGCCACGCGCCACTGGCCGACAAGTGCTTCTCCAGGGCCGGAAGCGTCTACTGCAAGGAGGACTTTTTCAAGTCAGTCACTCATTCAACTTTTTCATCAAGTATTCGCCCGCATTACTTTGAGAGGAGCATTCTCAAATGAGCTGACATTAAGCGAAGTATTTGAGTTAAAGTGGCAGTGTGTGGAAGTTAGTGTCACCTAGTGGTGAACTCAGAAAATGCAGTGAGTATTATTAACTCATTCAATGGAAGGGGCATATTTTTACGTTTTTTAAGATTGCTGACATTAAATCTCACATATGTCATTATTAAATAGATTGTAAAGTACATTCATTTCCAGATACTTAAGTTTTAAATCGATACTTAATTATTTGGGAATGAATATCTGGACTCTTAAAAAAAATGTAAAAGTACGTCCCTGGCATTGAATGAAATAACTAGTTGAACTAAAATAAAGATCTGAGAAGATATTTTGATTGTGTAAAATGGAACCGATACAATCTCTTGGTTGAACCAAACCATGTGACTGATTTTATTTTGCTTGAGTATTTTTTTCAAGTCAATATGTTGAAAAATACAAAAATAATAGTCTGAAAGGGTATTGCCAAAACTGTCTTTTTTTTTAAAGGGACAGTATGTGAAATATAGTACCATTTAATGGTCAACTAAGAGAATGCAACAATTTAGAACACACTGCGGTGTCCCATAGACACCCTATCAAATATATTTTCTTTGAATATCTGTAGCGCAACGATGGTGGCTAAACATGTCAGCCTCCTGTTTGGCAGGTGCCAACTATGTCATAGTAGACCTGAGGTTATTTAAAAAAAAAACGTTTCTGTGAGTGAACATGCATTTTTTTGCATATTACTGAACTTTATTGTTTTTTTGTTCACAATTAGATTTCTTTAAATCTCACACACAGCCCCTTTAAGATAAGTCAAGAAGTTCAGAAAACCTTGTTCGAAAATAGCAACCTTCGAACACATGTTTTCCACATTTATGGATTTTTACACTGTGATAGTTTTGGTTCATTTAACAGTTTAGCACGCTAACACACGGGCGCCGAATGTGTCCATTTCTTTTTGTCTTTACGCAAGCCTACTTGATATTTGGGCCCGCGTGTGTATGTGTGTGTCGGTTTCACCTTGCACTTTTTACTGTCTCAGTCTCGCTGGTGTGATTTAGAGGCTCTCCTGAGTCAGTATTTTATTGGTCCTCCGGAGGGTGTGTTTACCGGGAGCACCCTCCTCTTTTTCTCCTCTTCTTCATCCCCGGCACTTCTGCAAACACATAAACACGCGCGCACGCGCACGGACGCACGCAGTGGCCGCAGTGCATTGATCTTCTCCATCCATCACGTTGCAGACAGGTCTATCGTTAACAGAAATGCATTCCAGTGCTGATTTTTTTTTTTCTCCTCCCGCTTCAACAGCTGGAGCTTCTATTAACACGGCTTGCAGCACCATCACTCTTGACTGCGCTTGAAAGGAAAATACATATTGTAGACGTCTAGTATGGGAAAGTACTTTCATCACAGCTGCTCTCCACCGTCGTGGTCCTCATTCTTCTCTTATTTTTTTTGTCCCCGCAGGCGCTTTGGAACAAAATGTGCATCCTGCCAACAGGGGATCCCACCCACGCAGGTGGTGCGGAAGGCGCAGGACTTTGTGTACCACCTGCACTGCTTCGCCTGCATCATGTGCAGCAGGCAGCTGGCCACCGGGGATGAGTTCTACCTCATGGAGGACGGCAGGCTCGTGTGCAAGGTGGACTACGAGACAGCCAAACAGAACGGTATGCCTCAAATGACCTTCAAGGACAACAAAAAACATGAAGGCGTGAAAGAAAAATCCGCGTCACTGACTGACAGCCAAGCCACTTTGTAGCATTGTACTTTCCTAAAAATTGCTTAAGTCGTTTTTTTTCATTTCCACAAAAAATGACCAATTATACTAATTATTGATTATTTCATATTTATATTCCGGATAGATAGATAGATAGATAGATAGACAGACAGACAGACAGACAGACAGACAGACAGACAGACGAAATGAGGTTTGCTGTAGGTAACTATATTCTGGGCATGGTAATGACTGTTAAACAATATACACACTTATACATATACTATTGTAGATATAATATAAACAAATTTGAGAATCATGAATATGAATTGACCTTAATTTTAATGTAATTAAATTTACAGCAAAATTGAAGGAAAATGAAAATTAATGATGAATCTAAATAAACGCATGACAAATACGATACTAAATACTGAGAAATGAAGTTAAATTAGAAATTTAATGAAGTTAAAAACAGGATGACTAGTTGGAAGAAGTTTTCGCACGTCTGCCTCACAGTTCAGAGTCCAGAGTTCAAATCCAGCTGGCTCCTTCCTGTTTGGAGTTTGCATGTTCTCCCCAAGCCAACGTGGGTTCTCTCCAGGAGCTCTGGCTTCCTCCCACACTCCAGAAATATGGGTAGTTGTTCGTCCCATTGTGCCCAGCAATTGGCTGGCAACCAGTTCTGGTTGTCCTCCCCCTTGCTCGAAAATGGCTGGGATAGGCACTAGCAGGCCTGCGACCCTTGTGAGGAAAAGCGGATTTTCTGAGGCTAAATGTTTAGAATAAATCAAATCTCATCACACACCACCAAACAAGTTTTTCTGTTATCTAGTTAGAAGGCATTTCATTGTTCTGCCTGTCACTAAATGTCACTGTCATAGAAAGATTAACCAAGATATACAAAAAGGAAGTCCCCACAAGCCATCACGGACCCATTTGGACTGTGGATGTTTGTTAGATGATTCCGAGGCGGGAACCAAGCGACCGAGGACCACCATCACGGCCAAGCAACTAGAGACCCTCAAAAGTGCCTACAAGAACTCCCCCAAGCCGGCACGACACGTCAGGGAGCAGCTTTCCTCCGAGACGGGCCTCGACATGCGAGTTGTGCAGGTGAGCACTGAACACATCGGCCCCAAAGTGTTGGAGAACCTATTCTCTCGACAACGAATGAGATGCAATCTGAGGTCATTTACGTTTGAATTGGCGCAGGGATACTTGTTATCCTGAATAGTATTTGGTTTCCTCTCTGGTCAGGTTTGGTTCCAGAATCGCAGAGCGAAGGAAAAGCGTCTAAAAAAAGATGCGGGACGCCATCGCTGGACTCAGTTTTACAAAAGTGTTAAACGTAGCCGAGGAGGGTCAAAGGTGGAGAAAGAGAGCTCGGCGGATGACGCCGGACTCAGTGACAGCGAGCTGAGCTTCAGAGGTAACCTAAAGGCTTCTAAATTTTTTTTGGGTCCAGGGAAGTGTGTTTTTCATTCTCCAAGAGCCCCCCCCCCCCCCCTTTAAAATCGTAAGAAGAAGAAGAAAGAATAAAAATCTGGTCGAATACGTTTATGTAGAGGAGCTTTCACCCTTGACTAATGCTTACCTGATATAAGCCAATTGAGCAGCGAGTAGTGATAACTGTGACCATTGGATGGCAGTGTTTCCACACTTATAACATTGCCATTATCTACATGCAATTCAAAGTAAGGAATGGAAGTCAAGCTTTCATATGATGGTACCCGAATTTACATAGACATAGCACACAATATTCGGTTGGCCTTGAAAGCTGAGTGAACATGTAAAAAATACTGGCCCTCTAGAGGTTTCCGTTTCCAATAACGCTTGGCATTGAAACAATAAACACAAAGACATAAAAACACACAAAAAAGACACAAAAACGTATTACCTTACGAAAATAGTTGTGTTTAGCCACAGTAACCTTACAAGATGACAGTATTAAAGTTTAACAAGAGAAGAAAGTTTTGATAGTTTGATGTTCATAATATTATGCCTAATTCTGAAAAATACCGCAGAATGGTTCTCTCAAATACGGGACTTTTAGATCTTGGGAAAACAATAGGTTACCGATTACTGTAATCATATATCTTTTGCTCTAAAATGACGATGTCACAATTACAGCAGCACTTTTTAATGGCCCCAGAGTACGTGGAAGTAATTGGTGAACTAATTTAGTACAAACCTTGAGTAGGTGTTAACCTTCAAAACAAAAAAAATAAATAAACGACTCATTTTGAGGACCCTCGGGCGCTGTTGTCGGACCCTCCTAGATTCCAGAGGCCCCAATTTGAGAACCCCTGCTTTATTCTATCCATTGCACCTGATGGCCTGATGGAACCTTCTCGCGACGGACTTGTCCTTCTCCCGGCATTGAGGGGACACTGCGAGATGTTCAAGTGCGTCAGCCATCACATTCGTCTACGTCTTTATTTTCTTGACATCTTTGTTCTCAGGCAAAAGCGAAACGTCGCTGTTGATTCACATTGCCCTCACACTCCTCAGACACTTGACGCAGCCAAACACTGGCTCCTAAGTAGGATGAAAACCAATTAGACAAACTTATAATGTAATATCTTCCCAGACATGTTCCTTGGATGAAACTTATCTCATCTTTTTACCTTATAAAAGACATTCAAATTGCAGCTGAAGCATGTGGGAAAAACCACAAGACTTTTAGTGAATTACTACGAAAGGAAATGACAAAAGTATTGGGATGCAGAACAACGATATTACAGAAATCCTTCCTTAGTGCCCACATGACACGCGCATCCATCTCTCCTTGGCAGACGACCAGGTGCTGTCAGACCTCGGGCACGGTAACGGGCTGTACGGGAGCGTCGGCGACATGACGAGCGGCGCCGTGCTGAACGGCGGCTTCTCGGTGGACGCGGCGGGCCAACCTTACCACGACATCCGCGCCGGGAGCCCTTACGGTCTCCCGCAGTCGCCCTCCTCCATCGCCTCCCTGCCCGGCCACACCCCCCTTCTCAACAACCTGGCCTTCACCATGGACGCTCTGGGGGCCCAAGGCGGGCCGGGCGGCGTGGGTCAGGCTCTGAGGGCCATGGCGGGCGGCCCGACCTCAGACCTGTCCACGGGGAGCAGTACGGGTTACCCCGACTTCCCCACCAGTCCCGCGTCCTGGTTGGACGAGATGGAACAGTCCCAGTTCTGAGGATGACACACGCGGAAGACTTTTTGTTTCCATCACGCCAGCAGTTATGGGAAGCCGTTTTTTCGCGACACGACAGTAGGCTAATAGTAGGTCTCACTCGTCAGACTGTGTGCAATTAATGGCCGAGTAGTACGAATTAAACCTCAAAGTGCACTGGTAACACTACTAGACCCAAATTGCTGGGATGTATCATGCACTAGTAGCCTCCCGGTCCCTACTTGTTCTACTAGTCTGCTGAATCTGTCTGCTTAACAAATAGAATACTAGTAGCTGGATTTTAAACCAGATTTTGTACACTAGTAGTCCACTAGTAGTGTCACTTTTGGTCTACTAGTAACGAATTGAATGTTCTTGGCAAACTACTGTGTTGCACTAGTAACACTACACGACCCAACTAGTTAGCATGCCATACCCTATATAGACAGCCTAAGGTCCATGTACAAGTGCACTGTCCTCACTAATAGGACCACTACATTTTACTAGTAAAGAGAAACTATGCAGTAGTTGACAATACTAGTAAAATGTAGAATACAGGAGTAGAAAATACATAACTATTTAGCCAAGCCATTTTGCTAGTGCATTGTTTTACCAGTAGTACATGGACCTTATGCTTGGTATTCTTGATAAAGTTCCATGCACTAGTACACTCTTAATCCTCACTAGTAGAATGTCTCTTTAAGTAATATTTCTTTGCTACTGGTGCCACTTTTTGCTTACTACTTCACAATTAAACGAGTACACTATACAGCTAAACAACAAGGAAGAGCTAGTAGGGACAACTAATATGAACGTTAACGTTCATAATTTGTCCTCGACAGGAGGACAACTTTGGTATTTAATGGATAACTTCAAAAACACTGCACTATTTGACAACTGTGTACTACTGGTAGAGCTAATGACATTCTAGAATTCTTCTATTATCCAGCACTTCACTTGTAGTGCGAGTAGAGCACCAATCTCAATATGGAGTTTCTAAACCATTGAGTTGATGTGTCCTACAGGCAAGGGGGAAAAACAATCTTACCAGCAAGAAAAATATCCTGAATTGCCTTACTAGTGAGGACATAGAGTATTTTAGTACATGGAGCTGCAGTGCTCAAGCACCCCTAAATTGAATTCCAGTTCCCCCACTCAAAATTATTATTATTTTCTTTTTTAATGTATGCCCTTTTCAACATGCTAGAAAACCAAGTGCATTAATACACACTATTTTGCTGAAACATTTTAACAACAAAATAACACGACCAGTTTTCACAGATGAATACCGTGCCTTCTGATGATATGCTAGCAGTAAAGTAAGTGTGAGTGTCTACAAATATAGCTCACCGAAATATATCATACATAGTAAACATATGCACTATACCAATATATATATATATATATATATATATATATATATATATATATATATATATATGTATGTATGTATATATATGTGTATACACACACACACCTGGCGTATGTGAAAATGTTCTTACCTTCTACCTCTCAGGACTTTAATAAGATTCTTCGTCTAATTACCAGTACTCATTGTTGCTGTAGTAAATTTTAGGTAGCTCGTTAGGTCGGAGTTCAGATCAGAGGTCACCATTATCCTCTGTTTGAATAGGAACGGGAGGCGCTAGCAGTGAAATATTAAAATCAAGGGGTTAATGACGAAAAAAAATCCCCATGAGCAAAAAGGCTTGTTTTGCTTTCATAAAAGTAAAAATGGAATTAGGTTAAAATACACAAAACGGTTACATTGACCTTAACATTAGCAATCAGCATCAGACGGTAGAATGGCCCCTGAAACGGCGTTCCATAGATGCTGGCGTGTGGCTAGGAGGACACCCCCGAAGCCCGAGCGAGACCCAAGCGCGCATCTCGCAAACGGCGACTTGCTCATCCTCACGCGACTGACGGGAAAGGGCAAGGAGGCTCGCTCGGGCCGAGAGCGCCAGTTCGGAGGCGCCCGCATGTTTCTGACGGACCCTTCCGAGCCTTTTTTTTTTTTAAATGCACTTTACTCTCCTGGCAACTGAACTAAAGGAGGAAAAGAAGAACGGGGGCGAGGGGTACGCACAAGGCTGAAACAGCGTCGCATCGGGAGAGGATTTTCCGAGCACCGTGGCACAAGTGTCGATTTGAAAAGCCCACGTGGACTTTTTTTTCTATGGGGGGTGGACGCGGGATGCTGATGTTTTCAAACTTGTGTATCTGTGGCCGCTTGACTTGTTCTCGTCTGTGTAACGCAGGATGTGCGTCAGTATTTAATGTTCCCGAGTGCAGAAGATTAAGAGCGATTTGAAATGACCGTTAATTTATTAAACAAATGCACGGATGCGGCGTGGTGAGTTTTTACGAGACCTGCCCATCTTATCCTATTCTACAAATCCAAAACGTTCGTATAACCCGCGAAGGGGTCTTTGCGGACGTTGTAAACTTGCGTTTCCATGACATTTTTACATGGAGCGGACTAATGCTGCCTAATAGTTACATCGCAGGAAACATTTGCATGGATGTACAGTGGATACAAAAAGACAGTGCCTATAAAAAAACTATTCAAATATTGTGTTTAATTCCCCTTCACAATTTTTTTTTTTTAAATTCATTTGCTCTTGAAGCTTTCTACAGCCAACTAGAACATCTGGAGTTTATTTTTGAATTAATGTAATGTAATGTGCAACCACATTACAGTTGTTTCCCTCGGAAAAAAAAAAATCTGTTAAGTTGTACAGGTTAAATGTAGGTCAAATTAATGATGTAAAGAAAAAAACATGAAAAATTAATCATAATGAGCATTTGACGGGCCATGTAAAATGATGTGGCGGGCCGGATCTGGCCCCCGGGCCTTGAGTTTGACACCCGTGACGTAAATTTTCGAAATGAATGAGCTTTCTCTTTTCTTTTCATACCGCGAGAACCTGGCAAAAAAATGAGGGTGTGTAGACTTTTTATATCCACTGTCGCTTAACTTAATTGACTTCTTTCGACGGCAAACTAGTTGCGACTTAAATCAGCCGCACTCCCAAAAATCATTAGCTTTCATAAATCCGACTCGGGTAATCAATAATTCATTCCTTCAATTAAGAAAATTAATTAAGTACGGATAACAAAGCAGTTTTTTCTTTTTTTTTTTAGAAAATTATTTTATTTAGAGTATTTTGATGTCAGCCATTTCCACGTAACCAATGAGTATTGATGCCCCGCTGGATATTTTTTTTTTCAACTTTTAAAGGAGATATAGAAACAAAAGTTTGCAAAGAAGAAAAAAAACATGCTTTGAGAATAAAATCTTATAATTCCACGATGCCATGGGAAAATTTAAATGAAAGTCAAATGCCAATGTGGCAGCTCTTGTGTGTGGCTGACAATATATCACCGGTGTCAAACTTAAGGCCCGCGGGCCAGATTTGTCCGGCCATATGATTTCGTGCGGCCCGTAAAAGCGTGTCTATTTCCATTACACTTGCTTAAATCTGTACCACATTTTTAACATCATGTGACAAAAAAATGGAAGTGGACAATATTTTCCTCATCTGAACTTGCAAAATTATAAGTATTTAAATAGACCACCATTTTTTCAAACATGTTTTCAATAATATGGGTACGGGCCAATAGTACGGGATTGCTAGAGAAAATTTTAGATTTTTTTTTTTTTTTACACTTTATTTAAACAATGCACCGAAAACCTGATGTTGAAATCTTTTTTTTTTCCTACAATTTTTTCATTCCATAGCTCCGGGAAACCCTCAGTTTGAGGAAAAACGCAGAACTTTTTGCAGCATAATATTCAGTTGCATTCTTTATTCCCAATTTTTGTCGCAAATAGTGTGAAAAAAGACAAGACTGCTCCACTGTCTTTGACACGCTTCTTTTCTCGCTGTCCTGTAAAATTTGCGTCCCCTCCTATTGGCCCCGTTCTCATATTCAAACACTATTCTGGTGCAACGGTCTTTTGATTTTTCTCTTTCATATGATTTATCTATCCAATCATTTTTGCAGCGCTTGTTTGGGTAATTAATACGCATGCCCCTGCATTTTTGATGTGTTCAACTCAGTATTTCTCCATCAAGTCACCGGATGGGAAAACATTGAGTAAAGCTGAAGCGGTTTTCGAGGGGCCGTGTGCACATGGCGATGCGCCGCGCGCATCCGCGCCTTTGTTTCGGCTCTGTACTTCCCTCCGTCTGATCCGGGCTTCTCTCGGTAATCTACTCAGCGAAGCGGGGGTCTATCGAGCGCCCGCTATCATCCTACTTACGGAGGGAGGCCAGATGTGTCGTCCGCCTGTTCTCCGACCGTCCGGCCTCCACGCCGCAGGGATTAGCAAACCGTGGCTGGGCCGAGATATCTTACGGTTCAGTTGCAAAGTCAAGGAGATTTTTTTTTTTTTTTTCTTCAAAGTGCAATCGTTCAAGCAACGGGATGTGCGAATGCTGAGAGATGACGTTTTACCGTGAAAATTCAAGCTAATTGCCGTCGGGTTTTTGGCGGGAACATATTTCAGCATTGGATTGTCAGTTTTCGTTTGGTCTGTGGGAACACATTTGCATACAATTTGATCTCCGTGCTTTCGTTGACTGAAGAGATGAATCAAATGAGCCCTGTTGTTCTTTCCCTTCCGTGTACGAAACATCACGGCCGCTTTTATGTCTGCGTTGCCTCAGAAGTTTGCATATTAATTGTTGTAAAATTGTGTACAGTTTGACAACGTGTTGATCGTCTTGTTTCATGAGTGCTATTTATTATTCTTGACATGTCTCTTTGAAAAAGATGCAAAGGAGAGCACTGAATTTGTTCATTTATGCCTTCTGTGTAATGGTATGAACTGTGTACAGTCAAATCTATATGAGGAAAATAAAGATGGATTGCCTTTGGGTTAAATTGGCTGCTGTATCTTCGATACAATTTATCAGCGATGAAAATGGCAAACATGATATAATGCAAAATTTCCATTATACATGAGAGGTAAATGGGTGAAACGTCCTGGACAAAAGGGTGAAAAAAAAAAAAAGTGAAAATGCAAATTTGCAGGTGGCGAACTGCAGCGACTATAGCTTTGAGTTGTAATATCACTGTTCAGCACTAGAGGGCAGTTGCGCTGGATATTGTACTATACTAAACTATATTACATGATTACGACAAATATTTTTTTTTGCAGATTTGGAATGTTAGGCAGGTCAAACTTAGTACTTAAATAATATTAAAAAGAGAGTTCATTTAGCCATTTTCAACAATAAAAAGTTAATATTTTGTCTGTCATTAACTTGATAACTGCGTTTCCATGTAAATTAATACCTTTAAAAACACGTTTTGCCAATTGCTGTCCACTGAAAATGACATCACGTACCGAAGTCTCAATTAATGACGAATCACAGGTCGGCTTGGTGATGTCACATGATCAACAGGTGAGTCGTAATTGGTCGTTGCAGAGCATTGAGCGCAGATGGTTACCTTGAATTGAAAGCTAGTGGAAAAATGTTTTTAAAGAAATTAGTTGTGTATGAAAAATAATTTAGTTCTGAAATAAAGAAACAAATATTAACTGAGTATTGCTAAAAATGGCCTTGAGAGTTTGCTAAAAAAAGGAGTTCTTGCACTTAATGAGGTTGCTCAGTGTTTTTTTTTTTTCTCGCTGTTCTTAAATGGTATTTTTCATGCAAAACAGCACAACGTACTGGAAAAAACAAACACGGTATGTGGCTTTTTTGCCATCTCCTAAGAGCGCATATTTTGGTTGAAATTTGAAAAAGCACTTTTTCATACATCTGCTTGGGAAGCGTGCGGTCCCACGCTGCCCTCCCAGAGCATCCCTGACCAAAAACGTTGGCCCCCCCCTTCAGCATTGAAGTCGCCCATCCCCGCAGTATATCAAAATCAGTGCTCGCTAGGTGTTTGTATTATTTTTGCCATATCGAAAGGCTTTTTCAAGAGAGTTAACCCGCAAATTCATTTAGCCATTGAGAGCATTTACCACACACTTAGACCTCGATTGAATTGCGGAGATCCATTTAGCAGAAGCAGCAGACAGTGGTGGGTCAGTTAACAGTGATTGATGCGCTCTCAGGGTGGGGGCGACCACAAAGACACATGACGTGACGAGGAAAAAAACACAAGTAGAGAAACAGCTGCCTGATCCTGTCAGTGTTAAAGAGACTGCAGCAGATTGTTGGAGCTCGCTTTAATCCCCATGCTGTTAACTAATTGTGCAGCGCTTTGTGAAATATGTGTTAATAATCTCCCTAGGCAGGCAGATCTGTAAACATGGCCTAGCTAAACTAAGAATGCATGGATGGAAACAATCACATTGTATCCCGTCGTATATTGTTCTTTTAAAAGGAAAAGGAAGGTGACGAGATGGTGAACAGTGGCAAAATGGCAGGCAGTATTTACACAAAATTTCAAAGTGCTTCAGATGAACTGCAAATAAAGTTCAGATGTTCCATTTTTTCGCATAAGCCTGACTTCCTTTTCGCCAACACTAACTTCTATTCGAAACTGTCCGTAATTCATTTCGATTCCAATCACAGTCTCCGGTCATGAGGCCACTTACCCCGCGGCACTGATATATAAAACGATGATAGAGTCGTCATATGTAGTAAACAGCCAGTACTTGCCGGAAATTCCTGCAGCAGCTCCTTCCAGGTTGCTTTTGCTCTCTTGGCAGCCTCCCTGACCAGTTTTTTGCGCGTCATCAATTTCGGATGTAGGTAATCACCGTTGTGCCATATTTTCTCCATTTGATGTCTTCACCGCATTCCATGTTAATGCCTTGGTGACAGGTGTCAGAAAAAGCTCCCTAGAACATCTTTATCTTACAAAAACCGGGCAATTTAGAAAACATTTGACATTTACCAAGAGTGTGTGCACTGTTGCAATGTAAAAACTATAGCAAAACAGAATAAACTCTTCATATTTTCTTGTGTTCTTATCCACAAGTTATACATTTGTTGAGCGTTAAGAGTGTTTCAGATTTCCCACATTGTGAGCGGTCAGTGAACGCGTTGCCAGTGTAGTGTTGAATGCACACTCGAAGCAGTTGTTTTTCCTTTTCCTTGCGACAGTTTTAGTTCATTTACCCATAAAAGGTCCGTGTTTCACCAAGTTTACAATTGTGTTTATATGCCAAAAGATCGCAATTAATAGACAGGTCAAATGGAATACCTTTCCGTGTTCTCTAACGCGGTATAAAAATGCACACCTGTACATCAAAACTCGGCTTATGCGAATGACGGATCAATCTTTGTTAAATGGTGATTAATTAAAAAAAAAGTTACGATCTACCATACTCGCCCAAACGTTTGGAAAAAAGTGTGTCTTATATTCGGGGGATTACGGTATTAATGCTTTTTTGCCTGATAGTAAAACACGCCACCAAAGCTTCAAAATAAACCTTAGCAAGCCAAATAATATTTATATAAAATGGCTTGATAGGCTATAATATTGAAGTTGTTCCTGGTAGCGTTTTGCAGCTTAACAAGTCTGCGAAGTGCTACTGTTGCTCCCAATCGCTGTTACAAACAACAAGACATTGTTCTGACAATCGGGTTCAGTCGCCAATTCCGAGTGTATTAATAAACAATTCCATTACAATAACATTACACTGACTGACATAGGGCACTTGTTGCCATTGTTTATTGATGACTAGGGCTCCAATATAGCTGTATTTAACATGAATTAGTCACTATTATCAGTGTGCAAGTGCTCCATATAGGCTGGCATGATACAGTGAATGGCTCTGCACACGATGATGCTGACAGCCTGACAGAACTGCCGTTTTTACTGATCACAAACACTACAGACTCAAATGTGCTGTTTCAGCCAACAAATCTGTCTCATAGAGCAAGATTTATGGGTAGATTTGGACGAAGAAAGTAGTGTGCTGCTAAGAACAGCTTAAATTTGAATAAGTTGGTCATTCATAATGCATTTTGTTTGTTAGTTGGTCTTCACTTTTGCATTGTTTCTCCGGCAAAAATATACATATATTTTTATTGGAGTAGTCAGTATTTTATTTGAATTTTTTTCTAGGATATACGAGAACCAAAAATAATCCATAGCTGAGATACAGTAAATAAAGATTCATAATAAATCCTTTCCAGAAGTTGAGGATCGTGACTAAGTGACGGTTTCAAAAGCCAAAAGACAAAAGATGGATTCTATTTAAGTGGCTAAGAAGAACATATAGATACACAATGAAATTATAGCCCAGCATGCTTCTATAAGCTCATCTGTATGCTGCAATGTGAAGCATTAGTCTGAGGGCGGGCCAAAGCAAACCCAAACCTAAGTGATATTGATTCTGTGTGTTTTAGCTATTCCTTTTGCATTATACAAACAACAACAATAACAACAACAAAAACGTAGAGTCAGCTCAGTTGAAGTTTGCATAAAATGTCACAAACGGAGCTGATTCTTATTTAAGCATTGATTGGCTAGACTGTGGGCATTATGAATGGCTTCTAATAGTAGAGCTGTACAAAGATAAAAAGCCACACGGATAATTTACACCCCACTTACAGGACTAGTATACAAATAAATCTGCGGCAAGTCCACCACCGTTGCTTTTGAGAAGACGAAAAACACGAGCACAAATGCCATTATCATCGATCGCCGGGCTTTTCTTACCAACTTCCTAAAGGAAAGTCTTTTTTTTATTAAACATGAATAAATTAACATGCAAAAAAGACGTGATTTGTTTTGGCCTGAAAGTCCGTCTCGCAGCTGTAAGACCGGGGCCTTTTTTTTTTTTTCCTTCTCCATCTAGTGAACAATGATGTTCCGTGTGATGGAGTGAGTCTTAAAGAGAGGAGGCGCAGTCAAACGGAGGCCCCTCAATGACAGCCTCAAGGTTGCTCAGCTTCGTGCTGTTTTAATGCCAAACTGCCCTTTTCCCACTCAATAATATCAGCGGCGTGTCAAGTCAACGGAGGAGGCGGGGCCACACCGGCGAGGAAAACATGACAAATACCAAAGGAATGGTAATAGTGGATAGTATGCTTGCTAGTCAGTGCCTGAACAGAAGAATCTTTTTTTACACTGAGGGAATACGGATAGAAATATTGCAGGAGCATTCTTCTCGGAAAAATTGTGGACCTGGTTTACCAGAAACAGAATCAAGAAGTTGACGCTAAACTATGCTGACAATTCAGTAGTATTTGTCTGTGTGCCGTGGAATTGGCTGGCAACCAGTTCGGGGTGTCCCTGCCTAGTGCCTAAAGTCAGCTGGGATAGGCACCAGCAACCCTTGTGAGGGTGAGTGGCTCTAGAAGTTAAAACCAAAACTATGCAACAAGTCCACAATCTCGTCCCGTGGACTCATTCTCGTGAGACGTCTCGTGGAATTTCTATCTTGTCCCCATCCCTAGAATGTATGCAATTAGCTTTCTTCCTTTTTTTTTTACCTCTGCACTTTTTGTCCTGGTCAGACTTCATGTCACCTTTATGTGTCCTTTCTCTGCTTAGTGGGTTAGTGGAACTATTAGCCTGAGATCGTGAGATGAATATTTGATTAATGAGAGTAACTGTAAAGGAATTTTTGAGATAGTGCTGACATTTGCAGTTTTTGTGGGAGTTTTTCTAAATTTGACCCCAGATGCAAATGAACGTCAACGGCGGTAGACTATGATGTCAAAACGTTTCATGCAAATCACTTTCAAGCATCCCATCGCGTACGCAAACACCGGCATTGAAAAGCCTCAGTTAGTTTTCTCCGAAGCCACAATAAAAGACAAAAAGTGAAACGCGTTTGAACAAAACTCCGGAACGGTGGTTTAGTTTAGTGCGGAGAGGGAGGGAGCCGCGATGCCAAAAAAAGAAGAAAACCGAAGGCTCATAATGGAAACATAATGGGCTTAGTGTCAGAGTCTTGCAGACGGGCCGAGGGGGGCCGCGTGGCTGCCGTCACCCTCTCTTAATTCAAGCCGGTATTACAGGCTTAGCAAGGAGCCCCCCCCCCCCCCCCCCCAACAGGCTTTTGCCAAACACATGCTGCCTAATGGCCGCTTGTGGATGGAATCCATACGAATGACATGACCACTGAGACTCTTTGTGGGAGTGGAGCCAATCATGCCTCAGAATACTGAAAAGCTTTCAATTCGTGTGAGGCTTCTCTCGTCGTTTCTTCTCCAGATTTCATAAAACGAACATTAGGAATATTTATAGAGGGAACGTTCCAGACATGAGTCAGGCGATTTCTGTGAGAGGTCACTGGATGCACGCAAAATACAGTGGTAGCTCTACTGATGAAATGAATTCATTTCGGAAGTCATGTTGTGATTTAAGAGGTCGCTTTTTACATATAAATAGCGTCATGTGTTCCAAGCCCCCCAAAAAACACTCGTAAACCCAGTAGATAATATGAATGCAGTTTGTTTGTTTGCCTTGAGGTGGTACTGAGAGAAAAAAAAATGCTTATTTTATTGCAATTGTACTTGACAAAGCCTTTTCTCCCCACTATATTTTGCCAAGCCAGCCACTAGGAAAGAGAACTCCTCCCCAGTTGACGTGCTGACTATAAATAAGATTAATATCTTAAAAAATTGTATAAGTATACCTTAACCTGTATCCTTTTTAATGTTAACAGAAGTAAAAAACACAATAAATCAACTTTCAACAACTGAGTATTTTTTTACAGCGTTTATACTGGTTATAGCTTAGTCTAAAACTGAAAAAAAAAAAACCACGCGCATCAAAATGCCTTAAACTAAAATAAAAATCAAATTTTATTGCAATTACACTTAACAAAATTAAAACCGTTTCCCTGGGGTCGTCCCCCCCCGGCATCACCATGCGCCCTCCCAGGCGGGGGCCACCCCACTAGTTGAGTAGCAGTGGTTTAAGGTCATTCGAAGTACTTCCCATGTGTTACGTTGTTCAGCCTTCTCACTTTATTTACGGAGTGATGTGTATGTGTTTTTATCTGAATATGTACAATGGTAGCCGTAGCTAATGTCAATTTTATGATCGTTTAGTTCTACAGTGTGAGTTGCTGGTGGATGAAGCGTGTCAAGATGAAAAGACCTCAGTAAACATCAGTGCAAAGAACTCGTGTCTAAGTGGACAAGCCAGCATATTAATGCATTATAAAGACATGCCTAGTAGAATTAGCAGCTCTAGCTCTAGCGTATACAGCAACAATTTTCATCTTTCGCATCCTGGCTTTACCTGAGAACAAGAGACACCATTTTTTCCGAAAAGATGTTTCATAACCTGAATTTTTCCTAACAAGAAACACTGGTAAATCGAGGTACCAGGGTAAAAAGGTTTTGCTCCAACAACCCACGCAAGACAGATACGTCGAGACCGTTATCCAACACCTCCCATCAAGCCAGATTGACAGCTGAGTTAAACAGCAGAGAGGAGGGCCAAGGGTGAGAGGCACGACAGCGCGCTCCACAGAGAATTAAGCCGTGCCCCCTCGCCACTGTACACATTGTGTATTTGCGTCTTCATCAGGAAGCTGTAGTTAAGAACTGCAATCCAGATTTAGCCTATTCTCATCTGTCAGCAAGTGTGTGTGTTGTACTGATCAGAGCAGCTTGACAAGTAAAGCAGATTTAGACGCGCACCATGTGCTGGTTATTTCTGCAGAACATCTGGATGCCTCCTATGTATACTTTAGGTTGTGTGGTGAGCACAATGGAGTTGCAGTGGATAGAAAAAGTCTGCACACCCAAGCTCAAAACCCAGCCTATTTCTTTTTTGGAGTCCACTGTCATGTCAATGTTGTCTAAGGAAGACAGTAAAGTGAATTGCATGTCATCTAAACATGTGAGACATCAGTGGGAAGGCCAGGATGTCCTCAACTGAAGTGGTTCTCAAATGGGGGTACGGGAATTTAAATAAAACTAACAAACATGCAAAAATCCTTTAAAAATAATCATTGACGTAATTAAATGTTTCAGGAAAATAGCCGTGAAACAAATTTTACGTTCAGCAGGTTATTCAATTTCATTATTTTAAAAAGCCAGATTCTCCCCCGTATTAAAATGGTTCAACCCCACTTGTCACATGCCACCACTCGTTACCTGTCGAGTTAATGATTTATTTTTGAGAACACATTTCTACTATCATCCCAAAAGAGGACACTTTAATTTGCATTTCTTGGATTGTAATATTTTTCTGTGGACAAATATTTATTCATAATTATTTCTTTTCTTTGTTTATTATTTTTGTGGACATATATTTATTAGTAATTAAGTTAATGATTTATTTTTTTGTGAAAAATATTTTTCTGTGGACAAATATTTATTTATACCGTAATTATTTCTTTTTGAGAGCAGGTCGTTTTTGTAGTCAAATTTTAAAGCACAAGTCATGGCTTAATAAGCACGTCAGGGGGAGACAAAAAACTGGTCAGTGAGGCCGACAAGAGGGGGAGGGAGAGCTACATTTTAGGAGCTGCAGGAATTTCTGGCAAGCGCTGGATGATAAGCAAATGTAAGATGCATTTGATTGTGTTACTTCTGAATACAGTCATGTTCTGTTGAAAACAGGTGTGCACGCGTGTGCAACCACATTATCTCAACTGTTTATATTTTATTTCCCCAGGTTGACCTAAAAAGTATCTACATGGAAAAATGAGAGTAGAATATTTTTTTTTAATGTTGATAAATGATAGACAATAAAGCATTCTATGGAATGAAACAGAAGAGAACCATCAACCTGCAGCAGTGGTCTGAAACGTCTACAGTTGGGATGAAGATAAATTAGAGTAGGTCTTTTGCCTCATCACAAGATTTGATGACCTGACCGTGCTGTTGACAAATGAATTTCTTGGATCCAGCACCATGTCAGCCCACTATAGAATTGGTGAAAGCGGGTGAACATAAATTATTCTTTCAATGAAAAAGAAAGACGGCAAAGCCCACTAACCTAAAAGTGTAAAGGAGCGTAAAAAAAAAAATAAACACAAACTGCTGGGGTTGCAAAGTCTCTCACCGGGGAAGTGAGGGATGCTGGGAAGTCACAGTTGATGAAATGAGAACGTGGGGGCGGGGTTTCTGGAGTTGAGGGGCAATTGGGCACGTTAGCCCTTGGGAGCGGTGTACTGGCGCAAGAGTGAAGAGATGGCGCCGGACTCCGTCACCTCCTCGGGGAGCGAGCCCTCCATGTCTTTGATGGACGGGTCCGCACCGGTGCTCAGCAGGAGCTCCACAATGTCGCCAAACTCGCACGCCGATGCTACAACGGAAAAAAAATACAAAGTTTTAAACCGTATCCGGGAAAGTCAAGCTGATTCTTCACAGTGTTAGTTTGTTGCTTTTGTCAAGCAACTTACCGGGTTTTAAAAAAAATTGAAGCTAGAGTAGCACAGCAAAGGATTCATTCAATTCTAGCGCTGGCCAAGAAAAATGTGCTGATCCAGTAATTTTTTTTTTTTTTCCTCCGATACTTTTGTTTACACTGCAAGGCTTCCTTAATCCCTCAACGGGCATTGTAAGAATCTGAGTGACTAACGTCAGCATATGTACCAGGTGAGCATCTAGTTAGCTTAAGTGAATACAGCTGAGTTTCAAGGAAAATTTGGATCGTTATGAACGCTGTGTGAGCTGCGTATATCGCAGGACGTATCGTATCGGTAAGACAGCATGTTAAGTTAATACATGTTAATACAATGTCTATACACCCATGCGAGACTAGGATGTGACTAGGACTAGATATGTGAGCTGCATATATCGCAGGACGTATCATATCGGTAAGACAGCATGTTAAGTAGATATACAACGTCTATACACCCATGCGAGACTAGGACCAATTATATTGTAATGGCTATTGAAAATCTGCTACCTAAATATCTTTCCACATGTCAAATCTTTTTTTTATTTTTGTTTTTTTAAGGTTTTGTAAGAGACTCTGGAGCACACCAGAAAATGTCTGCCCCTGCACTGAATAGCATCACTACAATGAGAACTGAAACAGAAGCTTTTTTCGGAAACTAATGTAGATCGTTAACATGATGTTTTCATGTTTTGGACCTGGATATAGAGCCTTTAGGATTGGGTTGAAAAGGACTACCGTGACCTAAATACCGTAAAAGACTCCTGACGAGCACCGTGTTGGGAAGAGATGAGGGGTCTGTTAAAAACGCTTGGAAGAATTTAGATCATTTGAATCTACCTCTGTTCTAGAGTGGTGTTGTTTGTATGCTGTGGACTCCATTTACTGCCACCTACAGTATGGGAGAATATCGTCTGACTGCGGGGAAAAGCCACACTGAGTATAAAGCGCTGGAAAACACGTGCCGGTGCGTCAAGCATAAACTTTTGCTGCAGGCTTGTTTTCGCTATAGTGAAATTCAATGCTAGGCAAATGCAGACAAAACCCTTTCGCATTATGCAACAGAGGGATTTTTCCTTCTAGGGGCAAGTAAGTAAACGGAAAACGCAATGTTATTTCACACTTGGGGATTTTTTTGCACATGCGGGTTTTGTTGTAGAGGGGTTTTACTGTATTCCCAAACTAAAATGGTCTTTTTTCATTCTCTAAAAAGATGTGTGCTTACACCATCTTTGATGGACCTTTGTCAATGAACGTCTCATCCCGTTGGTACCTCACAAGCCCCCCTTTCCCTCTCTTGAGTGCTCTTCTCCGCCTGTGTCTATCAATTGCCGCTTTTAAACAGTCGACGACGTGCTCGGCCCTGCTCGCTGATGTCAGCAGGCGCACTGATTGACAGTCAAGCCTCTTAACCTGAAAGAGCGTTTGCGAGATGTGATGATACATCGGAAACGCGAGTGTTCCCGCGCGTTCTTGGCCGTGTGCATGTGTGAAAGCCAGCCAAGATTAGCGCGTGGTAGTGATGTGACATTCCCGAATGAACCGAGTCTTTTGAATGGCACTTCACTGTGAAAAATAGGGCCTGAGAATTCCGCATATCACGTCATCGTAGCATATTAGCGGCATACGGTAAGTTGGGTTTTTAGCTCTGGAGTCAGCGCAAGAAAAAGAGCATAACATGAACTGAGCGGAGGGAGACATCAGGGAGGGGCAGAGGTGGAGCGGAAGAGCTGCCGCGGAGGTCAGTAAGTGGCCACAGTTATTGAATTTTTGTTTTTTAGACTTTGATTTGTTTAAATGAAACCCAACATGCCTAAAAGTGCTCACTGCTTATTATATTTAATAACATAATATTTTAAAGGAAGACAATTACATGTCCTTGGAAACAAAAACTTAAAATATGACATGAATTGTTATCACTAATGCCAGTGTTTATTTTAAAAGTTTAAAAAAATGTTTAAAAAAAAAAAGCTAGTTTTTTGAACAGCTCTTTTCAGTAAATGGTTCACTATAAAAGTCCCATCACAAGCATGTTGCTTTTTTCCCATGAGCTAACCCTGCACTTGATGAGTGTTTTTTATTTTTATTTTTTTAACAGCGATGGCTCGCATGGCACGTGGTCGACGTCTGGCCAGAGCCTTGAGCTGTGTTAAAAAAAAAAAAAAAAAAAAAAGAGTGGCTGGCCCTCGGGGGAGCCGTAGAGGAGGAGAACAATTTATGGCGAGCAGTAAACCCTCAATTAATCACTTGCCAGCCGCCACGGCCTGAGCAAAGAGAGGTGGAAATGAATTTTCATTCTCTGCTATTTGTCTCTGGAAGTTCATCGCTTATGTTTATTAGTCATGGTTTTACATGCCACCTTGCTGTGTTTGCGGGAGCGTGTGCCAGTGGGTGACGCAACACGGCCGCCGCGGAAAAGGGTGGGGGGGGGGGGGGGGGGGGCAGATGGTCCAGCAAACGCACGCGTCCTAAGAAGGACGAGGGAACCGCCCCTCGGGGACGCGTGCGTTGGGGCATGAGAGGGTCAGGGGGAGTCTGAGGACCGCTGCTGATTTCCTAGGGGAGGACTGGCGATTATTACACACACTTACACTACACACACGTTTACACACAGACGGAGCAAAACCGGACTGGACTCGCACGAGAGGAAAGGCTCATTAGCATGGAAAAGGAGCACAAAAAGTTGTCGGGGACACCTTTCCATTAAAGAAGCTTTAAAAAGTTAACAGGCGCCCACGTCAACAGCTGCCTTCTTACCATAATGTAGCGCCGTCTGTCCTTCGTTATCCTGTGAAAGGCAAAAGACAATGTTCAACACACTTGTGAGGGAAGAATAAATCAGCGCAGAGTTATGAACACAGAAATAAATTTGCAGCCAGCAAAACCTGAAACCGCACCTGTTAGCATAACAATCGGCGGCTACTTGTTGGGGATGAGGTTTAGAGGGCTTCCGTCTCATTGGCTTGCGGGGGGATTATGAGGAGATGAGGTATTGATTGGGGGAGCACGTGATTCAAACCAGATCATCGTCTGTCTGATTGCTTTGAATGCATTCAAAAATATGTTTGACTCATTTCAATAAAGGGTGAGATTGACAAATGCCCTAGATAAGCCGTGTTATTTTCCAAACAAATATAAATGTATTTAAATAATATTCTTGTACAAGCGTCATATTGAGCTGTTCATTATGAATTTAGTATATTTGTTAGCCTTTGTTTGTTAAAGGGGAAGTCACGTCTAAAAACAAAATACAACAATTTACATCTACTCTATATTTATAAAACATACACCAGCTATCAGTTTTATACCACAATGAATTGGATAAAAAAAAAAAAATCTTTCATTTACATCCCTATATTATTGCATGAAAAAATACATTCAAACTAACAAAAGATGCAGGGGTAGGTCTGATAGCACTGAACATTTTATATGTTTATTGAATTTTTACCCCAGTGGTTATGTGACCTGGGGACACAATGGTCCAGCGACAAAAGCTAGATGAGTGTGAAGAGTCAGTGGTAGTGGTAGTGTGTGTGTACGAATGTTACAAATGATAATTCAGGTTACGGGGTCAATGGTAGAGACATATTTCTTGTTCGAAATGTGACTTAAGGACAGGGCTCAAAGTGTGTATGTGTGTGTGTGATAATAAGACCCAATCTATGACAGGCATCACCAACAGAAGATTCAGTTCCTAATCACTGTTTCGGCTTCCTTTGCACCTCATGAAAATGATGAATGGCCAAAATGCTGCTGCCACCATCAGAACAAAAGTCCAACGGGTTCACGTGATCGGAGGTAGATTCAATTCCCATGGACTCGGTGACATTTCCTCCAGATCCTATGGATCAGGGCTGCCCAAGTCCAGTTCTGGAGAGCCCCCATCCAGCCTATTTTTCCTGTAACCCTCATCTGGTACACCTGATTCAAGTAACCATGATTGCTATCAGACTTTTGCAAAGCTTGCTTATTAGCTGAACATTTGAATCCGGTACGTACCGGATGAGGGTTACAGGATGAGAGCTTCGAGGCGGACAGTCGTTCTATTTTTTAAGTCGACTTGATGGCCACGGTTTTCCTCTTTCCCAGCCAGTCTCTGCTGTCATTACCACAACCAACTTTTTCTTCTTTCCCATTCACTCCTCACAGACTCACCTCCTCCATCATAATCCCTCTGTTGTCATTCCCTCCATTTCCTTATTTTCCCCTTATTCTCTCTCTCCCTCCATTCTTGGTGCATGGTGATCCTATTGTTATGCTCCCACTCTTTCTCTCCCCGTCAGTGTCTCAGGGGCAGCACTTTGGGGACCTTCTGATTGGATTAGAGCTTTCTATTCCCTCTGGGTGGACCTAAACACAGATGCAAATCTAAACTGGTAAGTGGTAAACGGGTTGTAGTTTGTTTGTTGGTGCGGTGTCAATACTGCAAAATGTAAGATTTACTAAACTTAGTAAATGCAGTAGTAGAATCTAAATTGTGAAGGCAAAATAACTTTCTTCAATGAAGGAAAAATAATGTTTTTCCCTTTGAGGATTCTAATAGAGTTTCTTGAAATTCAAGGATTTGCCTTCTTGAATTTTCCTTTGGATGAAAGGCCAAAACAATACTTGTCAACTACAATTTTTGCTGTTACTCCACACTATAAATAACAATCTTGGAAACAACTTTACCGATGCACCATTACCAGTAGATGGCATCAATCCCTCATTTTAAATATGAGCCTGAACACAAGATCTTGTGGACCTTAAAAATGCTCTAAAATGCCTAGTAGTGAATGTTAAAAGAACTATGTACAATAAAAGAGTGTACTACTATATTTAAAATGTTACACTTCATAAGGTAAAAGCACGTGTACGGCACTATGTGGAGAATGGCAGTGTTTGTGTGTGTGTGTATACATGTGAGGGGTCAGTGGCCTGTCCTCTCAGCGTTCCCTAATGCCCCAGGATCCAGGACCCAGGCTTGATGGAATCACAGGAAATTGGATTGTCTTCCATTTGCTTTGGAAGTAGCTTGGAAGAGACACCGGCCGCTCTTACGTCCGCCACCCCCTCCGCTTAGGTGCACCCCTGTTCCCATCCCATTACCGAGGCATGTTGCAGCAAACCCCTGCTTTCCCATGTCATCCAAAGTTTCCCCTTGCAGTGCAGAAACGTCAGCAGAGTGTTCAATAAAGCATCTGCGCATCCGCTTGCACAATAGCAGGAGCTCCAGCACCATGTAGCGGATCGCCTTAATGGGCCAGACCAATATGCTAAGGTGCAGTATGAATAGGGATCGGTCTATTAGTACAATTGCAGTATTGCTGGATGTGAGTGACATTCATCTATCATTTCTACGACGCAAGCAAGGTGAGGTAAGAGAATAATGATGGAGAAAGAAAAAAGGCGCTTCATGCAGTTTGCATTTTTAAGCCTTACAAATGAATCGGTCTGGGGAAAAGATGAGATTGCATACTTACATTTTTGTGTCGACTTGTAAAAAAGCACTGCATCTATCATCTGTCTGATAAGAGTGGAGGAATGTCAGATGATTCCGTCAGGCGGAAGTAATAAAACTCCTGGCTGTACTTGAACTTATTCACAGCGTAAACACACAGAGGGACTGTCACAAATGTCATTCATGGAAAATGACTGAACTAGTTTTTTCCGCTTCCACAAATCTCTTGCCGCTCGGACAAGAATAAGTCCAAATGTTGAGCCTAAACTGTTTACAGCAGCATTAAGTGGTGGCTTCAAGGGCATAAAACATAACTGGGTTTGGGGATACAAATAGAGCCCAGACGTCCCCGGAGTCTGCGATACACTCTAGCAGCATTTCATTCTGATTGTGCGTCTGAACCTTGGATGCGATTTGTTTAGGTTGATGTTAAAACTTGTTCCGGCAAAGCCAACAGATGCAGCAGTGGTATTTGCGCGACAAGCCGTTCTGCTGACAGAAAACTCCAGTGTGTACATAGATAACAAAAGAAACAAAAAACATTCATTCAATTAATATAGCAAATGATTAATTGACGAATTTAACATAATGGAGAGTGGTAGCTAATACTTTTGCTGTCATTGGAGATTCTAATAGTTTTTTTTTTTTTGCAACATCTCTTCCAAAGACTCTCATTAGATTTTGCAAATGTACTTGAAGTTGTGATTGGCTGCCTGTGCCTTTCATCACTCAATCAATGCTTGCGATTTGAGACATCGGCATGATTAGCCTTAAGGGTAGTAGCCAACAAATCAGAAGACGACCACAACATGGCTTTGTTAGCAAATGGCAATTGATTTCATCCTTTCATCCTACAGATATTTCATCCTTATAATATACAGATGGCTTTTACATATGCAGGGATGCACATAACTGATATGCAAGTATGCACTGATGCTTAACATCGCATGATTCACTTTGCGCATTTGCGTACCTTCCTAACTTTCACCCACGACAAGTGAGCCTGATCCAAACATTTTTTTTACCCTGAAAAGTGGCTCCAAGATGTGGTGCAAGATTTACCGCTCATGTATTATTATTCTCGTGAAGGAGATTGTCATCTGGGTCCTGAAAAAACATTAAGAAACTTTTCGAGGACGCGGGGTGTCTGTGTGCACACAGATGATGCGCCGCTAATGTGGGAGTGACACTGAGAAGGCGTTGAGAAAACTTTTTAATGAAAGAAAGGGTGTGTATCAAATACTGTACTATGTCCTGGTATTCATGTGAGTACCTCACAAAAAAAAAAAATTGTGTGCACCCCTGCAAATATTGCTATCATAGCCATTGGGTGGAAGTTTTGAATATTCAAATGTTATTTTTCCTTTTTTTACAAATCAATAGTGGTCTGATGGTCTCCTTTGTTATATGTTCTGGTTATGCATTATTAATCAAATTGAAATTGTGAAAATCCCCTGAGAAAATATTTCTTGAACGCGTAATACCCCACAGCATTTTTTTTTTTTTTTTGACAATGAGATACATTGAACTAAGGCCGTTTGGTTAAAAACGTATCGCTGGAATGGTTCAGTGAAGAGGAAACTTTGTGGTCAGGCACGAAGGTAGATTGAGGCCGATTAATTGTGTTTGGGGAAGATGATGTAACGACAGTTGTCCAATTTTAAGTACTATTAAAAGCTTTTTCTTGGTCGTGGGGGGTCATGTGCGCACTTTTATGTAGACGACTCCCGTTTGCGACGTGCTAACGGCCTATCCTATTATTTTAATAAAGGAGAGCATAATAAAGTGATATTTTTATAGAGTAATAAATTAAGAGATTTAACATGATTTTGCTGCATGGTGGTGGCATTAAGTTGATGGTGCATGAAGGCATTTAATTGCGTTACAAAGCATACTGAACATTGAAGAATTGGAAACTCAAGGGTGTTTTTATTTAAACTTCCTAAACTACCCTTCCTAAATCCTGGGTACACCGAGCTTCATCAAAACTAAAATGGCCTCGGTTAAACCCATCAGGTGGTTTGGCATGAAATGACCCAGAAGTGAATAGTCTACCAAACAGCAACTCAATTCAGCTTTCAGTTTGATGTCGTGAAATTCTATTGTAATCGGGGGTAAATTGGAGCGATCATCATAGATTCTCGTAACGTTCTCTTCCCTTTTTCAAACTTTACACTCTTCCATTTCCCGTCTGCCCTCCGCCCCTGACAGAAACATTAAACAAGTGGGGAAAAAACGGACAAGCAATTATAATTTATGATCAATGCATGCAGCGGTTTCTGACTTTCATAATGACAGCTGCTGGGAGGGAGCGCTCGCGTGTGTTGGGTAAATCGATCGACTGGAATCATTGGCATGCAGATTCCGGCAGATCGCATTATGAAGAGCAGGTGCCATTAATCAAAAAGCTGAAAGATGGAAGAGATGAAGATACCGGTCACTACACCGGGGCCCTTCTAAAACCAGAACAGCAAGTGTGGCCCCAAAAACATGAAGCGTCATACACTTTTTAAAGATTTTATGATGAATGACTCCAAAGCGCAGGACATACCAAGTGAGTTTTTGTGACTGGGATGGATTGCAAAGGCCGTGAGACACACAAGGAGGTACGAGCAATGAGCAATGACAGACTACTTTCACTTTGATCTGATTAATGACAGGGGGAACCATGTACGACAGAATCTTTGGAAACATCTATTTTTGGCCATTATGATTTTTTGCGGAACTGACCTCCTAAACACACCTAAGCCTTTGGCAATGTAATTGTAAAGTTGCAGCACAATCATGTATACAGTAAAGAAGTAGATAGATAAATAGTAGTAAAATACATAACAATACAATACATAACAATAAATACATAACAATAAATACATAACAATATATAGTGTAATTGCATATCCATTCCAGTAGATGGTAATGACGCTCTCTCTTTTTTTATATTAGGCAAATTAATACACTTCTAATCTATTCTGTTAGAGACTAAAAACCAATGGTAATAATTAGATCATAAATACTTGCATAATAATAAATAAACAACTTAAATGAATAAATAAAATAAAGAAATGAATAATTGTTATTCTTTCTTGTAAGTTCATCTCTCTTGTTTATTAAACCAAGCGGTCGCTAGCATTGGCTAAATTTTAGAACATCTGAATATGTTTGCATAGCTTTAAGTTAAACTAGTTAATGAAAACAACTGACTTAGTTATAGTATGCGAGCCGATAATAATAATGTTTTCAATAGCAGAACAAATCCGAGACCAAGTCCATCAATGAGACCCTACATTTGATTATTATTTATTTTTTGTTTATCTACTTACTATTTTAATTATTTAAATTGTTTGTTTTAATGATCTTAATCATATTAAATATAAATAACTTAATCACAATCAATAATTTAATGAATAGCTTCATTAATATAATTATTAAATGGATTTGATTTTATTATAATTTATTATTATTATTAAATGTTAAACACTGTTAAAGTGTGGTGGTTCATCTTTTGTCGCTAATAGAAGGAGTTTGTTTTTACTTAGTTTGATACAGGTTATGTATCCTCTTTAGATGAATTCCAAGTCAATTGCAGTTCAGAGACTATTATTTACCGCTGAGCAAGGCAGTGAATTCACAAACATCTCTTTTGAGAGTACATATTCAATTTTCCTACGCAGGTCAATTAAATGGTTATGTTTATTTCTTCATGTAAAGAGTTGAGTTGTTTGTGAGCGTGTGTGTCTTGGAATTCCAAATGAGAAATCAGATGCTTGTGTGTGCGCACTGCACGCTTTACGTACGTACTGGGAAGGCCCCGGTGTTAAAAGGATCTGTTCGGGGTGGAGCATCCTTAATTGAATCTGAGCCTCCTTTCTGAGCGGCACGCGGTAACCTTGCCACTCAGCGTGTGAGGACTGCCACCCGTGGTCAAATTAGCCCGATGCCTAACTCGCCGCCCTTCACATTGCTTGGGAGTGTCCTTCAGGTGCCCGGGGGCTCCCCCTCACCCACCCTCGCTCCTACGGCTGACATCATAGTACCAGTTAAAGATGGTAGAGATTGCACGATTTTTTTTTTTTTTTTAATTGCGTTGCAATGGCTGCTTTTTTTTTTGTTAACACTACTGTACAGTCAGCGAAAGCATCATTTAAATGTTCAGCAAAATTGCAGTTTGGCTAGATCTTTTTCACAATTAAAAAAAAAAAAAAAGAACAGAATGTGCTCTTGTTTGTAAATCCATCGTCTTGTACCCAGGCGCAGCCCCCTCCCGTCTTGGCGTCACCAAGCGCGCTTGTTCCCGCGGGACGCCTTAGCGTCCATTACGGCCATCAGAGATGAGGATAGGGTTGAAGCCCGGAATTAACATGCCTGCCGCCCCCTCCAACAGTCTGGTCTCCTGCAGCTCATCGATGATGTTCAAAAAGAAATATATGAAATAAATAAATGCAAAAAAGAGTGTAATATGAAAATCAATGGGCAGGCGAGCGGGAGCTGCGGCGAAGGCAGCGGGGGTAGGGGCGGTGGGGGGCTCATAAAGCTGAGTACTGCGGGAGACTGATGGAAGGCAAAACACTTACTTTGTTTATTCTCTCTCCTCACCCCCTCCTCTTTTCCTTCCACCCACTTTGTTTCCAGCTCTTACCCCCCACCCCCTTCTCTCTGTCTGAAGCGGCTGAGGACAGCTTTAATGCTCCTGACAATTTATGTGGATGGTTAAGAACGATGGAAATCAAATAGTAGGATGTAG
The DNA here is from genome assembly GCF_059441005.1 of Hippichthys cyanospilos. NCBI lineage: Eukaryota > Metazoa > Chordata > Actinopteri > Syngnathiformes > Syngnathidae > Hippichthys > Hippichthys cyanospilos. The sequence continues at coordinate 8,619,033 of NC_142378.1, read as the reverse complement.
GCGAGGCCCAGTGAGTGGCCAATAAGAAAGAAACAAGAGCCGATGAAGGCAAGGACCGTTACCTGCTACGAGGCGTCCGTGGACGGCGGCATTACTGTCAAGTCACACGCTGGCCTCTGAGTGCTCGCATTATGCATTCATAAGCGTGCGAATGTCTGAACGGCTCTTTTGACACCGCAACAGCTCTCATTTCATTAAGTCGAGCGGCGTTGCCACTACTTAATAGGAATCCTAGAAGACCGTTTCACAGATGTGTTCATAAAAATGTAAATTACGTGTGATATATGCCGTTTGAATTTTTCGTAAAACTAACTATGCTTGCTAAAACAGCCCGTGAAGGAGAATCGTAGCTGTAAGGGAAAATATATTTTGCTGCGGAGCTAAACCCAAACTGGGGAATATAATTTACTTTACTTATTTACGTATGTTTTGTGGAATGTGGAAGGAAACCGGAGTACCCGAAGAAAACCCACACGGGCATAGGGAGAAAAATCCAGACAGTGTGGCCAGAGGGAGAATTGAACCCAGGACCTCCACAAGTGAGGCGGGCGTACTAACCACTGTGCCACCCAAAATATATCATAAATAATACATATGTAGAGCTGTAGAGCTGTACTGTAGAGGTACAGTATAAGCATAGACATGTCAAACTACAAACCCCTTTAAACAAGGAGTTTTACTTTGAACCCTTTGAAGAGTTTTATAGCAATACATTGAAATTCAAAGTATTTTTGCACAGTTTGAGTGAGGTAAATAATCTCTTAATGCCACATTACAATCTCTTTAGCTAAAGAGAATACTTGGATGCGGAACTGAAGGGTGGCTAGCTATGCAAATGAGGTTTTGTTGCTGAAGAGATGCCAGTTCACAAGGTTTTATTGGACAATGTAATGCTAGAATGTAGAGGTGAGGATTACATTTTGGGATGCAACAACATTCATGAAGGCCACCCACTCTTACATATTTGCCTTGCTTCCATCCTCATAATATCTGTGAATGTGCATGAACTGGACTATAAAATAAAACTTAATTGTGAGGTGGACATCCAAAGGAAAAATATTCTTATATTTGTGTCTTAATGATCTTTCCTCAAAAAGAGCCATAACAAATCCCCTCCCCCCCAAAGAAGCCTCTTGCAGACCTTATCGGAAGCATCAGAGGCAATCATGCCATAAAGTTATAGGAGAGGAAAGTCGGCAAGCGGGCAAACTTGTAAAAATGAGAGAAATATTTTACAGTAATGCTGTCATTGGGTCTATTATAAAGAGGTAGTCGGAGGGAGTGCTCTTAAATATGTGTAACAGTGTATGAGGCAAACTACAGCAGAGTCCAGGATTAATCAGTCAAGCCACCGAGGGAGCTGAAATGTGCTCATTTCACATCCAGAAGCAAAGGCATGCACAAAAATAATGTGTGATTGTGCTACATTGCAGAGTGAATTGATATTTCTACGCGTTCTCCAAAGTGCATTTCTCATTTTTATTCCTTTTGTACATTCTAATGGGATATGCTATGAAGGAGAGGTTGCACATTTACACCTGCACACTTACACACGACACACTTGGGTCCACACAATTATGATGAATCTTATTGGGTATTTGTTATGACTGGCTTGACTGCGCCATTAGTTAGAAACGGTATTGCTGGGAAAGGGGAGCGAAGGGAACCTTAACAAAGTCTCCAACATTGACTTTCTATCATCTAGTGTGTACGTGTGTTTGTGAGTGTAATTGTGTGGGCGACCACAGAATCTGAAAGGGAAAATGCTTGACTAAAAATGAGGCCATATTTATTATAGGGATAGGAAAAGCAAATTCATTTGTTCTATGGTAAATAATATTAATTGTAGTTAAACACACAAAAAAAACATTATGAATTTATATAAATGACTAAAAGGTGGCTTGGTGGCTCATTCCAAAAACATGTATGTGTGTGTAAAATTGATTAGTGGAGTTGAGGGGCAGAAAATGAAGATGGCAGACGAATGAACCCCGAGCAGAAGCACAAAAAAAAAGCTAATTGAACCCTCAACCACGCAAAAATAGTCATAAATTCAAAAGTATAAATTCTTATTCTTAATAATAGAAGCCCTTTAGGTTAAATGAATAGAATACTGTACTATTTAACCTGTTCTACGTGTGCATCTGCAGTTAGCTTTTAGCCATGTTGTTTGCGTCTGTGTGTGTGTGGTTTTTTTTTTTTTTGGAACAATGTCATGTGATCTACCAATTGGTCGATGGACCAGTTGACTGCGATCGACACTTTGAGGGTCCTAGTATAATTGATGTTCTCTAGCTTCTCTCTATTAAGCCTCATTAGAGAGATGCGTGAAATAATTAGAAACCAACACCCAGGAGAGATGAAAAGATTACCCCCTCATTCAATCCCAAATACTGTATGTCTTTTTTTTGTCTTTTAAGTGCAGACTTCCAATCTCATGTAATTATTATTTTTTTTTCTTTTTTGAAGAACTTAGGTTCAAAGAGGGTCTGAAAATGGCTGTCACTGGATAAGTTAAAGATCTTGCCAACAAAGTCACAATTTGACATCATGGGCATTAAAACTAAGCTTAAAGCCTCTCTATTGGCTCCATAAATAAAAACAGTTCATTTCAGTAGCAGCAGGGCGGAGAGCAACATCATGTGGAATTTTGTTGTTTTGTGTTCCTCAGCCGCCAATTGCGGGCCATCCCTGCAGTCAGATATTTATTACTATTGATCTAACCGGTCCCGGCTGGAGACTTTTGTTCTGTCGGCTCCGGGCTCTGACCTCAATTAAGTTATGAATTTCTATCTGATAGACTGGGAGCGCTCGGGTCCTGCCGCGGCCACGCTACCACGCTGGATTAATTAGAATTAGCGGTGCTGTGATTCGCCCTTTCCGTCTCATGGATCATGTTGTTTTAATACAAAGTGTAGGCGAAGGCGATAGCGAGTGAGACAGTGCCTGAGCATGTGACACCTGCTGTGCTTCGTCTTCCGCTCGCCTCGTCTTGGTGTGGCGTGAACAATGTGTTCTTCCTGCCGTTGTGTTTGCGTGGAGTTAACCTGCACTCTCTCGGGTTAATCCCAACTTTCCCTCTGCGCCTCCGCCACTTACTCCCACTAATCGCGCTCTGAGTACCACATTGTGTAAATACATTCTGGACTGCTGTCGACCTTTGTGAAAGTCTGCATCGCCTCCGAAACATGGGACTCAAGTTCCCATGAATAAGGGCACGTTTCCGTGGCAACTGTCTGGCTTATTGGGATTTTTTTTTTTGGTGAAGAGGCTGGAATTTGGACCTGAAAACAAACGTTGGGTACATGTGGGATGCCTGAGTAATGCCGGACCGAAAAATGACCACACAGGCACATACACATCATTGGATGTTAAATATAACTGAGAGGCTACCAAGATCACCAATTCATTAAAAATGCTCACTCTCAAATGTGTGGGAGTATATTTCATCAAGAAAAAAAAAAAACTGGCATTGTTTTCATTCACATCCCTTGCTTTGTCAGATACACTTAATACCCACTGGTAGGAAACATTTACACAACATTTATCAAGTAAAAAAAAAATGGAGTCCTTTTTTTGTAAAATTCATATAGAGAAAACTTTTTTTTTTAAATGCCTGCATATCATTAAAAATCTACAAAAAAATGGCATACTTACAATATAGAAAATCCTCCTGAGACAGACCTATTGATTTGTATTCACTGTTGTGTCCATTTTGCCAAACATATGAGACATAATGTGGTAAGGCAGGGTAGGGGTGTGCTCTACTGAGTACACTCGGACTTAGAAGCACAGCTTGAATGAGTGAAAAGATATTGGGCAAAAACAAATGTCCACAACAATGGACACAAACAAATAGGTTGGGTCTCAGGATGATATGATTCATATATTCCTCAAAGGGAATTAGTAATTACATTACAATGCGGCCAGGATGATTAAGGCAGTATAAGACCCAGTCGAACAGCAACTGAGTCATGATGGTGGTGAATGCTGATATTACAGTGCAATTTAAAACTAACCAAGCATACTCAGCATACGGCGCCCGCAGATTCACATACCATATTTTTTGTCAGTAATGCTTAAAGTATTTTCATTTTTTTTCTGAAACCTACCCTCAATCGTTTTCTGTTGAACAATGTTTTTGTTTTTTGAAACTGTATTCATTAGTCGAGATGCCACCTAAGATTGTCACCGGTTCTATTGATGCATATCACGGTCAGATAATTATCACAGTTCATTCAGTTTTAGTTTAAAAAAAATGTATTGTGTATTCTTGCAGCAAAAAAAGAAAAAACATTTTAGCCATTTTGGAGAACAACAATGGAGGGTAAATATTTGCTTCTTAACAGCTTCAAAATCATGGTCATTTGTCATCGGGAATGCAATTCCAGTTCTCCCACAAGAACGCTCCACAACCACCGGTCCATGCCCCATTTGACACCGGGCCACAAATATAGATTAGAGCTTGCAATCCAGACCCTTGGTAAAAGGTTACCGATCCGGAAAACAAAACATGACAGCATCATTTGGAATTTTGGAAGCTTAGTGGCAATACAACCACCGTTATAAAATGACGTAATAAGTAAATGATATTTAAATTATACGGCAAATCCAAGGGGGGAAATGCTAATTACTAATGAAATCGACAATTTGATCCATTTTCACTCCAGTTGTGATATAAAGAAATGCCCTGAATTGAATCCTCTGTCGCATCCAGGCTCTTAAATACCTTCTAAGCAGCCCACTGTGCTTAAGTACAGTTGTTAAGCTGTAATTTCCATTATTAAATGAAGTGATAGTGTACTTCCCACATTGTGTGGCCTGTCCCACTTTTCCTGGGCTAGTAGCAAGATTGCGAGGCTGGGGTCTGATCTACAGTTGGCAGGTGGCAGAGCCATGATCTCACATGCGCACACGCGCTCACCCCCATCTATTGTAGCGCCCCACCCCCAGGCTTGATCCAGGATTAACTATCAAACGAGCCCTTAATGCAAGTTACCGGGGTTTGGGAACAATTCACTCAAACAATCAGTTGATTAATTTCAAACGATTTCCCTCCTCGGCCAGGAAAATAATACTTTTTGTTTAACTCTAAAGCCCCCCGCCCACTTTTTTTAATCAACAAATTAAGCGTAAATCACGTTTGATCTTTATTTACTGGTTGCTCAGCAGTTGGTGGAGGTCAAGAGAGATTACCCGTAGCTACAAACAAACATTCCTCCATTTCGCTTATAAATGTTTTTTTTTTTTTTTTTGCCATCGTGAACTTTGTCCGCAAAGGACAGATTCTCATTAACTCTTCTCTGATTAAAAGAAAAGCGACAAAAAGGAGGTTCGAGCAAGTTCTAATAAGAAGGGCATCGCTCCCCAAGCTTTAAATAATGAGGTAATTTGGCATTGTGAGGGAGTGGTATGATTTAGACAACTATATTTTTCTCTCAGCCACCTCATAAATCTGCTTCCAATAACACTGCTTGTCTAATTTCTGGAATCTACTCTAATGAGACGCCGTGCTGCAAAGCGCTTTTGAGTTTGACTCTCGCTCTAATCAGCTCCTTTTAGGCCCTGTACTTGAGTTCATTTCTCTAGCGACAAATATATATATATATATATATATATATATATATATATATATATATATATATATATATATATATATATATATATATATATATATATATATATATATATATATATATATATTTTATAAATAACAGTGCAATCACAATTACAACTTGTCCATATTTCATAATTGATAACTACTATTTTTCACATCCAATTAATACCTTTAAAAATGCATTTTGAAACTTCTTGTTGACAGCAAATTACATCACATGTGCTCAAGGCTCAAGTAAGAAATAATCACGGGTCAGCATGTGAAAATCACATGGCCATATCAAGAAAGGAGGTGAACCATGATTGGTTGTTAAATGAGTCTTTAGCAACTGTGATGTTATTTTCATCCATCCATCCACTTTCTTCACCGCTCAGAAGGGTCACAGGCTTTCTGGTGCCTATCCCAGTCATCTAAGCCAATTGCAGGACACGGAGTTGACAGCAAATGGCAACGTGTGTGTGCGTGTTTTTGGAAGGTACTCATTGCACTTGAAAAACCTTTTACTGTTTAAGATGGCTACATGAGTAAAGCGTCTCTTTAACTAAGGAGTGTAAAAAAGGATGGCGTAAAATGGACATTAGTACAATACACAAACTCAGAAATTGGGTGCTAAGCGGGAGAAACGGTTTTGAAAAAGCTGAGTCTCTTTGCATGAGTAAGGAGAATTTGCAAGTGTGGAAAACACTTCTTAAAGGAGAAATAAAACAACTCTGGCTTTTGATTGATTCTCTTTCATTTTCAAATAATTATCCCTTATCAAGAACCTTGAAGATTGGCATCAGCTGTTATCTGTCAACTACAAGAAGGATTCTGTGCAAGATTAAAAATGACTCTTCTCAATTTTGCCCAGAAACGGCAAAGTCACTCTTTAAATTCCATTGACAAGCACAAGAAATATGTATGCTGCTTTTACCAAAAACAAAAAACAATAAAAGAAGAAAGTTTTATCTCCTATTGTATCTTGATAATGCTCTATCTATGATCAGTTTAATATTTTTTGTAGCTATCCCTCAGTTAAGTCCTTTATGGAGCATTCCCAGCAAATCCCCCTCTCCTCCTCCCTGCATCGTCGGAAACAAAAAGGCCACGTATGAGCACACAAAGTCATTTGTGAAATGTCCTGATTATGTGGCTTGTGCGACGTAAAACAATTTGCCTGATTACTTCCAATTGATTTGGCCTTACGGTTAAAGCCTCGGTGTGCAACCTGGTGGCTGTGTCGTGCCTTCTGGGCAGACAGAGGACTAATTTCTCCGATGTGCAGCTGAGCCAGCTTACAGCCCAAGCTAAAGCCCTCCTGGATGTTCCTAAACCTTGGAGAGGCTGAAGGCTACGCGAGTGACCAGTCACTTCTTTTTGATGAAGCTCTGGAGGATTTGTCTGGGGCTCATTAAATTAAAGGTGACCTTCCGACAGGGGTTCGGGTTAGAAAAAGAGGGAAAGGGACAGAATGTAGCTTAACATTTCTTGTGTGCGTGTAAATGTAGAGATAAATGCAATCGCATCTCCTTATTCACGTTCGGGGTATTTCTACTAAAAAAGACAACATATACATTTCACATATAACATAAACCTACATGGTTTTGTTTTGTTTTTTACTTTTGTTACTGTTTGTTACTGATTAACGAGGATGCCTTCAACAAATATTTGGATCAATATTCATTTTCAGTAGAAAATAATGTTGGTGGTTGTAGATGTTTTTGAACAACTTTACAGATTTGCATCATGTTTTTTCAAAAAATGCTTTTTAGATCATGTTCAGTTTGGCTGTAAAATTCTAGCAAAAGGTTCAGGGAGGTCCCAGGGTCATCGGCATGTTTTAAAATTAAATAAAATCATTTCAATAGATCCCAATAGTTTTTCTACAGTAAATTATCTGTCCACTGTGTCTAGCTGCTTATCCTCACGAGGGTTGCCGGCATGCTGGTGCCTATCCCAGCTTACTTCAGGCACTAGGCGGGGGACACCCTGAACTGGTTGTCTGCCAATTGCAGGGCACATCAAGACAAATAACCATCTACACTCACAATCACACCTTAGGAAAATTTATAGAGTGTCTCAGCAACAGACCTTCATTGTGGGAGGAAACCCGGGTGCCACGCGGGCACGGGAAGAACATGCAAACGCCACACAGGAGGGCCGGAGAGAGCTTGAATTGAACCCAGGACCTCTGAATTGTGTATTGGATGTGCTACCATTCTTCCACTGTGCTGCCCTTACAGTAAAACAAGGTCTTTCAATTTCCATGACAACAGAAATGTTAAAATGTCAAAAACAAAACAAAACAAAATAAAAAGTCATCAGGTTCCTCACAAAAGTTGATGTCAATTTTCGGTGTGTGTAGATTCTTTTGAAATTGGTCAGGTACACACTCCTCAAAATGAGTGGTAAATTATTGCTTTGCTGCTATTGGTTTATAAGTTAAAAGGATTTAATACTACAAAACTGATTCAATGAAAGTTTTCACTTTGTCACCAAAGCACTTGAATTGGAGCCAAGTGTGACGGTCGCCTCCAGAAACAGCAGCAGAAGCACGACCTTAATGTCCTGACAACATTCCCATTGATGATTGCCAATACTGAGTGTAAAGAAATAAAAATGACGTCCTTCATCAAAATTCTTCCCCAGGTCAAAACCTACATTGAAAAGCTTTAATTGTTATGCTATGTTTTGCCAACCTAAAATGAAATCTCTAAGATTGAATGTGTGTTGACCGCCATAAGAGGTATGAAGATTGTCCAGTCTCAAAAATTTTGTCAAATTGACAAATACAAGTGATGTTGTTGTTTTGGGGTAAGAAAAAAGTGCCTACTTGGCTGTTGATATCGGCTTTGTGCTGCAGCAGAAATGAAACCAGCTCCTTATGGCCTCTGTCGCAAGCCCAATGCAGCAGAGCTCGGCCCTGCAAACACAAACACGGGTCAGCATAGTAAGATGTCTGACTGCATTTGAATGCACCGTGTGCAGCATGTACTGTAGTTCACGGCAAGCACTAACGCTGGAGACTTGTGCTGTAGCGTACATTGACAGTGTAATTGGATGGCGTTTTTTTTTGTGTCCTTAATCAGCTATTGGAAAATACTTTTAATGATGAAGTTGGTAGAGAGGTGACGCAATGGCAATAAAAACAGCAAGGAAAATTAAAGTTAGCTCGCAGCAACCATCGCTGGGAAGGCCGACTTCAAAATAAAATTGCACTGACGTCCATGTGTTATTTTAGGTGTTTATTTTGAAGTTGGCCTTGGCAACAGGCTGTTGTGGTGTGAAGTGATGTTTATCTTCCTTGGTAAGTCATTTTTGGCTCAAGCGTAATTCAAAGAAAGAAGTACAAACTAGGCGATCCCTCTCTCCTGCTCCTGTGTGCTCGTGTGAAATTTAAACAAAACACTTGTTGGGAGATGTTCGTGCATCATCACCGCATCCGCGAAATTTGCAGCTGAAACTGGCAAAAAATAAATGTGGCTGAAAATTTGGTGCATCTCAACTAAAAACAATGTTTACATTTGTATGGTTTAAAAGCGCAGAATGAAGTCTCCATAACAAAAAAACGGCAAGTCTGTAGTGGAGTGAGCGCATGCGTGTGTGCATCCACACTCCATAGGTCAGCAGCCCCCCATTCTATATCATATTGCAACACGCAAACATAGACTCTCCTTCGGTCCGAGATCAAGTCCATTTTTCAGGCGGCCAATTAGGTAAAAACAAACTCTTCAAGTCCAATTCCGCTGCTTAAATCGTATTGATCACCACAGCCGCGTGTTCGAATGAATACTTATGAAACGGTCCAGAATATCAATTGGCTTGCCCCTCACTTCTCATCCCTCTTCTTCCTTGCTCTCCTCAGGTGTGTGTCTGCCACTGAATGATGCCTACATCATCACTATAGACCAGAGTTAAGTAGCAGACCAATGTACTGTGAGTATTGAGTGGAGAGCTTTAGAGGGGCTGCAGTGGATGACCATGAATCAATCAGGGCATTGTGTTAAAAACAAAAAAGTGAACTTCCCTTCGGAGTAGTCTGTGCTCAGGCTCAAGATTAAATTCAGCATCAAGGTAACTGGCAGATATAATACTGGAATGTACTGAAGTGGTGTTAAATTAAACAGTTAAAAGTGACAGAATAAGCATCTCGATTATGAGAAAGGAACCTTTTTTTAATCTAGCATAGATGCCCTCAATTTAAGAATTCCTTTCAGTTTAAGAGACTGGAGTTTAAGCATTACAAACAAAAAGCATGACTTTGAAAAGTTCGCACCCCCCATTCCTAATAATATTCGTGTACAAAATTAAAGATGTATTACTGCTATGGCGTCCTCTGTATTAAATGGCTGCTTGTAATTATCACGAAGTAACCTTTAAAAAAAGTAATTAAAGATTAATTTGCAAGATCATTAAACTGACAAGTTTGATGCCTCCAAGAAGTATTTCTTTCACGTTTAGCCTCACAAGGAGAACTTTCACATGTGGGGAAGAGTGCAACGTAAATGGTCACAGGTCCTTGGCCTGGAGTTAGGCTTTATGGGAAAATTCACTACTGCCCTCTGCTGTGAAACGTCAGTACTGCAGCTAAATTTGAGTTCAAAACTCATCCTGATGAATTTGCTTTGACGAGCAAGTTGCGGTGCACCACGTTTCTTTGTATTACCTCTTCGTCTTTGGAGTTGATGTCCACTTTCTGGGAGCTGATGGCCTTGCTGATTTGCTCAATGTTGTTTTCTCTGCAGTAATCAAAGATGTTCTTATCTTCTTCTCTGAGAAAAATAGAAAATAAGACAGGTCCCGAGTCAAAATGATTTTCCAAGCAATTACCTAAACTTATAGACGCTAAAAGAGATTGGGTAAAGAACAGACCAATTATTGGGTAAACGACACCACCCAATAGAGTATTTGGGTAATTTTTTTTTGATTATGCTCAAATGGACCCATGCAGTGGGTCTAATCTTTTTTGACCCATACTTAGGTTATTTTTGACCAAACTATTTTGGAGTGTAGAAATTCTCCCATCTAATGTCAAATTGAAAGTCAAATGACAAATTGCACTTTGACAAAAAGAAAAAAAAAGTCAATAAAAGGTTTTGATATAACATTTTGAGGGGATTTTTTTTGTTTTTTTGCCATTAACACCCATAAAAATAGCAGATTATATTTTAAATCTACAGAGCAGTAAATACACAAGCAACTTACTGGTTTGGTTAGAAACATCTGAAAATAAAACAGGCAAAAATGTTGAACATCACTGTTTCCCTGAGTAAAAGCAACGTTTTCAAATCTTTTATTTTGATAGGAGTTGGTTTTCATGATGTACTATAGTAATCTGAGAATTGATCAAAGGCTAAAATAAGTTTAAAGCATCCAATTTTGACAATTACAGTTTCCTTTTCCGATTAAGAGCAAATTAATAGGAACATGAAATAACATCGCTAAATTGTGCTAAAGTGGCTCCATTGCAAAACGTTGTATGTCTCGATGTCGTCTTTTGGAATACCTTCATCTAATAAAATCTGGTTAGAGGATATTTGGCTGATAGAAAATGTCACAGAGAGCAAATCAATCAATTAAAAAGTTTGAAAACCACTGCTCTAAACGACTGATCAATTATCAAAACAATTATCAATCGTGACCATTGATTAGTTGTCAATAAATCAATTAATCATTGAATCTCTTCAAATAATTGAGCAAAAACAATGAGGCAAATGCCAACATATGCATTGGATAAATGTTTGATTTGTTTGCTCACTTGAAAGATCACATCAAACACACACAGACAGCTAACACAACCTGCGTCTGTCTCAGGCACAAGCAACAACCTTACACGCCACATCACATCTCTTGGGAATGCTGACGTACAACGCCTACACAAACACACGTCGGGGCGCCATCCCACCTCTGATTATATCTCTGCATCTCTAATCACCTCCTGGCATTGGGGACAAGTGTGCGCGCTCGTGTGCGTGTGAGTGTGTGTGTGGGGGGGTGCTGTTGTGGTCGCGGTGGGGGGAGAGAAAGGGCGAAATCTCATTTAGAGCTTTACGCCTTCCCCTCCCTCTTACTCATGCTGGCCATTCAAATTAATTGAATTTAGTGCTCTATTGTGTGACAGCCCACACACGCGCTGCCGTATCCCCAAGGCCAAAACCTTGCCAGTCCCACACCTTCTATGCTCAACCCACCTTGACCCATCCAACACACAGCAGCTACAGCGTTCCACTTTAGAACCGTGGAGTTATTTCGCTTATTGGAGGGAGCGGGTGACACCATTTTCAAGGTTCCATCCCTTTGAAGAACCTTTGTTTCACTAAGTGGAACAAAGTTACATCATTTGGTTGACCAGTGCAATCGAAAGAAATTGAGAGTTTCAAATGACAACGTAAAAATTAGGGGTGTCAAAATTACAGATACATTGCCACAAAAATTAATTACAGTCACAATTAGTGTCTGATTTTAACCATCTTACTGTAATATAATTTGTTTAGCATAACCTAATAGGCTCCTGTTGTGAATGGGTAGGCATATTCATAAGCAGAAGGAAGACGTGAAAATGGAAGAGCATATGAAAGTTGTTGGTCCGAATGGTTAATATAAGTTAAAAGAAACACCCTTTTGGCACCTTTGATAAAGGTAGCGTGATAAGCATTCTTTGTGATGAGTTTGCATACCACAGAAGCAGTTGAAGTTTAGCCAACCACATCAATGCAAAGCACTCGGCGTCGACTGTCGCCACAGTCAAAGTATCTGAGCTACTGTATAGCAAAAATGATTGGCAAAGTCAACTCTAGAACACCCCGCGTTTGAGCAAGTTTGCAACGCACATGATAAATGAGCTAGACTTATACAATTTTTATTGATAATAATCTTATTTATAGTCAGTGTGTTGAGGGAGGGGGGAAGTGTTTTTTCTTTCCTAGGGAGGTGTCGTATTAATATAACAGAGGCACTGGTTTAATCTTTTTGATCTGCCACAATAAGACAACACATCTAAATTAAAGCAACTAAAACATTATAGATCTTAATTAATCGCTCAACTTTTTAAAACCTTTTGACAGCACTAATAGTAACTGACCAATAAACTCATTCACTGCCATTGACGGCCATAAACGTCAGAGACACGATTTAATTGGAATCGCAGTGAATGAGTTTAAAAACAACAATTTAAAGAGAAATTGCTATACCGGTCAAATGATGTGCAGATTTTGGAATACAAAATCGGTCATTTCAAATATTGATCGCCATCGATTCGCTACTATTTAGTTGCATGAGTAAAGCTATTTTCACATTGTTTTACCAACAGATTCTCTCATCTCACTCCACTCACTCTCTCGGCGTTCTGCCCATCAGCCTGTGATGAATCATGAATAACTCATTACACTTTTATCACCGCGACGTTTTTGTATGAGCTCATGCATTAGCATATTCCTGATTACCGCCGCAATGTATATTCATGAAAATTCCCGCTCGGACACGCCCACTCCCCCCCTTACCCCGATGGCCACGGTGACCCCGAGTGTTCCTGATGTGTGGCCGCCATCCGTCTCCCACGGCAACTAATCAATAGGCCAGCTCATCAGTCTTTAGTCAATGATCAAACAGGGACGCCTATATTGTGCACTTTAGTACCAAAGATAAAATAAAGCTTTATAGAACGTAACATCTGTAAGGCATGTAAATGTATTGCACACTGTAAGAGGTCCACGCGGGCAGAACAAACAAATGATTAATGCGGCTCCTGTAAGCAGTGTGACATCAACGGCGCAGCAATGCATGCTGGGAAGGTCACAAGTTACCCCGTCATCAAAATAGCTGCTCATGTTTGCTGTGTATATGTGTGTGCGCGTCTACTTTGATGTACTGGAAGATATGTCCTTCATCCATCAGACCAAACTGGCCACACACACATACACGCAAACACGCGTGTACACAAACGCGCACGCAATAAAGAGGCAGTGAGAAGTGAAATAACTCAAGGGGTGCGAGCAACAAAGCCTCCAGTGTAGATCAGCATGTCTGGTCGTGGGGATTACAAACGCGGCGCTCCAAGCCTCCTCAATCACACGCCGATCAGCTCGGGAGCGCAGTCATATTGCAAATCAATGGCGCTTTTATCAATACACGCAAACGCGCGTCTCGCCAGCGAGGTGAGGGGCGATCGATGCAATTAACGCCGGCAGGTGCGTCGCTCTTGAATATTGAAGGGTGTGTGTTTGTGAGCAAAGATGAAATTGGAAGGCGGCGAAGCAGTCAATGTGACAGTTCCGACGAGTTCTGCTCGGCTTCCGGCGCGATCGGGGACGCTGTGGTGGCACCGCGCTTGTTACTTGCGGGGGGAGTTCTGGTAATGTTCCGCCGTGCTCACCGTGTCGTCATCACACCCCCTTTCCTTCGATGCCAACGTAATTAAAAAGGGGAGACACTGGCCGATGTCTCCGAAGACTGCGCGTACTAATTACCGAGAGAAACCAGCAGGATTACAACATTTCATTTCGATTGCCCTCCCCCCAAAATAAAAAAAACTCTTTTTTTCAATTGGAAAGAAGATGAGCTCTTTAAGCTTGAGTAAGTCCGCCATGCACGATGAAACGAGAGAAAATATTCCATTAACATAAATCAGGAGTGTATGTTACGCTCTGTTGAATGTAATCAAACACGGCAAAGCCGAGAGCAAAGCGATGTGAGCACAGCCAAGTCTGCAGCCTTACTGACTTTTTTTTTTTACGTTCTTTTGTTGAGCGCTAAAATAAATTTGCTATGATTTTGTATATGTGCAATTCTACTACCTGATTGTCTCCTCTTGGTACAAAGAGCTGACCGCCGCTCCTCCAAAGCCCGTTCTTCTCTCTGCTCCTCGGCTTTCCTGTCGCACACATATCACACCCACGTTAAGTTAACGGACGGGAAATGGAAATTGAAAATTTGAAGCTCTCAATATGCCACAGTCCTTGAAAATATTCCTGGGTCACTTTGACCTGGGCCTTATTTAGTAACACAATATTGTTTTAACCAGTGATTTATGTTCAAGAAAGAAATAATGTCTCTGGGTTAATATGACCCAAATGCGTGTGCATTTATCCAAAAGTATCAATAACTCCTTTTTTTTTCCCACAAAGTAGCAAAGGTAACACTTCATGTATACCTGTGTGTTGCATTTGTTATTCAGTAATAAAATCTGAAAAATAGTTTTTACCGACTCAGTAAAATATATTTACTGTCGACCACCGCTGTTTGCAGGGAATGCGTACGCAGAGTGAAAGTCCACTTATAGTTGAAACCTATTGGAACGCATTGGGAAGAAACAAATACTAATTTATACATTAATGTTTTCAATTTTTTTTGGTCACTTGATCAGTTAATTTTTTATATGTATTTTTTCTTCTACATACCAGTCAGGCCCTAACATAGGACTTTTTTTTAATATATATTTGATGAATGCAAAAAAAATGCATGACAGGTTTTTGGCATGACCTCATAAATAATGAATTACAACCACAGGAAGAATATTCATACGCTAATCATTAGCGCATACTGAGTATGCATCTTGTTGCAGCTCTGTTGTTGTTGTACTATTAAATGGTGTATTATACTATTGTTTGTGATTTTCAACGTGTGCCTCAACTGAGGGTACAAAAGGGTTTTGGATACGGTTAAGAATTCTAATCTAACTTCAGAGAGGTTAAAATTAAAATGGGAGGACTCTTAAAAGGCCATTTTCAGCAGTATAACTATATTATTTTCCATGTATACAACTGAAAACTTCCTCACATGTGCTCAAGGCTGGTGATGGTCATGGTTAGGGTTAAATTGAGCCGTGGCTGTTTGTTATCTGAGCCTTGAGCACATGTGATGTCATTTTCAGTCGACAGCAAGTGAAAAAAAAATTGTTCCTAAAAGTATGACTTGTACTTGGTAAATAATGTTATGAAATTAATTATAGACGAAATATCAACGTTTGTACAGCTGAAAATAGCTAAATAAGGTTTAGTATCCCTTTAATTAGATGTCAAGCCAGAAATTGGATTAATAATAATGTTAATACTAGATTAATTAAGCAGCAAAATCAAACTCAGAGGGTGGCTATTTAGCAGTCAAATGAAAATGACATCCTAGTTGCTCAGGGCTCAAGTAATGTCCATTTTTGAGTTTGATCTTCAGACCAGCTGAGCCATTTCATGAACTTGCAAGTTTTGTGAGAGGATACCCGCTTTTCAAACCTTCTACAAAATATAGAGGAGGCTTGGCACATTACTTTGTGGTTTGCATGTGACTTAAGATGCATGTACCACTATTTAGGTCTTGGTAAATGCATGCATCCGAATAAAATGATATGCATGAGATAAAAGTCTGGCCTTGCACCCATCTGCATTCTCATTAAATTTGTTTTTTTCATGCGACCCCGGCCAATTCTTCAATGATTTAACTTGACTTCCAAAGAAACCTCCACAAATCAGATTTCGTAAAAACGTAAAAAGCGGGGGAGAAACACAACAAGTGAAAGAACGGCGTGTGCTCTTTTGGGACAAACTAATCCACTTGTGAAACAGAATATTCGCTGATGCGCCGTCCCCGCATCCCTGCCGTATAATCGGATCTAAAGCCAGTTTCCCCTTAACAATTGAAGCGGGAACAAAGGTCGACTTCTGGCTATTATTCTCGGCCCTGTTTCTCTGTCCATACGCGACTTATTTACTGGCGCTTCCAAAATAATGGCCATGCCGCGGTAATACAATCAGCTTCTTTCCAGGTTTGTGCGTTTGCAGGCAGCGCTCTCGACCACCTCAATGGCATTGTGTGGCGATGAGGCACAGTCAGCAATTATTCCCCCTCGCGCCCCTCCCGGGAACAAGAATGTGTCAAGCGTGGTCCTGTGCATGAGTGTGACGTCATTAAAGTGACATAAACAAGAAAGAAGAGCAAACAATGAGAGGAAGATTAGAGATGAGGGCGGGGCAACATTAACAGGAAGAGGACAGGTATTGAAGTCTACATGAAGAGAACAAAAGCACACCAAGAGCTTTAAGGCACAAACAATCACATTATTGTTGCTAGTTTTCCCAAAGGCATCCCAGTGAGAACTCTCTTTGATACCAACAACAGAGTTCTGAATACAAAGCTGACATTGTTATAATACAGGATCAAATGCAAGGTAGCAACTCATTTCATTGAAAACATTAGAGGATTTCATATATATATATATATATATATATATATATATATATATATATATATATATATATGTGCATGCAATTCGGCTACTTAATTGATCCCTGTCCTCTGGGGTGATTTCTCTTTTGGCTAATACTGTATACTGTGCAGTTGGTTATAAGGCTTCCCATTGTCTTGTTATTTTCCTCCTCGCACTTTTCGACATGAGCAGCGTTTCTCTGGGCAGCCTCACAGCGCAACGTTATTGTTGTGAGTCGTGACTGAAGAAGTCTGCAGCTGCCCCGAACTGACTCCCTTCACCGTGGTAACACAAACTCTCCTGACGCAAGAGCATCAACCATCTCGCTTGTGTCGCACTACAATCAGACACGCTCTGTGCCAACATCTTGCATTATTCACCATTTAAAACGACAAATGATTCAAAACTATGGTGATGAATATTTCTTTTCAAAAACTAACCTTTACAATTAATGCAGTGAGACTGACCCCTAAAGGCAGAAACTATGCATTGCATTATTTGCAAAAAAAAAAAGAATCAGCCATACTGTATTGAACAACCATCTACTGTATCTATACTGCCATGATTATTATTTATATTAGTTTGAGATTACACAAAAAAATGCTCTGATCAACCATATCACACACTTTCTTCAATAAACTAAACAAAAGCCCAAAAACCTTAAATTGAAACAACATGAAAGTTGGTTTAAAATCATTGGTATCAAACGCAAGGTAGAGGGGCCCAATCTGGCCCACCACATAGATTTATGTGGCCCAAAAAAACAAATCAAACATGTCAACTTCCATTATGTTTGATGAATATTGTGCTTACATTACAAATTGTCATATATAGCAGGGCTCTTTGTGCACCCATTTTGATTAACCAGACAAATTAATTCACCTTATGCAACTACAAAAAAATAAAAAATTACACCTGTACCATCAAACACAATCTGGGGTGGGAGATGGTCCCTGAAAATTGTGACAAAATGTCAGTTTCAAGTCCTTAAAACAGGGGTGTTCAAAGTCTGCCCTCAAGCGCCACCGTCCTGCATGTTTCCCACATTTCTTTCTCTGACACACCTGATTCAAATAATCAGAATCATTATCAGGCTTCTGCTGAGCTGATTTGAATCAGGTGTGTCAGGGATAGAAAACTAGAACACATGCAGAGAACCGTGTTTGGACAGTCCTGCCCTTTTACATTAGTACCATTGATTGAGATGTTATTTTAGTTTTGGTTTTAATCATGCATTTTGAAATATTCTAAATTCAAATTTCAGCTCAGTGAAGAACTTTAAGCATTGTCTTTTTAGTAAACTGTCTTGTGCAGTTGTACAAAGAACTTTGCTGCCCATTTACCAGTCAAAAACTGCCTAAAATAAGGTAGCTCAAATGAGTCAAAAGACATAGAGGAAAAACTCTCCACTACAGTGGACACAAATGAATAGACTGCATGTCAGAAGGACATTTCACAGTCACAACTCCCTCAAAGGGATTTAATAACTACTTTACAAGGAGGCCAGTGGCAAAAATGAGTTTGACGCCATAGTTTACAAGCACAGTGGGCGTAATTTGATTAGTAAGGACTATTATTACCCTTCGGCTGCCTTCGGGGTCTAAGGCATTGACACAGGAAATGTATTCTCGCATTGCTTGCTCCGGCTCCATGTCTCCAAGCTGCTTCCAGGCTTGCCTAAAAAAGAAAATGTGTTACTTGATGTGTTTTCAAATGGTATTGTTAAGTGTTTTTCAATCCACAAATGAGGAGAAATTTGGCAGATAACTAACAAATGGTTTGGACAAAGTGGTGATTTTGTGAAGGACGTTCTCCAAAAGAAAAGAAAATACTACAAAAAATCCACATGAGGAAAACATTTGGGGACACCTGTTGGGCTAAGTGTATAAATTGAACCAAAATCAAGTGTGTGTTTGAGAAAGACCTGAGCATTGGAGGATGGCGAGAGAAAGAAGCGACGTACCATTTCCTCTGTCCTTCGAAGTCAAAGAAACCTGGCTTTTGAGTATTGCATTGTCCCACTTTAACCTAGGACGACATGCATATTGTTTACATGTTCATTTCTTAATGTGGTCATCAGGGTTTAGGTCATACACCACGCCAGTGAACGGTAGTTTTACAGGACAGAACTCACCTGTTTGTACCGTGCATAGAGATACAGTAGCTGGTCTCTGCTGGCCGTTTGGACCAGACCTCCAACACGTTCAGCGGCAGACTCGAACTCCTGTACCAGGTCATCACCCTCCAAGCGGTCTCCCGCCTCCATCGCACCGTAGTCGATTTTACCCAAGCCCAAGTCTGAGTCAGAGTCCGAACCCGCTCCACCGAGGGGCTCCCCGGTATCTGGCCGGGCCGGGTCGGTACCTGAACCCGTCGCAGTGTCCGGCGAAGATGACGGCGACCTGGAAGCCATTGTTTTTCTTGGTGTCAGTGGACCGTTACCGACGACGCGCGGCTTAGAATCGTGGGGAAACTGTGGAATGATAGGACAGAGTAGCGGTAGGACCGTTGTTTGTAGAATGTATGCGCTGCTGACGGGTTCAGAAACCGATAGTAATAAGATTGTTGACAGTCAGGTTCATTTCCGTGTTTGGTCCGTCAGCCGTACGTTGGAATAATGTCACCGACTACAACTCAGATTGGTAAGAAAAGTTCCGTCTAACTTTGCAGCTGTAGCTCCTCCACGTGCTTAGTGTGTATATAATTACCCGAGTATGTAATAATTTCGAAATGCACGAGTCACTATAGTAATAGTGTTTACTGTTTTACATTAGGAAATCACTAATAAAATAAAATGTATAAATCCAACGATACAGTAACGCCAAATCTTTGAACTATTTTCTCACTATTTCTTTTGCCTTTTACCTTTATTTTAACAATTGAAATTCTCGAAGGCAGAGCTACACTAATTTCTTCATTTTGTTTACCAGCCATCAGCTAGTTGTTTCGGATAAACATAAGCAATAATTTGGCCGCAGAGTGAAAATGGTTGGCTTCCAAATGACTTCGTGCTGTCACGCATTGTGGAATTTTGACTATCCATAACATTTTCAAACGTATTAGTGGAGATGTTTGCAGAATTCGGACGCGGATGTGACAAAAGATGTTGCGGTCTCTGGCAGAAAATGATTAGATATTACATTTTCCTCTAAAGCTTAGTTGTTTTTTTAACTACAGTGATGGAAAAAAATCACGTTCAATGTAGTTATTGCGTGTTGCTTAAAACATTTTGCGTAAATAATGTATCCATAGCAAGGCATCTTTTAGTGTCGAGAAAAGCGCTATATAAAAGTGATGTTTTATTTTACTTATTATTATTGTACCAAACTATCCCATTTTATTCAACATTCATCCCAATTTCGGCATACCATGCTAAAATCTATTATAATTGACTCAGGGGAAAAGGTGTGAACGTCAGATGACTATCGAAATAAATGTATCTCCACAGGGGGAAAAAATGAGGAGAGGCAGAGCGAGATTTAAAAATAACATTGGTTTATAAAACCCAGATATGACAGGATCACCAAAGTGTGTACAGAAATACAAATACATCATAGAGAACAGTGTTCTACACTCCACATGTACAAACTACTCAATTGAAAGAGGATGATCTACATTAAGGAAACGTTCATTTTTCTTTTAGTCTTACATTAAAATCACATTTAGCCACAATCTAGGTATCCATCTAACATCACATTCAGCTAGTCTACAGGAGAACAACTACAAGAGGAAAGATGCACAACTATGAAGCATTTGAACATCATGGGTGGAGCAAAAAACATTGTGTCCGATAAAATAGATCTGCTGTACTTTCCTCTTAACTCCGGTGGGTCAAAGTGTGTCCATCTACTACAACTCATGCCACAGCCACGATAGCTTCATGCACATTTACTGATGTACACTTGAGAAAAACAAAGAAACATTCAGATTTGTCTTTTTAAAAAACAAATAAGCACACATGAAAAGAAGCAGGATTAGAATACACACACACGCAAACGAAGCAAAACAAAGCTACAAAATACTGCTTGTCCAAAATGGCAACATCAATCATGGCTGCTAATATAAATACAATAAATTAAAACATATGTACATCAATGAACATAAGCAGCATGCAGGCAAGGCAACTCTGTACAAAAACATACTATTGGGGGAAGCAGTGGCTTGTGTTTTGAAAAAAAAAAAAAGGGGGGGGGTTCACATTTAAGCACATTGCACGCTCATCCTGGCCTTTTGGGGTCACTAGTTGCGCGCAGTTTTGCCTCACTAGTAAGTTGTTTGACTACTGTGTAAAAAAAACTGCTATACAGTAGTGAAAAATCATCACTAGTAAAACAGTCATTTACTAGCACGCTCTAGTCATTCGACTAGCACGCTGAATGGTTTTACTAGTGAAGACAAAGAGTGTACTAGCACATAGACCTCAAGGATATGGACTCAATGCTCAAAAAGCTTTTCATAAAATTTCGCAAAGATCGATTTGGGGTTTAACAAGAAATAGAGTAGAAACGCGTGTCCAAAAAAGTCCAAATATTAGAAAAACCATCAGTGACTGTATGCTTACTTCACAAGTAGGAACGACACAGAACTGGGACTAGGACAGTACAGTATTAATGCACATCAAAGTATTATATAACAAAGCAACATCCCTCGTCGTGTACAAGTAGTTTGTGTATTAAATGCACTTTTCCTGCAAGTGCCTCCAACATTGTATCAGCACTTTGAAATTTTTATAACAACTAAAAACAAAATGACAAACAAACGAAAAACTGGAAAAGAGTATAAAATAATCATTATTGAGGTCAAACCAGTTTTGTTCTGATATGTTGAGTCCTTCCTCTGGTTTCTTCTGTATTTTTTTTATGGAGTCTTTTGATTTTCTTGTTGTCCCTGTTGATCCTGTAAGTAGTCCAAAAAGGCGTGTAAACAGTCGTCGATGTAGCTCGATTGGAAATAAAGCACAACCCGTGCAACAACAACGAAAAACATTCATCTCCATTTTTCTATCCTTTTTCCGAACCGCTTGTCCTCAAAAGGGCCGTGGGCTTGCTGGTGCCAATCACAGCTGTCTTTGAACATTTCTTTCCTTTTCATCCAAAACCCACACAAAAAAACATTGTATGTAACGTTTTGGAGACAAACAAAAAAAAAAATATTCTAGATTTTTGTTGCACGGTAAAATGAAAAGACAGAAGGAGATGATGAATGAAAAGAGAGAAGGAAGGGAAAGGAAGATAACCATGGCATGCTTGTGGATATTCTCATTTATCCAGGTCATTTACTTCTCAGGGCATTCAATCCATGACAACTGTGTGGAAGGGACTGGCCAAGTCAATAACCAGACCGTAACCCGATAGAGCATGCATTTTACCTCAAGAGCTGAAGGGAGGAACCCCCAGAAATAGCGAAGGCTTGAAAAAACATTTAAACCAATCTCAGGGTGCTTATGTCTAACTAAACGTTTTACGTGAACAGATGAGGACTTTGCAGGTGGGAGGCATTGATTCAATGCCCTGAGAATGAAACCATGGCAGTTTGTAGGTAAGTAGTTTTTTTATAAGTCGAGTTTAAAACTTTGTTTGTGCTTCAGCAGGTTATATCACCACGTTATGTGTGTTTATGTGTGTGTGTTTACATGAGGTAATATGAGGTCTTTGTGAGACCCTCATTGATTTTGTCACTGAGCAATTAAAAGCAAAGGGTTCCAATTTGATTTTGAACAGAAAACCTAAAGCCATAAAAAGCAGGGATTGTATTGCCAAATCTGGTGAAAAGCAAAAACATTGTTTTTCCTCTGAAAAAAGTGACATCAGATTGGGCATTATTTTTATTATTTAGTTATCTTTTAAAGAAAAGCAAATCCACAAATTATAGATTTGCTTGCAAAATCCTCAAACAAAATCTGAGAGTATATTTTGAAAACAACCTCCACATAAAGTGAAATTTAAACGTCAATATTAGTTTAAGAAGAAAAAAAAACCACCATGACGTTTGGAGACATGCATTTCATTCAATCATCTTTTTTCAGCTTCAAAGGGATAATCAAATTTTTCGCATGCGCCTGTGTAAGCTTTAGAGGCATTAAGGTAAATGCAGCATCTCCTACAAAAGATACGGCAAAGTTAAAGGTTGAAAAAAATTCCCAGAATGACATCTTGTATATTCTTGTTATTATTTTTTACTTTAAAAATAAAAATAATATAAAATTCACAATTATACTCGTGTTTACTTTGTTGAACAAAAATCCACAAAAGTTGGAGTTCCATGCTTTTGATTGCACAGCGACATGTTTTTTTTGTTTGTTTTTTTTTAAGTTTTTATTTTTTTTTAAGTGTTTGATCAAACTTATACAGACTATTCATCAAGTATGTGTGCATGTGTGTGTGTGTGTGTGTGTGCATGTTTTCGTGGCTGTCTGTATACAATGCTGATTGCTTGCTGGTGATTCAGCTGAAGGCCTCATCATCCGTATCTTCAATTAGAACCTTTGTGTCCTTTTTGGATCTACAAAAAAAATATATATATATTAATAGTCTCACAGTCCATCTTAATAGTCAGTTAGTGTTTTCTTCTTACTGAGAGGACAGTAGAGGGCGTCGCAGAGTAAGGCTGTAGGACCTCTTCCAGGTCTTCTTGCCCGAACGGTTCCGGACACCGTCCTCCTGGTCCATCATTTGCTCCAGCAACGTCTGATCGTCGGCGTTGAGCGGCGCCACCGAAATATCTCGCACGGCGCGGAACTCACCGCAGTTGTTTAGGTGCTCGTTCTCCAGACGGAAGAAATTCCACACGAAACGCCTGTCGAGATCCGAGACGCCGGTTAGAAGTCCGGTAAAAACGGGTCCTCGGTTTACGACAGAGTTGTTTCTAAGGTGGCAGCGTTTTTTCTTGCCTTACGGTTTCATTAAGAATAATAACCTTGATCAAAATCGTTTGCAACCTCGAAACTTTGTACGTCTGCCCCGTTGCAAACTGATGGAGAAAAGGTACCTGAAAACCTCAAGGGGAGCCAGCACGGTGGCCATGATGTCGCCCACCGAGTGAATCTTGGTCATAGTGGTCAGAGAGAGAGAGATTGTCCAAGCAAAACGCAGGATCACATCTTCTAAAATGGCACAGTAGTAGTAAGCCTATACACAAAACAGAGGCTGACATTAGACTCATTCAAAGTATACACATAGCATAAAATGGTTTATCTATTTTCGTTCATCCATTTTCTATAGCTGCTAATATGTAGCTTAATTCAAGAAATTAACCATAGAGACTCAAACGTAAGACTTTTCATAAGGACAATTTTCATGTTAAGAATATTTTTGGACTGTTTCTAAAGTAATATTTTACTTTCCTTACAATCTTTACATTGATTTTAAAAAATAAAAAATAATCATGAGATACTTCACTTTGTGAGAAAGAAAGAAATGGTTGGAAATTGTCATCTGAAAAACTTCTTTCCAAATGTTTAATGAATCTGTATGATATATAACTTAACTTTTGATTAGAAAGATTATATCAAATCATGTAAGGGTTTTCCAGAATAATCTACAAAGAAGTACACTGAAACATGGGAATGGTATTTACTTGACACAGAAACAAGTAAAGTTTATTTACTCAAGTAAATTTTACTATACGGGTCTTTGAGTGAATTTTACCCATTCATTAAAAAAAAAAAAAATCATCTAAAGGTTGAGGAATTAACTTAAGTTGTGAGATAGTCACTCTCTCACGTGAGCAACTTATTGTTTTAACAAACATGCAAAAAAGGCACCCCGCCCAAAAAATGTCCTCAGAATTTCTGAGTGAAAACACACACTAGGTTTTTCAAGCATCAATCATCCTGGTCAGAGTAAACCAGACATTTTGAGGTGAGGCAACATTTTTATCATTAGTTTAAAAATGACTTACAGTAGCACCTCAAAATTCACAAAGCTGTCCCTGTACCAGCATGATAACCAACAATAAAATACAGTAGGTCTAAATATTAAAAAACAACAACATTAAAATGCAGTAGCCTATTAGGCCTAAATGTTAAAAAAAAAAAAACAAGAAAATAAGAAACGTTTTATTTATATTTGCATTACGCAGCGCTTTGCTCGGTACTTCGGCAGTCATTACTTCGCCACTAGAGGGAGCCAGCACACTATTAGTCACTGACCTTGGCCTTGATTAGACTTAAGGCAATTATGCGCTTAGACTAAGGATGTGTTACGTGTGTGCTTGCAAATTTACCTTATGCGGGTAAACAATCTCTTCTCTGAGGAAGGTGTTTTCCCCAGCCCCGCGGTCAAACAGACCCCAGTCCATGCGCAGATCCCAGATCAGGGTGTAAAACGAACTAATTGTGGAGAAGACGATCAGCAGGTAGAAGAACATGTCGGCGTCTGTGTGGCCTTGCTCTGAAACACGCACAGACAGAAAACACATTTAGGGCTGTGTGTATCCCATCTCTACTTCCTCTCCACAAGTCGGCAAGCAACGACTGTTCACCAGTAGAGGGAGCCACCATGTCATCGATATCAACGTATTAGTTCTGTAAAATCAACTTTTTTATGTGTGGATGGATGTACATTAAAGGAGCTCGTGAAACATATTTTACACTTTTTGTCAGCTCTGTCAACATTTGTCAAGAAGGATTTGACATTCTGGGTGGTGTACCTAATATAGTGGTTGACTTGATAGTCACATAGCGTGGTGAAAAAAAAAGCAATAATAAAATGAATACTTCTGTGACAATATTCATTAAAAATGAGCATAAAGCTCTTTGTAAAGCCAATAAATTCACAAAGCTTTTACAATGGATCTCATCAGATTGTACAGGTGGAAGCTAATTGGCCATTACTATGTTGCCAGTGTTTCAATCCACTTGCAGAGTCCAAGTAGCAGACTGACCAACAAGAACTAAAGTGGAACAGTGAGCCTTTACATTTCATAATTTTTTAAACATATGCCCCAAACCAAAAAAAAAAAAAATGAGAGAGAGAAAGAAGGCCTTGGAGGAGGTCTGTACTCTATGTCAGGAGTTCCCATTATTGAGCCATGCTGGTATTTAGATTGAAAATAAAAATAATCACAAAACATGCATAAAAAGAATACAGCATTAATACATTGTAGAGATAGATACTTTTTTTGTAGTATGTACAAGTAGTCAGCTGCATACAGTAATCATCTGCAAAAAACAAGGCGTGCATCCCCCTAACTAGCCGCAAAACACCTTATTTGACAAGACACTTAAGTGCTACGGTGGTGACTTGCGACGCGAGAATGTGTCTCGTTGGCTCAACACCACCTGAGCATCTGGGTGTGAGCACGGCGGATGCGACACTGGTCCCTGCTTGGCAAAATTGCATCAGATTGCGGCATGCACAACGCATAGGCAGGCTTGGCTGACTCCCATCCCTCAGTGCCATTTGTCCTCTGCCTCGCCAAAGAAGCGACAGGACACTGACATTTCTACTCAGTGCCCACCCGCAGTGCTGCTCCGCGTGCCGCTGATTCCGTTTTATGCTCGCTTTTCTAACAAAGTCCCCATTGTACCACTGCTGAGACTTTCCAGCCGCAGGAGAAGATGGGCTGATGTGATTTGCTCTTTCCTGCCAAGCGCAAGGCATTTAACCCTTTGCTTTCCTGGGCCGCCAAGGGACGATTAAAAGGTTACGCAAGCTGAATGGACAGCGATTAGATGTGCCATCGGGGCTAATGTTGGTCAGGTTCGGGGTCTCAAACTGGTGGTAGGAATGCTCACATAACATCACAAACATGGCTATCCTGAATGTTTAGTCCAGTGAATCTCAAATGGGGTTACAAGTACCCCTGAGGGTACATAAAGGGACTTTGGGGGTACGTCAGATTTTAACAGGGTTTTTGCAGGGAACAGCAAATCTAATTTACTACTTTTTCATCTAATTTATACCAAATTGAATTCCCAAAGTGCAGGTTTGTTTTCAAACTAAGAGCAAATTAACTGAAACATGAAGTTACACGTTACACCATTTTGCTCACTGTAAATTACAACTGATTAACGATAAAGCCCTTATCCCCTGAGGCAAACATTGGTGAGTGTCCAACATCGCCAACATTTGCCAAACTGCACCAGTGGGAAAAAAAAACAACAACAAAAAAAACGACAAAAGCAATACAAGTGAACGTCTGGTCACATTTTGGCAACCTCTAGTGACAGTTTGGCAAACCTTATAAACTTTGAATGCACCATGACAAGATTAAAAGCGCCTATGCCGGCACAAAAAAAAAAAAAAAAAAGGCAACCTCTGAAAATTTTGTAAAGTTTTGACGAACATTGGTGACCTTGATCGAACCCTAACAAAATGAGGAGAGCTGCTATCTTCGCCTGCACGCGCCAATATTCGCTCCTCAGTGGGATATGGGGTCAAATAATGTTATGTATCATCATATCACCAATCATAGAGTAAATCATAATTATGACAGCTAAACTGTCACGGTGACTAATTTGCAAAACTCGGTATGCTTTTAATTTGAATGACGCAAAGTTCTGGCAGATGAGCCAGAGATAAAACAGAAAATGATACAACATCTATTTTCTAACCTTGCGGAATGAAATACATACACCTACATAGAGATACTACAACTAATGCAGTTCCGAAGTTTAATAAGTCAAACACTGCTGGCATAGTATCTGTTTTAAGTGTTCTTTTGAAAATGCAATTTGCAATGGTTGCTGAAAAAAAAAGGCATTTTTTTGTTCGAAAATGTCCTCTTCTATCTCAGCATCATCAATCTGTCACTGCTAATGGAATCAACTGTTTCTATGGCAACCCGTAGCTATCACTGAGACAATTAAAAACCTTTGGAGGTTGTACATATCACAAAATGTATTAATTCAGACACTTTCCAGCAAAGTAGCATGTAGATTATTTACTGCAACATAAAATAGGTTCAGAGGGCTCGGAATTATTAACTGCGGCTGGACCATGCTTGGCCTTATCCAGAGTCTTTCATCTTTATTCATTCACATGTGTTTGAGTGTGCTGTTACACGTCCGCGCTTCATTACTGAGCTCAGTGTAATAAATGAAGTTATAAAAGCTGCCAGGTCCAGCCTAGTTGCTATTCATGCTCAACCTCTGGGCTCTCTTCCTCCTGTCCCACAGTATTTAGCAGAATATTTAATACAAATTGACTTCTCACATATTATAGTAAGTGATGTCAAGTCTATAAGCATGGTCTCTGTTACTAAGATGTTGCAAACAATTGAAGAGAAAATAATGGTAATACACTGTAAATATGGGGAAAACAAACTGTTCTGCAAATATCTGGTTTTACGAAGTTGGTTTTCCAGTGTTTGAAAATATGCATGTCACATGGAGCTTCTCAAAATAAATGAATGAACTTCCCAAAATGCAGCTGGGCTGTTTTATCCAAGAATAGGACCTGCTACTAAAGTGGCTTGCTTTTAATTGTTCTAAATTTAACCAGTAGGGGGCAGTCATGAATGGAACATGCTCAGTCAGCAAGGGGAAGAAGAATAACAGGAAGTTATTGACCTCATAGCAGATAACAGACAGCTCCACTCAAGTTTATTCATGGAATAATGTTGAAGCATCGCCTGTAAGTTACTTTAAGCACTACTACATGCATAACATTCTTATAACACTAAATAATATTGTTTGTTTACCTTTAATGGTAATGGCTAGAAAGTTAATAATGCTAATGGTGATTACAAACTGGTTAGCATAGACAATTTAGTAGGTGTCTAAAAATTCACACGTATAGAAGATAATATACACTCAATCAAACCCATGGTCAACCAAAGTGGATTATTACAAAAATATGAGGAAGAGGGGTCGATAACTTGATTATTTGATGGAATAATCAATAGGATCATTGATTTGAAATAGATAAGATAGTGACAGATTTAAATTCATCTGGCATCAAACTGGTTAGAAGCTTGTGTGTATGTTGCAAGAGAATTTTTTTTTACTAAAATGGGAGTCAAATTCAATAGTAAGAGCAGTGATTTGAGTATTTATTTCAAAGGCTTCATAGAACACAGAGACTATAATTCTTAGTATTCATCCTCCGATGTTTTCCCGGAGATAAACATGAGCCATTCCTGGAAGGAGCGAGGCGGTGAGGTCACACACGAACGGCATCCGCGCGCCACAGTCCGTGTTGGGTTTAGCGATGATAGTGACACGTCCTCACAGGCAAGCCGATAATAAATGAACAGTGATCTCTGGCCTTCTCCGACATCAATTGCTGATTTCATTTAGTCAAAAGACACAACAGCTATTATTTACACTTCAGTAACTTTCATACAGCTGCATTATTTTATCAAATCACAATTATATATAAATGTGGCAATGTTGTTTAAGAGATCCAGGAACAACAAATTAGAACCAGCTTTCGGCATGATGCAAGGCTGTAGAACTGCCACTGCAAACTACAACCACAATAATAAACATAGTAGTAAATGATCTCTCCATGACTGTGTATTATTAAATGTGTGTTTTTTAAAGCAGGAAATAGCATCAAATATTCACACTGCATGTGTGCTAGTATCCAATTTCCCACCATCTTCCATCAATGAACCAGCCAGAGGTCCATGTCTCCAATATTGTGTGGGATGAAAGGCAGCTTCATAGAGAATAAGACATGAAGCGAGGCCATTAGTCAACGGGCTTCAGACTAGAGGAGGGAGGAGGATGTCACTTAATGGTTGCGTTTGGTACCTAGTGGCCTGTCTCAGTGTCTTCCTCCCTGATGTTTCGCAAAGGGGATTACATCAAAATATTAATAGAAATAGCAATTACTATTATGCATGCAGTTCCAATAAAATATTTGATCATAACAGCCATGTGGTCAAATAAGCTCTAACAAAAGTAAGAAGTGACATCTTTTAGGCAATTGCCTAGCCATACCAATAGAATGTATACAATAAATGTTGTGTTTTACAATAACACTTAACTATATTTATACTTTCATATGTACCTGGGGGAGAAAAAGCGAAGAGTGAAGAGTCTCTGTGATCAAAATGCATAACTGGAGTGAAAGGTGGGGTGGGGCCAACAGCCTTGCCAATGTCCATGTTTGATCCAATTTTGCTGTTTGTATTATTGCGATTAGGGATGTCTGAATCCCAATCACATGATGGGAAATAGGGTCTGATAATGTCACTCACAGCTGATTGGAATCAAGGGCAATAGATTGGGGTTTTAATAAAATGTTGTTTTTAATATTTTTAGTATTATTTTTAAGGGCTACAAAGCAGTACAATCGTCTTAAGTTGCCAGATATTGAAGAAAGAAAAATATATATGTGTTTTATTATAATAAACGCAACATCAACCATCTGATTCGTTTTTTTCATTCCGAAGCTTACCTCCCTTATTCCAGTATTTACATTATGAAATCAATACCTCTCAGGCAGCGTCAACTTAACTGAACATTATGATCTTTGTAAGGCAGAATTTGCAGGTGTATCTAATGCAGAGGCAAATGGGTGTACAGTCTATCGGAAAATAAAAGTGGGGAATCACATTTGTTCCAAAGGAGAAGAGCTCGAATTGGTCTGAAGAAAAAAAAAAAAAATCTATAAACTGACATCTTAGCGGAAGAGGAGAAAAACGGGATGCTTTGAAATGAGCCATGAGGTCCAGAATATGTGATAGACATTCTCGACACAAAGTGCCGAAGAGAAGCGTTTCCAGTCTTTGAGCATCCTAAGCGAGCAACTCCTTAGCGATTGCCCTCCAAGATGAGAATAATTGCAGCCTGATTGCAGGGCTGTGTGATTGAGTGTGACTTGACTTTTAATGTACCGCAAACTGTCAATGTTGTTTTTTTTTCTGCTTCTGCTTTTGCTCCTTCCCTTTTCTTTTATTTCTCCAACTGTCTGTCTTTTCTTCTCTGTAACCTCTGTGACCCTCACACTGAGCACAACACCTTATTTAGCCATAGGTGCATTAGTCAAACATTTTCCATTTCTATATTATGCAGCTGCTGGCAGTGTCAGCTGAACGAAGGCCAACTTCTGGCATTCATATTCTCAAGGTCACTTTTGCTTCATACCCACACAACCTCAGTACAAAGCCTGTGTGCTTACATGCTGCTTGAAAGGATAGCCTCGCTCCTCATCTTAGCCAGGAGCTGCAGTGTATGAACAGCATGGTGCAGATGTGTATGTGTGTGTGTTATTACCTCTGTGAGTGGCATAGAGTGCGGCGAAGGTGACCACGAAGAAGGTGGTGGAATATTTGCCAGCATTCACCAGGTGGGGGAAGGCCCTCTTGGTGTCTCTGTAACGCCTGAGGCACTGGATGAAACGCAGCCAGGCGGGCAGACACTGGATGATGGCGCGCAGGCCGTACGAGTAGCTGTGGCACACAAAGCTACCCGAATCTGAAGGGAAATACATGAAATACAGTTACTTCTTTTTGCTATTATTATTTTATGAAATTGGGTTTTTGTAGAGGTTACAGATACCAGTCACTGACACTTAAAGAAAAAAAAACATCTGGCATTGAGTAAGTCTTCCTTGGCAGTGGTTGACACTATTTATCGTGGCAGTCATCTTCTGCGTCATTGTGTTAAATTACATGTTGGTATCGGTAATCTGTATCAGTGGGTACCGAAAGAGTGAATACTAATACTGACATCCCTACTTGAGATCTAACTAATTTTATTTAGTAGTTGTCCAATTCATTTGGACAATTTTTTCCCCCCTAGAATTGTGAGTAAAAATTTGAGATCAGTGCACTCTTTGCTGACAGTAAACACAACTAAATTCAAAACAAGTAGGAGTTTGGGTGACATATTAGCCAATTAACCAGAAAAGGTGCTTCATTCATTATCACTCCAAGTTAATGTTTACTGCCAAACTAAACATATAACATGGACAATTACACATTATGTTTTTCAAACAACTACAAGGCTTTGCCTTAATAATCTCCATTTTGGTTAATGCTAGCAAACATTGCTAGTGAGATAATCAACAGCTTTGGTGCCACAGTGTCATAAGCTTTCAAGCAGTGGCTATTTCAATACAAAAAGTGGCTCAACATATTTAGAAAGACAATATGGCAATTCTTACAGGCATGTATTCTTTATCTTCTGTAAAGAATGAAAACCGGTAATATTACTGTGCCTCATTAAGGGATTTTGACAAGCTACATGCATGTCTGTACGTCAATTCAAATGTATTTCTGTTATTGCTTTGCAATAATCTATATTTATACAAAAGACAGTTCAAAAACAAGCCACGAGTTATCTTGTGACAAAGAACACATCAACAGGTGTTAGACGTAATGAAGTTGGAAAGAGGAAGAATGACTGACGCACCGTTTATTTTGGGCAACAGGCCCATGCTGTTGCTCCACTGCAGCTCAAAGATGTAGAAGCAGATGAGATATTCGAGGTCCATCAAGACAACCACCAGAGAGTTGAGCTGGTCGGCCAGCCAGAAGTCGGCAAACTCCACTCGGTGAAACGGGGCCGTAAACACTCGGAACTGGAAACACACATGATGTACAGTCTTAGACACTTCATTAGATACACCTTCACAATCCAACATGATTCAATACAACAGTTGAAGGAAAAAAAAATGCCTTCTTAAAGATAATTTGTGTTCTTTGTAATACAATTCCCAAACATTTTCTCCGCCAATTCCCATAAATGAAGTCGATGGCATTTCTCGGTAGTGTTGATGTCTATTCATGGCAACGCCTTCAAACTGTTAATGTTTTAAAGTAGGGTTTCAAATTAGGTTTAGGGTTTCAAATCGGTTTAATTATTGCATTGCTTTATTGAAGTACTTAGGGGGATATACGATTGTATTCACATTGCAGGGTGTTAAACGGCAATTTGGGGTAGCGAACAATGAATCAGCACATGATTGCTTGTTGTTAAGAGTGTGCTAAGCAGTTAACCGCACTTAATGGAATACCTCATTAGCACACCACAAGACATGCTAAATGGGGATGGTTTTGTGTCACTTGGACTACATTTGAGTCCTGTGCAAGTGACAGTTCTTTTCCATCGGAGGGTGCGGCCATTTTTGACACTTGCTATAGACTGAAAATGACATTACAGTTGCTGAGTGCTCAGGTAATAATTACCAATTACGACTTACCTCATAAATGACAAATGACCTGACTTGGAAAACAGATGAGCGGTAGAAAACTTGTGGGTTGGCATCGTTTTTAGGTGTGTTTGTAGACCACTGCAAACTAACAATCCTATAGATTGTTCAATTAAAAGTCAATCATTTTTGTGTACTGGATCTGTGTTGGTATTGTATCACATGTACCTAATGATGTGTATTTGCCACTGGGTGGAGAATTCTGAAACCTTTTGTAAAATGCTTTAACCCTCAATTTGCTTCCACCCTAGGGCCACATGTGACATTTTGTTGCAGCTACCTTTTCTGTGTACTCTCACCCTCAAAGAACACACACAATCCACACAGACACACACAGACATACACCGACACATTGAAAATGTCAGCAAATACATAAGCAATATAACCTGTCAATCACAGTGCGTATTGATCGAGCCTATCCGCCGCGTGTGCACGTCTCAAGGCTCTAAGGCTGTCGTTTCATTGCTTTAGCAAATAATAATAATCGAGCTGCAGTTTGTCCTCAAATGAAATATTTGATCTTTGCTTCATTTTGTCAGACGAGTTCACACATGGCTTAGATGAACACACACTCACAATGTTTATTTGCTCATGTAACTCTTAATAACACACAACTGCAAGCACCTGACTGACAATATGTAACTAAATGTTCTCTGATGAAATGTGACTTATTATTATCAGGTGTCATAAATTAGGATTGGAGACGATTAGCTGGCTAGAACCACGTAGGAAGAGCACAGGGAGACTTGACGCAAAGGACAAGAATATGAGGGGGGGCTCTTGCAGGGAGAGGACGAGCTGAGAGATTCAGCATACTGATGGCTCTATGCCGGTAATGATTGCACAGTCACAGCGTCCCATCTCCCCTGGGATGAGAATGCATTATCCCTCAACACACACATGCTCAAGCACAATGTGGCCATGTAGCGCAGCTCAGACAAAGAGCAAAGCAAGATAGAAGGGTTTTGTTAACATAAAAATTGAGATACAGATATGAATTGTATGTAGTTTTTTTATCTTTGAGACACACACACACAGGCACACCCACATAACTGTCAAACACACTAGAAAACGTGCATACAGAGGACTTTGTTTTTAATATTTGCAGAATGAGCTAACTCGAGGTGCAACACAATATCGACAACTAACCGATTCAAAAATTAATCTATGAATATTTATGGTAATCGGATCATCGTTTAGATACCTTAAATCGTCAGACTGCCCAGAATTTCAGTCCTTAGACCTCTATGTCCTCTATGAATGCTGACAGATTATTTTTGTGAATTATCAAAATAAAACATTTGCAAACATATTTACACTGGAACAAAAAATCGCAACATATATACCAATTTTTACAATTATGGAACAAACCGGAGAGCAGACAAAATCTTTTTGCATTGTTGATTTGATAAAATATGCCTTTTTCAAATAAAGGGATTGCATTTAGTACAAATGTAATTAATAATTGACATTGTAATCTAAAAATAAATAATAACAAACAAAATAATCAACAATTATATAGATAGCCACTTTTTGAATATGCCTGATTTATGCCATGTACTCATTCACTACCAGACTTAAAAGTAAAAAAAAAATGTGATGTCTCATTGGGAAGTGGGTTAACTCTTGAATGGGCACAGTGGATGCTTTTGGCCGATAGTCTAAACAGGCAAAACAGCCAAAAGTGTCCGTAAGAGGCATTCCTTAAATTCTAAAGCAACTCTAAATTTCTAATTTCTCCTGGAAATTCTTGCCTGTTTAGGACTTAAAAATAGAAAAATGTGTGACTAATAAAGGCCGTTTTTGCCTGTTTAAGACTATCGGCCAAAAGCACCCAGTAAAGGGTTAATTCAAGTAAGTGTCTACTGAAGGTCGCCCATGTTAGTGAAGAACCCTAACATACATACATTTTATTTTTACTATTTATTTGTCTATGATCATTTTTGCTGCTCAGCATTCAACAAATCTAAGTAAAAAGAGCTGGATCGATATTGACAAAACTAATATTTGTTTAGCGACAAGAGGCGAAAGTCTACTGACCAGAAGCTTGAGCAGCCAGAAGCGTGACTTGTAGTAGCATGTCTTAAAGGGGTTGATGAGGAAGAGCAGCATGAAGCCATAGAGTACAAGGGGGTTGATTTGCATTGGGAGGTAGAGGTACTCCGAGTAGAGACACGACAGGATGCTGAGACACCATAACACACCGAGGAACCCGGCGATCTGCGAAACAAAAAAGGCCAAACATGATTGCGCCACAATAATAATCTTACAGTAACCGGATATGTTTTGAGTCGGACCTCAAACAGGTGCTGGTGAGAAAGGTTGTTACGAGGATTGATCTCAAAGATGAGCACGTGGTTGACTCCCGCCTGTCTCCAACCGTATGTATTAATGCCCAGCAGGAACAAGAACTGGATCAAGAGAAATCCACCCCGGTAGATCCGCACCAGAGGCCACACGTTCTCATAGCGGATGGAAACTGCGCCTGGAAAACATGCAAAACAATGCGTTAAGGAAGCACCGGAAAATCCTTTAAAGTCTTGGACATAGAACTACAAGATCAGAAAATGCAGTTCATTTTTAGGTGGACAGGAGTTTACCTGTTAGGACAAAGGCGGCAGCCAGAATGATGAAGACGCCACAGTAAAGACCCACACGGAAGGTCGTCCAGGCCAATGCAGGCTAAAGCAGCATAGACAAATATTAGTATCATCATAAAAAAAAAGAAAAAAAAAAATCTGTAAAAATACATTTTTGGCGTCAATTAATACCAACAAGTGCGCCAACAAGTGGCAAAATGTGTTTTATAGACGCTATTGAACGCGAAAAATATTTTTGTTATCGAATAATTATAGACAAAAGCGCAACGACACTTTAATTCAATTCCTCCTTCCAGAAGTCCAATGGGAATTATTGTGGTAGCTCGTTTCAGAATTCAGATTTTCTATTCATTGTCACGAACGGAGAAAAAGGTCTTGGCCAGTATGATTGTGCTGCAATTCTGACCTGAGCGGCCCCCAGCGGAGGAACCCGTAACCTCTTCATCGCCCGTTGACGATCCCCTCCCTCCAGCTCAGTGGTCACCAACGTCTGGATGCACAAACAAGGCATCAAAGATTCCACATGTGTTCCTGCCAGTCAGTCGGCGTGTATATGCACACCTCAGTCTCCGTGATGAGCTGTGTGATCTTCTTGCAGGTGTAGAAGGGAGCCACCTCCACGTGAGCCACACGCCAGTCGGCCCCGCGGGAGGTATCCAGAATCTTGTCATGTTTCTTTAAGATCTTACGGAAACCAGTGAAGTTTAAATTCTGCGAACATCAAAAGAGACGCTTGTGAATATTTGGTGGACCCCTTAAATCAATACCAATCCATTTTTTGACACTGTATTTGATTGGAGATTGAATTGAACAGCAGTCCATGGAACTAACATTGTTTTAGTGCATATTTTGCATTTGACATTTCAAGCCAAATAATCGCTCATAGTTTTTGTGAATCGATTAATCGTTTAAAGAGCGAATGTTGTCCAAATGCTCAAAATTTCAGTGTCTTTATCGGAAATATTCTCATTTTTTTTTCCATACTCTATGAAAGCAGACTGATTTATTATCATAATGAATGAAACTGAAAGTTTACAAGCGTTGAAATAATTTAGCTGATTTTCTGACATCACAAACCAATCAAGGACCCAAATCATAATTGTTTTTGCACTCTTGATGTTTTTTTTTTCCTAATAAAATAAAAATGTGTGACTTGACTAGCGAAATTATGATTATTTTTTTAATATTTCAATTAATGAAATAATTGTTAGTTGCAGCACAACTTTATTTTTGGCTTATCTAGAATGGACTTGCAAACCGGTGACCATACATCAGAAATGTCATTCATTATTTACAATTCATGGTTCCATTCAACTGCAAGACGTCCAAGCTGTGAAGGGGCAAAGCAACCCAAGATGGTCACACTGCCACCAATGTTTTGACTGTTGGCATGGCATTCCCTTTATCTCAAATCCACCCCCAAAAACTTTTGTTTTGTCACTCTGTCCACAGAATATGTTTCTTGGCAAAACCTTGTGGCCAACATCACTTTGACAGGTAAGATTTAAATGATTTCTTGATACAACAAATGAGTCATGGGCATAGTCAGAATCTGAACTGAACAGTTTATTTTTTTTGCCGTTCACGTAGAAGTGCACTGATACCTGGTAGTTCTGCAGCAGGATGAGGCTCAGGTAGAACTCACTAAAGGCAAGCTTCAGATCCTTGATGTTGTGGTGTTTGCAGCGTTCCTCCTGCGACAGGTGGAACACCGTCTTGCGTTTGCGCAGCCCGGGCGGAGCATTACTCTCGCGCTGGGCGTCCAGAGAAGCCTGCAGTTCATTCTGCAAGGTGGCAAAGCGTCTCTGGGCTTCCGCAAGCTTTTCTGCAAAGATCAAACCACAGACCGGTCTCCAGTACTTTGTGGGTTTATTACATATGAAATGTATAAGGCCACTTTGTCAGTCACTATTCTCTGTACTGTACTTTCAGCTTGACATTTAGATAGCAAGATGGTAAAATAAAGCTTCAGCTTGACATTGGTGATCCTGATGTATGAATGAATACTGCTGTTCCATTAAAGCAAAAAAAAAAAAAAAATCTTTTTATACATCCTGTCTGCGTTCAGCCCATCTGTTCCAGGAAGCCTGAGCGTGGAGACTATTAGTCTATTCTGAAGTGATATGTGAGAGGAATCATTATGTGGGTCAGAGATAGGTTACCACATGCAGACGCAGAGATAAACGAGGTGAATCTTACGGGCTCGGGATGATAAATGGAATTGAATGAACTCCCCAATGCATTTCTCCTCATGTAAATCCTCGTGTTGGACTTAAATGACCATTTTTGCATGTCCTCTTGTCATGTAGTTAAATCCTGCAAATAATATACTTCATTTTGCTTAATAATGTGTCATTCTTAAGTTTATGCATTAGTTTACTGTATATTTCATTGGATTATAACTGTTTTAATAGCGCTGTATAGTAACACTGAGTGGCTCGTCTTATAAATTAAATGTATAGTTATTGTTAATATCATTTCTGCTCAGAAAATGGATGGTTGGAATGTATGGAATATTACTTAGGGAAGTTTGATACCACTTTTTCAGATCGATACCAGGACAACTCCTCAACTGTTGAAAAGTCACCAAGCATGGGGGGAGATTTTTTGTTTATCAAAGAAACTTGTGGTAACATTACTATATATCGGTATTAGTAATGACTCAAGCGTTGCATACTTGGGCTGGTATCTATGTGGAAAAAAAGTGGTATTGAATAACCTTGGAGATTTGGATCATTATTGTCATTGGCCTTTCTTTAGTTTTTTTTTTTTTTTTTTTCAAGCTTAATCACAACAACAAATGACATGCTAATGAGAAGCACCAGTGTAGCAATGTTATAACTTTTTTAGGCAATGGGCATTTGAACACAAACGGTGCAGCAACACCTGTAACTATCCAATAGAACCATAGTCATTGGGAAATTATTTTTATCCTTTGTTAAAAAGCACTAATACTTCAGTGGCTTACTGGGTCAGTTGTTAAATTTCATTGAGCTTGTTTGGATTATACAGGACTCAGTTGGCCAAACTGTCCTCACCAGAAAGAGCAACAAAATATCCATTGAATTGCAGCAAAAAATAAATGGTTTAACTCCTTGACATTCTAGTTGAGCTGTTATTGTGTATGACACATGCTGGCACTGTGCATTATCTGATCCTCTTGTCGCACACTCTGCATGTCACGTTACCTGGCTTATGCTCTATTGGGACACTAATATTATGGGATGGGCAGACTCAGCACCAGCATGTGACGGGAGTAAGGGGCGTGAGAAAGTCAAGGCTTTGATCCTGTGATGTGCTGTGGGAAAGCAGAATTCACAACAGCTGACCAGGCAGGGATGGGTTAATGAACCCAAACAGACAGGAGGAGGTTGAGTTCCCTTTCCATAATGGAAATTTCTCAGGGAAGTTTATACAGGTAAGAAAAAAAAAAACAGATGGGATGATTTCAGGGGATTTCCTTTGGCTTTTTCGTTCGGTTATGCATGCTACAGACATAGATTTAAGCACAGCACAGCGCAAAAGCTTAAGAGAGGTCACAACCCCTTTCACAGAGTGCTGTGCAGAGAGGTGCGAATGTTATGTGAAGTCAGCACACAATTTATCTCCATGGCTTCACTGCTGAGACTCACTCCCACCTAACTGGCATCAGATAAAGTAACCCAGCTGACTTTTCAATTTATTTCTTCAGTGCTGAGAGGATGTGGAGAGATGGCTATACTGTGTGGTATGAGGATGCAGACATAAAAGGTCTCAGTATTAATGGGTAAAAGTCAAAAGTTGGAAACATACTAGTAGATCTAAAACAAAATATTCACGTCAGTTTCATGTGTATAATGAGATCCAATACAAGAACTACGTTGATTTAAGTGAAACTAACGATCCACCTATACATTATATTATAATTACAGGTGCAATGATCAATGTATCAATCAATGACTAATTGATTAGCAAACTAAACAGAGGCCTAACCTTATCCAAATGCTCAGAATTTGGAAATATTCTCACATAAAAGAATTTGATCACTTCAGCCTCTATCTCTGGTGTCAACTTTAAACAGTCTCCAAAATTCTCTTGGATTAGTAGTTTCAAAGATATTAGTCACAAATGAACACTGTAGAGCATTAACATCTTCACACTTTTTTTTTCTATATAAGACATTCTGTGATGGTCAGGTGGAAGAGTTCCAGAAATGTAATGAAACTAACACAGAATGATGTTTTGTAGAAGAAAATGTTCATAAAAATATAAACAATCAAATATAAAGCAGTAAAACAAATCAAATTATTTAAAAGACGGAATCCAAATTAAAATTAATAAACTAACTAGTAATGTTAAATTACAAGTAGCTTTCTTTTCAATTATCTATTTGATTTGATTTGATTTTTTTAGTAAAAAAGAAAAGATATCACATCTTAACATTTCTAGTGGATGATGCTACCAATGATGAATACCAGCACATCATTTATTAGAGTAGAGGCTACTAATTGAGGAAAAAAATATAGGTAGACAGATGGTTGCTTATATTTACCTGAATAAAAAGTGTTGATTTTCAACAGTTCCTTTTCACAGGTCTGGAAAAACCGCTCTTCAAATTTAGCATAGTATCTCTTCACGGTGTCCTCATCTGTGACTGAAAGGCAAAAAAATGCACGTCAGTTCATGCCTTATACACTCACAAATCGTGAGAAGTCGATTTAAAAATAAATTACAGCAAGGATTACCAAACAAAATTGTAAGAACAATCTGCTATAAAAATATACATTTGCAAATTTGCCCCATTCAGAATGTTAAATAACAACTCTTAG
This sequence comes from Hippichthys cyanospilos, assembly GCF_059441005.1. Classification (NCBI taxonomy): domain Eukaryota; kingdom Metazoa; phylum Chordata; class Actinopteri; order Syngnathiformes; family Syngnathidae; genus Hippichthys; species Hippichthys cyanospilos. Next base: position 8,578,729 of record NC_142378.1, on the reverse strand, counting down.
GCAATGTTTTTATTCTCCTCTAATTCACTTATCAACCAAAATAATGTATAAAAAGCACATTCAAGAAGCATGTTTAAAATAAAGGCAGGATTGAAATGTACTCCACAGGAAAAGCTTTGCGCAGGATAAAATAGCAGCAGCATAAGAGCTGATGGTAATGTCACCTCATAAACACTAACCTCATAAACATCAGCTATAATGGAAAGACTGTTCCAAAGAATGTATTTCCATTCTGCAAAGTAATAAGAAAGACATGCCTCCGGCAGTCTGTCAATATCCCCTGCATGCACATATACAACTGGCACGCCAAGCCTGATGAAAACGTATAAAACATTAAACAACATCCTGAAAGTCCAGAGGTTTTACAAGAAGAAAAAAATGATGAGATCCTGCCTTCAATCCTGTAAAGTAAACAAGAAGCTGCAGGAGCAAATACTCCATCGCAGAAGGGCAAATCTAATAGGTTAAGGAAAAAGGGAAGTTCACACAGCAGCTGTAATACAAATTAACCTTTCACCTCAAATGAGTTGTATTCTTGGAGTGAGAAAGCAGCACCATTCTAACAAGATCATTAGTTTAATGAGAATAGTTGTGCAGTTGTAAAATAGAGACAGGGAGCTAGCGATATAATTGTAAATAGCTGATGATGGTCTATGACGGAAAGAAGCTACTTTTAACAGAGGGTCGAAACAATTCATCAAATATCCTGAATAATTCAGAATTTATAAGGGGAAAAAAAACACAATTACTCTCAATACACAAACTGGCTAACACTTAGCAAATGAACAGTCAGCGGCAAACTTGAGCCCACAATAGCAAACTCTTTTTACAAGTCGAATTAACTGACTCCCACATCCCTCACTAGCTCACATCCCCACTTCCTTAAAGCCACAAACACTCAAATAAACAGATAGTACAGTATATTGTGTGGAAGTTAGGGATAGCACCTTCACGTAAACAGGAATAATAACCACACCTTGCATGCTCTTTTTATTGTCTAATAATGCAACATGATGGGACAGATGGCAAATAACCATAAAAAAAAATACCAGCAGAGAAGAGTGCATAGCAAATGTGTTGATAGGGACGATTAGCGAGACTATAAAAATTTACAGAACCAAAATATGAGAAACATCTCTCAATATCAAAACTGCTAACGAGCCTTATGACAGAATAGACATTAATGCTAAATTATGAGATCTCTGACAGTGTGAATAAAGTTGACCATTATTATAGTGAGAGCGTCTCTAACAATGTGAGGCTCAGGCACTAAAAAGCTCGTCAACAACTCCACTCACTGACCTTTGGGCCAGTTGACGCGCTTGTAGAATTAGTAAGTAGCTGACGGAGTCAATATGCAATAACAGAGTGACTAATGGGCCAGCTTGCTATTTTGTATTGAAAAGGTTTGAACGATGGTTGCTGCTGTTAATTGGCACAAAGGAGGAATCTCTGATAAGTGTTCATATTCACAGGGATTTTTAAAAAGTAGGACAGCAGGAAATGGCTAAATATTGAGTTTTAAATGATATGAAGTAGTCCCTTGCAATGTGATGCTAACCCATTCATTCATTTAGTTTCTATATCACTTGCCCTGCTCATTATCGTCAACGTTTCCTCCTGAAAAGCCTGATGGTCAGGGACGAACTGGGAAAATATTTGTCGATTGCGGGGGACATCCATCGTTCACCGACGTGGCAAATGAATGTGCAAGGCCAGCAGCTATTATAACTCACGGAGTCATTTTATTTAAATAACTTGATTTCATTTAGATTAGATTGCTTATAACATCTTAATTTTGCATTTGTTGAAAAAAAGTGTAAAGTAGCAGTTGATTTGACATGAACCTGGCTTCCTAGAACCCATTTGTAAGTAAATTTAGACTATAATTGATATATCTGTGTTAGGGACGCAAAATACATGTCAAGTAAATTTAGACTATAATTGATATATCTGTGTTAGGGACGCAAAATACCTGAAACATTTCAAAGTATGGGAAGTAAGAAGGAATTTATAGGAATAAAAAATCAATTTACATGTTAAATTTGTTAATCTTCTTATATATAAATTCCTGTTCAAGGCCAAAATTTAAAAATTCCCCGAAATTTTGCAACCCTGTGTGGTGTGAAATTTCTTTCATGTCTATGGGGGGTCTTGACGTTTGGGGAAGATTGCTTTCGATCAACCTTCAGAGCCGGTGAATTGATTTCTAAGAAAAGGCCAAGTGGCCGTGGCCCCTACTGAACACACGACCTGACATTTATTGGCAGAATGTTACAGTCAGGACACAATATTATTTTATTTTCTGGATGAGAGGAAGAGGAAACCAGAAACAGTAAACTGCATTTCCTGGATCAGTTATGGAAGAATTCATACATTTCCAACCACCTTCCCACATGAAGGCTATGTAAGTGTGAGCGAGGAAATTGAGGATGAAAGCTTCATCTCTCTGTTCTTCTGCTGACCTCAGGACACACAGTGCGCACAGGTGTGTGTGTGTGTGTGTAGATTTCCCTTGAAAGAACAAAGGCGACCGTCATCTTTGAATCGGCGCACGGGCCCCCGTTATGGTCTCGCTATGGTCTCCTCAGCTGCTGCGTGAGCACGCATGAACATCCGTTCATTACTTGGTCTCAGCTCAGTTCCCGTAAATCCAATGAAATCCAATCACCAAAAGTTTTAAAATTCATGCAGTGATTACCGCGCATGGCGCATCTTTAATTGAATCAACTGAGTGTTTCGTGTAAATGTCACAGCTACTATTTCGGCTGCACACCATGGCTCCTTATTAGCACTCATCTGGCTGGATGAGATTTAGTTCCATGTGCAACACCGAAGGGAGGTCGCCAGTTTGAATGTTACTTAATTTCTTTGGAACCGAATATTATGAAATCTGATAGGAACCAAAAATTACAAAGCAATCTAATCACCAGATATATGAAAGATGCATTCTCGTTCTCATTACATTGGAATGCAGTCATAAGTAAATTCATTTTCGCAGGCTGAATGAATGAAATGTTGAATTAAAAGAGTGACGCATGCAGTATATAAAACAGATTCATAAATACTATAGTTTATGTGCTTATTAAAAGTCTGAACATTGCATCTTGATTAATATTGTGTTTTTGGAATATGAACTAAACAACAAAATGTGCCTGTGCCTGTTTTTGTTCAATTATTTTTCTCTTCAGTTATGTAACATGAACAAAATCACATACAATGCAGATTCCGCTTAATTTGTATGTTGCAAAGAAATTATTAATCTGAATGAGAATGAAGACGAAAATATCTCAATTTTGCAAATACTGTAGTAAAGGTTTTTAGCAATTTGTATGGAATGGAATGCCTTGGTATTTGTTTCCTAGTGTGCATGGACATGTGACGGTGTTGGTGTGTGTGCGTATGTATGTGATGATGATGAAGAGTCTCAGAGGGGAACTATAATGGTTCTGTCCCTCAAAGGCTTTATTGTGACATATATCTTTGCCTGCTTGCTGTGTGTACTGTGGTGACAATTTAAACTCACACACTCCATCTGACGGCCGTCATCATGTTTTCTTCATATATTACTGCCTGTGCTCTGACCTGTGTTCACGTGTGTTTTTGTGATGACCCTAAATTTGGATCAACTAAATCCCAAGATTACCTTCAGCATATTTATTTACACTAACACTTTTTAGGGTCAAATTCTGTGAGTCAACTTTGACTTATTTTTTTTACTGTATTTAAGTACAAGGGTATTTCAGGTGCATTAGAATTCAAGACATTATTATATATTATTATATTATATATATATATATATATATATATATATATATATATATATATATATATATATATATATATATATATATATATATTATTATATTATTTCAGATCAGTGATTATCAGTGTATTAAGCATTCTTTTATCAATGTTTGTATTCTTTGTAATTGGCAAGTCAAGTGTAAGAGCATAAAAAGAAATGTAATACAGCTTGCAGGCAGATGCAGCACATAAACACAAAGAATTGAACAGAAAAAAACAACTCTTGACTTGACCTCCAGTATTCCCAAAGCGAGCCAGTTGTAGACGGCACTGGCCTCCCTCTCCACTCCCTCCCTCGCTCACCCCGTCTTCTGTAGATTGTATAAATAAATGATGAGACAGCTTCTCCTGAACCAAACCACCCCCCACTACACCCTCAAAAAATACACACTTTATCCCCAGGTTCTTATATTTCCATACAGGAATTCTGTCACATGACCCCATCTCTCTTGCAAATAAATCCTTCATGTAACTGCTATGACCTCCCCAGTAAAATGATTTCCGAACATTCTGGAAAATAAACAAATTAGAATTTAAATTAGAATGGATTTCTTCCACTTAACTTGCCATTATTTATTTGTCATTTATAGGCACTTGATCATGTTTGCACACTTCTAATTCTCAATTGGTTCCATGAGCATTCAATATAGATTAGGATTCACATATTTGGATTCAACTGACTTATACAAATGTTGTATTTAGTATAAGGGTTCGGTCAATTAAATACCATTTATCAATTTGTGGTGGGTGGAAAAATGGCATTTATATATCTCAGTCCTGCAAAATGAAATGACGTGCTTGCAGACACTTACAAATTGTATATCTCACCTCCATTTACTGCACTTTATGGCATCTCACTATGTCATGAGGGCAATACTACCGTCGCCAAGGAGGCCATTCCATTATCATTGCCGTGCCAAATCTCGATCCTCCCTGCACACGCACAAGCAAAAGATAAACTGTGCTGCAAGAAAAAGCAGGACTGACTTATCTCTAGTCTAATATTAACCTACTGAGTGCATAATATATCAAAATATATTTAACTTAGCTTCCTCCACTGTCGGGCACTAAAGAAGAAACAAACCCACCACCACATAAAACTCACACTCCCACACCCTTGTTCTTTTGTCTCATTTTTTTTTTTTTAACCACCAACTCCCGTTCGGCCCTGCAGCCACAATTAAATCTTCCAATCACGTCTGCGATGCAGGCCGGGGGAGCATTAGAAATGCACACTCACAAGAGGACAGGCAAGACCGCAGGCAGGCTCGGGAGCCGCGTCCCCCCGGTTCTTCTTATAGTGTACTCTTTATAGCTGCAGACTGCAAGCTCAGCAGGCCCCAAATATCAACCGGCAAAGTAAAGTGCAAACAACATCACATGCTCGCCGCACTGTGAGACTATTGAGCTCATAGCTGCATGTCTGGTGTATGTGGGAATGTGATACAGGTGGTGCATTAGCATATGTGTGCAATAATCCACTTACTTTAGGTGCCCGTCCTCAATGGAGTCACACACCAAATGAAAAAAAAGTGCACAAAAATTCTAAGAAAGAACTTTTGTTGGTGTTTTATTGTCACAGCTTAATGGGCTAAATGACAACGTTGTTTTCAACAAAACGTTTCATCTCATTTATAGTATACATGCCATTTATACATGAAAACATACACAATTAGGCAATACAAATAATTGATTAATACTTAATTCATGATAGACGTAAAGAAATTATTGTTGGGTGTCAGGACATAAGCCAGGTTTCTAGGATCTTGTTATAAAGCTGTCTTTTGTCCTTTGCCTTTTCGGTGTAAAGTCTAAATAAGCATTTTTTTCTGCTGACATGCAATAATCGTTCACAAACACAACAGACATGGATGCATGACCTAATAATGTACACTTGATGAGAGCAGAAAGTCAGCAGGTTTACTGGAGAGCTGTTTGACATGTAGACAAAGCTTTTGATAAGGTTAAACTAAGATAAAACTAAAATGTAGATAAATATATGAAGAAATGCTGGCCTGGACTTTAATCATATTTCTCTTTTGTCTACTGCATTCATGCTGATTACTTTTGGACCAAACTTTTGTTCAGCCCTTTTTAAAAGGAAATAAACTCAAATAAAGTGCAACATGAGGAGCTGAATTTGGAACCAGAACCAAATGGGAAAGAGTGGAAAAGTAGATTTTTTTAAAAACACAAAAATCCAATCTAGCCAGAGTTCGCACCACAAACTAGACTCAGAAACAAGACTTCGAAATTGGCCTAAAAGACTCCAAATGTAGCCTTGGAAACTAGACTCGGAAAGGAACTAGAGACCCTGAGAGCTGTGCCACAACAAATGTGTACTGTTGCAATCTCAGGACCAATTTTCCTAGTTCAACTAGTCTTTTAATGTGATATTTAAAGCCAATATCACATTCCCTCACAAGGCTGCATGGCTTGGATAAAACAGACTAAATCCCTGTGACGGCAGCCAAATAAATAATGGAAGATAAGCATCAATGTCACAGTGAGCGAGTTCAGGAATTACACAGATAGGCTACCCCATTGAACATTCGTTGAAGAAAATCCAATCTCAAACGGACCAACCCTGATTTTAGGAAAGGCATATCCGCCACTGCCAATCTTTATGTGTATGAACACTCACCGGCCACTTCATGAGGTACATCTAAAAAGTCTTATTCCTATTATCTGTACAGAGATTAAAATCAATAAATAAATGGAAAAAAAAGAAGAGAAAGATTCTCTGTCGGAACAATGAGTTTGCATTCCACACTTATTTGCCCAAGTATCTGTGCAGTATATTTGCAAGTCTCCTACTTGATATAAGTGCATGCGACAATATGGCGAAACAGACCTCAGGAGGCCGCATAGCAGGTTGTTCTCAGCTAATTACGCATTGGTTCACCGGGCTGGAAAAATGATGCTTATAGGAAAGGAAATCAAATTACTTAATTAGTAGAAATTTACAGGAAGAAATAACGCTGACCTGGAAGATGGAGAGGGAGGAGAGTCAGTCACAGAGGTCATTTTCAAGGAGGGTGTGAATTCACAGGCATTTCACTGAGTCTCCAGCGATATTTTAGACTCTAAAAGATACATCTTTTTACTCAGTGGTACAATAACTTACATTTTATTAATTGTTCGAAATATAAGCTGATTTTTATTTCAGAATCACGAGCAAAGATTTGCATTATGAGGGATCATTCATGGCAGTAACATTTACAACAAATAGGCATGAAATGCAAACTTCAAGCTGTTTATTTTTACGTTTGAACATTAAATGAGAATAACAGCTTGTGTATTTAACCAAACTGTATAACTTTTGTGCAGACATGAGCTTAATATTAACACACAAGACAAAATGGCGTCAACTGGCTGATGAAACTAGCATGAGCTTAGACGTTGTGGTAGTTATTACTCTGAACACAAATACATGTAGAAAGACACTACAACAAGACACATTCTGTATATTATTTATCCTCTGCGTAGAACGACAAATATTCTTGCTGCAATATACTTAATTGTGAAAACTTCTTTATGAGGATCAGTTTAGACAGAATCCATTAAAGAGTTTTTTTCTCATTAACCGTGGTGGTCTATATGGTCACGCCTCATTAAGACTGCAATAATGTTTATGTTCTGCTCTCTCCACAAACATAATAATGTCCACCTTGTCTGCGGCGAGTGCATACGGGGCGCTTCATGTCTCATTTAATCGTCAACCTACACTGTCATCCTTTGTCCTGCTTTTTGTCACACACAATCCATGTTATCCACCTCTTCCTCTTTTCACTCTATCTTCATCGCTCAACTGTCCTGGTCTTTCTGCTCCAGCGGGGTTGTTAAAATGAGCCACACGCGACCAAGTGGAAGTGATGAGGGGGCTTTGCTGGACCCGCTGCATTCATACGGAAAATAACAGGAGCCTGTCGGCGATGAGAGGCCGCAGATGAAGTCGTCAAGGTCACCTGACTCTAGTTCACTTTGCATTGCACATCTACATACTGTGGCAACACTCATTCCACACGTATAATCTCATCCGATCAAATACTGCTGTATTAAAAATGATCTTTTTGAAGGATTTGCACAAATTTTAAGGAAAATAATCATGCTTATTTTATGCCTTGGTAATTTGGGGGAAAGCCTCTGCTCTGAATAAAGGCATAGAAATTAAAACATCTTTTTATTCATCGAATAATTACCAAAATAATCAATAAGAATTAATCAGGAATATAATTGTTGGTTGCGGCCCTACTTGTAAATTAACAAGAAATTAGTTACTTCAATTCAAACCATGTGTAGCAACAGACTTAAACACTCTAGAAATAAAGAGATTTTAGGCAAATATTTCCCCATTTGGTATATGAAATGTTAAAACCACAGTAGTGATTTTTGCTGCCTGAAATGCCATATTCAAGGAAGCATGTTTTGTTTTAAAGTGATCAGTAGGAACAACAACTGTAATTTCTCATTTACGTCTATTGAACTGCCTTAGGGATGTAATCCAGCAGGTTTCGCTAGCCTATGTGGTAGCCACTAACTTTTAAGTCTGCGCCAATCACTGGCAAAATGCACTGTATAATAGAATGTAAGCGTAATTAATGTGATTTTATTGAGGATTTGTCATTAGCATTTAAACTTTATTTCAGGACAATGTAGTGTTGTTGATGCCAATGAGGAGTGAGGTGAGCTGTTATGTAGCGACATGCTGCCAGGTTCTACTTCAAAATAAATGAGAAATCGGGGCATTAATGTCCATTTGTGATTTGTTTATTTTGAAGTTGGCTTTTACACCCTGTGGATGGTCTGTAACTGCCATGCTTAGCATCAACACTTGTTGCTGCTGTCAGCTTGATTTGTCCTTGACAGTGTACACTAAATAAACGTGTACCCAAGGCAGGAAAAAAAAAATGCTTGTGGTACTCAAATTACTTGAGAACTTGTTTTGCCTTCAGTTGAAACTATTTTCAATAAGATGCAGTGCAGTCCAACATCATCACAACATACGTAGCTATTGCATACTTAAAACTGGGGCTTTTGCAATTTTACCCTTCACATTTAACAGAACTTTTTCAGTGATTTACAAGCTTGTACTTGCACTATGCGCCATTAAAAAAATGTGTGAACAAGTATACAAATGACAAGGCTGTGCTGTTGATTGCACAGCCTTGCATCATTTCTTTTTGCTCGGATCATAAATATGAATGACGAAAACACACCACTGTTGGTATGATATGAAAGATGTTCGAACAAAGGATAGTTAGTGGGCATAGCATTCAGATTTTGTGTGGGCTTTTTGAAAAGATCTCACAAACTTGATGAATGGAAAAAGGATATTAACCATCTCAGAAATAAGGTGCCATTAGATACTGGAGTAGACTTAATGAAAAGGTTTCTCTCTACGAGTACAAAATCTAATAGAGAACGAATGAATGTGATAAAATCTTAATACAAAAGAAGCAAACGGTGTAGGAAAAATGCGTCCTCGCTGACCTTTGGAAGGAAATGAATATTTAAGGGTAATACATGTGAACACGGTTCGACTATTGTGGAGGAAAATTGGTTCTTCAAAAAAGAGAAAAATCACAAATGCACCTTGCTGTTTTTTGACGGCTATAATAACAGACAACCACCTGGTAGGAGGAAAATTGCTCCGCTCCATTTTCTGCAAAAACGATCGTGTATCTGCGAGAGTGCACTGAAACACATGCATGTTTGAGTGAAATGTGTGTGAGTGTCCCTTCCTCTTTTTAACGGGCTGCTTGGCCGCGAGTGACATTGTCATTATCGACACCCACCACCCCCCTCGTTCGCCTGAATCCCGTAGCCATTAGCAACCAACTACGGGAGTTGGCCTGGCCACTGCGGCAGCCAATCGCCGTCACATCGCTGCGTGGCTGTGTGCTCGCATGGCAATGAGCAGGTGTTCCCGCGTCTGGACACGACACTTTGATAAAAAAACATGATTGAATGTGTTTGTGCTGATTATCGCATCAGATGCAGCTTCAATGATAAAAGGTTGTGAGATTCAATCAAATTGCGGTAGTGACAAAACAACAGCGTGAAACGTGACACTTGTAATATCAGACATGCTGAACACAAAACTGCAGGCCGGAAGAAAGCGGTCAGCGTGGAGTAATCAATAGCCGTTGATTAAGCTTGCTCAACATATTGCATTCCGTGTGCCTGCGAATCAATAGTTAGCTTTCTGATTGGGCCTGCGTGTGTGTGTGTGTGCTTCGTGTATGTGAAAATCACAAAGAAGTGGAAGAAAAGAGCCGTCGACAGCACTCGAATGTCAAATGCCCCTTTAAAATCACTACAGTGACCGACTACTGGCAACTAATAATGTTGCAATTGTGTTTGTCACCCTCCAATCTTTTTAAAATCGATTATCCTTTGGAATATTCCATTAAGTAACCAACCCTCCATTTTCTATTTTTAATAATATACTAATATTGACCGTGACTTGGAGTGGGTATAACTATTCATTATTTTTTATCTTCTATAGATATAGAGTTTTAGCCACAAGCAAAATTTACTGTTGCTAAACGTTTAGCAATCACAATTAGCAAGAGTGTGCGAACAATTTCCCTTTTTGGTCAACAAACACCAACTACAATTTAGTTCATATTCATAATATTATTTGTGCATTACACATCTAATAGTGTCCTCAAAGTCATTTACAGATGCTTTTTCAACAATATTCCATGAGAGTGCAGCTGCTTTCTCTGTGGCTGTCATCAGCAAGAAAGGTCCGTGTAGACCAGTGGTGCAAACATGGCTCTGGCAGACAGATATTTTCTGTCGACATATTTTTAAGTTGAATTACCCAACTTGGTCAACCTTATTCCCAGCCCTAGCTGCAATTAATGATTAGTTTAATAATTAATATTGATTGATCAATAAATTGAAATGAAAAATATTTTCATCCCTTTATTTAAAAACACTACAAGTTCTCAATTGACTGAGTACAAATTAAAAATGAGTATTTATTAGATTATTAATTTACTGGTTTGGTCCATTTTATCAATATTGTCAAAAATGTTATTGTTTTCCAAAAGTAAAAGCAGATGTTTTTACATTTATATTTTTCATTTTCTTTTGTATTGTGTTTATATGTACTGTTTATATGTTCAGATCAAATCAATTCAAATGTTTGTAAATACTGTATCTTATTTTGATTTCACACAATTATCAGAAAGAGGATTAAAAAGATCTTCATACATTTATTGTCGAAAGGCTGAAATTCTACAGATTTGGACAATTTTATCCTCTAAATGATTAATCAATCCATCAAAAACAATGATGTTCTATTTGTAATATTGACCTGTTACATAAATAGGGCAACACTCTTGTTGCTCGGTGGCACAGAAACACGAAAATCCTTTTACACTGAATGCCCCACTGGGATTGAGTGTGTGAGTGTAGCCTAAAATCTCTGGATCAGGTTATGAAAAAATGTCATTGGGAAAGAATCTGACAACTAACAAATGTTGTGTAGTAGCATCACAACGAGAAATAATCTACTTCCTGAGATTAATAATGATCTCTGGAGGAGCACTCTTTTGCTGCAGGTGTGTGTGTATAGTGGCGGACAAATAGCACTTACTGTGAAACCTCAATTATGCTAATAAGGCATTTACCGTGAGTCCACAGGAGCTCGGCGTGATTGTGTCCATATGCATTTAAGAACACCTACGCAAAGTGAGCATGTCTTGTGTCTATGCGTGTGTGTGTAATAAATCACATGTAGCTAGATTACGGGCAAGTGGGTGAATTTAATCAGGTCCATAATAAAAGCTCGTCAGGCTGATGGACAAATGTCCCACGGGAGTCAGACCCCTCAAAGCAGCACGGTCCGGGACAACCTGTCACGTAATGCATCCACCCCCCCACCTCATTCCAATCGTATCTCATCTGTCATCAATGGCTGAAACCTTCTACTAATCCCCTCTGGTGTCCCAATGATGAGAAGAATCTACACATGGTGACTCTTGGCGGACACAGGGAGCCCTCATGTCACCTGACATCCAGACTACTTGGGCTCGGAGGGCACTTTGGGGCTGAACAACAGATGATGGATGTGACAAACAGGACCCTTCTGGCGGCTTTTATAACTGCCGCAAAGCTGATGCGTTATTCATTAGAATAAGCTGGAAATGCCCTTTACGGACCCTAAATTGTCACAGACCTGAGCTCCATACAAACGACTTTATTGTGATGGATGGGGCAACACCGGCTCAACCCGTCAACAGGTATAAGCCCCAAGAGAGAATTGCACACCAGTATGCATGGTAGTGTGAGTTAATGCATTATAAAAGAGTATTTATATACAGTTATTCCCAAATTATAAGCATACATGCTGTCACTAGAGTAAAGGTCCGTAAACGTATCTTTTGATTCATGGTGTGCATGGAGCCAGTCGTCTCATCATACATTTCAATGTTGTTTTTTTTTAATTACGATCTGTGTCAAACAGATTTCTGTCTTCATCTGAACTATACAGGTTATGATTCACATGACTGTTGAAAATAACATTAAAATATACAGCAAGTGGAAGAGTTAAGGCTGGGCAATAAACCAAACCAATTCTATTCATTTGCCATTTTAAAATTGTGAGAATTAGCTAATTAAAAAAATAATCAAGATTTTAGTTACTGCCCATATCACCCAGCTTCATTTTACCATAGATAGTAAGGATGGGTAGGTATCATGAAGAGTTTAATAATACTACTTCTGATGATGATACTGCTTATCGATTCGATACTTTAAAAGCAATCTTATTGGACCTCACTAATAATACTAGGTTTTAATAAATGAATTAACTTGGCTTGCAATGACAATTACATTAACGTAAAAATAAGTGAATAAAAACTTTGATTTACAGAAAAGGAAATGTTGAATCAAATCATTATTATAGTGTTAAACATTACCTAAAAATTAATGTATAGCATGTGTCAAAAAACACGTTTGTGAGTTGAGGTACTGATGTCACGGGTTGTGATTGCTGTTATTACCCATGCGATGAGTTTAAATTGTCGAAACTCTTGCGATTTATCAGCCCCAACATACGGTTAAAAAAAACTTTGCAAAACCTAACAAACAATAAGTAGATTAAAATAGTCAAAATTCCAAGGTCCCCCTATCTTTCAGGAAAACATACGGAGATGGCCACCCGGAAACATACTGCAAGCATAGCCTTAATATTTTGCCCTTTAAAACAAGAATTACAACCTCCACCAAGGCTGACAGGGAAGGTTATGTTTGTACTTGCCATATCAACACGTCGAATCTTCTGACTCATCGTTGTGATCACCATCAAGGCAGACTTGCTTGTCGTTAAATATTTCACTGTTGTCATTTTAAGTATATTTTTGGGGGTCTTGTAAGGAACTTCCTTTTGGTTGCTCCAGTATGCAGTAACACGCCAGTTAACTTAATTGCTGATTTTAAACATAAAATTTAACTTTTTGCAATGCATTTGAATGAGTTAATTGACTAGCAACGCTTAATTGACCGTCAAAATGAAGCAAAACTTATTTTTAATCATCGATTAAGCGGCTGTAGAAAATTGATGGATAATCACTTTTTTAGTCCTTTAAGAAAACAGACTGTGTTGAATCCAAATATGATCTTCACGAAAATCGGTCTTTACTTTTGGTCTTTACTGGTGCATTTGCTGTTAAACGTTGTGGCAATCTGATTTATATTGTGTTTATCTGGCCAGTAGCAGAGCTAATAGCAGCCTAGGGGCTTGGGTCTATTAATGTTTCACTTAGGAAAGGTAATGTGAAGTCACATGGTCATTTCTGGGGCACCCTTGTAATGTTTTACTTAAGTGTGCCACCAGGAAAGAGCTTGTAAACCTGTTGGTGTACAAGATGCTTCATCCCACAAGTCTCACTTGGGGGCAAAACCACCAGCTCATCAGTCTGAATTTAAGTAAACACAAAGAAAGTTATTCTTGTGAACGTTCTGGGGCCAACTAAGTCGCTCTTAAAAGTCATCTGGCTGAGCAAACAGAGGGCAGTGACGGTGCAAAATTCCTGTGTTGGCAATCAGGCTTAGGTAAGAGTGATTACAGCTGAATGGACTGTGGCCTGAAGGCCTGCTAGAGGTGGACAGCAGCCAGAAAGCAGCAAAGAAAAACAGGGTTTGTATACCTTACTGGGGGAGTTACTTCAGGAACTTTCAGATTCACTTTGAGGCAAATCCAGTGCTTTTTTTTTCCTGTGGTAAAATAGAATTATTGGAAAACTGATTGATGTTTAAAGAGATGTTTGGATGCTGACAGAGGAAGGAATAAGAAAAAGTATGTTGGTTCAAACTCTGTCCCTAAGTAAATAAACCTAATTCCTCCGTCATCATCTATTGTGCATTAAAAACACAACCAAATTTCTTGACAATAATGCAGCCTTACAAGTCTTTGTACGCTAATTAATATTGTGTGTTTGGAATATGAAAAGAGCGGCAAACCTTCTTTGGGATTTATTGACTTCAAAGTATCAATTCTACATGAGAAATACTGTATTTGTCAAATTAATCGTAGCCTAACTGTTAACATTTTACGGCAGAAAATGGTTATTATTAAATGGTTATTATTAAAATGGTTATTGGTTATTGATCAATTACCTGAGCCTTTGCACATGCGACGATATTCTCAATTGTGAGCAAGTGGTCAAATGTGTTCTTAAAAGTATTCCTTGTACAGTATGTAGATGAAAAATAATGTAGCCAGGAAAATATTGATAAAATAATAACTTCTACAGCTGTGTGTGTGTGCGAGCGTGTGTCTGACCACACACTATTTGTCATGGGCAGAATTCTCATTCTATAGCCTGGGATACGGCTGAATCAGTCCAGACTTTCATTGTGTCCTGTACAGAATGGCACTGAGGGATCTCTCTGTTATTTCTCATCTCATCAAAAGAGCAAAGTTCACCTTTTCATTACAGCAGCATTATGTTGAATTTTGTTCGGTTTTGAGTCTGAGAGACTTGGTGAGTGAGTTTCAATGGAAGACGGCTAAATTATAGATATTTCCAGACAACAGATCATGTGCACACACAACATACAAACACACACAGCTCTTCTTCACAACTGTTTGTCCAAACTTCATAATTTAGAGACGCTTTATGCAATATTCATGTCAATTTCATGCATCCATAATTTTACAGAGCTCACACACAAGACCAAACAATCTTGGGGGTAAAAACAAGAAGGTCAGAGAGCAAAGTTATAATGGCATATCAGTTGTAGGTTTCTGGCAAGCTATGCATGATTCTTCTCAACCAGGCATCCCACAAAATATTTCCTGAAAACAAAAACAAAAAAACACTCTGTATGCACTTAAATTAATTAAGATGTTCAACGATCATTTGACAAATAATCGACTACAAAATGTTTTAGTGTGTCACTGCGTCTGATCAAGCACCTCATTTCACGCCACAGAAATGAAACTAAGTGTACTGCGAATAAATGTAGTGCAAAACCTTATTATTCTAGAAGCACCTTATCTGAATCCTCATTAACTTATTAACCTATTTGTGTATATTTTGCTCATCCCAAGAACACTGAAGCAAACGTCCAGCAAGTTAAGTGCTGCTCACCCCAAGGATCTTAGTTTATAAGCTACTACTTTGGAGAGGAGAGATAAGAATATTACTACTGTATCAAAGTTAAAATTTTACATCAATTTACACATTCTATATAAAAAAGATTTGTCTTTATAGTCCTTCTGTTTTAATCGACAAGACGTCCCAAAAACCAGTAGTTTCTTTTTTGAATGTAGTTTCAAGAGTCATTGGGACAGATGTGAGGCCATCAGCATTTAACGTGTTTTGCAAGCACATTAAATACATTTGATCAGCATTGCAAAATTGCTGCCTAGCAAGAAATATTCCTGCCCATGAGTGCAATTCAGCGGCTGATTCAGATGCTTTGTTTTTAAGGGAGATACAACACTAAGTACAATTAATGTTAGTTTCCTGAAACTGCATGTGCAAACCATGAAGTGGAAGGTCTGCAACAACCACCAGTGATGTGGTGAAACAGCAAAGACTTAGAGGCAACACTGTTCCAATGTCAAACTAAACTAAACTTCATAAACTTGTAAGTCAAGGTAGCAATTTAAGTTTGCTTCTCCTGTCTGACTTATCAGAACAACATTTATGGTGGTATCTGTGGGATTTTTTTTTTTTAGCAACTATGAAAAGTAGCTCATGTGTCATCATCTGTTTTATTTCTGGTCATCTTCTGAAAAGTTATGTCATGAATAACAACGCGCATCCATATGAAAATTTAAAAAAAATGCATACATTTCGCTTCAGGCACTTTAATGCACTTGGTTATTTTTTTTCCTGTTTTAGACAGAGCTGTAACTCGCATAAACAACTGTGAAAAAATAAATAAGTTATTGATAGTTTGTTTATATTGCTTTTTTCTTTTGTTAATATTAAAAATGATACAGATTTAGGTATACTTACACACTTTTTATGGATAATAATCTTATTTATAGTAAGAAGTTGGGTAGGGGGCAAAAAGTTCTCTTTCCTGGGGGGGGGCTTGGCAAAATATAATTGAGAAGCACTGGCTTAGTCGAACTTTGTTCCACAAGAGGCCATTGCGCACAATAGCTAGTGCCTCAGAAGTGGAAAAAAAATTTGAATGGAAACACCTACATGTTGAAACTGTACTTGATCGAAATATTACTTTTGTTGAAAAGCTGTAATGGAAACGCAGCTACCATGATGCAATTTAGCCATAATTTGTTTCATGTTCAAACTAATTTGCTCTTAATTTGGGAAAAAGAATCATTCAATTAGATTTGCTGATATCTGCAGAGAATGTTAAAATCTGTCATACGTCCTAATGTGCCTTCACATATCCCTCATTTGAGAACCACTGCTTTATAGAATTGCGATAACTGGAGCAGGAGTGTTTATTCTAGGAAAAAAAAACACTTTGCTTAGACATGATTTACATAATTGCAGCACTTATCATGCCATTACTGGGAATCGGAGCAGTGCCACACCCAGTGAGGGAATAGTCAGTCGTCAAGGTAACCGAGCGAGGGTTTAGCGGGTACGTGTCACCGGCCTTGAGAGACAATCATGGTGAGAAGAATGGGTGGAGGCTGCGGAGGAGTAGTGAAAGGGCTGATGGGAAATCATTCTGATTAGTTTGGTACAAAGTGAAGGACGGCTGGATTCACATGAATTCACTGCACACTCTCGACTAACCACAGGTTAAAAGTAAAGGATGGTATATAGGTGCATTTAAACATAGTCCAATTGTGGTGGATCACGTTTGTTTACGCTCTGTTGGCTACTCAACTGACCACTGAGGCAATCAAGTTTAACTGCTTAATCTATTTGTGCTTCCATAGGACATTAGAAATCTTGCTTTGATTATAGTTCGAGCAGTTTTTCCCCATTTTCTTTTCCTTATTTAAAAATCAACATATACTATCCTCTCACAACAAACAACCCTGGGAAAAATACCCCACCAAGTACTAATAACTACAATGTTGCTTACAAAAAGTAAAAACAAAAAAAATGCATATACATTATTACAATGCAAATGTATTCACAGAAAAAAACACTTAGAACAAGCCAGAGCACTTGCCGCCCGTCACTTTGCCAAGGCCACTGAAAAATGGCAGTATCCACGGCAACCAGCTAGCATCAGCATCTATTTCTAACCTCCATTAACCAGTCACAAGCATCGTCTCCTACTTTCACTCAAGATTTTTCATTGCAGTGACCTTTTCAATGTGCACCTGGGCACCACATTCGTTTAGTTTCCCCGACTGTTACTCCACAGATTTCCCGAAATCGGTCAATTCTGTTGATGTTATGAGCTACTGAGAGCTTATTTCTAAACCATTAAACTTAATTTTATGAATTCCATGTCCCTTTCTACACTTTCTTCTAAGACTGAGGCAGATGCCATTTATATGACCTGTCCCTGTGGAAATATAATAAAAAATAAGTCTGTCTCAAAGTAGTGAGGTGCGAAATTGCATAAAAATAAAAATAATGCGGAATGATATTGCAGTATTTCCACTTTGCTCTAGTGGGAATCAGCAGCCAGAACGGAATCGTTACACAACTGGCTTGCTGGTGACGCAAAGTATCTCACAAATGCACATACGGAATATTTGGGTAAGGCAATCTGTTAGCCTAACTATGTCTGGCGGCTCCTGTGACATTCCGAGCCCACAAAGCGTATGATCCTCAAGCAAATCCTGTTGGGATTTCTCACCCGCTCGTTCTCATTTTGCCTCACTGTGATCACATGCAGAACTGCTTTACTGTACGGATATCTTTACACTAATCACTAAGGTGAGCCTTACAGACATAGGACAACCAAAAGAGTTGTCGTGAATCACAACTCATTGTACCCATGAGATTTAATATTATTCAGACTTTAATTGAAATGCATGGACAAAAGGTTTGTAATTAATACCAGAACAAAAAGTCTTAACTATCAAATTATGTTTGAACATACTGTAATTTGACTGACGAATTAAACTATACAAATTGACATTTTAATTAATTATGGAACCAATTAAGTGGACAACCAAAAAAGTTGTCAAGAATCACAACTCATTGTACCCATAAGATTTAATAATATTCAGACTTTAATTGAATGGCATGGACAAAAGGATTGTAATTGATACCAGAACAAAAAGTCTTAACCATCAAACTATGTTTGAACATACTGTAATTTGACTGACAAATTAAGCTATACAAATTGACATTTTAATTAATAATGGAACTAATTAAGTGGATCTACACAACTGTGTTCTTTGTTGAATGCAAAATAATATGTCCAGACAACATTACATTTTGTGGAATGTTTAACGACTACTATGATTGTATTTTTATATTTTGTTTATTAATATATTCATTAATATATGATCATACACACATACATTCACACACACACGGATATATATATATATATATAAAATTAATTTTTTTTCTCAACACAAAGACAATCATTCGAGAGACTAAAATTCTCGATTGAGCATTTGAACAATTTTGGTTTCTAAATGAATAATCAATTACCCAAAATGACTATAGATTAATTTGCAAGTTGACCAAGCAGTATACAGGATAGAATAAATCAACTTCCATTTTATTACATGAATGTCACACGGGTTTAAAGATAGAAGCCCGGAGACTAATACAAACAAGATAAGTGTTGTGTCAATAGTCCAAACTGGAGCCACTAATCTAAGAGGAATGACCGCCCGCGCATTGTTCTTGTAACTACAAAGGCCATTAACACAAAATCTAAAACGGTAACGTTTGCACCAACACACTGACAGCTTGGGTAGCTTTGAACTTTAGCATGTGTTGCCACATACACAGTGTATCATCACATACAATCTCATGAAGAGAAAATTTGCATTAAAAAGTGCTCTAAAATGTTTGAAAAATAAAGTAGCAGTAATCCAGTATGGACAACCACACAAGCTAAAAGTGATGATTAATTAAAAAAAAAAAAAATCCTGACAAATTTCTTAAATAGAATTATATGAACTAATTCTTCCAGGATTTCATACCAAATGACACAGTTACTCTACTGTTACCAAATACTCCTTTACCAGATATCATTGGTTGTGTTGTACATTGGGCCCAGTGCATGCAAAATCAAGGTGTGTGAATTTATTAGCGCGTGTGATTGTGAAGACGCCCTTCAAGGCTGCTACAGCAGCAGCTGCAGCTCCTTGATAAGACTCACACTAAACAACTCCATTTTTAGGACAAAATGAACTCAAATCTGAGAAGAAACGATTGAGGAAAAAGTCCAAAAAGACATATTTGTGTAACATGGGATTTCTTCTAAAGCTTACGGATTAGCTGACATGAAACAAGACATTTTCCTCCAGAGAGGAGAATAATTCTAGACGGTGTCTTGGAGCAGTTTAAAACATTTCTGAATGCATTTTTGTAAACAGTACAGCCGTGAGAGGTCACAGTAACATTGCAAACTATGCCCATTTTACAACAAGCCGGGGACATATACAGTAGTCATGTGCTTGTTTGGTTATATAATTTGGGATAAAAGAGGAATTAACAATAAGAATATTTGGGATGAAACCTTCTTCAATATTTCAAAGCTAATCATTATTGTTAAATCCATGAAATGTGTCCTGGCTGGTCCATAATTACACAGTGGTATCTAGATTTTTTTGAGTGCCATAAGGGTTTGAGATTTTTTTTTATCTTGAGTTGAAAAAAAAAAAAAAAGTTATGAGCAGCATATTTCACAACAGCAGACAGTGCACAATCTTAAAAATATATGATATACAATAGAAAGACAATTACACACAATGTTTTTAACCAAACCACAGGACTGACAAAAGGTGTAAGCAGTATTCCAAGTTCAAGTTTTCGTTTTTAGTTTATCTTCTCTTTCTCCTATATCACTATAACACGATGAATCAAATTTGGCATCTTACTGTCCATTCTACCTTTATTGTTCAGGCAATGCAGGAGACAATCCAATACGTGACATTATTAGATCAGGAACAATTTCCTGACCCAATCCGATTAGGAGCATATTGACCCTGCGCTGCTTTAGAATGATATTATTACAGTGATTTACATGAGCAGGAAGTACTTGTACTTTGTTTCACAATACGAAGTTACAACTTCATCATGTGATTACTCTTTCACTGCATTCTGTGTTGTGATTTTAATTATTAATAGCATAAAGCTTGATGAGCATAATGTCTGAAAATAAAATTTGATGAACTGAATCATGATTGCGGGCCCTGCTGTTTTGAGGTCGTCCTGTAATCAAACAAGCTAAGAGACATGCAGCGTGAGTGCGTTCCTCTCAGCAGTGTGAGGTAAACAACAGACAGAGCTTCGAGGGAAGCATGAAATGAAGAGAAACAAACACTCTATCACCACACACAGCAGTGGAGTTGCCGGTTCCCATTCATCTTTCGGACACAGCCTTGGTACAAACACGCCGACAAATCATGGAGATTTGTGTGTCGTTGATTTGCGTGTATGGGCGTGCAAATGTGCGAGACAGAAAGTCGTTCCAGCACAGTGTCTCTTCTAATGCAAAACATGCTAAACTCCAAAAAGTTCATCCAGATTTCTTAACTGTCACAAAATGTCCTGAGGAATAATTACAGATGAGTAGACTCGTCTTTGATTGATTTAATCAAATTAAGATAGGCTCCATTATTATTTGAGCTTACAGTGATAACAATAACCATGTGGAAACACGTAAGTTTAATTACACAATCCTTGATTGTTTATGAAAGGGAAAATAATCACAGTTAATGTATACTGTTTCAAAGACAACTAAAGACCCGATCAATGATTTTTCATTTTCATTATAATCGTAAACAGAAAATATTTGCCATGTGTCTTATGGACATATAGTCGTGTAATATGTCCAGTATTCTCTTGTGACCCCGCTCACAAAATTGATCGTGAACTGCACCACCAAACATTCAATATCATCAAGTGATTGAAAATGCTAGCAGACACTTCATATTCACCGATCAATGTATGCTTTCAATGAGGATTTGAAAAAGCACTAAGTTATGACGATGATGTCCAGTATATAGATTTACATTCTCTGGCCATGGCACCTGAAGAATCTAAAAAGATTGATTACTAGAACAATACATATCAATAAAAGCATCATTACAGGTTTCTATTTTAAAGATGACAACATCATTATCATATTTACTTTCTAGTACAATAAAAACAGTTGATGCAGTCAAGTTCGGTAGCACTAGAAATGTCTTTTTGAATGAATTCAATACCTCTTAAGTAAGGCCTGGACTCACACCCCAAAACAGTAGTTGCTGTTCGCTTTAACATTTTGCCAACAAATCCCGAATCCATTGGAATCAGAGTACTTTTTCTGAAGAACATCAAAATGGGAAGTACTTTATCTGTACAGTATGTCATCCAAGCTGTCATTTTTGTTTTTGGAAAAATGTGTAGTGCACCAATATTAACACACGGACACATAATCCGATGGAATAATCCGATGATTTTCATTTTCTATTTGAAATCACTTAATTTAAACTCAAGGACTCCTCAGCATACTGTACACTGACCAACAGCAGCACGCAAAAAGTTTAATCAATTGAAATCAAATGATGGCGCGTAGCAAAAAGTGCTCCTTTTTTTAAAAATCAAAAACACAGATATATGTTCATGCCAGTCAAATAAACTTGCTTTCTAGTTATTTTTAAAATATATTATAGCATAAGGATTTTTTTCAAAGTCTAGAGTGTCTCACAGTGGACATTAATGGAAGTGTGGTGCAGTTTGGTTATTTGGTATCACACGTGCTTGCAGAGTTGACTCAACAAGCTGCCTTTGGAAATAATTAAATGGCAATAGCAGTTTTTTTGTTTTTTGTTTGCTGTACTTTTAGTAACAAGATTCTATGATAGTTTTCCTCAAAACTAATCTAATATTGGCCATGCCTACTCTGAAGCAAAGTCAATGAGAAACGAGCGTTTATAGCTTTGCAGAAATATTTTGTAGCTATATTTTATTATTTTATTTCTTTAAACTGAAGAATCCATCTGGTTTGTCAGTTTATAGCTCTTGAATACATTTTGAATTGAGTAAATTAATTTTATGGCACAAAATTATTTTTGGTGCATTTTGGTCATGAGTATTCCTGAGTGGTTAACAGCATGATTTACCCAGGGGCTATTAAAATTCACCCTCACACACCAAACTTGAGTCCTCCATTTAGTTCCAGAAGACCATAGGAACCAAACAAGGCTCACATGACTCCATTTTCTTTCTTTGGTGCCATGGTAACTGTGATGGAGACAGTTCAGCTCAGCTTTGTGTGACAGCTGAAATAAAAGAAACTAACAGTGATCTCCTAATAAAAGGCTTCTAGAAGTTACAGACGGCATCCAGAGATTGAAAATGCATTGTGACGAAATCCCAAACAAGATAGACAATAATCCTTTTAGAAAAAGTCAGCGGTTCTTTGCCGGGGGAACAATATGCAGTTGTATGCTCAATTGAGCTGCATACTAATAGGGTGATTATGAGGTCTAATTATCAGATCGCACTTGTCAAGGGGAAGCTGTGAAGTTTGCCCTCAGGACAATATGCAAAACAGAGACAACTGTTGTTCTACTCAAAAGACACTTAGGACTCTCCCTCTCCATGATACACTAGCTTAGAGAAGACCACTTCAAGACAGATACAGTAGACATTTGAATATAGTAGAAAATATATATAGAATTTGACCCTCATTAAAGCACATTGAAATCAGTGCCACAAACTGGTGATAGATGAAATATGTATATTCTCCGAGGCGGCAAAGAACAGCTGGATGAGAAAGCTTTTTACCGGAAGGATTTACACTTCCCAAAAGTGGTGTCTCTCAAAACAAAGAAGGGAAATATGAGTGTGATTCCAGGATAAGCGTGGACGAGTTGTGAGAGGTGCTCGGATTTCTATATAGAATGAATCAAATGGCGCTTTTAGCTGTGGCTTCAGGGAGGTGCTCGTCCATACTGCCAATTCTATACACTGTTAATAATTCAACATTTAATATAGAAACAGAGAGGCAATCTGGGAGAGAACAACAGTTGTGAATTATTGATCTGTCTCACTAATCTTGTTCGAAAGATGACAGTGACAGTGGAGAATAAGGATACTTTTATATTTATGTATTTTGAGAGGCCTTAAGAATCTTCAATTTGGGGAATTTTATTAGTTAGTTTTGGAAATAATTGAAATATGCACTATGGCAAAACTGAAGCCTGCAGCCAGAGCCTTTTATCATTTCTTCCTCTTTCTATTTTTACTCCTCACTGCTGTGCTGTATTAGAAGGTTGGGGAAGGAGAGCCCCTTGGGGCTTTTGTCTCCTGCCCTCCAATTACCACCAATCTCACCTCATTTCTTGCCTCCATGTCGGTCATCATTACATATCTACTACCATTAACTGCACCAAACTACCATCACAATCATTTATCAGGTTCAAGTAGTATGATATAGTGCAGTAGTATAGTACTAAATCATACTCATTCCCAAGATCTTTAAATTATTTTTGACAGTACTGTTGTACATCACTAAAATAATATGTTTCTAGTAAAATGAATCAGATTGGTTTGGTACTAGGTGAAAAAAAGATATGTAGTCATGTACTATCTCATATCATTAGTACATTTTCACAGCATTTTCTGGCATGGCAGCCAATGCGAAGAAGGTTCTGGCAGCCTCCCAGGAATGCCGCAGTGAAGGACACCATCAATGACACATAGACCCTCTGAATTGCAGGAATGAAATAAGGAAATTGATCGATCAGATTCCAGATAATATGACAGTGGTAGTCCAGTGTGGCAATTTTATTGAAGTAATTTGGTCTTTTTTAAATTTTCATCATGTTTATAGATATGTATTATGCTATGTTAAACTATGCTATTGTATATCATGGTCTGGTGTGTAATGTTGAGGTATCTTATGTTATGCTATAATATGTTATGTTAACATATTATTATGCCATGCTAAGCGATGCTATGTTATCTTGCAATGTCTTAACAGCAGAGAGGACACTGTAAAGATTTCATTTAATTGGTTGGCTCTGATTATATTCAAAAGCAGCAGAAATATCTTAGCATATGGCGCTGCTGTTATCACCTATAGTTCACACCCACGCCTTTAGTAACACACAGTGAGTTTGCGTGTGTTTGCAGTTACTGTGTGAAAAGATAAAAACAAAAAGAAAAGCATGGAGAACGGCACAAGCTTTTAATTGTGTGAAGGCTCGACACCTTCAGCTTTAATGTAATATTTTATTCCTTATACTTTTTCAATGTGCTGCTCCTTGTAGAACATAGAAACTGCTTTTTTTTTAATTAAATTTTATAAAAAATTGTACAAAACGTTATGCACAAGTTTGAACTGGACTCTGAATTGTGTGTGTTGCATGCCAAGTCCCAGCAGTAGTATATTTCATTGTTAAAAATAATAATAAAAAAATAATAATTCTGAAGTCCCTGAATTTACTGTACAATGCGAATTGGACTGCCAAATAGAAATGTGGCAGCAGTGTGTAATCACACGAGGCAATCTGTGTCGCGCTTGAGCTCACTTGACACCTTAAGTCTGGATCTTTTGGCTCATGAAACCTGATGGAAAATTGGAAAGGGCCAAATGCAACGGAACATGGTTCAACAACTGGCTAGCAGCCAAAAATCTTTATTAATCAGATAAAAAAATAATAAATTGCCTCAATGAAGAGGTTGATATCCTACTTAAAGAGGTTTAGAATGCTAAACAAAAATACCCAGAGAGTTCCATTCTACTTCTCCAAACTGTTTGAAACCGATTTACTGGTTCAGTCATCATGTTCCAAAGTTAGAGCACATGTTTGCAAATGTCTTATTTTGATTAAACACAAACGACAATCAGTGTCATCATCCATTCATGAAAGACTGCGGAAATCAAGATTACTGCTGATCACAATTGATCACTTGTCAATTAATAATGACAGCTGGAGCTGTGGTTTTCAATGATGTATGCTATTTGAAATATTCTTTCAGCCAAGCACCCCACAAAGCATTTGTGAAAAAAAAAAACCTAGAAACTGAGTTTTTTGTCATCCATGTCCCCATGTCATCCATGCATAAACTACATTTGTAGTGGTATCTCAAGATGTATTTTATCCAGCAACTCCAAAAGACAGATTGTGTAACATCATCTGTTTAATTTCTGGCTTATCTGCCTTAAAATCATGTCACAATGACAATGTGTTTCATTAAAAAAAACTTAACAAAATAAAAACATACAATGTTTTGCAAAGTAGACACTACTGTATACCACAATTCAGAAATAAATTGCTTCATGTTCCACTTCATTCGCTCTTAAATTGAAAAGAAAAATAATTTGTTCATGTCACAGCATTAAAAAGCATTAAAATAGATTTGCTGATACTGGCATTAACCTTGTTAAAATGTTACATAGCCCCATGTGTACCCCATTTGGCAACTGCTGGTTTAGAACATTAGGGTTCAATTTGAAGGGATCAGCAGTCTGTCCTCTTCTAACATAAGGTGAAATGTTCATAAGGAGGTGATGAGGTCATAACCAAGGCTGAGATGTAAATGTAAACAAGGACCCATAGTCATACACTTGCCTTCAGTCTTTATAACCTTTCATAAACCACATTAAAAGATGAGAGGTATGATCTTGACCTTCTGAGGTAGACCTCTCTTTAACCTCTATCCAATATAATCCCCAAACGCATCAACAACATCACTGCATGATTCCACATCTGCCCTTTACTGTATATTTTTCCTCCCCTTTTGGTGAACCCTGCTTTTACACTGGTGTGAATCTTTCCCTCATTCCAGACAAATGGCTTCATTTTTAAAACACCAGGTAAACATCAACTTACAAAATCCGTACTCTGTCCTAAAGGTTGAAGCCAACCACGGCACTCCAACTACCCCCCACCTGATCTCCTTGCTATTCCTCCTCCACTTCATTCAGGCAAGATCTAATTCACTGATGAATAATGGATTGCTGGATGGATATAAGACTGAAGGTTCCCTTTCCTTCACAAGCAAGATGGCTGTAGTGCTAATGCAGGGCAACGTGCATTGGAGATGAGCCCAGGGACCTCCCACTCACTCTGTCTGTCTGTCTGACGCCCGAAGCATCTCTCTCACTTGCTCTTCTCTCTTGGTCCATGCCTTTCTTTGCCTGAATGGTCACTGAAGCCACGAGATTCATTTAGGATTTCTCTCCATTGTTTTTTTTTTTTCATTTTTTCTACCTAATTCTCACATCAGACAGAAACAAGTTGACTGCCTGACAGCTTTTTGACCAATTACCAATCACCTTTTCAGTGTTCATTACCTCCATTCGATTAGTTACTGACCTTGGTAGAGCAATTCCAGGCTTGAATTGACCCTGACCCTCTCATGCCCGCCTCCTCTCTAATACCCGTAGAAGCCTCATCAAAGAGACAGCTGCATCAAACAAGTCCCCTCCCTCTTGAGCTGCTTTGTTTGCTTTACCATGGCACTGAAACCTGCTCTGGTAATGGTGAAGCTACCCTTTAAAAGAATAAAAAGCTTAATTACTGTACTTGAATGTATATTCTCTAGTGCCTGCCCGTTCCGAAGTTGTTGGGTTTTTTTTTTTGGCCGATCTCAATTATTGGCAAGAAAGATAAAGTGGATTAGCAATCAGATGGCTATTGATTGGTAATTAATTTAAAATATATATAAATGAATAAAAAGAATAGCAGGGGTTAAAAGTAAATATATTGTTAACCTTTTAATGGCCGGAGGAGGGAAATTGAAGAAAAAAAAAGCATTGTTTTCTGGTTATGAGAAAAAAGGAACACAAAAACAAATGTCAAATTTAAAAAAGTACCAAAAACTGGACTTTTTATTAACCTAAGTAATAAGATAAAAATATGTTGCTTTATTTTGTTGTTTCCCCTTCAACATGTGTGTGTATAAACCACAACATGACAAAAGAAACATTACAACCTTTGATAAACTTATCAGAAATATTACAAAGGGTAGTTTTATCAAAAAATTGCATTATGCTAAAAGCCCAGAGTGCAAACCCCCCTCCAAAAAAATATTTTAAGAGTTATTTTTATGTATATGCACACCAAGTACAAGATAAGACTTAATGAGTTCAAGTTCACTTCAAAACAAATAAATAAAATTTAATTGTCTAAATTTTGTAAAATAATCCTTTGAAGCCCTAATATTCTTATTGTCTTGAGGAAGGTGTTGAGGCTCATCACATTCAACTTGGTCCATCATTCTAAACATCTTGTTATGTAATGGCACCAGGATGTTGAGGAAATGTAGCGAAGCCAACAATTAGCAATGGGAAGTAAGAATCCCATCAATAATGCAGCCTGATGTATGATCCTGTCTTACTGAGCACTCTTATTGGTCTACTTGATTGACAGCCTGTGAGTCTAGTTGTCTCACTACATACGTCCAACAGTCCACCGGCAAAAAAATGTCTGACTTAATGACACAATATTGTAAAAAAATATAATGGCCATCTATAAGACAAAAACACTCAATCCATTGTGCAGAAATCTTTTCTTGTTTGTTTTACATGGGGAGGCAAGATTAACCTCAAAGAGTGCCACTGCGAAGGTAATAACAAAAATTCCATCATATACGCCTGCAGAATACAAATCAGCCAGCTTCTCATCGTTTTGATCGGGGGACAAAATGGCAGGCGCGCAACAATAGCCGATCTCAATCATTGCTGGCTGGAAGGTACGAGGACCATAAAAAACATAGTCATTCAAGTAATGATTCAGACATAATGTTTCTGTTTTGAAATTCATTATTTTCTCCAATTCTACAATGATTCCAAAAACTACAGCTTCAAATAATGATGTACTACAAAGGGTAAATGGATACGTATTTGTACTTATTATTACTTATTTTCTCTTGTTGTTGTGAAGTTTCATTGAAGGAATAGTCCACTAGTTTGTCATTTTCAGTGGTAAAAAGTTATTTCGTCTTTTGTCTGTTCCAGCATGACTGCTCCTGTTCATAATTGGATGGATGGCTGTATGAGTTTGAAGTGGAGGGAGTTGGTTCATTAAACATAATTGGGATGAACCTCAGTTCAAAATACTGCTCAACATTTTTTTTTTGCTCTGTATACGTGTTTATTAATGTCCACGTTAGAAAAAAATCGACAATCGAATCACAGCAATAACTGTTAACTTTGAAACAAACCTTAGTTTTACAAATAATAAATGATTGCAAATGCCTTGGCAGACTTTAATAGCTGTTTGAATTTATCATCAATAATATATTTTTAAAAAATCTCATTCATTATTAAGGGAAAGTGTATTATATTGTCTTCTATGTTTAGAATTGATTTTTTTACCAAGCAAATAAAAAATATATTTTTTTTTATTTTCATCAGAATACTCAGAATTTGATTTTAATTTTCGGTAGTATATCTAGATACCAGAAATACTCAATAACTACAGCCTTAAAAGTTAAGTTTTTATTCAGGTTTTCTTTGAGGCCTAACGACATTGAAGCTTTCATTTCACAAATGATCTTCTGAAGAATGGACCAAGTCAGTTATAACTGAAACTGGGACCAACCCCGTATTTTGTGCCATATTTCAGAAGTGAGAGTGTCCATTTTGTATAATTGCTGGGTTGTGACATAAGGCAACATAAATTTGAAGGAAATATCATGAATTTTTACTCTACATGATAAAGCCAAACAACAGCCTTGCACACATAGCAAAATGAGCTTCCTATTTTTACCCATGGCTCCACTCTTTTATAGCATTATTGATTTGACTGCATAAACCCTGAAAAGCCCTGAAGGAATATTGCTGACAGACGAGCCACAGGAGGGCAGTGAAAAAGACGGAGAGGTTTACAACTCTTATTTTTAACTTACCACACTCACAACAATTTGGTTTTTGCTAGGCCTGACTGGTCGGCTCCACGAGACTCAAAGGCTTATCATTCATGTGGCTCCTTCACAGAAGACATGTGTATGAGGGCAATACCACATTGTTACATGTCATGATATGGGAAGGCGTCTGTGCAGTGGCACAATAAATCGGTGACAAGAGAACATGAGTCAGGGGGTGAATTAAAAGATTGGACCACTTCATAAATACAAACGTTTATGGGATGTGCGGCAAGTGTACTCGTAGGCAGATACCAGTTAAAGACGGGTTTTAATTATGCAGCTCTATTGGTCTCAGCTTGGAAATAGTCAGCAGGGCTAATTGAATTAGACAAAGGCATAACTCATGATAACGGTTTCCAACGGGAGGAAGCAGAGATCCAACCAGCTGTTCCTGAGCGTTCATTTGGCTTGCCATAGAACATGTGGGACAGCAGTGTATTAATTTCAACTGCGCAATAAGCGATAAAGGGAGAAGGCCAAGATCGTCTTAATGAGGGGCGAGAGGGTTAAATGGGGGATTATGGATGCGGTAATGTGTATGTGTTTGTCTGCGTCGGATTGCAACAAGATCCCTTAATTACGGTGCATTCTGAGTGATGAATGCTCTTCAAAAGAGAACATTTTATCTTGCACAAACAGGGATAAGGCCAAACATGGAGCGAACAAACACCCATTCAAAAATAGCTCTAGTTTGTGTTTTATGTATTACAACCATTTAAAGTGAAATAAAGGTGCAACAATCAAGCCATTAATCGACAACTATTGTTAATCCAATTAATGTATAATCATTTTTGATAATTGATTAGCGACCTAAAATTGTTCAACGCCTCAGAATTTCAGCCTGTTGCCTATATGAAAACATACTGTTTACACAGTGTTTAATCAAAAAGAGATTTTCACAAAAATGTTTTTTTCTTTGGAAAAAAAAACTACTTTCAATATCTTTTCCTATTTTCTGGCATGTGTACTGCAGTAAATAAATAGAAAGATTACTTCATCATTTTAAAAACTGACAATTTGAAAATTAGCTAAAGCGTGGGTGGTTCACTATACATATTAATAATGGATACTAATGTATGCTTATGCACAAGCTATGAATAGCTATGTTTTGCACAAGCTATAAATGTTAAATGACATTAAAACTAATGTATTATCAATAAACATGATTGTTGTCTGAATGTTTTGCACAGACTCTTTTTTTTAATTAATCTAACTTTCTTTCTTAAATAAATATTTATTGAGTTTATTATCTTGATTAAAATTGTAATTGTGCGGGATGTCTACACAAAAAAGAGAGATTTTATTTTTGAGCCATAAAGCCCTGCTCATATCTTAGTTCATTTTCTGGCAAAGTGGGACAAACTTGTAATCAAATAATAAAAAAATGGTTTAATTTTCTGCAGTGACAATTTGACAAAAATAGTCAATTTTTTAAATGAAGAGATGGAAATTAAAACATCGTTTTATAAATCGAATTCAATGATTACTGCAACTCCCCAAATATAAGATGCACTTGTTTTTCCCCAAAATGAAAGCCAATAGAATGGGTGAGTCTGATGAACAGTAATTCATTCATTGATTTATTTACTTACTTCAATTATTCAACACCATTTAAGGAAGATTGAACCATTTGCCACATAAGCTGAGTTTTTACTCGGTTTTTAATATTCTTTGTCACGATAATTACCGTGACGGGACGAGCTAGAAGAGGACGTCAGTTGGGTGTTGGCAGCAGGTGCATGTTGCAGCTAACAGCAGCCCGTGTTGGTTGAGGTTGTTACGGCATTATTTTATATAAAAGAAGCATGCAGACTAAACCAACATCCGAGTCCATTCTTGGTCACACACAAGAGTAGGACTACAACAGAGAGTATCATGTTAAAGTTATGAAGTCTTCAGCTGGTCAGAGTGGCAAGGTAAGCAGCCAAATGGACAGGTTAGAGAACACTGAAAGGTATTCCATTTGACTCTTTTATTAATTGTTTATTATTTTGGCATAGACACACAATCATACACTTGGTGAAACACAATAAGATAGCAAAAACCAGAATTTGACCCCAAAATTAAGGGTGCATCATATAGACAGGTGTGTCTTATATTTGGGGAATTACGGTAATCAACAAAATAATCTACACATTAATCAATTATTAAAATAATCTATGGTTGCAGTTCTCAGTTAACAAATCACAAAGCTATTTCTTTATGTGACATAAAGTGGGGTATCAGCTTCGCTCCCGAGCCCTTCATGTACCCCAGGAGACCTCAGTTTATCCACCATGAAAGACTGGCACCCCTGAACTACTGTATACAGTAGTTTGAAATTGCCTGTGCAGTTATTACTCTGTAAGATTTTATTAAGGTGACTGTGTCCGAAAAATCATTCTGCTGTATAATGAAACTTATTTATTGTATTTTTCTGTTTCATCTGATTACTGCTACCTACTGGCCAATATCATTTTTTTCAAATACAATTTGCCCTTATTCAACTTTAATCGTGTTTGAAAAACGCTGTCCACTGTATAAAAGCAAAAAATGTTGCCGTAATATTTGATCATGTTTGTCTTCTGGAACATTATCTCAGACACTGAAAATGTGCTTGGCTCAAGTCAAAAACTACTTGGCGGGATTTACTATCTATCAAAAGATAACATCTCTAAATATCTTCCAGTGTAATAGCATTGTGGATACTCAAGCATGTGTATTCTTTGCTTGTGTCAAAATTCTAATTAAAACATCATCATAAAACTGAGTGACAGGGTGTAATATGCTCCTGATTGACTGAGTCTAAGTTCAGAACAGCCACACATGACTATCAGTCTTGTGACAAATTTAAAGAGGTAAAGGCACGGTCAATGCACCTACCAGAAATTACAAGCAATCTATCATACCAGCTGAGCTATACAGGCACAACCAAATGACATTCAAAACAAGTGTGCTGTCAGAGAAGTAACTGAACAATGTGGTGGTTGTTGTGATTGAAGTTTGCAATACATCAGAACCTTGTCATTGATGGGGGGGGGGGGGTAATTAATGACTAATTGAAGCCTGCATAGAATGTATTGTAATAAAAACAGGAAAAGAACAATTATCAGCTAGGCCGATTATCGGCTGCCAATATTAAGTATTTTATTGAATATCAACTGATTTTTGCCTTTTATTTGATTAAAACCAAGATAAGTGAAATTTTATATTTCAGCTATTTTGAAATTTGGGGAAAAAAAACATTTACAATGTGATGTTTTGGAGGCATGTCAACCAGGACAGCTCTACAACATTTAGAGCCTTTAGGAACTCCGGGCGGATCTCATCCAGGCCCCTAATATAAGTATGCTGCTCTCAATCAATTAAATAAAGAAAGCCAAATATCAGGAGCAGCTCATGGTGTGTGCATTGAAGAAATCACATTTCTCCAGTCAGAGGCACGCAAACAAGTTGGCAAACATTTAGATGTCATCTGAAACCAGCTTAACAGTTGATGGCCCCACCAGTTGCTACAAATTGAAGACAGCACTAATGTGTGAAGTATTGAAGCTTGCAGACACATAGAGCGACACAATTCTGACACCGTCATTTATTGTATCACATCACGTCCCTATGCAGATCATATCACATTTATATAATGTTCAGCTGGAAGTACAAACAAGGAGGGGTACACCTTAAACTAGTCGCCAGCCACTTGCAGAAAACAAACTTAATTAAAATGACCTTAAATTAAAAGAAATGCTTTACATTTTGTCAGACCAATGGCAAATATTATTTACAACCATTTTACCTCTTTCACAAGCACTGGCAGCTTTTGCACTTTATTGTGAAATGCCGACTTAACAGGACGTGACACTTGAGTTTACTGGGCATTATTTTGAGACATTTTTGTTGACTGCACCAAGTTTATATTGAACCAGAGCAATTTACTTTTCAATTCAAATGAAGATAGTGATAGTGTGGGAAGCTTCAGGTTGCTTGAGCATGCAGCATGTAAAGGGGAATCGGTACTAATTTTAGCTGATCTAAAAGGGTTATTTTGGGGATCCCCAAAGTGTCCCAGAACACAAGGTACTGGGCACCACCGTATGCGTGTGTGTGTGGTTTGTTTACTACTCTTACCTTCTGTAGACGGGGCTTGGTCCTGGGCAGCATACAGCATATCCTTGAATGCCTAAAATAATAATAAAAACAGATCATATACATGTCGGCAAAAACAGATTGAAGCAAAGCAACTTGGTTAATGTTAAATGCTATCTTGGGTGAAACTTCAAAAGCACTACCTCAGTCAATGCACTGACCCTCAGACCAATGTTTTTGCTATGTTTTCGTGTTGTGGCAATGTAGTTACCCCCCAAATGAATTGTACGAGGGGGTTCTGATTTTGGTTCATCAAATAAATGATAAAACATTTGCATATAACCCCTACAATGTGCTCATGGACTGCATATTCCTGTTTGGAGCGCGGAATGAATATTTAATGGATTTTGTGAGATGCCCTACTAAGTCAGTGGTCCCTGAATGCACCTCAAGTCAACTGACAAATGTGATTGAGTATAAAACTCACTATTTGTTTTTCTTCAAAACTTTGTTTCTAAAATGGAAAATGGCCAAAGCACCAAGGTGTGTGTTTACAGTCCCACGTTGTAACACTAGAAACACGCCGCCAGCTTGCATACAGTCTTACTACATTGTCCATGACACTCAGAAGGGAAGTAGGAATTTGTTCTAGTTTCATAATGAAGCAAATTTGAATGTGAAAATCATTTGAAACTTACTGAACATTATAGAAAAAGTGTGCTCTTATTGACGATGCAAAGTGTCTCAACCAACATTTGAGCTTTTCTGTAAAGTGATACTTTTGGAAAAACAAAGTTTTCCTCTGACACCATTACTATGTTATGAGATGCACCAATATATTGTCAAAAATAATCTAACCGCAGATTTGGCATAAACTGACAAAACACTGAAGCGAGAGATCAGCTGCTGCAGATGAATTAAGTGCTTCCCTGCAGGAAGACTGATGGCTAAAGATAATGGATGAATCAACGTGGAAATAATTTATGATGGCTAAAACTGGATAATGTTTCCTATCAATAATAAGATGTGTTTACAGTTAATCAACCGAGCAGATTGAAAAACAGGACAGGACTTTCAACTTTCACATTCATAGCCCATGCAAATTAAGGCTGAAACGAGTAACTCGAGTTTCTTAATTCAAAGAAATGTGCCAGCCATTTTTTTATGCCCAGAATACTTACTTATTAGTATACATGTCAGAAAAAAAAATTAAATATGTTAAAGTGGCATTATGGATAAATTACAGTTGCCCTTTACTGGTGTTACGTGAATGCCCGAATACAAATAACAGTCATCATGAAAACATGCAGGGACTGTCTAATCAGATGTTATCAGACCACTCATAGTCCAGTTGCTGATATCAAGAGAGCAGCAAGAGTGAATCTAAGTAAAAAAGATATTCAAATCCAGTCAGGAGTTGGGGGGGGGGGGGGGGGGGGGGGGTCATTAAGAAGGAAGCATTACCATAGTGATGGCATTGATAGGAAACGGAAGCCCTTTGGGGAACAGGGATAAACCTGCAGGCTTGCCAGTAATCAGTGTTGTAACCTGTAGACAATAACTAATCCAAGCCTAATGGGGCCACAGCTCGAAATGACTGTGCATTATTGTAATGTGTGCTTACTGGTACTGGACATTACATGCTTGTGGAAGTGCCAAACACTACAGTCTCTGGTCAATGAAACATCATAGTTTTCTACTAATCCTCTGTGATATGTTGAGCTGCCAACAAATGTATGAGGGTACAATAAATCATTTTTAAATGATTGAGATCTTCGAGATGATGTGTTTGCCAGAAGACTTCTGCAGCTCAGAATGATGCATTCAAGTGATTCTGATCCTGAGTGGATCCCTGTGAAGAAGTCAGGCAGGTCGGTGGAAAGAGCTGGAGGAGGGGGGAGAAAGGGCAGGTCTGGGACCAGATGTCCTCCCAGTGGGGGAGGAACGACTAGGTGAGGATGGAAGGAGGGAGGGTGCTTGGGAGGGATGGTGGGGCTCTCAGCAGTTGCCTGTTGTCTACATCATGTGCATATTGTTCCAACATGCTGATAAATTACTGTTGCAAAAAGCATGAGGAATAATGTATGCTTTAGACGCAATTTATCACAACAGTGGTGGACATAGATTCATGGCTACAGTACACAGACTGCAGTCATAAAAGCACCTGTTTTAATTCCAAATATCATCATTCTGCTAGTCTGAATTGGAAATAGGAGCCTTCATATCCACTCTACTTCTCCTCATCATCATCACTATGTCAGTGTTCACCAGTGATTACTGTCGAGGTAAATGCATAAGTTCGCCCACACGCACACACATACTGTACATAAACAGGTACAAAAGGTCTGATAGACACAACGTGCACTTATACAATGTGCACTTATCACAAACTTCAGATGTGGATTTGACTAAAATTCTTGTGCTGTGTTCAATGAGTTGCTGCACCATATATGTTCAAAAGTTGCTTGCATAAAAAGATAGTTTAGTTATTTACTAATTTTAAGCACAATTCACTTGATAAACATGATCTTTCATGGCATCATGGCTTAGTTATTTTCTGGGTGATATAATTTTCAACTGACAGCAAGTGGCATAATATTTTTTAAAGGTATTAAATGTACATGAACAATAAAGATGTAATAAAAAATAGTTAGACACAATATTTACTTTTTGTTACTGAAATTGGCTAAATAAGTCAGGTAAATAAAGATATGGCACAGCAATACTAATACAATTCATTATCCCATCTATGGCATTTTACTGTATATTGTGAGCCAGAAATAAGCTTGTGAAATTTTCAGGCAGCAAAGAAATGTGGTTGTTTTTAATGCATGTGAAAAACTTTAAAAAAGCAGCTGCAATAAACAATCCGAAGCAAACAAAACTGCTATGTGTTGTCAAGTGGACTGACACCATAGGGTATTACTTGGAATTTGATTTTTTGCTCATTCAAAGGGGGAAAAAATATCGTCCTAGAAATTAAGGTTATTGACTTCCCATCTGTATCTTTGTTCTTGGAAGAGGTCACCAGAATGGCCTTTGTGCACACACTCTCCATACCAAAAAGGTTTTTCGCATCCATACTTCATACCTAAAATCCCATAGGATGAAGCTCACACCTAATTAGGCCATCACTCAATCGCATTGTCAATGTCTTTGTGTTCACATGCAGTGCCGGGCTTACTAAAAGTGGGATATTGCAGCCTTCTTATCTCCATTGGGAACACCATGG
This sequence comes from Hippichthys cyanospilos, assembly GCF_059441005.1. Lineage (NCBI taxonomy): Eukaryota > Metazoa > Chordata > Actinopteri > Syngnathiformes > Syngnathidae > Hippichthys > Hippichthys cyanospilos. The sequence continues at coordinate 8,542,159 of NC_142378.1, read as the reverse complement.
TCAGTCAGAATAGACACAATAGCGAGGAGGAGATTGAAAACTGGGTCACGGGTTAATTAATCCAACTGGCTCGTAAAGGAAGACATAAAACAGACTTTCAATCAGTGCATGTCAAGTTGGAAATATGCTTTTACACACACTCCAGCACTACATATTTATGCAGGAACGAGAGTCACGGTTAAAATGACTTGTAGCTGCTGGAATAATGAGTCAGTGTACGGGTCATAGCGAGAATGGGGACAATGACACATTTTGGGCAATAAATGGAGATTAGGCTGATAAATATAAATAAATACACTGTATACACATACACTGTATGCTTATTGCATGGAAACTGCTGAATTACTTACGCAGCAAATTATGTCAAACAAAGCTTGCTTGAAACCTATAGATATAGCCAATATGGCCAAATGCAAACAGCGCTGGCTTTTTAACATTACAGCTTGTCAGGCTGAATGTTATGCCAAAATACACACACATATATCTGAGTCCTAATTACATCAGTAATGGATCATTGATTTTATGCTTGCATTGCATTTATAAACATTTCGTTTAATAAGTAATAAGACGGGTGGAATGTACTGTATATATGATTTAATTGAGGCACAATTACACAAAAATTGTAAAACCATTCATCGCCATTCCCTCATGCAAGTGGCAAAATGGAGAGCGACGGTGTAAAATGGCTGTATGACCATACATTTGTCCGTTGGCTCACTTTAGATTACAATATATTACTCTTCAGAAGAATAGTACATACTGCAGCCATAATAAAATAGCTGTTTTTATCCCTGTGTGTTCAAAACATAAAGAATCGGATATTTTCACACCTGTGGAAGTGTTGCCAAAGCAAGCTTTTGTGACAGTACCTACACACACATCCACATGAAAACACTGATACAACTATTCTCTGTTAAAAATTGAGCAAGTCAATGACAGGGTGTTGTTTTCAAAATAAAACAATTGCAAAAAGGCTTTTCCTGTAGACCACTGAGACAGAGGTGAGTGGGGTCTTTGTCTATAATTCATAGAGTTAAATGGAATGGTGCTGTCACTGCACGTTTGCGCCAAAGCTTTTAACACATATAGTTGGCCAGAGGTAAGGTGAGTATATGAAAATACTTCTTAATAAGAATACAAGACACAACAAAGAACGTGGGTACAAACAAAAAACACATCAACTAAATAAAAGCTTTTACAATAATTGAAACACTTTTTGAATAAATCTAGATCTATCTATATTGTCTAGTACAAACAAAGAAAAGAGGGTGTGTGTGTGTGCGTGTGGTGGATTATAAAGAAGTCAACAATTTCTAATAAATATTTGTGTTCAAGAAATTCAAGCGTATAAAAGATTATTGTCCTAAAAAAAATTATTAATGTAGAATGTAATTTTAAAATAACGGTCAATTTACAATTATATTCAGACATGTTTCATATTTTTAGCAAACAATCAAAAGCCGAATAACTGATTAATTATTCATAGTGAAAGCCGCTAAAATATTTAGGACCGTTCATTCATCGTTAGCGGTTAATTCAACTGTTAGTTTTACGTGTTATTAAATGAATGAAATCCTATCAACCAACAGTAATACAAAAGAGAAACTGTGAGTCAGTGAACTCTGCGGCGCAAATGATATACTTTTTCGGTTGACAACTGCCTCTTACACAAAACACTGAAATGTTATCCGTCATGATAACATTCGTCAAAAAAAAAATCAAAGTTACCTCATATTGAAGATATTGTTTTCGCCACTCTGGAGTGATGTGGGACGAAAGGTGCTCGGCGAATTTCATAGTTGCAAGGAAGGAAGATTCCACGAAGTGATATTAAATCCGAGCCCGGTTCTCCTCCTCCGCCTCGACGCCACTTTTATGTCCGTCAACTTGCTGGCTCAACATGCGGCGGGCATGTCAAGCCCGAGGCGGCCTGCTTCACTCCACTTCTGCTCGCAGAACCGGTCCCGTCCCGTCCCGCATGCTACTCAAATACTGTCCTACTGCTAGCGGTCCAAACCCGGGAAGGATCGCGTTCAGTCCGGCAAGAGTTTGGCCAACGGGCTTGCGAAAGTGCGTTTCGGTGACTTTGCTCCTTCCCTCCTCGGCGAGAGTGTTTTTGTGGGCGAGTGCGCGGTCCGCCATCAGTGACGTGTTTACGTCACAGAGCTATAAGCTGCCGCTGTTTGGGACATCTAGCTTCTACTTCCGTCTGTTGCGCTTTGTCCACTAGCACAGGTTATTACTCTTTGAGAACGTTTTGTATGCAACGTGTATACAACGTTTCGTATTTTCTGATTATTATTAAATAGTTTAATTACTATACTTTACTTTAATTCCTTTAAAACCCACTTCCGGTTTTCTGGCCGGGTTGCCGTAAATCGTCTGTCATTCTCGTACTGGTGGGCGTGGCTAAGAATGCAACTTTTTTTCAATTGGCCAAATGTGCAATTGAATGAATGAATGAATTCTGCCTGACCAATAGCTCTTTATCGACAAATATTAAGACACTTTATATATATATATATATATATATATATATATATATATATATATATATATATATATATATATATGTATATATATATATATATATATATATATATATATATATATATATATATATATATATATATATATATATATATATATATATATATATATATATATATATATATTAGGTATGGGAACCTGACTTTCTCATGATTCGATTCCATTGTGGGATTCTTTTTAAAATCAATTTTCGACTCAAACATTTCAAGTGAAAGTTATTTCTGCTTCAATCTATAGACGTGCAAAGAATCATCATTGTATATGAATGTTATGTATATATATATTTTTTTACATTTTATATGCTTTTATAGTATAAAATACGAAGAACCAAAATAAAGTCCATCTGTAAAATAAGGAAAAGTAGCACAAGAGTCATTTCATGGGAAATTGTAGGATCAAACTATTATGTGAAAAACTGTTGCCCAAATGAAAAGGATGACTATTTCTCAGTAGCTTTATGACAAACAAAGATATGTGTACCTGCAATTATTTGGCAAGTCGATTGATCAAGCTTTACCTTTGTAGATTTGGGAGGATTTAGATTTTGAAAAACGTTAAGAAAAATTAACTCCTTAACTTCCTGCGGAAGCTGAACTCGGCTACCTTTGCAAACATTCGTAGAGGAAAGCCATAAGCTCAAAAACAGAGAAAGACAGTTTTACTTTAAAAGTTGTTTGAAGACAAACAGATATTTGCACTTTAAAGAAATAAACCTATGTTAGATGTTTTGAGAATATTTCTATGGTAAAACCATGAGAAATTCCTGTAACAATGAAACAGATGGGGGCCTTTTGTTGTAGCTTACAAGAAACTAATTGTATTAAAGAATAACACAAGGGCAATTAAAAGACAGAGCTTAAATTCGACCAGCCAATCAGTACTCAACACTACAGCCCTTATTCTTGAAGGTTCTAGCTGGACCAAGAAGGGTCTTAGGTACTTATGCCCCTGGGTAATCACTTTAACTAAATATATGTTTTTGGTGGTGAAAAGGCACCAAATAAATTACAATGACACTGTGGAAAGATGCTGTGGATAAGTAGCCATTTTCACTTACTCCAGTAAACACCATAAAAACAGGTGAGTAAACAACACCAAGAGTCACCTGACAGCAAACATATAAATTCAAGATACTCACATGACTCACACAACTTTAAGGCATCCCCATAGATAACAGCCAAAGAAATATTTTCACACATTAACATATCAGTCAAAATTTTACACTGTTCTTTAACAAATTTTCTTTTACCTATTGGTTTAGCTACTCTGAACATACTCCTTCCATCAGAGCTCTACTAGAGCAATGAACAATCATCAATAACAGAAATCACATGACCAAATTCATTGATTTCTGCCAGTTTCATGCTCAAGAAGGAATATCATCAATCTTCATCGTAGCTGGCAAGACCAAACACCTTAGAAACACATTTCTCAAGTCAAGAACTATAGAAATGATCCCTGAAAGTATAGTCTTAATTCAACAAAGGGTGATGATCCGAGGTCACCTGGAAGACAACCATTTTCACCCAGGGTATCAATTTTCGCCAAAACTTGAAACCACCTGATGGTTGTTAAAGAACTAAGACTACAAACTAAATTTAAGGATTTAAATAAGTTTAGCATTAACGGTCATTTTCCAAGCTGACACCAAGGGTCAAAGTGGTACTCAATCCTGGAGTTTTCGGGGCTCCAACCGGCCCACTAGTTTAGTTCAAAACCTTTGAAAGATAATTCAAATTTTACGCTTATCTTACTATTCCCTCCATCTATATTTAGATTTATTTTACAAATTAAAAGGACCAAAGAAAGGGACCAAAATGTAAATTATTAGTAGGTAGGGCAAGATATATTACGCATAATAATGGTATATCACATGTCAGGAACATAAGATGTAGAAACCTAACACTGCACTTAACAATAATGTTAGAATTGGAGATAAAATTCAACTTAAAGTGACACTCATTCTCAGTCTAACAAGATAAATATTTTCACAGTAGAATTATAACTACTCTGAACATATTCCTCCCATCAGTGCTCTGTTAGAACAATGAACAATCATCAATGACCGACAATCTAAATCAGATTGCTGCCGGCTTCATGCTCAAGGAGGAATATCGCCAATCATCATCGTAGCTGGCAAGACCAAACACTTTAGAAAAGCATTTCTCAAGAAAATAACTATAGAAATGATCCCTGAAAGTATAGTCTTAACACCACAATGCACAATGACAGGAAGTCACCTGGAAGACTACCATTTTCACTCAGAGGTCCTACTTTTGCCAAGGATTGAAAAGAAAATGTGACTGGGCTTACAAGATAACGATCAGGGATTTGATTTACAAAAACAGACAAAACAGTCCATCCATTTTCTAGTCATACTCACAAGTGATGCCGGCTTGCTGGTGCCTATCCTAGCTGACTTCAGGCAGCAAGCAGGGGACACCCTGAACTGCTCGCCAGCCAATTGCAGAGCACACAGAGACATTAAAATAAGTAGCTAACACGTTCGACTGTGACACCATCTGTTAAAAGAGTAGAGCAAGCAGTAAAATAGCCCGGCCTTACCTAGGTTTGACAGTTCACTCTTGTTTCTCTTCATATCGTATAAATCTTTCGCCTTTTACTAAAGATTTCCGTGGGGAGGAACAACAAGAGTCTATCTCAATTTTTTAATGCCCTGCGAAAGCGGGGCTTATTGAATGGTAAAGAAAATAACAAACAATAGAAAGCATCTCATGAAGTAGGTGCTACTTAATTCAAAGCATCTCATGAAATAGGTGCTACTTAATTCAAAGGATGAAAAATCGTGCTGTGCGAGATTGCTACATACATGTGCTACATAAACATAACACACGCATTGAAGTTGTAAAACGTTCGGGAGGTGCGCATTGGTGTGTGAAACATTGTAAAGGCAAGGTGAATAGCGTATTGTTATTTCTTTATTTTTCAAATGTCCCAACGAAATGTAGGGGCCATCATGTGAGTTTAGTTTGTTCACATTTAAAGATAGACATTAGTTAGAGATACTAACTATTGCCTGAGGTCAATTTAGTATGTCTAACACACCTATAATACATGTGTTCAAAGAGTGGGGGGAAGCTGGAATGCCCAGAAAAAAGAATAAGCAAACTCCACATAGGAATGCTGGAGCGAAGTGTTTTGCAATTGGTTTCTGAACTGTGAGGTGAACGTGATAATCTCTGCATATCTAAATGGCTCAGTCAAACAAATAAATTGACTGCTTAAAATACAGTTCAAGATTAACTAAACTCAACAAGTAAACAATTTCATGATCCACAGTACATACTACTCTGAAAATATTCCATCCATCAATGCTCTACAAGGACAATGAACATTCATCAATGACAGAAAACACATGAGGGAAGTCAATGATCTCTGCAAGTTTCATGCTCAAGAAGGAATATCGCCAATCATCATCGTAGCTGGCAAGACCAAACACTTTAGAAATGTATTTCTCAAGTCAAGAACTATAGAAATGATCCCTGAAAGTATAGTCTTAACACCACAATGCACAATGACAGGAAGTCACCTGGAAGACTACCATTTTCACTCAGAGGTCCTACTTTTGCCAAGGATTGAAAAGAAAATGTGACTGGGCTTACAAGATAACGATCAGGGATTTGATTTACAAAAACAGACAAAACAGTCCATCCATTTTCTAGTCATACTCACAAGTGATGCCGGCTTGCTGGTGCCTATCCTAGCTGACTTCAGGCAGCAAGCAGGGGACACCCTGAACTGCTCGCCAGCCAATTGCAGAGCACACAGAGACATTAAAATAAGTAGCTAACGCGTTCGACTGTGACACCATCTGTTAAAAGAATAGAGCAAGCAGTAAATTAGCCCGGCCCTACGTAGGTTTGACAGTTCACTCTTGTTTCTCTTCATACCATATAAATCTTTCGCCTTTTACTAAAGATTTCCGTGGGGAGGAACAACAAGAGTCTATCTCAATTTTTTGATGCCCTGTGAAAGCGGGGCTTCCTGAAAGGTAAAGAAAATTACAAACATTAGAAAGCATGTTATGAAAGAGGTGCTCCTTAGTTCAAAGGATGAAAAATTGTGCTGTAAGATATTGCTACATACGTGTCCTACATAAACATAACACATGCATTAAAGTTGTAAAACGATCGGGAGGTGCACATTGCTATGTGAAACATTGTAAAAGCAAGGTGAATTGTGTATTGTTATTTCTTTGTTTTTCAAATGTCCCTATGAAATGTAGGGGCCATCATGTGAGTTTAGTTTGTTCACATTTAAAGATGGACATTAGTTAGAGATACTAATTATTGCCTAAGGTCAATTTAGTATATCTAACACACCTATAATACATGTGTTCAGAGAGTGGAGGGAAGCTGGAATGCCCAGAAAGAAGAATAAGCAAACTCCACATAGGAATGCTGGAGTGTAGTGTTTTGCAATTGGTTTCTAAACTGTGAGGTGAACGTGATAATCTCTGCACAACTAAATGGCTCATTCAAAATAATAAATTAAGGAATGCTTAAAATACAGTTCAAGATTAATTAAACACAGTAAGTTAACGATTTCATGTTCCACAGTACATACTACTCTGAACATATTCCTTCCATCAATGCTCTACAAGGGCAATGAACAATCATCAAGGACAGAAAACACATGAATGAAGTCAATGTTCTCTGCAAGTTTCATGCTCAAGAAGGAATATCGCCAATCATCATCGTAGCTGGCAAGAACAAACACTTAAGAAATGCATTTCTCAAGTCAAGAACTATAGAAATGATCCCTGAAAGTATAGTCTTAACACCACAATGCACAATGACAGGAAGTCACCTAGAAGACTACCATTTTCACTCAGAGGTCCTACTTTTGCCAAGGATTGAAAAGAAGATGTGACTGGGCTTACAAGATAACGATCAGGGGTTTGATTCACAAAAACCGACAAAACAGTCCATCCATTTTCTAGTCATACTCACAAGTGATGCCGGCTTGCTGGTGCCTATCCTAGCTGACCAGGCAGCAAGCAGGGGACACCCTGAACTGCTCGCCAGCCAATTGCAGAGCACACAGAGACATTAAAATAAGTAGCGAACGCGTTCGACTGTGACACCATCTGTTAAAAGAGTAGAGCAAGCAGTAAAATAGCCCGGCCTTACTTATGTTTGTCAGTTCACTCTTGTTTCTCTTCATATCGTATAAATCTTTCGCCTTTTACTAAAGATTTCCGTGGGGAGGAACAACAAGAGTCTATCTCAATTTTTTAATGCCCTGCGAAAACGGGGCTTCACGAAAGATAAAGAAAATTACAAACATTAGAAAGCATCTCATGAAGTAGGTGCTACTTAGTTCAAAGCATCTCATGAAATAGGTGCTACTCAATTCAAAGGATGAAAAATCGTGCTGTGCGAGATTGCTACATACATGTGCTACATAAACATAACACACGCATTGAAGTTGTAAAACGTTCGGGAGGTGCGCATTGGTGTGTGAAACATTGTAAAGGCAAGGTGAATAGCATATTGTTATTTCTTTATTTTTCAAATGTCCCAACGAAATGTAGGGGCCATCATGTGAGTTTAGTTTGTTCACATTTAAAGATAGACATTAGTTAGAGATACTAACTATTGCCTAAGGTCAATTTAGTACTTCTAACGCACCTATAATACATGTGTTCAGAGAGTGGGGGGAAGCTGGATTGCCCAGAAAGAAGAATAAGCAAACTCCAGATAGGGATGCTGGAGTAAAGTGTTTTGCAGTTGGTTTCTGAACTGTCAGGTGAACGTGATAATCTCTGCACAATTAAATTGCTCAGTCAAAAAAATAAATTATCATATACTTAAAATGCAGTTCAAGATTAACTAAACAAAACAAGTAAACATTATCATGTTCCACAGTACATGCTACTCTGAACATATTCCTTCCATCAATGCTCTACAAGGGCAATGAACATTCATCAACAGCAGAAAACACATGAATGAAGTCAATGTACTCTGCAAGTTTCATGCTCAAGAAGGAATATCATCAATCATCATCGTAGCTGGCAAGACCAAACACTTTAGGCATGCGTTTCTCAGTCAAGAACTATAGAAATGATCCCTGAAAGTATAGTCTTAATGCCACAATGCAAGACGACAGGAAGTCACCTGGAAGACTACCATTTTCACTCAGAGGTCCAAATATTGTTCAGGCATACATTCAATTTAAATCCCATTTAAATTTTAAGTTGGAAATTTGATAAATTGATTTTACTTTTAGGAATGAAGAATAATCATAGCAATAGTAGTAGTAAAAAAAAGTTTCTAAATATTAATTTTTCAACTGTAAATTTGTGAGGTACTTCTATGAAAGTTGTTCTTTCAAACCTATAACCGAGAAGGTTTGAAATCCACATTTGAATTCTGAACTTGTTTTCTTTTCAGCTTTTATACTGTTAGTTCTTTTCTTCTATACAGCTGTAATTAAAGAGACATTATCTTGAGGCCTTCGAGAAACATGTTTACATATTTCGACTAACATATTTGTGAGGAACTATAAAATAAAAAGAACATAATATAGAGTGTAACTCATCCTGAAAAATCGTGATGAATACGGACAACTGTATTAAGTCAGGCAAAAAAAGTTCATTCTTTGCGTAAACTTTTATAACATCAACCCGTTTGAACATGAAGTTGATTTTCGTAAACTGACAGAAATAAACAGCAAATAATTTTAGAATGGAAGAATTCAATATGTTGATGCTGCCCAATTATATAGTTAACTGTGAAAAAATATAGCAGCAAATGCTAACCCTAACCCTTAGCTTGAAGCAACACTGACTATTATTTTATTACATTTGCTATTCTTTCCAGTAACTCAGCATTGCGTTTGGTGGTAATAGGGTAGTTTTGATAAACGTAAAAATAATCACTCGGTATTCGTTCTTCTATCAATATGATCGCCCAATCTGTAGATGACGCTGTGTGGAAAACGCGTCTTTCTGGCGTCATCATGCGATTCGTCCACGACGACGCGGATTTTTGAGTGGATTCACATTTCCGTGAACTCGCTGCGAAAGGAAGTGAATCCGCCAACGGACATTTTACGTTGCCAACTACTGTCTCACTTGAACGCATGGACTTTTTGACACGTGTTTTCACATCATTTATCCACCGTCATCGGCAAAAATGACAAATTATTTAGTGACGAGATGTACTTCAGTAATGAGTCTGTAAGGTGCTTTCAGTAGATTTAATTTCAGAAGCAAGATTGTTATTTTTCTCCGATTTGAGGCATGTTTCTGACTTATTCAGACTGGTCTGCATAATGGTAGATCCATCACAAATGAAACGTAAGCAATGCCAATTAGGAATAATTGTCGCAGAATGCAAACATATTCGCGAATCACAATGATTGATATTGATATACTCTGAAACTAAAGTGTGTGATTTTTTGAGGGGCTCTCGTTGCTCCATGCCGGGATCTCGACATAAAAACAATCCTACGAAAAATAAACTCAATATGAGAATGTCGGTGGCAACGTAAAAGGGCTGCCCTCTGGCTTCAGCCGCTATGGGGCGTTGTTAATGCATTCACTTATGAATCCGTGCGAGATGATTGGCCCGCACACGATACGTATCCACAATTCTTCAGGCCAAAAACGTTTTAAATGAAGGTTTAAATTCGCTTCATGCAGTTTGAGACATAAAAAAGCATTGCGACATTATATGTGTATATTGAAATGACTTTGATTCACACAAAAAAATGAATCGCTAGCACGCTCGACTGTGACACCATCTGTTAAAAGAGTAGTGCAAGCACTAAAAGAGCCCGGTCCTACTGAAGTTCGACAGTTCACTCTTGTTTCTCTTCAGATCGCATAAATCTTTCGCCTTTTACTAAAGATTTCCGTGGGGAGGAACAACAAGAGTCTATCTCAATTTTTTGATGCTCTGCGAAAGCGGAGCTTCCCAAACTGTGAAAACAAATCAAATCTAGAATCCGAAGAACATAACCGAGAACTTTGTTCAACTTTACACAATGTTAAGTTAGACGTGTATTTAGTCTTAAAACATTTAGAAGAAACACACACATCCGATCGGGAGATGCACTTATATATGTGAAATGTTTCAAAGGCAAAGTGAATATTGATTGTTATTTCCTTAGTTTTCAAATGTCCCTACGAATTGAAGGGGCCATCATGACTTTAGTTTGTTAACATTTAAAGATATTGAACAATACATTATGAATATGACTTTATGAATGAGTACAATAACTTGAAAGATATTATTGCAAACTATCAGTGTCAGTTTGTCAAGTGGGTTGCATGCAGGGATTTTTAACGTCCAGCAGGTGTCAGTATTTGATGACACAAAATAAAGACAATATCAACACAATATTGTACATGTAAATTATACGCGTATAATGTATGTGCCCGTAATATAAGATGTACATAATTAATATTTATAATAATTATACATGTATAAATGTAACCTCTTAAAGTGGCAAGCTTTCCATATAGTTTTCTTAACAGTTATATAAGCTCCGCTAACGCAGGGCATTCAAAAATCGAAATATACTCTTGTTGTTCCTCCCCACGGAAATCTTTAGTAAAAGGCGAAAGATTTATTCGATATGAGTAGAAACAAGAGTGCACTGCAGAATACAGGAGGACCGGGGTATTTTATTCCTTGCCCAACACTTTTAACAGATGGTCTCACAGCTAGGTTTGTTTTTTTTCTGTAAATCAAAGTTACTCAATCAAGCTACTCATATATATATATATATATATATATATATATATATATATATATATATATATATATATATATATATATATATATATATATATATATATATATATATATATATATATATATATATATATATATATATATATATATATATATATATATACACACACACAGTGCCGCCCCCCCACCCCCCCCCCCTCCCGTTTATGAGGTTAATGGTATAGGATCGTAACACAAATTCGCTGTATGGGGGGCAATCCAAATCCGAATGTTTATTCGCTAATGCAGGTAAAAACATCAAAAATGTATCTAAATATTAAAAAATAGTATCAAAACAGTATAGTAAGTGCTCTGTATATATAATATACATGTATATAATTAAAAACATCATAAATAAAAAATACATAAACGATTTATTTACCTTTATGTGACAAGCTTGTTATGGCCATATTTCCTAGTGAGAACTCGCCTAGGCTAGGCTACCTTAGCCTTCTTCGTATTTCTTGATTATCTCCAGCTTCATTTCCATATAAATCATCTTCTTACGTCTCTCTTTAACATCATTAGCAATCTTGAAACCCATGGCTCACCCATTCAAGTTTGAATTAAGCAATAAAATGCACAATAAATAGTGGTTTTAAGCACTCAGTCAGGATCCAGTCCGTAGCATGCTACCATTTTGACAGTGACACCGACCAATAGCAGACCAGTATCTGAGTAATGCGCAGGCAGTTTGATGGGAACCAGAAAATAAGAGCACTAACCTAAAAACGTCTGAAGATGGAGATAAAAAGACACAAATACACCCAAACCCTAGGGTCATGACAGTTATTTATGAGGTTAAGGCAGAAAAATACTGTGAAGAGGGGACAAAAAAAACGTTGCAGGGAAAAAAAAAACGCAATGCAGGGATGTCGTACCCCGGGGGTCAAATGTACTGTATATTAGTGTTACAGAATATTAATCAATACCAATCATTGTGAATAACTAAAATATATTATTAACATCTTTTACATTTTAGATGTAATAAAGTGTTTGCGGCTCCCAGTGTTGTCTTAACCGTGGAATCCAGGTCAAACGGCTCTTTTAAATGTTAAAGTTTGCCGACCCCTGGCCTAGATTAGTTGGTTTTTGGGTTGGAATTTTTAATGTAATTTTTAATGTTCAAAAAAGTGTTAAAAATAATAACTGTGATATCACATGAGAATGGTGCATATCATAAAAGCCACTATGGGAATAGTTTAACAAAGAAAATAAATCAACCTGCAGTGGGCGGAAATAAATGTTTAGCCTCCACCCCACATTGAGACACACCTCAAATGGTTAGGACACATAGAATGCTTGACTGTGAAACCATTTGTTAAGATGGTAGGGCAAGCAAAGGCATAGCCCGTATCAAAGTGAACAGGTCAAATTACTCTTGTTTCTCTTCATAACGTATAAATCTTTCGCCTTTTACTAAAGATTTCCGTGGGGAGGAGTAGTAAGAGTCTACCCGCAATTTTTGGTGCTCTACTGAAGTGGAGCTTCTAGTTCTGTAAAAACAAAATCAAATGTGAACTACTCACTATGATACGCACATATTTAATTTTTATTCTCAAATCTTAATTAGGCAAAACAATTAAGAATTTTGGAGAAATCAATGGTGATGTTTAAGCAGTAGCTATTGCAGACGTTTTGGGGCATTTTACCTGTTAAGACTATCAGGCGAAAGTGGCTGCTGTGTCGTGTTAAAGGGTTAGAGACCGTTGCGGATTATTTTGAGTTGCACAATATTGGTGTTACATGAATGCAGCACGCGCACTACGGCATCACAGAGATCCATGCATTGGAAGCATGCTCCAAGCGAGTGAGAGTCACCAAATATAAATAGGAATCTCCATTGGTTTCACGGCATAATAGCGCGGAACACACAAAACACAACACTGGCATAGATAAAATGAAAACACAACATCTTACCAGTCAAGTAGAATGGAGGACAACATTCCAGGTAGATGAGGAAACAACACAATGCATGCAAGCAGCCATAGAGGGAACCTACAGGCAAAGGTAAATTCTAGTTGTATCACATTGTATTTGCTGGCAGTTTGTGTTTGGTGGGTGAATTCAAATATGTACAATAACTAGTCATTCTAACTCCAAAACTGATCACCGATCGTCTTGCATAGTCATGAAACTTGTGAAGCGAGCAGGCATCTTTCCCCCCGCGCCTCCTTCTCCTTCTTCTTTTACAGTATTTATGATTGGCAAATGTGAAGGGAATCATATATTAGGTTGTTATCATTATGTTCTTAGTTCATTGTTACCCATTTATGCAATCCTAGTTCATCTTGACCCTGTCCTTAGATAGAACTGTTGACGCACGAAAGTGTGAGCCGGGACCTTGGCCCAGCTGCCGGTGGCGCCCGGCTGGCTCTTTTGTTGTGTCTTGTAATCTGCTATGCTTCTATTCAATAAAAGCCGGGGGGAACGGCTGGGCAAGTGGAAAAAACTGGCGTTGGAAGACCCACGAGTTACATTTGCTCAAGCTTTTTTCCCTGCGCCGGCGTAGAAAAGTCAATCTTGGCTGGTCTGAGTTACTCTTTTTGCTGTTTAAGCAGCTAGGCTTGTCCTAGTCTTCTTTTCTGAGATTTCTCTGACAGCAAACAAACCTATCTATTCCAAATCTATTTCCATTTTTTCACGTCTTTATTTCTGATTGACATACAAACCAGAAACTCGCTAAGCTGCACGCAAGACAAAAGCCAACATTCAAAATGTGATTTTAAATAGATTGATTTTAAATCATTTTCCTCCTTCGCCCCCCGTAATATAAATAGTAATGACTCGATCTACAAATATGTAAAAATATATGTTGGTAGCAAGAACAAATTTAGGTAAACCTTTTTGATATTCGTATATTTGTATTTGTGGGTTTTCAAAATGAATAATAGTCCAAATATTACACATTGTCTCTTTAATGAACCTTTCCCCAACACATTATGATGTTTACATAATTGAAAAGAAACTTCATGAAACAGGCACAAAAATCAATGTACATCATTATGACAACCAAGTGAATAGTTACCAGGGGTACCACCGAACTTGGCCACCCCTGAGTTAAACAATGAAAAACCTACAGTGGGCGGAATCAAGCATTCAGCCTCCCCCCCACATTGAGCCACGCCTCCAATGGTTAGGTCACAAAAGAAGAGTTGACTGTGAAACCATCTGTTAAGAAGGTAGAGCAGGCAATGGCATAGTCCGTTTCAATTCCAATCAGGTACATTACTCTTGATTCTCTTCATTACGTATAAATCTTTCGCCTTTTACTAAAGATTTCCGTGGGGAGGAACAACAAGAGCCTATTGCAATTTTTGATGCTCTGTGGACACAGAGCTTGATTTACTGTAAAAACAAAACCAAATAATGACTATAAAAGCATTCCATGTTATTAAAAAACAGGACATGCAACAGGAAGTACAACAAGACAGCAATTTTGGTGACAAAACCTTTTAAAAAATGAATGGCTCATGTTAGGAATACATTGTAAAGGGCTACATTAGATTAGGTTTTTGGATTTTTAATGGTGTAAGATAAAAGTGCTCACAATTTCACAGGTCCACCCCAGAATTGATGAATGAATAATATAGTACACTGCTTAATCAATAATCAAAAAATGTGCATTTAGTGTGTGAGTGCTTTTCGTCAACACCGTTGTGACCTTTCAGAAGAACGGTTGATAACATTCGACTGTGAAACCGCCTGTTAAGAAGGTAGGGCAGGCAATGGCATAGCCCATTTCAACTCCAATTCAGTACTTCACTCTTGATTCTCTTCAATACGTATAAATCTTTCGCCTTTTACTAAAGATTTCCGTGGGGAGGAACAACAAGAGCCTATTGCAATTTTTTGATGCTCTGTGAGTACAGAGCCTGACTTACTGTAAAGACAAAACTGAACACCAACTATAATACGCACCCCATATAATCAATTAACAGAACATGCAACAGGAAGTACAAGACAGCAATTTTAGTGACAAAACCTTATAAAAAATGAATGGCTCATGTTAGGAATACGTTGTGAAAGGGCTACATTAGATTGGGTTTTGGAATTTTAATGGTGTAAGATAAAAGTGCTCACAATTTCACAGGTCCACCCCAGAAATGATGAATGAATAATATAGTACACTGCTTAATCAATAATCAAAAAATGTGCATTTAGTGTGTGAGTGCTTTTCGTCAACACCCTTGTGACCTTTCAGAAGAACGGTTGATAACATTCGACTGTGAAACCGCCTGTTAAGAAGGTAGGGCAGGCAATGGCATAGCCCATTTCAACTCCAATTCAGTACTTCACTCTTGATTCTCTTCAATACGTATAAATCTTTCGCCTTTTACTAAAGATTTCCGTGGGGAGGAACAACAAGAGCCTATTGCAATTTTTTGATGCTCTGTGAGTACAGAGCCTGACTTACTGTAAAGACAAAACTGAACAACAACTATAATACGCACCCCATATAATCAATTAACAGAACATGCAACAGGAAGTACAAGACAGCAATTTTAGTGACAAAACCTTATAAAAAATGAATGGCTCATGTTAGGAATACGTTGTGAAAGGGCTACATTAGATTGGGTTTTGGAATTTTAATGGTGTAAGATAAAAGTGCTCACAATTTCACAGGTCCACCCCAGGAATGATGAATGAATAATACAGTACACCGCTTGATCAAAAATTATAAAAATGTGGATTTAGTGCGTGAGTGCGTTCAGCCAACACTGTTGTGACCTTACAGTAGAACAATTGATAACGTTCAACTGTGAAACCATCTGTTAAGAAGGTAGGGAAGGCAATGGCATTGCCCATTTCAACTCCAATTAAGTACTTTACTCTTGATTCTCTTCATGACGCATAAATCTTTCGCCTTTTACTAAAGATTTCCGTGGGGAGGAACAACAAGAGCCTATTGCAATTTTTTGATGCTCTGTGAATACAGAGCTTGACTTACTGTAAAGACAAAACTGAACAACTATAATATGCACCCCATATAGTCAATTAACAGGACATGCAACAGGAAGTACAAGACAGCAATTTTAGTGACAAAACCTTATAAAAAATGAATGGCTCATGTTAGGAATACGTTGTGAAAGGGCTACATTAGATTGGGTTTTGGAATTTTAATGGTGCAAGATAAAAGTGCTCACAATTTCACAGGTCCACCTCAAAAATGATGAATGAATAATACAGTACACCGCTTAATCAATAATTATAATTATATCAATAATTATAAAAATGTGGATTTAGTGCGTGAGTGCGTTTAGCCAACACCGTTGGCGAAATTGAAGAACAACTATAATAAGCAATTAACAGGACATATAATTAAATCCCATATAATTATATCCCATATAATTAAATAACAGGACATGCAACAGGAAGTACAACAAGGCAGCAATTTTAGTGACAAACCTTTAAAAACTGACTGCCTCATATTAGGAATGCATTGTGAAAGAGCTACATTAGATTAGGTTTTGGATTTCTAATGGTGTAAGATAAAAGTGCTCACAATTTCACAGGTCCACCTCAGAAATGATGAATGAATAATACAGTATACTTAATCAATAATCATAAAAATGTGTATTTCGTGTGTGAGTGCTTTTCGTCAACACCGTACAGTAGAACAGTCGATAACAGTCTAACAGTTTAACAGTCGAACGTGACTGTTAAACCGTCTGTTAAGAAGGTAGGGCAGGCAGTGGCATAGCCCATTTCAACACTAATTAAGGAATTTACTCTTGATTCTCTTCATAACGTATAAATCTTTTCCGTGTGGAGGAACAACAACAGCTTTTTGCATTTTTTGTTGCTCTACAAAAGCAGAGCTTGTTCTACTGTAAAGACAAATTTGAGGAAAAGCATCCCATATAATCAAATAACGGGACAGGTGACAGGAATTACAACAAGGCAGCAATTATACTGACTAAACCTTTAAAAAAATGAATGGATCAGGTTAGGAATAGGTTGTGAAAGGCCCATTACATTTGACTCTGGATTTTAAACAGTGTAAGATAAAAGTGCTCACAAATTCACAGGTCCACCCCAGAAATGATGAAGGAATAATACAGTAAACATCTT
Source organism: Hippichthys cyanospilos (assembly GCF_059441005.1). Taxonomy (NCBI): domain Eukaryota; kingdom Metazoa; phylum Chordata; class Actinopteri; order Syngnathiformes; family Syngnathidae; genus Hippichthys; species Hippichthys cyanospilos. The sequence continues at coordinate 8,524,769 of NC_142378.1, read as the reverse complement.
AATTAATAATTATAAAAATGTGTATTTAGTGCATGACTGCTTTTCGCCAACACCAACGTAACCTTACAGTAGAACAGTTGATAACATTTGACTGTGAAACTGTCTGTTAAAATGGTAAGTTACGATTTGAAAAGGCTGATACTTATAATTTACAAATGAGAGTAATGCAATGCAGTACAATAGATTTTTAACCTCAAAGAGGATCCCCCAATTTGCCCAAAACACTTCCTCTTATGAGTGTCTACTGCAGGAGAGATGAATGCAGCAGTACAAACCAGAACAAGTTGAAGCTTACAAAACTTATGTTAAACAGAACATTAAACAAAATACCTACAACATACGCAACAAGTTCAAATGTGAGCACCATGCCATCCCCACATCATGGCCAAAAATTGCTTTGCAAGCACATCTTCCAAACCATGACACAATTGCTCAGAACTGCCGAATCACTAACCCAATCACTAACAAAGTCATCATTACCCAACTAAAACAAACAAACAAAAAATCACGAGTTTTACTGTTAAGTGCGCATATCAAAATTTCAAAGCTAACGTTTACTCCTTGCCTTTCGCCAGTAGGGGGCAAGCCAACGAAACATTAAGGGGCAAGGCTAACTCAGAATTTTCGCATAAATGTGACGTCACCGAAAGGGTGACTGAAACCGTCTGTTAGGATGGTAAGGCACGCAATGGCAAAGCTCGTTTCAGCAGTTGGTCAGCAGTTCACTCTTGTTTCTCTTCATATCGTATAAATCTTTCGCCTTTTACTAAAGATTTCCGTGGGGAGGAACAACAAGAGTTTATCTCAATTTTTTGATGCTCCGTGAAAACGGAGCTTCCTAATACGTGAAGACAAAAATGAATGAAATTAACCAATTCATGAAACCCTTAACGTGTGCTGAAGTATTAATTAATCGTTGTTTAAATTGCAGTTTAAATATATTCATTCCGTCAATTCGACAAAAACATAACACACGCATTGAAGTTGTAAAACGTTCGGGAGGTGCGCATTGGTGTGTGAAACATTGTAAAGGCAAGGTGAATAGCGTATTGTTATTTATTTTTCAAATGTCCCAACGAAATGTAGGGGCCGTCATGTGTTTACTTTGTTCACATTTAAAGATAGACATTAGTTAGAGATACTAACTATTGCCTAAGGTCAATTTAGTACGTCTAACGCACCTATAATACATGTGTTCAGAGAGTGGGGGGAAGCTGGATTGCCCAGAAAGAAGAATAAGCAAACTCCACATAGGAATGCTGGAGTAAAGTGTTTTGCAGTTGGTTTCTGAACTGTGAGGTGAACGTGATAATCTCTGCACAATTAAATTGCTCAGTCAAAAAAATAAATTATCATATGCTTGAAATGCACTTCAAGATTAACTAAACAAGTAAACATAATCATGTTCCACAGTACATAATACTCTGAACATATTCCTTCCATCAATGCTCTACAAGGGCAATGAACATTCATCAACGGCAGAAAACACATGAGTGAAGTCAAGGTTTTCTACAAATTTCATGCTCAAGAAGGAATATCATCAATCATCATCGTAGCTGGCAAGACCAAACACTTTAGGCATGCGTTTCTCAGTCAAGAACTATAGAAATGATCCCTGAAAGTATAGTCTTAATGCCACAATGCAAGACGACAGGAAGTCACCTGGAAGACTACCATTTTCACTCAGAGGTCCAAATATTGTTCAGGCATACATTCAATTTAAATCCCATTTAAATTTTAAATTGGAAATTTGATAAATTGATTTTACTTTTAGGAATGAAGAATAATCATAGCAATAGTAGTAGTAAAAAAAAGTTTCTAAATATTAATTTTTCAACTGTAAATTTGTGAGGTACTTCTATGAAAGTTGTTCTTTCAAACCTATAACCGAGAAGGTTTGAAATCCACATTTGAATTCTGAACTTGTTTTCTTTTCAGCTTTTATACTGTTAGTTCTTTTCTTCTATACAGCTGTAATTAAAGAGACATTATCTTGAGGCCTTCGAGAAACATGTTTACATATTTCGACTAACATATTTGTGAGGAACTATAAAATAAAAAGAACATAATATAGAGTGTAACTCATCCTGAAAAATCGTGATGAATACGGACAACTGTATTAAGTCAGGCAAAAAAAGTTCATTCTTTGCGTAAACTTTTATAACATCAACCCGTTTGAACATGAAGTTGATTTTCGTAAACTGACAGAAATAAACAGCAAATAATTTTAGAATGGAAGAACAAGAGCCGATTGCAATTTTTTGATGCTCTGTGAATACAGAGCTTGACTTACTGTAAAAACAATACTGAGGAATGACTATATTAAGCAACCCATATAGTCAATTAAGAGGACATGCAACAGGAAGTACAAGACAGCAATTTTAGTGACAAAACCTTTTAAAAAATGAATGGGTCATGTTAGGAATACGTTGTGAAAGGGCTACATTAAATTGGGTTTTGGAATTTTAATGGTGTAAGATAAAAGTGCTCACAATTTCACAGGTCCACCCCAGAAATGATGAATGAATAATACAGTATGCTTAATCAATAATCATAAAAATGTGTATTTCGTGTGTGAGTGCTTTTCGTCAACACCGTCATGACCTTACAGTAGAACAGTCGATAACGTTCGACTGTGAAACCGTCAGTTAAGAAGGTAGGGCAGACAGTGGCATAGGCCATTTTAACACTAATTAAGAAATTTACTCTTGATTCTCTTCAAAACGTATAAATCTTTCGCCTTTTACTAAAGATTTCCGTGGGGAGGAACAACAAGAGCTTATTGTAATTTTTTGATGCTCTACAAAAGCAGAGCTTGTTCTACTGTAAAGACAAATTTGAGGAAAAGCACCCCATATAATCAAATAATTGGACAGGTGACAGGAATTACAACAAGGCAGCAATTTTAGTGACTAAACATTTAAAAAAATGAATGGATCTGAATTTTAAACAGCGTAAGATAAAAGGTCCACCCCAGAAATGATGAAGGAATAATACAGTACACATCTTAATTAATAATTATAAAAATGTGTATTTAGTGCATTACTGCTTTTCGCCAACACCAACGTAACCTTACATTAGAACAGTTGATAACATTTGACTGTGAAACTGTCTGTTAAAATGGTATGTTACGATTTGAAAAGGCTGATACTTATAATTTACAAATGAGAGTAATGCAATGCAGTACAATACATTTTTAACCTCAAAGAGGATCCCCCAATTTGCCCAAAACACTTCCTCTTATGAGTGTCTACTGCAGGAGAGATGAATGCAGCAGTACAAACCAGAACAAGTTGAAGCTTACAAAACTTATGTTAAACAGAACATTAAACAAAATACCTACAACATACGCAACAAGTTCAAATGTGAGCACCATGCCATCCCCACATCATGGCCAAAAATTGCTTTGCAAGCACATCTTCCAAACCATGACACAATTGCTCAGAACTGCCGAATCACTAACCCAATCACTAACAAAGTCATCATTACCCAACTAAAACAAACAAACAAAAAATCACGAGTTTTACTGTTAAGTGCGCGTATCAAAATTTCAAAGCTAACGTTTACTCCTTGCCTTTCGCCAGTAGGGGGCAAGCCAACGAAACATTAAGGGGCAGGGCTAACTCAGAATTTTCGCATAAATGTGACGTCACCGAAAGGGTGACTGAAACCGTCTGTTAGGATGGTAAGGCACGCAATGGCAAAGCTCGTTTCAGCAATTGGTCAGCAGTTCACTCTTGTTTCTCTTCATATCGTATAAATCTTTCGCCTTTTACTAAAGATTTCCGTGGGGAGGAACAACAAGAGTTTATCTCAATTTTTTGATGCTCCGTGAAAACGGAGCTTCCTAATATGTGAAGACAAAAAAGAATGAAATTAACCAATTCATGAAATTTTTTAAATTGCAGTTTAAATAATTTCATTCCGTCAATTCGACAAAAACAGACTTTAGAATACTATTTAGAATATATATTTAGAATACTCCATACTATTAGCCAAGGCGCTAAAACTGAGACGTGGTCAAGACCATCACTTGACCCATTTGACTGAAACCGCCAGCAAAAATGAAAAAGCAAGAAAGACACACCTGTTTTGACAGAACTGTAGTATTAAAGGGAACAAATCAATTTTTTATAAACTTGCAAACTTGTATTCATAGGTCTAGTTTTATTATTTTACATGGGAGGAGGCGACCATGTCCATAACTACGAACAATGCCAATTGCAAATAGTGCAAACAGTCTTCATCAGGTTAAAATATCAGTACCCATTCATGCTTAGTATGGTCAACATGGCTGTTGATATATTATAGTCAAAACATTAATATAGTCAAGCCAGTACTAGATCGGAAATGATTTTAACAGATTTCACTGACTACTCTGAACATATTCCTTCCCTCTGTGCTCCAAGATGAAGAACTGAACGTTCATCAATAGTTGAGAACATATGTCAAAGTCATTATTCTCAGCTAGCTTCACGCTCAGGAAGAAATATCGCCACTCGTCATCGTAGTTAGCGAGACCAATCACTTTAGAAAAACATTTCTCAAGTTAAAAACTATAGAAATGATCCCTGAAAGTATAGTCTTGATGTTGAAGAGCGCGAAGTCGGAATGTCACTTGTGAAAGTACTACTTTTACCCAGGGGGCAGCATTGTATGTATTTTACTCCAAACCTACCACACAGCGACTTGAAAAAACAAAACGAAGCTAAAGTCAATATGAACTCGATTTGGACGATTTAGTATAGTTTAGATGCGGATTATGTTTAACAGTTTTAAAATCCCACAATGCTTAGCGACGTGCGTTTTTTTAAAATTCGTTTTAAAAGAAAATCATGTGTTTTTGGAGCGCAACCATTGGCATTGGCCCAAATGTCAGTGAATATTAAAGTTAAAGATTACATTATTATTTATATCTTGTCCCCTGGCAAAAATCTTTAATTTAAGGGTGTTACGTAAAAGAAAGAAGACCACTGTGCGTCTATTAAAAGTTCCGGCAGTTAAATCGGAAAATAAAGAAGTTCCGACACAATGAAGCGCCGAAGAAGAAGAAAAAAAAGAGTTGCAGCCCCAAACTAACGAAGCCACATTGTTAGGAGGAATTAAAGTACAAAATTATTTAAAGAGGTTAACTTACGCATTTGAGAAAATTGATTATTTAGAATCTTACGTGGAAGAAAGAAAATCATGGTGCGTCCATTAAAACGATCCGCCAGTTAAGTTGGAAAAAAGGTTTAGCAACAGTGAAGTATTGTACCGTAAAAATGTTGTTCAAATCTAAAACATTTGCGACCCCAAGGAAAATAAGATAATTCATACAACCAAAGCATGCACCAAAAGAAGCTGATATTTTTATGTCAAATCGGAGACACCAGTAAAACATGACATTAGTCTCCAAACGGCAGCAGACGCTTTGGGCTTGTTATTCCTTCATGTGACACTAGGGGGCAGGATTATATAATTGGGACTACATTAACATGCGTCGAGTTTACTCAATTAGTTACGTTATTCTTTAACACTACTTTAATCATTTCAATGGGTGAAATCAATGCACATGTTTCACACACAAGCAATTACAAGCACAAGACGATATAAAGACGAATAAACAGAAAATCCGTACACCACATTATAAAGTAACTTTTCACTAGCTAAGCTAATTGTATCGCGTTGAAATTAACACACCCGCTGATGAAGTACTGTACTCTTGTTTTACGGAAATTGTTGAAAAAGTAATGACTCACCAGCATGTTGCACACGGAAGAATAGAACATATGAACTCATTACAAATTCAAACAAAAAAACTGTCGTGTTTAAAGATAAATCGAGTCCTACAATCACGTAAAATCCCGGTTACGTAAATGTGCTCATTGCGCATGCGCAGTTAACTTAGACCTGTTATGTTATCGCAGCAAATTTATTTAATGGATTTATCCAGCAGGAAAAAACTTCACACTCCAAAGTACTTTTTAGTATTTCTAAAAACATCAATCTATATAAATATTGTACTTTGAATGAATAAATAAATAAATAAATAAACAAAGCGACTCCATCTATGGAATGACCCTTTCCAGACTCGGGAGGAAGTTTTCTGTTTGCACAAATTTAAATTATATTCCTCGTCTCCCCCTTCCGTTGACTAACTCTCACATAAAATATATCAAATCAAGTAATATCTACGACTTGATTTAATTTTTGTCTTCCCCTTATAAAATGCTTTTCAATTATATTTTGCAAAGCCCACCCCCCTATCGGAGAATAAAAAGTCTAAAAATGATTATTTTTTAAAAAATGGCAAAAGGATACCTAAAACTGCCTTTTCAACATTAACAAAAGGAATATAAATTAACCTTCAACAACTACTGTTAACTACTTTTTACAGCGTTAATACAGATTAAAGTTTAGTCTACTCTAAAACATGAAAAAAATACAACCAAGTGCATTAAAGTGCCTGACTTGAAAAAAAAAAAAGCCACTCATGGCAGTGTGATTACAAAGTAGCCTCTGCCATTTTGACTTTGACATGCCACCTTTGGGTGAAATTTCAGCTCCCGACTGTATTCAACGCAATTCAATCTTTCCCAGGGATATAAAATGGTTTTGATGTAAAGATCAAAGTTCGGACAAAATCACACAAGGGTTAAACCAAACGAACGAATGTGACAGGAAGCACAAACTGGGATGGTGTTCGGATTCCAACCTATAACCTCGTAATTGAGGCAGATGCGCTAAGAACTCATATACTGTGCTACTCAGCAACAAATATCAACAAATAACCTGCACGCTAAAGATTTTAGTGTTACTGAGAAGACGTGTCCATCAACATCTAAGGTCACAACTAGGTTGTTTATTTTTATAACTGATACAGGATAAATGTTATACATTCTATTTTAACACTGATATTTTTGATTTTATTTTCAATGTCAGTATGCAAAACAAAAACAAAAAAGACAACACAAAGAAAACATTCAGTGAAATCAAGATGATACATAATTTCTTCAGTATTAAACCAATCAACTTGGAGGAGTGACTCCTTGTTGCGCCGCTAATAACGCGTTTAGCTACGATACAAAAAGGGGGCGTGGGCAAAAAAAAAAAAAAAACATAATGCAAACATCAAGAGTTGGCCAACAGCAAACACAGAGAACCACATGATTTTCAGATGTTGTAAATGCATACTGTATATAGAAAAAATACATATGCACATACTTGTCATAATGAAGAACAGGATACACAAACGTACATACGCGCGCTTATACAATGATCTCGTTCGTAGAAACGCTCATTAAATCCACCAACAATCAGAAGGCTATCTGGCTTTACAAGCTAAAAACTACACGAAACTTTCATTTAAAAAAAAAAAAAAAAAAAAGACAAATGAAACAGACATTCACATTTCTGAATCTATTTCCATTATGTGGTCAAGTCCTGTTGACTTTTAGTGCCAGACGATACTGCTGATGCTGAGTGAGAGGGTTTTTGTTGGAGGGCGGGTGGGGGAGGGAGTCTCATGGGCCCCATGAGTCCACAATAGTTTATGACATTTTCTCCCGACATGCTCACTCTGCGCGTACGAGTGAACACACGGGTGAACGTACACAAGTACTGTATTGTGTATTTAGTGTGAGTATGTTCATGCGTGTCCCCTTAAGGCGAGGCGGGGGCTTTGCCACCGCTGTAATGAACGCGGTATCTGTTGACGGCCTGGCCCTTGAGCTCTGTGGACAGGCAAGTGGTCTTGCAGGGGATCATGTCCTCCTCGTCCTCCCCCATCAGCCACTTGTGCACGCCACGCTCGGCCAAGGGTGTCACGTGCTCGGTCCGCCAACCCCGATGCCACTTGGCTAAGCGCTCGTGCTGGCTCGCCGCTACTCTGTGCTGAGACTGGGTAAGGAAAAGACGGGCCACATGGATTAAAGCAGTCAATCTCAAAACAAGTATATGGGCAACTTTTTAGCCAAATCCAACTAGTCAATGCAAAAGTGGTAAGTAAACCACCTCAATTTGACTTTTTATAGTACACATAAAACCACAGTGTTATACATAAAACAACTTCCACACCCTCTTGAGACCCAAATATTTGTGTCCACTGTTGTGTCCATTTGGTCTCGGCAAGACGGGCAACGCTACTTGCATCCCACCCAAACATATGAGACATCAATGGAAAGGTTGGGATGTCCTCTACTGAGCACACAAGGACTTAGTAGAGTAGCTTAGATAACTCAAAATCTAGACACCAAAAATAAATGGACACATATGACTGGGCCCCGGGAGGATATTCTGTGTGTTGACAATCAGGCCCATGGAGAAGAGTTAAAAAAAAAAAAAAAAAAAAAAAAAAAAAGACATGCAAGCATACCTTTCTGGCCTTGACAAGTGCTCCTCTGCGGTACATGTAGTCCTCAGAGTTCATGACAAACACCATCTTGTGAGTGTTCAGCTTGAAGCGACAGTCCAGGCTGCCAGCGTTCTCCACGCCCATTTGCCGGTGCCACTCTCGCCGGCAGCGCATGGCCTCCACCTGACGCACCTGCCAGCGCCGGAAACGACGAAGGTTCCTATGCAAGACCGACAAGTATTAGCTTTTTCTCTTACGGGTATTTCAAAACCAGAGCTGGTACAAGCTGATATGATTAACATAAAACATAACACACAACACAAAATACAAGCAAATACACTATGAATGAAGAGCATAGACAATAATGAGGTTTCCATTCAAATGCGCAAAACAAACATTTAACTAATGTTGTTTCCATTTGATTTTATTTTGCGAATAAATTGGTTAACTTATGTGCTTGAGGAGTGATGTAACCAGGGGTCTTAGACCCAGAATTTTATCCGTGATCAAAACATTTTATGTTCCTGTCATGGTTTACGCGTAAAAAACATTTCCATAGCCAAAATTCTTATTTAAGATATAAACTCTTATTTTTGTGAATTGTAGGCCTGTTTTTTCCTATCCAAACTTCTAACACTTCTTTTCATGTTTTATTATTTTCACCCAGTTCTTGAAAATTCGAATACATAGATGGAAATCCACCAAATTATATCAGAAAGACCTAAAAACACATACCCCATACACATAAAAAAACACAAAACAAAGAAAAAAATCTTGACACGCACACAAAAACATGTCAAAACACAAAAAAGTACACAAACACATGACTACAGTTGTAATTCAAGGATACAGTTTTTGCATATGTTAGCTTAATAGTTGACAGACGAGTTAAATACTGCAGTTCATGCCACCCGCAGCATAAGGCTAAAAAATCTAACTGCCATTAGGCTTGAGTCACATATTTGACATTCATTTTACGACTGCATCAGTTTGACCCTGAAAATGTCATCTCAAGAAAGGTTGGACTTAAGTGTTTTATTTTCACAAAATGAAATTCTTGTGATTATTAATTCTTATACTTGAATGACAGTTATGAATGTGAAATGTCCGGTTCTATGTACTTCAAACACTCCTGTACAGTAATTAAGATTTTATGATTGCTACGGAGCGGCCTTGGAACAGATTGAAAAATGTTCATTATTTTGTAATAAAAAAATGGTTATAAACATGTGAAGAAATGAAGGTCAGACCAGCATGTGAGAGCAGAAAGTGTTTGAAATCTCACAGGGTACAAAAAGTGTGAGTTCAACTATCTCACCGTGGAAGAAAGACTGGTTTGAAGAAGTAGCCATCTGCTTGTGAGCACAGACTCGATTCGGTTCCAACAAATTGCTCCATGTAAGTGGATAAGCACTGAGACATAAATGACAGTACTTAAATGGGACAATCGCATGACTGGATGTTGTGCTTTATAATATAATAATGCACTTACCTGAACATCCAAGGGGTCATCAGCCTGGGCCTCCTCTGTGTCCTGGAGCTCAATTGTCATTGTCACATGACCCTTGTTTTGAATAAACATGACCTGATAAAATCAAAAGATAGATATAAAGACATTTGCTTCCATACTTTAAAGATAGTTAAACGTGGTTTTGCACACAATCTGCATTGCCAGGAATCCAACTTAGTCTTTTCCGGGTTCGAAAAATTGTTATTTGAAATGGCTACATGCACTGCTTGCAGGACCTGCCCAAACAAATCATCACAAACTGTCTTTGGCTTTTCTAAAACAACAATCATCAATGTATTCCAAAGTGCATCTTATCTAATGCCAACAGTATTAAATTCAAAGCTAGCGATAAAGTGTGTATACGCTGTATCAAATTCACAAATGAATCAAACCTTAATAGTACTGTGGTTTTCAACCACGTAAATTCTCCTGTAAGAACAATTACACGTCCGCCTTACTTTTTAGTAAACTACTTTTTCCAAGAGCAGTGATTTGTCATAGCAACGGCATGAGCACATTCCATGGGTTGATCATCTCCTGCTGATCAGGTCTGGTTACTCTGTGACAAACAAATCAGCCTTGGCGGCTTCAATTGAGCAATAAAGGGACAGAACAATTCTGTCTTCTCTATTTTCTCCCTTGATGGTTTTTGTCTGAATAACCTGCTCTGGGGTGAAGTGCAGCCTGCCAATCTTTCTATGTGTTATGATAGTAAATATCTGATGCACACGAACGCCTGGAAACCAAAAAAACGTACAAAGCACCATTCATGCCCCGCAAGGAAAAAAAAAAAAAAATCGCTTTAATGCCTCATACTTTGCAGATAACATTGAGACTAAGAGTGCACGGTCGTCATATTTCCCCTGACTGGAAAAAGGTAAACTGCATTTTCAACACGTATGGTGTTTGTCCCAAGAGCCCATTGCCGGTCAAGACATTAGGAACAGCTGGAAGATAGTATAACGAGGTCAAGAGTGGTATCAAAATGTCAGTTTTTATGCCTTTGTTCAAAGATATTGGCTTGATTGACGACTGACCTTGAAACAGTTCTCTTCAGCCATGGCTCTCTCAGCCTTCCACTGATAGCTGGTCTCCCAGGCGGCTCGCACGCACTGGGAAGAGAGGTTCCCCCCGGCGGCACCCCGCTTCCTTTCGGCCAAATACAGATCCACCACTTGCAGACACACCTCGTCGCTCACCAGGTGCTGGAGCTAGAGTAGGACACAAAAAGTTCAAGTTATAGAGCATTGGACTTTTAGTCACAGTGCGGTATGTGAGAATATGCCTACCTGCCGGATGATATTGTGGATGACCTTGTCAATGGTGAAGCCGATGTAGGCGTGAATGGTGAACATCTCTCGCAGCGTGTCCTCGTACTGAGTGGAATCAAGGTTGCCATCCAGCAAGCTGCGAACCATGTCCAAGAAGGCTGGGTAGTACTCCTCTAACTCCACTTCACCTGCACATACAAAAATGTTTTACCTCAACTACACTTCAAACTAGGGATCCGTAGATGTAGGAAAAGTACTTAACATATCAAGAGCATTTGGACATGAAAGTGGAGCGTGCCATTTGGTGGCGAGCCAAAATTAAAGTGAATGCGCAGCCGTGCGGCGGTACAGTGGTTAGTGCGACTGTATAACATTGCATCCGTGTGTCCAACATGGTCTTGAACCATGTTTTATTTGGTTTAGTTTAGTGAACAATAATAATAATTCAGCAATGCCACATGAGAGCAAATTATATCCTCACGAACCGCTTTAAAACTGAATGTCACTGGTTAAGTCATCGATTTCTGAAGTAAAACCAGATGTTTGTAATGTCTTATTGTGATTAAAAAAAAAAGCGGTACGTATGCTAAGCTGTTGGAAAGGACTGCAGAAAGAGAATGAATATTAACGCTGAGAGGCTGAAACGAGATGATAATGACAATTTCAAGCAATTCCTTGATTATTTTCCTTTGTTGCGACTACACTTGAAATATGGGCAAATAAGTCCTAGGCACAATTTGTATTTTTTGTAACTGTTTCTTTAACATGTATGTATTTTGAACTGGGGGAAACATGCAGACTCCTCACAGCAAGGTAGGAATGTGATGAATCCAATATATGCAAAAATATTTGATAGCTGTTAAACTTGATCTATTCGTCAAGAACTAGTAAAATAGCATATCAACAACTATCTTGAAAATGGTTAAGAGTTAGTTTCTATAAAATTCTTCAATTTCATTATTTGAACAGTCATTTTTCTGATTTCTGTAGTCCATGATATCAGGCAGATTATTTTTTGCGTAAAAATGAGAAATTTGCAAAAATGTACTTTTACCATCAGAAAACAATTACTAAAACATATTGGGCGACTTTGCCAAATTGTTGTTGTTTTTTTAATCACTAAACAATACTAAATGAATAATAATTGGTATATAAACTAACTGGCAGGAAATTAGTTTGTAATACTCTTTAAAGGGAGTATGTGACCTCCAGAGGAATGCCACTCCCCATGTAATATCATTTAATGGTACCTAGACCTACGATTATATTTAAAACATACTGTTGGTCGTTTAGAACACATTTATTTACAAGTTTTTGAAATGTATAATTGTATTTATTCATTTTTTATGAAAAACGACCTAAATCTTACACAGTGCCACTTTAATGCATTTTAAATCAGAATATTAAATGCAAAAATAAATATTAAATTGTGATAGTTTTAATTATGTTTTTGTCTTTTTTTTTTCTTTTACATTTTATCTTTCAACTTACTTGGCTGTTTGAGGCGCAGCTCCAAGGCGAGGTCGCATGCCTTTTCTCGCCTCCCTTCGGCCACCAGCAACCTCTCCCTGCTCTGCTCGGCGCGGTGCTCCAACAGTTGCCGCTCGGCCTGCCGGTACACCCGCAGCAGGCGCGAGCACAAAGTCTGGTGCAGCCGCAGGAAGAAGTACCAGTTGTTGTTGACGTAAAACAGGTTGTAGACGTCGTCCAGCTCCTTCTGGTGCTCTGCTTCAGGGTCACGCAGGTCCACCTTCTCAGCAGTGGCGCCTAAACTGGCCTCCATTGGTGTGGATCCAGGGTTAGATGTGGTGTTGGCGGTGGTGGTCACAGTTTGGCTGGAGCCGCCAGGAGTGCTGCAAGTCTCAGTGTCTGGCAGTTGGGATGGGCTGCCGCGCCGCCTTCTGGATTCATTGTGCAGTTGCTGCTGGCTTTGGACTGAGCCTTGACCTTGGGCTGTTTGAGGCTGAGACTGACCACTAGTTGCTGTGGCATCAGAAGTGTTAGCATTCCCTGCTGCTGCAGCGGTTGGTGGTGGTGGTTGTGGTGGTGGTGCTGCTGCCGCTGCTGTTGTGGCCGGCGTTGTCGGTGCTGCTCCGCTCGCTCCTCGCTCTCCTCCATCGTCTGGCTCCGCCTCCTCATCAGTCCAATCCTCTGTGTCGCTGAGCTCACCGCGGCGCGAGAAGAACAGGTCGGGGACAAAGTGCTGGATGATGCGCTTTATGTGGTCCTTGTCGTCTTTGTGAATGGTGGGCTGGCGTTTGACGTGGTAGATGATGAGCGCAGCGGCGTCCTCCAATATCTGTTTGTCCTCGTACGCAAACACCATGTGAGGCTCGCTGGCCACCGCCGCACTGGAGCCGTTGCGAGCCTGCTGGCCAACACCTCCCTCTTCTGTGCTCTGCTCCTGTCGCTAAAACACAAGCGTGAAGATGAGCTTTAAATAGCCTTGATCAAACCTCAGATAAAATCAGATCACATTGTGTGGAGCTTTTGTAAAGCAGAATTGTGAGAAGATATGTAAGTTTATTTGCATTTGTATTCTCCTTGGAGACAGATCAACGTGTGATTTTTTCGTTTGTTTGTTTTTTGCCGATACCAAATATTAGTAGCCAAGGAAGCTGCTAACATCATTAATCAAACAATTGTTTTCGGTAAAACATTGTCTTCTTTTTCCTTATTTTTTTTTTTTTATTCTGACCAAAAGTTCAAGTAGTTTCCACTCACAGCACACCTTTGATTGTGATTAGGACATCTTAAAAATACATTATAAACCTAATCAATTTTCTATAATAAAGTTTTCAAAACAACAAAATTGTTAAACATTTAATTGTCTCTATTTTAAATTTCAACAAAAACAGAATTTGCAGATCTCATATAAAGTTAACGATAAATTGAAAAAAATATAGCCATTGTGGCACTGATAAATGCCCTGGCAGATAACCTGTCTTTCCCTACTTCACATTCATTCTCATTGCCTAGTATTTGGGGATTTTTTATTCTTGGGTTTTTGTGTGTGCCACTGTCCACTTTGCTGTTATTGTTACGGATTTTGCCCATAACGGGAATGATAAAGGGCTAATTCTATTCTTGCCTTATGATGCGTATATTATACAAAGATGAGGAAATTCAGAAGTCTCTTGGGATGGGAATCTGTGTTTGGTCAAACACACAGCAGCTGCCTCATGTGGTTTGTTTATACATGCAAAGTTACTCATTGAAAATTCAAAAACTACTTTGAGGCAAATGAGGCTGATGGTTTCTGAATATATATGAAGCTGGTAGCACAGTAATGCAAGGTGTAAAAGGAAGTCTGCAGAGTGAACTTGAGCGAATAGACATGAAACAAAGTAACATCTTTGGTGTAGTAGATCCATAACAGCAAAAAAAACCCAAAAAAAACATTTAACATAACTGAAATCTACAAGAGCTCATATTATTGGAGAATGGACAAAGAGCTAAGAAATTAATAGCCAGACCTTTCCATTATGGCTAAATTATGGTGTTGTATCTGTGATGCTGCACTGAACATTGTACAAAATATGAACTTCAAGATATCAAACTGTCACAGAATCCAGATGCTGTTGATGCAAGAAAGAAACTAAAATGTTCACCTCATCGTAGACACTTTCTATCTCATTGAGGAGACTCTTTGAGCGCAGAGCTTTCATGTCATTCTGTTTGAAGTTGACTCCTTGGTGGTCCAGGGACTTGAGGTAGGCCTTCTCATACTGCTCCCTCCAGATTTTGTTGAAACCCTGCTGGGCCTCTCTCCACTCCTCTTCCTTGGCTTTCAATCTGTGAACCACAACGAAGGTTCACTACGAAACTTTAATGTGGTAATGTGACCAACTACTGTATGTTATTGACCGCGATGGCAGATTTCACAGTTAGTACAGACATACATTCAAAAGCTACATCATTATGCAAACATCCAAACATTTCTCATGTATAGAGACCACCCATCCGTTTTCTAGAGCCGCTTCTACGCACAAACGTCGCAGGCATGCTGCTGCCTATCCCAGCTGGCTTTGGGCAGTAGGCTGGGGACACCCTGAACTGGTTGCCATCCAATTGCAGGGCACACAAAGACAAACAACAATTCATGCACCCAATCACATCTAAGGATAATTTACTATGTCCAATACACCTGCCATGCATGTTTTTGGAGTGTGGGAGGAAGCTGAAGTGCCCAAAAAGAGCCCGCGGGGGCTTGGGGAGAACATGCAAACTCCACACAGGAAGGCCAGAGCGAGATGGATTTGAACACAGATCCCTCTAACTGTGAGGCAGATGTGCTATTTACTCTTCCACCAAGCCGCCCCAGAGACCATCTGATATGTATAATCGCAGCAGATGTTTTATAGTGTATGAATTTGTGACTTTTCAATACAGCTGTTTTTTGTGTATAAGAGGGGGATGCTCTGACCTCTTAAGCACCACAGGCACTGCTGTAGCTGGACTCCTCTTAAGCCCCTCTATGATCTCAGGGGCCTTGTCACCATAGATGCGATACACGGCACGGCGTTGGATGACCTCAGAGGTGCCGCCCAGGCAGTCGTCAAGCCGGAAGCGATCCTGGTCCTCAGGCGAGAGACGAGATAGCTTCTTCTGCACACTCTCAAGTACTCGAATGGTGGCCAGGTTGGTCTCCAGAACAACATCCAACTAACAGGTAGATGTCAAAATGTGTTTGTTAATTAAAACTGTCTTCAGTCATAGTGTGCAGAGTATCCCATGAGGAGTCACGATTTACCAAAAAGTAATTTGTGATGTATATTATAAAAAAAAAAATCTATCAACACTCAAAAGTGTAAATGGATGTTTAACAATAATTTTAAAAAAGTAGAAAAAGACAATTTTACAAATTGCAAAGTGGCAATATACACGCCAGGTTGCTTACACTATCTGTACTTTTTTTCCCCTCAAAATTACATTTGTAAGCATTTGCTATGTATGAAACTTGCTATATATGAAACTTACATGAGTGTGTGTTCCATGTGCATGTACCATATATACAGCAGTGTACACGCGCTATAATCACACATTAATAAACACCATATATTTAAAAATATCGACGTAGTACCTCAAATCTTTCATCCTCACAGCGGTGCAATTGTTCTTCATAAGGGGTCTTCTTGGAGCTGACAAAGGTGGAGTCCTCTGACCAGGAGGGGAATGACACCCAGGTGTCATTTAACACCTTAACACATTAGCGCAACTCATCAGTGACAGGTTTCTCTGTACCATGCATTTATCTATCAATTTCAGATTGTAAGAGTAACTGAACAGAATGTGGTCCCACCTCTTTGCATAAGGCGGTGCGCCCACTGCATTTAGGTTGCTGGTAGGTCTTGGGCAGCGCTCTGTAGCTGGAGCCCAGGCGTTTGCAAGAGGCATAATCCACTTCCCTGCCTCCACCTCCCTCCATGTAGCGATCTGACAGCCCCGACATGGCATGAGAGAGCTCTTTGTCTCCCAAAAAGGACTTGAACTGTGTGTACACTTCAGGAAACTTCCTGGAAAGCGTTTGGATTCAATCATGAGTGACAAATTTCAAAATTCCAGACAATGTTTACATTTTTTTGCCGAATACTATTAGGCCATTTACTGCTGTGGAAGAAACGTACAAAAAAATGGTGTAATTTTCTGTTGCTGAAATATAGTAATGTACAAACCACACGTTTTTGCGAAAGCATTACAATTGCATGGTCCAAGGAATTCTCAAATGAAAGAAATCACCCAAACTGTGTTTTGGGTTTTTTGCAAAATTTTGAAATGTCTCATCTTTGTAGAGAGCTTTATCTATGAGCTGCAGTGATTTGCATTTACAACGTAATACTTGATACACTTTATAACTGAATAGTTTCAAAATGAAAGAAATCTAGAGATTCATTAACTTTTGGGGTCATTTTCCATAACCTACTTACCCCAGGAAAGGAGTGACCAGCTGGAGTAACTCAGCTCCTGATACCACCTCCTGGTTGAACAAGGCAATGCAGCGCAGGAAGTTCTCATACACTTCCTGGCTTTTAAACAGGCGACGAACCTAAAAGGCAAACGGCAGGTTATAGAACCAGTAAACTAATCATCCCATAGAAAAAGGTTAAAGATTCCCCACCTTATCAAAGAAGGAGAACTCTCGCAAGACTCCATGTTTGCCAACTGAAGCGATGGATTGGTCTTTGGTACAGGTATACTTCATTTTTTTCTTTATGGAAAAAAAAGAGAGAAAAAAAATCAGACATGCTTATTCCAATGAACCATCTATTGCATCGATGTTGAACAAGTTGTAAAATATTTGAGTGCACTACCTTGAGTAATGGAGACATGTGGGGAAGGAGTATGGGCCTGGGCCTCTTTTTGTTCTGTTTGGTTATCAGGTCATCATCATCTGGTCTTTTCAGCTGCTCTTTTCCACCCGTCAGCGAGTTCCCGGTGAACTATTGATAACACATTGGATTATGTATTGCTCGCCTGAATATGAAAGCTATGTGTCAAACTCATTATTAAGAAGACAAGGTTATCAGCATGACATTTTGCGAGAATAAGCGAGGGATTAAATATTGCTCTGTCTCGACTGACCAGCGATCTCTTGGCGTCGGGCAAGAATTGACCAAACTCGGCCAGCAAGTCCTCTTGTCCCTTGAAAAGACTGGCAACTTTGGAAAAGACCTCATCTTCAGTCATCCCGCTGGTGCCTCGACTGCCCCGGCTCTCCTTTACCTCCAACTGCTCCTTCTGGGAGGTGGAAGGCAGTGAGAGTATTACCAAAATGGACCTTAGTCACTCAGAGTGAAGACAAAATGCCACAGCAAAGACATGACTGGCAAAAACAGCAGAGTGCAATGCAGCACTCAAGAAGAGCAGAGTAGTACCTGATATGTATGAAGAATCTCTAGAAAGGCTCTGTAGATCTCTGGGTGGTCCAGAAAGCGGTTTTTGATCTTGTTTACGTAGCTGATGGCACTGTCGAATTCGACCGGACTGGTCTCTGAGGCGGGCGGGGACACAGATGAAGTGGCGGCTTGATTCTGATTCTCTCTGCTTGCCAAGGGAAGGGACAGTCTGCTGTGGTTTTCCGTGGCCCCGGCTGAAGAAATTGAGGAAGATAAGGACTCTGCCGAGGCTGACTTCACGTCACTGGTATGGGCCGGTCCGGCTTCAGAGGTGGTGGCGGATGCAGAACCGGAGGTCGATGTCGCGGTGGAGGTGGTGACAATCTTCCCCTGTTGGCCGGGCGACACCTGGAAAGATGACAAATTGAAATCCAAATGCTCTGAGAAACTGTGCTACGGTGTAACATATATATGTATCGTTGACAAAAGCAAGAGACTGTGAAAGATCACCCAGAGAAAGAACTCAATTTTAACCATGTTATCTTAACACCCTTGATACTACATCACCTACTATTGTCTTGTTTCCAAATGAGCATTAATCTGGGAAATGAACCCAACATCGCTGTAGAGCTGCATCTATTAATCAGCAACTAGTCAATCATCAAATGAGTTGATAGCTGTTTTTGTTAATTGCTTTGAGACAATTTGATTTAAAATAGTTCAAATTCTCATCATTTCAGCCTCTCACCAGTAAATATTCTATTTCATTAATCCAAGATGTAAACAGATTTATAACTGGATTGAATCTGAGTTGCAACTATTTTCCTGTACCTTGGGAGAAAAAAAAAATCACTTCTGTCTTTTTGTCTAAGATGCTATGGACCAATCTGGTAACTGAATTTTAGTTTGTTATTGCACTGTCAATATAAAATATTGTTGTTTAGTCATCTGATTTATTGATTGACAAATTAATCAAATATTAAAATAATTGCAAACTGTAGCCCTACATGAATGTGTCATGCTGTTATGGTTGCAGTCAAAAAGCCCTATCACGTAGCTGAGTCTCAATATTTAGCTTTACTGCTTTATTTTGGTATTTATAGCATACAAGCTTTGAAAATGCAGCATTACCACAGCAAACTGCCAAAGTGGTGCACAGAGCAGGCTCAAGACCCCAAAATGTCCTGTTGAAGGAGACCACACAGTACAAGACTGTTGACAACAGAACCCTAAGGATATGACGAGTGTGGCTCTGTCTTTCTGGAGAGTACGAAAGCAAATGTTTGCTGTGATAAATGGGGAGAAATCAACTTTGCATGTTCACAGTCTGGTGGATTGCACAAAGCCAATTTGAATTGTTTACTTTTGAAAATCCCACAGAAAAGCTGATGTGAAATAGAACAAAGTCAGTGAAGAATGAACAATACTAGGGTGGGGGGAATATTTCTGAATATTATGACTGAATAGAGTATAATGCGGTTTTGGACATGGAACAAGAGGAAGGAAAAAATATCATCCCAGGCAAGTTGCATATTGAAGACTTACGACGGTTTGTGAAATCGGTCGTAAAATCTCAGTTTGCATATGTTGGCTTATTTTTACTCAATATATTTTCTAGCAAAAATCCTGAATGTTATCTATTATATGTATTTACACAAATATTCAGATTTCAGGAAACCTGGAACAAAATGGCAGCAGGACCATAGAGTGAAAAAGAAAAGGATGGTAATCTTTTGGAATGTCTTAAATTTCTGCATAAATTATTGATAAAGTGTAGTTTGATTTTCATCTAAAACATGCAAAAAAATATAAACTTTTACATTACAAATGTTAGTTTTCATGCAATTCATTGAAAGTAAGACATTAACATTTTCAGGGCAAGGAGGAGAAGCTAAGAAAAACACTTGGTTTAAATAACGACCCCTCCTTTGGCAGCCAAATTCCCAACCAAATATTTTCCTGTACCTGCAGATCAAATGTGAACAACCATCAGGATACAATTTTGGACCATTTCTCTCTACAAAAGTGTTGAGGTTCAGCAAGATTACTCAAATGTCTGGTCTCTGATACGAGTAAAAACTCAAGGTCATGCCAAAGAGTCCCACTCGGAATTCTACGTCATGACTCTTCAGAACAAGTCTTTGCTTCTTTTGAAGTCATTATGTTTATTTTTGATTTTCCTTCTGCATTTTGGATCATTGTCTTATTACAACACATCTTTTTTTTTTTTTTGCTTCAGCTGTTGGACAGATGACATCTAGGTATTCTGCAAAATATCTTGATAAACTTGTGAATTTGACATTTCCATTGATGACAGCAATGATCCAGGTCATGAGGAAGCAAAGCATGTCAATAATGTAAGACTCCCCTCACCATGCTTACCTAAATGGCCATATTTTTCATTAAAGTGAGTTGCACCGATGGAAGAAAGTATTTTCCAAAGAAAGTCTTTTCTTGCCAACTTTGTGACATTTGTGGGAAACACTCTGCTACCATCGACGCATACCTAGAACTTTATGTTCGTCTTGGTGTGTGTGAGATCACGCGGGATCATTCAAGAGCTCTGCCTCAGACGACCGGATAAATAATAAGTGATGTGGCAGAGCAGAACCTTTGTGTAAGGAGTTCGTTTTTGACAGTCAGTCTAGACCAAATACACAATAAGGCCAAAACTGTTAAAAATCTTATCTTGAGGGTTCTATCAGAGATTTAAAAATATTAACATTTGTAAGATCCTTATCTACTTGCTCGGCCCGAGATTTTTAATTTACACTACTTTTTTTTTTTTTTAACCTCACTGAATATTCTTCACCATGCCATCTTTATAGGAGGACCACTCCTTGGGAGAGAGGCGAGAGTGCTGAGTCTTTGCCATTGATTAACATTTTGTCTAACCTTGGACTGATGAATATCAAGTCTCTTAGTGATACTTTATAACTTTTTTTCAGCTTCACGCATTTTAATTGTAGGTCTTCTGTGCACACTTTTGAGCAAGGGACATTACTGTCGACGTATATTTTTAATACCAACGATAAAAACATTTTTTGTCAAACATTCATTTAAGCAGAACATTTGTTTCTTCTTCTAACTTAGATAATCAGAATATGGAGCTCAATTTGTGCAAAATTTCCAAAGTGTTAAGGTGGAATGCCAGATGTCGTGAACAGAGTGTGAAGTTCGGGACCCGTGTACAGATAGATAGGCTCACAAGTCACTACCCACACCACGTGTGTTGAAGGTAACCCAATGACATTGCCAGTTGTCACACATCTAACTATTCTCTCACCTGTGAGGAGAAGGGTGACTGGAGGAAGGCAATTCCATTCTTTGGGACCTCTATCCGATACCCAGGTGGGAGAAAGGCATTGAAACCCAATACTAAGTCAGGGTGTCCATGGAAAAGCTGCGACACGCGATTTATTACTCCTGGGGTGTCAATACTGCAGAGGAGAAGAGAGGGTGTTAAAAAAAAATTTATATATATATATATATATATATATATATATATATATATATATATATATATATATATATATATATAACGTTTAAATGTTGCAATAAATGAAATGTAAACATTGATCTGCAAACAAACATAACAATCCCAAGTGTTTGCATTTAAATACGATGCTGGGGAGCGGACAGATGGGAAATACCTCTGTGACTTGAACTCTTTCATGATGTCGAGAAACTTGTTGTATATGCCAGGATCGTTTGCAAAACGTATTTTAACCTGGTCCAGGTATGACAAGGCATCTTCAACCTGCAACACACGTCAAGAACATTTGGAACATTAAGCATTCTACAGAAGCGTTTTGACACGGTCAAATATCGAAGCAGGATGCTGAATCAGCTCTGCTGCAGTTCAACAGCGTACGCTTGATATCGAGAGAGCCCCATTAGAAAATGACCGCGACGAATTGTAGGTACACAAATGCACAGCGGAATTTTGTCAATGGTACTTGTGTCATGTTTCGAACACGGCGTATGTTGTCGTTGTCCAATCCGAAATCTCTGAACAAATACTCAAGTAAACAGCCGTACGCGGTGTACAGCAAGTAAATAAATAAATAAATGAATGAATGTGTGGCTACCAAAACACGCCAAGATGCTTTTGTTCGCTGCTTTGTGCCCTCCTTCGTTTGCCACAAGCAAGTTTGGGATTATGTTGCGACAAGATAGTGTTTGTTCGCACAAAGCGTTGGCAGATATATTTGCAGGGCTACTCATGTTAGCATTAGCCAGTCAAATGACGACAATAAGTCCTCCGACACCTACACACGCATGCACATTTGTACACTCGATGTTTATTCGTCGCCCATTTTAACAACCTCGCGGGGAGAAAAATGCGAACACTGCAATTTGTATGAACGTGTTAAGAAGCTGCTATTGAAGTGGGGTAGCCTCTCTCGGCTAGCGTTTCTGGCGTCCTCCACTTTGTTCAGGGTGGCTGAAAAAAGGAACAAGAAGGAACTTCCCACAAGCGAGCTTTTTTCGAGTTCACATTTGCTCTCCGTGGCCGCCGATGACATAGTTAAATGGGAAAGTAGCGCAAAACTGTGTCACTCGACTGCCACTTGTGACGCCCACTCATACAAAATACACTTTCAACATTTAAGATTGAATATGGATGTTGTGCTGTTGAGAAATGAATAGTGAGCTCCGCGGGGTTAGCCGACAACGCTTTCACTCGTCTCGACTCGACTCGACGTTGGGTGCCTGAAACAAGGCAAGCCCGGTGTAATAAAACAAAATGGTTGTGACTCCGAGGGGGACTTTTCCTCCCCCTTTTGCCGTTGTCTTCCTTACCTTGAGCTTCTGGAAGTGTTGCTGTTGCTGCTGCACTTGCTTTTGTGTTATAACGAAAGGTTTGTCTTGAGTTTGGTTGATTTGTTTCGCCGTACTGTGCGCCTGGATCTTCGCCATGAGCCCGGCGACGACGGGAGGCTGCGGGAGCCCAACTTGCGAGGGAAGCTTCGGTGCCGCTTCGGCGGGTTGGCTAGCCGACAAAGCGTCCTCTCGGTCGGGGAGCCAGCCTGCCACCAGTGAGCAAAGCAAGCCCTACTTTGCCTGGCCCGGGCAATGTCGCTCCGCACGGCGCTAACGGACGGAAAATCCAGCCGAGTGGAGGCAGATGACAGACAAGCTGCTACTCGACGAGACTTTGGCCAAACATCGTCGAATTGAACGAGTGGAGTCGAAACGCATCCGAGAACGGGGGGGAAAAAAGCCGAGGGACAATGGTTGCCGTTTATCGTGTTTAAAATAACTATCGCCTGTCTCTTTAAATTCGGCGGCAGCGGCGTTACTCGGCGTCCGGAAGCTCGAGTCAAGTGAGAGGAAAAAAAGGGAGTGAAGAATCGTAGTGCGCATGCGCCCCCATGGGAGGACTGAATTCGCAAGAATGAGAAAGCTCCACTCCCCCCAACACTGCTACAAAGAGCCGTGTCACTTGAGAAATCGGAGCGTACACATCCCGTTTACAAACCTGTCAACGAACCGATAACTACATCGACTCGGGGAAACCATCGATACGTTTAGTGTGCGTAAATTATACAGGTCCATACGGAAAGTCTGCCACATACTTAATTCCAAAAAAAAAAAAAACTACGAACATATGATCGACGCGTACGTGTTTATTAGCACAACGTCAAGTCACCCGGGCAAAACAGAAAACGAACAACACACGACGAAACAAATCAAGAGAGATAATTACAGAAACCTGTGCATTTTTTATTTTAAATCAACACCACCAAGCAGTTTGCTACTTTTGATTTGTAATTGTCTTTCATCTAGGCTTTGGCAGCTAGTTTCCACCTCTGTAGCCACTGCTGAAAAGTCATTCCTCCCTTGCGGACATCAGGTAGGACATGCTGTGCTGGCTGATCCCACCTACGGGTGTGAACCCACACAAAGACACACACCAAGGAGTTAAACAAATGCAGCAAACACTCATGATGACAACATGCAGTAGACAATGCAAAGAAATGTTATATGATAGTGAAGATTACAATTACTGTATATACCACTAACGCAATTTTTCACTCAACTATGGATCACATGACAACCTATAACAAATCATTGATCAGATTGTGTTTTAACCACGTTAACAAATGAAACGTTTTCTTTCTGTTTACATCCATCAAACTTCAAATGTTTTGCCTTGATATGGAAATATGCTTTAAGAAAATGGAGGTAGCACCCAAGGACCACATGAGTAGCCCATGGGCCAGTGCTAAAAGTAGGTCACAAAAGATGGGACGATTTACCCAGTACAGTAATGTAAGTGGTCCATTGTAGGACTCTGCACTAATTCAAATTAGTTTGATGAATTCATTCATCTAAAAATTGGCAATGTAGCTAAATTGTAAAATCAAGGTTTTGCGCAAGTGATACAATTCTGGATGGGTAGTTTACTAGACATGGTTACAATAATTACTATTTTCTTTATTGTGACATTGAAGCAAACAACCTATGAATCTTACGTATGTGTTAAAACATGTTTTGAAAATCATATGTTACTGCTGTCTAAAAAATGTGCACAAAATTTATTTTACATTTATTTTGTAAATAAATGTTGGGATTATTACTTTGGTTAAAATAGATGTTTTTTTGTGAGAATTTTTTTTAAGCCATATCACGCAGTCCTACGTTAAGTCAATATTGATCATGTAAGTTTATATTTAAACACTTGTAGAGCTACGTAATAAAGTGTAGCAAATTGACATTCGTCTGTTTCTGACCCTATGTCATTGTGGATAATACCGGTAATTGTGAGAAATCATTAACATGTTTAGTGTCTTCACACAGATGAATATCATTCATTATTAATAGTATCACAAATTTAAAGGACATTTGAGCTAATTTAGAAAGTGTGTATCAAACAGGTACCAAAAAGAGCTTCTCAGTTCTTAACAGGTTTTGTGACCTCTGCTTTATAATTCAGTGGAGTGCTTTATTCAATAAATACCAAGCAATGCGTCTCACCAGTCAGAAATAGCCAGTTGAAACTTCTCCACATTCGAAAGGCTTTCTGCACATTTTTGGGTGAGACTTCTGGCCCTTGGCAACAAAGAGTTCAGCAATTTCCCATCTTCCTCATTGACCTTGGACAGCAAGGCTTAAAAAAATGCACAAAGAAAAAGAATAATTACAGGGCAATTAAAAAATATTAGCACCAGTACAAATGCACACAGTATGCATCTCAATAAAACTCATATTGCTTTATTTTGATTACTTTTGTGATCGGATGCAAGCAGCTGGGCCTCCTCTTCCTTGGATTTCCGCAGGGTTGTAGAGTGAAGTTGGAGTAACTGACAGAGAAAACGCCACTCGAGCAGGTCGCTGCATGCTTTGGCGCACAGCTCTTCTGGAGCCTTGATAAAATAATGACCAAATTAGATTACAGAAAAGTGTAAAATGGACATACAGTATCAGAAGAATATTTTTTGTATGAATTTTTTCAAAACAAGCTATTGGACAAGGCACGACATCATACATTTTCTTTTTTGAGTCATGTTATAAATCGCTGACTAATGAATCCAAATTACGGAATGCTATGCAGCGTGAGAACAAATAGTTGGTCTCAACAGATGGAAGTGTTGTGCGCTCACCCTGTAGCGAGGGAACGCCATGCTCTGACACAGGCTGCGGAAGGTTGGTGACTGCAAGCGATGGATGGACAGCCATGATGCAGGAATTCTCTGCATTCTGAAGTGAAAAAATACGCAGAGAATGTGACTATGTGAAACTCAGGAAGATGACAGATGACTTGCATTCCAAACCAGTGCTGTAATTTGTTTTTCTGTCATTAATGTGTTCAATATTTTTACCGTACAATTTATACCGCCAGAAATGTGTTTTCTCCACTTGACCAAAAATGACATCACATGTGCTCAGGCAATGACAAAAAGCTTGCGGACATCACATGATCAATCCAGAAAACAGGAGAGCCATGACTGGTCATCTCAACAAGTAAAAGCATTCCTTGAATTATTCCTCCTTAGCACGCAAGGAGAAGGAGGACGAAAGAAACAGTTAGATGGAAGCCTGCACATAGTCTTCAAAAGAAAAAAAAAAAAAAGTCCACATGTGCAGTTGCCAGTGTGTACTAGTTAGCCTAAAAGACAACACAAGGAACTTACAGGTCTGTTCAAAAAACAGTGGGACACTATGACCTGCTGAGTAGAAAAAAAGGAGATGAATGTTAAAGTCTTAACGTATTTATTTAAACTGTATTCTCACAGATCAGTGGCAGAGTGGTTAGCACGTCCACCTCACAGTTCAAATGTATGTGACACAGTGTTCATGGGTGTGGATGTGAATATCAGAAAGTGCTTATACACATGTCTTTACCCATTAATTGTCCTCCGGTCAAGAGCTTGAAGCGAAATGTTGCCCATTTGTTTAACCTCCTTTGAGATGGAGTTCCTTATACTGTTGGCAGCATCGGTGACATCTTTGCACTGTGGCACCACCTTGGCCTCCAGAACTTCCTGTAGCTAAATCAAAGACAGTAAAAGTGATCATTGATAGCTTATCCTTTTTGAAAATGTGAATTATCTAAAGTGTGCCATCATAGATGGAGAGGATACCTGCTTGTGCATCAGGATCAATTCGGTTTTAGCTGATGAATTCCCCTTAATCAGACTTTTAATCTGTTCCTGTCTGAGGACCTGGCCAGACGTAGCAACACAAGTTGGAGGGCATCCACACAGGCAAATCTCAACTTTGTTCATCAAGTCTCACCACTAGCTGTCTGAAGTCCATAACGTTCTGCCACTGACTGCGAAGGTTGCTGAGAGCCTCTTGTCGGCTTCTGGCATGCTGGTCAAGCTGATTGCACCATTCATGAATATGATCCCTCGTTGCAGCTTTCATCACGCACTGAAGTTCCAGTTTCAAAGCTGAACTACACACAAAAAACAGGAACTTATCAATAAATAAACTTCGATAAACAATCTCCAACTCAGTTAGACAAGCGTTCTGTCGCGTAAACTTACAGTGCCAATGTATCATTGTGGAGGTAATCAACTAAACCGGACACCTTCTGGTCAGCCTGCTTCCTGCAAGCCACCAGCTGGTTCTGGAGCTGCTGTACTCTGGAGCGAGTCTGAGATAATTCCACACAACACTCCTCTACTTCCTGCCATGCAACCTGCAATCATACAAATAACACTTATTTACTGTTTACAATTTATTTATAACACTAACACAGGTACACCTTGGCGTATGCGAGGGCACCTCAGGTACATGAGAGTTTCTGCAGGTATCAGCAAATTTAATTCAAAGGGTTTTATGCTGTGACAGGAATAGTGCATTTTTCTTTTCAAATTATTTTGAACATGATGCAGCATAGTTACATTGTGTTATAGGGACTCTTTTGCAAAATGTGATATTCCTTGTTTTCCTTTTTTTTATAGAGCCATACTACTCTATCGTTTTCCAGCAGACGAGCCAGAAGTAAAACAGATGATATTACAGGATCTATCGATTGGAATTGCTGAATAAAATATGAGATAACACAACAAATGTAGTTCCGAAGTTTAATATGTAAATATCAGACATGGATTACACAACAGTCTTGTTTTAAGCCTTTTTTTTTCCACCCAAAAATGCTTTACACTGATTAGGGGGTAATTGGCTGGAAAAAAAATATTTTACTCCAAAAAGGTTGATAACCATTGAACCGCAAAAATTATTCAGGGAAAAAAAGAATAATTTCCCGTGGGTAATATTGTATGCTCTTTAAAATACAAGTTGTTCAAAGATTTATAAATCGCTGCAACAAATCTGCAAATATTTAACCTGCCTATGGCTTTTTGCACTTTACACTGACATTAAGCTCGTGATTTGGGGTCTGGTGATTATTCTCGTTAAACTCCGTTTAATTTAAAATTTTAATTTAATTTAACTCGAAGTTTCAATAAAAGGCTTGAAGTACCTTTAAATAATTTCACACTATTGGCCAAGCAGGCCAGATACATCAATTACTCGCAAGCTAGTAGTAGAAAAAAGGTTAGACATATAATAAATCAATAATTAAAATTGGCTAGGGAAGTACATATAGCTCGTATTCATAAGTAAGGTAACCCATATTGTTATTAACTGCATTTGCAAGAACCACCTGTAGGAGGGACTTAACGGACGGCAAGTCGTCATCCTCTTCTGTGGATATGTCGAGGAGATGGTTGCTTTCATAATGGAACCTATCATAGAAAGAGTGAATCAGAATCCATAAGGGAAAACTCTTAAAAAACAATTAAAATACAATCCATTGAACTTATTGCTTTGCCTACCCAAGAGCTTTCACATCCTGAGTAACATCCAGAGAAGACAGTTTTTCCTCCAGTGCCTTCTTTTCTTTGGAAGCCAAATGTTGCAATGCAGAGAGGATGTGATTTGAGGGATAAACCTCCACCAGGTTCTAAACACATGAGATTTTTTTTTCCACATATTCGTGTAAGAACACTAATATTGCATATGTAATCATAAAGTACCAACCTCCACAGAACTTAACCAGTACTGAAACAATGCAGTCCTTTGCCCACCGGTCATACTGTGACAAGAGGAAAAAAAAAAGCCGTAAAAAAGCAGGTGAAAATACAGTGTGTAATAAATAAATAAATTATATATATATATATATATATATATATATATATATATATATATATATATATATGTATATATATATATATATATATATATGTGTATATATATATATGTGTATATATATATATGTGTGTATATATATATATATATATACACACACACACACAAATATATGTAGTATAACGTGTGTCTCCTACCGTCCACAGTCTGCTGCTTTCAATTCATTCTCTTGTAAAGACTGATAAAATCGAACCCTGTCGTTACACAGTTCTCTCACTTGACGCTAAAGAAAGACACCATTTCATTAGTTAGTGCAGTGTTGTCAGGCACATACATACACACACACACACACACATACACACACACACACACACACACACACATTAGGAATTGAATACTAGAATAAGTTCTAAAACAAGATCAATAAATCAAAATGATGGAAAGAATGTATTTGTTGTCTGGACCCACAGTGGGTCAAAATTATTGGGTTGGCAATTATCAAAGGAAAACGACATTCAGATTAATATTTGTTTGTGGAACACGAATAAAGCAGCAAAATTCACCTGTTTTTATCCATGTCAGAGGATGGCCATTTTGTCACTAGCTCCCACCTAGAAATAGCATCAGAGTTGCTAAGGGCTCAGCGAACAACCAATCTTGACTTTACTGTTTTCGGCATTCGATCATGTTATGCTCACAAGCTAAGCTCGTGATTGGTCATTACCTGAGCTCTGAACAAGTGTGATGTTATTTACAGTTGACAACAAGAGGCAAAATGGCTACCCCCTGAGATGGATTAAAACAATATACAGTATTCCTAAACCAGGCAATATCCATTCTTTTATCCATTTTCCTAACTGCCTATCCTCTCTAAGGTCGCAGGCATGCTGGAGCCTATCCCAGCTGTTGTTGGGCAGTGGACAGGCTACACCCAGAACCGGTGCAGCAGCACGTTCTGACTTTATAAAAAACACAGGAATCTAAAATTACAAAAGTAAACACTGGTTATAATCGCATAAAGTGAGTGAATGGTGAGTTTTCTATTCTTAATTCCTAGATAAACTATGACCTAAATAATGAACTTTGAAGAACTTCACCAGAACTTGTGGCTCCACTGGTATTTTGAAGAGTGACTCAACATCACAGTTGCTGGAAAGCTGATTTTCAAACAGCACTGCAACCTCTGCTTTCCTGCAATTTAGAACAATGAAAGCCCATCATTCCAAAAAAGAAGCAACTGAAAGATTGCTTCACATGGGGAGTGTCACTTTTCTGAAGATTATTTCTGCCTACTTGGCCATCTGCTCCAGAGACTGAGAGTAGCCACTGATCTCTTGAATGTCTCTTGACAGTATCCTGCGACCAGACAAGCAATTCTGCTTGAAAGCATGGAGAAGCAAATTCCTGTGCTGACTGTCCTCCACTTGAGCCCAGGTATAACTGATAGATTGCTCTGTGGAGGGAGGGGGGGAGAAAGGGAGAGGGTAACCGCTTCACACTTTAATACACTTGACTGTTGTAGCAATGTACTGACCTTGCGTGGCCAGCTGTTCCTCAGTTGCCGTGATCTCAGAGTCCAGGTGACCTATTTCACTTCGGAGTTGCTCAATTTTTCTCTGAAGCTCACTCTGCTTAGCAGCCACACTCTGGCCCTCACACTGCTTTGCCTGAGACCACAAAATAATGTGAAATTTCACTTTTGAGTTGGTCCCGAGATGACAATAAATGGAGGTTTAACCATACTGTGACATACCTCTTTGTCTTGTAGCACTTTGTACCTTTTTTATAATATCAAAGAAAAAAACTTCACAATATATATATATATATAAATCTAACAAATCTTTTGGGAGGAAATTGGAGGACTTAAAATAAAATGTCACAACATAAAAAGCATGACATAAAAAAGTAAGAAAGCATAAATTAAATTAAAAAACACTGACGTTGTCACACGACACAAATCAAGTTATGTGGTTCCTAAAGGGATATAATGTTATTCAGTCAAAAGGATACCACTGAAGATTGCCTCGCTTGAGCTTGACAGTCCTAGAAAAAACAATGTGAATGAGCTCATGTGCATTATGGAAGTGTATTGCAGCCATATGAAATTTATTTTTTATGATTTCAATGTTACAAACAAAAAAATACATATCACATTAAAATATTAAGTTAATCAAAATATAGTGTATATGATATTGAAGTGTTTTCTCTGCTGTGACAGCAATGTACTTCTTCTGTGGTAAACCATCAGGACAACAGTAAGATCATTGATTCTTGGTTCGTACCATCCGAAAAAATGTGTTTTTACATGTTAAAAATGTAAAATGGTATGAGGTGTTAGCATTGCAAAACTATGTGTGCTAGTGTAGTTATTTGTAATTGCACTCAAAGTAGTGATAGATAGAGATAGATAGATAGATAGATAGATAGATAGATAGATAGATAGATAGATAGATAGATAGATAGATAGATAGATAGATAGATAGATAGATAGATAGATAGATAGATAGATAGATAGATAGATCGATAGATAGATAAACTTAAATGTTCAATGTTGAAGACGAACCTTTGTTGGAAAACGTGATTGATGATATATTTCCAAATGGCTGTTCCTTTTCCAACACACAGCCTAGGAAGCAAAAATTGATAATAATAAATAACATTACGGTTAAGCGGTAACGTGTAAAAATGAGCCGTGACAAGAAGAAACAATAAAGTTAGAATGACACTGACGTTTTGAAGTAGCTGTCAGGCGGCAATCTCTCTGGAGGAAGATTGAACTCCTCTATCGCCCAAAGTTTCAAATCCCGCACAAGATTCCTTTCCGCCATCCTGATCGTCGTCGGAATCGAGAGAAGTAGCCGGCAGTTACAAAAGCTAACTATCGACGAGTCATTCTTAGTTATTAGTTGCAAGAAACGAATTGAGCAGTGGGTTCTTATTTGCGCACTTGAAAACGGAAAACACAATATACACAATTAGGCGGATTTTAAACTTTTTTTTTTTAAGTTAAGGAAGTCAAGAAGTTTCAAGTTCCCGCCCAAAACACCACTTCCGGGATACGGCCATGTAATGGTCACATGATGAGGACGGCCCTGCCCATTTTCTTTTACCAAGCTTACCAGTTTGGAGACTGCACACCTCAACTATATCGTCAAATTACACAACCTATGATTCGACTTCTTCCACTTCTAGTCAGAATATTTTCGACGGTGTGTTGAAATATTTCAATTACTCTGCTTCTTAACGTATGGCCTCGAGCCACATACGGCAAGTAGGCAACCCTGTCAACGTAATATATGTTGCCTTAATCATTAGGAGGGGAAGATGTTACATTAAGGCTTAATGTAGCACTTTCTCCCGCAAATTGGTTCATTAAAATGTTTTTATTTGCTTTTTTTATTCACCCAATTAAATACAGACTAAATCGATTTTATGCAAATAATAGAATACAAAATATTGCAAATGTTGTTTGATTACAAACGCAATTTTAAAAAGGACATCGGTATAAAAATGTTTTGCTTGAACCAAAATATTTGCCATGGTTCCTTTCATTTGTATGAATAAATATTTGAATTAATATTTTAACAGACAATGCCGCTATGTACCTTTTTGTTTATGGGACTAAATAAGCAAACACCATTGCAAAATTTGAGGATTCAAATTTTGATAACAATTAAAACGCACCTTGAAAAATCCAGAAAAAAAATCAACAAAAGTACAAAGTTGTGCATAATTAACTGTATTTCCCACAGGCAACAACAAATATTGCAGATAATTTAAAGTAAATATACAGTATATTATTCATTTTCTGCAAAGAATGAACTATGTAGAATTGATTTAAATGCACAGCATTAGACAAATTAAACCCAGACTTCAGGATCTCAGTGAACAATGTTCAAATTGCAAAAAAAAAGTGAGTAATAACGTTAAGTGATGTGATTTTTCAAATGGGTTAAACAATCCCCACAACCGTGTTTGCAAAATAAAAGGGTTCCCTCTTTGATTCACAATGACATTTTTTTCTCAAAACTGTATATTTTTTTCCACAATTCAAGTAAATAACATAATACCCTTATATAGTTTGAAAGCAAAATGAAAATCATTTACTTATATGCATTATAATGATTTTTTTCATTTTGTTTTCAACTATGTTCAACTACTTCCACAAGACCAAGCTTGCATGAATAACCTGTTAAGCAGCAGAAACGTGGCAATAAATGTTCAATGTCACCGAATCCTGGTAAACAAATTAAGTACCGACACAGATTCCTGAAAGAAAAGGAACAACAACTAAGTGAGCTATCTGGCAGATATAATCTGTAAAGCAATGTTTCACCAACCTTTGTAAATCTTGTTTTTTTGAACACATTCCAAATGCGTAGCGTTTCATCTCCAGCTCCTGTAACAATCGCTTCACCGTCCGGCGACATAGCCTGACATTTCATCAGAAAACCATAAGTAATTGTTGATAAGGCATCACATCAAACGTCATCCCAAGAAAAGACAAAATAAAAAGAACCAACCAGGTAGAGAACTCTGTAGGAGTGCCCTGTGAGTTTTGCCACTTGAGTGAGTGTTGGATATTTCCACACCAAGATTTGGTTTTGAGAGTAGCCATGAGTGCTCACCTGGAGGCAAAGAGAATAAGACAAAAAAAAAAAAAAAAATCTGAATACATAATGTGCTGCGGGGAGTTTAAACCCCAATATTGAAAACCTAGCTATATTTGTTGAAGCATGTATTTATTTTTTTAGCTTATTTCACAAAAACATTGAAATACCTTGACATCAACAGTACTTAGTGCCATTTAAAGGGATAGTCCACTTAAGTAATTCACCAATGAATAATTTTATTACTTAATTATATTTCATGTACAATTAATACTTTTGAAAACACATTATTGCACTTGCTGTCAACTAAAAATTATATCGTGTATGAAATAGCATGTCAACATTTTGTGCATGCACTCTCTGCATCCAGTGACTTGTGATGAGATTCATGCCTGATGAAGCACTGACGCCTCTTGAGTCAGCTGCTGTTATAATTTTTGGGGGAATTAAATAGATTTTAATTTCAGCAAATGAAAACTCCAAATGCGGCAAATGCAACAAAAGATTATTTTCAGTTTATTAACACCTAAAAATGTCTTGGATCACTACTTTGCATAACAATATGGAAGGTGGTGCATTCAATCTATTTAAATTACAATTTCATGAACCTAGCTAATTTCAAATGTTCAGGATGACTTACTAGTTCATTAGTGTGCTTGGACCAAGCCAGGTTGCAGACCTGTGAGCCTGTGTCCACACGCTGCAGCGGCTGCGATGTCAGCGTATTCCAGAAACGAATACAGCGGTCAGCCGTGCCACCCCCAGAGGCCAGCAGGCCATGCTGGTGCGGTGACCAGGCGATGGCCTTCACTGCAGCCAGATGATTTGTGTAAGCCTGCACAGGGCTCAGTGAGGACTGATTCCAAACCAGCAACTGAAACGAAGCCGGAATGCATTCAGAGAATAAATGCTCAGGCTGACTAAAAACGCGATAAGAGATAAATAAGAGCAATGGAAAAACAAGCATGTAAACTCGAGCTCTCAAAGGCTGCATTTGTGTTCTAATAGAAACAAGCCATTAATTGATTAGGTTAAAAAAAAAAAAAAGAAGAGAAAAACGGTTTATTTTCACGCGAAAACAATTAATCCTCTTTGACTTTACTTAGAATTAATGTTAATATTGAATTATATATTTCAGAATACTGTATATATACAGTACGAGTTCAAAGTTGGGAAACTGCTTCAAATTTCATGGTCACAAACACATGAAGACCTGTTTTAAAGTGCTATAGAAATCAAGTTGAGTTAAAAGTCATTCCAGATCACAGATTTTGAGGCTGACTGCGAAAACAACAATTTAGTAAACAAATATTTCCGTAAAATGTGACTACAAACCTTGTTGTCATTACCGCCAGAAGCAAGCATCTGATGATCAGTGCTCCACTTCAAACCGCACACTTCCTGCCTGTGTCCCCGAAGCTGTCGCTCCGACTGGAACGGAGGAGTTCGAATGTCCCTCTGAAAAATCATGCGATCGCGGCTACCCGATGAGAGCTGGTCAGCATTCCATGCTAGCGCTCCTGAGGACACACACAAAGTCAGTTATTTAAACAACGACTATACATCAGTGACGCTGAATTTACAGAACATGGTCTAAGTGACACATTTAGGAAAACATTTAAAAACACCCACAGTAAATCCAAAGCAATTTCATGAGGTCTAAATATGGTTAACTAGTAGTGTAACTATTATGAAACAAGCAGAGAAAAATCAAATCAAATCAATAAAGGCCGACATAGACAATAAATTGGAATTTGGGCCTTGGACGTACAGTGTCAACCCATCCTTAGAATACTGCCTATCATTTAATTTTGCCTCAAATATTCTGACCAACTCTGGCTGAGTGTCCTTCCAGGGTAGAGATTTTCTTCCCGCTGCCAGCATCCCAGATCTGAACATAGCCCTTTTGAGTCCCCACTGCTACCAGGTTGCCCTAAAAATATGAAAGATACTTTCAGCAAAATAGACCTAACTCAACCAGCTTCTCTATTCCATGGTCCAAGTTGACAGTTCCAGTCAAAGGTTTGGAAACACATTATAAAGTGAAGAAAATCAAGCGATTAACTTTTAAAAACTGCGCTGCAATGAACTGAAAGTCATATCATGTCATAAATCATCCAACATGAGCAAATCTGTTATCTGAGCAAAAGGTTTGAAGCTTTGAGGAATCTAAATTATAAAACATTCTGTTTTTATAACAACAACAAAAAATAATTGACCAAATACGCCATAATTTTCTGCTTCATAATTTCAATGACTTAAGCCAATAGAGGAAATGGTTAAATATTGAAAAAAATAAAATAAATTGGCAGGTGTTTCCAAACTTTTGACTGGTATTATACATTGGTGCTTACCCTCTCGGACCATCCAACTGCTGTGACTGAGTCCAGCTCAGCGGAGAGATCACACAGTCTTGTTACCTAAGAAAGAAACAATTCAAAAGATTAATATATTTGACTACGTAACTAAATACTAGTTTAACTACAGCCCACTTTACACACTGTTGCATTATGGGGCATCACACAGGAAATACAGGCTGTAAATATAATCAAAATGTATCACTTTAGCGTTTCAAAATAATGGAAACAGAGTTACCTGTAATGTGTTCCAAGGTCAAAATGTCCTCATTGTAGAAAAAATGTTAACCACACAATGTTTTACAATTCTTAGATTCAGTTAGCAATCTGGAGCAAAATAATATTCAAGCATTTAAAAGCTTTTAATTGAATGGCAGGTGTACCTGGCCGGAACGGGCACTCCACAAGTAAACACATGTGCCCAGGCCCACACTGAGCACATTGAGAGATGACCAGTCCACCAAATTAAGGTAAAAGTCATCCTGCAGCTCCGGAGCACCCAAGACTTTGAAGGGAATCTTGGGAATTGTTCGGCTTGGCTTTCTTGGCAATCGCAGCAGTTTCTGACTGCAAAGAAGGAAAGTCCCAAATGTTCAGGCAACATACAACTTGAAATGGTATACTTTCTACAAGTTTGAGACTATAAAATAAAAATCATTTACCTTTTGTTACTGACAGGTGATAATGAAAATGGAGAGGGTTTGGTCACAATGGCTCCCCTTTGGAGCTTGAGTGTGTACTGCAAAGAAATCACAGGAAAGAATCTCTTTTAAGGTTTCTTTTTAGTGTCGGATGTGATGTGTTACTCATATGATGATATAATATTCATACAGTAAAGAGTCTTTGGTTTTCAGGTGTCAATGGCTGCAAATGATTGTCTTCAGTCTGAGGGTTTTGGATCCTTTCTATTCCTGCTCCAAGCAGTTCATTTTTCAGCAGAGCAGTGTATGTCAAACAATCTGCTGAATTCAAGCACAATTAGAATTTGATAATGATATAGAACGTTCCCTTGTTTGTTCCTTGTTTGTACCTAATATCAGCATTCACTCATGCCTAAATATAAATCAAGAATGGAATGTACACCATGAAGTGAACTAGATTAATTCTAAATGTGAATCAGTTCACTACCTAGAAGCTCAGATATCCTGCAATGGGTTGTATTAAACCTTGGAGGTTCCACCGAAATCTAAAAATTAAAAAAAAAAACAAAAAAGAGGCATGGAATTGTTTGCTCGGGATGACGAAAAGTCATATTCACCTTTAACAATACCAGAAGATGGTTCCTTGGCGTTCCTGTTTTGATTTGCTGACTGCTTCTTTTCCTATTTGAAAACAAAGGAGACACTCATCACTGATCATAACTCATGAATTTGTCCCTCGCTAAAAATCAGACATTGCTTCTGCATTGACACAATACATTGTGAGATAAATTTGACTTTCATTTTAGAAGCATTGAGGGCATTATGTAGTAGATAAACAATACCAACCCGTGCATTCAAACAGCACTTCAAACAGTTAACCTCACTATACGGGGCACTATAATCACACAGTGGATAGGGAGTGACTACAAACATAACCTCAGTGATTCTTCACAGGAGCTGCTTGGCTTTGAGTTATGCTGTAATGATTATGTCTTCCTATATTTTTCAGATGAGTACATACAGTGAGCGTGCGGAAGTTGATATCCCAGTTGGCCTCTGCCCTCGAAGGAATGAACCTGTCTCCGAGCTTACAAGGTGATATTATTGAGGAAGCAGCGGGAGGTGTGTTCTGGAAACACAAGATATATCATACAATAATTGCCACTGCAACTGTAATAAGGCCAGGGAAACTCACAGTAAAACTTCTGTTGTCATTTTGAATGTTGATTTGGAGCAGAAGGCGACATTCATATTGTGGATCCATCTTCAAGTTCGAGAGACCTTGGTATGCATAAAAAAATAAAAGAATATCATCTAATACAATATTTAGGAAATGTACCATTCTCAAGGCTTATAAAATACATAAATGCATTAAAGGAAAGCCTGTCACAATTCCTCCTGAATGTTCATTCAAACCTATCCATAATCAAAATTGTTTAAATAAAAATATAAGGTGGCCACAATTATAACGTGATGAAGTCACACACACAAATAATTAGATAAGGGACAAAACGTGTAACGTGTGCAGTACGGCTTATAGAACTCAAAAATCAACTCTAGCTTTATTAAATAAGTAAGTAAATAAATAAATACATATATAAACTCACCTTATTTCTTCAGAAGTAGCTAAAACAACAACAAATGCCACAGTTATTTATTTCACATGGTTAAAATCGATATTATTGTATTTTCCTAAATCGAAGCGGTTTAAGATGTTGATAATGTTATAAATGTATTTTTGGTTCCCCAAAACATAATCACTTAACCAATATGTTTTGCATCGTGCACGTCTTTACTTTGTTAATGTGCTACATCCAGTACTGTATATCTATAGTGAACCATAGGGTGTATTTAAATCGAACAGTTAGATCCTAGAGTTAATGTGCTTGCATAGCTTTAGAATCTGACCACATGGGGGTTAAGCTAACTATAATTCAAATACAGTGTGCGTGTGCGTGTGCGCTTGTGTGTGCGCGCGCGCGCGCGCGTACGTGCATGCAAAGAAGCAGCTCGCTACAGGCAAGTAAAGAAACTGAGTCTAACCTTATCTTACATAGCGCGGGTAGTCGTGTCAACATACTACGACTTTTAGATCACCTACCTTTAACGTGTAGAGTCCATCCCCAGAACCATCACCAAGAAATACAAACAGCCCCAAAACTCCAAACGACTTAAACAAGATTGCGTTGTCGTGAGGCGAGGTACAGGCAGTTGCATCGTGGGATATTACCCACGTGACGTAAACACGGAAGCGAGCCCTTGCGAGTAGTTTTTAGTCACAAGAGCCCGGATCAAGACGAAATCATAAAAATAGTTTGAATGAAGTTAAAGCCTTTGCTGGATATTTAAAACCCTATTATTCCTATTTATATTTGTTTGTAAAACAACTTTTGTCACCGTGTTTCAGGTACCGCTGAAGTTACAGTGCATAATACTATACATAATATTTTACTATTACCTGTATTGTGTTTTTCAAAAATTTCACACCATGAAAAAAATAAAGAATGCTCTGGTCTCTGTTAACAAAATACCACTTTGAAACACAGTTGCATTGCCAGACCTATGTGTTAACTAAACCTTGGCAGAGATTTAATTCCTAGAAAGTAAAATAGTTTGAATATTATAACTAGTCTGCATAAATATTTGAAAATAAAAATGTGATTAAATAATGATCGAAATGTAACGTATTGCATATAAAAAAAAATGCAAAAACTAAAGCTTCCTCGAAACCAAAGCTAACGTTTCCTAATGATTACATGCAAAAGCATTGAACCTTTATTTTGTGGAATACTAAAGGGACCCTGGACCCTTTACTTTTACAGTACTAAAGTGGTTTGTTGTCGTTACTTTTATTTGATGATATTGAGCATCTCCCCTGTGCTTTATTACTTGAAATCGCTGTTTAAATCAACCCCAATAAGGGACATTGCCACATGGGTGCTGTAGTGTGCTATAAAATACATCAGAAATTTGTGTTGCAGCAGTTAAGCCCCACCAGCATTTTATTTTATATCAAAATCAACATAATTTTAAAACCCATTATTTCACTTTTTTATGCATAACTCCCCGTTATCAAAAATGCAATTTTGCTCATCTTCTTCTTGTAATGAAGTATAATGAATTATCAATTGAAAGCTATCAATCCTTCAACTCATACAGATTACTTTCAGATCAGATATTACTTAATGTAATGCACACTTTCTCTTTTTAAAGAGGTTTTAATTCTGCCATCTTGAAACATGTCATGTCTCTTATTCGCGCATAGGTGGCGTGCTAACCTAACTGTCTCCATTCCGTGCTTTCCAGTGATGAGGTAAATTGTCGAACTCATCATGCTTTTACCAAATAGTTCTTAGTTAAGCTTTAAGTTGATATTTCATGGTAATATGATGCTTACGTATATGATCACCAAATCGATCTTGCATTAATCAATCGACAGCTTAACTCAGGTAATTAATTTAATTCAATTTAATTTACATACTCAAAGTCCAGAGACAGACATAATGCTACTAATAATATATACATAATATAAAACCAAAATTTATACATTTACAGATGCACAAACAAGAGCCTGAACCAGTCACGTGACAATGCACAGGACAAGTCTCTGTGCAAAACAAAAAAAGGACAACACTAACTTTTCTAAACGTTTGAATTATTTCCCATTTACTATATGCTTTTCATTTGTTTTATATTTTTTTTATTTAAAGTAGAAAAAGACAACTCTACTAATTTTTCGAAGTGTTTCTCTTATTTCCCATTTACTATATGCTATTCATTTGTTTTGTTTATATTTTCATGTACAGTGTGTTTTTATTATGACTGCTTATTCATTCATCATATGTTTTTGCCCTTTATTTAGTTTTTTCAGTGTTATACTGTATCATTTTTGTATAGAGTTTTATTTGTTTGTTACATATTTTCATTTGTGTTTTTTTTATTATACATAATTATACAGTAATTTTTGTCTATATGTCAGGGTTCACAATAAGTTTGGGCAATTGTGATTTGCATGAGTGCAAGCATACTGCACACAACGAGACTGTTTCGTGAAAAACACAAAGTAAGGTGTCTCCCCATTACAATTGATCCAAAAATCTCTCTTTTAATGATTACCCTTATAAAATTAGGAAATTGTTGATGATGACTCATGCTCTGTATTCCACTGTTCCTCTGATATAGCATGGAGAATGACTGACAATGACCAACATTCCCTAGCTAATAATGACTTACAACGAAAAACGGTTTCTATTTTTTAGCAATGACGGCGCAGAACACAAAGCATAAACTGTTTAAAAAAAAATCATGAAAAAAAATCCGCAAAAAGATGAACCATGTTATAGTGAGGGAATAATGTAATTTATAAAACAATAAAAATAATAATACTCATTGATGCAACTAAAGCTGGTAGCAGAATGTGTAACAAATTTAAAATTACATTTGTCCTTAACAAAATATGCACGTAAGAAAAAATGTATGTTCTATCCAACTACTCCGGAAACTCCAATTTATCCCAAAAGTTACATAGGCAATTGTAAGGGAGTAAATGTGACGCATTACGACCCACTTGTGATGCACAAGCATAAATGACTGTCACTACATCTTTGGCGGTAGCAAGTGTAGTGATAATAATTGCACAAAGGAACCCAATGAACTATGCTGTAAGTTTTATGGTGAGTGAGGCTATAGAAAATGCACAGATCTACAAGTGTGAATGATGCCCCTCCTCCTCTTTTTCTGTCACAGACACACCCAGGCAACACTGGCGCCAACCAGCAAATCCCCAACACACTCCCTCATCATCACCTTCACCCCCCAAGTGACCTCTAATTATGTCATGCGAAAAAGCTGCGTCCCATTGAAAAGCTCTCTTAATCAAACCCAATTAATTCCGCTATTTTCCCTTATTATCCTTTGCGAGGAACGCGTCTTCCCAATAAGACTGTTAACTCCAGCCGCGGCCCTTTCAGATCTGCTCGGGCATCGGAGTGAAATAATGGACCGCACAATTAATCAATTAGTAATTAGGGATGCTGTTGTTCTAGATGGACACAAGGACTGTTGTGCATTGTGGGGATTAGTTAGTGGCTGTCCTATTTACACTTTAGTCAGCAAGCTTTCAGTCTAATTGGCATCAATTTTATGTTTAGACTAGAAACAGTCAAAATGAAATCCGAATGATAAACTGGCTCCAAGTTACAGTGTGGCGTTTTGATGGCACTTTTTGTCAAACGCAAAACTTAGTCTAACTTTCTGCCGGCACCAGTGCGATAATCATTTTGCGCGACATTATTTTTATTGTTGACGTCAGTCAATAATCGAAACGTTTAGGGATTTAAATGAATAGAATAAATGAGAAATTATGTTTTTATTGAGCAAATGTTCAAAATTATTGCGTTCAAATATCTAAATAGTATTTTCACAATCGACAGATCTTTCGATTTTTTTCGTCTATATCCAGTTGAAGTGGAATTGCATAGGTAGCTAGCTAATTAGCTAGCTAATTGCATGTAACGATTGCACTGGATAATCACAGATACAAACGAAAGTTTAGATAATTCTTATGTAATGCGAGGAAAGTGATTCATCCCAAACCAAACAAAAAAAAGACACGAAAACTGAAATAGTTAAGTATTCAAACATTAATTATCAACTTATTAATTGCCTGACCGGTAAAAATTGATCTTTGACGTCTACAGCCGTCAATGGTAGTGAATTTCTTGTTTCTTATTTCCATCTCTGTATTAAATAAAGTAGGGCATTGTTATAAACATTGCTGAAAATGAACTAACAATTTTGGTACCCATATCATATCGGAAAAAATGGGATTACTGTATGTTTTAAGAATTATAAAAAACGTTTGTTTTATTCATCAAGGCATTTTAAGTGCAGTTAAATAGAAAACAAACTCAAGTCCAGGCTTATTTAAGATGTTTTAGTTTTTTGGTAGAATTACATTTTTTAATTTTACTTGAAGCTGTTGCATAATAACATTTTGAGTTTTGATTCGCCATCGTAAACAAGAGCCTAAATAAAAAGAGATCATTTCCATATTTCTTTGTAAAGGACGACATGGTGATACAAATCTTATATTTTAGATCTATATAACTTGCGGGTGTACCGAATGAAAAGTCTAGCGAGCGTACGTGTGACATATGGTGACCGATAACCTCATGTTGTTTCGCGCACGGGCTTCGTCAAGGTCAAAAGAAATCTCCTGGCCGGAGCCTTAGCTGTTGTGACAGAAGGCTGGACCCATCATCTGTGCCATTGTGTACTCTTGTAAAAGCTACTTTGTGTTGAAAGTCATTCGCTAATGGCCACAGGCAGTCAAAGTCAGTTTGCGCATGGGAAGACGCAATAAGCCGACAAATTGATCCTCCCATCAGTGCCATTGTACAGATAGGATTAGTTATTGTTTTGGAGACGCAAGATGCTTGTGATTGATGTAAGAGCTAACAATGAATGCAATGTATGCAACAGACACAAGAAAAAAAAACGTGACATGGCTACTGCTCTGTCTGAATCTAATTAGGAACTATAGATCTTTTCAAAATATATTAACAGCTTGGGGGAAAGTATAATTTATTTGCTACATTGGTAAAATGGTAAATGGACTTTCACTTATTTAGCGCTTTTCTATATTTGGCACTGAAAACTTGGAATGCTTACCACTTTTTTTTTTCCAAACTAATACCAGTACAAGTCCTCAACTCTTGAGTCGTCACCAATACTGATACAAAGTACCGATACCACTAGGACTAGGAATTCTTCCCTCATCGCCAAAAGGCAAGTCAAATGACAATAGCAATGTCCTTAAAATGTCATGAATTTAACGGCAATTTTATATTTTTCTAATTTGTCATTTGTAGTCTGTGATTGTAAAACTGATCTAAGAGAGCAGCTGATACTACTATTGGCTTCCATCGCGAGTAACAATACTTTGAAATAAGGCCAGGAGTAAGCCCAATACTGCCCTTTGGTATCGGTAATCCGCCTGTACTAAAGTAATTGATTCATTTCATAAAGGAATTGATTACGTTAGGGTTTGTATCATTTTTATACTTGCCTTTTTTGGAACTTCCTATAGCCAAACAAATGGGAAACAATCAAAGAAGTACTCTTTAAAAAGAAGGACCCTTTAAAAATAACGTAGAAAAATATCTTTGGATTGAATAAGGTAATGGCCATTGGTCATATTTGACCCAGTAGAGCCTCAGAATACACAAACTGTGAAGCAAGTGTAGAGGTACAAAACAATGGTGTTCTAAAAGTTTACAATTTTGTGTATTTTGGTTCAGAATAACATCGAATGTATTTGTATTGCTTTCAAATGTCGAAACGGGTTAGATATGAGCCGAGCAGTAAGTAAAGGTTAAATGTAATTACTTTTTAGTGTTGTTGCTATTTTCCCATGCTTTTCTTTTGTGCCACTAAGTGCGTCTCAACGCATGCCTACCCCGGCCCCTGGCTGGGATCACAGCCCCGAGTGGGCCCCAAGCGAGAAGTGCCAAGATGTCCGGCTAGCCAGTGCCCGTTCAGGCCTGGCCCGGCCCGGTTCGGCCTGGGTACTAATCCCCGGGGCTGTCAAAGGACCCCGCACTGAACTCATCCTGCAACACAGGAAAACGCTCTAATTGGGGGATTTTCTCCATCATTAATTCCGACGACCCGCCCCCCCCTCAACACCACCTTCCTCTCCGCTTCCCCATCATTTTCTCTCCAACACTTTTCTGCTTAATAATCTTTTGCCTCTTGTTTACATTTTTTATTATTTCCACTTTGACACTCTTATGTCTGATAGATAAATGAGCAAATTCAACTGAAGAATTCATCTTTATGCCATTGAATAAAGAATGCACTCATCAATTTTCTATACTGCTTATCCTCACTAGAGTTGCAGGTAAAATGGAGCCT
Source organism: Hippichthys cyanospilos (assembly GCF_059441005.1). Taxonomy (NCBI): domain Eukaryota; kingdom Metazoa; phylum Chordata; class Actinopteri; order Syngnathiformes; family Syngnathidae; genus Hippichthys; species Hippichthys cyanospilos. Next base: position 8,480,684 of record NC_142378.1, on the reverse strand, counting down.
TCCTCAGCTTATCCTCAGATCGGTAACTAAAAAAACCCTCCGTAAATATATGTATAGAAATTGAAAAAGATATTGTAATAGGAAATCGCCATTCATTTTGTGTCGTCTCAAAGAAAAACACTTAAAAGGGGCATCATTTTGTGTTTGCTTATAAGTCATTGGTTTTTGGGAAACACGTATTATATAGCATAAGTACGAGTGTATCGGTGCTTGTTATCGGTATCGGTGATGACTTAAGAGTTGAGTTCTCATACTCGTATAAAATAGTTGTATCAAACATCCCTACTCAAGATTATTTGCAGGTATGTAGAACAGTTGCATGCTGTTCTATTACATGTTCATCGAGTATTGATGGCTTCTGTAATTCCCTTGCGATAATAGCTGCATTATTAGGTAGATTTTGGCAGGTTCAAGAAAGTCCCCGCTGGGGCCCGACCGATATGGAATTTTTCACACCGATCACGATTTATTTTATTATTTCATTATTACTTACAAATTTATTGTCTGTTCACTTAAAAAATGTATAGCAAAATAAACTAGTGTTTGTTTCCTCCCAATGCATTTCAATAGGCATCAATGACAATGTATGCAGAGTTTCCCTTTCCAGCAGAGATCAACTTTAAATGTATTGTCAATAAAAATGTCGCTTTTCGGTTCACGGAAAGCATCACATGGCGCAATTCATAAAGTTACAACTAATTATTCCTTGTCACTTGTCCTTGTTACAAGTAATTGAATGAGTGTCATATTTAGCACATCTTTGTTGCACTCTGTATTTTATGAGTGTTTATTTTTATTAAATAAACGGTGACTCAGGTTGTGTGGCAATAATGACATCCAGGTAATTTCTTTCCACAGCTTCCTGGAATTACTCACCTAAAAAAAGAGAAATTAAAAAGAAAAATTAAAGTAAAAGTAAACATTAAGAGTAACATTAAAAGTAAAAATTAAGATTTGCTTTGCTTTGAATGGCAGATCCGATGATTTATCTAATCAAGACATTTTATTTGTGTGTGTGTGTGTGTATATATATATATATATATATATATATATATATATATATATATATATATATATATATATATATATATATATATATATATATATATTGATCATTGATACATTAACGTAAAAAGGTAAAATAATCAAGAAAAAAATGGTCACCTGGCTATTTTGGGCGGATGTTTGAAGGGCTATAATCGCTAAATTTAATCGACTGTCCGATTAGTCAGCCGGGTCACACTGAAGGCCTGGATACCATATAAAAAGTTCCCCTGAGAATGGTGGTGCTCAAAGTACAATGGCTAAAGTAAAAAAAAAAATCAAGAATCAACCCAACAAGCTGGACAGATTCATCAGACAACTTGAGCCCATTTTGTGCTTTACGTGAAAACAAGAAGCATTTGGGGGAAAATGCCTTTACTGCGCATCAGTTGGGATATTTTGTCTATCTGCCACAGCTAATCAACACAACATCACCCGCCCCCCTGAAGTGTGATACCGCAGCTGATATGTTTAGTGAGATGTCAACACAAACATATAAACATTACCGTCTTACTGCTTATCCACGCGCCTATGTGCATATGGCCGTCCATCTGTCCAAGAAAGTGATTCAGCGGCCCCGTACGTCAACATGTGCCGCAGCGGCTCAGCCTGTAGGCCTCGCTGCCTCACAACCCGCTCGCTCGCTGGCTAGCTTGCTTGAGGGCAATTAGGGAGCTTTGCCCTGTGGTCAGAGGCCCCCCTGGGAAGCCCTGATTGATTGGAGTCTCATCTTCCTAACGGGCTGGCACCCTGCCATCCAACTATGGAGGATTGGGAGGGGTGGAAAAAAGGGAGAGAGAGAGAGAGAGAGGGGAGACACACACACACACACACACACCGAGGGAGTTGGAGCACAAGTGACAAGCATAAGAAAAAAGAAAGAATAATGTCTCTGCGCATGTATGTCAGATGACAACGATTATTCTCTTGTAATCTTGGATTGCTCTTTAGACTTACTGGGCTGAAAGGGAGGAAAAAAAAAAATCTGTGGGAATGGGCACACGGGTCAACATGAAAGTGAAAAAGCAGTGACACATGTTCTATCAAACTATATTTATTTCCAGTAGATCTTTGTTCACGTCTTTCCACGATATGCGCCTCAATGTTCCAGACAAAAGGAAAGACATGACTATAACTACCACATGTATTTCTAGAAACGAAACAGCATCACGGGGTTAAAAAAAGCAACCCTGCCACATTTAAAAAAAAAAAAAAAAACATCTAGTGCAGTTTTGTCCATAACCTTTGGCTTATTCGTGGTCCCAAATCACAGATGTAGGAAGCTGTTTGTGCAAGGTAATCCTCATTTGTCCACCGTTTGAGGTCCAATCAGATGTCTAAACAACAATAACCCACAATATAAAAAAAAGAACACCATAACAATGTGAAAATGAGCAGCCGATTGATACATCAGTGTTTAGGTGAGCATCCATACTTTAGTAACACTCTGAAGCCAACTCACAAGACAGATGGAAGAGACCGATATAGTGTCACTAATGATCATAGCAGCTCCAATCGATGCTTCCCCTCCTTTGATTGAACAAGAAACACAAATGGTTACAAGGGCCTATTTAGTACTGCCTGAGACCGTTCCCCCAACTCCCCTGCCTCAAGTGCAGACAAAGGGAATGCACTTGGATCAATTGTGCTGAACAAAGGCTGAACTATGTGGGGTGACGCATCACACGGCGCTGCACCGCACATACGCGTAGCCACCCAACACTGAGCTGCCAACAGCCTTTCTCCTCCAACAGCCGCTCAAGCACAAAAATGAAGCAAAACTCTTGTTTGTTTTCCCCCTCTCAGCCCCCTTCTCCATTTTTTTTTTTTAAAAACTCGCTACATTCCGTCCCTCCCTCATTAAAGCGTGACAGCAAACCAAAAAGCAACTGTGCATGAGTATTTTTTGGTATATTCCCACTTAAAAGGTGCCATCTTACCTGGGTTGGGGCCCTTTGAGCAATTATTGATTTTACAGTCAAGTTTTGTATTTTTTAGAAGGGGATTTTTTTTTAGCCATCTGTGCGCCCAAACTCTTACAAATAGGGGTACACCAGTGATCTATTTCTGTCACTCAAGTTACTCTTCTACTCCGATGATCCCCACGGGACTGAATTTATGAGTAACTTTTGCTTTTTTTTCTGGAGCATAAATGTACAGCTGTGTTTCTCTGCTGTACAAGTTTAGGGTTAAAAATGAAAAATGATAAGGAACCGTCCCAGTAACAAATCTACTTAGGAGTACCGTTGCACACTGAAAAGAAATAAAACGTTTGAACGATAACAGAAAAAAAAAGTTGTTGTTTTTTTTATCAGGAAGAATGACTGACAATTACAGTAAAGTTAGTTTATGGGCAAAAAGAGTCATATTTTTGGGCAAATGTAATGAGAATAAAGTTGTTGTTTTCAAAACTAGTTAAAAAGAGTATTCATAATAATATAATTATTGTATAGTGCTAAAAACTAAAACATCATGAATTCACATTGAAAACAACATTTGGGAATGAAAAAAAGACATTCTATTATAAATTTGGGGTAAGAATTAAGTATTTTTTCAGGAAAACGATAAAATGTGATAAAAATATTTTGAGAAGAGAGAATGAGAAAATATTTTTTTGGGGGGGGCAAAAACAAACAAGAATCTCATGAGAATTAAGTTATAATTTTAAATGAGTGAAGCGATGACGTCATGAGGAAAAAAAAAGTTCTAACTGAGAACAAAAGTATGTTTTGGAAGAACAGAGACATGCATTTGTAGTTTCATCAAATGTTGTAAAATATGAGAAGTGAGTTGTTATGTGACGAGGGTGAAAAGTTTTCATTTTTTTAAGTTCAGATCTTTTTGGAAGTCCAAATCCTTCATGTGGATGTAATACCCCTTTGTACTTTAAACTATGATTGTCCTATCAACAAAATGGCAATTGGATTCATATAGTAAAACAAAATAGGGGTAAAGAAACGCAAAGGAGAAGAAGTAAAGAAAAAAAAACAAGAAGAAAGTACAGCACAGTAACCGGATTTGATTGACTATTGAGGACGGACGCACGGTCATGGAAAATATGGCCGCGCATTCAAAAAGGGCAGTCAGAAACGCATCATTCATCCACTTTATGTCCTTGACATGTAAAAAAAAAAGAAAGAAAAAATGAGAAGAAGAATAAAAACGTAGAAACAAAGTCTCTAAATCTTCAGTTTAGAATCCTTGTCCTTTGCATCGAGAGTCAGGTCCCTGCCATCGCGTGATCATGTCGGGGGAGCCACTCGATGTCACTCCCCATCGGTAGTCACATAGGTAGCCAGGTTTTATCCATGGACTGGATGTGTTCCTTGGCTTTCATCCTCAGTGCCGCGATACTCGAGCTACGCTGGTCCATGTCCTCCAGCGGGAACTTGTCGGGGTACTGCGCCGGACACTGGTAAGGCGGCGGCGCTGCCATACTCTGCATTCCCTGCCCCATGGACGGATGGGGGCTTGAGTTGAGGAAGCCGTGGCTGGGGTAGTTGGGCTGGAGACCTTGAGGGCCCATGAAGCCCGGGATGCTGTGGACCGGCGTGGCGCTGGTCAAGGGAGAGGTCAGCCAAGGATCCAAGGGGAGGGAGTTGCTCATGGGTCCCATGGTGGTATGGACCGGCGCAGGTCGGTTGAAGGACAGCATTGGAGGGTCGTGGAGCTTCATGGTGCTTGCGTCCATTTTCTCCTGGCGCCTCCATTTAGCTCTTCGGTTCTGAAACCACACCTGGAAATTGAATAGATTATTTCCAACAGTTCTATTTTCTCTTGAATTTGTTGAGGTTTTCGAGGCTGCGCCGCTTCCCTTATTCGTCCAATCAAATTTAAGCGTTTACGTGTTGCCATGTCAATCCAATTTCCTCTTTTAGAATTGTGTCGGCCAATACAACTCAAACCATATCTTAACGGACCCAGAGTGTCCCCTGATTGGCTAGTCGGAGCAAAACCTACGGGCATCTTTAACTAGCAAAACACATCTGTAGTTAACTGTACACATTAATATACAGGGATTTAGTTTTTATGTAGCACATTATGTACTGGCGCTAATTCTGGTGAATTTTGATTTTTGGGTCAATGCAAAGCTCCCTGCAATGTTTGCAAACTTGGCAGACAAGTTTCGGCCAGGCTAAGTGGGCCATCAAAGTTGAAGTGGAGTGACAATTTGGTGGCAGAAAATCAATGTAAATATCATCTCACTGAGCAGGATTTTTTTTCTCCTTTTTTCCCCAGTTTAGAAATCATGTTTTCCCGTCTATATCTACGTCAACATTTATATTTCAGTCAGTTCAAACATTGAACGGAGCAGTTCCAGACTGAATCTTTTTATGATCAGCCGATATATTTGGCAGAGGTTATCGGGCAAATGTTATGCTGAAGAGAATATGACGTCTCGATGTAATAGGATCACAGTGACTGGCGAGACCAGAAAATCTAAAGGGTTAATATGTTTGGAAACACACACGCTGCGACTTGCGTAATTATCTGGTATAATCGTTCGACTTGGCAAGCAAGGCCCGGAGCTTGTTGGCATGCTGCCGTTATCCTATAACGGTGTCGCTATGAGTCAGGGTTAGAATCCCAGGTCAGGTTTCGGCAAGACATACAATATACATGTACATATTTGTTGGTTCTCCAGCAAAAAGTATTTACTGGGGATGGACGTGTACCGATAGCAAGTATTGGTATTGGGTCGATATCGGGTATTAGTATCGGGCTGCCAACATGAACTTATTCGATACCATACTGGAAATGACTAATTAGAAGACTAGAAAATTACCTTTAGTTTCATGACATTTTAAGAAAAAAAATGCTATCTTACAATATACAAGTCTTTCTTTGAAATTGTCATTTTAATTGGTGGGGGAGGGGCAGTATTGTTGACTACTCAGTCGTACTGGTCTGCAAAATGTTGCCTCAAACATTGTTAATATTAACATAGCACTTATTGACTTTATATACAAAGCCTAATCTATTACTACACAATTTCATTTTATTTATTTATAATATTTGTAAATTAACCAGTGCTCCTTTTAGGGTATTTCCTGTAGTCCTGTGTAATTCTGTGCAGCTTTCTGGTCATTACGGTGGGAAGTCTTATGCGCTTGAAAAATACCAATCTGCATTGTAACTCCTCCCACACTATCACTGCTCAGCCAATCAAATGGAAGCTTTGTTTGTAGACAGTAATGAGTTCGAACGATGTCACACAAAAACTGCTTTGAATCGAGCCTCCTTAAATTTGAATTGACACCAGACTGACCTGAACCCGGACTTCGGGGAGGTTGACCTTCATGGCTAGCTCCTCACGACTGTACACGTCAGGATAATGGGACTTTTCGAAGGCACGCTCCAGCTCGTGCAGCTGGTAGGTGGTGAAGGTAGTGCGGTTGCGCCGGTGCTTCTTCTTGGGCTGATCGTCCTTGCACGGCTCCGGGGACTTGCCTTCGTCGCTCTCCGCGCTCTTCCTTAGTTCCTCCTCACACTTATTGCTAAACAGGTCGGAATCTTAAAAAACACAAGGAAAACACTTTACTATTTATTATTATTATGTTTCTGATATTGGGTTTCTACATTTGTTGCTACATTTGTGTTCAAATACATGTTCATTTAAGAATCATACTACCTCAATATCACTGCTAGTTTTGTTAGCCTTTCAGTGGTGTTTTGTATTATGTTTTAGCAATAAGCTAGCAGACTTTATTAAGGCCGTTATGTGGTTTTGCTGAAGAGACAATTTGTAATTATATTTGTTTATTTGTTACTTTGGAGTTGGAAAAAACATCATGAAGGAAGATTTTTTGAACAACTGAAGTTATTTTCCTTCAGAATTTTTGTTGTTACAAAAAGAAATATTGCAATATAAGATATTTAATGATTGTAAACAATTCCTGTTAGTTAGCTTTTTTCAATTATGGATGAACCTAAAATGTACTATCACTTTACAGGCGACTTTTTCTCAACCTTTAAATGTTCAGCTGTGCAAAACCGAAGTCCTTTTTGTACAAATTGTTGTCTAAAGGGCAAAATGCACAACAGGTGTTTGATTTCTGTTTCTCAAAGGGAAGTGTTCACTGAGCTTAGAGTATCACAAAGTGTAATCAGAAGCTAGCAAGAGCGCTGCACACACACTGAGAGAAGCACAGAAATGCCAATTTGTACTTTCTGGAAAATTTACCGTTTGATTTATGGATTAATAATAATAGACATTCATTGAAAATACTCATCATAAATTGACAGTCTAAGCGATATTTTCTTGTGTATTTATGTCAAAGCTGTCAAGTTGGATCTTATTGGATATAATTGGAATTCCCATTCACAAAACTGCAAATCAACTAGTCAAACTGAAGAATGTAATGCATACATTCCAGACATGCAGCCATTAGTTGGACAACTGCATCATTGAGCTACTGTAGATGAGTGAAGCCATCAATCCTCTCAACCTCATTGAGGCTTGTAAACACTGCTAATCGGATTTGTTAAACTTGTTTCCACCCTTTATCTGTTCCTAAAGTAAAACTGATGAAATGAAATACCGTGGCCTGGATAGCAAGTATTGTCCTTAGACGTTTATAAAACAACACTGGACTAGAAATACATTCACCATTATTGATGGGTTTAAATCTCAAGCAAATAACAGCAGTTACAAGCATTACTTCTGTTAAACATGAAAATCATAAGCAAGTAATTTGTACTCAAATTTGTTTAATTTTAAAGGCTCCCTGAATTGGATAATAAGGGGTGGATTTTACCGTTTAATTTATATTCCACAAATGCATTATTAATCACAAAGCCATTTTTTAGACAATTTTTGGGTTGACTTCCCTTTTAAGTGATTTCCATCCACCATAGTGCATCATGAGAGATCATCAGGTGTGCCTTAGGTCAGTATTTTTCAACTTTTTTTGAGATATTTTTTTCTTTGGGAAAAATCTCGAGGGACACCACCAGCCAAAAATGTTGAATTTGAAACTATAGCCTATATGAAGTCATCAATCGATGTTTTATCAATAGGATTCAAATAAACATCTTTTAAACACCCCTTAAGATCTTGTCTCAAAGTACTGTGCTGCCACCTATTGGCTAAGAGTATTTATTACATGATTATGCTGCAACACACTACCTTCACAGCCAACAATGGCACATTATGGTTCCAAAATTAGAAAAAATAAATGTAAAATTGAATAATATCCCGCAGCACAAACGACTATATCTTGTGGAACATGTGCGTCACAGTGGTTGAAAAACAACACAGGAACTGAATCAACCAAGTGCACTCATTGATTTAAAGACATCAGAAACTAAAAAAAAAAGTATCTTTTTTCATATATTTATATCAGCATTAGATGACAGATGTGGAGACACTTGTTGCCATTCATACACTAAAGAGATTTGTGTTCAGCTGAACCAGTTCAAATTCCATACAGACCAATTACAGTGAGTAAATTGTGATAAATATAAATATATATATATACGTGTGTGTGTGTGTGTGTGTGTGTGTGTGTGTGTGTGTATGTGTGTGTGTGAGTGTCCCGGCTCAATCGAGGCTGAGAAAACCTGCCTCGCGTCAGAGATAGTTCACAAGTTAGAAATGAGCTGCTGATTGCATTCATTTCTAACGTTCCACTTCATAGACAGTATGACATCATTGTTTGGAAAAAGCAAACGAGTGGGCCATGTAGCAGCCGGCTTTTTTTTTTTTTTTTTTTTTGGTGAAAGAGACGCGGTGGAGGCAGATAAAGGAGGGGTCGTGGTGCTCTTTCAAGTGGCGAGCTGGAGCGCGGGCGGCGACAATGCTGGATGCGGAGCTCGCTTTATCGAGCTCTCATTAAGCAGCCATGACAAAGGCCGGGCCGGGACAAAGGCCCGAGGTCGGGTGTGGTTCAGCGACCAGCTCTTGTGCCTGTCAGCCCATCACAGCCACTAGTCTGAAGGCTGTCCACTGTTTAGTAGCCAGCACACAAGGGAGGGGAAGCGGGAGGCGGGGGCGGATGACACCCAACTTGGGAAAAGTTGCTCATCCAAGGGGAAGTGGCCTGACTTCACTGGACGGTTACACAGTGAATGTCATCGGTGTGGGTGGACAGACATTGCACACGGCTATATGAAATATTTTTTTAAAAATGTGTAATTTTACATGAAGTGGTTAGAACCATGAACACCAAGATGAAAGAAAATCCCATTGGTACAGAAAGAACTTTCTTCGGGATTCTGATGGCCTACAGGAGCAAGTGTCAACCTCCAGTCCTTGAGGGCCGGTATCCTGCATGTTTTCGATGTTTCTCTCTCCAGCACACCCAATTCAAATGATTTGCTCATCAGCAATCTCGGCAGGAGCTTGAAAATGATCCAAATCCTTTGGAATCAGGTGCGTTTGAGAGAGAAACACTGAAAACATTCAAGATGCCGGCTTGAGGACTGGTGTTTAACAGCTATGACCTACAGTTACAATTATACCGCCGCCTACTGTTCTGGAAAGCAAATCTCTCTGATTGAGGGAAAATATATTTTTTATAAACAATAATGCCTCTAAGGATCAAGCTTGAATCAGAATCCTGGTCATTCGTCACATGCGTGTATTCCTCCGAAATTCATGGAAATTAATATTTGTCATGTCTGTGCTGGAAAGTCATCAACCACCTGTCAGATGTGAAGAAAGCTTCAGATTAGACGTCCGCATAACATAACGGTGACAACAAAACGAAGGCTCGTGCATTCTAATCTGCACGCAAGAGAAGATTAGAGGGGAATTCCACTAGGAAATGGGATTGGACTTTGGGGGCATAAACCCACTGTACCATCTTGTTCTGTGATTTATCTCCCAATCTCAGCCCTCACAGCTCATTTCATGCAACACATGGCAGTGTGGCGGAACATGATTTGAAATCTGCCCGTGTTAACACTGTTGACATAAATTGAAGATTTTTGTATGTATTTTTACATTTAAAAAATGTGACATTAAGTTCAACAAGCAGCTGTTGCAGAGTGAATAATTCTTCAAAAGGGAGATTTCATGATGAAGCTGAAGCTTACCGTCCAATCAAGCAAAACATCAAGCAAAGACTCGATACTTTATATTTTAAAACAACCCCTAAAGCTTAGCCTTTCGGTCTGCTATCTTAACGCTAACGTGGAATACCTTCTATGTCGTGGCGCTGAATCCTTTTAAGCAACAGACTAAACACAAAAGGTGAAGCAACACAATGAGACAGACAATATAACTGTACTCGGTCATATATTCTTGGTCCTCCACACATGAATCCTTTTAAGAAACAGACTAAACACAAAAGGTGAAGCAACACTACTAGACAGACAATATAACTGTACTCGGTCATAGATTCTTTGTCCTCCACGCAGAGCAACTCACGTATATCTGTTTTATGATGCATTCGGAGCACCAGCAAGCAAAAATTGACACAGTGCGGTAAAAAAAACGTGCTACATTCAAGTTTATCCAAGGACCGAGCGAGTCCCAGCTCCACTCACCCTGATACTGGTGCTGCTGCTCCGAGCTATCATCTTGAAGAGCGCCGAGGTGGCCGCTGTAGGACGGGTGGGAGTCGTGCTGCTTCCCGGAATCCGCCAAGCCCTCGACACCCACCTTCTGCGGCACCGGGACCCCGGCGGGGCCGAGCAGGGAATCCTGGTCCTTGCTGAATCCGAGGATGACGTCGATGCTGTGGACGTGGCCCCCCACCGTTACGCCGCCACCTTTGGCCAGGTCGTGGAAGTTGCTGGGCGAGAGGCAGCCGTCGTCCACCATGCTCATGGTATCCAGTGATAAATGCATCCGAGCGTGTGGGCCCCTCAGCGGCTCCTGCGGGCAGAGGGGAGGAGGCCTAATTGAGCGACACCACGTAAATAGGAGGTCAGAGATCACCTCGTTACCTCGGAGGAAGCCTGACGTGCGCCTAAACCCGCTTAGCACCGCGCTGTGGCGGGGGGTCCTAAAGTCTATCCCCTCTACTTTCAAAGTTTGGAACATTAAGAGGACACAAATGCTCACTGTTGACTTTTAGCTTATACACTGGACCTACAGCAGTCAGAATTCTATCAACTTGTGGAACCTGATCAATCAAGTTGACTGTGAATTGGAACCAGCCATCACTTATCGAAACTTACTGTATGTTTGACTTTACATAACAATTTTATTGATCATTTTCCATTATTTTATTACATCTTTTTCCAGTGATTTTTTTTTCATGTGTTGCCTTCAGAGAAAGTCAGAAATCGTAGCGTTCCTCACGCAACTTCCGTGAAAATCTTCTTTTACTGTATTCTACATGATCTATTTTTTCAAAGTGTTTATAATTTCCAAGTTTTTATGGTTGATAAACTGTCAGTATCTTTTGCTTTTTAAATACTGAAATTATAATATAATATAATATAATATAATATAATATAATATAATATAATATAATATAATATAATATAATATAATATAATATAATATAATATAATATAACAATGTGGGGTTTTTTTAATACATATTTTACACACTTATTTCTTTACAATTTGGCATGTATTTGAAGAAAACACTAATTGGGCATTTTACAAATACAAACTATTTGCTCCAATGTCTTTCTCTATATCTAATGAAAAGATTGTTAATCTTTGGTTTGTTTTATAGACTTTATTGATACTTTTTCATCGCAAACTTCAAACGCTTTCTCTTGGATGACATTTAAACTTGAATTTTAAAATTCTGAAAAACAATTATGCCTTCCTGTGGTCTAGCAGTACAGTACACACAGGGATATAGTTCAAGAGCAATAGCCATATATTTCGATAAAAGATGCCAGTGCACGTGTACGTATTATCACATGACAGTTTATGGGATCTTAATGGTAGTATACTCACAAATCCTAAATCAATTTCCTTCTCATATGCCTGCTCACAAGCGAAAACAAGTAAAAGTTCCAAACAAAGTCCATGACCACTTACCTGCTGTTACAAGTAAACGTGTTTCTCAGTTACTGATGCTCCTCTTCCGAATCCACTGCGCGCTCTCACCCTGCAGTTTGTGTTCGCCTCACATCCCTTTTGAAAAGAAAAAAAAGATGTATACCGTATATATAACTTGCGAAACAGCACAGCCAAACGCTCGTAGCGTGGAGAAGAAAGTTTCGGGCGTATAGTTGAGCCAGCGTGCACTGCGGAGAGGAGAGTAAACGAAAGGCGGGAGGAGGCGAGAGGGAGAGGTGGACGAGGCTGGTGGGAGGTGAAACAAGGGGATTACGAGGAGGGTTTATTAATTGGAATCCTTCCCCTTTAAGAGTGATTGGCAGCTGTTTTCTGCTCAACTAATTGTATTAAATGTCAATTTCATTCACGGCCATGGAAGGAGGCCTGGCCTAATGAAGCAGAGCGCAAGACTTTCTTTTGAGAAATTCTTTGTCTTTGGGACAAAAGATGCGAGGAAAGTTTTCACTTGGCACAGCCGGACATTATTGTGTTAAACGGCGAGGGAAAGGAAACTTTTACAGTAGAGCACTTGAGTCTTAACGTATTACAAGTGAATTGGTGAGACACAAGCGTTACCGGTACACGTAACACCAATTATCCATCTGCCTGTCCGTTTAGCCATTCATCCATCCATCAGCACTATCTATTGATCCGTCATCCATCCATCCATCCATTTATTCACCCATCCATCATCCACCCATCCAACATAATTATTCACCCATCCATCCAACATCCTGTTAATTGTCCATCCAGCCATCATCAATCCATCCAACATAATTATCCATCCATCCATCCATCCATCCATCCATCCAACACTATCCATTTATTCACCCATTCATCATCCCTCCATCTAACATAACTATCCATTGATCCATCCATCCATTTATTCACCCATCCATCCCATACTTCTAATTGTCCATCCAGCCATCATCCCTCCATCCAACATAATTATCCATCCATCCATCCATCCATCCAACATACTGGTAAATGTACATCCAGCCATCATCCATCCATCCAACAATTATCCATCCATCCATCCATCCAACATACTGGTAAATGTACATCCAGCCATCATCCATCCATCCAACAATTATCCATCCATCCATCCATCCATCCAACACTATCCATTTATTCACCCATTCATCATCCCTCCATCTAACATAACTATCCATTGATCCATCCATTGATCCATCCATCCATTTATTCACCCATCCATCCCATACTTCTAATTGTCCATCCAGTCATCCCTCCATCCAACATAATTATCCATCCATCCAAACAACACTATTCATTTATTCACCCATTCATCATCCCTCCATCTAACATAACTATCCATTGATCCATCCATCCATTTATTCACCCATTCATCCCATACTTCTAATTGTCCATCCAGCCATCATCCCTCCATCCAACATAATTATCCATCCATCCATCCGACATACTGGTAATTGTCCATCCAGCCATCATCCATCCATCCAACATAATTATCCATCCATCCATCCAACACAATCCATTTATTCACCCATTCATCATCCCTCCATCTAACATAACTATCCATTGATCCATCCATTGATCCATCCATCCATTTATTCACCCATCCATCCCATACTTCTAATTGTCCATCCAGTCATCATCCCTCCATCCAACATAATTATCCATCCATCCATCCATCCATCCATCCATCCATCCATCCATCCATCCATCTATCCAACATACTGGTAATTGTCCATCCAGTCATCATCCATCCACCCAACATAATTATCCATCCATAACTTCATTTCTTCACCCATCTATCATCCATCCATCCATCCATGCATCCATCCAACTTAATAGCTTTTTTTTAGCATAATTAATCAATAGCTTCACTTAAGTAGCTAAAGTTAGTTAGTTAAAGTCGGATATAAAACAGCAAAACATGGTGGGGCATGAACCACTTAAACAGCAATCTCTTCTCTTCCAACCTTTTGGAATAATGATACAACAAACAGGAAGTTAGTATAACTGCAGAATCGCGTCAATGGTTTTATTTCTTTCCATGATTCCCAATTTGGGCGGTATAGTGTCGAAGGGCAGGGCAGGGCCTCGCCATATTTAGTTTAAACCCCGGAGAAGAGCCGGTAATCTTAAAGCGTCCGACCTGAGAGCTTTTCAGTGTTCAATCTGGAGGACAGTATTTTCCATGTAAGCTGTTGTGTGACGTGCAGTATTTGACGTCTACGTCTATTCAGAAAGACGTGGGAAGCTCCTCCTGAATAATGTCTGTGATGTGTGGTCCTTGAGGATCTCATGTAGACCTGCAGCATCCTTGTCTGATTTATTAAAGGTCACAACTATATTTCAAGTGGTATCTCTAGGCGTATTTCATTCATCAACTCCAGAAGCTAGATTGTGTAACATCATCTGTTTGACTCATCTGCTGAAAATTTCTGTAATTAATTAATGTGCATTCATATAAAACTTAAGAAAGGAATACAATACTTTTCAAAGAAGTCATAACACATTACCAATAAGTTGCTTCATGTTCAATTAATTTGCTCTTAATTTGAAAAGAAAATGCACAGTTCCTGTCTTGGCAATAAAAATCTTTTGATATGATATTTGATTAGAATTTATAGGTATCATACTTTGATCCTCGAGGGCCGGTATGCTGCATGTTTTCCTTGCTTCTTTCTCAAACACACCTGATTCAAATGATAAGAATAACTTTCAAGCTCCTGCACATCTTGCTGATTAACGAATCATTTAAGTCAGGTGTTTTGGGGAGTGAAACCTGGAAAACATGCAGGACACCGGCCCTTGAGGACCGGAGTTTGACCTGTGGATTAAATTATATCTATAGGGCAGCTCCGTGGATTGGGGGGTTTACAAATATGGATTATGTTAGTATTAAAGCAAAAAATCTTTTATTCCTTTATTTTACCTACGTTTTGCTCTATGGCCGCCAAACATCATCACTTTGGAAAATGTAACCCATTCTGCACGTGTGGACGTCAGGTTAGCAAAGCGCTAGCTTCGTATTATATAATAATTTATCGTTTTTGCTGTTTGGACATTTTAAAACCAAATCGAAATGTATGATACATTCCTACGGTGTCCATAGATGGCATAATGACAGGCGCATCATGAGTTCACGCATGCGTGCATGCTTTGTAGACAAGTACAAAAGTGGCAGCTTTAAACAAGGGGAGGACACAGAGTTGAAGAAGCTGATGCCAGCTTAGCGTCCTAGAAATCAGCCATGACTCTAAAGACACTAAAGAGATTTCCTGTGACCTCAAACAAATCTAAAGATAAAGTTAAAGAGAGAACATTTACTAGAGGGACTGTCTCGCTGTTTACTTGGACGGACAAATGTTATTAAAAACCACAGACCGGGGCCAAGTCAGAGAGACGTTGATTGTGTCTTTATTTTTGTTCGGCCAACAAGTGAGTTAAATGCATCCTGTGTGTGATGTACGTTCCATTAACCTCGTTCGGGATTAGTTGGCAATGCCAGTGGCGCAACGGAGTCATACTAACATACTTCATTTCCTTGAATGGCTCATGGTAAATTTGAAATTCTTTTACTGTGATGAAAGCTGTGCTTTAAGTGATCTGACACGCAACGGAACGGATATATTTACCTGAAACCAGTTTAATAAGGGGAGTACTGACACAATTTTTTTTTCCTCACTTTGAAGTTCTGGATTGAAGAAGTTCTGAACTCCTGTTTTCATGCCACTGCAATACTGGACACAACACTAGCGTAGCGCTTTAAACCCTAGGTGTCAAACTCAAGGCCCGTGGGCTAGATCCTGCTCGTCACATCATTTTATGCTTGTTTGACTTCAAGTTTCTGGATAAAATACAAAATTTGCAAGTTTTCCTCAACTTTTAAACATTTTCGGGGGGACAAGCATTTTTTTTGTTTCCAATCTCTCTTTTGAACAGTTTTTACCAGCCGCTGATTTCAAAACTAGGTAAATGTGTTGACA
The DNA here is from genome assembly GCF_059441005.1 of Hippichthys cyanospilos. Taxonomy (NCBI): domain Eukaryota; kingdom Metazoa; phylum Chordata; class Actinopteri; order Syngnathiformes; family Syngnathidae; genus Hippichthys; species Hippichthys cyanospilos. Next base: position 8,464,695 of record NC_142378.1, on the reverse strand, counting down.
AAAATACTCCAAATTGATTCGATTTCACGGTCAAACCTACCCTCTGACAGAAACTATAACTACCATGTGGCCCACTATAAAAATGAGTTTGACGTCCCTGCTTTAAAGAGAATACTTAGCTGAGGCGGATTGAAACAACAATTAATAAAAAAAATATATGTCTACTGGTACCAGTTGCTGCACCATTTGTGTTTAATCTGTTGCTTAAAATTTTAAATTGGCCAATTAATGAATTATTGAATTACTCTACAGTAATTCCTCGTGTTTTGCGGTTAATGGGGACCAGAATTCCCCCCACAATTAGTGAAACACCGCAAAGTAACATCATTGGCCTACTTTTTAAATGCCTTATGTTGAGATGTATGTTGTAATGTGTATGAAAAAAAATCTGCAGAAATCCGCCACCTACCCCCAAAACGGCAGATTTTTGCCAAATTTTAAAGTCCCGATATTGGCCGAATAATTGGTGAGGCTTTTCGAGTTTTCAATAGCCTGTTCATGGCCTTTAATGTAGAGTTAGCAATAATCAATCAAAAAAGCGAAAGGTGTGTTTTTAATGCACATGTATGTTTTTTCTTTTTGTACAGTAAACTTCAGATAGAAGAATTGTTAATCTGTCAACTCTTCTGCTTGTTTTAAAATTCCATTCCAAAATCTAGCCCTTTTAACTCAAATTTCGGCTTGCAACAGAAAAATAAATAGAAAAAAAAAAGTCAATACCTTGTACTCTCACAAAACTTGAAAGACTGGGTACTACTGAAATATGTTTCCATTCACTAGTAGGGAAAAGAAGGAAATAACCACCAACTTCAACTTCCTCAGCCACAAGATTGCGGTGATTATCCCGTTCCAATTTTGCTCTTACAAATCTTTGTCCTTCTTCTGTTCTACGATTTGCCCGTTATTCTGCGTATAAATTGGCTAAGGGGGCAGCAGTGTAGTTTTCAAGCTGCTTGGTTTTATCAAATGACAACATAAGTCGCCCTGATCCTATTAAAGGTAAAAGCAGCTAACGTGTAAATGCGCAGTGTCAGCTTACCCCGAGCGGTGCACAGACAGGCTGTAGGGGGATGGCGGTTGAGGCAAGAGCAGGGAAGAGTGAGGTAGCGAAGGTGATGGTCATGTGATTTTACTAGTGCTCTTAATATCAACTAAGACATGCAGGAAATAATCACTAAAAAAACAGCATCTAGTTGTCACATAAATGTGCATTTGAATAAGGCATTAACCTTGGTGACCTTAGGGGCCCAATCTTTCCTGTATAAAGTGACTCATTTAATTATCCAGGCAGTATTGTATGTATTAAATTGACTTGGATTTTTTATGTATTTGTTGTCTTATTGCAATGTGGGGGAAAAAATATTTTCTAAATGTTATGACAGTTCATGCAAAATTACATCAGTTATCCATCCATCCATTTTTGAAAGCCGTTTATCGTCACAAGGGTCACGGGCTTGCTGGTGCCTATCCCAGCCAAATAGTATGTGTAAAAAAAAAAAAAAAAAAAAAAAAAATATATATATATATATATATATATATATATTTATATATATATATATATATATATATATATATATATATATATTACACACACACACACACACACATTCAGAACGTACTTGTGTCTCAAGTCTGAGCATGACCCAGTTACTGGCACTAAAACGCATTGTGGGCTAAACATACAGTTCTTAGGCCGATTGTAACGAGTTGACTGGTAATCTATGCAACTGTTTCACTCTAATGACCTAAACGACTCAAGTTAAAAGCCACCTTTTTAGTCGGTGAAGAATAAATGCTTAAATAAGTGCATTTGTGGATTTGAAATAGTGACATGTAATGAATAGAATGTCCCATAATAAATAATACATCAGCAAACAAAAAATTCACAGTACATAAGGGGATTAATTTTGTATAATTATGCAGCAAAAAAATAAAAATAAAAATAGACACAGGGTGTGAGGAATATTGTGTATAAATGAAACGGTTCTATCCCTCTCATCATTTGACAGGTTCTTGTCTGTCTGAGTCAAACAGAAAGCCCACCTTAGAAGGTATTAGATGCATCATTAACATATGACGATTGGGATGAAAGCACCAGTAGGTAGTGACACAAAAACACAACCCTGTAACCAGCAGGCAGAAGTAAATCCTTCATGCAACCCCATCAAATCTTATATTACTATTATTATCATCTTTTTTTTTTTTTTTTTTTTTTTTACATTTGGTTTTATAGAAAATCCTTGTGTGGAAAATTGCAGCTCATCCCATTACGGATCTTGAGTTAAAAAAAGAAAAAAACAAGAGGCAGATTGAAGCAATGCTCCAGGACACTGGTTCATTGGGTGATGAGGATCAAGCCTCAATTTGGGTTTGTGTCTCCCGGGACAGAGACAAATACTGAGCTTACGCCGACTTAAATCTGCTCAACGCTCTCATCCAATGTGACAACAATCCAGCAAAAGGAACTTCATGTTCTGCTGACTCCTCAAGTGAGGAGCTTGTTGGCTAGGAACCATGTGGGGGGTGGGGGCGTGGGGGGCATATGCATTTAAACTACACTAAGTCCTATAGACACAAGAATGAACAAATACTGGAGTCGGTTATCAAGAATTGGTTGCTTTGCATAGTGCTGCCTCCCATCCAATCACTGGGAGCGTTCAACGTAAGGCCTTCTAGCTGGCTTTACTGTCACCAACTCATGATCTGATTGGCTATCGCAACTGTCTATTACCTATATGTGCCCATTGAACAGTGCACAGACGCCCGCACTGTTGATTGTGAAGCCCTCGGGCAGATTTCATGCCGCCTGGCGACACAATTTAGCTTAATTCTGATTGGATATAAACTCTAACCTAAACTACAACACTGGAATCACCGTAACCAAATGGATATAAAATAACACAAAGAGAACAGAATGTGGAGAATAATTACATCATACTATATTTAGGAAAAATACATTTAAATTATATTGACTTTTATTATATTTACTATAATGATGTCAGGTTGTGTTTAGCCAGCAGAGAAGGCCTTGCTGGCCCTGAGGTCCCACCAATGAGGGAACCTATCAGTGATAGTCCAATAGATGCAATCTAACCACTGTGAGTTCGATATCCACCTCTACATTTGGATCCACGCCCGACTCCATCGTGATGTTGTGATTCTTAACCAGGGTTGCATTTGGACATCACTTGTTCAAGTTTATCCCTCAGTTTGTGGAAAGTAGGCCTTTTGCGAGGCTCCTTGGCCCAGCAATTGGTCATGAGGGCGTAAACGGCAGGGAGACAGTTCTCCGGCGAGTCCATGCGATAGCCACCCTGCACTCGCTCCGTTACCTCTTTCAAAGTCTGTGGCACCCACAATACAGAGAGGAATCATTCTTCAGGCACATTGATCTAAATGTCAATGGACATTGCATTCATTACATGGAGGCTTCCTTCATACCATCTTTGGATATGGTTGACGACCATAGGAGAAGATTTCCCAGAGAAGAACACCATAACTCCAAACATCTGACTTTGTGGAGTATTTCTGCATTATGAAGAAAATACAAATAGAAAGAAATGTACAAGTAATTCTGCTTGCATAAGTATCATTCCCTTATAACCTTTCTAAAAGTTGTGCATTTATAAATGGTGTAAACTAGTCAGCCACCTCTTTGGTTAGAGCTTCAGGGGCACTCCAGCGGACAGGCAGTTTGGCACGTTGCTTATCGGACACCCTGGAGGCTGCCCTCGTCAGCCCGAAGTCGCTGACCTTGGCCACGTCGTCGTCAGAGACCAGGATGTTACGAGCCGCCAGGTCTCTGTGGACCAGCTTCTTGGATTCAAGGTACGCCATTCCCTTGCACACATCACTGTAGACACACACAACGGATTTTTATTTATAAAAAATCACAGAAAGACGTTTGTGGACGCACACGCGGTGTAAGGTTCTAACTTACAGTGCAAAGCAAAGAAGCTGCACGGAGCTAACGAGTGAACGTCCTCTTGTCCTGAGGAGGTTTGCCAGATTTCCCTGCAACATGAACGTAAATCCATGCAAGACAGATCAATATAATAGTTGCTCATTCAATCCAGACACCAAATCGAAATTACTTTATGTTTTTAAAAGTGATTAGCTTAAGAAGCATATAAAAATGGCTTGTACCAAATGGATTTTGTACTGATATAATCAACCTTCAGTAATCAAGTATGAGTGTAATCAATTACTTTAAACAATTCTTTAGTACAAAAGTATCTAATGGATTTTAGTACGTAATCAATTACTTGAGAACCTATTACCAAAAATGATCGATTAGTACTTAAGTATCTAATGTAATTGACGGTAATACTTAAGTAGCTAAAGTAATTCATTACTTGAATACTTATTTAAAATAATAAATTACATTAGGAATTGATTATTTAAATTAATTGATAAGCACCTAAATTAATCAACTACTTTCATACTCTTAGTACCTTAAGTAATCGTTACTTTAGTATTTAACTACCTAAATTAATGGATTACTTACTTTAAAACTCAATTGATTAATTACTACTGCTTTTTAATTCACTAGCTTCTTTAGCCAAACACTTGAAAAAAAATTATATATACACACATATGTATATGTATATATGTGTGTGTATGAACAAGGATTGGTCTGAGGATGGGTCATGTACTTATACCAAATGTCCAGCAAATGACAAATTAGGAAAATAGAAAATTGCCATTAATTTCATGAAATTTGAAGCAAAATGCTACATTGGGATGGATAGGTCCTTTTTCTAAACAATCGATCATTGTCTTTTTAATTTTTTAATGGTGTGGGGGGTGGGGGGGTGTCAAAGGTACTAGTGGTATTAGTTTTTGGAATTGAGTATTTCACACTGGTATCTGTCTGAAAAAAGTGGTATCGAACGTGGAAATGAGTCATTGTTTTGCACACTTTAGTGCATTTTTTTTACTCCACTGGTTTCAAAACAACAATATAATAACCTATGGTTTTATAAGTTATTGTACACAGTGGTGTGTAACGTACCTTAGTCATGAGCTCTGTCACAATGTGAAGGCCTTTGTGCAGGATGACACCCAACAAGCGCACCAAGTTTGTATGCTGTAGCGTCCTGAAAGAAGCCAGTCAAAAACGGCCGAGTGAAGACAAGCAGCTGAAAATATTTTTCTGGCGGTTATGGAAATAGACGTCTCCAGACGCACGTCATCACAGTGGTCTCCTGCAAGAAGGCCTGAGCCGTGACATCACACTTAATGGTCTTCACTGCCACCCGCTGGCCCAAATATTCACCTTCGAACACGGCTGGAGGACAGCAGAGGACGCAATCAAACGTACTGTACAACTTAATCATCAAACGTATTTTATTAGGAACCTCATGTGTGGACCCACCACCAAGGTTGCAATCCTAACAAATGTTTCTACATTTGAGCCAAAGAAAATCTATGAAAAAAACGCACCGCCAAACTCCCCCTCTCCAATGATGTGTCCCAGTTTCAGGGCCGTGATGTCCAGCAGCCATCCAGCTACAAAAAGACACACTGGTAAGATCAGCGATTCCTTGAAAAAGACCGATTTGGCCCATCTTACTCTTTGTCAACTCCGTCTCTGCCGACTTAGCTCCGTGTTTTGCTTTGGGCTTTATTAGATTTTGAGCAAGGGCGCCCTTGTTGTATAAGTAGAACTGCAAAACAGGAAACAATCACAGTAAAATGGTGACATTCATGTGAAAATCACATTGTATTTTTCCGCTTTTGGCTCCACTGTTTTGTGTTCCTCATTTAGAAGTTATAAATATGGCACATTGCCTAATATGGGTTTTAAAAAAAATTGTCGATCAGGCCGTGTAGTTCTTCTGCATGATTTTTAGCTCAGAGTTCTTTCACGGGACACTCTTCACTAATCTGCAATACTATATATCTCCCTGAGACCCACGGCCTATTTATGTTTGTCCAATTTGTCTCTGTAAAACAGCAAAGTTAATTGCATCCCACACAAAGACACGACACATCATTAAGACCAGGATGTCCTCAACTGAGCACACTGGGACTTCGTTGGGTTTGTCCAATGAGTCAAACGATGTAGTCCAAAAACAAATGTCCATTTGAATGGACACAAATTTATAGGCTATGTCTCGGGAGGATATTATGATACCAGACTTTTGAGACATTGGATGGACGGTTGCAGATGCTTGTGTGTAATGCTTTTGAAGGATAAAAACGACAACAACAGCGGGGTATAAGTGTAATTTTCTTTGGAAGTAAAAAAAAAAAAATTCATATTATACCTCTATCATATCAATGAGGTTGTAGAAGTGCTCCTTGTTATCAATGGTCAGTTTGTTGTCCTGATACATCACTCTGTAGTGGATGACCTCTCCACAAACGCTGACGCACAACACGTAGTCGCCGGGGTGTCGTATGGACTCTCGCACCAGAAACAGGCCGTCCTGGGCCGGTTGGAGCTCGCGGACCGCCTCTGGGCCCGTGATCTTCCCGTGGAACCATCTGCTGGAGGACAGCATGTTAGTTCCAATCTTGAAAAGAGCCTATTTTGATCAGCTATAATCAGGGTTATGTTAGTTTGAATTTTTTTAATATAGTTACTGGAGTTTTTGATTAGTTTTGCCTGTTTTGTCCATAGTTTGATGGCAATTTCTTTTTAAAATACAATTAATGCCTTTAAAAACACATTTTGCCACAAGCACAATATATGATTTCATTTTTCTATGTGACAGCAAGTGGAAAAAATATATATTTGTAGTTATTAATTGTGCATGAAAAATAATTATTTGTATCAAATTAATTATATCCAAAATATGAACTTCGCACTGCTGCAAAAAGCAAAATAATTGTACAAGCCCTGTGAATGCATTTTGTTTTCTTTTTACTCGTTGTTTGAAATGCTTTGCTTTATGATTCAGTTTTAGAATTAGTTCAGGCTTTCATAGAAAATTGTTGAATATTTCTCAAACAAGGTTCTAGTGCAAGATTTTTTAAACCAATTCACAAAGTGTGTGTAGTAAACAAAACTAGAATATCGACAAACGCTGTACATTGAGAATGAAAATAGAGGACATTTTCACTATAATTATAGTAGGTTTAAAGCATTTGGTTTTATTAAGTTAATGAAAATGTTTTTTCAGTTTGACTTTAGTGACTTTAGTTAGTTTGATAAACTATAATAACTGATCACAACATTTTATCTCAATTAAATGCACATTCTTTGCCATTGATGGCTATAAAACGTCAAAGATCCATTTTTACTGGGTTGGCAGTGAATAATTATTCTAAAGGTTGCTGGCAAATATCAGAAAATAAAAATGCATTACTCCCAGCAATTTGACATTTTGTGGAAGAACATTTAACTCGTTCAATGCCACTGACGGCTAGAGATGTCAAAGATTTATGCCCTCTAAACGTACAAAAATAGTAAAAATGTGATCATAGCAAAAGCAACTATGTCTATTAATGAAATTGAAATTTTTTGAAAACTTTTGCACTATGGGAGTCCAGGCTAAGCCAATCATTGACGTCATTGAGAGGCTTGCAAATGCCATAAGTTGGCCGCGAGCACCACCTGGTGGTTTTGGGGTGTCAACGCAAAAAAATTCTATTGTGCCTTGTTCGCAAGTTGTCGTTGAAAGGATTCATGCAAAAATCGGGGGGGGGGGGGGGGCTGCATAATAAAACATCGGGTTTTCAATATGTACAAATTCAGCAATATTTCCAATTTTGAATGGCAGTAAATGAGCCCGACATGGGTTAAATTTCACACCAATGTGTACTGGCAGCGTGGCATAATGAAAGTCATCATGTTTTGACAATCCATGCAATATTTTAACCATCCTACTGTTTTTTGTGTGCTTTGATATCACACATCAAAAACATCAAAAAGCCAGAGTTGCCTCAAAATTTCCCCCAAGGGTTAATGGCCCCTAAACAATTTTCCCGTTTTTTATTTGCATAGCCAACACAAGGCCTAATGGTTAATGAGATGAACTACTCTTGTGTAGTCCATGCAACTTTGTGATACAATACTTCCTTGTTGCCATTCTCCTTTTCCCAATTAGTTGAAAAACCTCATCTTTGAATCCACATTTAAAATCCTTTGGAGCTTTCTTCAGGTTAAGTCGAGTCATGTGACTCGAGAATTCGGTCTCTTGTTGCTGGAAAGCCCCTACATTTGAAATCAACCATTTCATTTAATCCGAGGCCTGGGTCCAATTGGAATAAGTCAGATATGCATTTCCACTAAAGGAAGTTATGAGCATGACTCCTACGATTGTGTTTTGTGAGAAATAAATATGTCACAACATCGACGTGAGATGATGAGATGTGTGAGAGCAAGAAAACAATCCCATTCAGAGGAATGTTTACGTACGGCATGAGGCTGAGGCTTGGATCCACACGCAGAGCTTCTCTTTCACTCACGTCGGCGCCATTTATGATCCCCTCGTCGCCGGTGAAGTTGTGTTTGGCTTTGTAACATCTCTTACTCTACAAGAAAAAAATGAAATGGTGGCAACACATTAGGTTTCTTGGTTTGACTAGTATGAAGGTTTATAGACGATCACTAACATAACGACGTCAGAAATAGGTCTCCGTTGTGGAGACAACATGGGGAGGTAGTTTGCATGTGTTCCCCGTGTCTGTGTGGGTTTTCACCAGGTTCTCCGGGTTCCTTCCAAATTCCCCGAAACATCCAAATATTGGACACACCAAAGGTTAAGAAAATTGATGGAGTTTTTTTTTTTTTTTTAAATAAAAAAGAAAAAAATGTTAAAAACGTTTTTTTTTCCGTTTTTTTTACCGTAGTCGTGGCAACAATAGTGAGAATGTCTCCTTTGTGGTATGACAGCTCCCCTGGTTTGGGCTTCTTGTGGTCCCCCTTGGCAACACATTGCGTACCAGTAGTCAAGCTCATCTGCAAGGTATCACATCTAAGTGTTGACACTCAATTTACTGTTTTAAAAGCATCCTAAACTGTTTAAGCCATTTTAAGCTGCAAAAATGTTTCAGAATGTGTCACAAATCTAAACTTTTCTTGAGCAAATGTAAAAATATTGTATGTCACACAGCTCAACTGTTAAATTGATAGTGCACCTAATTAAGACAACAGGACCACAGTTCTATTTCTGAGTTGGTCCATAAATTGACATAAGAGATACACACATTTGCTATACCGGTGATTTTGCCCTTGCAGAGGGGCCGCAGGGCTCAAATCATGAGAAAAAAGTTGTGACTTAAAATTTTCAAACGGTAATTACTAAAGAACGGAATAAGATAGACACATACTTTTTCTATGATTGAAGAATAGAATCTAATCTTTCGTATAGTACCAGGCAATATTTTGTCAGCCTTGAAAGATGAGTGAATGAGCTCAAGATCGTCTAGCACTCTCTGGGTTGTCTTTTCAAAAAATAATTGGCACTGAAAGAGTTAAAGGAATACAAGAGACTTTTCCAAAATAAATCGCATGCTCACACCATTAGGTACACCTGATACTGACAAATACACACTCACTGAGAAAATGACAAAAACTACAAATAGAAACTTTTCTCTGTCAAATATATCCACATCATGCCACTTTGGATGTTAATTCTTATTATTATATTATTATACCTACCTTTGCCATGGGCAGGTCAGGCTCGGAGGTTCTATTGATCACCTGGCAAACAAGAAAATTAATTACCACCAAAAGGCTGAGAAATTCTTAAGATCTAGTGTCCTAAAGGTCACATTACCTGATTTGGACAGGCAGCACTTCAACTTATGATATTGTCCATCACGAGCAAGGAGAGCAGATGCCGACCAAAGACGCATTTCAGTGTCTCTGTCACAGGACTTCCTTTATACTTGTTTCTCCATGACGCAATTAGTCACACGGCAGTTGGAGGTTTTGCTCCACAATTTTTTTTCTTTTTTATTTACAACGGCATAAAACCATAAACAACACAAACTCCACTGAGATAACAACTTGGCTAAAATCTCGCTCAGAAGGAAGCAAAGTGGGACAACCAAAATGAGACAACATTAACATTTTCAATTTCAACTGAAGACATAGTGGCAGAGTCTACAACTAGAAATAGTTGCACTTGGCAACTGAAACAAAAGCACTCATAGAAAACTTTTCAACAAAATAGTTGTGCAATCACCCCTTCGTTAGCTCACGTCGCACTGACGTAAGATGTCAACGTGTCCTCTTCCCGTCTTCAGTGTACTGCAGCCTGCATCATCGCGCAGACAACAAAAGCTCATAACCGCAAGATCATTACAAAGGCCATTCCCTCATCTCTTCTGCTAACTGTTACTGTTTACAAACAGGAACGGCGGCTTCTTAAGTGCTTGTTTTTCGCTCTGTGGACGAGTGACAGTTCAACATCGGAGTTTTGCTCACATGGCCACTGATTCGTTAGATTGTATTTTGCACCTTTTTTAAGTGTCAATAATTTACAGGAGGAATTTGTTATACATAAATGGCCCAGTCCTTGCCCTCTTAAAAACTTAAAAGAGGAAATGATTAATCGGCAACTAATTGGTGAATCGTTTGGATACATATTTCAACTAAAATTGCCCAAGGGCTCAGAACGTCAGCTTCTGTGCTCGATGAATGATTTTCAATTTCTATAGCCCTCCATGAACTGATAAGTATTGTTGCATCAAAATGAAAACATAAGTAATTGAATCACAATTGTGTCAATTTGAATTCAAATAATTGAGATGATCGAAATAATCATCAGTTGCGGCCCTTACTGAACTCCCATGTTCATGTTTTTTCTTACAGGCAGCTTGGCGGAGCAGCGGTTAGCACGTCTGCCTCACAGTTTGGGGACCCGAGTTCAAATCCACCTGCATGTTCTCCCCAACCCACATAGCTTCCTCCCACACTCCAAAAACATACAAGGCAGGTGTGTTGGACATGGTAAATTGTTCTTAAGTGTGATCGGGTACGTAAATGTTTGTTTGTGTCCTGCAATTGGCTGTCAACCAATTCAGAGTGTCCCTCGCCTGCTGCCTGAAGTCAGCTGGGATAGGCACCAGCAAGCCTGCGACCCTTGTGAGAATAAGCGGCTCCAGAAAATGGATGGATGAATGGATGTTTTTTTTTGGGCTTTGTGAAGTGAGATTATTGGTGTTAAAAAAAAAAAAAAAAAAGTTGACTGCTGCAGTTTGTCTATAGTGACTCATCCACTGATGCAGTTCAAATGAAATGGAATGATGCAATCAGCTGCTCTAGATCATTTTACTCTTTACACATTAACACCTCTATACGCATATAAGTAATGATCATGAGGGGAAAAGGAGTTGCACCTTTTACACAGTGAATCTTTTTTTCAAGAAGTCATCTCCTTCAACTCGACCCAGTCCTGTTTATTTTTTAAAGGTGACATTCAATCAGATGCTAAAGTAGCAAGTTGACCTTCTGGACATCAAGCACTCACGACCAATTCCTTCTTGTCCTTTTTGACTTCGCCTTCTCCTTCGCCTTCGCTCGTGTCGCCCAAGTCCCGTGGGCGTTTGCGGGTGCGAGCGCCGGCCTTGTTTACGGGCACGGAGTCCATGCCAAGGACCCGGTGGATCTGACGGAAGGCGAGCAGCCGTAGCGCGTGCTGGAGTAGAGGCAACAGAGTCGTCAGTTTTGCTTGTGGATGATAAGCATTTTACGATTGAGATTTTTAGAGTTTACCTGCGCGCTGGCGGTGACGTCCTCCCTGTCTTGAACATTCATGCCCTCCAAAGCGTCTGTCGGCTGTTTCTCGCAGGGGTCCAACAACCCTGACCCATCTACGAAAATGTGGCTCATACAGTCAGCTGTCCAATTGAATTAAGGACCATTTCATTAATGCAAAATACGCATTTGCAAAACTACTAATTCAATATTTGTAGTACCAGGCAAAAGTTTGGAAACACCTTCACATTCCAAACCTCCCTAACACGGCAGTGAATGCATTAAGTGTCCTTACACAAAAGTGGCAAATTAAGTCAGTTATGCAGTGAAAGTAATGCATTTATTCTTTGATACATGCCAGTTATGTATCGTGTTCCCTCGCCATTTTACACGTTTTTCCTCAAAATACCGTCTCTTAAAAACGGCGCCTTCTCGATATCCTTCAGTCACATTCTGTAGATGTTGAATGACAAGCAGTGATTTAGTTTAACCAAATGTGGCTCCGGGGCCATGTGTTACAGACCCTTGGTTTAGCCGTGATAGGTGGAAAACTCAATTACACAAGTACAGTGTAATTGTGCTGCAAACACAAATGAATAAATACAGTTGAGCTAACAAGAAGAAAACCCAATTATAGCAAGGGACCACTGTACCTGCCAGCAGGATTCCTGTGGCCATACACTCCAGCACCCTGCGCAAGGCTTCTCCTGGACTGAGCGGGCCAGTCGCACTGCTGATGACTTTCTCCACCAGCAGCTCCATTGCCTGAACAAAATAGGTTTCATATCACCTCTGCATATTTTTTGTTTACATTAAGAACCAAGAAGGCTTTCACTGGACTGTTTTCATGTTGACTTATATATAATTGTCAAAATCAATGAGCAAAATCAAGTTAATCTGCATTTATTTTGTCACAGTTGGATCAAGAACTAAAGTGCCTATAAATTGTACTCCGGCATTCTGGCAAAGAGACAAGAGGCTGTGATGCCACAAGTTAACCAGGATTTTACATTTTGAAAGAGATAAAATAAACAGTAAAAAAACATAACTAAAGTACCCACTCACCCAGCTTGGAACCTTCCCCCAGACGGGCACCCGCTGACATAAATCTCTTAAGACTCGAATGATAATGACACAGGACTGCAGTCCATTGGCACGAGCCTTCAGATGAAACATTCATAGAGGTGTGATCATCGTATTGGCCAAAAACACTAACATTGCATGCAAAACTCTCACCTGGAACCATTTGGCATGACGGAGTGCGGCCAAGTGTTCCAAACACGTTTTCTTATTCAGGAGATCAGGTGGGTCACTCTCAGCAACATCTTAAAGAGACAATACACATCAATTCATTAATTCGATCAAAAAGTAAGCCATGTATAGCCTTGATACACAAAGTGCGTGAGGAATAAAAGACGGACCGGAACTTCTACAATGCCTTGCGCATGTCTTTTCGGGTGAAACAAACAAATGCACTAAGGCCCGACTGATTTGAATTCTTTTGAGCTGATTTATTCAGGCCGGCCCTAAAATGTACCAAAAAAAAAAGTTGTCAAACATTTTCAAAGAAAGCAGTGGGTAACTCAAGGGCCAATGTGAAGGTATTAGTGACATCTAGCGGTCAAAATGCATATCACCTTGAAAGCCATTCCCAATATGTGTTGCCTTTACATCCAGCGGATGCTAAATATTTGGTGAAGCTTGCAGCATGATGAGGAAAATGATAAACACACACACACACGCTTTCTAAAAGATAGTTATGAACAGCAAGAACACTTCAATTTGCACTTTTCCCTAATGGAGCCCCTCATGTCCAACACACGGGCCCTTTATATATGACTTATGCACGGATCAAATTGTTTTTGACCCAGAACCACACATTGTGTGAATATAGCAGCTGATGCCTGGGCGACATTAAATTTTCAATTACGGATTGGTATTTTCAAATAACTTTTGATCTTGGCTTCCCTCTTCTTTTTAGTCATTTGATCTGCTGCATTACAAGGGAAGCCAACATCAGCTATTTTTGCCTCTTTGAGAAACATGAAAAAATTGCCTTTTTTCGCCCTGAAAACTTTGTGTTTGCGTGTCTTCCAAATATTCTCTTCGATCTTTAAACAAAGGCACCACCTCTGATTTTATGAACAATTTGAAAGGAAACTAGAGCAACAATTTCAATGTTTGATCCACCTGTGCTTTCCATGCTTTGCCAATTTATATTTTAGCTTCTTGAGCAAGGATCCTTCCATCCATTCATACCATCATGCAAGACAAAAATAAAAAATCGGGGAAATCAATGAACAGAACAATAGATAACAAACACGGTTGTATTATTGTGTGTTCTTACACAAATCCTATTGAATATGGTCTGCTTGGTTTCATTCATTTCCCCATTCTTAGTGCATTCTAAGGTTGAATCAAGATGACCCCGATAATGGTTCAAAAAGGGACTGTGAATTTGACCCACCTTTTTGAGAATCATTTGTACATAATTTAACTTCTTAGTTTCTTTTCAGTGTTATTCGTTTCACACAAGTTTTTGGGTGAAATGATCAACCAAGTTAGGTCAAATGAATAACCCAATAAAACAACCTTTTTTTGGGGGGGTTATTTTTTGCACTCTAAAAACAGTTGGGTTAAAAATAATGGGTCAAAAGAGGACCAAACCAATATTTGGGTGAATTTGAACTTTTGAGGTTGTTTTGCACACAAAAAAAAAAGTCATTTATTACAAGACAACCCGAAAAATTGAGTTGTTTTGTATAAAAAAGTTGGGTCAAATTGACCCAAAATTTGGGTCATCCCTTTCTGACCCAAATGTTTTAGGAGTTTGGGTTACTTGTTTCACACAACTTTTTGGGTGAAACGAATAACCCGGAAAGATGGACAAATGGACCCAAAGGGCAGTTGGTCCTGATTTGACTCAGTTTTAGGTTACTTCAAGACTCAAAAAACATGAAATGTGAACGTGAGTACACTCTAAAAACAGTCAGGTTCAAAATAACCCAGTTTGGGGCAAAAATTGGCCACTCTACTACTTTGAGCTGTTTGACCCAATTAATGGGTTGATTTGTCCAAGAAGAACCAATATTTTGTGTTGATGTGTTCATACAAAACGACCAATGTTTTGGATCATTTAGTGCAAAACAACCCATAAATTTGCGTTAAACTGAATCAAGAAGTGGATTGATCCTTTTAGTCCCAGGTTGGGTTATTTTCAACTCAACTGTTTTAAGAATTACAAGATTACATCTAGATCAGCGGACACAGAATTACATGATCAGCAAAACAAAATAAACAACTGTAGCCATGGAATATTTCACTAGCATGCTTTCTCAATTGAAAACATGCCAATAAATGCACATTATATGGAATAGGAGTGCTTGCACCAGAATCATTTTGGCGTTTCACGACAACGCTGGGTGGGCTGGGCAACAAAAGCAGGATTCCTTCACTCATATCCGAAACATGGTGATTGAATAAAAACAGATACGTGTGAGGAAAACACTCAAGCTCCCATATCGCTAGAATCGCAACATTGTGACATTTGGAGGAAAATGATTGGCATCAAGAAGTCTCCCCAAAACTCAGCTTATGAGCATGTTGAAAATTAGGGATGGGACGAGATAAAGATCAAATGAGATCTCGCACGTGTAGAATGCCACGAGATTTCTTGTCACTGCATTGGATGAGGTAACATTTTATTGGGCTGGTTTTTTTTTTTGTTTTTCCCCCAAGGGGAATTTGAAGTTGTTCCCTACAACGTGTTGCAACAACGGCTGATTTGATTGAGTGTTGACTTCCCATATATCAATCACAAATTTAGAGTACTAAAAAAAACTCCGTTATGCTGAAATTTTTATGTATGAGGCATGTTGCCAGCATTTAGCACGTCCAGCATAAATTAGCCGCAGGCAAGCATGTCGACTGCTCATAAGGCTGGCGACAAAGTTGACTCAAAATGTGTTCAATGGTTCTGACGTCACTCTGTATCATTGATTCAAATTTATGGGTAGAGATGTCTAAAATCTAATAGTTTATATTTGATGTGAAGAAAATGTTGATTTCTCAAAAATATATACACAGTTGGTCATTTATAATTAAATGGAAATGTGTTATTTGATCTTTCGATTTATATTTGGTTTTCATGAAGCACGAAAACGACCTAGCTGAAAAATGACCCAAACTCTCCTTTCTGGTTTACATACAATCGCGCACTAGATTGTAAATTTTTATCTGCTTTGTAAAAAAAAAAAAAAAAAATTGGAAAAAAAAATTGAAAACTGGAACATTTATACAGTAATAGGCATTATTTTATATTTCAAAGTTTGAAAGAAAAAAAAAAAAGCTAATCTCATTCTCGTGAGACATCTTTTCTCATGGGATTTGTGTCTCGTCCCATCCCCAGTGGTAATGTAACGACTGCTAATAACATGGACACAAGTATTCGGCCACTTACAGGCACTTTTATAACATCCAATCTAGATTTGGTGGCCACTTTACAGCTTTTGTCACATTTTGGAATGTGGTAGTGGGATGGTATAAAAGGCCTGAATACAATGTGGCCCGATACATTGTCCATTTAAAAGTACATACCCCCCCAAACAGTGTGCATCAACCGTGATTCTCACTGTTTCATGATCTTGTTTATTGTTAGCGTATCTGGGTTGCTGAGATGGCATATCATACACCCTCGTGGCACAGAAAGGTCGGAGAGCCCGGCTTTTGATTCTAATATTGTAAAAATAAATCAATAAGATAAAAAGATTGGGAGGGAGGGCTTCGTGCGGCTGTAAGAAAAAAAGGAGGGATGAAAATATTAGGACAAATTAGTATGAGCTTTTTTTTTTTTTTTTTTAACGGGTTTAAAACAAAGTTTGAGTGTAAATCACATCCAATCCATCTGAAATTGAAGCCGGGGTAGGGGTTGGGTTGGGTAGGAGTGTGTGGGGTGGGGGGGGTCGGTATACTGTGAGTGTATTAGACACAGTGCCAACATGTGCTTCTCTGCTACAGCAAGCTTTGGCTTCTCTAACCTTTCTCAGCCGCTTTTCCTGCTGCCTGCATGTCCGTCTCAGCAGCAGGGTCGTCCCTCACGAGCGGCGAGGTGAGAGAAACGGTCACCTGCATTACGGGCTCCTTGCTCGATATTATGACGACGCTGGCCTCCTCGGGGTGAGCCTGCACCTCATACTGATCTTCAGAAAATGTCTGCCGGTTAAAAGGACACTTAGAATTACTCACTACAGAGGAGGTGGGGTACATATGTGAGGGCAATGAGCCTTAAAAGGCAATTCTTATCTTTTTTTTTCTTTGATAGGCTACTGAAAATACAGTTCTCTTGACAATATATTGACATCACTAATATTTAGGGGAGGAACGTGAACAGCTGATGAAACCCCGTATCTCGCTCTGTAGGATTCAGGTGTCATAACCAGGCAGTGCATCTAAAGATCAGTGGATTAAACAGTACATTCACAGCAGGAGGAGCAAGCCTAATTCAGCATGTCATAACTTTCAAGTTGTCTCCTTCCGGCTTTGTCTTCTGATGGACTGGGGTTTCTCTCTAACAGGTGGCTCAATTTGTAGACGCCATCAAATGCTTATTGAGAGCATTAAAATGGATGTTGACTTTTCAAGCTGTCAATGGCAGAGAATAAAAGAATAAATGCTGTCCAAAATGTGTGAGATAAATGCCACTATGGGATATGAGAGAAACCCAGGAAAGTTAATCACAATCAAAATGTGTTTCCCGCAATGTAAAACGCGTTTTGCTGCTGATGATATAACCTGCAAAATACAATGTGTAAATTCAAAACAGCCTGCAAAATGCTCGTGGTACACATAAGCAAATGTTCTACTTTGTCAGGATTCATGCAGAGGTGTTCATATGAAATGTGAATGTTAAAAGTGTTTTGTCATGCATGGGGGAGATTTTCTTACCGCCAGTTCTTTAGGCAACTGCTTAGCAATGTTCTTGAGTAAGGAGATGGTGGGTTTTTTAGAGGTGAGCAGGATGAGTTGAATATTGGTGTCTCCTCGAAGTAACAGGCCTTTGGCAAGGATGCCCACCCGCATCACACCCCTTAACAGCCGAGCTGCGTTCGCAGGGCTACCAAGAAAAGCATAGAGGCAAAAACTCAATAAATTAAAGGTCATTTGGATTCCTATTATTTACTACTTTTAGTTTGTTGACGTAATATTGTTGATGAACTTTTAAGTAATTCATCTCTATGCATCTGAAAACACATTTTTTTTTATTTATCCAAGTTCCTTCGAGGAAGGCAACCCCTAATCTAAACTTTCTGTTTACTATTTTATTTGTGAAATATAAATTATGCAGTAAAATATAATGGCAGTTGCTCAGGGTTCAGGTAACAACCAATCGCAGCTCAGCCTGCGAATGATACAACTAAATGCAGGGGGAAAACAAGGAGAGACGTGATTGGTAACTTCGAGCCGAGATGCCATTTTTAGTGGTTTTTGCGGCTTAATTCATATGCCACAGATGCAATATTCTTCAAAATGTGTTAAGACGAGTGGGGGCTCCGAGAAGATACTGTTGCAACAAACATTTTGGGGATGACTTCCAAGTTAATAATTTGCTGAGACAGTTTAATCGTCATCATCCTCGTCGTGGACCCTATAATCTAAAAACGTATCCAAATTTGTACCTTTTTAGGTCTCCGCTCTCAATGGCAGCAGTTGCTATATTTTTCTCAAGCAGATTGTCAGATACCATCTTCAGCGCTCGCTCAGAGTGAGAGACGATCCTCTGAACAGCCTGCAACTCTTCCTCTCCTGGGTAAATGGAGGCGTGTTTGGCCATCACGAGGCGGTTGTCGGGTGAGTCTGGCCGCCGCACACACGACTTACACAAAAGGGTGAAAACACACATTAATCGACTACAAAAAAAAGGGGGATAGAGGACACTTTGGGTGAAAGAGAGATCTGCATTAGCAAAACTCACCAGCAGAGGGGGCACTGGCATACCGGGGCGGCTCATCAGAGGTGGGGGAGCCATCCTTCTCTGCTCCCCCCAGTACATTTGCTCGTCCTCCATTCTTCTCCAGTACATGTCCTCGTCATATCGCCTGCACAAGTGCGAAGGAATGTGAGAACAGTTCTTTTACACAAACAATTATAAACATGTTTTTGAGATCGAATGAGTTGAAGATTCTTAGCTTATTATAACAAGAGGGGACCTCGCAGTAAGTCCAATTGAGACATCAGTATTCAAAAATCAATTATTTTTAAAACCCATCCCGACCTTCTCTCAATTTGCCAGCGCTGCTCATCATCTTGCTGTCTCTTCAGCACCATCTTCTGCTTCTTTAGTTTGATCTCCTGCAGCTTTCTGGCTCGGTTGCTAGGCTTGATTTCCACTGGGAACTCCGGGTTCACCTTCCTCTGTGGAAAGAGCAAGTAGACCATTAAAGACATGTCAGGAAATTATTAGAAAATACGATAACTCATTTACCTTGTACTGAAGTCTGTGCCTTCTTCCTTTCAGGTGCATGTCTTTAGCATTGGGGTCATTGAAGCTGCAATCGCACAACTTACAGTGGAACCGAATTATTTTGCCATCACTGTTACGCACCTGAAACAATGACTGCTGGTCATTTACTGCACAAAATAAATTGCAACCTCTTGAAAGCCAAGATATCGTTGGTTTTCTCGGCTCACCTTCTCCACATAATCATGCCCGACTGGCTGGATGTCCCCCTGGCCTTCAATTTTGTTGCAATCCTCGTCTAGTTCTTGTGGCATGGTTTGCTCTATTTTCACGGCAGCCGCCACAGGGGGCGCTGATATCACAGTTGCAGGAGTGCTGGCTGGCTTGGCTGTAAAACAGTGTGACAACAAATGAAGCCTCCTGATACTTTGCGGGTCAAACTAACCAATTTCAAAGTGCAATACAGTCTCATACCTTCTGTTGCTAACTATTGTCCTTTATTTGAAGAGTATCACTTGATCAATTCAGTATCTAATTCAATATTGTTATTGTATCCTAAAAGTTATATTGGGACACCTCTAAGAGGATGGAATCAGGGCTGTATTGCTTCAGCCCTACGAAGGAAAAGCCTTGTGGAAAAGTAATCCAGTAAAATTGGAAATGCTTGCAAAAATGAGGTATTAACTACACCTTCAAAAAAATAAATAAATAAAAAATCGGCTTAAATAATTTTACCAGAGAAAGAAGCGTATTCAAATAACAATTTGAATAACAAAGACTCATACCGAATGTCAAATGACTTCATAACTTACAAGTGACAGCTGTTTTGGAAGAAACAAGTTTCTTGACTGTTGTGACTGTTTTGTTTGCCGTGTTTACAGCCGGTTTGGGTGCAGCAGTGGAGGTTGAAGTGGTGGCGACTGAGGTCACGTTGGTGGTGGAGGCCAGGCTTTTGCCAGCCGTTAACGTTGTGACGACCGGTGCAGAGTTCACCAACACTGGCTCAGTGGAAGGGATGGGCTTGCCCAGCTTGGTGTGCAGTTTTACCACCTTTACAAAGAAAGAAAAAGATTAAACTGTTATTTATTTCTATTTATTGCCTTGAGGATAGTTGCACAGATGGGAGATGCGCCGCGAATAAAACATAACGGTAAAGCATGTTGACTGACTTACTACTAATCTGAAAGAACAATAAACACTCAGACAATTGCACAGCTCCGCTAACCTTCTGGTGTTTGGCGCCGCGGATATGCGCAGCATAGGCATCAACTCCAGTGCAGGACACGTCACACAGCTCGCATCGAAACTGAGTCTGAACTCCTCTGGGCCCATTGGTAGCTCCCACCGGACCGCCGTTCTTTAAAGCAGCTTCTTTTTTCTTATGCTTCTGACCCTCAAGGTGCTCCCGATATGTCTGAGTCAATCAGATCACATGGTCAAAGAAAAGAGCAAAAGATCATCAATGAAAAATGCATACTGAATCCCCAATCATATACAGGCAAAGTACCCACAATAGTTGAAATCTGTGATAAAAAGCAGTGGTTTCTCAAGCTTATATTGTTGTCGTCAAAGTATTGCGTCAAAAAATTGTGTTACGAATGGCAATGCATGGCCATATGAAACCACAAAATAAAAGCGTCACTTTAATAGTTTAGCTCGTTGTAATTTATAACAAAAATGGCTGGAGTACACAAGTTGCTTTATGTTCCAATGTATTTGTTCTTAAATTGAAAAGAAAAATGTCCTGTTTTTGTCGCCTACAGCCAACATATGTATATGCAGTCGGACGGGGGCATTCAATTTGTTTTAAGTCACACGAAAAAACAAAATAAAAAGACAATACCATTTTTTAAATACCATTAGTTCTGTTCCACCCCTCCCACAGATTTAAACATAATGAAAAACACTTACTTGAACATTCAAATAAAAACTATATGTAACTGCAAGCATTTAAAGTTTGAAAATAATCACACATATTGTAGCTTCTGTATGTTAGCTACTGCATGTGGCTTTACGAGGCGGCCCCTGGTGGCGTGTTACGTGATATCTAGGAGCTAGAAGTATGCAAGTTGGCTCAAGCTATGACATAACTGGAGCACTCCTTTCCCACATAATGTAAAAGAGCATAAGGAACTTTCGCAATAAAGCACAAATGTCCATGAGACAAATAAATACTCTCTACAGAAAAAAAATGTGATAGTGTGAACAGTGATAAAGTAGGAGAATACTGTATATTTGTTGATGATGAAGCCCCTAAACAATTAAAATACATTCAAATCCAACCTTAGCCAAAAAAGTAACATTTGAGCACCTCACCTGAGGCCCTGCACAGCTTATTCTGCAAATGTCACAGTAATGAAGCTGGGGCTGCTTGGCAGGCCCTCTGGGCTTCTGCAGCTTATTCTGGTGAAAGGTAGGCTTTTTGTAGGCACTCCCCACTGAGCTGGTCACCATGTTGCTGCCGGGATTGCTCCAGGAAGCGCTTGTCAGTTGCTTGGAGGGCTGCGCTTTTTGTGGCTGATGGGATGAGGACAGCTGCTGTTGCTGCTGCTGCTGCGGCTGGTGCTGCTGCTGCTGCTGCTGCTGCTGCTGCTGCTGAGGCTGGGACAAAGTCTGCTGAGCAGACTGGTAATAGGGGGTGGCGGATGTGCAGGTGTAGCCGGTTGAATCATAGTTAGAGTAACTGAGGCCTGAAGGGATGCAAGAAGCCCAAGTATGAATTTCAACAGGCACGAGATGAATTTCCATTTCACCAGAAGCTCATTTTGGATGTGGCTCTCATATGACCTTATTAAATTGTACAGGAGTCACTCATGTCACCACTGCTACTATTACTGTTTTACTACAGCTGAGTTTGATTTTATGATATTGATCATTTTTGTGGATAGAAAACCCCTAAAAGATTGTGTTTACCAAGAATGTACATCATAATCAATACAACAATTATCTAGAATTTTCAGGAATAAACAGTCTTGTATTAACTACTGTAGCCGAAATTGCCTGAACAGAAAATAACTTTGATAATCACCTTGTAGAATGTAATGTAGGCCTAGTAAGGGGATGCCTTACTTATTAAGCTATTTTCAGCAATAAAAAGTTAATATTTTGTGTACAAATAATGTAAATATAAAACGTTTTTTTCCAGGTATACCTGATTCCTAAAAAAAAAAAAACCACATTTTACAACCTATCAACTGAAAATGACATCAGATGCGCTGAGGGATCACGTACTGATCACAGCTCAGCTTGCAGATGTTACATGACAAAACCAAGAAAATAGGTGAGCTGTGATTGGCTCTAAGCAACTGTGATGCCATTTTTAGTTGAAACCAAAAGGTAAAATGTGTTTTTTAAAGATTTATTGCACATAAAACATGAGATTACCAAATTATTTAAGAGAAATTATTGACTTTTTACTGCTGAAAGTGGCAAAAAATTAAGGTATTAGAGTATGTAAACTTGAAAGTACAACAAATATTTTTAAAAAGTGAGACATTAGAATTTTAAACATATTTTTATATGTATCAAGACCGTGAATTTATTGATGGTGAATAATGCTAAAGCAATTGTGACAAAATGGAGTGCGCTTCTCAGCTGAGACCAAACGCTGCACTGTTAATTTAGACTTATATAGTTCACAACCACAGTTATTCATGAATTACAACCAATGACGTAAGGCGAGCTGAGTTTTTGAAGAAAATGTAAAAAATGTATCAAACCTTTTCATTTTATCTGATGAGTGTTGTCTCTTACCTGAGTAGGAGGTGGCTGAAGCGGTGGAGCCAAGAGTGTAGGATGAAATGGGTGTTTGCGGTTGCTGTGTACTGCTGGACACCGGGTAGATGTTGTAGCTGGTGGACACGGAGCTGCACGGCGTCACTGACTTCAGCGTTGTTACCTGCCTTTGGGGAGGAGGCGGGTGGCTGTACACAGTGGTGGGAGCTGGAGTGTAAGCACTCTTTACTCCGACTGAAAGAGTAAAGGGGGCAGTGAGAAGGGCGACGGGACATTGGATAGGGAAGGCAGGTCTTCCGGGACAGTTGTCAGCGGTTTTGACAAGGTGAGCTTTTAAGTGCAAGTATCATGTGACCAGGCATGAGCCGATAAATGTCATGGTTATATATCGTAATTTTGAAAGTCACAGTTATTTAAAACTGCCCAAATCTGACAAAACCGGTATTTTTTTTTTTCCTTAACCCTCCCGCGTCATCTGCCTTACAGGAATTTTGCTGTCTGCAGCGGGACCCTTCTTTCGATGTGACTCATATTCTTTGGATGCCCCAGCCAATCACGTCTCCTTCCTGGTTTGTTGTCTTCAGTACCACTGTAAGTTAGCTACTGCAGCTAACTACCTCGGCTAACGTGGCTAACATGCTTATGCTACTTTTACGGATATCGCTTGAGGTAGGACACAAGCAGTCTAACGAGCTAAAGTGTGGGTCAAGAAAGCGAACCCTCGTTGACTTGAAATGACAGAATCTATATTGTACCATCAATTAATACACAGTACTTGAACGATTGATTTGAAATAAACTACTGTCATTCAAAGGTAGTTAATTTCACGTCAATAATTTTTCTAAATTGTGCATATATATATATATATATATATATATATATATATATATATATATATATATATATATATATATATATATATTTTTTTTTTTTTTTTTTTGGGGGGGGTATTGTTGTGTATGTAAATGTTTGTTATTGTAACAAGCTTGTTCATCTTAAAAACATTATAGTAAATAAATTGTTTGCAATTATTTGATTGATAATTGTTGGTGTGCTTAATATTAAGTCAAAGAATTTCAAAATGGCCCTTGAACCCTTGAATTTTTCCTTGTATGACCCCCGAAGAAAAAGTTTGGACACACTAGATATAAACTCATAGTAATCTTTTCAGCAACATGAACAACAATGAAATGTAGTCCTGCACATTATAAACATGAATTTGAAATTGATCTAAATAAGCTTAATCAAATGTAGAAATGTCTCACCAGTCTGGTAGTAGTTGTCAGTAGTACTCCTCTGCGCTGAAGCAATACTTGTTTGGTAGTACTGTTTATTGTCATAGGTGGTCACAACAGCAGGACGGGCATAGTTGTAGTTGTCCTGCTATAAATAACATATCATTATCAGGGCAACACTTCAGAACAAATGACTTTGTATATACTTTGAGATGTTCATGATCAAATTCAAGTACAGCGGTGTTCCAAATAGGGCCTAGAGAACATTATTTCTATAGCGTGTCAACTAGCTGTGAAGAATAATAAACATCTGCAGTGGTCTACTTTCCAATACATTTGTAAGTGACGCCATCTTAGAAGTACTGTAACTGTAAAACGTTTTTTTTTTTTTTTTTTTTACATAACATTCAAATGTATTGCCACTGAATCTTCAAATTTAAAATACCATACTCTCAAAATGTTTAGTAAAAAAAAGTTTACAACCATAAACTAGATACAAAAAAAACATTAGAATGAAGTGAGCAACTCTGATGCCAGAGCACCAATTTGCCATAGAAGATATTTCAAACAGATGTTATAATTGTTTTATATTTAATCTCAAATAATTGAGCATTTCCCTCCTAAATATTATTAAACGGCAGCTATTAATTTAACATTTTACGGTGCTTAGTTATACTGTTCGCCTATAATAGGTTATTAGGCTCCCATAGGTCATTGGGTCAACTGACCCCCGTTAGCCCCAGTTTTAGAACACAGTGGCTTTAGATAGCAATTAACTAAAAACGTGCACATTTGGGCATTTTGTCACTAAATTTCAAGATAACCTATAGAAAGTATGAGACTTTATGTCAGTTGTAAGTGATATAAAGGGAAGCCACAAAGCAATGCAGGAAACGACACGGATAATGGAGAGCTCACCGTGTCTGAGTAAACCTGATACGTTTGTGGTGTGGTGGTGGGATGCGAGGCTGCTGGGGGGTCCGGTGGCCTGTAGGTGTAGTCTGGAGGGGGCTGGTGGCTCTGATAGCTGATGTAAGAAGCACTAACAACAGGCTGAGCTGCCTGCACTGTAGCCGGAGAATAAGAAGCGGTCACGACATGAGGCGCAGCAGGAGCCTGCTGGACACTGTAGGTGGCCGTCGAGGGATGCGAGTAGGCCGGGGGAGGCTGGGTACTGAGAAAAATATATGGGTCGGAACATTTTGCAAGAGCAACCTGAAAACTTTGCAATACTTTATTTTTCCAGTCATTAATTCTAATTTCTACAATACTTGTATTCATTGGGTTTGTGAGCCTTCCTGGATGGACTATGAGAGAACTGGGAAGTTATGAGTACATTTTAAAGGAGAGAGTAAAGAGTAAATAAAAACGCTTGTAAACGCAACGTTTAAAATCTGAAGAAGTACAGCAATTAAAGCGCTGATAACAAATGGTGCAACCTCATTTATTTTGGGAAATTGCGTGACTGACTGAGCCGAACTGACTTCATGTTAATGCCTTTTCATCAGCACAAATAACATAAATCCAACTGCTGTCGTACTGTTTATTTATCTTAATCGCGATCGTTATTATTCCAAGTGGTTCAACCTCAGGTGAAGTCAGGTCACATTCAGGGAATTTAGCCACTCGCCTACTTCTTTTAAGTCACCAAGTGACTTTATCAGCTCCACTCCGTACTTGGCAGCTTTTCAACATTGACATTTAAACAAGTTAGCACGCGACTGCTTGATGGCAAACAGGAAGACAACATGAACTCGGCTAGCTAACGCAATTTAGCTTAGCAGCTAATGGTAGCTTGTTTCAGCAGAGCGGCGCTGTTAGAAACGTTAACAATCAATTCGAACCACGACAACGATCTATTAGAATGACTCTAAGGTTAGACTTAGGCACACCGTTTGAATTACCTGTACTGGGGACCGGCGGCATGCGTGAAGCCAAAATAATTGCTTGCAGCCATCTTGGCTTCTCCGGTACTGTACAGTGCACAATGATGCCAGCCGTCAAAGAGTCACCGAAGGACTGAAAAACAAGACAGTTCACCCCCTCAGACTTCTGTGTAACGTAAAACGACAACAATGTTTCTACTTTTGTTGTTTTGTTTCTACCATATTACATATATATTTATACCGTATTTCACCGTGT
Source organism: Hippichthys cyanospilos (assembly GCF_059441005.1). NCBI lineage: Eukaryota > Metazoa > Chordata > Actinopteri > Syngnathiformes > Syngnathidae > Hippichthys > Hippichthys cyanospilos. Next base: position 8,438,471 of record NC_142378.1, on the reverse strand, counting down.
TTCATTTTTCACGATAAAAATGACATAGTATATCTGTCTATTGTAAATGTAATATTTAAATGTAATACCATATTTCCAGGAAGTCACTGTTGTTGCAGTTGTCCATTCGTTTCAGTGCAAACTCCCCGAAAGTAAACAAAATGTGCGTTTTTTTTTTTAATTGTACAACAATAAAGGGAGGGGGGGGGGCATAAAAAATTATTCACAAAACATCCTGCAAACAATTACTCCCAGAAAAGACACAAGATAGAAAACACCTTATGTTTTAAAACAACCAACCAAAAAAAAAAAAAAAACAAGTGTGCTGTTGACTTATTATTTTCATTTTCCAGACTGGCGACCAGTTTAGGGTGCGTTTCTTGCTTAGTCAGATTGGATGGATGGATGGATGGATGGATGGATGGATGGATGGATGGATGGATGGATGGATGGATGAGCAGACTTTGCAGTCAGCTGCATTTGACCAGAGCGGATCTGATTGGCTGAGTGCATTGGAAGCAAGGATCTTGAATAATGAATGTGTGCGTGCAAGAGGGGATTTGAGAGTTGGGGCAGTGGGTGTGAAAAAGACATGGGTGGGAGGAGAGAAAGGGATGCTGTTGCCAGGGAACACTGGTGACATCGAGAAGCACTGACAACAGCAGCAGGATTATTACAGAGATCATTGCTTCGTGTCCCCAAGTTGCTGCAGGATTAAAAGAAAAAGCTTTTCCCAATGCAGAATTTAGATGTAGTCCATAAACACAAGGAAAAGGGAATAATTGGACCCAGTATTGAGAGAAGTGAGAAGATCATGATGCCACAGCCTGACTGAAGAAATTTGGTGCAGACATCAGGACTAAGAGGCAGCCTTTCGACTCGCTCCTCACGGCCAGTCTTTTCCCAACAAAGGTGGACAGAGGAGTAGGAAAGTGGACGAGGAGTTGAGAGGGGGAGGGGGTGTTCCAGCACAGAGGTACCCCCTGTCCTCAAGCACCTGCTGCTGGCTAGCAACTGACATTGAGGACACTGTCTGTGTGTCTGTGCATGAGTGAATGTGCATGTGAAGTAGGGGAAGAGGAGACATATGCATTTGTGTCGGATTGGAAGATCGACTAAAATTTCTGCTCTTGAGAGGGAAGAGAAGGTCATATATACATACGCACACGAGGACAAACAGACAATCTGAAGAATTAGAAGATCTCCAGCATCTTATGTGAGTATAGTCACTGTCATCATGCCAGATGCTGAGCTGACCTCATAAGAAATCCAACTCTTCTGGGTCACCCTCAAAATGCAATGGGGCCATTTTGATGGAAGAGATCATTCTGTGCTGTAGCTTCACATTTTGGAGATTCATAGTCTACTCCCAGTCATATTTTAATATTTGGAAGATATAGGCCAATTCTTTGGCACGTCATCTTATTTTAGGAATTTAAGCCATCTTGTTCTCACTGCAGTTCACTTTCTCCTGGGAAGAAATCATCACAATAAAATGCATATGCATTTTTTACCATAGCAGGTTCAATTTTGATTTATATCATACATACATGACTTTTGGACAAATCCTTTTCTCGTTTGCTAACATAAGTGTATTAATACAATGATGTGTTCTTTGCTAAGATTCGAACCCTCAAATATTATTGAAGGGCTTTTATTCAAAAACATGTTCATTGTTGAGGCTTTAATTCTCAGTCATGAGAGGTGTTTCTAATATTTTGGTTACCATATTGTGCAATGGAAAAGCATACTAGTAGTATTAGACAAGGATGTGTACCTAATGCTGCGTCTCCAGCTATAAAATACTACAAATAGCTTAATCCAGTTCAATGGAATGATTCATCAATCCGTTTTCTATATCAGTGGTTGTCAACATTTTTTTCAATAATGTACCCCTTGTGAAATATTTCATCAGCAAAGTACCCTCTAACCAGCACAAAGCATTTTGGAGTTTAAAACAATGGTGTGGATTTGATAAATCCATGTCGGATTTATTCAACTTGCTGAACTACAACTTATAACTACAACGTATTTTCATCGGCAACTAGATAAGAAGATTGTGTAACATTCTCTGTTTTAATTTTGGCTTTGGAACAACATTTATAGTGGTATCTCTTGCCGTTCTTTTTTTTTTTGCAGCAACTGTTGTTTTGTTGTGAATGAAAATGTGCATCATTATAAAACTTAAGATAAAAGCATGCAACGTTCAAATGAGCCACTTAAATACAATTTAGAATTAAGGTCACCCATGTTCTAATTAATTTGCTCTTAATTTGAAAAAAAAAAGTACTGTTCCTGTCACGATATGAAAAAATAAGATTTGCAGATACCTGCAGAAAACCCTTTAAAATCTCACCTTCACATACCCACTTAGGGCTACTTGTACCCCCTTTTGAAAGCTGCTGTTCTATATCACGTCCTCATAAGGGTTTCAGGGGAGCTGTAGCCCATTCCAAGTGACTTTGTGGCAGAGACAGGCTATACTTGATTGGTCAACATTCAATCAGAGACAAACAACCATTCACACTCACATTACCACATAGCGGCAATTTAGAGTCTTTATTTCCCTGCCATGTATATTTTTAACTCAATCACTGCCAATGATGGCTACAGACATCATGTCCATTCAAGGCTGGCAGTGAAAATGTATTGATAGCTATATTAGTCAAAAATCCATTTTAACTGAGCTGGCAGTGGCTGAGTACAGAAAACCGACACAAGCAAGGGAGACCATACTCTTCACAGGACTAAGTTTTGAACCTATTACATACATTGCAAAACATATTAGTTACACTGAGCAAATGTGTAAAATTGTTTTATTGACTTCACTAAACATGTCGGTGTATAGAAGATAAAATATGCTATAACAGACTAGGGAATAGGATTAGAAAGCAGTGTGACAGAAATAATCGTGCATGTCATTCTAAACAACGACCTCTTGATTTCCACCCAGGAGGAGGAAATTCGCACAATATCTGACTTGAGCCACAAAATGGGCTTCATCACATGCTTCTCACATGTGCTCCAGTGGGCAGGGGTATAGAACAATGTGACCCACAGTGTTTTCAACTCCTAAATGTCACCATAAAGTGTAAAAATCACTGGATTTAATCCAGTCACAAAAGCAAAGCGTTTCCTTTTCCATTTATACATTACTTCAATGGAGCAACGGAGTTGACCAGTTCATTTTCTCTTGTGTTTGAAATTGATGATTTTATAAACATGTGTCTGCTCTTATTTTTAGGCCCCTGCTCTCCTTGCTGAGGGATGGGCACCACAGAGGCGACTCTCAGAATGGAGAACATGGAAGTGAAAGACGAGTGGCAGGATGAAGACTTCCCCAGGTGAGAATTCGCTCACTCCTTCTGTAATGTGCATGTTGTATTCTTGAACTGTAATCACTGTAATTCTACTTTAACTATAAAGTTCTACACATTATGATCGGGCATTCCAGCATAGCCTCAATGGCTATTTCATTGATTATACTTGCATAAAATGCAATGACTCAAGCATGTTTTTAAAAATGTGTTTCAAAATGATTAACAGAATATTGTCAGGAGCTCTTTCAATAATGCATTCAAATTCTTTTTTTTTGTTTGTTTTTTTAAACTGTGACCTTAGGTTGTGTGTAAAGTGCATAACTTCCTTGCGTTGCTCACCTCATAATTACTTGTAAAAGTAATCAAAGTAAAGATTTTCTTTGTTTGGAATGACAGGTCTACTACAGAATGAGCTTATCAACAAAATTCATTGCGTATGTCTAAGGATACAAGGTTATGCATGGATTTATGTGTATTTAATGATGACTTCAGTGTTACTTATATACAACTGCTGTAAAGGGTTAGTGTTCATTAAGGTAAAAAGTTCAAATAATCTGCAAATATCAATCATTTGGCCAATTATTTCTGGTCAATGTTTGAAGGGCCATAATCGTCTGTTTAATCGGTCGAGTTCTAGTATTGACTGAAAACTTACGAGACTGACTCAGGAAAGGATGGAAGGAAAGACCACCTTTCAAAGATGTTGTATCATATCTCTGCCCCCTGCTGGCAAATATGGTTACAACCATGTTGTCTTGACAAAACGTTTCCTCTTGCTTTGCTTTAATTTAAGTTTGCTTTAATACAGCCAGTGAAATCAAAAACATATTTGGATGCAGTTTTCTTGATTAACCATATCTATATTTCTTTCTGAGCTTCACGGGTGCTCTTCATAAACAACAATCATAAAAAAAAAAAAAATCCAGGCAAATAGGAATATGTAAAAGTAATCAGGAATAATGACGTCGTCATTATCTTTACATGTTTTACACAGCTCTTAATTATGCAAGTACACTTAATAATGGGATCATACATAGATGTAAGATCAGCGGACCGTAAAGGAGGACAAATGTAATAACACAGAGCGCTCCTCCTTCCTGTCTCAAGCAGAGAGCAGGTGTGACACTTTGTGAATGGTCTGGGGGATGGTCATGTGACTCAGCAGCAGTCACCGATCCAAAACACAACATCACCATTGCTGAAATGGTGTCAGGTTTTAGTGGTGGAGAGAAAGACAAGGAGGAAAAAGCTGCAGCAGAAGCTCTGTTAAAGTGGCCTCTGAGAAATGCTCCGTGCGAAACTAATGAAGGAAAGACAGGGGAGGAAAAAGAACAAGATAGAGGTGCATGCGTGTCGCCCAAAATACTGATTTGACCACATTTTTGTAAGGTAAGCATAATTTATACTCATATTGGTGGTTGAAATGTAAGAAAAGGAATGCTCTTGCTTTTGAGGAAAAATGCCATGTTATTCTGTATTGTATTTTATAAAAAAAAAAAAAAAAAGCTTGGCTTGAGCTCCTTGAGCTCACCATTCTCCTGCAGAGGGGATGATGAAGCATACGCAAGAATGCAGCACATGCGGAGATGTGCGGAGACCACCTCAGCTGCGAAAACACACTGCAGCACAGCTCCTTGCATCACTAATGTTCATATTTAGCATTGGCTCTGGTGATGTGTAGAAGTGATGAAATGGTCCAGGTGGTTCTGCATTCTCACAGAACACACAAACAGAATTTTTGGCTGTACCTCATTTTTTTCCCCCTCCCATCACCCACATCTTCTGTCCTCCCTTTTCCTTTTCCTCCTCCTCCGCCGCATGTTGCCAGGCAGCCTTGTAATCTTCGTCTGTCCCTGGAGAGAAGTTAATCATCATCCTCTTCTTTGCACTCCCATTTTCAGTGTTAATATGGATTAGTGGCAAAACTATTGTTTTAGATGGTCCACTGGACATCATATTAATTGGAATAATCCAACATGTTTTTGTGTGGGGTTATTATTGTATGCTCTCATAGGCAGTGGATGTATTTGCTCATTGGCCACACCGTTAATGCTAATGCACTATCACCAATTCTGCTTTAACCAAGCTATTAATACTCAGTTTTAATTGACATCATGAGACGAATCATTATTTCTGCCCAGGTGGTTGTTTTGATTGCTATATGTCACCAGGTGAAATGAAAACCTATTCAATTTGCGTGGCTCCACTGTTCTAAGAATAATAATAAATTTACAGTCGTATCGACGTCTCGCGTTGCACACGAGACATGTGGTGCATTCAAATGCATTCGAACAATTTATACAGTTTTTTGTTGTTGTAATTGTTACCTATTATCTATTATCCATTCATCTATTTTCTATAGAGGCTAGCGTTGCTACAAATGTTTTTTTCTTTGAAGATGGGAATTGGCGAGAAGTATATGTAGCACACAAAAAGATAAAAATATGAGAAATATGTTTCGGTATGATACAGTGCAACTTTATTCCAGTAAAACTTGCCACATATGCTAGTGGCTATATTAATAACTTAGTCTTAGTATCTCTCTGACAGTTACAAAAAAAACTGAAAATAGTTCATGTATGTATAGATACATGTATATTGAAAGGGGAAATCAAGTCAAAAAGGGCTTGACAGTGATATGTTTTGTGCGACCCAAATAGTCTAAACATTATCTATCGCAGATGTTGCCACTTGCTGTAAACTGAAAATGACATCACAATTGCTCAGGGCTCAGTAAATGACCAATCGCAGCTCACCTGTTTATTTAGTCTGGTCATGTGACATTCACAAGCCAAGCCATGGTTAATTTAAACTCTACAATAACAATTTTTATTAAAAAATATGTTTAGCGTAGCTGCACAATACATATTATTTTTATTAAGAAAATGTTTGGGATGCCTTCCATTTTAATATTGCTATGTTGCATTTTGTACTTATCAATTACATGACCGGTCTGTTGTTTGTCTCTCAGACTTTTACCAGAGTACGGAGACATGGACTCCTCTTGTGGCCTCACAGATAACAGAACCTGTAAGACAAGCCATTGCTTGCTCATTGTTTGCTCATTTTTCGAAAACTCACATCATCTCCCCTCTTTGCTTCATAGCTCCTCCCAACTCCCTAAATGTGAGCCCACCTGGAGGAGACGCAGGCGTGTCGTCCTCGCGCCGTACACGCCGTACGTTGGTTGCCCCGGAGATGAATCTTTCCCTGGATAAAAGCGAGGGATCTCTGCTGTCCGATGACTTTTTGGATACACCTGACGACTTGGACATCAATGTGGATGATATCGACACACCAGATGAGACAGACTCACTGGAGTTTATCACCAATGGCAATGACCTGGAGTGGGAAGGTAGGAGGAGCAACTATAAAAAAAAAAAAAAAAAACCATCATGTCAAGAAAATCTTAGTTATATTTGTAAATGCAAACATATAATAAAGCTCTTCCTCTTGAACTTATTAGATTGTGTAACGAGTGTATGGGTTTCCTCTGTGTTGTGCCTTAAATTTATAAACACTAAAACGCATGACTGTGTCAATTCCAGATGACACTCCAGTGGCCTCGGCCAAAGCAGGTCCGACTGGCGCTACGGGAGACTTGGACGAGGAGGGCAACGCCAACAACGGACGCCTGTGGAGGACGGTGATCATTGGAGAACAGGAGCACAGAATTGACATGCAGATCATCCGACCTTATCAGAAAGTCATCACACATGGAGGTGAGTGACAATGAATCATCTGTGTATGTATTTTCATTGCAAATGCCTGAATAGAATAATATCCAAACTTTCTTCTCAGGTTATTTCGGGGAAGGTTTGAATGCCATCATTGTCTTCTCTGCATGCTACCTGCCTGACAGCAGCATCCCGGAATACCACTATATCATGGAAAACCTCTTCCTGTGAGTTTAAGCTCATGACATTGTGTATGTACTGTGTTATGATTGTCAATGCCAAACAGGAATCTCCTGCTCCATCAGGTATGTGGTGAGCAGTCTGGAGATGCTCGTAGCTGAGGACTACCTGATCATTTACATGAATGGAGCCACACCAAGGAGTAAGATGCCTGGAATTAGCTGGCTCAAGAAATGCTACCAGATGATAGACAGAAGGTGGGAATCAGAGTGTGAAATATTAACTTATGTGGCTACTGGAAGAAGGCAAATAAAAATATGCAGTTTAATTGATGCCAAAGTTGAAATTGTAATAATTAAGGCCTCTGAGTATAATACAAAAAATATTGCACAGTCTCCTCATTACACTGTTATTTGCTTTGATGAAGACTGAATAAAGTTTATGTCAATTCCAGCAAAAGAGTAAGACGTTTGAAATAATTGTTTTCTGTTTTTTATACTAGGTTGAGGAAGAATTTAAAGTCTTTGGTCATTGCTCATCCTTCTTGGTTCATCCGCACTGTACTGGCTATTTCCAGACCCTTTATCAGGTGAGACCTTCATACTAGCTAGTAAAGGCTAAAAGTTAAAGCCCTCCAATTTTTTCCCGTTATATGTGTACTGTAGTCCCACTAGTCTAAACACCCTACTCTGATTAATATGACTTTTGTAATATACAGTACGAATTGAGCAGCAAAGGCTGCCTGTTTTTATCTATCTCAGAGGGCAGCCGTTATGATGCCATTTTAGCCCAACAGCAATTTTACAGATTTTAATTTTACAGATTAATTAAGATTCCAAAATGTAAATATTAGTCAGAATACCATGTTTGGACTAGCATCAAAAATTATATCCAATTAATCACAGCAATGAGCACTTCCTCACAGGGTTACATACTTTCATTTTTGACAAAAATGTTCCGCTCCAAATTTCATTGTCAAATACAATCTGACAAAAACAATTTAGGATAATAAACGCCAAAGAAAGAAAATGTGGAATTCCCGACTTTTAACAGGAGAAAAGACTATCGTTGCTCATCTACCTATTTTTGTTTTCAGACTAACAAAATGCTAATGAATTAAGTGAGATCATGTTCAAACCATACTGGTAAAACTATTAAGATTGTAGTCATTTTCCACTATTGCATTGACTGTGTGGTTCTCTTGCTGTCATTTGCAGTGTGAAGTTCATGAATAAGATCCAGTATGTTCACAGCCTTGATGAACTGGCCCAAATGGTTCCGATGGAGCACGTACATGTACCGGAGTGTGTCATTCAGTAAGTTTTTCTCATCTCTTTGTGGAGAAAATGAACCGTAGTTCTGACCTCCAAATTGCAAGTAATTGCAGCTTTCAATTATTATCTTTTATTAGTTTGTAATTATTGAAAACATACTTGCAAAAGAACGGGATGAAACATTATTATTAATTGCAGGTTTGACGAGGAAAGGATTAAAGCCAGAAGAGAAAGGTGAGGTTTTACTCATAATTCATTGTCTCTGACTTATTTCTTCATGCAAACTCTAGTCTTTATTCAGCTCATATTTCATGTTTGTAGGATGGAACAAGAGCAGAAGCGGCAGGTGGAGCAACAGTCCGTTCCACAGGAAACAGTCAATAAAAAGTCATCAGAGAGGTATAGGCCAAATTGTTGCATACTACTGAAACTTTGACGCACGTTGAAACATCCTCACTGAATAATTCCTCCCTTTCCAGGCCAAAGTCAACGATTGTCGAGCAAGGATTATGAAAAGGGAAGAACTCTGATTCAATAGGTACTATGACCTGTTATTAAATAATCTTACATTTAATACATCAATATTGTTTCGTGCTTTAGGCATGGACATAATAGCCAACTGCAGGGGCGGAGCTAAATGGTGGCCAGGGGTGGCAATGACCATCACTCGTCACTTTTTTTTTTTACATGTATATAGTATTCTCAGTCCCTTGATACTCTGCCACAATTTATTTATATGAACCATTTTTTGCTATCAGCATAAGAGCCTGAAAAAAAAGAGCTTTTTCAAATAAGTGCATTTCTGTTTAAATCACACATTTATTCTTTTGATGCAGTGTGCCACGTGGAGCATCTACATGGAAGATTCAAATACAACATATGCTTCCTTGTGTACTCATCTTTTTTCAATCACAGTGCCGTGGCAAACGCAACATCCCATTTCTCTCTCTTTTGATGAGAGAGTTCATTCACAAATGTAACATTTGTAAAGAAGCTTGTTGTTCAGTTGGACTTAAATGGTGGATCTTTGCACTTTAATGTTGGATAATTTGCCCGACATGGGTCACTAGAAGCCTAACAAAAGGATTTTCTCTTCTTTGAAATAGTTAAACTGCACAAATGAAGGAATGGGGGTTCTGTTTATCATCGTTCCAAACAGGAAGATGTGAAAGTAAAACCAGATGGATAGAGGAAAGGTTGGATCTCGAGTGTTTCAGATGTAAATACTGCAATGCCTTGTCATTGATGTTGCTCCATACTGTTATATCATAAAGCTTTCCATTTTGCTGACCTGGGAAATGAGAATGCCCATGATGCACTGACGAGGTCATTCTGTACTTTAACACCTTACTATGTGCCTCTAGTTCTTGATTTTAAAATGCCTGATTTTTATAGGAGAACTCTATTACCATGCAATTGTTACTTGTAATCATTACCTCCTTTTAAACAAAAACAATAATTCACACCAGAGAATGCCACTCTGGCAAACCAAGACGAAACAATGGTTTGCATAATCCTGCTAAAATGCAAACAAAAATAATTGAAAAGACAACACAAGCCCTTCCTTTTACTTTCACTGTATTATTAAACCAGACATGTCAACGGATGTTAGCCAAAAGAGGCTAATCCTGTTATCAAAACAATTAGTCAGTACTCATTTTTTACAGCATGTTTTTGATCATACAAATCGATTCAATATAAAATATATTATTAGTTTGGATATAGGTTAGTTTTGCTTATGTTTGTCTGTTGTATTTTACAGTATGTATATTTTGCACTAGTGATCACATTCACATTTTGCATGTTTTTATTTTTTTAATCACAAACTAAAACATCCAATGCATTGAAGCAGATTCTAAGAGAAATACACACCAACAAATACTGTATTTCTGATTATTTTTTCCGAGCTGTTCAACACATAAATTATATTGTTATAGATGTTTTCCTTTTTTCTTTTTGCGCTCCCTCTCTCTTGTCTTCCAGCATTTTTGGTAGCATGAGAACAAAATGCCGTAAATTATTTTTCTATTGAATCTGCATCATTGTAGTGCTATCACACAATTAGAATTGTGTGGCTTGTTTAGCGTAAAAATTCAGAGATGGCCTCCAAAATGTATTTTGTTTTATTATTGAGAAATTGTGCATGAGAGGCCATGAAATTTGAATTCTTGATAACATTCGAGAGACACCCAGAAATATTTTATCAATCCTGATGGTCTGGTATTTTTTTCAGTTGAGTGCCCCATATTGAAGACGTTGATAAAAATGATGGAACATGAATTAGTCATACAGACTTATCACATGTAGCCAAATTCTGTGCTATGTTATCTCTATGCCATGTTGACTCACATGAACTTACCAACATAAATTTCTTTTGAACATAAAAGCACAATAGTCACACAGATGCTGGCTACTTTTTGCTATTTTGATTGCTATACGAGCTGTTTTTGTTCATATTTGGATGATTAGATCTGCTTTGTGAATACATGTGAATAAATAGTCCTTCCCTGAAACAATGTGGTCTTTTGCTTGTAGCTGCACTTCATCTTGATAATATGACAGTCCAGAGTGAAATTTATTCAGCGAATATATCAGAAAATATACCAGTTGGAGTAAATATTGATAGCTCCAAGGTTTAATTTGAAGCTTTTATTATTTTACTCGATATGACCTAAGAGGACCTTTTCTTAGAAAACATGGGGTCCTGTGACATCAAATGGTCACATGAGTAACAGATCACACCCTTCTCTTCAGCACACTTATGAAGGAGACGCCCCTCCCAGCTGACCTCTGACCTCCATGACTGTGACACAATTTACACACAGACAGAAATAGCAACGTGCTACAGGGAGGTAGCAAAAGCCTGTACAAAGGTGAGATTTAAAAGCTAAAATAAAATGTCATTGTTTTTAACTATCTTCTTTTTAGAACTCGTTCTGTCAATGCTATAAATGCCCAGTGTTACCTTTTGTTATAATAGAAGTTCTGAGGATTTTAATTCAATGAGGGAAAAAAAAATATGGTGAGAAAATAAATAATTCGAATACTAGCTCAAGATTTATACTACAAACTTAAAATAACTAAGTTTAATGATCTCACTTATATTTTTCTGTTATTTTTATAATGGACTCAAGATCACTAGATTTGATAGATGATCTGCATTTTGTATGTATATGTACAAGGATTTAAAAAAGTGATAATGAATAGATTATTTGCTTTAAAACTAATTGAAAAAATGTTTATTATAATTATAGGACGCTCCGATCTTTGAATAGGTGAAAATTTCAATCTTTTATCTATTATCTTTTCTTTGTTAATATAGTCTAAAACATGACTCGTGGATGTCATTTCTATATTTATATTTCTATACTTATGAAAACATAAGTACAAATGATCTTCCGTTGTAATAATTACATCTTGATTTTAGCTAGAAGTGGGCCGAAATAAAAATAACTGAGAGGAGCTTTCTACACTTCTCGTACGTCCGATGGAGATGGAGAGGAATATTACAGAACCGACTGAAAATGCACAATGTAAACAGGTGCAAAAAAATACGGAAATACGTGTGAATTCCTGGTTTTGATTGGCTTAGAGGTCCCAGCTCAGGGTCATATGATTGGCCGATGACGGGTACTGACTTGCCTAGTAGACACCAGGGTAGTCTGCGTCAGTTGTGACGTCACTAGTCTTCGAGACGCTATAAATGCAAGTAGATCACGCTGAACTTCATTCATTGAGCTTGTAGAGTACACCAGAAGGGAAGGGAAATAAGATTTAATACTATTTTCGTGTTTGTTTAGAAACAAGAGGAACTTCGAGTTTCTTCACCCGAGGACCACTGAGAAGAAGCGGAAAGATGAAATACGTTATAGGAATTGGCGGGTAAGGCTTTGACTTTTGTTTGCTATTTCCAATATTCAACTACTTCACGAATGACATTGTCTCGCTTACATTACCACGCAATGACACAGTTAGTTAAAAGACGTATGTAAGACCTCACAAAGTCATTATTAAAATAATTAATGTTGTTCGTGGCGGAATCATTGACCAGTAAAATGTTGGTTCACCTCCTGTTTTTTTATTTATTTATTTATATATATTTATTTATATATTGTGGTTATTTTGTGTTGCCCTCCCGCCATAAAAACGTGAGCAGTTAAATTCCCGTTCGGTGTCTTCGGTGGGTCCCTTTGAAATGGGCGGGTATTTCAAATGTTACCGCGAGACTTCTCCCCCAAATGGAGGGAAATTCAAAACACGAGACTCGACCCAAAGAGGAAACGGCGCAGACGTATCCGCATTTATCTTTAAACACTGCTGACGTATTTTTATATTTATTAAAAACACGTAAGGTGTGAATATGTTTTAGGTGTTAGTTTACTTCATTGTCGTGGAACGTTGCGCCACACGTGGCGCCATGTTTACATAGGCATCTCACTATCGTTGAAAATGTAATTTATTCAAACGTATTGAGCTGTGTAGTAAGATTAAAAGGTACACCTCATAGAAAACAAATACCGCGACTTAAAGATTTGATATAACCAGTTAATTTTTAACAAAATAGCGGGGTTTTCCCCTTAGCAGTAAGGAAAACATGAAAATAAATCGTTTTTAGAATGCCAGTATCAACCAACCGGTAATTTCTATAATCATCATATTGTATGAGCTGCACATGTAACCATTGCGCCATTTGTGGTACGCTGTTCTGCAACTACAAGACCACACACACTGAAGACTACGTGTTTTGAGTTAATCTAAAATTTGAAAAATATCAACTTTTTAAAGGCAATATTTCCACAAGTTTATTGACGTTTAAAGGTTTGGTCAAAGGCCATGTTTAACTTTTTCTCCATTTTTGAGAAGAGTCATTTCAAATGTTCTGCTCAAGTTTTCACACTATACTGTACTGTACAGTACTTCCCACTCAATTCATAGTAATGCTGCTATAATTTAAAAAGTTTAATTACATCATTGCACATTTTATTCTGTATCAATAGCAAATACTGTATTACTAATATTTAGCATTGGGGACTGGTACATGGCTACTGTGCGATGAATCATATTGAATGCTTAGGTTTTGTGTATGTATATAGCCTATACAGTATTTCAAAAATCAAAAGTTCCCATACAGCATTCTTATTTTCATATTTTTAATGTTAATGTTTAATGTCTATTTTTCTGTTTTGCAGCGTCACTAATGGTGGCAAAACCACCTTGACTAATAAATTGATCAAGACATTGCCTAACTGCTGTGTAGTGCACCAGGATGACTTTTACAAGGTGAGTTTTAGCAAGTAAGAGTTGATTTAAGGCTTTGTGTGTGTGTGGGTGTGTGTGTGTTATAAACCATTTTTCATAATTTGAATATGGCCTGCATGCTGATAAAGTTATTTCCACAACACCCAACATGGTCATGCTAACATTTGCTTATCTTTGTAAAATCCTTTAGCCATACTTCTTCTGTTGGTTGTACAGTAAATCCTTGTTTATCACCACGATGCATTGCAGAACCACCTGCAATACAGCTCCCATGATGTAGAGATAATATACTGTTCATTCTCATACTTAAGGTTTTACCCTTCCCAGACACTTTAAACCCAAACTTCTCAATGCACACATAATTTGTGCTACATTTGTGGAACTGCAATGGAACATTGTACTTAATTTACTTACTTTCCATGAGCATTTTTGCCCAAATCATCCTTCATCTCTTTTGACACACTCCACACCCTCTTCAAGTGTTGAGATGGCTGTGAAGTTGCAGCAATGTTTTATTGGTGACTGTTATTTCAGAAACCCGATCAGATAGAAGTCGGGGAGGACGGCTTTAAACAATGGGATGGTAAGACCTCACTGGAGACTGCCAGCCCTTAAATCTCAAAAGAAGTCCATTCATTTGGACAGTCCAAAAAACATAACCTTTACTCCACAATTCAGGTTTTGGTTTTGCTAATGTATCATTTCTACTTCTGTAATGTTGTTACACAGTGATCACAGCTTTAGACATGGAGGCCATGACAAACACCGTCAAAGGCTGGATGGAGAATCCAGTGAAGTTTGCCCGCTCGCACGGTGTCCCGTTGTCTTCTTCCGGCATGCCCAACCCAGATGAACAGATCCACATACTTATTGTGGAGGGCTTCCTGCTCTACAATTACCCGTGAGTACTTTTAAGATGAGAGAAACCTTGTTGATACTCTGGGATGAAATTTAAAGTGTTGCAGCAACACAAAGCAGCACATAAAAAGATTTGTTTGAAACTAAGCCTCGGGGAGGAGTAAAGGGCGACCAAACTGGGTAAGTCGACTTTAAAAATAAGCCGTCTAAAAGTATCCGCGTCAAAGCTCCACCAGAACCATGTTTGCACCGGTTTTCTACACCTGACCCTTTTTGCAAATGTACACAGTGTTGCAATTGTGGCAAAGAAGAACCAACCAAAATAGTGTTACCAGAAGTTTGGGATCATTTCTGGTTGAGAAAAAAATGCAGAAAATCATGTTCAATATTTACATGTTGCAGTAATGGGGGGGTCATCTGTAATTATGGTTTTGCCTCTGTTTCTTGTCTCAGTGCACCACCTAGTGGCAGAATGGCTGATGCTAAAATAAAAGTTGGGATGGGGTCCTCGAATAATCGATGGAGTAATTTATGTTTAATAAGATTTGACAGTGACAGCCCTTTAAGTGTTTTAAATTTACAAACAGTCTTAGCATTGGGGTGAGTAAGGATCAGTTGTTACCGCTCCTTAATAAAAAAATAAAAATAATAATTATTAGGTGCTCTTTATTTACCTGAGCATGGAACTGACCTTGGGGTTGGGGTGCGGGGGTGCAGAGACCATAACTGAAGTCACATGGGCTATTTGGCAACTATCTGTGCACATTTAGCGTTTGCGCTGCTGCTCTTTTGAGATAAGCAGTTCTACTGAAATAGGCTTCTGTGTTCAATATGAATGCAACGATAAGCAGACAAAAACGTACACGCCCCTCTTCCGTGCATCAATGGTGTTAATCGCCTTTTCATATGTACTCTAGCAGAAAGCTGCTGGATGTTTTTGACAAGTCCTATTACATCAGCATTCCCTATGACGAGTGCAAGAAAAGGAGAAGGTAACTGGATTTTCCCACTTATTATCTTTTTAAAGTAATTTCCGCACCAATACTCCCCTGATAAATCCAACTTGTCAAACTAAATGTTCTTTTAATTTTCAGTACCAGACAATACACGGTCCCAGATCCTCCCGGCCTTTTTGATGGCCATGTCTGGCCCATGTACCTCAAGCACCGCAGGGAGATGGAAGATAGCTGCTTAGATATTGGTAAACCTACTGTAGAATGCATGTCCCCGCCCCACCCTAAAGTTTTAATTTTAATGGATTAATGTCCCCCCCCCACAGAGTATCTGGATGGCTCGAAAAGCAAAGAAGAGATCTATAACCAAGTGTATGAGGACATTCAGAACAACCTGCTTAATCGTTTATAGGTGAGAGCAGTACTACTGGATCCAAGATGAGAAGATAATGAAATAATTTTAGATATTTTACATTGCTAACAGTCTTATCACCCTGTTTTTGTGCTTTCTTGCAGCATGAAGACAGCACACCAGTGCTGTACAAACACCTGTAAATAGTTCCAAGGATTTTTTTTTTAATAGCTGTTTGTATGAGGTTTGTTTTTTGGTATTTTGTATATAATGAATTGATTTTAACTTATCAATGTTTTTTCGTTTTGTTTTTTTTCTCTCAAATATTGTTAATCCGATTTTCATCAGTTGTTCACACTGGACGCTTTGTCAATCTTTTTTTTTCTTCCACGCATAAACATCTCATGTGGGAGTTGAACATCAAGCATCAGTCATCTTTTTATCTTTTGTAGCACTAATAACCAAAACATACAGTTTTCTTTTTACTTCAAGAAATAAATTATGATGGCTGAAAATATTGGTCATTTTTTGTTTCTGCTATATATGTACTAGCTCTGCATCATACAGTACTGAATTTCAATTTGCTTAATCATCTCCATTAGAGTGTAAAATATTAGCAACATTATTGTGATAGTTCTAAAACATTGCAAGAGATAATTTCTGATTTAAAGTGATCGTTAAAAGGACATTTGAAGTGAGTGCTCTATTTCTCCCGCGTTTTGAGGAAATGGGGTCACTGCTGTACAGTGTCCCAATTATAGCCAGACCTTCATATCAGGCGTGCTGAAATTAAGTTGTCATTGTTTTTCCTTTCCCGCACTTTGACTTTGGTATGTTTTGAGAGCTTTGCCTGCTCATTCCAATGCATGAATCAGTCCTTTTAATTCCTGTTCTGGGATAACACCCCGTTTAATCTCTTGCGGTATGCCCGAGCATTTCACGGTGGGTGACGCTCACGATTTAGCATATTAGCGCTGGATTGCCAACACGTGAGCTAACAAGGCACAAGCTGGCATTTTCCTCATGATAAAATTAGATTAAAATGTCTGAGTATCCCCTCTAGGAACCTCTTAATTTTCTACTCTTAAAACAGCCACTCAGTGCTGTTAAATACAGATCATGGTCTATAGTTTGACTATGACTCCATGCAAGGTGGAAAAAGTAATTCAATTAACTGAACATATGGCTTAATCAAACAGAGTCCCAACATGTGAATGTCAGAATGAAAAATATGCCTGAGTATGCTTTAATTTACTTCTTTATAGCTTAGTCCAGGAATCAACTTTTTGAAGCTGTGAGTTAGTTTTAAGATGCCGGTTTTTGCAAAGTTTGATACACATTTATACAAGAACAAATGCAATATGATTACAGTACAGATAACCATATGTTGTACAGTATAAATAGTGTAAAAAAATACATATAAATGTATTATTTTAGCAATGCTTTTTCCTTGTGTCAATGTCTGCGTGGCAAGCGGGGGTGCACGAATTGTTTTCTCTTTCCTGGGGGAGGCGTTGCAAAATATAATTGAGAAGCACATGCCTAAATAAAGTAATAAGTAATCCATTTCTGAGGTAATTAAGTATTCAAATATATATATATATTTATATATTAGCGTACTATTGATTACCGCATTTTCCACACTAAAAGGCGCACCGGATTATAAGACACACCCTCAATTAATGACATATGTTAAAACTTTTTCAATCACAATATAGTAATACTCAAAATAATAATAACTCAAATAATAACTCTAAACTCTCAATAGCATAATAACTCAATGTCAATATGACCAGCCATGTTCAACTGTAAACATACAAAAGAAACAGGTAAAGCTTACTTTATCACTTCATTCCCCATCTACAAAACCCAATCTCAATATTGATCCATATACAAGGCCCACCTGATTATAAGGCGCACCATCAGCTTTTTTAAAAAAATAAGGCTTTTAGTTGCTCCTTATAGTGCGGAAAATACGGTACTTTATTACTTAAATTGATTATTTTAATATTTATTCCTTAAATTGATTGATTACATAAGTGCTTACCTGTTTGTTTCCATGCCTGAGTTATGGTGAGCAGTCTTGCTAGGAGAGGTTGCCGTGACGTTAACGTGGTGCAACTTCACAACTCGCCATCGCTGACGTCACCTTGTACCTTTGCCGAATGCGGCGTCTCACCTCAAGCATGTGTCATTTCTGTGTTTATTACCGTCACTCATTATTGAAACAGTATTCCTGACATCAGCTGCGGCTTTGCGCAATGTGACACATGTATGTCTTGTGGAAACGGAGTGACAGGCGGATTGTTATGACGCCCTAACAGGTGGACGTGGTCGGAAAAGGCGCTGGCTTGCCTTCCCCGTGCTAAAAGTGACATCAGTGTGAGTGAGTCGAAGCTGCAGACGAGCACACGCGCACACTTCAAATCCCTTCATCAAGTACACTCAAACAAGGTTAAGAGTCACCAAGGTCGCAGCGTGTCAGTCATCTGCGTGTCTTCCTGTGAATATAATACATGCAGGAGACTCCATCCGTCCGTCCATTTCCCAAGTCCCACCTAACCATCACAAATGACAGTGCACATCTGTTTGAAACTCAAAATGAGCAAAGCAGTCACAATAACGCAATTTGACAATACATTTCTTCATGATCCAATTCATTCGCTCTTAGTTTGAAAAGAAAAATGTACTGTTCCAGTCATGGATTTAAAAAGTATTTATTAGATTGGTGACTTCTGTAGAAACTCTGTTAATATCTGCCATATTTCTGAAGTACCTGTGCGCATCTACAGAGATATGCGTGCTCCCGTTTTAGAACCGTTGGTGTATAACATAAAAAGTCCACTAGTTGGCTTTTGTGCCAAATAAATACATTTTCCTGAACTTCACAGTTGTCACCTGCCATGATGTCATCAGTAACTCTATTGTTTTACTTTCCTTCTACTTTGTTCTCTTCATCCTCGGCCTCCTCTAGTTCTCACTCTGCTCACTCTTCCTGCTCTCTCCACTGTATTCCACAATAAAAGCTTTCCTGTGGTTAATTTATACTGCTGAGGCTAATTGCAAAGTTAAGGAATAATCGTGCGCTGATCACTTGGGAATTTCATCTAAAGCATGACATATTGTTTGTACTTCGCTGGGGGTGTGTTACAAAATTACAAACTCAGTGCAAAGAAGTGTTTCTACTTTAAACTTGCCAATGAACATTCAAATGACCTTGAAAAGGTTTGGGGATCTAGTTTCCATTTTGACTTTTTCTCTAGCATGACATTTCAATCTCCCAAGTGGGTTTGAGGCTCACTCATTGACGGTATCGCATCTCCGCATATGGGACGTGCCAGTAGACCTCACGTCTGCCAGGAGTTTATGAGAGGCAAGTGTGAGTACAAGACTGGACAATGAGAAGCATCCCCTCCACATAGCGGAGGAATCATGCTCATGTGGTTCCAGACGGCCACGAGACCACTGCATGTCTGGACCTTGTGAGTCAACCCTAGTAGAACGTGTCCAAGTACTTGTGTTGCTCACACTTGCTGGATTTATATTTACAAATTGTTTAGAGGCTCTAAGTGCTTGGCACCATGTGTTGGTATATTTAGACGTGCTTTTTGTGCTGCTGGTGGAGGAATAGACCATGGAGGTTTTTTACACACTATCTTGACCTCTTTTAGGCCACACAAAGTTAGAATGAATTATTATTAATCAACTTGATAACCTTGTTATTTGTGGTGTCCGATGCCTTTCTACCAACGTCAATCTGGGTGGACAAATTATGATGAAAAAGTTGTCAGAACCATGCAGTGCCACACAACAATAAAACACAAGGCACAGATCATTAATGTCTTTGACATTGTCCGTCAAAATTGAGGAACTTAGTAAAGACAATCGTTGAGAGTTGTGGCTCACTAGCGTTTCACCCCTTGCGATGGTGTTGATTTTATTGTGGATTTACCGCCATCATGTGGTAAAATACAGAATTTATCTTAAAAAGATTTTTTTTTTAATTTAGTTATTTTTTAGTTAACTATCTTTGTTTTTCTTTCGTCTCATGCGTGGATTCCAAGGCTAGCAATCACACTCCTCCAACAGATTTTGATTTGCATATTTTTCTTCACCCCGTGAAGAAATCCGGTGTTCTTGGCTTCACTCTCGTTGGCCATTTCCAAGCCTGTCTTGGCCTTCCAACTTTCCTCTTCCCCTCTTGGTTCTGGTCCAGTTCCTGACTTCTCATCAGTGGTGGGTCTAGCTTGAATGGCGCTTTAGAGGACCCTCACTTTGGCTCCATCCTCTCCCCTGCCAACACAAACAGGCGCACACACGCACAGATGAAAGACCATTTAGAGTGGACCGAATATTCACTGATCAGCAATTAAGAATGAAGTAACAGCTAGAGTTTTGAAAATCACATCCATCAGTACATCCCTTCTACTGAAAGTACTACCACAAGGGGGCGCCAATACCCCACACAAACGCGAATGAGTGAAACATTGCTATACATATCTGATTTATTAAAGTTTAGGAGTACATTTTTAGTGTAGCAGTATTTTAGTCATCAACTCCAGAACATATTGTATAATATTATCTGTTTTACGACTTGTCTGCATTACTAATCACAAAGTACAAATGTATAAAACCAAAATAAGAGCATGCAGCATTTTGCAAAGTGTCACTATAACATAACTCAGCAATAAATTGCTCTATTCTCCAATTAATTTGCGCTTAATGTGAAATGTACCTTTCCCATTGCAGCATTAAAAAGCATTAAATTTAATTTGCTGATATCTGCAGAAACCCTGTAAAAATTCCATGTCTTTCAGTAGCGTGGCTTGGTGGATGAGTGGTTAGCATGTTACAGTTAAGAGACCCGAGTTCAATTTCGTCTGGTTACGGCCTTCCTGTCCTGAGTTTGCATGTTCTCCCCAAGCCTGCGTGGTTTCTCTCTAGACACTCCCTCGCGCACTCATTGGACAAACTAAAATTGTCTTTAGGTGTGATTGGGTGCATCAAAGGTTGCTCATGCCTTAAACATTTTTTTTAACCCGCACTTATTAACAAACCAAGCTCACCTTTCAGTTTTAAAAATGGATCCCTTCAAGCAACAAAAGTTTGCCTAGCCCCTGTTCTAAGTAATTCCCCCTCCTTAGCGGAGGTCTGCGCTTGTTGACTGTGTGCTGTCAAGTGACTCATAATAGTCTCAAGACAAACATTTGCCCAAAATGTGTCACGGAGCTGTGACAGAACGGCTTGTGTGTTTATAACTGGAGCCTTCCGCAGCCCACTCCCACTTACTCGTTGGACCTCCTCGAAGTCAGAAGAAGAAGTCGCAGATGGAGAAATTCGCCCTCCTGCTGCTTTGCCTCCTGGATGCGGTGGTGCGCCTGAGTAGCGCGCCGCATCGTCATCCTGCGCGCGCACGGACCCACCCGTGGAAGCAGAGGTTCGAGTGGGAGAACAACGGCCGGGTGTACAGCTTACTGAGCACGGGTACCCAGTACCGAGCCCCGGCGCAGCCCAGAGGCCGAACCCAGCTCCTCCTGACCACCATAAACCGAGCTCACCCACCGTCCAGAAGAACACCCGCAGCTCCGGGTCGAGCAAACGCTGCAGACGCGGTTCAGAATTTGGTTCCGAGGGACCAACCGTGGTCACCGCGCCACGAGGCGGCCTTCACCAATCAGGAGTTCTCCGGAGGAGGACAAAGTTCCTCTTCGGATGATACCGGCGCGACCACACAACCGCTTTCGGATTTTACGCGCAGACCTGAACTTGTTAACCCGACGCCCAACGCGGATGCGACAGAAACTACAAACACATTGCGCCGAACTGAACCAGAACCGACTGATGCGCCTGTGATTCTGTCCAGAAATGTGGTTGAGGTGCATTATACTCAACAGAGGACCGATCCGATCCAAACCACCACGAACACAAGCCAGCCACGGCGAGATCCAGACATCAGCCAGCACGGGAACTCCGTTTTTTATAACGTTTACCCTCCGGACCAAAGGAACCGGGTCCCCGCACGACCGGTTCTACCTGGGCCTGGCCATGGTACCAGCTTCTTCCATAACGGTATGATGCCCAATTTAAAGTAGGGCTGCAATTAATGATTACTGTGTATTAATACTCGATGAATCTCTTGATTATTTTCAGATAATCTTGGAATTAGATACAAAAAGATGTTTTCTATTCCTTTATTCATGACGAAAAATTCTCTGATTGATTTGATGACTAGTTTAGTCCTTAACATGTCAGAAAGGATACAAAACTTTTCTTTCTTTCTACTAACATCTAGCCCCACCTACTTGGGCATTTTCAGATTCTAGACACTGATTATACTGTGATAATGATCCTGTCCTCCATTTGCAGGTCTTCCCGACTTAATTCCTGACCCATACTATATCCAAGCTGCATCATACATTCAGCGAGTGCAGATGTTTGCCCTCCGATGCGCCGCTGAGGAGAACTGCCTGTCCAGGTGCATTATTTTTGCCGCTGCTTTGTGCATCACTCCGCCTCTAATATATCCATATCCATCCATTTTCCATGCATTTACATTCAATTAAGACAGGTGCAAGGAAGCCCATTGACCATGTATGATTTATGAGAGCATTTAATCTACCCATTATGCAATTCAACACATGCCCACATTTGAAAAATGTGCAATTTAGCATCACTTTCGGTCTAGGATGCTGTGATTTTGTGTATTTATGATTTAGTAAATTCAGATTTAGAACCACTTGTATAACAAAAACAGCATAGACAGTAACTGTTCAAATAATACCTCTCTGAAACCCCCTGTTTTAAACTAAAATGGCTAAATTTTACTGTATTTAGTCATATACAACAATAAAAAAAATTGTATATTTGTGTATAATTAATTTGAGGACCTGTAAAAGTAAACATTTTTTTCACTTGCTGTCAGTTGAAAATTACTCGCCGACTCATCTGTTTTCTGAGCTTGGTCTTGTGACGGCTGCGCTATGATTGGTTGTCACCTGTGCACGGGTAATGTCATTTTTAGAAGACACAGGGGCAAAATGTGTTTTCAAAGGTATTATTTGGACACAAAAGATAATTTACCAAATTATTTATCAAAAATGGTTTCAAAAGATCCAAAAAAGAAAGTGAACACCCCCTTTCCAATGCCAGGTTTTATATTATTGAAAAATGAGACCGAGATATATCGTTACAAAACGTTTTAACAACATCAGTGTGGTTTATAACCTCTCATTTGTGTCTTTTAAAGCTTAAATAAATAAAAAAATGAAAGATTGTGGTTATACAAGTGTGCACCCTCACAACTGTTAAATAATAATGTCTTTAAAATGCTCCTGATTTACAGCAAACACATTTCAGCGACGTCATTAGGATTTTCCTGACACTTGTTTTGCTTTCTAGCAGAAGCCCGGAAGTTTCGTGCTCATGTAATAGTGCTCTTTTGGTGAAAGGCACTGCTCTGTTTGCACCAAAGCACATCTTTCTGGGGTTTGTGGTAGAAATGTTTGGTTTCATTGGTCCATTGCAAAATCCTCAAACACATGCGGAAAAACATCTTACTGTCTGATGAAAACCAAGGATGAACTTTTTGGCCATAATGAAATCCAGGCTGCATCTTAGTCAGCGATGTGCAGCACTACATGAAGCCAAACTGATAATTGTGCTGTTATTTGGCATTTTTAACCCCTTAAGACCAATTCATCCAGTGTGATGTTGGTGATACATATAAAAGGAAGGAAACATGTTCTTCCCCTTGAGCTGCACCGCATTATGATGTGTGCTGGCTTGTTGCCCACTTCGAAGCTGAGTGGCATACCAGCTGGCAAGTTTTCTTGCCAAGTCAAGCAAACGAAATGAAGGCATTAGGTATAACCGCAAAATGATAATATGATCTGAGCATTGCACTGTAATTGCCATTTGCCATTAAATACAGCTGCAAAATGATACCCTATGGAACAAATGTATTTAGTGATATTTTATGGCATGCAGGTCTGCTTACCACCCAAGAGTGAGCGAGCTGGATTACAGAGTTCTCCTCAGATTCCCTCAGCGCGTGAAGAACCAAGGGACAGTGGACTTCCTCCCGAAGAAGCCGAGACACGAGTGGGAGTGGCACAGCTGTCATCGGTGAGTCCACGGCTCATTTGTTCACGCCGCGTCTCTATTCGTTGATCTTGCTACTATACAGTAGTTTTTTTGTTATCCATTTGCTATCCATTATTTATCCTTTTTTTTTTTTTATCTGAAGTACTGCTGTGGTATGTCTTTTTCCCTTAGCAATAATTGTTCAATATTTGGTTTTTGTTTCTCTGATTTTTTTTTTAATCATAAATGATCCCAAACATGCGCTATTGTGTTTTTGGGGGAATCTCCCTTGCCGCCATTGCAACACTGCATATGTCTGGAAGAAAGGTTCTTGTAAAAACCGTGACGCTAATATGGTTCAGGCGAAGCTTTGAGGTGGATATGTTTAGTTTGATAACATTTAATAACATTTTTAAAGTTGACTTACCCGACTAGGTCAACCCTCCCCCCTGTCCTGATTCTTATTCAATAAATTCTATCTGAAGGCACTACCACAGCATGGAGGCCTTCAGCAACTACGACCTGTTGAATACCTCGGATGGACGCAAAGTGGCCGAGGGACACAAGGCCAGTTTCTGTCTGGAGGACACATCATGTGACCGTGGTGTACGAAGACGCTTTGCCTGCACTGCTCACACACAGGTCTGCTCACAGATGAATTCAATTTACGTCATAAATGATTGTGTACAAAAGCAACCAAGCTTTTTTTTTTTTTTTAACCTCTGTCAGGGGCTTAGTCCTGGTTGCTATGACACTTACCATGCCAACATCGACTGCCAATGGATTGACATCACTGACATTCCACCTGGAAATTATACACTCCAGGTAAGGCAAAAGCAACGAGATGGATAAAATTGAATACGTTTAGGGTAAATTTTCTGCATATTCCTCAGGTGACTGTGAACCCCTATAAACTCGTGGAGGAGTCAGATTTCTCCAACAACGTGGCAAAGTGTGATATCCGGTATACGGGAAGTTATGTGCAAGCAACAAATTGCAGGATCGCAAAGTAAGGGGCCGCTCAACTATGTCATTTTGTCTGCTTTGACGTTTAAAACATTAACAACGGGTGTCTTGTTTGACAGGAGCTGACCTGAGTGACAGATGTTGTCTTCATGTTGTTGGAAAGTCCTGCTGCTGTGATAGTTCTTTACAATGTTGCTCCAGCCACCCTAGTGAATTTTAAATTATTATTATTTTCCTTCTATTTATAAGAATTGCTTTACTGTTGTCAACGTTGAAACAACAGAAGCACCTAACTGAATAGGTGTTTTTTTTTTAGGATGAAATAGAATGGAATAGTTTACCGGTGAGGCCTTTTGTGAAATAAAAAAAATGTTTCTTGCATGTTTTATTTAAAATGTGTCCACCTTTTCACGCTAATAAGTGTATATTTATAAAAGTGCATTTTAATGTTGAACTGTTTTTATTTAATAAAGAATTTAACAAAGTACCATTTGAGAATCTTTCTTTGAACACATTCTGACATAGCAGGCATACTAGAAATGACTTGAACTCAGTGAACAACTGCTATCGTAATTTAGGCTGAAATTCTGAAATAGTAAAAGGTCACTTCTATGCAACAGAAACTGGTCCACACTTTTATTTCATTTTGTAAACTTTTTTTAAATTTTATTTTCATTATAAAGTGGTGGATAGTTGTGTAGTTCATTTACAAGCATTTTACTTAATCCATAAATTTAAACACAGATTTTTTTTTTTTCCATTTCAACTCCTCAGCTCATTATTTTTTTTCCAAACTCCAAAGATAAAAAAATTAACAAAATAAAGAAATAAATAGATAAATAAAGAAATAAATGTACACTATAGGGAGCCGTTGAAATCTTGACTAACCGGTGATTGATCTTGAATGAACAAAGACAACAAAAGAAACAGGGACAGACGCAACATTAACCATGAAGAGATATGAAGAACCAAGATTTACTCTATATTACTTCCCATATTCAGCTTTATTGATTTTTTTTTCCTTTTAATGTGAATGTTTACCACTATAGCGTGGCCACCTACAGTACTTTCAGCAATGAAGAAATATTTGTCTCATCCAAAAAACAAAAACAAAAAAATACAAATACTTCTGGGCCTGATTGTACCCACATTCCACTTCCTTTCCCTTAGGGAATGGAGCCAAAGGGGGAATGTGAATGGCTGGGGCACAACCTCCACGTTCTCCTCCTTTTCCCCTCACGGGGCTGTTTGTTGAGGGCAGGTCGTCGTGTTAGGAGTGCAGGGCGCGTGAGATGCACAGAGCTGCCTGTCAGCATTCCCTCTCCACCCCAAATGGCAAGGAGAAGAGACATTTCACAGATCTGCAGGCCAAAAGGGAAAGGAGCCTTGCCAAATCTGTACATCAGCACGCTGTTCCAATCTTGAAGTGCGTGACCAACTTGCAGTCAACAAGTGACAGAAGCAAGAGTGACATAACTACCTCACTGTTCCTAAGGGGGTAATTCTTTTTTTTATATGGGTAAAAGTAGTTGCTAACTGATGCTAAAGGGCAATGAGGTGTTACTTTAATGCTGATGTGAACCAAAAGCATTGTTAGGGTCGGGACAGGCTCATTACATACAAAGATGATTAACTCATTCAATCCCAAAGATGTATTTATGCATCTTTAGTCAAAGCATTAAATCACAGGTACTTATGCACAGTATTTTTTTTTCAACGATCAAAGTGAAGAAGGTGCAACTGATACTGAATGGTCATTCAATCCCAAAGACGTATTTATGAGTTTTTACCAGACATTCAATCATAGGTAATAATTTGCCATATTTTTTTTTCCCCAAATGTTACAGTAAAGACTATGAAAATAGCTGGCATTAACTGAGCTAATAACAACTTATTTTTTTACGTATTTACTTTCAAACAGGGACAGTGCACATTAATCAACATTTCTATAAATGAACTAAAAAGCTTGTTTCAACTGTAATCTTTTTCAAAATGTCAAATGCAATAGCTAAAAAACTACATTTCTTCAACATCAACTCATAAAAATACCACAAACAAAACCAATAAAGTATATTAAAAAAACACAATACATTACACCAGCTTCACGATTGATAAAACATTTTTAATCCGAAAACCCTAAATACAAATGGTTTAGATTATCTTTAGAATTACTCACGATTCACACGGTAAATAAAAACTGAGAGAAATCATTGTACAATCATGTTATACATATTACAATTTGCAATAAATATTCTTGGGTCCCCTGGGGGCCTCCAGGTGATGCCGAGGGGGAGGGGGGATGACCCAGGCGAAAGGGCTTTGTTTTGTCATGTGAAGTGTATTTGCAATAAAATTAGAATTTTCATCATATTTTCAAAGTTTCAGACATTTTGATGCACTTGATTATTTTTTTTTCAGTTTTAGACTAAGCTGTAACCCATTTAAACACTGCAAAAAATAATTAACAGTCGTTGAAAGTTGATTTCTATTGCTTTTTTATTCACACAACAGAAGACACAACGATTCCAAATTGCCCATAAGTTTTAATATGATCATAAATGGTTATTTGTCTTTAAGTAACTTCTAACTGTCTAACAACCAATCAAAGGAGGCAACTCTTTTGAGGATAATCGGTAGAGACGATGGCTGGTTAGCAAAGTAAATATTCTTAATGAGACGTTTCCTTCCTTTGATGCTGTTTACAACTATTTAAGTAGCTGTATGTACTTGTGCTGACACATAAGCACCAGACAGACATGCTGACATTTCTTTCACATCCCCAGTGTGTGCTCAAAGTCTGGGAAATGAGCGTCATTAGTGAAAGGCTGTGTTGCCCTGTCTGAAAGCACCGCGTGTATTTGCCTATCCCAGATGGTTTGTTTGCAGTCGTGAGAAGAACTTAGTGTTTGTATGAGTGGACAGAGCATGAACAAATATATTTGTCTGCCTCTGACATCCTGTGAGAGGAAACCGTTTGCATGAGCCACTCATTCATGTCAATGGCCTGAAATGTTGTTCCCTGTTAAAAATAGAAGAACGTGTGCCAACTGACCTTGGTATTTTCTCAACAAGCTCCTGCATAAAAAACACTGGCGAAAAAAATGATTTAAGGCAACATACCAGAATGTACAAAGTAGTGCAAATTATTTTTACTGCAAGCCTAACCTATAATACCAAAACATTCATATATATAATACATCTGACTGGTATTGTTTATTGTAATGGAGACTAATTCACAGTAAAAACCCCAAAATTAAAAAAAAAAAAAAAAAAAAAAACTTTGTGAGCCATGGCAAAATATTAAAAATAACTACAGTAGGCTAGTTTTAAAGTGGTCCTTGCACCCTTCCCTTTTTCTGTATGAAATGCATGTTTGGATGCCCCTGCCTGATTGAGGTTTGTGCTCACTGACTGCTCGTTTTTTTGTTTTTTTTAAGTCTAGTTATTGTCTAATTTTGGTGAGATATATGCGATCAGACAGAGAGTCACCAGGTGAATATTTGAGGAGGAGGCAATTTACTGTATGGACTTTTTTTTGTAATGTTCCTGCTGTGTTCATAGCTTTCACACATGCTTGTCAGACAATGTTGAGGTTTGTCGATTCGGGCCAAACATATGTTCATCTGTCACACTTTGCTGGGAGGATGCTTTATGGCTCCAAAAGCATATGTGTAAACGTTTACACACATGCTAACATGCAGTAACAGTGACATGATGGTGCTTATTTTTACCCCTTGTTTTGCATTAGTGTGCAAAGACAGGGTTCCAATATTAGTACAGCAAATATATTACAGATAAGTTGGCATAACTTACAGTCTTGTTTTGAGACAAATGTTATTCACAGACAGTCACACAGTGGTTAGCATGTCTGGCTCACAGTTCTGAGAATTGGGGTTCAAAATTCAGCTCGGGCCTTCTCGTGCTGAGTTTCCATGTTCTCCCTTTACTTACATGGGTTTCTTGCAGGGACTAGATGGTTACCATAAGAGTATTTTTGTCTTTATTTTACGGCGAATAAATATCTCCCATTACCCTGCAGTTCGCTAGGAAACTGCACATGCTGTAAATACACATTCTCTTTAAAATATACAATCAACAGAACAGTTTGTTGTCATTATTTAAATACCTAAACTAGTAGGCAATACCATGGACAAGCCCGTCATTGGAGCCCCAAGAGCTTGCTAGCTAGCTGTTGGCTAGCTCTCATAACATGATATGGTGGGATATATTAGAGCCATCAGAGGCTTTAAATTGATATGAATTCACGACTGAAACTTGTAGAAATGTGAAGGAATAAAAAAGAAGCTTTGTAAAATAGTATTTGAGAGAAGGAGCAGTGGATTGATTTCTCAGATTTCTCTTTTGAGGTCTCATTTGATGTATATTTCAGGGTTAAAAGTTTTACCATTTTTTTATCACACCATTAAAAATGTTTTTACAACATTTCGCAACTTTTTATTGTTGTGACGAAAATGGATGAATGGATGGAAAAGACAACTGCAGTTCACAGTAAAATTCAATAAGTGGCGATAGTGAGCATCAAACAGCTTGCCACTCAACTAAACAAACATCAAAAGAAGAAACCATTACTATGAAGTGGTAGTACTGGTCTTTTCAACGCTACAACCACTTTCACCAATCAAACACAAATAGAACGGAATGGCAGCGACAAAGAAGTTTCGTGTTGCGAACTTAACAGTTTGTGCTCTCTTCGTGGTGTTTCTTTCACATTATCCGGCTGATGCATCGGACGAACAAACGAAAACCTCGGAGTTTGATGTGAAACCAGGAGGAACGTTGTACACCTTCAGCGAATCTATTGTACGTATGCTCATGTAATAATTACTTCAATTCCTTAGTTTATTCGCTTGAAACATGTCTCGTTTTGCTTGTTAATTTGCCTTTTTAACTGTCATTTTGCTAGTGTTGCAGCCACACGACAATGGATACTGTCATTTTTTTGTTTATTCACCAGGCGTTTATCGACTCGATTAGATTTCGTTCATGATTTCATTGATTTGTGATTGTTTTGCCAAACATGAGGGATACGTTAGCGCTTCAATAAAGCTCGAACGTTCGTCACATTGATGTGCTAGCTTTCATTCTGCGTGATATTTCAATTTAGTTTGTGATGACAAATAACGCGAACGAAAGAGCTTTGGTCATCCTCTGTCTTTATTTTCTATTGGAAGTGTTTAAAATCATCGTACTGTTTATGAGCTTCCAAGTGGAATTTTTTCCTACTTAAACGCACCCATCAAGACTACAGTTTGTCGCACGCTGATGACGTCGGAGCCTGTGAACGACTGACACGTCGTTAGCCGTTACAACGGTGTCATTCATTGGCTGAAGAAATCACCGTATGCACTAACTGAAGTTATCTATCTACAGTCAAACATCAAATCGATTAGATTGTTCAGCAGCTACCAATTTAATCAACATTCGACATATTAAATCAAATTTGAATTAGAACCATTGTCTGTCTAAAAAATGTGCTAATCATCTGAACCTACCAATAATAATTATTCTCTGATATTAGTGGTCCCTTTCCAGAAAGTAGACTGATAATATTCTGCATTGCACTCAATCATATCAACTATTTCATGAATATATTACAGGAAGAGAGCAAATCCAAAACAACAAGTTACTTTTGTGTTGAATAGTCTGTGTTAACAGACTTAGAAATCAAGGTCGTCCGGTTCTAACTTCACAAACAGTCCTCAAGGTTATTTGTTTAAAAAGCAGGTAGTCAAAAGAAGCAACAAGAATGCTGATACTTGCTGAATACATATTTTCATAACAAAAATACCAAATAAACAACAGTTGGTTGATGAAACAGTCATCGGTACAAATGTTTTGTCATACACTGTCATGCAAAATACAATTTGGTTATGTTAAATTATTTATTGTTTGAATAATTGGTGGAATGGTTGATTCTTAAAAAAAATGTCTGTTTTTGGAACTAATAATTATCATTGTTACACTGATAATTAATTGCATTACTTACCACTATGTTTTTGTTGTAGCATTGCCAAATTATCACAATTTGGATTTACTAATAAATCCATTTGGATTACTTTTGTGAAGATCAGTCATTTTCAGGATTAAGAGCATAATCATACTAGTAAGTGATGATCAATTTGCATGTTCAGAAGCCCTTACTCACCAGCGTTTGACAAATTATCAATGGTTATACATTAGATGGAATGTAATGAAAGTGTGTCAATGTTCTATGTATTTTTTCAGGGGGAATATGAATGCTCATTCTCATTCGTTGCACAAGGTGGAACCAATGAGGTCAGTGTCACAAAACCCTCCTAACAGAAAGTTGTAACCCTCACATCGACACACATCACAGCCTTTCCCACATTTTTTTTTAATTGACCCTTGTAACTTGTTAGGTTAATTAGAATCGATGCCTGCATTTCTACCTGCCTATCACAGTGTGGAAAGTTATGTGTTGTGTTTGGATCCTGCACTGCAAAATGAACCACATTGCAAATTTAGTAAATGCGCCCAAGTAAGGGATGCTTCATTGTAGTCAGTCGACGGAAACTCCTTCCGACTGTTGAGGCATGTTCTCTCCTTTCTAGCAATGGCAAATGAGTGTTGGCCTTAGTGAGGACAACAAGCTGTTTTCCTGCTCTGTTTGGAGGTAAGCCCAACACAAATGCATACACAATCTACTGTAGTACATTAATTGAAAACAAGACGAAACAAGCAAGGGGAGCATGCAGAATTGCTACTGTCCTCTAGGTGGCAATCTTGTCATTTGTCCTCACATTCATACGGCTACAATGAACGTGGTACCTCCACCATCCTCCTTTTGTGCTTTAGTGCAGGTAATAAGACTAATAGGAAGCTCCAAAGTAGTAGTTAGTATGCTGGTAATAGAGGCACGGGGACCTAGAAAGTTGGAAAAATATACCCCTTGGAACTTTGAACTGAACATAAACAGTAGATGAGTTTCAGTTTCATTGTAAAGATAATAAACTAGTTGCTGATATTAAATCTCATCTATTTTCGGCAATCTTGTTGTAGTATTGGCTTTTTTTTTTGACGACGACGACATCAAAGAAGAGTACCAGAGATGTCAATCACTGATGCAGAAATGTAAATTAGTGCAACATGGGAAAATGTGTGGGCACATTGTACACAGTTTGCCTTTTAAATCTTTGGAAAAAAAACATAGCGACTGTGCTTTTGCATCAACAAGTTATGCACTTTCCATTTTGCCTCAAATGCTTCAAGACAGGATTCATTTCCAAACAATTCTACACAAGCGACCAAATAATGATCAATTAATTTATTACAATGTCCATCCCTAGTTACAAGAATGAATGTATGCAAATTAGTTAATATGCATGACAACTAATGATTTTGTTTTTCTCTGCCTAGGCCCACAGGGAAATCATACTTGTTTTTCACCGCGTTCAAAATGGAGTTGAAAGGAACCAAAGTTGAATATGCAAGTGCATACGTAAGTATAAACAAGCCGCTTTGTGTCATCAATGTTTGTCGTTTCAAGTTCACAAACGGGATTCCTCCAGCATGACAGTTGGTTAGGTACTGAAGTATGTGGATACTGATGTCAAATGATAATTATTTTAAACCGTTTTGCCTGAGACTAGCACCTAGGGTAATTCAGAATGACTGGGATGAAAAAGAGGGGAACATGAGATGTATTTTTATTTGCATGACTTATACAGTGGGACCGTATCGTGGAAAACTACTTGACCTGCAATAGTTAACCTATCAGTTGAGTGCCAAACTGTGGCAGGGCTTTTACTTTAAGAACTTGGATTTCCCATATCTGTTGCTGTGGCAACGCTTTTGCCCCCTGTTGTCTATTTTAATGTTCTAGCAAGTGCTGTCCTAAATTGCGCCGCCACTTGGTGAGTGTTGGAGTTCCATTCTGGGGTTTGCGCCTCCTCAGCGTTTCTCCTGACAAGTTGTGATCAGTTGGCACTGCGCTGGCGTTGGACAGCAAAAAAGCTGACACCAATTCAGCGCCATTGCAAAGACACAAGCCCGGGTGACAGTTTCGACTTGCTCTTACCTCGGATGTTCTCCGTATACACTCCCCTCCCGTCATTGTGCTGATCAAAGTGCTTCCCCCTACGCTGAGGAGGTTTGGAAAGTACAGAGTCGGCATAAATGTCATATAATCAAAGCGGCACAGAAGACACACTTTTTGGGGTATTTTTTCGTGTAGTCCGTAAATAAGGACGTCTTCAGCTTGGCAGTACAACATGGCTCAGAATGTCTTTTCTTTGCCTTACACTTGTGTTTCATACTGCTAAAACCGCCATGAAAGAAATGTTACACTTTTGACACATTGCTTCTCAGAAGCGCATGGAGTCACTGGCCAGTGGAGGATTACTTTAGAAGAGAGATATTATGGAAAATCGATGATTACTTCCTTACGTTTGGACTGTAGAATGTCCGGTCACATTCATCCAACAGATTAGTGTTTGTAATTTTTAACCCATTGTTTATGCTGTAATATCAAAAATAAAAAAAATGTTTAGTCCGATTTGTTGTGGTCGTTTGGGATGGCAGTAGATTGGAGGCCCTACAAATACTGTTTGATGAATGCATTCATTTATTTTTAGCCTTCCCAAAGCATGAATGGGATCAGAATGACGCAACGTTTTGTGGCTCATGTGTCTTGTGGCTTGTTCCAAAATTTTCAGAGGTATATATTGTGTAGAACCCAGGGACAAGAATGATAATAAAATATAGATATACACTAATAGCTATTCATTTGAATTGAATAAACTGAAAGTATAGCTGGAATAGGGAATAACAAATATGTGAAAAATGTAGCATTTCCAGTTTTATTGTGTTGAATGTAGTTTAAGTTAAGTCTATTAAACATGCAAGAAAAATGCAATAAGCGGGACTCTTTTTTTTTTTTTAAATTAGTTCCGGCATTTATTTATTTTGCAAATGCTTAATTAAGTGAAAGGATATGCAAGAAGACCATTTGATTCATAATGCGCTTTTCGAAAGGCACCCCGCATTTTTTTTGTAATGAATTTTTTAGGCGTGATGCAATGAAGCTCCTAATGGGTCGACCTTAACACTCCCGAGCCAAATTGAATGACAAACGTTAATCGCCATCACTATTTCGCTTTCCTTCTGATTTATTGTTTCATTTTGCAACTTATCTTGCAACACTTTGTCTCCATGGAAACCAATTTTATCTACCCTGGGGTTGGATCCAGCATACACCCCAAACAACAAAAGAACGCAGGCAGAGAAACTGGGAATGAAAGATTGAAACTTTATTTGGGTTTCATGGAGGGAAGGTTGTGTGTGTATCCTGAGCGATTGTTTTGGCCCCGCCTCCTTTCGCCATTCTGGACGTTCTCTTGATGTTCACCTGCGACACATGTGCAGAGAAATAACCTTGCTAAATAAGTACACAAACAACCCCGTGACCTTGTTATTGTTCCTTCAACCTCTTCTCATTCCTTTTATCGTATTCACGTGTGTGTGTGTGTATTCCCAGTCGCAGGTAGCAGTGGCAGGAGGACAGAAAGATAAGAATCTCCATTCAGAGGAGTACACCATCCAAGAGTCGGCAGGTGAGCTTTAATCATCTCCCAGTGCTTGTTGTGTCTAGGTCACCTCCATCTCTCTTGTGGCCAGACTACATTAGAATTCACTTTAATCAACATTTTTGGCTGCTTTGTTGTCCAGAATGTCAATTAATTAAAAGCCAACTACCATCCGGGCCCTGGAATGATCCAATTTTCACTGTTTAGGGATGACCACTTTTGACACTTCAACGGGTAATCAAGTGCGTGTAACGCCGTCGTTCTCAACCGGTGTGTCACGGACAGGTTGTAAAGAAAAGTAAATAAATAAATAAAGGTGGCTCCTTGGTTTACAAGGATACCAATAGACAAGGTTTCAAGGACAAATGTGCTTGGGACAAAAATACATACTGGCCCATATAAATATTAAATGTAATTATATGGAAGTATGATATGGGAGTCCATTGTAAATTGTGGACTGCCTGTATAGTGGAAATATTTGACATGTATCCCACCGCCTCTCTTTCAATGTCATCTAGAATAGACTCCGGTAACCCCCTACCCAAATGACAAGAAATGCTATTAAAAATTGAAATGAGGGATTTAACTCATTCAATGCCAAAGATATATTTTTACGTCTTAAGAATCTTGACATTTAATCCCTGGTACATAAATATTGTTGTTAAATTTTTCACATTCATGTTAGGGGAAAGAAAGATCTGAAAACGGCAGGTACGAAATGAGTTAAGTGTACTTTACTAGATTATTATAACACAATAACTATCAAAAGTTGCTTAAAATGAAGTTACGTGTTGCTTAAAATATTGGAAGTTACAAATTGGGATTTTCAAATATGAGTGTGTTATATGAGGTTACCTTATGCTTTAATCTTACTTAAAAATAATAAGAAAGCGGATGTCCAACTTTGCAAACACTTAGCAAGGCATTCATGTTGTTTGTTATAGGCTTAACCTCTAGAGAACCAGCCCATTCATCTGTGTCCACTGTAGTGGACATTGTTTTTTTGTCTTATATCTTTTCTCACATTCTAGCTAACCGACAAAGTCTCAGTGTCCTCGGTAGAGGACATCCTGGCCTTTCCAATGTTGTCTAGTGGGTTTGAGTGGGATGCAATTAACTTTGCTGTCTTGCTGAGACAAAATGGACTGAACTGCGGACACTAATGAATAGGATGAGTCTCTGGAGGATATAACATTGAACATTTATGCCTGTGTGTATGCCAAAATGGACGATGTGGAGAGACACATTATTATTAGTTTTATTAGATTATGGTGAGTGAGTACATTCTGAGCCACTATTTGCAAGGTGCACATCGCTTGTGTTGTTCACATGATTTTTTTTTCATTTTACCCACACATGAAGACACTAAAAGTGAAAATGCCATAAAAACTGCTTCAAAATCTAAAAATATGAACTGTCATATCGAGGGGCGGTTCTCAATTTTGGGTACGTAAGATTTTCACAGGCTTTCTGCAGATATCATCAGCAAATCTAATTTAATGCCTTTTCATGCTGTGACGTGAACAGTACCTTTTTTTCAAACTATGAGCAAATTAATTGGAACATGAAGGAGCTTATTGCTAAATTGTGTTGTAATGACTTGCAACATAATGTTTGTCAATGCATTGTTGTTATTAGTGGCAATTTTCTTGCACAAGAGTCAGAAATAAAATAGATGATTTTACTTGGTCTATTTTTTTGGAGTTCCTGAATAAAATAAGCCTAGCGATATCATTGCATATGCACTATACTAGTTTAAAGTTTAAAAATATTGACACAGATGGCGTAGGGCTCTGATTTAATTCTTTTTCTGTTTCTTCATCCAAACGTTTTGGGTACATCATTGGAAAAAAAGTAAGTTTGAGAAAGTAATTTTTTTTTTTTTTGACTCCCAGTGACACACACAGAAGGCAAGTTCAAGGCTCAACTGTGCAAGCTGATGGCGATCGGACGCACGAGCCACATAGAGCTGTGAGCGCTTGGGAGTACGAGTGAGCTTCCTACTTTTAAGATTGTCAATGGTTCTGTTTTGGGAGGCTGACTGAAGATGATGATGATGATGATGATGATGATAATGACGCAGTGACTAGGATAAGTGTGTGAGCATTTTCCCCTACCGGTGATAAATTCAACCAACCAGATTTATTATTTTTTTTACTTCCACCGCCTGATGTGTTTTTTTTTTTGTTTTTTTTTTAACATTAATGAAGCTTTCCTCTGTTGCTTATTCTTACATTTTAGGCACAATCTTTGCAGGTCCATCGGGGCTATTACAGTTGGAATCATAAATGTGCAATTCTAATCATTCCTATTTTCTCATAAGTTTTAGTAAGGGCCTCTAAAGATTTTACTGAAAAAGCTCCCAGCGGTTCTATAATCCTCAATATCGTCACATCAAATCCTTCATAACAGTTTCTTCAATATTACTTGGAGCATTTTTCACAAATCACCACTACTTTGTGACTTTTTTAGAGGTGCATTTTGTGCAGCAGGTTTTTTTTTTTTTTACATTTCAGCAACATTTTGTAGTGGGACGGGTGTCTTTTTGATACATCTTTAATGTGAACTTTTTGGTGCTGAAATCAATATTCCATCATGTACTCAAATCGTTTCTGTATTCCACAGTCTCTATTTGATGAATAAAAATTCCAAACGCACATTTGACCTTCCTTGTTTGTTTTGATTCGAAAGCTTTAGAAAGCTATGTTTTTTTCTTTATTATTTTTGGTTCTCTTTGTTACTGAAGCAATATGCCCAAATCAGTTGCTTCTATTCCCCTTAGACAACATTTCCATAATTTCTGGTGTGTCTGATAGGAATAAAAAAAAAAAAAAAAACTGTTGTATTGTTTATACCTCATTGGCTTTGCTGTGTCATCTCGCACTCTAGCGGCAGCCCGTGTAGGTTGAGGAAACGGTTTTTAGAAGGGATTTTTTTTTTTTTTTTTTTGGCCACTGTTAAGGCTTTCCTCGGTGGTCCCAACAGGATGTAAACCACATCTAGGTGATGGCTGGAAAACACAAACAAGATGTTACATCATTTTGTAAAAAGAGGCTGTGTTTTCTGCAATTTGTGATCCTAATAAATTTCCTCTCACCGGAAAGTCTTGTGATTTTGCAGGTTGCTAGGTTGTAGTGAGTTATGACAATCCAAAAACGTTTGCATGTTCACACGCGCCAAAGTGGTTTTTTTTTTTTTTTTTTTGGGGGGGGGGGGGGGGGGGGGTTCGATGTTTTTGTTGTTTCGAGTCTACAGACAGAAACGTCTGGATTTGTTTTGACAGTCGACAAGTGTTTTGATACACTGCTACAACTCAAGTGAGTTTGTCTGCTTTGAAAAGTAAGCTTTTGATCCATTTCTCAGTCAATGCAAGAAAAATGTTTAGAATTTGGATGCTGTCGAGATCAATGATTCCTAATCATGCTAGTCAAGCATAACAGCCGGATTTAGGTGGCTATTTTTAACCTTTTTTTTTTCCATAGAACACCTATTAATCAAAAGTTTCATAGGTGAATTTTAATTGGATTCTAAACATATTTCAGCAAACCGGTCTCCTATTTGACTTTTTTAACAATTAAATTTCAAGATTCTTAAATGTGACTGTTCATTTAAAACATGACATCACTGGCAAATGTTCCCTGAACTTTAGTAACATTTTAAATATCGCCACTTAGGCTTCACAACCATGCAGATGAGAAGACGAGTGTGTTGGCGTGTCTCAAGAGTGCCTCGCAACCCCCATTTCGCTGCATTATATTGAATGTGAAAAATTATGAGGAATCATTAAAAGGTTTTTAATTGTCTTCATTTGCATTGGAGAACTAGCAGCTTAATTAAGCCTTAAAAAAGTAGGTTCATTGTAGCCATGTTCCATGGGGATTTTTGGTATACTGGTGCAAATTGAACAGACACTCAGCAAAACATGAATATTCAAAGAAAAAACAAATGACAAACAGGGACTGAAATTATTGTCTTGGAAATTTGGCGATAGGCGCCCATTTTCATTTGTCGTTTTTGCGAACATCCTACTTTTGCAGAAATTACAGATGTCCGTGGATTTAAGCGTCCCTGGGATTTTAGCAAGAATGAAAATTAACAGAAATGTAAGATTTTGAGGAGCAAGTAGCTGGAAACGTTGCAGTAAAATGACATGAGTTAAACCCATTCATGGCACTGAAAAAAGCGCTACTGCCCTCTTGTGGGGGAATGTGAAATTGGATTAAGCATGTTTTTTTTATTAAATCAACTTTCAAATTGATGTTGAAGATTGTGTTTGGGAGTAAAAGTAAAATCATTTTGCAGTATTCAGATAACACGAGTAAGAAGCAGAAATGTTTGAGCATTTGGACAC
Source organism: Hippichthys cyanospilos (assembly GCF_059441005.1). Classification (NCBI taxonomy): domain Eukaryota; kingdom Metazoa; phylum Chordata; class Actinopteri; order Syngnathiformes; family Syngnathidae; genus Hippichthys; species Hippichthys cyanospilos. Next base: position 8,399,654 of record NC_142378.1, on the reverse strand, counting down.
ATTTAAATCGGTTGATTTGATAATTGATCAGCTTTCACTTAGTGCACCTCTAAATGCAGTTGCTAGACTGTATGTCAATGACATAGATTGATGAACAAAGATGTTATTTGTGGAAAAACACATATTTTTATCTCGATTATGTGAGACTGAATAATGTGCATAATTTCTCATGTGAATATGAGCCTCAGCTCAATAAAGGTTGGGAAACACTGGACCAGACTGTGATAGAATTACTGCAAAATACATTTTTCTATGCAAATTGTGCCTGCCGGTGAAACGCTGTCAAATCTTTTATGCGTCTTGTCATGCCCAAGATAAACTAATTTGACACACAAATATTCCTAATTTAATCTTTGCGCTGATGCAACAGCGCCAGATAGTTGCCCAGCAAACATGACTCCATTAAAATAAATGTTTCTAAATGCATTCGTTCCATTAGCATGTATCGTCCCGGGATACGTGTTTTCCATGAGATAAAGGGATTTCATTGTTGCCTCTTCATTTCGGGGGGGGGTGGGGGGGGGGGGGCTTTGCCGGGATGGACTAAATCCTGCAGTACATATGGGAACGTATAGCTTATGCATATACATTATATATAAGCGTCAGGAGGGATTAATTCATTTTCTGTTAAGCTTAGAGAAAGCAGCTCATCTTGTCCCCCCGCCCCCCGCCAATCCCAAAGCGTTTAATATACAATAAATGTTACATTGACCTGCAACACTTGACCGCTTGATGTTGACGACAACCACGACACCCACGAGGCTTCGTCCCTGTAATACAAGCATCAAAAGCCGTCCAAGTGTTCTGTATCTCGCTATCACTTCACTCGTGTCCTCTTTTTGACACTGCAGACTGCCTTTATGTTGACATCGCCACTCTTTAGCACTTCTAATGCCCCCCACCACTCCACCAACAGAATATAAAAATCCTTTTTTTTTTTGTTCTAAATACACTGCACGCTGGTAAGAAGCGGGGCAGATTGTGATGGCGTGCTATAAAAGTCCACTCATGATGTTGCTGCTGGGCAGACATGACTTTGTTTGCCAGCTGGTCCGCCTTTCTGCCGCTCCCTCCAAAATATCTCGGCGGCCATCTGATAAAGGCTGTCATGAGATGTTGTAAATACTTTCATGTTCCACTTTTGATGAGCTCATCTTGACTTTGGAGTTGCGAGTCAAAGGTTAAAGCGGCAGATTGGCCGCACTAAAAACGCACCAAGAAAGATGTTCTCTGTTCTACTCGTTTGCCCCAAACGGCGGAGTGTTCCAAATGGAATCCGAGATTGAGTTTGACTAAAATGAATACGCTGTTGAAAGTCAAATGAAACTTTTTGCGCGGGGTTTGGTGGAGGACCACGCCTTGCCGCAAATAGTGGAAACGCACAAGCAGCTGATTGCGCATGATAGCAGAAAAGCACTACTTTTGCATCGGACGAGTCCTGACTACATTTTCTCATTTCATGCCATCCAAGTGTTAATTCGTTTTTGTAATCCATGTGTTTTCTTTTTTGTAATGCAACCGTTTAGTGCCATCCATGAGTTAACTCATTTTTTGTAATCCAAAACGCACGAACTTTGACCAGTTTTTTTTTCTTTCAAATCACTAACAATATCAAACAATAAATGATTAGTTAATAAGCAGTAATTGCAGGAAAAAGTGACTTTGCGATATGCTTCGCGACAAAATAAACTATACGTGTTCCCGTTCTACATTGTGATTCAGTCATTGCAGCTTCATTCTATGACTATGATTCTATGATTTGATTTGACTAACACAACATAAACTAAAATAAACTAAACATAAACTAAAATAAAAGTAAATAGCTTCTTCGCAGCACTTCATATATATATATATATATATATATATATATATATATATATATATATATATATATATATATATATATATATATATATATATATACAGTATATATATATATATATATATATATATATATATATATATATATATATATATATATATATATATGTATATATATATATATATATATATATATATATATATATATATATATATATATATATATATATATATATATATATATATATATATATATATATATATATATATATATATATATATGTGTGTGTGTACATCTCATATCTCATACAGTGGGTGCTTTATGCCCTGCGCTTTATAGTAGCAATGTATTTTTAGACTGTATCTGTATTTGATTTATAAGATGTGAACGTGATGGATGTTTTGTGCGCCATTGTTGTTCTGTAATGAGTCTTCTGGTTTTATGTATGGACTACAGATGGATATTAGCGTCTTGCTAAATCTGGTGCAGCCATATTTGCCTTTGGGAGGTTTACGTAACATGTTTTCTTGCAATTTTTCTTCATATATTGTGTGTGTGTTTTTTTTTTTTTTCTTCGAACAAAATATCATTAGAAATTGACCCTGTGGGTTCTCCAGGGTTAAAACACACACACGTATATGGATTGGGTTCTGTTATATGAACATCCATCCTTTTTAAAACATTTCGTTTGAATGAAACTCGAATGAATGCAACAGCAGATGACAACATTCCCGAAAGCTCACTTCCATTTAATTTAACTAAGAATTCACCCAATGTTTTTTTTTTTTTTTTTTTTTTTAAATAATAGTGTTCTTCTAAATATATTTTTAATCCCAACTCTAAAGCCCAACTGGTGTTTTGTCATTGGCAAAACGAGCTATCCTCTTCAGCATGACCAAACAGGCTTTGGGCTTAAGTGATGCTGAAGTCGCTACGCAATCTTATCTATTAAAAAAAAAAAGCCGCTGAAAATAAACTACACAAACACCTCGGATGTGAGCAATGGGCGACCCGAATGAATAAAACATGGCTTTGCTGCGTTTGTAATGAATCAGGACTGCGTTCCACAGTCTCCTCTCCTGTCTATTTTGCATCTCCTGATATTTTGAAGGGAACAGATGGAGATTGTGGCCCAGGTCAGTCAAACCGTGGGCAGCAAAGGCAATAGGATTTTTCTAACACCGGGGGTCCTTGAAGGACTCCACCAATGGCCAGCTGCCCCCTGTCGAGGGGACGGTGACCCTGTCAGCTCAGAGTCCTTAGACCATGCTCCGGACTTATCTGGCCTGAATACGATTTATCACTCCCCCCCTTTTGCTACGTGTACTTTTGCGCGCCACTGAGCCAAAGTAGTCTGAGCTGCAATTAGTTCCCATTATATCCCAACGCCCGGTGGCGTCGATGTAACCCCCAAGGTCGTAATGCGCTCAGGAGATGTTGCTTCCCATTTTTTGCAATACTCATTCTTTTTGGAATAATCTAATTTTACTCTTTTTTTTTCCTTGGTGTTCTTTAACTCATTCACTGCCATTGATGACTAGAAATGCTAAAAATCCACATGTACTGGTCTGGCATTGAATTGGTGTATTTATTTTGATGATTATATATACTACAGTATAGGTTATTCACACTGCCGTTGACCTCTGTATAAATCAAGATTCAATTCTGACTGGGCCGGCAGTGAATTAATATAAGGCCCGATTCACTGGGATTTGCATGCGTATATGCAGGCAAACTTGATCGCTCACAGAAAAAAATGTGGAAGCTGATTTACTCATTGGGCACACCCAAGATTTTGTTTGCCAAATAGCCCCAATTGTGTACAAGTTATTTTGGCTGTTTCTCTCAGAGGCACAAAATAATGGGAGGAGTAGATGCAAATAGAGAAATTTAGTAAACCTGAGACAAATTGCTGTGGCTGATTTTGCCTCTTTAAATATTGCATATAACAGCTCTTTTTGAATGCTTAACCTACAAGTGAGGAATATTGCACAATTCCTGAAACTTTGTTGAGAGTTTTGCTACTAAAGCACACGCTGCATTGTACTGAGTTTGTAATTTTGTGACACACTAACACAACTGACTTATTTGCATAAGGTTTCTAAATGATCAACGCACTCCTTGCAAACTTTACACATATTTACTGCATTCTGATAATGACTTCATTTTTATATCAGCCTGAGCACTATGAATAAGACACAATGGAGGGAGCAGGAGGAGTGAGGAGAGTGAGAATAAAAGGAGGAAGGCGATGTAGGGGTGAAGCAGCAAGATGGCGAGGAAGAATTTTTCAGGGCATATACTGCACTAGCAATTTTTTAAAAAGCCTTGTTATTGAATGACGGTTAAAAATTCAACATGCTGCACTTAAAAATTGATTAATAGACAAATTAATTGACTAATTAAATGATCACTGAAATAATTGCTAGTTTGCCTACTATTATTCAAGTAATATATTTATTTTCTGTAACGCGGTAATTTGTTTTCCTTGTCCACTGACATTTCCAATTCACTCTAAATGATCTCGCATTGCTCTCGAAAATGTTCCATTCTGAAAACCGTCGTCCAGTTCAAAACTGTCTTTTTAAATACACTGTTCTCCACCACTTTTCCATCTCCAGCCAAATACGCCACAATCATCGTCGATCAAGCGTCACACCAGTAGCAAAAGAGCCGGCGATGTTTTCGAGAGAACATGCAATTTAGCGGCCACAATTTGGGATCATCAAGCCCAAAGTGCAATCTGCGGGCGCAAAGTGAGCATCTGCACAGGGGCTCTTGTTACCAGAACATTAACCCGGACAGATGTTATGATGGCTTGTGCGCGTTGAGCCTAAGTACCATGGAGATTTGTAGACAAGCTGTTCTTTCCTTACTCACCCCAAGTCTACGTCCTGTCACCTTGGAAACCTGCTCCGTCTCAGCTCCTTGTGGCCCGGCCTCGAAACTCTCCTGTTGGGTAGAAATGACCTGGAAATGACCATTCACGCTTTTAGTCTCTAATCTACTCGAGAGTAATTTTCTTTTGACCTTCCTCAACAAAAACTCAGAAGAACGGCGCCAATCATTGCTTTTAGTACCGTACCATTTACTATATTTTAGTTTTTATTTAAAGTAACTGCTGTTCGTATTATAGTATCTTACGAATAGAGGGTAATGAAATGTTTGTGTAGCTTGGTGCCAATCAAAATTTTGGAAGCATGTGCAAATTGAAATGGTCTCAAACAGTCATTACATTCAAGCTTATTAATGCTAAGCTGTGAACTGAAGTACATTTCAGTGCATAAAGTATTAATCTCGTCCTCAAGATGAAAAAAAAAACATTATATATATGTATATATACTTTATATGTGGAAAATATTTTATCTTGGCAAAAGGTGCCTCTTTTGAAGAATCATAATTTAAAAACTCACTTTTGATTAACATTTTTAATTCATCAAATTATCCCATCAATGGCTACATTTGTAAATAATGAAAATTGTTACAAATATACAAATATATAACACTATAAATGTTAAAAGTACTGTACAGTGGTACCTTGACTTTAAAGATGTTTGGTTAATTTTTTTTTTTTTGCATTTTTTTGCAAGGAAATATTGAACTTAGGAGTTTCTGACACTAATTCCTTTGATATAATTGCAACATAACCATAAATATTAACATAATAAATGTTAAAATAATTAAAATATAGCAAAAAAAAAGTAAAATGTGGAAAAAGTGTGGCCATTTTTTTATTTCTTGTATTTTAATTAATAAGTTTTATATGATTTAATATAGTAGAATGCTATTTTTCACAAATATCACAAAAAGAAAAGGTGCGGAACAGTGGATGTTTGAACACAAACGGTGAAGCAACACATGTAGATGGATATAACATTACTCACAGGGGTATCATTTGCGAAACTTGGCACTACTCTGGGGTGGCCATGGCCACCGCGAATAATTTGCCCCATTTGTCCCATGTTGTCTCATAATATGTAGTCACTAGTCAAGAAAAACTCATGGGGTTTGTTAATTGTAAATTTGTATTAGCAAGATGCTAACAATATGATTACTGACGAATAGCCTTTAAGTGGTAGTTTCGAGTTAGCAGTTAGCATTGAAGCGAGCTCATTTCGTGTTAGCTTGTGAACGTTAGCAAACTAGCTTACCACTGTTTCTCATATAACAGATAAGTAGAGCACATAGTTATATTGTTGTTTATGTTATAATAGCATTTCAAATGGTTTTATGATTTTTTTGGTTTCAGTTACTACGGTGAATAATAACGCAATAATCATCAAAAGGTGTTATCGCTCAAGCAGTTATCCGTCTAACTACTGCGGTGCTGCAACAAGGCAAGAATTGTTTACTAGATAACATATTTATTACACAAGACAAAATATGAACTGCACTTTGCATATTAGGTCATTTGTAACTTAAATAATTAACATAATAAGCCACAAAAATATCAACAGGCATTTTCTGGAGTCCTTGATATATTTCTGCTGGCCACTTTCCTATAGCAGTATAATGATATCCTGAAATGATTGCTGTGCCACCCCAGGTTTTTAAGTGGCCCCCCTCTGGCCACTCCTACAAAAAAAAAAAAAAAAAAATGTGAAAAACTACTATTGTCTCGAATTTTGTGAAACTCTTGTTTGCGTACATTGTGGGGGGCCTGGAACGAATTAATGGCATTTCATTTCATTCCAATGGGGTTTGAGATATGAGTTTTTTTTGGAAGTTATGAAAGTAGTCACCGGATGGATGAATTAAGATCATAAATCAAGGCTTTACCGTATAGAATGATTGTGAACACAACAACTTACTTGTTATTGTCGGGGCCGCCGTCTCACACCGTGGTTGAGAGCAGTCTTCTCTTTTCGGGGTACGGAGGAGCTTTGCGGGGATCCTGCGTCATCTTCGCGGGATCTGAGAGTCTGTGGTGAGGGTAGGGCGGAGGCTTGCGGCCTCTGCGGCCTTGCCCCGATGGCGGTTGGGCCGCCCCCGCGAGAGGCGGCCCGGCCGAGGACGCTCGCTTCTCTCTGTCGGCGTGGGCCGGCGTCTCCGAGTCCGCGGGCGGGCAGCTGGCGGAGGGGTGACGAGATGTCGCCGACGGACAGAAGCGCACGGTGGGCGGGCGGTCGCTTCGCGGCGGCTCGATGATGACAGACGGCCCCAGTGCGGCGGTCGGATGGCGTTTCGGGGACACCGGGGAGATGGGGCTGATCATGACCGAGGACGACCCTCCAGGGGAAGACGGAGGGGACTTGGGGATGTTGACCGTCAACGGGGAGAGTCCGGGGGTGGGCGGACGGACGGGGAGGCTCCTTTGCGGGGACGACGGCTGAGTGGAGGGATTTGGATTGTTGACCAACGTTAGCAGCCCTCCGCGTCGGGGAGAACTTCCGAAGTGAAGAGTTCTGGTCAAGTCTGTGCTGGGTTGGCATGGCAACTCCATTGGAGGTGACCTCCTCCCATTGCGATGGTCTCTCCTCAGGGTGAAAGTGGCTCCTCGAGGGTCTATCGATACCAAGGGCGTGGCATGGGCGCTGATCACGGTGACTTCATTGGAGCCGGAAGAGGAGCAGCTCTCACCCTCTTCTGCCTGCTGTTGATCTTCCTCGTCCAGGTCTATGCAGGATGTCAGATAGTCGATTTGATGGACCACCTGGACAACATTTCGCAGGGTTGAGAGCGGGCATGAGAGATCGACCGATTATCGGCCTCCGCTATTTGGAGATTTGACGCAAATCGGTATCGGACTTTTTTTTTTTTTTTTTTGACCCGACCGGCGATGTGAAGAAATCAATTTAATGTGACAGGATCTTTGTTAGATCAAAATGAAAACTGCTTTTACTTTGGAAATCTGATCATTATTATCGTGAATTTTCCAACGTTACACACCAAACCAATTACAAATTAGACATTGAAACTGTACTCCTAATACACTTTTGCTGTGCCGACCGCTGCGAATGACTTTAAATTAAGTTTTATTTATTTCATATTTGGGGGGTGGGGTTCGATTCATTACAAAGACTCACAGCGGTTGAACTCAAAACTATTGTGTAGAGTAGTGACGAAGAAGAAAAAGAAGACAAGAAGAGTCATCTAGCTTCCAGCCAGCCTACTTTATGAATGTTAATTAAATTTAGTCCTTCCCTATTCAAATCCCAACGAGTTCATGCACAGCCCTAGAATATTAGAATTTTGGTTAAAATTCCAGGATGAACCTGAAAAATATATTTTTTAAAAATCTCTAATCATTAAAATGTCCAACTGATATTTCAGCTCTTTTTCTGCACCATTTTGTTCTCTAACAAAAAGCTCAACATAAAAAAAAAATCTTAAATCGTACATGTTCGTCATGTCGCCCGTAATTATCATTTAAGCAAAGCTCATCCATGCTATTAAGTAGATAATGTGCTTTCAGATGATCCGACCACGGATCATCCGATTTGTTAAATGCAGGGTTTTAATTATTAGGTCTAAATAATACCGTAAATACAACATGAGACCACTCTGCCAAAGCTCCAAAATATGCCGCTGTTATTTGGAACACCGACTCTTGATTATTTACAGCAAATTATGTTAATAAAAAGCCCCACACACACACACACCGAAAAGCCTACATGGGGGTTTCATTAAAGTCTCAAATCATTCAATCACAAAGACGTATTTAGTGTATTTGTTGATTTTTTTTTTTTTTAAATAATCGGGTTGAAGAAGTGTCCAAAAAAGCTGGCAATGAATGAGTTAATCGTCCAAAGAGCAGCAATTGTCAACAGTTAGTGGCACATTTATAAACAGATGAAGCCACCGATCATTAAAGGGATAGTGTGTAAGTGTGTATTTCGCATTATGGACAGCAGGAGGTGCTGCAGTTGCTGCAATTAGCATTGTCAGTAGCCATAACAAACATGGCCGCCTCCGGAGAAGTGCCCCACCCCTGAAACTTACAATCATTTAATTTATCAGTTTTTAATGAAAAACGGTCCAAATCCTACACACTGTCCCTTTAAATTAGGTTTGACATTTATGAAGGAGAAAGCAGTTATGAAAATTGATGTTTTTCCTGTTGATTGTGCTATTTTTTTCTTCCAGGTTACAATATTTATGCTACATTTATCTGTAATAAGTGAATCAACTATTCTAAATCAAACATTATTTATTACCTTTGTGGAATATGAATTAAAGTAGCAAATTTAATCCGTTTTGATCCATCTGAAGGCTCGGCCATTTTGCCTTTGACTGTCAACTGAGAAAGACGTCACTGTTGCTCAGGATTCAGGTGACAACCAATCACGCCCCACCTCTTAGCTGAGTTTTGCCATGTGACATCTGGAATTTGAGCTGTGATTGGCCGTTACGTGAGCCCAATCACGGCTCGGCTTGCAATCACATGAGCAAAATTCAGATATAGCACTGAGCCACTGTGATGTCATTTTCAGGTGGCAGCAAGTGGCAAAATGGAGATAAAATACTGTATTTTCCGCACTATATGGCGCACCTATAAGCCTTAATTCTTAAAAAAAAACCTGATGGTGCGCCTTATAATCAGGTGGGCCTTGTATATGGATCAAAATTGAGATTGGGTTTCATAGATGGGGAATGAAGTGATAAAGTAAGCTTTACCTGTTTCTTTTGTATGTTTACAGTTGAACAAGGTTGCTCATATTGACACTGAGTTATTATGCTATTGAGAGTTTAGAGTAATTATTTGAGTTATTATTGTTATTACTTTGAGTATTACTATATTGTGATTGAAAAAGTCTTAAAACATGTAATTAATTGAGGGTGCGCCTTATATATGGAAAAGGTTTTAAAATATGTCATTAATTGAGTGTGCGTCTTATAATTCGGTGCGCCTTATAGTGCGGAAAATATGGTAGATGGATTTTCCTGCTTAGTTCATATTCCAAAAATGTAAAATTACCGTATGTTCTGCACTATAAGGCGCACTGGATTATAAAGCGCACGTTCAATGAATGGCCTATTTAAGAAAAAAAATAAAAAAAATAAAAAAAAATAAAAGGCTTTTAGGTGCGCCTAATGTTGCGGAAAATACGGGGATCAGAATATCCTTTTCCTCCGACGAGTCATGTTTTATTGAATATAAGCATGTCAATAAAATTGTTGAGTTGATCTCGCCTTTAAGGCCAAACAACTCACCGTAAATGATCTATTTTAGCTAATTTTTGGTGAAAATTATTTATTGACCTCAAATACTTTTTCTTTGCCCATCTATTCATTCCAGTGACATTTGGTTTTGTTCTGTGCCATGAGACTTGAGCAAAATATGTGATTTTTCTCAATAGAGGTTAGGGTGCACTGATGTAAATTACAGGAATAATTGGAAAATCATGAATACAATATTTCTATAAAGTGTCATAAAGATAGTGTTTTCGTTTGGCGTGCACACACACACGCGCGCGCACACACAAAACAGAGTGTAAAATAATGGCAGTTGCAATGATTGGAGAAAATTACTCTAGGGGAAAAGTTTGACCTCTCCCTCCACCTGTGCTCGGATAAATCCTGAGCTGGAACAGAAGCATTACTGTTTTTTTTTTTTTTTTGTATGTTCAAAAAAAAAAAAACATCCTCGCTGATGTCAAAGGATGACCTGTTTTTCCCCCCTCGTCTAGCTTTGTGTCGGAGGCATTTGGTTTTACTTTGAAGTGCAGAGTGCGCGTTTGTGTGTATGTGACGCTGGGCTATAACAGCTTGTTATAATGTCAGGATTCACCAGAGATAAAAAGAGCACAGGACCCTGATTTGAGGCTGCTGCCGCTGCTCCCAAGCGTAATGATTAGAAACAATTGTTTGTCAAGTCGAGCAGACGAATGTTCACGTTGTTGAGACGCGACGAAGAATTTGGGGGTTCGGTTATATGTTTATAATGATCCGCACATGATCAAGATCGTGTTACCTAAATGAAGCATTGATTTAAAATGGACTTTCATTAAGTACGCGCATGCAAAGAGTCTCCGTCCATACTTTGGGAAATGTGAAGCAACTCATTTATGTAATAACTACCACCACCGCTTCCATGATATGATCAACTAAACTGGGTGAAGATTCTTAGCCACTTTCAAGCAAGGGATGAATGACTGAAAAATGATCTTATTGGGATTTTTTTTTTCGTTCCCATTACTGTAATTGCAATTTAATACCCTCGTGAAGTTTATTAGAGATTGTTTTTTAGGTCATCCAGTGTTCAACCCCCACCCCCATCTACTCCAAATAAAACCAAAATGATGACATTTGTGTGTGTGTGTTTATGTATACAAATGAATGTCATCATATAAAATTTCAGCAACACCTTGAAACACTAACTCAACTGTCAAAACCCTACTTTTGAACCCCTGACCCTTGCTTCTTAAATAGTAGGGCGGGCTCCCATGGGGGGATGCGGATGACCCCAGGGAAAACAATTTATTTTTGCCATGTGAGGTGTAATTGTGATAAAATAAGGATTAGCATCTATTTTGTTCAGGCACAATGATTCTCTCAGGTATTTTTTTTTCAGTTTTAGACTAACCTGTAATCTGTAAAAATGTATTAAAAATAGTTAACTGTTGAGGAAAGTTGGTTTAAATTGCTTTTTCCTTTTGTCAGTGTTAAAAGGTATACAGTTTTATGTATACTTATACGATCCTTATAGATGATAATCTTATTTATGGTTACGGTCGGCATGGCAGGTGGCGAAGGGGGCGGGGCAAAATGCTTTCTCTTTCCTTTGAAAAATATAATTGAGAAGCACTGCAGTTTCCTAATCCTACATTGAAATCCTAGCACAAATTTGAAACCCTAACTTAATTAAAAACCCCAACATAGTTTAATTTGAATCCCTAACCATAATTTGCAACCCGAGTCATAGTTTGAAACCTTAACACTATTTTGACCCTTACTTTAGATCAAAATATGAAACCCAATCCAAATTCTACTGAAACTTTGTTCAAAAGCCGAACCCGAGTTTAAATCCCAACTTTCACTCCAAAACTTTAGTTGGAAACACAAACCACAATTATTTGAAACCCTAACCGCAGCTTGAAATCCCAACGCTGCTTTAAATTCCAACTCTGAAACCCAAATCCAGCTTTGAAACTTTACTTTGTAATTTTACCAACAGTTAATCCCTTACTTTAAAACCTTAATCACGTGAAGGCCGAAAGCTAGCTAAAATGAAGATTTGGCGAGGGGAAAATCTGACAAATAGGCTCAGAAAAGAAAATATAAACTAACGACTGAAACATCAAAAACGATTCACTTGAAATTGGCTTTGAATCTTCAGCCAGTCTCGCCTGTCATTTCAAGGGCGGCAAAAGTGTTGTGCTGCGCTAGTATTTATGTAGTCTTTTTTTTTTGTAACAGTGGGGCAGCGGTGGAGAACGGCTTGCTTACTGAGTTCTGACACGTTTCCAGAAATAAGACAAAAAAAAAATACCGTGTTGTTTAATTTTCCTCTTGATGGGTGGCCAGGCACCCCAGAGACTCAACTGCGAGTTTTCAAACCGTTTAAAAGTTAAAGGTACCTAACGCGGTTTAAGGTCCGGAATAATAATTTCCGATAACTCCAGAGTATTTCAGTGTACATGACTGTTATGCTAATGAGCAGACAGTAATCCGGTAAACGGCGTAGCAAAACACGGCCTTTCTACTTTTGCTCTCCCGTCGGTAGCGGCTGTCAAATGGGTTTAACTTTAAAGCAGCCGCAGGATCATTAGAATTCAACCAGTAATTGGTTCCTAAATCAAACCCAGGGACCGGCTGGGTTCATGCAACAGAATGATATAATAGGCCTTTGAAATACGGAAAGGCGACAAAAAGTCTTCTGTGCCTTGTCTGTCTTTGATGTGTTGACTGTTTGAGAAAATTGGGGAGGTTTTTTTTTTTCCGTCTCAAAAGTGTCAGCCTGTTGCCAACCCCCTGTCGAGGCTTTATGCTCTTTCATCAGCGACGTATCAACACAAGCGCACGGCAAGCGTTCCCCTCTGACCCCGGATGATGAAGTTAATGCCCGGGCGTCATCGCCGACCCGGCGGATGAAATGCGGATAATGTGCGACGCGAGGGGCACCGCAATAAATGGATAGTGAAAAGCCGTCCGGCTGAGCCTTGAACAGCATCTGTCCGGGAGAGACGAGAGTTTGGAGGAAAGGGATGACGATGACGCACAGGAGGAGGAGGAACGCGGGAGAAGCAGGTGGACGCTTCGCCTAATGTCACGCCGCATCATCTCGGGAAGCCCGTGAACGCGTGTGGCAAATGAGGCGTGACTCTCGTCTCATTCAATCCCACGTAAAAAGACATGCATGACTTAAGAGCAAACACCGCGCACGTTGAAGACGAGAGATGGGAGCGGAGTTGCGGGAATAATTTGCAGAGGGTGTTGGATGCGCACAACCCAAATGCTGACTCTCTAATGCATATTTAATTCTGCTGAAGGCGTACAGTTTGAGGATGCAAAGTCATATAAATGTCTAAAGACGGTTTCGGCCATTCTAAGGGACCAACGCGCTACACTAAATTTGTACCTCTGACCCTTGTGTGGTATTTCGTCCAATCCGAGGATCCGAGGGAGCTGAAATTTCACCGGATGGTGACGACGTGTCAAAGTTCAACATGGCACGACCGCTGCCATTTTAACCTGCGTATTCTCCCCCCTTCGTGTGTAAAAAAATTCCATCCACATGGCTTTGTTTGAAAAAAAAAAATTGCTGGTTTACAAACCCGCATAATAATGAGGTTTTATTCATTCAAAGCATTTCAAGCCGCTAGGTGGCAGTAGTTTTGCCAAATTCTGATCAATAGAAAGAAGTTTTGTCTGAACGTCAACGGCTGGAAATAGAATAGAATGATGATGTACATCGGTTTATGTTAGCTACATGCAAATGCAAATACAGAGAAGTTGGCAAACCTCCACTTCAGTCAGAAGTTTAGAGACCTTTGGATTAGATTTAAAAAAAAATACCCGGGCAGATAGGGCGAACTGGAAACATTTAGTACGCAAGAAAATGACCCGAAAATGGTCAAAATACTGCACAAGGGTTAAAGGGTCAAATGGTGGTCACTGGGGCTATAGGACTTGATAAATATTGAGCCCTTAGACTTTGTGTAAAGAATACGCTAAGGCAGTGGTTCTTAAATGGGGTTACAAGTATCTTTTGGGGGGTTCGTGAATGCAACCGAGGAATCCATGGGTATCAGGAAATCTCATTTAACGCTGTTTAATATCATGACACAACACTACACCTTTCTTTTCAAATTGAGAGCAAATTGATTAGAGCATGAAACGACACATTCCTAAACTGTGTTATAGCGACTCTTTTGAAAAACATTTGATACCTTTATTTTGTCATATTTAATTGAAAGCACATCATCATTAGTGATGCAATTTTTCAAGCAGATGAGCAAGAAATAATACAGATGATGTTATATGATCAAACATCTGAAATTGCTGAGTAAAATACACTTAGTAAAACCTACAAATGCTGTTCAAAAATGAATGCATCAGACATGAATGTCATAGCACTCTTTTTTTTTCCTTTCCAAAAATGCTTTGCGCTGGCTAGGGGGTACCTAGATGAAAATATATTTCACAGGGAGTACATTACTGAAAAAGGTTAAGAAGCATTGTCCTGAGGTGCCTACAAAGGATTCTGTCCAGCCCAGGATGGGCAGCTTTATAAAATTGATTCCCCTACCACACCTGATCAACTTAAGTTGTACTAACACTATTCGCCAGTAGATGGCAGGCATCAACTTAGTAGCACTTTAACTAGAAAAGAAAAACGTGTTGCTTTTTTGGGATCATTTTTGAGTCAGTCACTCAAGTACTGTAAATGGGAACTTTCAACAAGGGGCGGAATCTGAAATTCCGTAGAACTAACCGGGGATGTTACACTCTCAAGTCACAACCACAGATTTGTGTAAACAACATAACCACACCTGAGCAATAACGACTTCAAGAAAAAAAAGGAGGCAAAACGTGCCGCATTGCATTTTCAAAACCAGTGTTGGAAAAGTACAATAAATTAGACGAATAATTTCGATTTGGAACACGGCAGTCACTTTTTCCCCCCAATTTCTGACATTGAAGTTAATTGGCCTAAAGGCACATTTTTGTTCAGAAGGGCTTCCTTTTTAGACACATTGTAACAGTCATATCTACTAGATGGTGTTCTTTACTAATAATCTTCTGTTATAATGGCATACAAATTATACAGATGTAAAAAAAGGAAGAAAAGCAACTGAAATCAAGGTAAAAACTCATCAATTGCTGATTTATCAGCTCCCGGATGGCTTTAAGTGAATTCCAGACTAGGGATGAAAGTAGAAACAAGCAGCCATCCATCTTCTGTAGCAGTTGGTGTCATTAGGGTCTCAGGTGAGCAGTCATAACTGAGCTCTGAGGGAACTAAAACTACAATGCGGCGCTGTGACATAAATGAGTTTGACGTCTCTGATTTAGAGTCTTCAATGAATCCAACGTACGTTTGAGGCATGTGGGAGGAAGGCGGAATACTTGGAGAGAAGCCACAAGCAGCACGAGGAGAACATGGAAATGCCTGAGTAGTATTGTAATCAAGGTCACACCGACTGAAGACTAGAACGTCCTAAGAATGAGACGGGATCAAGAATTTTTGACATTGAGACCAAGACTAGACCAAAGCGTTTGGAGGTTGAGATTGAGACTGTGGCTGAAACAAGATCAAGACTTTAGGAAATAGACCCCAAGACAAGATCAAGACATTCGGAGGTTGAGATGGAAAGAAGCCCTTTGCCAATTGAGACAGAGACAAGACCAACACTTTTGGACGTTGATACATGGATAAGACAAAGACCTTTGGAGGTCAAGCTTGAGACAAGACCAAGACTGAGGTAGAGACTTACACAAAACCGAGACCTTTGGAGATTGAGACAGAAACAAAACCAAAACTCATGGAGGTTGAGACTGAGACAAGGCCAAGACAGCATGTATGAAAAAGAAATAAAAAAAGAAATGAACAAACAAAATTCACCTATCCAGTTTCTCACCGAATACAGTCATCTCCATAAAACATCTAAATTTGACTGTCCATGACCTAGCCTTCAATTCCCAGACCCTTAAAACGTGGTCTTGAACACAGTCTTGAGAGAAAAACCGATCTTGAGAACTACATTACCCCAAAGCGGTTCTGCAAAATCCCGACAAAATATGATTACCTCTTTCATTTCCTGCTGAACGTCCCTCAGCGCAGTCAGAACCTGCTCCAGGTTGTCCACCACCCGCTTGAGCTGGTTCCGAACCATCTTCCTGTTGCAGTCCGTCCCCTTTCTGCGCGAGTCCTCCTCACTCTTTGGTTTGTGCCGGACCCACCTGGCCTGGTTGGTGCTCAACGCTTGGATGCGCTTGCCGTGCTTCCCCGGACCTCGCAGAGTGGTGGTAAAACCCAGACCTCTGTGGGGAACCTCAGAGGAGAAGATGACTCCATTGAGCGGGGCGCCGGAGCCCTCCACAGGTGCTTCTCTGAGCACGCTCAGGTCTCTTTGGCTTTGACAGTTCCTCCTGATGTAACTGAAACTAGATCTGAAGCCACGCTGTCCATCCTTTGATGATCCCTGAGGGTTTGAACTTAGCCAGACGGATGACTGCAGGTCCCTCTGGTGAATAACGTGGCTGGTGTAGTCCCAAACGTCCTCCCTCCTCTCCTCCACGCAGACGTCAACTTTAGCATCTGGACCGTCAATTATAAGAGCGGGAGTGGGAACCGAGGGACTTGCCGCAAGAGGCCCGTATTTTGTGACCGGGGAGCCAGATGGGGGAGCGTCGCCGAGGCTGGCTCGGCTAACCGGATCCAGTTCCACTTCTGAGGACTGCTTGGACTTTGCGGGACTGCCTTCCTTCTGTTTCCCCAAGATGTGGTGACCCCTCAGCACCACCGGCAGCATCCTGGCCATCCCCACGCCGTTGCAACGCAGCTCGCTCTTCTTGGTCTTGTTCTTCCCCGGGATGGAGAAGATCCCGATGCTTTTGGTTCTCTCCAGCGGGGCCAGGTTGTCATGGAGCTCGGGATTGGATTTGTAGGGCCCGTTGAGCCCCAGGTCAGAGCTTGGCTGCGACTTGAGACTGTTGCGCAGCCACGGGATGAAGTGAGGGGTGTGAGGCTTGAAGGCTCGATGCTCCTTGCTGTCAGAGAACATGCTGACGGATGATGTCCAGGAGAAGCGCGGGGTGGACAGACTCCTGAGACGGCGGGAGCTTGCTTTTCTTTTGCCATAAATCTCCCTCCCACTTTTGCCATCAACTTCAACGGGATCTCCGCAATCCGTCTCGGCTTCCCGCAACTTTTATCCGATTTGCTTCCACTTGCGGCTCATTGTCAAACCGCTCGAGCCTCGTTTCTCCGTTTTGATTTGATCACCCTTCCTCCTGTTTTCTACCTTCTCCGCCCCTACTCCTGTCTCCGGAGCCCCTCTTTTAGACCTGCGTCTCTTCTTCCAGCCCTCCAGCGTCTCACTGGCTCTCAACAGCAGAGGCTTCTCATCTCTCTAGCGCTCTCTCTCTCTCGTTTCCCTGCACCCCCCCCTTTTTTTTTTTTTTTGCTCTGCAGCGCACTGCACTGCCTCCAATTCCCACTCTTTCTTCCTCCCACTCCCTCTCACGATTCTAACTCACTGTCCTCATCTCTCCGGTTTCTCTCTCTGCGCCGTCAGTCCTTTATGGTCTCCCCTCATTGTGACCGTCCCGCTCGTCTCTCCTCTCCCTCGGCTTTTGGTCACCCCGGCCCCTTTCCCTCCATCCCGCTCCAGCTGAACTCCAATCAAGATGCCAGTGTTATTAATCCCCGGTTAGCCGGTATGTGTGCCCACGTGACTCCCCCTGCCTGCGTCCTCATCTGATTACTCCTTACCCCAGCTCAGCTCTCCACAATTAAATGCTGCTTTGGATTGCAGAGCGGGTTTTAGGGGAGGGAGAAAAGGGGCAAATAATTGCAACCTAGGAGATCAGGCTTCAGCAATTTGACAGAAACTAGAAGCCGCCCGGCTGTAAAGAGCAGTGAAAAGTGTCACGTCGTGCATCCCACTTGTTGTTTTTTTTCCTCGCCATGCAACTTTCATTTGTTCCAATTATGCGGAGACGAGCGTTATTTTCGGCATTCCTCGTCGCTCCGGTAGTAATTCTTGGCAGCCAGGATGAGATTTCTTGTGTTTGACAAGCCCGGAGATGCCTCCCAGGTACACTCCTCGCTATTCATGCAGATGCCGGGGTCCCTCCCTTTCTCATGAAAAGACGGCAGAACATCCCTGACAGTTTTGTTGTCACTCAGCAACCCGCAACTCAAAGCCGGTGTCATTCTGCGAGTCAGCACTCCGACGTATTCCTCCGCCGATGCCCTGTTGATATGCTTACATCCTGTGACATGTACAGGTACATGACGGGGAGGAGGATATAGACTCGGGAGGGGTACTGTATAATCTGCAGGCTAAGAAGATTCCCGCCTACATGCCGACAGACTGCTGTCAGCCTGTAATGACCAGTAGTCTGGATGGAGAAAAAAAAAAACAATAAAGAGTAATAGAGCGGCTTCTCTTAATCCTGTGGAGCTTTCTTGCTCCGCACGGCATACTGGTGCATGTAGATTGAGCTCAATGGCCGCCTTCTGTGTAATTATGAGGATGCTCAGCGGTGAGGGAAAAAAAAAGCCCGCAATGAATGCATGATCTATATGCTCTGATTTTACACGGCGAGAGGTTCTTATGCACTTCTATATAGCGGCTAGCTTTGGAGGAAAACACAACTTCAGGCCTCGAGATCAGATAATGTACTCACTGCCCGCGGTATTAGGAGTTGTGGCGTCAATTTCCATGCGACAACTATAGTCGTGCTCAATTTCCCATCAATATCAAACTGTTTTGTTTTATTATCGCGCTCGCGGTTGGAGTTTTTGATTCATTCAATCCTAAAGACATATTTCTATGTGCTTTATTAATACAGAAATTCAACCCCAGGTACGTTAAGATTTATTTTTTCGAGTGTTGGCTAAAGCAGGATCTAGAAATGGTACTGAAATCAAGTTGAGTTCATTGATTACTGTACTAAGTAAAACGGTATTCAAAAACCTTTGCTTCTTAAGTACTAATATGTTACTTTAAGTATTAAAGTACTAAAGTAAAACATTACTTTAAGTATTAAAGTACTGAAGTAATCTGGTATTGAAGTAATTGATTTTTTCAGGGACTAACACGTATTTTTGATAATAAAGTCCAAATCATTGACTTTAGATACGTAAAACGTACTTTAGAAACGGAAGTACAAAAGTAATCGATTACTTTAGGTCCCAAAATGTACTTTAGGTACCAAAATGTACTTTACATATTAAAGTAAGATTACACAGTAATAAGCTAGAACAATTGATTACTTTGGTACTTAATTACATAATGTACCTGGTAATTAATTACATTAATTGGTAGTATTAATTGAACCAAGTACTAAATGAATCAATTGCATTTGTACTAAAGTTCTTATGCAAGTAATTCCTTTATTTACTAAAGTACTACTTTAGTGTTAAGTGTTTGAATGCCAAAAGCATCAATTATACATATATATATGGGATTGAATACCTGGATTTAAAAAAACAAACAAAAACAAAACATAAATATACGTCTTTGGGATTGAATGAGTTAATGGTGTAGACCTGCGATGTATCATACTTGACAAATGACAACCATTCCCTACACTGGCGTTCATCGGTAGTTTTGGGGGGTGCTTAAGCTCACATGTTCACTTCATGTTCTAATTAATTTGCTCCTAATTTGAAAAGAAAACTGGACTGTTCCTGCTGTGGAATCAAAAACATTAAATGAGATTTTCAGCAGAAAATACCATGTACCCCCTGAAGTGCATTCTCATTTGAGAACTGCTGACATATTACATGATCAATTGAAATGAAGTGACATTACGTTTAATCATTATGATGTCACGAATCACAGTTGAGCGTAATACCCATGTCATTTTATCCTTTGCTGTTAAACTGGCAATTTTACCATGGCACTGTATCCGCACCCCCTCGTATAATAGAAAGCATTTGAAAAGATGATGACCCCTTGATCTCAAACGGATACCCCTTCAATATGCGCATTCATCCATTTTCTGCAGGTGACATGCCATGAAATATATGCAGTGATGGGAGGTGGGCCGGGGTGAGGCGTTGGACAGAAGCCTTCTAGAAGAAGCCCGATATCCCAGCAGGGCGTGTACTAATCTGAGCTCTGTGGCCGCCGTCAATGGCACCCCCTCCCCCGGGTGGAGGCCCGACCCCCCTTGTCCAAAGCCGATCACAAAACTGCAGAGCAACTTGTCCTTAATGAAATTTCCAATCAATACGCGTCCCTTGAAAAGTCGCATTCATCCATTTTCTACAAGCTTTTCCTGTTACGGTCACTCGTGAGTTGAACCCCGCTGACTTTTGGCGGGCGGCGTCATATCACCCGGTCGCTACGGCAATTATAATAGTCACGCTATACTGTTAAAATGACTCAAGTCAATAAAACGACAAAGCAAGTGACGGCAAAAGACTTTTGCACAGCACTCTATATTTATTGCCCTTTTTAAGACCTTGAATTTATGTTTCTTAAAAGGCTCTATTTTCCTCCAATCAGCCGGCCCCTTGGATGAGGTCCATAAATAACACGGCGGCCAAATACACAATCATGGGAATAATAGGTAGCTGTCTCACTTGCGGTCCATTTCAGGTTGGCTGAGCAGCCACACCGCGCAGGTCGCCTCCCGTCCTTCCATTATGCTAATGCGGCCGTTGTCTGTGACTGAGGAAGCCGCCACACCGAATAACTTTCAACTGAAAACTGATTTTTAAAACTTTGTCTTTTTGGTTATTCAGAGTTTTTCAAGCGTGGAAACGCAAATATTTGACAACAGGTGTCTAAACGCTTATTTTGACTCAAGGACCCATCCCCTGGCGTGAAGGCATTTTTTTGAGAAACATTCCCAGCAGTCTTTTCTCTCCATTTTGTGGTGTTTCTCTTGGCTGCGCCTTTTTCAAGGTGTGTATGTGGGCTTTTTGTATAATCGTATTTCAGCCTACATGCTTTAGAATCTGATGTAACCTAAAGAAAATCCGCTACAGCCAAGTTCGACATGCAAAGCGCAGATCTGTAGAGATCTGAGAAGTAGTAGAGAAGTCCGGTATGAGATTCTCACTTTTATTGTATTTGTGGAATATGAATTAAAGAGCAAAATCCACATTTTTATCCCTCAAAAGGGGCCACCATTTTGGTCACTTAATGTTAAATGAAAATGACAACACAGTTGGTCAGAGCTCAGGTAACGAGGGATCACAGCTCACCTGGTTGTCTGAGTTTGGTCATGTGACATTCACAAGCCGTGATTGGTTGTTACCGAAAACTTCAGCAACTGTCAAGTCATTTTCACTTGAAGATTATTGGTCTGATGAAAGGTAAAAAGGTAAAAAAGGTAGAGTGATATGCATTGTAAGTAGGTTGCTTACAACAGAAACAGCTCAAGTTTAGCCTATAACATCAAGGCAAAGCACCCAGCCTGGACTGCAGCCAAAGCTAACAATGTCTTTGTTGACATCAACAAAGACACTAATGGAGCAAGCCATAGCAAAGCTCTTTGCAAAAAAAAAAAAAAAAACTCACTCAGCATTTGAGCAAGTCTAAAAAGAAAAGGATGGTACAGTGTTTTATTTCAACATTATTTTGACTTATTTTGCCATTGACAAAAAATGCACGTGTTAAACTCTGTTTCAGAGGAAAAATAAAACATTGAATGAGGTTTTTTTCTCAAACATTTTTGGAGAGATTAACGCAGTCACTGCCATTGACGGCTATACACGTCAAAGATCCATTTAACAACGTATGAGCTAACTTATGCGCTGCCATCCCAGTTAAAAAGAATCTTTAGTCATTAACAGAAGTGAATGAGTTCAAACGCGATTATTTAGATCAAATATTTACGGATTTGAATTAAATAATCTCAATTGTTTTTGATCTCTTTTGTGTTTTGTTGTGTTTATTTTTTTTCAGGTATGCTTGCATTCTGACCATATTTGGCAACTTGCATCTTTAATTGTTTTTTTTTTTATTTAGAAATACAAAGAATGTGTTTTTAGGTCACTATCAAATTAACATATGGCGAGAAAGGTCTGTCTCTCCTTGCAAACTTGTACAAATTCCCGCTCTGTTTTACCACACAAGCCCCAATTGTTGTCACCGTGATGTACCTTTCAGTTCCCAGCAGGAATAGGAGGAACACTGGCGTCTTGTCACCTTGCCCACTTCCTCCTGGAGGCAGCGTAGCATGTGTGTCGCCTCGCAAGTCTTGGCTCAAGTGAACCGGCTCTGCGGAGAGACAGATTCTTCCCCGACTTCCTGTGAGCAGAAAGAGCGAGCAAGACAGGGCCACTAGGAAGAAAAAAAAAAAAAAAACTCACACGAGCAATTCTCTGAAGGGCAAAGGTAGCGTGTCTGGCTACATTCGGTGTGCAAAATATCTTTTGGTCACAGCGTGGGCACCTTGGAGGTATTTCCGTAGAAGTGAAAGTGCAAGTGAAACGATGGGAGTTTTTACATTACTATGTTGTGAAGACGCACAAAAAGAACCAATGGCATTTGTGTAAAAATGATACGGAATTGACCTGTGATAAAGCTAGCGGGAAAATTACATTTCTCTTTCTCGAAACCGCACAGATATGAAATAGTCTACGTTGATGCATCGTAAAACTTTTAATGAGCTCACAAGCACAGCTTCAAAGGGCTTTTTTTTTTTTTTTTTTGCCATCCTCAAGGCAAAGCAGCGCAGGCACTTGTTACTTGGACCAATTCGTGGGGGGCAGGCTCATTTGTGACCCAGCTGGGAAAACGAGGAATTCCTATGCTCTTACTTTCACAACTTGGGGTTCAACTTCAGATTTGGTGCAATTGATCCTCATCCTGATGCTTCATACTTATCTGTGAACTGATGCAGCGAGGACTGAAAATTGCAAAGTGATGGAGCTGGAAATGAAATCAGTTTTAAGGTACACCGCAGCCTCAACAGGACTCCCTGAAGGACGCAGTCAAAAAGCTTCTCTAGGTCTACAAATCAAATGGAAACTGATTAGGCATTACTCTGCAGAACCTTGCTGAGGGTGAAGGTCAGGTCCAAAAACAACATTGCTCCTCCTGAATCCATGATATGACTTTTCATAGGATTCCTGAATAGTCTTAACAGACTGACATCAGGTCAACCCAACTTTATTTTTATATAACAACCCCAAGTTTTGTCAAATTGACACAAGTAAATTGACACAATTTCTTGGACCTACTCCTTTCGGTTATCTTTAACAACATTTTCCATTCTCCAATTTTTTTCATATTTTTATTTTAGGTTTGGCTCAAGGAGTGTTTAAAATGGCTGGTTCTCATCAATAACTAAAATAATTGATGTGTACCAACCAGTGGGTAGAAATAATCAATTACTAAAGCAATTGATTAGTTGCACTCAAAGAAATTGATTACTTGAGTGCTTTAGTACCGAAAGTAACTATAACTATAGAATTGAAACACCTAAAGTAATCAATTACTGTTGTACCTCATTGCTCAGCGTAATTAATTACTTTGTACCAGCCGGTCTTAGACCATCCTTTTGCCAAACACATGAAAAAATTTGTTAAGTGGGCGCTTTCACCCCTGAAAATGTTCAATGGCATCAGCTGTATCCATGTTTTGGAGGGGAGAAACCTACGTCCTCTTTATGTACAAGAACTGTAAAAATGCGATGATAGCAAAAGTCGCTACGTTATATATTTGTGAAATTGAAATAGGAATATGTATCATGTCATAATTAGAATATTATGACTTTTGCATTACGGGAGTCCAGGCTAAGCCAATCATCAAAGTCATTGAAAGGCCTGCAAATGTAAGTCGTCCGCTAGCGCCACCTGGTGGTTTTGGTGTGTCAACACAAACATTTCTATTGCAGCCCTTTCATTGAGAGGTTTAAAGCAAAAAATTGGGGTAAATGTATGATAAAAAATTGGGTTTCGATATGTCGAAAATATTTCCGATTTTGAATGGCAGTAAATGAGCCCAACATGGGCTAAATTTGACATCTATAGGGTGTACCTCTGGACCTCCTGTTTGCAAGCATTTAGAAGGAACGGCAGCGTGGCAAATTGAAAGTCAGCATGTTTTGACAATATTTTAGCCTCTTACTGTTTTTTGTATCCTTTTTCTTTGATCTCACACATCAAAAAACATCAAAAAGCACCATTTGCGTCAAAATTTCCCCGAGGGATTAATGATGATTATGCTTATATGAAAAACCTGCTGCTGGTTGGGTTATTTAGACCCAAGTAAATTGTAGTGAACTGTAGATTGGATTTTTGTGGGGTGGAGAGAAGAAGCCGTCGGTTGGTTTCGGAATCAAACTAAAGTAAATGCAATTTAACATTCTGAGCAGACATTTGTGGTGGGTGACTGGTTCAGTGGGTAACAGTGCTGACTTTGGACCACGCATAGTCACTGCTGAAAGTTTGCAGAGAACACAAAGTTCTGTTTTGCTGCATTAAAAATGGAAGCGAGCAGATGCTGTCTCCCCCCCCCCCAACGTGTCCAGTGTGGCGTTGTTGATAATTCTCCTCGGCTCGGTGTTCTGTGCTTAAGCGCGCTGCGCCCACAAAGCTGGTCATACACACACCGGAGAAGTGTGTCTTTGCTGTCCCCTTGTATATTTTTGTGTTGTGTTTTCAGGAATCCCCCCCCCCACTCAAAACTTGCCCCCCATCCCCGCCGCGCTTTTCATCCTTGAACACGTCAGTCAGGTTCTCTCTGAGGACTCACCGGAGAGGAGGAGAGCGTGAGATGTGGGGGACACCAAAAAAAAAAAAAGAGAGAGGGAGAGCGTGGAGGAAGAGAGGTTTAAAAAAAAAAAAAAGCAGAGTTTTGAAAGACTTTTAAGTTGCAAGCAGATTGCCGTCACTGCGCTTGCCAGAGGGGAGAGCACCTTTAAGCATACGGGATGAGAAATGATGTGGAGAGACTACAAAAGCAAAGTAATACATAAATAAGCAGCGTTCACGTTTGCTCTGCAGGGGCGGCTCACCTCCTCCAGGTCGTTGTTGAGGAACATTTGGAAAGCGCTCAGGAGGTCAGCACCTAACAGCCTGTAAAAAGATTTTTTTTTTTTTTTGGGACTACGTGCCAGTGCCGATTGAGATGTCAGCCTTGACATTGGGATTTGCATAGAAATGAGGAACAAACCACAAAGAGAAAAAAATTGGGCTGTGAGGGGACGACATCAAATTGTGACAAAATGTTATACATATTAAATGAAACTTCATAGTTCTCACGCTTCATATTTGATGCAGCGCATATGAATCCGCTTCTGGACAGTCACTTTAACTGAAGCTGGAAAATGTCCCTGGGTACCGTAATAGAAGACGCACCCTTAACTTATTCAATGCCAGGGACGTATTTTCACGTTTTTTAACGGTCCGGACATTAAATCTTAGATACTGAATTATTACATAAATACGTAAGGACATTCGTTTCCAGATACTTAATTATTAAATCGATACTTAAGTATCTACGATTTTTTTGAAAATAAATGTGAAAAAAACACCTGCATGCTCTTTTTTTTATTGCATTCCACTTTTTTTCAAGTCAAGTCAA
This sequence comes from Hippichthys cyanospilos, assembly GCF_059441005.1. Taxonomy (NCBI): domain Eukaryota; kingdom Metazoa; phylum Chordata; class Actinopteri; order Syngnathiformes; family Syngnathidae; genus Hippichthys; species Hippichthys cyanospilos. The sequence continues at coordinate 8,374,169 of NC_142378.1, read as the reverse complement.
AGCTGTTTATTGTCATGTGCACAGCGTAGAAACAAGTTTCTCCGTACAATGAAATTTTAACTTTGCCATCCACACGAACGTTGGAACATAAATAAAAAAAAATCCCTGCTCCTTTTTTCGTGTGCTTCTCTCTTGTAAAGTGTTTTGGTTGTTTTTTTGTTTGCAATTACTAATTTTCTTCGCTTAGTTTCTTGTTTGTGTGATATGCACTTCAGGGCCACCGTAGTTTCTGCATGTGTCAGCAAAACGATGTTCATGTTTTTAAATGCACTGAGGAGCAGTACAGTTTTCTTTTCAAATTAGAAACAAATTAACTGAAACACAAAGTAACTTTTTGCTAAAAGATGTTATAGTGACAACAACAAAATGTTGCAAAAGAGTCAGTAAGATTTAAAACGTTTTTCATTACAGACAGCAGGAAGGGCTGCAGGTGCTGCATTTACCATTGTCCATAACTATAACAAACATGGCCGCCTTGGGAGAAGTGCCACCCCCTATGTAATATAACTTAATGATAACTAGACATATGATTATATTTAAAACATACTGTTGGTCATTAAGAACACATTCATTTGCAAGTTTTTGACATTTACAATCATTTAATTTATTGCTTTTCAATGAGAAATGGTTTAAATCTTACTCACTGTCCCTTTAAGAAGGTTTTATAGAGATGTGCATTTCTCGAGCAGGGTTAATCAAATAAATGATGGTAAACAATCTCCAATCTGGTGTTACTCGTTAAAATACACCTAGAGATGCCCCTAAAAAGTTACTTATAGCGTATAATAATGCACGGAGGGCACATAACTTTGTCTGAAGTTTGTTTTTTGTTTTTGTCCAATGAAAATACTTTTAACACATGTGAGTGTGGAATACACAACCTCTCGAATCCATGAATGAATTGAATTCAAACACCAATGAGTATGAAAATCGCGACAATGTTTTCTACAGCTTAAAAAACCCCACATAATTCTGTGTTGTTATGAAAGACATTTCTGCTATTACCATGGCAACCCCAGAATATTGTTAGTGGTACTGGTCAACCAGCCAAATGATTTTCCAACAAAGCTGAGTTTTGCACAGAAAAAAAAGATCATAATGACTGACGTGGCCTCTTTAGATTCCAACTGTGTTTTCATCACTTCCATTTCCTTCAGCTTGACAATATCGGACAGAAAGCTGTTAATTAATGATTCAAACACTAATATGCAATTGAAACACAATGATCTCCATTGGGAGTGTCAGAATAGCTGTATAATTTGATATAATAGGCCAGAGGGCTTCATTTTTCTAAGCACTTCCCAGTGGGTTCAGTAGTTCAAGCATTACAATTACCCTTGGGCGCCTCCAAAAAAAAAAAAGTTTACTGCTGTCCATTTTAATCCGAGTAAATCTCACTTCAAAATTGTAAGAAGAGAAAAAGGGACCAAAAAATCCTTTCCTGCTGCGTCATTTTCAGACATTGGGACCAAAGGGAATTGTAATTGATGATTAAAAAAAAAAAAATAGAATTAGAAGTGTGGAAGTGTGCGGGTGCAGCCGCTTTTAGAACAGTGGTTGTAAAGCTGAGGCCCCTTCACCCATGGGGGGTCTGTGAGTCCTGCCTTGGGGGTCCACAAACTCACTTCAATTGTTATGTTGTATTATTGAGAAGAAGTACGGCAAAAAAGAAAAAAGTATTAGAAAACATTTTCCTCTCCCTGTTTTAGCTTTGGGCCATTGAACTTTTTCAATGCCATTGACGGCTATAGACGTCAAATATCCATTTTTTTTTAAATGGCGGACAATGAATGAGTTATTTTTCCACTCAACATATGTACATCGCTGGCATATATTGAACAATGGAAATGCATGATTTGCAGAACATTTCGTTATACGGTCATGACTTCATCTGTTATTTTATGAAAGAACATTTTACTCATGCTCTCTCTCTCTCTCTCTCTCTCTCTCTCGCTCTCTCTCTCTCTCTCTCTCTCTATATATATATATATATATATATATATATATATATATATATATATATATATATATATATATATATATATATATATATATATATATATATACACACATATATATATTACAGTGGGCCCCCAGTTTACGAACCCCCTGTTTTACGTATTTTTCATATATATATATATATATATATATATATATATATATATATATATATATATATATATATATTTGTCCTAAAAGTTTTTTTTTTTTTTATAAAATTGCATGAATTTGTGTACTATATTTTTTTCTTACAACCACATTTTTGAACATTAGATCACATTTTTTTTTTGGTGCCATTCTGAACACAAACATCAGGCTTTTTGGTTGCATCCATATTGACAGCCAGTCAGACATCGCAGCGATACGCCAAAATCAATCGTATCCTCTCAGGGATGCAGTGTGAAAATCCTGCACAGTTTGTCCCGCACGACAATCTATTTTTTTTATGTGTGTACGCAGCCAAACAAGCACCCGGGATGTCATCTTTGATTCGACAGAGGAGCGTGATATTACAAAAGTTGTTTTGTTCAGGTAAGGAATTGATAAGTGAAAAAGGTGCGGCGGTTACACAGGCGGGAATGCTAATGGATCCTCCGTAGGCCGCGTCTTTATCAGCGTACTCTTTCTGGGGATGCGGGCCGGCTCCTCTGCAGTCACTTCATTATGGAGAATGATAATTGCGCCCCAGTGGAGGTTTGTTAGCCCCACAGCCTCTCTTCCTTCTCTCCTGCTGCTTATCGAGTCATGAATGCAGAGTCAACTTTTTTTTCAATTTTTAATAATAACTGCTCGTTCTGTGAGGCACCAAACTATGCTAGCTTGCTCTTCTATGGAGGAAAAATTGCCAGATTTATAAGTGCCAAAATTCAATAAATAAATGTACCGTGCAACAATTAAATAAAAGTGTTATTAATTCAATAAATGTTTCATTGATTAAAGAAAACATTTAATTAATGAAGCATGTATTTAATTACTGACACATTTAATTGATTAATTAAACATTTAGCTAATGACATGTTTGAAATAATTAATCAAACATCTATTTCATTCATGACACAATGTCGCGGCGTTTCATGCATTTACTTTATCTGTCGACCTCGTCAAAGTTTGATGGGCGGGTCATAACACTTGATTGGTTACCCTAATCTGCAAATTAAGGCGGGTTCTAACACCTGATAGGTTCCCCTGCTCTTTTAGCCAAGACAGAGGGGGGTAACCTCAAACTTTGATGAGCAATGTTGACAGATAAACTACAGTAGAACTCCTCTACAACAAAATCATGTCTGCAGCCAGAAATTTTGCACAACAGGGGACTTTTCACCACAGCCAATCTATGTATGACGAAAGGCGCAAAACCATCCAACTAGCCCACATTGAAAAAAAAAGAAAGCAATTGCCACATCTACAATAAGCATTCATTTGATATATACAGCAATTTCTTGCATAATGTCTTTCACTTTGTTTCATCCATTTTTCATCTTTATACTGTTAATGCGTTTTCAAGTGTTAAGCTTGGTTTAAGCTTAACGTGTCTGCGAGCTCCGTGTGTCAAATGACATTATTTCGGTAACCACGCCCCACCGGGCAGGCAACGCGTTTCTGCAATGCTTATCTTCTGGAATTTCTTTACAAACAGAAAACATGGCGGACAAACTATTGCTTATGGAAGTTTGCCGGCGCATACATGCGTCTTTATGATTCAGCTGACAAGGACTACCGTGACCTAAATACCATAAACAACTCCCGATAAGCACCACGTTGGGGTGAGTGAGGAGCCTGTTAAAAAATGCTCGGAAGACTTTAGAAAAAGAAAAACATTTCATTGTAGAGGACATTTACTGTAAATGCATGAAACCCCGCATTTCATGCATTTAGTTTATCTGTCAACATCGCTCGTCAAAGTTAGTAGGCGGGACTAAAGCCTGTTTAGCTCAAATCTCGTCCAATCCAATGCTTTGGCGTGAAGTGGTTGGCGGCGACCATGGTGAACTTTCCTGAGCTTTCAGGACCTTTGGACAATAAAAATAACACAAAGGATATCATTGGGGTACATCATTGGAAAAAAAGGCTTGAGAATCACTGCTTTGGGGTATAGTCATGGCCGTTGGAAGCATCATAGCGGAGTTGGCAGCAGTTCCCGCTCCCCGGCCTGGCCCCGCCCCCGTCGACCTGCACTCACACTGTCCTTCAAGCTTTGGGGCTTTGACCCAATTTGGTGAACCATCACTCACAGTCTCTTTGTTAATTTATTTATCCTTAACAACGAATGAGTGGAAGACACAATATGCTGTAAGTGTCATGATTAATGTGCCCATCTGCAGGTCACGGATGCGACGGACCACATTCATCACGCTTACTTTATTTTAAGTGCCGCTATGTATTTCGATTATGCAAGCTTCCTGATACCATGAAGAACTGGCAACAGACTAGTACATACGGTATGACACTTGTACTTTATGTATGTAGGCCAAGTACACCCATTGAGAACACATCAGAGCACTCATCGGCAAACATAGAAACGCTGAGGTGACTGGTGGGTTCCAAACAAGACTTGAATTTTCAATATTTAAAACAGGAAATACATTATGCTTTTTACAGTTGAGGTAGCTTGCACTATTTTTTTATGAGTATAGTTGTTTTATGTGTTTTGTACAGTACATTTGCATTTAATCTCTGTTCTGAATCATGTGAGTACAATTTTGTATGCAATGCATTTCAATTGAATGATTTAAGTACTGGACAGTTCATAATGTTCCTAAATACGGCTTTTTAGGAATACATTTTGGAATCGGTTTTGATGACCACTTCTGTAGCTTGTATTTATGATGTTGTGTGAGACGTAGACTTTAAAAATAGTTGGCTTAGCCGTCTAAAGGCAACTGTTTGACATACTGACTTCAGAATGTTTGACATTTTAGACATTTGCTTGGAAGTCAACTTTAACTCATTAAATCTTGTCTATTTTTTGCAGAGTACATGTATTATATTGTAGACTGCTGTGGACTACTGGACAATGGGGAAACTTTTTGGAGGGAAAAAGACAAAGAGAAACAATATATTATATTTATTGAAACCTCATTTTTTAAATATTTTTTGTTGTTTTTGTGGCCCTTATACTTATAGGGAGGAAATTCTTTATTTAATGAAAAAAATCTTAGACTGGCTACCCAGTTATGGGTTAAAAAAAAAAGTACCGACCCAATATTTGGGTCAATTTGACTCACATTTTTGGGTAGTTTTGCATAAAACAACCCCACAGAATTGGTTATGAAAAAGAAGCCAGAAAGGTTGGGTTAAACTGATCCAAATTTTGGCTGTTTTTAGAGAGTATGGTATGCTGACTGACTGGCCTGGCCAACATTGTAAATCAAACCTTGGTATCAACAGATATTTTCAAACAAATTAACAGATATTTAAAGATTTATAACATGAATTTTCACAACTGTAAAAATGTTGATTTCTGAGGCAAACCAACTACAAATGTGACCAGCAATACAAATCAGTTTTACACTCCCGGCCTAGTATGTGGACGGTTTCATAATTTTGTTTGTTAGTTTTTGGAGTTTTCTCTCTTTTAATTCCAGGGGTCAGGAAAAAAAAGTACTTTGAACAAATACTGGCTCACAGAAGGACACGGCCGGAAAGAACATTTGCAAACAAGTCCCAATAGCACATGTTGCCTTTTGGCTTACTAAAGAATAAAAGCAGGCGTGTCATGACGGTTTAGCTTTTTGGGCCTAGCAGTTAGGTTTAAAAAAAGAAAAAAAAGAAAACTCATGAGGGCGACGTGACAGAATCGAAGCTCCCTCAAGTCAGTTGACGGCCAACAGCAAGTGTGTATTCACAAAACGCACAAGCAGAGATAATGACCATTAGAGGATAATTGGGCGCCGGGACCAGCCGCAAGACTTTCAAGCGCACCACTGGGACCGTCGTCAGACACGCTACGGGCCAAATTATCTCTCCGTAGTCCAAGCCGTGTCAATGACAGATTAAACTTCACACTGGATTCATAAACGCAGCGCAGTGATTAATTTAAATATTCCAGAAACAGAAGCAAGTCTCTGGCTGACTAATTTCCTGCTCTTGCAATCGACTGCTGCGTGGGCCCTGAAGGAAGTGGAAAGAAATGACCTAAACTTGAATTGCTTGTGAGTCAGATGGGTTTTTGTTTATTTTCATGGCTTCCTCACAATGCTGGGAGCGGGAGGGGAAAGGAAGGGGAAAGGGGGGGGATTTGAGTGACTAAATTCAGGTCAGACAGTCCGATTAACGCCTTGATTTGGCCGGAAACGTTCCAACATACTAATGAGAGAGAACACGCTGGACTAGCGGTAAGCACAGCTGCCTCGTGGTCGTAACGTCCAGATTTTCAATTAGGACAAAAACGATAGATTTTTTTTTTTTTCAGGCCAGTATTCACTGAGCCCTGTTAGAATGCATGTTTGACTTGCAGAGTTGTCAATGGCAGTGAATGAATTCACGTATTCACTACCAGGCCAGTAAAAAAATATTTGATCCTTGACGTCTATAGCCGTCAATGGCAGTGAATGAGTAAATACACAGTACATAAACTAAGGGCTCGACCGATAAGGGTTTTTTCTTTTAGGTTGTTGATAATTTTTGGTAGAAAAAACTACAAGTTACTATTGAACTAATTTTTAAAAAAAACAAATGAAGTCCTTTTGGTTCACAGAATGCATCAACAAATTACGTTATGAGGACATTAATTCTTCTCATGTGTTGATATTACTAATAGTTGAATGGGTGTCATATTTAACACACTTATGCTTGATTTGTTGCAATCTGTATTCATTTTTTTTAAGTAAACTGTGATTTAGTGTTGTAAGTAAATGTGTCAAGTCTTTCATTGCATTGCTCACCTAATGCATGCTTGTAAAAAATAAAGATCTGCTTAGTTTTGAATGACAGGTGCACCAAATGAGCATAAACAAATTTTATGATGTAAATTTGAGGATATGAGGTTTTGATATGGATTTATTTGTGATAGTAGTGATAGTGTTACTTGAATACAACTGCCACAAACGGTTAGGCCGCTTCTTCTCAATTATATTTTGCCAAACCCCCCCCAGGAAAGAGAAATCTTTTGGCGCCCCCTCCCCACTCAACGCACTGATTTTAAATAAGATTATTATCTACCAAATTTGTTTAAAACCGTACCACTTTAACATGAACAAAAAAAGCAAAAAAAAATCAACTTTCAACAAATGTTAATTATTTTTTACAGCGTTTATACAGGTTACAGCTTAGTCTAAATCAGAAAAAAAACCATCTGAGTGCCTGAACAAATATTTTATTGAAACTACACTACATTTGGAGCATTATTTTTAGCCATTATTAAGAGCCAAAATCGTCCGGTCACGACCTAGTTTGAAACTGAGCCATTGCATGTTGTTAATTGACAATTAGTTAAAAGAAGACAAGAAAAGCCACCTTTAAGAAAAGTAATATATATTTGCAAAACAACAACCGAACAACATTTCACGATAGCAGTAAAAATGTCTCAAGGAAAGTATGAAAAGTTTCAGTAAAGAAGTCATTGCAGACCATATTTCTATCCTGGTTTGATAAACAAGAGAACCCTGAGATGGCCTCCCAAAAAAAAAAAAAAAGCTGAAAACACAAGCCCCACATGTCTTCGTCATTGAGTGTTATGATAATCAAGTGCGCACTGTTTTGTGAACGATTCCCCAGGAAGAGGAGACGTGCCGAGTAACAACAGCTCTCGTACTCCTCCTCCTCTTTGGCAGAACAGGCCGAGTTAGAGGAAGTTAAAGTTTCTGCAATCCTATCTAGGAAACGTAGGGCGCTTATTACACGGCTCAATTTCCAATTCTGTCACAGGTACGCACGCACACGCTCACTCAGTCACCGGCGGAATACCAAATTAGAGAAAGGCGCAGAGCAATCTCACGGACGGACTCGGGTGATGGAAAAACAAAGACGGCCATTACGGACTAGCCGACGCTCCTTTGTGAAAGACAAACAACAAACGTCCTTTGACTGCATTAAGTGACGTGCTGTGCAAACAGCGTGCAGAGTTTGAGGTGAGGCGGCTTTGTGTAGAAATAGAGTGGCCCGGGCTGAGGACGTTCTAACAACCTCGGAGCGGTGCGCTGTAATTACAGTGAAACAATCAGGTGCCAGTTACGTGGCTTATCTTTACGCTGCACAAGTAGCGACACTTCTTTTTATCTCGGCGAGCTTTTTCAGCACGCGGCGTGCCTTTTAGTTTGTTTCTTTGGAACTTGTGGCCAAATCAAGCCCAACCGATTCCACGGGCCCGTCGCGACAATAAAATGCCAGTTCGCATTTCACACCAGATATGATGCAAGGCTGTTCCCACAATGTCATGATGACGTGTTCGCTTCCTCTACCCGTAATACCAAACTTGGGGTAGGTACCGAAAAAAAGTCTCCCTTATTCTATCGGGTCAGCAGTATTAGAAGCTATTATGTTGATTATTGAGCAGGGATGAGATTTCGCGGTTTATTACAGTTGTGGTCCTTTTGGGAGTCAAACTGAAAAAAATGTGGGGGTGAGGGTTGCTAAACAGAATAATAGAAAAAAAAAATGACAAGCGAGCTTGCCCTACCATTGGCTTTAGAGTGTTAGTGCTAGCTTGTCACCATATATATGATTCTTATATCTGTGCACTTCGGATCAAGGCCCCCAGAACCAGACCTAGACTGCTTTTAGCCTGGTTAGCAAACTGGTTTACTTGCAAGTCTAATTGGTGTTTTCACCTCCAATAGAGTCACTGTCGGATCAATCCACTATTTTTGCTTTTTTCCACACATTCTATCTTATTCACATACAACTGAATTTGTGCAATTTTTACCAAAACGTCTTGATAGCTACCAACAAACAAAGCACAGCTTAGCATGGTTTGCAAACTGGACTGTAAGAAGTCTTCTGTTTTGGCTACAACTGAATTGTGAGAGAATATTTAGGAAAACTTAAGTAGTAATAATCTTTATTTAATCACAACGTTTACATTTGTTATGGTAACCTCCCATTAGCAAATGCAGCTAGCGGAAATTGGCATTAAAACGTTAGTGCTAGCTAAGCTCCGGTTGCCATTCTCCATTCTTATATCTCTGTGCACTTCAGATCAAGTACCCAATTTTTGTTACACCCCACATAAAACTGCAACTTCTGCCAATCTCTATATGGGAAGTTCAACCAAAGGAAATATGCTCTTAGCATTGTTAGCAAAACGCTAACAGTAAGACTGCCGGGTGTTTGCCGCTACAAATGAGTAGTCACCGTTTGATCAACCCATTGTTATTTTTGCTTTAAATAGTTTTAGGGTTTTTTTTTTAAAATAGTTTTAGGGGTTTTTTTTTTTTGGTCTTAATCGCATACAACTGACTGTGCCGGTTTTACCTATCGAGGCCGAAAGCAACCAACAGAAAAATGCTTTCAAGCTAACTTAGCGTGGTTGGCAAACCAGTCTGTAAAGAATCTTGCGTTTTTCAGCTACGACTGGATGAATTGTGGTTAAATATTTAAGAAAAAGTAGCACTCATCCTTATGGATTCCTACTTTTACATTTGTGACTTTCCATTAGCGAATCCAGGTAGTAGAAGTGAAAATAGCGTCATCATTTACAGTCACAATGTTGACTCACTGAGAGATCCATCTGAGTCAGCGCCGAGACTATACACACACACAGCGTCAACTCCTTTATATTCCAGGTCCCCTATGACCCAAATACTGCATCTTTGTTGTGCTGGCTAGGAACCAGAAAGTTAAAAAAAAATAAATAACAACAAGAGGCTTTATTGATGACTATGGAACAAAAAGCCCAGCCTCACTACAAAGCTAAGATGTTTAGATGTTTAAATGCAGGCTAAGCAGGATTAATCTGCTCTGGTTCATATTGTTGCATTAATGCAGAAAAAAAAGTACAGTACAGTACAGCGCTTATTCAGGCTTGAGTGCAATAGTAGTTTAAAGATATATACAAAAGAGCTTTTATTTGAAAATGGTACAAACATTTCTTTCCACTCCAAGCCATTGTTTACCGAGATAAAACTGCCTGTTCCGGGACTCACTTCTTCTCAGCTGAGTGAGACAGCAAGCACTACGCCCTTGGATTGAGTAGGAAGGTGTTGAAGGCGCACTGGCTCTTTTACGCTTTTGTTTTACATTCATTTGTATGGACTTTCTTTGCTTTGAGACAATGCAAAAAGAAAAAAAAAAAAAGAGAAAATTTGGGGTCCCCCAAAAAAGCACTTCAGTGTTATGTTTAAAAGGCACGCACAAACCAAATATTGCGGGTAAAAGTTTACGATTGTCACCTTAAACTATCCTTCAAGATGTGAGGTGGGGTGTGAAGGAGAGGGGCCTCGAGCAGAGGTCAGAGGTTTCCCTCGTCCAGCATCTTGTTGACGCCGTTGCAGATCCTCTGCAGGTGAGCGCGATAAACCTCCGAGGGCCCGTAGAGAGCGGCCAGGAAGTCGCAGTCGGCGAAGTGATTGAAGACGTGGTTGACGCGCGAGTGGCTCTTGGCCGTCAGGTGGTGTTTGATGGCCTGGTGCAGAAGTTCGCGGCAGTCGTTCAACAGGGCGCTCATGACGCGGCGGTCAAAGGTGAAGTCGATTTGGTGGAAACTGACCGCCGTCATGGCCAGAGTGTGGACTTTCTTCCTGGGAGACGCCAAGAAGAGACAGGGGCTGTCAGTCGCATCCTGACACGGTCGCATCACTTGCTTATAAATAGAAACTGCTGCCTTGCTCTTTTCTTGATCAAACTTTGGACACCAAAAGAAAGTATCCATGCAAAAAAAAAAAACAAAAAATCAAGATGTGCACTTAAATGATCGAATTAATTTAAATCTCATCTAAAACGTTATACAAGAAAAAAAACAAAACAGATGATATGAACTTATTGTCTTTTTGTGGCAGAATGACAATTAAAAAAAATAGAAAATAGCATTAAAATAAAACATTATCCATCATGTCCATCAGACTTGCTCAAATGCATGGTGTTGTCCAGTTTAGTTTAACAAAAACCTTTGCTATGGCTCGAAACATTAACGTCTTTGTTGCTATTGTTAACTGTGGGTGCAGTCGCAGCTGGGTGCGTTGCATTGATGTGGTAGGCTAAACTTGAGCTGCTTCTGCAGTAAGCAAGCACCTTCTTATGAAGAATGCATTTAAATCTACCCTTTTCAAAGGTGCTGTTGGGACGCTTTTCGGATTTGACTTTAGCAATAACGCACTCTTCCATTTTTGTGTTTTTTTTTCTGCCCCTGGATTTGCCCTCCCACCCACAACAGTAGATGATGCCAAAACACAATTACAGCAAAGAGTGTCCACTTCAGAGTGAGACTGACTTTTGTTTTGCAAGAGCGATGCTTGATGTATAAAATACAATACATAAAGTATGAAATTAGGAATTAAAAATCAGGTGTGACTAAAAAACATAAAATATTACACAAAGCAGAGACTAAATTTTAAGACCCAGTCTATTCATTTGTGTCCACTGTAGTCAACATTCACTTTTTGTCAATATCGTTTGACTCATGTGAGCTAACCTGCTAAGTCCTAGTGTGCTCTGTAGGGGACATCCAATGAGGTCTCCTGTTTGGGTGGGATGTAATCAGGTTTGCTGTCTTGCTGAGGCAACATGGACACAGCCATGGACACAAATGAATAGGCAGGGTTTCGGGACAGTATTAAACAATTTTCAAACACAATGTTAACCTATTTGATGGCAAGCGTGTCGAAAATACCGTATGCATAGTATTTTTGTACATGTTTGTACCTTTAAGAGCTGGGCTCTGGTGGAGTGGCATGAAAAAAAATTAAGTGATGCAAACTGGGATCACTGTTCTTAAATATCTTCACTGAGTGTTCTGATTTGTTGGATAACGGCTGCACAAACAGTTGTGTATGTTTTGGAGTGGGGTGGGGTGGGGGGGTGGGGGTCCTGTTCAGATAAATCAGAGGATAATGAAGTCAGACAAAAACATCTGCTTGAGCAGCCAGATAAAGCAAAGTCAATGTTTAGCGAAGACAGTAGATGGGGCATAACTTACATTCACACACACAAGAGAGAAGCTCAGAAATTTTTTTTCTAAACAACTACGATGTTATAACTGTTTTTTAACTATAGTACACCTGTCCAATATATTAACTTGAGGTTTTACCTCAAACATTCACCTCGCAGTTCGGGCTGTGCGATAAAGGAAGAACGTATAATCACCATTATTATGATTGATATTAAAATGACGATAATCGATATTAGTTGGGCGCAGGTTTGGCTCACAACACAAAGCAAAGTGACGGATCAAACTCAGAAAAATCGTACGATGGTGCACTTATTAAGTCAAATCCTATTGTAAAACCCACTGAAAACATCAGTAGAGTATATGCTATCGTGGTTGACTTGCACCGTTTACAGATAAGCGCACAGGGATATCACTACTGGCTTGCTGATTTTGATATGATCTCACAAGACCAGTTCAAGAAAGAGTCAAAGTATGGAAAAGAAAGGGGGCTGTAGTAAGCTGACTCTACAATATAACACATGTAAAAATACAGTTCATATATTTTTCAGCTTGGCAAGCTTCAGTGGTATCTAATAACACAGTTTTAGTTCATATTTCTATATACTGTAGAATTATTAGCTCTAATAATAGATGGAATGTATGCTTTAAATAGAACATACCAGTGTACTATAACGTTCTTCTACAGTAGCGTTTCTCAAATGGGTGTATGTGTGTCACTGGGGGTACATGAAGGCACTTCGGCAGGTATTGTAAGATTTCAAAAGGGCTTCTGCAGGTAGCTCAAATGTAATTTATTGCTGTGACAGAAACAGTACCTTTTTATTTTCAAATTAAGAACAAATTGGTCGGAACATGAGGCAACATTTTGCCAAATAATGTTATGGTGACTCCTTTGCAAACCATTATATGTAGAATAAATAGTGCACAGTTGATTTCTCCAAAATATTCTTGAAAATCAATTCAGTGAATGAAATATAATTGATGGATCATTTTAAAAATGTTTTAATAGCACAGTGAGGTTGCTTGGGGAGTGATTAAGCAAGATTGGAGGTGGTCAACATTTGAAAACATTGTGACAATCCACCCGAATTATTTTATCATATGATAACGTTTACATTCATGCGAATCAATCAAATATAAAGAACAATCTGTCTAAATCAGGTAATTAAACTCAATATTCGAATGGCATGCCGTGATCATCACGGCACTACACAACTACGGGTGGAGTGGGGGAGGAGCACGGTTGTGGTTGCAAAGTGCTCTTCAAAGCATGCACATGCTATCACATTCAAAGTCATCCACCACAAGAAGGTTTCAGCTGTGTGAATGTGCGCCATTGCGTCACGCACGGACCAGCGAATCCACTTGTGCTTCGTAGAACTCGGCGTGCCTCTCTCACAACCTTATCCCAATACAAATTACTTTAGGGACAACGTCAGGATCGGCTGAGGTTCCGCTGGTTTCAGCATCGCAAACGCCCCGTTCCACCCGATTCTACCAAAGTCCAGCAAAATACTATAAGAAGAGAAAACCCCACCCAGGCTTACGTTTAGACTGCATGCGTTGAATCTGCACTTGAACACTAAAATAAAGGCCCAAATGTTTATTTTCACCATTTTAAGATGACTTTTTAACACTTGAGATAGAAAATGGATGTTTGGGCATATATTGACAACTAAATTCACCCAAGTGTATCGTCCCAGTTCTCAAAAAATAAAAAGACAATTAATAAAATAGTGACACAGACTAACAAAGACATTTCTCAAATCCTTAGTGAATCTTGGTGCCCACCTGAAGTTCTCCACAAGGATCAGCTCCTCGCCACTGAACTGGTTGTTCCTGTAGAGCACTCCCAACTTCACTACCATCTTAATCAGGTTCTTGATAATCTTCTGGGATTCTTTGCGGTTTCGGGTGTACTCTTTAGTGACCCGGTAAAGCTCGTCCAGCACTTCGCTGCTGGTGTCGTCGATGAAGAGGTTAGCCATGGTCTTGGTGGCCATCTTGCTCATCAGCTTCTTCTGCGCCTGCAGGGCCAAGCTCTTTGTGCTGAAAGAGTCCATGCTTAACCCTGGACAAATGGAAAGTTAAATTGGTACATACGGAGTGGGTTAATACAATTTCTGGTTCAGTTATAACTGAACTGAGACCAAGATGACACCTAATGAATCAACAGTAGCTTGGCCAGTGTGTGGTATGAGAGGATGTTCTCAGAGGGAAGAGGTCAGTAAGCTTGGAATGACACAGGGTTGTCATCAGCAGGTTGCTGGAGATGTAATGATACGGAAAGTCACAAATTAGCAAAAATAAAAAAAATAAAAAAATGGATGTCTTTGAGAATGTTAAAAACACATTTTTCGAATAGCTCCGTTGATCTCAAAATTAGTCAATTGCATTCAAAGGCTTAAAGAAGGTCAAATTAAGTTCTTTAAATGTTATGGTGCCTTTTAAGTTCATCCCGCAGTTTCGCCTGAAATTTGAATAACATTTCTTTTGTGAGGAGTGTGCACGAGAGAGAAAGCAATGCATTTCATTTTCCGTCAACAATTTGGCACCCTTTGATTTAAGTGCCAACAACCTTGGATAATTAATGTTTTCAGCAAATGATCCGCAGAGAAAATTTGACTTGAATCAATTCTGCATAAACGCAATCAGGTGCTTGTAGCTGTCAGTGCATTTCACAATAAAATAGAAATCCAATGCTTTGACAACATTGCAACCTTTGTTGAACACATTTTGTTGTACCCTGACACACGTTTTTATAAGTGCGGAAACAAAAACAGAAGGTTTGAGGCAGCATTGCATCATTATGGGTAGCAGCATAACCATTACCTGAAGGACATTCTTCCAAGTCCATTAAAACATAAAAAAAAAAGAAAAGAATATATCAATGGCTATAAAAAAGACAGCTTTCATTTTTTGGCCTATAGCCGACAATTGTTTTCTTAGCTGTTTTAAACATAAAACTTGAGGTGTAATGACTACAGCGGCAAATGGTCATGACGCTAGCAAGGTTTTGAGGTGGTGGTTATCAAACACGGCAAGTTTCATGGAACACCTATCCTCGCTGCTCAAAAATAACCCTAGAGGAAATGCTATAAATCAAGTACTAATCAATCGATAATCCATGAAATGTTCACATAACTCAAATTTCCCAAATGTTGAATTTTACCTTTCGAACATAAACATTATCCAATTTCTGTTAGCCTCCATGAAAGTGCATTTTTTTATTATCTTTGTGTTGACTTTTCTCTTATGTACCAAACCAGTCTCTGAATAAAATCAATTTCTGTCAGTGCATTGTTGTGGTCAATTTAAAATGTCCTTTTAAATACACATTTTTTAAAATCCAAGTCAGCGATTAAATGAACAAAATAATTGTTGCTTTCAGCCCTACATTAAAAAAATGCTGGTTTATGCTGACCAATCAATGGATCCAGCTCCAAAGTGAGGTTTTACAAAGCCAAAAAAAATACAAGTTTAGATATTTTGGGACCTTTCCCAATTCTTGACAGAGAAGGATCGATTCGTTTGTCGATTGATCGTGAAGAATTGCGTCGTATAGAATTGATTGTTGTTCTACCATGATGAGGTAAAATGGAGTTTATTACTGGCTGCAGCTGGCTCATGCGCTTCAGATTAAAAAGTTTGCTGCAGACTAGTGAAATAGTATATCACCTAGAGCATTTCTTACACGGCGTGCAAATAATTGGGAGATTATCACTCCCTTTTAGTGCCATCCAAAATTAATACAAAAACCTATTTTGGAAAGCAAGTGGTAAAATTGATGAATTTTCCCTCAAAGAAACGTAATGAAATCCCAAACCCTCCAACGCGCTCACAGAGAAGGAAACCGGAACCGAGCAGAGCGGTAGAAACGGGTCTTGAGAATTGCAACGTGCGAGGCTGATGCAAATAACGCGCCGCATAAAGTGCCGAGGCGAAATCTTTCGTCTTTATAAGATAATGAGCGGTGACAGCTTTCAAATGAGACCCTGCCACCTTCTGGCTCATGGCCTACAAGCTAGTTAGAGAAGAAGGAATCATAATGCATGTGGACATCTCATCTCCTCAACATACTGTGAGGCTTGCGCGAGGGGAACTTAGCCGGAGACCGAAACGTCACTCATTCTCCGTAGCCTGATTTATGGACGCTACCACTTCAGTATGGTAACACACCATGCGGACTCAAAAATAGCAAGGCTGGGAAATAGTGAGGGTCAGTGCTGTCTGCCAGCATCCACGACCCCCCCCCCCCCCCCCCCCCCCCCCCCCACCTCCATCTCCCAAATCAAATGAGACCGCAGCCCTCATCATCCCGGCAGCTGTGACTCAAAGCGTTCTGCGGGTCATCCCTTCAGGTTTGTACATTGTGTTTGTGAAAAATAAAATGAATCTGTTTTCCTGTGAACTCCCTCTATAACCTGCACAGATCTCCGAGGATAGTACATGAAAATAAATAGGCAACCAAAAGTCTTTTTCCCTGAAGGGCCTTTCAATGTCAGCACAAAGAGAATGAATAAAAAGGTGCAGAGATGGTGGAATTCTACTGCATGTGGAAGTTTACAGCTGACTTCAGGGTCTCAAAATAAAGAAAACCGGTCCATTTCGGTTTCACTTTCTGGACTGTGATTTACCGCTACTTTACGGTATGGATACCAAGAGATCATGATTATACCTCAAATCGGCGTCCTTATGATGATACTGACACAAGATATTCTAGGTTACGGATAGTTTCCAATTAACGACTGTGTTTTTCAGCCGCACCAGCGAAAATTGAGCGATAAAACCATTTTTGCCACGGATAAGCCGCACTGGACTATAAGATGCAAGCTGTAAGATATTTAGGCAGAAAGATACTATCTGGAAGTTTTTGATTTTTAACATTCTTATGTAAAACCTTTTTTAATTGCCTGCTTTGTTTAGCAGCAACATATTAATAGAAAATGGATGGACGAATGGATATTTTCAGCATAACACCAACACAATTCTGCAGTTAAATAGCAGTTCAAACTCAAAATCATTACTTCCATTGTCGGCTTATTTAATTGATTATTTTAGTGAACATATTAACACATTGCAAATAATTGATATACTGTATATGAAATTTATGTCACAAACTTTTATCCAAGATCTTATTCAATTTATACATGTATCAATAATTTTTTTATATTTTTAACACTAGGTTTTCAAAACCTTTTGTACACAGCCACATCTTTTTAGTTCTATTTCATGGTTGTTCCATAAATTGACACCTTGAACAGATACACGCATTTGATTGTCTCCGAGTGAAAAAAAAAAAAAAAACCCTGCAGGTAAGCCACACTGTACTATAAACTGCAGGAATCAAATCATGAGAACAAAAAATTGGGGCTTATAGTCTGAAAAATACGTTGGTTTGTGCAGCGACAGTCACACATTCCTGATGGGATTAGTTGTTTTTTTTTTTTTTAAGGAAAAATGGTCTAAATCTTACACATTGTCTCTTTAAGGGAAATCATTTTATCCAAATTCAATTCTACATCAATCAGGCACACCTGATTATAAGGCACAATGTCAATTTTGGAGAAAATTAAGATTTTTATGTCTGCTTTATCATCTGAAACATAGAGTAATCAGAACTGTGTTGAGACTTGAGTGGGACATACAATATTTACGTGATTATTTTTGTTTACACACTACCCCTTTAAAAAGGGACACTAAATGTATCTGTCCATTTTCACAAAGTAAAATGGTATGGACTATAATAAAATTGAAAACAAAACTATTTTTCATTTACATCTAACACATTTAAAATCATACTATTCACATGCTGTCAACTGACAATGACCACGCGATAACAACCAATCAAGGCTCAGCTTGCTAAAGTCAATGACCAAACCCAGAAAAGAAGTCAGCCATGAAAAATGTGTTTCAGCCGGTATTAATTGTACATGAAAAGTCATTTTTGCCTCTTAAAATTTGTAAAGAGGTTTAGTATCCCTTTAACTAAATCCAACGGAACTAAAGGATTTTTTTCTTTTTTTGAGTTCACAAGCTCACTCATTGAACAATTTGAAGGCGTGAGTCCAGATACGAGCGTAAAAGCACCGTCATCGGAGAAGCAAAATCTTGACAGAGTACCCTTCGAAGCAAGGCGCTGAGCAAAGTGTTAATATGCAGCTTTGCGTGCAACGGCAAAGACAAGCAGCAAAGGCAAAGAAGCGAAAGAAATATGCTGGGCCTCCCTGGGGCCAAAGATGTAGAACAGGCTTAGATCTAATATGCCTGATATATCCCTGACATGCTAAACATTGTTTGGTGTAGGAGCCTCGGTTGAAGTAACGATTTTGTCAATATTGGAGTCATGCACACATTCCCTTCACACGCATGTCATTTTCAAGCAGCGGCAAAGCCTCCATCAACGCGCATGTTTGAGACAGATATTACAGCCAAATGATCGGTCGATTGCCGTCCGTACTAGAAGGTAGCGCTTCAGTGTGACTTTCATTGCTTCTCTCTCACTGCGATGTCTCTCGAAGAATATCAATAAGACTCCTTGGAGAGTGTCAGCAGGAAGCTTCCCAGGGAGGAAGACGCGAAGGGAGGGGGGTAGATAACTTGAGAGGAGGGCTTGAATGGTAGCGGTGCTGGGGTCAGGTGCGACATATCAATTCTCAGCCAGCATGGGGGGAAACCTTGTCTTGAATGAGGGGGTCATTTATATACAGTCTCCCACTGAATCCACTTTCAAATCTCTCCATTCTCTTTGCATGCGCTGGTGGAAGATCATCTAGCGCCTCGGCATCAGGCTGCACTTGTTACCGGATATCCTGCACTGATGCAATGTGCGTGAAACAGATAACAGGGAGGAAGCAAATGATCTGACTGACATAAAAACAAAAACACAGAATTTGCTTTCATTACACACGATAAGTCAGCGTCCCCTCTATTTAATCACTAAAGTGGAGTCGCTTTTTGGCACACTTAGGCTAAGTACTACCCTTATCTCCGCAGCCTTACCGACGAATGAATCATCGCGTCAGAAGGCGCGATAATGGATCGTGTTTGCACAACCTCGTCTCTTAAGATTCACATTGCTCCGTTTAATGCTTCCTCGCCAGGGACCGCTGTCATCTAAGCTGTCAACTCCGTAAAGCTTGTTGATGAGCAACAGAAAAATCGGGCAAGAAAAGGAGGGGGTTTCGTAGTCACAAATACAACCTAAGAGTGTAACGTGTCAGGTTCCATATTGCCAGGATGGAATAAGATCCAATATGGCTTTTGCTTCCCTTCATCTATCGCCCTATGGCAAGAAAAGTAAAGACTTCATGGGGGGGGAAAAAAAAAATACCCCATGGGACAAGCACTCAGGATGATGAAAAGGCTTTGGATGGAGGAACTTTTCTGGTGACTTCACAGCATGACTGTGTTTAAGGCCAAATTCAAACATCTACTATCTGGCAATTGGTGTGAACCTGACTCCCAGTCCATAGTCCCTCAAAATGTCCCCAAAAGAACCCCGTTGTCACCACGTTGTCCCCACTAAGTCATCAAAACGGCTGAAGAATCCCCAGAATATTTCCACTTTATATGGATTGTCCCCAGAATATTTCCACTTTATATGGATTGTCCCCACAAAATCGCCACCGTGCGCCCATACCCCCATAATATCGCTGGAGCCTCTTCCCTATCGTATCTCTCCATTGTGTCACCGCAATGTCTCTAGATGTGCCCAAGGAAGGTGACATCACAATGTTTTGTGATGTCACTCTTTAGTAAACAGCATACGGATGAAAATGCACAACTGGTCTCTGTCACTCGCATCTGTAGATTCGTTCAACTGCAGTGAAAGACGAGATCTTATTCCATAATTGCTGGATACCTGTACTTCTTGAAAACAGGAGAGCTTTGATTGACGGTTATATTGTTAACGATGACGTGACTCACCCTGGACGATGCTTGGGTGAAGGCTGTTGCGTTTGGAATACAAAATATTTTGTTGTCCTTCGTTACTTGCTGTAGCTCAGAAGGGTAAGGCTATGCATGATGGGATTTGTAGTTAGAGAAAGGCTTCCAGAATGTGTGCAAATGAGACCGACATGGTGACCGATGAACTCATTCAATGCCAGGAACGTATTTTCACACACTCATTCAATGCCAGGGACGTATTTTCACATTTATTTTTAATTGTCTGGACATTAAATCCCAGATACTTAAGTATCAGTTAAATACTTGAGTATCTGGAAATTAATGTCCTTAGTATCAGTTTAATACTTACGTATCTGGGATTTAATGTCCAGACTCCCAAAAACGTGAAATTACAGTAAGTCCCTGGCATTGAATGAGTTAAATTCCAAATAAAAGATAAAAGTATCAAAGTGTCTATTTGATACAACCCAGAACATTACAGTGGCTTTTGGCTTTTGAAGAAGGTTGTGTGAAAAATAACTTTGTTTTGTAACGACAAAAAAACGAGAAATAAACATTGGCGGTTACTGACTAGCTTAATGCAGTTATACTGCTATTGCAGTTCCGCCCTTTTGCTTACGCATGTGCATGACCAAAAGGTTAGAAAGATTCAGACTTATTGATTGGAAGTTCAATATGACAATCAAGCGGCTGTTTTTTTTTTTGTTTGTTTTTTTTTTTACATGATTTCTCTGCAGTGTCCCTAAAACTTTGGCCTCTTTGGAAACTATAACATCCTAACCAATATATCACTTCCTTATTTTTGTAGACTACATCTTTGGGTTAAGATGAGATGAAAAGAAACTTCGCTTTGAACAAAGGAAAAGACAGCGCTGTTTAAAATAAAATCACTTTTCATTACCAATGTCATTGTGCAATGGAAAATATTGTTCACATAATACCTAGTGCGTTGTAGGTTATTTTTCTCTGACACACCTCATTCTTATCCTTATAAATTTCAATCCTATTTGGATTTTTGGTAATTACAGCCCAATTCTGAGGTCACCATCTTGAATAGCCACATGATCCCAAAACGATGATTAATGCAACTCCCAATGCTGAGGCGCTGTCGGAGTTACAACGAAGAAGTCCCGTGTGTGGGGAACAATGCCATCTGTGCTCAGGAGTCATAGGCGCCAGCAGCTGATGCCACACCGCCGATGTGTGCGCCATATTTTACAAATAAATGTTTTGTATTTTCCCCCATTGTTAATGATCTGTAAAACTAAATTATTAATATGTAAATGCACAATTCGGTACAACTACTATACTTATATCTAAATATTTACACAGCCTATCCAAGTTGTCATCCTCCAGTTGGTGAGGGCCATTAGCCACAGATATTTCCATCCCATCAACAAATTTCCACTACACACTTACAATGCCATTCAAACGGTTGAAAATACCTTTAAATTCCAATGGTCTAAATAAGAGTAAAGAAATTCAAACTATTGAAACTGTATGTCTGTCTATTTTAATGTCACTATGTCTCAGTGTTTCCTTAATGTCCCCGCTGTGTCTCGATGCCCTCATAGTGGCCCCCACCTCATGCCCTTAGCGTCTCCACAGTTGCTTCACGCTACAATGTTGCCACTAAGGTTTCACAATGTCTCGTTTATGTCACCACTACGTCCTCTCAGTGTCTCCACTATGTCTGAACTCAGGGTGCTTCAGTTTATTCAAAGCCTCTGCAGTAGCAGTAGAATTCAAATGCAATCACACTGCAAGATGGTGGAGATACTATTCAGTCCTGTCCTGTACGATCACCCCGGTCCTCACGTCAAAATGGCATAAAAACAAACAGCAGCAGCCCACAGATACAGATGTGTACACAGTTAAAAGAATGGTTCCGAAAACACGATTCATGGAAGTGATACCTGAACTCCCACGTAGGGATGTCTTGGCAGTCTTGTGATAGTGCAGCAAACCGGGTCGCACACTCACACCCTCATGCAGGTGCAGACAGCCTGCTAAAGGCAGTGAAAAAAGCCGGGCTTACCGGTCAAGTGAGGTAAGAAAAGAAGAGAAAAAAAATAAAAACGGTAGCTGTGCCAAAAACAACACGTCTTGCAAAAAGAGAGATAGGAAAAAAAAAACACTCTTGGCTGCTCATATTTTGGGATCCAGGATGTGAGCAGAACTCAAATATGAAGCACAAAGCAGAACAAGCATTTTCCGTTTGCATCAGACACACTTGCGCGTCAATCAGAGCTCCACAGAGGTATGAGAGGTGACAAAAGGGCAGAAAGCCTCCAGTCGATGAAATGGACGCTCAAAACCAACCAGCATAAGGACAAAATCAATAAAGAACGTTTCCCTCTTGCGTTTTGCCACGACAAACACTCGGGGAAGGATTGAAGAACTTTCCATGACGCTTTATGCTACAAGTGATTTGGTTGATGGCAAATGTCACCACTCGAATGCTCTTGGGGGAAATCTTGGGGAAGTCTAGTCACGTGGACCAGGACACCATGACCCTGAGAGAGACGTCAGTCGTTGAAGCGGGGAATATTGTGTTTAGGAGGATTTACTGCTATAACATTCTCAAGAGTCATAAATCATTTCGAAATTATGCACTCCATAAACACAAACAAGCCGATAACCAGCTGCTGACAGCGACCCTTTTTTCTGCTAACGGATGAATTCGGCATATTAAGGTCAGCTGAAATCTTGTTTTTTCAGCCCCGGTGTATCAAAATAAAATCACTCCTCCTTTGTTCAGCATCTTTTCAAAAACATTAGGAAACATCGCCTGATAAATACGAAATAGCAAAATGTCAAGAAGCTCAACAGACGCACCCAATCATCACAATCATAGAAGAGCTGAGGCAGGCTTTTGTGAAGCCACCGACACACACACACACACACCATTTCCATGTTGATTATTAAATTTAAATATCAAAACCCTCGGGGAAACGCTTCAAAAGGGCCTAGCTCGGAAAACATGAGGCTATAATCAAATGAAATTGTTGACAAGTCGAATGATCTATAGGCAGAAAAGGGCATCATAACATTAACGGATCAAAGGAATTTTGCTAATTGCGGAATTAATTGTTAGTTAATTGTATCCTTGAGCAACGCCGAAAAAAATGGAGTGTGCTCCTTGCTGCGGTTGATTCAGTATCAACTAACGTGCTATCTAAAGCGGAACAATAAACACTATAGGAGACTGAGCTACATCCACATTATGGCATGACTCCACTGAGGCAACATTAACCGGACGTTGGAGAGATCCTCCCAGCCCATTTAAATTAATTGGTTCAAGATTGATTGTTAATTTTCCTCGAGTATATTTACTCTGTGTCCAGCGTGTTGGGAAAGTATTTCTTAAAGACAGTAAGGAATAAAACGAGAGACAATTTCATTTTCCTAACATTTTGCACTGGATCTATTTTTGAATGAATCAAACTTTTCAATAAACATTTTGTTTATTACTTTGAATAAAACCGTAATCATCAACAATGATTGAAGAGAGAGAGAGAGAGAGAGAGAGAGAGAGAGAGAGAGAGAGAGAGAGAGAGAGGGAGGGAGAGAGAGAGATATTCTGGCCATATTGCACAGCCATAGGTGAAAATTATTCTTAATGAATAAAATGAGCTCAATTTCTGATTGGACCTCACTGGGAATTAATGGATACTTTGGGGGTAAAAAAAAGCATTTGGAATGAGAAAAATGTTATTACTCCTGACATACATTTTTGCAATATAAATGAAGTTAGAACTAAGAGAATACGTTAAAAAACTGCAGAAGGAGTAGCATGACAAAATAAAAGTACAAGATTAATATGTGGAGAATTAGTGGGTGGAATAAAACTGTGAAATTTGTGAAATCTTCATTTTTGGACAGAGAAAAAATGTCAACATGTTTACGGCATTAATTTTTGCCATACGTTGAAGTCATAATGGTGAGAATTAGTCAAAAATTACAGGAGGACTAGCTTGTCCAAAAAGTGCAAGAAATAATCAATGGAAAATTTGGGGGTGTCATTTTTTGAACTTGGGGAAAACACAATTTTTGTACTGAGAAAAATGTTAACACCTGGCGTGAATTTTTGCTATATGTTGAAATTTAAAGCCTTCACAGAATTATGTCCTAAGTGCAATGGACGATTATTGACCACGGGTCGAGTTGAATGAATGCCAGTTGTAAAAATGAACATTTTGGGCTTTTGCTTGTATATATCGAACGGACCGACTGAACTTGGAATTCACATTGACGGATTATGCTGAGGGATAAGTGCAATGATTAGAAGCGCCGAGAGTGAGCCTGAATGTTTGATCGCGATTAAAGTTCAAGCGAGAAATCCTGAATGAGAAAACTCCCAGCCGAAAGCTGCTGCCCCGGCCGCATGACATAATCCCCCTCTCCGCGTGGAGAGAAACAATAGACAATCGTGCTAGTTATATAAAAGGTGCATCCGTGCTTTGTGTTCACAAGTAAGCACTCCAAACGAGCCCGGCCAGCAGCAGGACGTGAGCATGAGAGCCGGCTGAAATTTCATCTCTCGTCAACTTTTTGTCACGGGCTTCTCTGCGGATGCTGCGTTTTACCCATTGCGTAAGCCGGGGCGGTATACATGCGTGCGCCGCCGCAACATTCGTGCAATTACTTGAAAGGTGCTCGCGTGTGGGGCGCTGTTCAACATGCGTGATTTGAAAGCAGCACGCCGATTATTTGCCGCTTTCTTATCTTCCCACGCGGTCTTGTCAAGTCTTATGCGACCCGGCAGGCTCTCAATCAGAACCCTCGCGCCTTTTTCATGATGCGACACATTCCCGTGAACAATTAATTATTAAAACAAAGGCATATAATGGCTCGCTGATTAATAATTCAGCTAGGCGATTTGGCCCAAAATAGACCCAAGGGCAAGTTAAAGGGAGGTCTGCGGCAACAGGTTGACGCAAAGATGGGAGGCTCAGCAAACCCGGTGCGTGATAGCGGCTGTGAGCCGAAGGCCTTAATGTGGGAACATAAGTCAGGAATATGCATGTATAATAAACGGCAATAGCCCAGGGTCAAAACAACATCGGCTGACATTTGTTCTTGCATTAAAATGCGCACTCTGGGCTGATTTGCGGAACACATACAGTAAACATTTTCCCTTCTTTGACTGCCAAGTCTAAATTTGAATTTCGCATTATTTACATTATAATACGCAACAGTGGCAGCCCAACAATTAATTGAATTCATATCGGTGTTGGAGAATGATTGATGTCCGGGCCAATGACATTTTAATTAAGGCCACCGCTGAAGCCAGTCACATAATGACTAATTTTACCTCACCTCCAGCCCACACAGCCTAATTTGTTAAGTTGGTTAATAGAACAGCAAGGAGTGCTTTTACACGACCGGGACAGAAAGGTCACGCGGCTGTTATGTCTCACCACTCCATAAATTAGCCACTGGCATGACTAATCAACTGTGAATTACTGGCGTAGTATATCATTTGGATTTTGATCGGTTTGACTGCCGGGAAGAAACCGGAAGAGGGTGTAAATTCAGATCAAACTTGCATGTTGCCCAAAGGTATCAAGATTACATTTGGTGTGGAACAGGTGAGACATTTTGTATTTCCTCCTAAGAAAAAATATAACGTGATTTCTTTTCGTTAATGTCGGCTTTTAAATTCGAACGTATCTGGTCTAAGCTCAGGGCCTCGGGCTACAGGGCTTTTATGGGCGCCGCTATTTTTCCTCTCTTTAAATAAGGCAGTAAATGTTTATTTGTTCAGATGACTTGGAAATATCATTTCTTCTTGGAAGAAAGATTTCATTGAGTAAAAACAAATTATTTGCTATTCAACGCCTTCAGATATGATGATTACAAAAGAGATTTACGGATAATTACTCCTCGGATAATCCATTTAGGAAACTTGTCCTCAACTGGCCTAATATAAACCAACATGACGGCTGCATTCGTGATAATGCAGCCATGAAATCTTGCAAATATCTCTTGTCAAAGCTTCAAATTGATGACTAGACTAGTTTACGTCCTTAATGAAGATAGCGGTAGATTGTGTGCCAAACAAATCCCTTCAAAGCGATCCGTGTGAATGTTGCCATCGCAGCAGTTTCATCAGAACTGAATGTAATGTTTTGATTAAAAGATATGTAAAGAACAGCACTGAAAGCTATTATTAATGTTGGAAAAGAGGTTTTTCCTCACTCACGCACACAATGATCAATTATCAATATATGTCTTTTGTAATTGTATTTTCCAATGCCTTTGAATGGCAAAACAAAACTTTAACGAAAAATCGATTAGGCTCCGACCATAGCTAGATTTTTTTTGAGACAGATACAAATTTTTGGTCAAAACAATTACTGATTAACTGGCCATAAGGGTTATGATGAACAAAATAACATTTGTTTATCCCAAACGCATTTGGCGTAAATGGCCATCAATTATATGTGTGTTTTCATCATTCAGGGGCCAACAGCAGTCATAAATAATAGGGCTTGACCAATTACATCAGCAGATAATAGACCTTCAAACATTGGCCTAAAACAAGCAACCAAATGGCAGATATTTGTCGATTATGTTGTACTCCACATATTTTAACCATTTACATATAACAACGGTGCCATTATTTATGACATGAAATGGGTCATTCAAAACAAAGATATTCTTAATTGTCAATGATTAGGTGAACCATGGAACAAAGATGTGAATTTCAACATATATTTACGGATGTATTTAAATCCACAGTATGCGTCGTAAGTTATGACTCTGCGAAGTGTCTTTCGTGTATCAAAGTAAACAACCAGAACACATTTGCAGTGTGATTATCTTTGCGCTATGTGTGAAGGGCCATAATTGGCTGATAAAGTCTGTCGGGCCCCAAAATTGATATCGTTGCTTCCGTTAAAACATTTGAGACCCTCTTCTATTTGCGCAAATGCAGACAACCAGAACCAGGACTAGCTCATTGAAAGACCACTGTTGAGAAAAGTCTACTGTTTGAACAGGAGCTGGGGCGATATTTGGATACGTTTGTCTAACTGACTGACTATCACCTCTTGCAACTTCTGCTCCTAACGATACAGTAGCCATTGTGTCGGTGTTTTGAGTTTCCTTGGAAACTGGAGACCAGCCGCTGAACTTTGCAAGCTAGTAAAACTGGGTCAAACACCTCAACTTGTCCGGTCAATAACTTAGCTTGGATTGCACTCGGCTAGTACAACAATATCTCAAGTGTTACTACCGCAGCACTTTCACACCTTGCTTTTAATGATGATAATAACGCCACATGGGGACAGTATGGTGCTGTGACTTTATTGTCCTGTTCTTGAAGACGTTCAGAGGGGAGCATCTTCAATGACTCAGAGGAGACCCACCAACCAGATTCTGTTAAGTCTTAACGGCTCATTATTGCACGTCATTATTTATCGTCTTCCAGAATTATGTTGTGCCTGAACAACGAGGAAGCTCAAGCGCAAATCTAAGATTAATATAGGTAAAGGAAAAAAAAAGCTCATTAAAAGCATCCATGGATGAAATCTAAAATAAACAGATTAATTGCACTTTTGCTGAAGTGTACTCCACTTTTATCATTTTAAAGTGTCAAGGAGTAATGGGAAATCGACATTTTTTTTAACCATAATTATTACAGCATGGTCAGTTAAATTAAATAACTTTCGCTTACTTAATCTAAAATAAATAAAGTACGCCTTGTTTTGTCTGGTACAAGAGTAAAACCCATTCACTTAATCATGTTCATAAATGTTAGGGCTGTTTGATATCATTTTTTTTTTAAGACCGATGCAAGTATGAGTAGTTGCTTGAGGAATCAATAATACCAACTATTGATACCACTAATACTTTTGATACACCAAATTTTCTCCCTCCAATAAGCTAAAAGAAAACTGTACAGAAAGACCTACAAATTTCAATACCATGCTTTACTTTAAAGTGTAATCAAATTAACAGCAATTTTCCATCGATGTGCAAGTTCATTGCAAGTACTGATACCCTGCAATAAGGCTAGATATCAGCCTGATATCACTAGCTCATCCCCGATAAATATGTTGATGGGAGGACAATTTCTCAAATGCTGCTTAAAATTAACCATCAATTAGTTGATTTATTTTTGAATGGGATAAGAGGATCTATCTATTAACTCGACATTTTTTTAAGAGTCCATACATTAAATTAAGTATCAATTTTATACTTAAATATCTGGAAATTAATGTCCTCCATTAAGTATCGATTTAATACTAAAGTACAGTACGTCCATGGCATTGAATGAGTTAATGTTCTGTTTGCTTGCCAATGTTTTATTGAGAATATACTTTCTTTTATGATGTCACAACAAATTAGTCGAGACTGAAACAACAGTGCCTCTACTGGTGGTAGTCAAGAAGTGCATTTCATTTTGCTTCAACTAGATCCTGCTGTTTTTTTTAACAACAATTTTAATGGGGTAATGTGATGTGAAACAGAAAAAAAAAGAGGCCAGCAGACCAAGTAATCAATTTTTGTAATTCTGCAAATTTTGTAGAGCCGCATGGAAAAACTGATAGCTGTTTCAAGACTCGGTGACAATCACTTTCAAACAAGCCGTTGATCGATTCCGATGCCCACCTCTAAACTAAACAACTTAAGGAACTCCCGAAACCAGATTCTCCCAAACGTATAAAACGAGACGACTGGAACACAGGCTTTTTGGCATTTGCTCCTCTGCGACTGCATTGAAATTGTTGACTCATATTTTTGTTATTATTTTGAGACTGTGAAATCACTTCTCCGACTCTCATGACATTTTGTTCCACCTTGTGGCTTGTTGACCATAATAGCAAAATAAATGTCAAAAAGAAAAAGCATGGGAAATTCAGAGAGAGAGGTAGTGAAACTCCTCGCTGTTAACTTTTGTTGCAGGTAATATGAAAAGTTCAGTCGAAAGCCATCATTCATCAGACATGTCTGTTGCTCCTGTGCAAGATAACGTGGGCTGCAAGGCGCCCAAACCCCCGGGCTGCACAGGCAAGCCATTCATCCACACATCAGCCTTGTTCTGGAACGGAGCTTTACATTGTAAACACTGCAATGTGTTACAAAACATATCAGTGTTTTCAAAACACATGTCTCAGCCTTTTAGTCTTAGTGCACAACACACGCAGTAAATTAGCCAGCCTGCGACAGCAAGGAAAGCTTATTCGAAACTAGCCTTTTTCTGCATTTCCTCCGCTTCCTGTGAGCTCCTTGCAACGCCTAATGCGAAACATAAACTGCCTTGTGCAATACAAAATAGGCATCTCCTTCTGCAGTCTGACTCATCTATTGTCTGAAATATTGGCCCCCCCAGCCTTTACATACTAAAAAGTGAAATATGGCAAACCATTTGACAATGACATGTTTTTATGTATTTGGAAAAAAAACAACTAATAGAAGGTGGGCTGAAAATCAAAGCAAACTCCCTCAAAGTCAACATAAGAGCATAGTCATTGACAGTTTATTCTGCACCCGCCCCTTTTCATTTCCCCATAACACAAAAATACATGACATCTGCCCCCAGCACTCTCTATCAAGACCTATCAAAACTGCCACGCACTCATTAGGGATTCACATCCACATTGAGCTATGGATATAACCAAAACTTATTGTTTCCCTAGGATACGCAATTCCTTTAGAAATTGCATGAAAGTGCAAAAAAATGTGCTTCTAACTGGAAAAATACATTTCTGAATTGGGGACTACAAGGTATCGGAGTAGACCCACATTTCAGGCAAATAAATACGCCTCCAGTCTCTCTCTTTTGACCACTTAAATCTGTCAAAGAGATGATGTCAAAGACTTTTTCTTTGAGGTCTCTGAAACCCTATGTGACTCTGAACAGCATGAACCAAAAATGCTTGACTCATGGCATTTATCCAAAAAAGGGGCTGTCAAAAAAATGAAAATGAAAAATAAGGCTGCTGGAAGGCAGGAATGAATGCTCAGTTCTCACCATTTACACAGTCAAGAATGGAAATATTGTGAATGCTTGAATCTACGCACAAATAGTGTGATACAGATTGGTGTAAAATTTGACTTAGCGTTCACCAACAATATTGATTAATACTTGATTGTCAGCCTTCACATTGTTATGTTTTATGACTGATACCATTAATGGGAATATTTTGAAACCAAACAATTGGTTGGACAATCAGCCATCATAAAAGTTTTCGACTCACAACTAAGGGTGTTCCGGTTAGTTATTAATATCAAATATGGGTTCGATATCAGTCCAAAACACAGCATTGGATAATATCAGTCTACGTTCCAAATACCAAAAGATATAATCACCTACATAGACGAGTTTTTAATTGATTCTTTTATATAAATAATTTTAAAGGAAGTGAAAGTTCATGTTTAATGTAAAATATGTCATCCAAATATCTGGAATAATTTTATTTTCTCATAAATACCTTTGCTGACTATTACCCATTGAATAGTATCACTTAATCAAACCTCTCCTAACATTTGGGTACGGTCCAATTGGAGAGGATCACGTGATGAAAACACTAATATTACAGAAAAGGTAAGAGGTGACGTTTTTTTTCCCCATGTTATTTGCTACGAAATTCACCTTTTTTTAATTGTTTTGTTTTGCATTTTTGTAAAAACATGGCACATCGTTTCTCCATGTACGACAACAAAACACACAAAAATGAAAGTTGAAACGAAAGTTGTACCATTCCATTGACTGACCCATACCTATTATTCCTAAAAAATATTAATTAAGGAATTAATTAATTAAAACATGTCATGCCTACTGATATCATATAGCGGATCGATAACGCTAAGTACTCTAGGTCGCAATATCGATCTCGAATCGGAAGTTAGAAAGTTGTATCGGGGCACCCTTACTATCAACACTGACGTGTGGAATGACGAAGCATCGACTGAACCTTTATTATTTATTTATTTATTTATTATTTATTTATTGTGCCACACAGAAGAACTGATGTGCATTCTTGACTGAACATTGAATCACCTCGTATTTTTTTTATTCCATGCATCACTGATGATAATCGCGGAGCATTCAAAAACATTTTACACGCTGCACAGCATGAAAAGCAGTACAAACAAAATAGCGTGGAAACTTTTTCAGCATTAACAGTTAACTCACGGAAGGTTTGGGCGTACAACCGAAGTAGCGTAAATACCTGCCTCTCGGCATTATTACAAGTATGTCTTCGACATATGTAATGTTAAAAAAACGACTTAGTGACACTTTGCTGTCATGTCCCGGCCGATATGCTCCCAAAATGCCGTTAACTTGTTAAAACAGTCACAAAACACGACGCCCCCGTTAAAATGCTCGACCGTGTCAAAAAGTGGGCTTCGTTTGACAGCGGTTGACTTTAGATGACCCTAGCCTACAAAGGCAAGCCTTTTCAGTCCGTTAATGAAATGTTTCATTAAAAAGCGCTCGACCATTAAAAAGTTCGAGACGAGGGACTCACCTTGCACGCTCTCTGTGTCCACACAGGAGCGGTCAGAGGGACACAAGGCAAACTGATCTCAACTTTATCTATCTGGTCTTCATCCCTCCGGACGAAGTGGGGAACGGTGTTTCACAGCATGTTTGGCCGCCTTTTGCTTGTTGTCTCTCGGTTTGATGTCGTCTCGGCTGCTCCTTTTCCTGTTCTCTCTTACAACCGTGTGCCAGGAACAGATGTGTGAATTATTCAAAGAGTGTTTTCTTCCCTCGGCCGCGAGTGAGCTCGGCTGCCAGAGCTCGTTTAGTTGTAACCTGATTCCAGTTTGAAAAAAAAAAAAAAGTTTCAAACTTGAGGGGAGACCTGGAAATGGGTAGATTGATGTGGTTTTGGGCCAATGGGGCCGCTACAAGGCCGCTGGCACGGCCCAATCAGGCCCAAAGAAAGGAGCATTGACGGTCAAGCGGATTCCCTGCCCCCATGGAGGTTTCCAGCAATTATCCAGGTCCAGGTCCAGGTCCCGGTCCCAGGGCTGGAAATTACCCAAAAGAAACGGGGTGAGGGGAACAATGAGCAGGAACTGTGAGAAGGGGCTTTTCCCTTTACACATAATCATTTGTTAGACCTTGGGCGCTTCTTGATCCTTCCCAAACTTATTTCTCAGAGGGCCATATAAGAAAAAACTCAAAGGATGCAAGGGCCACTTTGATTTTTTTTTTTTTTTTACCTAATTTATCAAGTGCACCAACATACAATCACGTATTAGTTTTTCATTATAATGCTTTAAAGATAAACAGCTTTCTATAAGGCAAATAGTTTAGGATTGTACAAGATTTTGCTACAATCAGCATGTTTTTAACCCACCGTGAAAAAATTCAGTCCCCGCCCTGAACAGCAACTGAATCTCATCCCTTCACTTATCAATCAATCAATCAATTAATCAATCAATCAATCAATCAATCAATCAATCAATCAATCAATCAATCAATCAATCAATCAAATTTTATTTGTATAGCCCTAAATCCCCGAAGTCTCAAAGGGCTTCACCGATGAAAAGAGGTCATGTGGAGACTTCTTTCGAAAAAAGGAAGTCATACAGAGACATCTTTTCAGTATAAGTTACACAACAGCATCCCCTGTCAAAGCTCCCAGACAGGGAAGGAAAAACTCAAAAACCCAATAAGGGGAAAATAAGAAACCTTCAGAAGGGACCATAAGTGGGAGGAGCCCCCTTCTAGGCCCACAGGTTGAAGTGGACGCTGCATGTACCAAATACAGACAAATAGATACACAAATAGTTGCATAAATACGTATGCAACAGAGAACGATTTCACTTAGAACCAAAACAGGAGCAATCTCCCATAAGATAACAATTTATTGAGGTGTTAGTTGGGAATCATTTACGTGACAACATTTACACTTTAAATCTTGACACAGAGCAAAAAATGAAGGGAACCTGGTTTGCTTGTAAAATGTTGTTATTTACCACAGTTTCATATTGTAAAAAAAAAAAAAAACTTTGCATCAAAATAAATAATCTATCAGTAGCAAATTTTCAGTATATGGTGCGGGCTGCTTCAAGGGAGTAAGTGTACTTTTTCGCACGCAACCATGGGAGCTTTAGGGCCATTACGGTAAATGCAACAATACACACAATACTTCCGGCTGTCCGTAGCTATAACAGACATGGCGACCTCCGGAGGAGTGCCACCCCTCATGTAATATAATTTAAGTTGTATAATATGAACTAAGCAGCAAAATCCACCCGTATTTATCCATCTCATGTAATGACCGTTTTTTCATTTGCTGTTGATAGAAAATGTCATCACAGTGCCTAATGGCTCAGCTTTGTAAATTGAACCACACTCTGGCAATCACAGTCCACGCTAAATGAACCGCAATTAAATGCCACTTATCGCCACCCAAGAATACAGTACCATATACCATCTTTGCAGTTGTCTAGACTGTACCTTTCATCAGAGATGGCTAAATACTCACACTCTATATTTAGTTGAACTGCAGCTTCAACTTCTTTAATTATGCAAAAGTAAAGACTCTGGAAACTACCTATGTACAAAAGTAAAAAATGTCAATTATACAGTAGACAACACCCATTCAGCAAACTGGGTACAACAACATGAAAAAGCCCTTTTATGCACACACATATAGGCTGTGTATTTTTTTTATTTCATGGTTTTCATCCAGACGTTTGTTTATTTATTTATTCTTGGACCAGGCGGAGAATTGCTGAAAGACTGACACTGGGGATGTTTAGTTTTCCTAAAGATGAAATATTCGCTACAAATTCTCAATGCTGACAGAACAATTATTTTAAACAAGGGGATGGATGAAGAATAGCTTGTTCATCCGAATGTTGCACCATCGTAAATAATGCTCCTTACTTTATGTTCTTTCATATTGCTGCCTTATAACTCAACTCAACTGTATTTATGACGCACTTAAAAAAATAACCATATCTGTCACAAAGTGTTCATCCATCCATTAGCTACAGCTTTATCGGGTCCTCTGTGAGGATTCCGAGGTGTTTCCAGGCCCGCCGAGAGACATAGTCCATCCAGCGTGTCCTGGGTCGACCCCGGGGCGTCCTCCCGTTGGGACATGCACGGAGCACCTTTCCAGGGAGGCGTCCGGGCGGCATCCTAACCAGATGCGTAAGCCACCTCAACTTGCTCCTCTCAACACAGAAGAGCAGCGGCTTGACACCGAGTCTCTCCTGGATGACCAAGCTTCTCACCCTGTCTCTAAGGAAGAGCCCGGAAACCCTGCGGAGGAAACTCATTTCGGCCGCTTGTATCTAGGATCTCGTTCTTTCGGTCACGACTCATAGCTCACGTCAAAGAGCCCGGGCAGCCTTTATCAAGGGTATTCCATACTCTGGAAGCATATGCAAGTATAAGTATACCTATACCGCTATCCTTTTCAACAATAACAAAAGAAAAAAGAATTATAAATAAAACTTTCATCAACTGTTTATTTTTACAGTATTCATACAGGTTACAGCTTAGTCTAAAACTGAAAAAAAAAACAAGTGCAGCAAAGTGCCAAATATGAAAATTCTTATTTTATTGCAATTATACTTCACATGACAAAAATGAAGCCTTTTCCCTGGGGTCATCTGCACCCTCCTGACATTACCTCATGTCCGCCCCACTATTTGAGAAGCACTGCTTTACACCAAATTGTCCTTTTGTTGGCCACCTGCCATGAACAACCTGTGAGAAACTTTCCACATATCAATCCAATCACTCAACATCTGAACTAACCAAAAAAAACCCAAAGTAAAATTCAGATATCTGAAAAATGACTAAAGTACAGGACCAACATAGTACCAGTGTTTTTCTTTTGATCCTACTTGTAAATCTACTGAAGGAATCAGCCAAAAGATGGAAATATATTGTCTTATTTCATGTAAACTGCCAGTTGTCATTTGGGTGACAGCTGCCACTTCATTGAATATTACTCTCATATATTCCAGTAATCACCTCTCCCATTCAAGGAATTCAGAAAATACTTATGCAACAGCCAACGATTTCAAAGAGTCAAATACATAATTTACATGACAGAAATATGTAATAAAGAACACATGTGAATAAACTTAATAGGTGACAGGCGCCGATGACTTTAAAATTGATTTGGCCCGCCCTCTACTGGTAGATTCTATTATTGGGATGTGAGGAAAAAATAGAAGCTACTTTTGTTGTTTATTGGTATTTTTTCCCACTGTTATTGACGTTGAAAATATGAATGTGTTTAACAGTTGTTAACGACGATGTTTTAAATTGTTCGAACCACATTCCCCACGAGTCACCACCCACAACCCGGAAATGACGTAATAGCCATACGTGTCAGGAAGTATCGTTGTGTTCAACATGGCGGCGCAGCAGACTGATGTTGACGAACTGTTCGATGTGAAAAATGCCTTTTACATCGGCAGTTATCAACAATGTATCAACGAAGCCCAGAAGGTGAAGGTAGGTCATGTTTTGTCAGTGTTTTAACATATTAAAGTACGATCGTTTGCTCTTTAGGAATCATCTGTGGCCACCCCAATTGGACCGAACGTTGCCGACTAAAGTTGTTTTAGTTTTTAAAATGGAAACTGTAAAATTGTCTGTCACTTAACTAAAAATATAAAATGTGAAATTTCTTTCATTCTTTCGAAGAATTCAACACCAGAAAAGGAGACTGAAAGGGACATGTTCTTGTACAGAGCATACATTGCCCAGGTGGGAAGCGCATTATTCGTGAGACAATCCATATCGATAAGCAAAATAAAAAGTTTGGCGATAATCACCTTTTATGTTGTAATTTATAGAGAAAGTATGCAGTCGTCATGGATGACATCAAGGCCAACTCTGCACCCGAGCTTCAAGCTGTCAAAATGTTTGCGGAGTATCTGTCAAGCGAAAGCAAACGGTAAACACTATGGCAACGATGTTCGTTTATGGGTGCCATTTTAATTGTATACCCACAATGAATTAACGACAATTATTCTCTGAAATAAAGTGTCTTCTCATTTCGGCTTTTCCTCTTTGCAAAAAGTGTACAGATGCAGTAATACTTCAGCGGTTGATAAACAAGACAGGTTGAAAACTTAATTTCCGTTCTAAATTGTTTTTCTATGCAGCGATGCAATAATGGATGATCTTGACAAGAAAATGGCAAAGAGTGTGGATGCTGCCAACACTACATTCCTCCTCATGGCAGCTTCCATCTACCACCATGCAGGGAACACTGATGCCGCTCTCAGGACTCTGCACCAAGGAGAAAGCCTGGAGTGGTAAACAGAGCTTGAAAGATGTTTATTGTGTTTCAGTGTTCACGTTACGAGTTTAAAAGAAGAAATGAACTGTTAAATGCAATGTTTCATTTTTCAGTATGGCCATGACCATTCAGGTGCTGCTGAGTCTGGATCGTGTTGACTTGGCGAGGTAAGAATTGATAGAACTGGGTTAAGAGAGTTATATGCAATAGCCAACTTGTATGTGAATGTTGGTTTTGTTTATCTTGCAGAACGTCTAATTTAATGAAACATTTTAAATGAAAAAACGCTGGTTTTCAAATGACTAAGGTTGCTTCATGTTACATGTCACACAGGCATGCTAATGTAAAATGAAGTTAACTAAAAAAAATAACTTCTCATCCCTACAGAAAGACATGTCCTGGTGTAAAACCTTATTTTGGGCAATAAAACAAAGAAAATCTCAAAATGCATTTACACAAACTTCTCCACCACTTCTCCAAAAAAAAAAACAAATATGCAAAGAAGAAAGAAGCAAACCACACTTCCAAAGTTAGTCATTGGATGCCTGTTGAAGTGCCGGAGAATATGTCCTCATGATAATCGTCACTATATTCTCTGTCAGGAAGGAGTTGAAAAAGATGCAGGAGCAAGATGAGGATGCAACGCTAACCCAGCTAGCCACTGCTTGGGTTAATTTGGCAGTGGTGAGCAGACGAATACCAAGATTGTTTTCACAGTTTTCCTTGCAGACTGTTGATTGCTTTTTGCGCGTGGTCCCAGGGTGGAGAGAAGCTGCAAGACGCCTACTACATTTTCCAGGAGATGTCAGACAAATACTCCTCGACGCTGCTGCTTCTCAATGGGCAGGCAGCCTGCTACATGGCTCAAAACAAGTGGGAGGAGGCCGAGGGAGTGCTACAGGAGGCGCTCGACAAGGTCAGATGGAAATGTTTGTTAGACTTTAGTTTATTGCGCATACATTCTCACTGAGGCAAATTATTCAGATAAAACTCACTTTCTGATAATCCATAATGAGTGCACCAGAGGTGCTGTTAAGCGATATTGGCATTTTCATATTACCATTGAATGTCTCAATGCTGGGTACTAGAGTACCCCTTTTGTTACCAATATGACCAGATACTGATCTTGAGCATCCAACTTAACAAAAGGCTGATTTTGACCCCTGTGGCAACTATTTTTCAAAGCAGTAACAACAAATCTAGTAAATAAAAGCCACTGCTCGCAGCCCCCCCCCCCCCCCCCCCCCCCCCAACACACACAGACATACACACACTTTTTGGAGGCAAGTGTAAGGATGGATAGATCAATAATTCTATCTTTTATCAGTATTATCAGTAATAAATGTATATTGACTGTTTAAATTGGAGCCTGTAACCAAAATAGTACCATCTGTTACAGTATAATCAGGTGGACCAGAAGTAAAAAAAGGCTCTTTTCTGACGCTTTTTTTGTTGTTGAAAGATTCAGATTATAAAATATTTACTTTTTTGTTTAATATGTTGCTTCATTTCAGACAGGCACTTATAATATAAATTACAATTTGCATACAAACAATAAAGAAGGACATCTCTCCTAAAATTAGGTCCTGGAGAAGAAAAGAAGAAAATATAGTTCCACAAATCTACTACCCCCCATGTATCGCAGAATACTTTTTAATTGCGCTGGTGGACCAACAAAATAAATAAAAAGTTTCCCCACCTCATGTATTGTACTTCGTATGGTTAACACATATCCGATCAGCAGAGGGCGCCAGAGTGTTTGTCATTAATTCCACTGGCTGGTCAGGTTGACTGATGGGCATTGTGCACGATGCACATTTGTGCTTGACACTTCATGTCAGGTTAACTTTGATTGTAAACCCCAGATAAGACCTTCGTTATTGAACTCATGTAGTAACCGGGCTAAATAATAAATGAGACTCCATGTTTATGATGTAATGTTTGGCTGATGCCACCGTGCTAAAGTTATTGCTTTGGTGGTTAACTTTTTGCATTTTGTTGCAGTACAATCAGTTTCCTGGAATACAGATCTAATATTTTTTATTTTTTCCTTTCTTTGTTAATCTTCATTTACAGGACAGCGGCCACCCTGAGACGCTAATCAACCTGGTGGTGCTGACTCAGCACCTTGGAAAAGCCCCTGAGGTTAGACTTTGGACCTTAAGCTGTTAGCCTGCCACTGCTTTTTACCGCCATACATTTTGTCATTCCTTATTAATGAACACAATCTCACCTACTCTTACTTGGGTTCTCTCCAGCTTGGTGACATCATGATGTAGTTTCCACCCGGATGCTTTTAACCGTACATCTCACTATTGCTTATTATTTCCACC
This sequence comes from Hippichthys cyanospilos, assembly GCF_059441005.1. NCBI lineage: Eukaryota > Metazoa > Chordata > Actinopteri > Syngnathiformes > Syngnathidae > Hippichthys > Hippichthys cyanospilos. The sequence continues at coordinate 8,335,635 of NC_142378.1, read as the reverse complement.
ACGAAAGGCGTCGTCTCTAATCATATCTTTGCGTTACGTGCTTTACACTCTTACAAACATTCAGAAGATAAAACCTGATAGTCGTGCAGCAGCGTGCTGACCATTGACTCCCAAGACATCACTACACAAGAGATAACTATTGATTGCATCTTTTACAAGGTTAAAGGCAGCTTTGTGCAACATTTACTGGACACCTGATTAGGTATACTTGCACAATCGTTTGAAGGCAAGTGTAAAGATGGATTGATCAATAATTCTATCTTTGATCGGTACTATTGGAATGTGTATTCTCTCATATGAGTATGAGTGTTTGTCAGGGTGTTGGTTCATGTCTTTCTGAGTTTGAATAGAACTTCCAAAGTCAAGCTTGGTCAATTTTGTGACCCTGGTTCAAAATACTTTTTCCACATTCACGTATTTCCCCTAGCGTATTTCTCCACATTTAGAGTGTTTGGACTGCTGATGTTCCACAGTATTTGTGTTTGCTTCTGCTCACACCTCAGTTGAGATAATTGTGTGTTTTTTTTTGTTGCATTTCTTCTCTAACTAAATCAAATGTGTCCACAGGTGACCAATCGGTACCTTTCTCAACTCAAAGACGCACACCGGGCCCATCCATTCCTCAAAGACTATTTTTCAAAGGTGACCTACTTGCCTCATTCTCTTGACATGACTGATTTGTGTAATTACTTGCTTGCAAAATTGTGCATCATTACTGTCTTGGATTATCAGCACTCTGATTGCGAAAGTGGGGTGCAAACATACCAACTTTTGACATCATAACTGATTTTTAAAACTGGATAAATCCTACAGATGGACAGAAAAGAATTGCCATGCATGGTTAGTGTTTTTTTTTTAGTATGCGTTGGACCCAAGATGATCACACATGCATGATGCAGTATCTCTTGTAGTACCACAATTGACCTTTGAGAGGCAGTGTGGTGCCATAGGGTGATCTCAAAGACTAGAAGAAGACATAAGAAGCAAGGCTAACTGCTAAATTCGCTGTTAACTAGTTAGTGATTGTGAACTTTTCTTATCATTTTCACTTTTGTGAATGCCATATAAGACACATTTTTGGGGTTTTATCCTGAAATATCAAACGTTCAGCATGTTTGAGCATTTACAGAGCTCTGATAAAGAGAAAAAAAAATCCCACGCTATACAGGACAAACATGGGAAATGAGAATTCTTGAATCTGACCCGGTTGTCAGTATGTGTGTAACTTACTTGACCCGGCCTGTTGTTTTGGTGGAAGTGCTGCAGGCGTTCTGGGAGCCCTGCCAAAAGGTACTTAAAGTCTTTGGCCTTTGTCACACATATAGTTGCACAATGGTGGAGATGTACATAAACACTGGATTAGCCAGGCATTACCAAACAAGTCATGCTATGCACAGCTGTTGCTTAACATTTTTATTTATTTATTTTTCTCCCAAACCCCCCCCTTACAGGAGAATGAGTTTGACAGGCTGGCGATGCAGTACGCTCCCTCCGTCACCGCATAATGGCCCTCAAGCTAATCTACTTTTTCTTCTGTTCTTTAACGTGCATACCTGGATTTATTTGGATGTTTTATATGAAGAAAAAATGTTGAAATGCTGAAACCAACGCAACTAGGTGGATTACATACATTTTCTGGTCACACTGGCTACCCCACTGATTTTTTTTTTTGGGGGGGGCTACGCCGCTGATGGTCATCCAACAAAGAAAACAATTGGTCAATTTCCGAGCGCTGTTAAATTAACAGGATGTTTATTATTGTAGTTTGCAGAACAACCTTTTTTGAGTAAAATAGTGTTTTATATTTGGGGAAAAAAAACACAGAATTCTACCAAATGAGAAAAAAAAATAACCAATTGTGGTTTGAAAACAGACATTTGTCATTATTGAATTAAACATCATTTGTGATTAGTTGAGAAATTAGGTCATTTTTTGCATCTCGTGGCACACATTTTTAAAATCTGTTCTTGGGACACTGTCCTTTGATCTTGTTGAACAGCACTGCATCGTATTGACATCTGTATTTAATTTGGGTTATCTAATAGCTACACATATAAAAATATTGGAAACAGCCGGCAATGGGAAACTGAAATGTTTGACACCACTGCAAACAACAACCACCTCAATGATCATTGCAAAAATGCATTATTTTGCCAATGCACATTTATGTGCACTTGTGTAAAAACCATCATGGATGTTTCTCGCGTTTGTAATTCAATTCCGTTTGAAGTGCAACAATGTGGTTGAAATAAAGCGCAACTTGTACGTGAGTGTGGTTTGGTTGTGTATTTTGTGAAACATGTACGGCTGCAGTTGGCTTCCCCTTTTTTTTGTCATTTTACAAGAAGACGCGTTGCCGTGGGTTGTGTAGATAGCGGTCCCGTCTACGTCACGAGCCCAGCCTCCCCCTGGATTTTTCTCCCCTCCTTTTTTGCATAAACGTGGCCGTAGCCTTTCAAGGGTCGCACTCCAGCCGCGGACACACTACACATTTCAAAGCGAGCATCGCCGGTCAAACTTGGGTTCGCGTGTCGTTATTCGTCTTTGAAACTTCAAAGCTTCGTTATATAAGGGAAGTAACGGTCACTGGATGAGACGTGACGTAGGCTGAGGCGTAACGGCACAATAGTCGCGTGCTGTCTGTCGGCCACAACGCTGCGCTTCATGGACCCTAATTATAATTTATTCCGCGTCCGGGAGCCTTTGTTCTAGCCACTTGGTCGGATCGGGAGCCGCTGCCAATGCCCGTCTTCTTCCCCCGGAGTGATTTGAAGTTAGCTAGACAGCTAACCAGCAACACGGCGCGCTTCTTCTGCCGGTGACTTGGCCGCGTGCGCAGCGGAATGATGATGACGATGATGATGATGGTGAGAGGAAACCTGCACGCAGTGTCCCATGGCTCCTGCTAATTGCTTTTTACGTGCTTATATTTTTGCTATGATCATCTCTGGTGCGTCTGCGGAGATCCGATAAAAATTCATCACGGGCGACGAACGAGCGGGCCCGTGCCGTAAAAAAAATATGGACAACAAAGAATAAGGCTACCCGAGCGAGACAGCGGGGTGTCAGATCAAGCTTTTTTTTTTTCTTTTAACTCAGCTAGCAAGCTTGTTAGCGGATTAGCCACACGGCCTGGACTCTAGAGGGATCTCTGCGTCCCTCGATCGGAGCATTCCCCCTTTTCCCACCGTTTTTTTTTTTTTTGCTCCCGTTTCCCCCCCTTCTCCGAAGCGACGCGCTGCGATGGCCGCTCAAACCGGAGATGTGGAGCCCATGCCGGGGTACTTGGAGCTCATCAGCCGAGCTTCAAGTGTCATGCTGAAAGCGTGGAGAGATTGTAGCCAGTGCGGGCTGGAGCTCACAACACGGACTCTCTTGGATCACGCGTACATCACTTGGACCGAGATCGCCCTGTTCTTCTTTTGCGCCTTTTTGTGGACGCAAATCAGGTGTGGGCTGACAGAAAGTCTGTTCAAGGTGGGTGACACGCACAGGCACACAAGTTCGTTTTTTCTATCGTATTGTGGACATCCCATTGATATAATACATTTCCCAGCTCCAAACTTAAACCATCATCAGACTGCCTTACCCCCAGTGCTTTGCAATTATATTTTACAAAGCCTCACAACCCCAAAAAAAGCATACCTAAAATTGTATCATTGTAAGCCATATTTATAAACTTAAAACATGTTGACATTTAAGCCTAAAGGTTAACTTTTAAGCATGTTTCTTGGGGTCATCCGCGCCCCCCAGGGGGGCCTACAGTACTATTTGTGAAGAAATGCCTTACTCTACCCTCAACCAAAATCCAATTCAAACCTAATCGCTAAAAAGCAAGTCTGAACCCTTCAAAACAGATCTGAATTTGTTTGGTCCATCAAAATGGTCCCCACAAGTGCAAGGGGTCCCACCATAGACAATAAAACCTGCCATTTAGTCCCCACTATGTAGCAAAAAGCAAGGGCACACACATGCGCACGCTCATTCCGTAGCATCCATAATTGTGGCATTAATTACTCCCCGTAGGCATTGCAGACACAACAAGTGTGAGCAGTGGGGAAAGAAAGTGTTGTCTAGATATACAGAAAAAGGATGTGCCTTACACAACAACTGTGAGAAACCCGCCCCTTACAGTCTCAAGATGAAGATAGGAAGTGTGCAAATTTACACGACGCTACTTGAGAATGACACAGTGTATAGTGGTTTCACATCTGCCTCAGTTCTGAGGTTCTGGGGTTCGAATCTTGCCTGCGACCCCCTGAGGAAACCCCTTTAGAAACTTATCAGAGTGAGGCTATGCAAACTACAAGTACATTCTGAATGTAAGGCTGGGCAATTTGGGAAAAAAAATATCTTGATATTCTTTAATTATTCTGGACAATTACAATGTTAATCAATTTATTAAAATAAATAAATGTTTTATTATTTTTTTTAATCAATTCAGTGGAAAAGAATCACACTAAAACAATCAAAATGTATTTAAAATCAGCTTTAGCATAAATTTATCATAGCATGTGCTTGACTTCCTTAAAGGGATAGTCCATTTATTTAGCCATTTTTAGCAGTAAAAAGTTGAGATTTTTGTCCGATTAATTTGACTACATTAGTTTTCATGTGCAATTAATAACTTTAAAGACACACTTGTACTTGTTGTCGACTGAAATTCTCGACTGAAAATGACAATTACGGGTCAACCTGTTGGTCATGTGACGTTAATAAACCATGATTGGTGGTTGTTACCTGAGCCCTCAGCACATGTGGACACGTGGGCATGTGTGTAATTTTCAGTCGACAGCATGTAAAGTTTTTCTACATGAAAACTAATTTGCTTATCAAGTTAACTCATTCAGTCCCAAAGACGTAATTTTACGTTTTTAAGGGTCCTGACATTTAATATTGATATTTTTGTCTCAAATATTTTCACGTTTGGCTCTAAGAGTGTCTAAAACTTGCTGGTACGAAAAATGTTAGCTAATCACTGCTATAAATGGCTAAATAAGTAAACTCTAACTTTAAATGCCACAATTAGGAAGTTACTACCGACCACTCACTCGTGATGCTAATGAGAACATGAATGTGTGGCTCGTGTAGTTGTACCTAATGAAGTTTCCATTGTGCAGGTGACCCTTTGTTTAGAAGCATAGATTTTTATGCAAATGAATTTCTCTCAATTGTAAAAAATCAATATACTGTCTCTGGTCAGTTGTCGTGATAATGGTGACTTTTAGATGTTTGCTTTTGAAATGATCAATAGATGACTTATTACTTTATCCATCAATCATTGCATAGCATGCATAGCACTTTCCTTTATGATAATATGTGAGACATGTGCTGGAATAACCTTTTTTCTTGAATCTTGCTCTGAATTTTGCTAGCTTTAGCATTCACCCATTTGTGTAGGTTTTGAGTTTTGCAGTTTTTTCTTAATTCTCTGACACAATTGAGACTTATTTGACTTAAGCTGCCCCAAAATACTTCCATTATATCACTATTATAAAAAAAATGTCAATAATCTACAAAAGCATAATACTGATGTAAACAGATGTGCCATGTGTATCATCTGGAGCATTTTGTGAGCCATAATGATCACGTGGAAAAACAACAGGAAAATGTAATTAAAATACATTATATTCACCTGATATGCAGAATATTAAATGCATTCATTTGTGCAGATCACGGCACGTGTTTTTGCTGCTTGAACTTGCTCTTATCAACCAGGGAACAGAAAAAGGGCTGACGTAGTCACTGAGATGAATCTGAAATCTGATTGGATGGAGAAACCATCCCATTGCTAGTGTCGTTTAAGTTAAAGCAGACAGCCCTTGTTACAGCCCAGGGCAAATTAGATTGACATGGCAGCACACAGAAACTGGAATCTGATTGGAGAGTATTCAACAACCAAAGACAAGTACTTGAAGCAATGCAGACAAGAGAAATTTTTATCATCTAATCTCTAATCGAATCTAATATCACGGTAAGAACAGGTTGCAAAAATGCACAGAAATGTCCTTCGTGGCATAAAAAAAAGATTTCCAGCGATTAATGGCTCCATGGTTTAATTGATGCTCGTCAAGAGACTTTATGCGCAACTTTGGCTTTCGTCATGAACAGAAAGAAAAAGTCAAGAGCGCATTTGTGTTCACGCGTCACAGGCGAAACCTAGCTACGAACCTTTCAAAACGAGAGATTCAAGATTCAAGAGTTTTATTGTCATATGCATACCACACAATAAAATTCTTATTCTGTTCACTTCCCCGAGCAGATTACACTTCATAATCGAGCAAATAATAAGGTAGGTAATAAAACAAAAAACACAACCAGATATTTACTGTAATCATGTTAAAGGAATACCAAAATAATCGTATACCAAATTTGTTCGCAAATGTTTAATATTTTAAGATGTTCTTGATTAATGCAGTATTTACAACTAATGTATTTTCTTAATGAATATTTTTTAATTAGCTTTTATTTGTGAGGGCTGTCCTCATAAGAATATGTGCGCTCGCTTTCTGGTACTCTTGCTGGCGGAACGGATTTCGAGGTTAATGAAAGATAAGGTGCGTGCCAAATGCTATGTAAAATTATGTGCCCCCTGTGTGTGCGTGTGTGTGTTTGTGTGTGTGTGTGTGGGTGTGTACCCTGTTCCAATAGAGTTTAGGCCAGCCAATCCAGCACTGGTTTAATCCAATGGGCATCCCTAGATTTTGTACATTTAAAAAAAATGCAGCAATTCAAAATTTTGGTACTTGGATATCTAAACATTGTTTGGAATACAGTAATCATGTGTTTGGATTTCCCTCTTTTACAAGGCTGTTTTGTAATGACAGTAGTTGTGACAGCACTATTTTACATATGTAATGTTTATTTCTTCCCTAAACATGCATGGCAGGTGTAAGACTTACTAAGTTGGTGTGATTGGTTGCGTGAATGGTTGTTCGGCTCTGTGTGCCCTGCAATTGGCTGGCAACAAGTTTCGAGTATCCCTCGCCCACTGCCCAAAGTCAACTGGGATAGGCACCAGTCACCCTGCAACCCTTGAGGATAAGTGGCTCTAGAAAATGGATGGGTGTTCTTCTTTTAAGTGGTCCATAAATAAATAATTACTGTAAGCTTGAGTTTAATTATTTTGCTCTTTGTATTGTTCTCAGTGTCTATTTTTAGCAAACACAACGACTGCACAGCATAGGCCCTACCATCAGGGTCCATATCATGGAATTTCTACTTTTTGGAGTTTTTAACCATGTTACAATGCTAATTTATCACCTTAAATAACACGAAAGTACTTTTTTTCTTCAGTGATGCATTTCTGAGAATGCGTTGCCTATTCTGCGTTCTCAGCACTGGCCCTGCCCGAGCAGATAAAAACGCCTTGGGAGAGGCAAGACGATAAGTCTATTGTAGCGCCTCTATACTGCTTCTGTACTGCCCGTGCAAGAGTAAATACATTTTAACTTTATCCAACAGGATGAAGAGCAGTGAAACGTACATGTTTTTTTACTTTTGTTTTCATTAATTGGGGAGGAAAGATTTTGCACCGAGTCGGCCAAGTAAACAGCAACATTTCATTTATTAGTTACAAGGTTTTTTTGTAGAAAATGTTGAAGTTGTATTACATTCTTTACCCATGTGCGGAACTGTTGCGATGAATAGTGGTTTCCAAGGAGACCGATTTGGTCGGAGTAACAAGTGTTAATTTGTGTGGTCTCTCTTGACACGTCTTTTGCTTTGTTGGCTCTCCATTTCATTTTGATATGAGTAAAACACCTGGTTTTGGCTCTTTCTTTCACCTGACTCTCATTACCGATCGATGATGTGGCTGGTCTGCTTTCGAATAATGTAATAAAGGGGGGCGTGGCAAGCACACAGTGAGAGGCACGGCTTCAGTAAACAAGACGTATTTAACCACATATTTAACCTCATATTTAATAAGAAATGACAAAGCCAATGTACCAAATGCAATTTCTATCCACATATTTAAGTGGAAAGTTTGAGTAGATTATTTGTAAAACTGAAAATGAATTCCCAATAAGTGGTAATTTTGCATCGGAATCAACATCCCCAGTGTTGCAATTTTTCCCCACTTGTGCCCAAGATATCTTCCTCATTGCTTTTAAGTCGTGAAGGTTTTTTTTTGTTGTTATAGACACCCTTGTCATAAGTCAGGTGCTTAAGGATATGCACTTAGACAAAAAGGCTCCACTCTTGCGTTCACCCATCCCGCCCTGAGTGCCTCCATCCTGTTGCTTTTACCGAGCAGAGAGATCCTTCTCATTGCAACCTCTGGCCTATTGTTCCGCCATCCATACGAGTGGGGAGTGGAGTGTACACATGTGTTAGATGCTATGAGGATGATGCTATAGTCTAGCTTGGGGCTTGACGCTAAAAGCCAGATGTGACCACGGAATGCAAGTGAAAGAGGCCTGTTTTACATTTTCATTAAGAATGGAGAACAACGTCCGTCGGAATCAGCCGTTATGCTTTTGATTATGTAGTGCATGCGTAATATGCAGAATCGGCTGTGCGCTAGGTCGTGCGTGCTAGGCTAATGCAGTCTAGGGTTTGGAAATCTGCGGCGGATTGTCAGCTGATTCCAACCGCACTTAATTGACCCGGGGCTTGAACAAACAAGGTTCTTGTTCCGATGAATGCTTATTAATTCACAGTGCTTTTATTAACGTGTCAGTAAAGATTAAATATGTGGCTTTCGATGAGCTGCGATTCAATGACATTTGGCCGAGCTGTCTTTTGGCCAGAATTAATGACGTTGGAAGTAGTCCCTGTGCAAACACACCTAATTGAGGTTAAAAGTGTGGACGTCAGTGGACATAACCAGTAATAAATTGACTGCGATTTTAAATGTGCAGTTGTCATCTTGTAAAGACTTAAGTAATGGGATCTCAAAGAGGCAACATAATTGTAGAACTCCAGTCTTACTTGTAAGGATGCCCGTTGTTAAATTGAATTTCCTTCATTTTCCTTCATTGACTTTAGGGCAGGGGTGTCAAACTCATTTTTAGCGTTTATTCTTATTGTAATGATAATTTTTGTCAGTGGGCCGCTAGGACTGATTTTAAGTGTCTTTCACACTCCAATCCAATCCAATCCAACTTTATTAAGCACTTTAAAACAACCACAGCTGACCAAAGTGCTGTACAATTGAAGACAATTTGAAAGTTTGCTATTTTAAACTTGAAGTCAAATCAGTGTTTCGCAGGCCACATAAAATGACGTGGCGGGCCTAATCTGAATCTCAAATTTGACACCTGTGCTTTAGGGTAAATTAAAAGTCAATCATTTTAGAAAATAATTGTTTTAATCAGATGAAATAAACCCATCAAACATTTATTTAAAGATTTAAAATCAGTTTTAATGTAAACCTAACAAAGTTTTGTCAATAATTAATCTGATAAGTAATTGACCTTTACTGTACAATTTACTCATTCAGTCCCAAAGAAATGTTGACACTTCTTTACAGAATCCAGACATTCAATTGTTGGTATTTATTTACAATATTTGAGTAAAAGAGGATCTGAAAATATCTAACATTGAACGAGTTAACGCCTTTAAAACCCCATTTTTGTCCCTGCTGTCAACTGAAAATGACATCACCCGTGCTCAAGGCTTTTGTAACGACCAATCTGGGTCAGTCTGTTAGTCATGTGACTTTTACAAGCTGAGCCTTGATTGGTCATTACCTGAGCCTTCAGCGCTTGGGGTCATTTTCAGTCAAAAGCAAGTGGAACATATGTGAAAAAAATGTAGTCACCAAATTATAAACAACATCTTTAACTTTTTACTGCTAAAATTTCCTGAATAGTTTTTAAATGCCACAATATATGAGTATCTATTGTAAATATGTCTCATAAAACACCCATGCAACTTTGCACATTTAGCTAATTTTCAAAACTTCCATTTTGAAAACTGACGAATCAATCAAATAAATTCAATTGCCCTGCCCTAATTCTGTGTATCCTGCAATTGACATAATTTTCCTTTTCATCCTCTCTATTTTTGCATCAATTGCTTCAAGATATAACGAATCAACGAATAGATGACTTTGTCCTCGCCCAGCCGTAGTTTACATCCTTTACTCACCAGCACACACCTTCGAGGAATTTAATGTTTTCAAAATGTCTTTTTGATTTCAGTTCAGTTTGACTTTTTAGCGCGCTCCACTTCCTCACAAAAGTTACATGGCTTCTCACTTTGGATGGAAGAACACTTTGGCGGGGCCATCTGCATCAACTGCTTGATTAGATTAGGAGCAGAGGTTAGTGGGATAAGCAAACGGCCAAAATGGAATAGCATTTAGCATGCATGCGGGTCGCCTGTTGTCCTACATAGAGGGGACAGGAGTACTCACATTTTTTTACTTAAATAAAAATAATACTTGTGAAAAAAAAAATACTTATAATGAAAGAACACAACCTGGAATTTATTTCATTACAAAAGTAAAAAAGGAGTAAACATTTATTTAAATCAATTCATTTGCCATTTTAACATCTGTTAGCTAAATGATAACAATAAGGGTTTGCACAAGTACAAAATGCTGGATAGGTGGTTCTTCCTTGCTTAAATGAATGTTTATTTGGAGGTATTTGAATAAAAAACAGATTCGAATTGTAATCGTCTAGAATGACTAAAGAGAAAAAAATCTATCACAGTCCGTGTAAAAAAGTAAGAAGGAATTTTTGGGATTACTCATTTTGATAAATTGAACATATAAGTGTGTTTAAAAAGACTGCAGATTCAGCTTAGCTTCAAGCTAAATCTATTTTGATTATGTCTGTTTTTTTCCCCATTTTCCTAATACCTCAATTAATCAAGTAAATATATAATAAAAGATGAAAACATACAATTTTCTGTATTTTGTAGTCATTTGCGAAAACTAAAAAAAAATTGTATTTTCACAAAATAAAGTCAAGAAAGTGGGTTGGATAATTGACGCTTAACCCATTTAAGAGAGGTCGGGAGCCCCGAACGAGTTACCGCTCCCACCCTACCGACAAATCGTCCTTCTAGTGGCTTCTACTACCCAATCAAATATTAATTGATGTAAATCTATAAATGATTCAGTATTACTGTAAGCACACTCCCTCAGACCCAATCTTGGACAGCTTTGACTTGCATAGATGCTTTGTTGTTCTTAGACACTAAATTAAGCTAACAGTAAGTCGCTAAGCCCATTTGGAGCTGGTGTCACAGGGTTCGAATTGCACTCTTACGCAATTTCCACACATCATCCACATCTTTACTGATAAGATACATTTTCATTCATGTCCAAACTATCTATTTTGTCATCTTTGTTGAAACCGTGCATCCCTGCTGTAGTAGTCTTTTCCATAATGTGACAGTGGAACTTTTCATAATTCTTTCCACCTTGTGGGTCCCTGCTGTAGAAAAGCAGCTCCGAAATGTGCTGCTGCCATCATGCTTCACTGCGTGGTGATCTTTTGGTGAGGAGCAATGTTGTGTTTGCAGCCAAACATTGGCATTTGGGATTATGGCCAAATTGAGTTTCATTGGACCACAATGAAATCCCCTCAATCGAATGTGGGAAATGGTGATCCAATGAAACACACAATTTGGCATTTGACCCACAGGCTTGTCGAATTTTATAATCACTTCATGTGCAATTGGTCACTTCCTACTTAAGTGCAAGTTAGGGTTGTGGACATCGAATGTTTTTAAGCAGGATGTTTGATAACACTTTTGTTTTCAGGCTGAAAACTTTATGAGTACTCAACTCGTGTGTAGTTATCGATACTGAGTACCGATGACATGATACTTTTGATACACAACATTACCACTCCAAAAAACTATGTTATTAAAGACATACAGTATTTAGTCCAAGATACACCTGAGGTTCCCTCTGTCCACTGTAGTGGACATTTGTTTTTGGTCTATATCCATTGACTCGTTGGACCTACCCTACTAAGTCCTAGTGTGCTTGGTAGAGGACATCATTGCCTTATCAACGATTTATAATGTGCTTGGCTAGAATGGAATTAACTCTGCTGGATTGCTAGGACCAAATGGACACAACAGTGGACACATAGACTGGGTCTCAGAAGGAGATCAAAGTTCCTTAAACCTTGATGAAATCAATGGTAATTTTCTGTTTTTCCATTTAACTATTTATAGCTTGTTTTATTTAAATTTGCTCCGAGAGAGGGGTCGATACTAATATCGGCTGCCATGGTGAGTGCAAATACCTTAAAATAAGGCCAGGTATTGGCCCTGTACCAATACTACTTGGTATCGGTAATCGCCCGACTCCATTTTTTTTTAATGTATATCAATCATTCTAATTAATTAATTAAAAGTGTATCACATGTTTTTTTTCCCAGTTAGGTTATTTACCAATTAATGTTGTTTATTTAGTATTGTTTAGTGCTTTACAAAAAATGAAAAGCAAAATCACACAAAAAGGATTGATGGTGCACTCACCAACCTTTTTGAAACTGATTCAGTCATCAGTTTCCCAAACCAGAACCAAATCTCTTTGAATTTCTTATTTTGATTAAACACAAACAACAATCAGCTAATTTCAGGAAGGAATACAGAGATCATAATAACGACTGTTTTTCTTTGGTCAGACAATGGCTCAAAATGATGAACGATTATTTACTCATTCTTTTTTTTTTAGTACAGCTTGTGAGACAATGTTTGTTGATTGCAAGGAAGCACAAAGAGAGAAGAGAGACTAGAGAGCGGAAGGAACAGAGGCCTGCTGATTCAGCACGCAGCGACCAATCATTAACACCGTGGCGTGCATAGCCAGGCGTGCGCATAAGTTGCCGCTCGGAGAATCACTTTCGTCATGCGCGGCACATTCTAAGCGCAAGCAGCGGCACCCGAAGCATGCGCGGCGCTTCCAAATCTGTCAGCAGCACTACGGCAGTTTATAACGGCTCTCATAAATATCACCCAGGACCCGTCCTCACACACATCTTGTCCCGCACTGAACCGCGAGAACAGCAGCGCGCTTGCCGCACGCCTTATCACGGCCGGGGACCACGGAATAACGCCCGGGTGGACCTAAAAGTGAAAGCGGCCTCAGGTTGAGCAAGTTTCCCCGACCGCAAGTTACACGATCACTTTCCTCCTCCGGCTCATTGTTATTGCATTAGAGCCGCAAGAAGAAACCTGACCCGAATTGCGGTCAGGGAACGCGCTTGTCCACCGGGCCCAAAAGTGCTCACTCAGGTGGACGTCTTGGAATTTCGACCCCTGAATGAAGTTCAGCTATTGTTAGTTGCATGTATTGCCATTGATACTGTAATCTAATTCCAGCACCTCGACAGCACGTGGCATGTGATCCTTCCCCTGTCCTATATGCGCCGTTGGGTGTCGTCTTCATCTCCTCTTTGAATTGTCTCTTGGAAGTTAAACATAAACTAGATTAGAGCTAAGGATGACGGCATGTATAATAAGCTAACAAATTATCCATCAAGGGTTCAGCTAAAGCGTGTATATATATATATATATATATATATATATATATATATATATATATATATATATATATATATATATATATATATATATATATATATATATATATATATATAAATATAATTACATGGAAATAATGGAATATTTCGATGATCATTTTCCATTTGTTCATAAAATACATTTTGTATAGGCCGCTTAATATGAATGAAAAATAATGAAATAAATCAAATGAATAAACGTAAATAAAATACATGAAATAAAAGTAAATGTAAGACAAATATCCAGTAGAAAGAAAATGCCCCAAGCCCCAAGGAGTACAGTGAAGTGCAAAGAAAAGTAAACAGAATAAAATAGTGCTGCAGTGACTCATTTGGGACTTTGAGTGGCACCCACGTAATGACATACATGGCAGAAGTTGAAAACTCACAAAAAAGTCCTGATGTAACATCAAATCCGAAATTGCTGTGTGCTAACTGCCGAGCTGTAAATAAAGTAAATTTAAAAAGAAAAACAAGACTGATTATTGCTACTACATTTTGTCCTCTATCTGTAAAGGGCCCAGACGGCAAACCCTGCAAATTGTAAATCTTTTTGGGGCTCTCGAATGATTTTTTTCCCCTGCTGAGCCGTAGCACGACAAAGCTAGATGCTAATGCTAATGCTAGTGTCGTGTTCCACTTTTCAGCAGTATTTCACACAAGTGTGGCAACTGGTCACTTTCACTTCTATGTTGCAGTGCTCATCTGAGGTTATAAAATCTTGTAAAAGTAACATTTTTCATCTGTTGATTATGGACAGCGGATGAATAATTTCGATCCTATTTATTTTTTTAATGCTTCACGAAATGTCATCTTGCCGGCTGCGCGTTTGACAGATATGGCTTAAACGCCGCGTTTTAAAAATCCCACCGCATTGTCACTCCGGCTTTCGACGAACATCAACAAACAACAAACAGTTCATGCCAGAGAGGAAAAAAAAAAAGCTCTTACGGCCCACTTAGCGAGCACCACCTACTCAGCACTTAACAGCAAACCGTGAGCAAGCGACGAGCTGCTGGCTGAGAAAAAAATATTGCATCTTTTAGCAGACGGCTAGGAACACGAATGACCATGTGATGCCTTTACTACATATTGTACAACACGCTTTGAAATCTGCTTTGGCGGATCCAATTCAGCTAGCAGGTGTCTGGAGATTTTATTAGAGGAAAGAAACGAGGGGAGTGGTGTGGCGCCTGCCAACGTGGTGAATCATAAAGCGGCCATATTTTTTTCCCTCCACAATGCAGTATCATGAATCACCAGTGTTTGCTGACTGTGATGGTCCTGCGCTCTTCTGGGCAGCAGGAATGCGCCGCTCGGCCTTGGCCGCTCCGGAGTTCCTGCGGCCGGCCACTAACCGATTCTCCTCCTCTTTTGGCCTTATTTAACCTCTCTGACGGGGCGGGCTTTTTTGAGGGCTGGACACACTTGTTTCCAATCGGGCCACTCTTTGACTGCCTGTTAGGACGCAGTCGTCGGTGGAAACCCAAATTCGTTCGCGTGTTACGTAAGGGTGACACTTTGCGTGATCCTTTCCACTGAGGAGCTCCCAAGAAATAGCCATGAATCGGTTGCTCCTCTGTTTTGAAATCGGTGCGCTCTCCCCCAAAAAATTCATGTACCATATAATTTATTATACATTTGAACGCATTTTACTCAGAAAGTATGACTAGAGGTTGTAATATTTATTTTATATGCATGTTCCTGTAATTCCTGATATCTGTAGTTCCAGATTAATTGATAACTAAATGATTCCCCATTGATCATTCTAATGAATCAGTAGTGTTCGATACCACTTTTTTAGACTGATACCAGCACAAGGTCAAATCTTGTAGTGCTGACACCTCTAGTACTTTTGTGCTAGTTCTAGTACACAAAACAATAACATTTCAAAGAAAGACATATCTATTCCAACATAGCATTTTCCTTAAAATCTCAAAAAATTTACAACAATTATTTATCCTTCTAATTTGTGATTCTTAGTTTGTAATTGTAAAACTGCCCCAAGAGAGTGGCCGATGCTAGTACCGGTAGAGGTAAATGTTATCTTATTTCTGCAGGCCTCCATGAAAGCAGGCGGATTATCTTCGTGTTGAATCAAGATAAAGCATTTTGCTTTTATTTTTAGAAAACAAGGATCGACAATTTTTTTGTGACATTGTAGAGGCCAAACAAGAAGCCACCATGTTTTTGAACAAGGGCATTGAATGAAAAACATATTAATTAAAACTCTGATTAATCGCTGAATCCACAAATTAATTAATTACTTTTAAAATAGTATTTTTTTTTCCAACCCTATTTCTTAATTGGAACTTGTGCAGATGGGAATTTACAGTAGTAACCTTCGTATTATTAATCATAATAATTATTTGTTTTATTTTACTTTAGGAGTGCATAATTTTCCCGTACGGTTCAAATTCTATTAATTATTATTGTAAAAGTAATTGCATTCCCGACAAGAATTCCACACTTATGTAACCTTCAACTCATGATGTTTAGTGAACAAATGATCAGGCCTGTATCAATAACCTTTTGTTCTGCAGGCAGTGCACTCTCTTTGCCTCCATCGCTTCAGGATGCAATACATCAACAATTCACACAACCGACAGAATTTTTAATCCACTAATTGATTAGAGAACCCATCCCTTTCTCATGCATTATTCAATATTTGCTATGGCGCGCGATAGTAGAAAATTGATTGAAAAATGGTGCACAAAAATGTCATTTTACTTCCAAATTATTTGTGTTTGAAAATGTCCTTGTACAAAGACAGGGACAGATGCTGGAGACTTCAGTCACCCACAACATCAGCAAAGACAAGAAAATGAATGGATTTTGTAATAATAATGAATGTCTAGCAAAGAGAAATTCTTTGGACGGAAAGCTTATTGTTTTTTTAATTTAAAAGTTTTCACCCGGTTTTCAGTATGTTAGTGTTAAGCTTAACTGACTTCAGACCCAATGACATACTTTTGTTGGTTGTTTTGGTGTTTACAAAGTTACAAAGTTTATTGTCATGCTTTATGGTTCAATTTTACAGTACATTTAAAATGGAGAGATGAATCAAATCGAATCAAGTATGCTCCTTATTTGGTGATCTGTAAATTGTAAGGAACGTAAAAATGAATGTAAAGTAATACTTAAAAATGCATCGTAATATAGTTCAAAGGGGTGGGAGGGGCTCAACTATTTTTAAAAACTTTGAAAAAAAAATATTTGCTTAGGTTCACTGTGTTCATTTATAGTAGGGCTGCAGCTATAAACATTTTGGTCTTGGGACATATTTCGGAAAATGTCATGAAATAATCAGGTATTCTGATCAAAAAAACAAAAAACAAGTATCTTCTAATTTAGTTTATGAAATGAAGTGACAAAACCACAGTACAAATTTTAGCCTGCTAAAACTGTACATTTGAGCAAGTCCACCAGACTACGTGGAGCAGTGGACTGCTACAAGCTGCTAATGCTGCTAGCATCTTGTGCTTCTTTCCGATGCTAGTTGCTAATGTTGCAGCTGGCTAATTGCTAGCAACATGTGCCGTATAATACAATGTTAGTGTAACGGTCTTTTTTAAACATCCTCATTTAGCTTAATTAGCATTTAAAGTTGATTTCAAGACAGCGTAGTGTTTACGTTGGTGATGAGTCTTCAGCTGTTACGTTGTGACATCAAGTCGGTATCTACTTCAAAATCAAGTGTAACAAGGCAGTGATGTCCTCATGTTTTTGGTGGTCGTAAAGTTTATTTTGAAATTTGTTTTCTCACCGCATTGCCGTGTTCACGCATTGTAAGGACACTTGTTGTTGCAGTTAGCTTGATTCCTTCCTGCTATTATACAATGACTACCCGCGGAACAAAATGTTTTAACAGAGGTACTCGATTTATTCAAAGGATTCGTTTCACTCCTAATTCACAGCCCTGTGTTTCAAGTAATAGTTTGCTGTTTATTTGAGTTCCCAATTTGTTGGCATGAAATCCTTTGAAATTCTGCTGTGATTTTCTACAGTGGCCTCTCTTTTAATTGACACACTGATGTGAAATTAAGGCAGCATGACAGTGGACTGGCAGGGCACTTTTGCACAATTGCTTCATAAGAGTGGCTTTAGACTGTCTCCAATGTGACAGCTACTGTATAATCATCAGCCTGTGTAAATCTTCTTTCTCCAGCTAATAGAGAACTGTCAAGTCTGTTGGAGACACACGTGAATCTCATACACACACACACACACACTCAGCTGTAGTGTCTTGTGACCTCCCTTCTAAGCAGCGTTAATAGCATTAGCACTCACCAGGGACCCAACCTGCTCGGACGCTAACAGCTATCCATTTAAATTCTCATTTGAATGGTCTTTCGTATATTGAAACACTTTGTCAAGTGTTTCATTAGTGTCACTCACTACCGGACATACAATACAGAACAGAACATTTTCATACCAAAAAAAAAAATGCAGTAATGACAGCCTCCCTGCAATGAATGGGGTTAAAAGATGTTGTTGAACTGCTGATTTACTGAGGGATAATTTTGATCTGTTACTGAAGTCTTTAATGCCCTCACAGTTGCAAAAGGAGGCCCGCGGTCGCCCTTTTCAGTAAAGCACACTAACGCAGGAGCTGCTGTCGGCCACATCTCACACCCAGACACTCACACGACGTGCCTTAGTTGAACCAACCAGCCTATTTCCAGCTAACCGTATAGACACCATTCCACTAGACTAAGTAACCTGGCGGAAACCCGTACTAGTGGTAAGTCTCCATGTGGATGCTGTCTTTATAAATTATTAACCAATCTTAAGTGTTAAAATGCTTGCTGTCTTTGACAATGCAATGTTAATGGCTCGGCAAACATGTTCTTTTAGTGGTTTCTTGAAAAGGGATGTTTGCAAGTAATTCTACAATGGTTAGATGCTCTATAGATGTGTGGGACAAGTTGAAAAAAAGCAAAACTAAAACAACTGTTCAAGATTCAGTGCTCATTTTATCTCTCGGAATCTGTTGGGTCCCCTGGACCCGCAATACTAAAACGCTATGGGTCCCAACAGAAATGTTGGGCGTCCCGAAAATTGCGCAATAAAGGACAAAAGGTTCCAAATGCATTTATAAGATCTGAGACATTAACAGATAATAACAAATGCCACAGAAAATGTATTAATTACATGCTGTTTTGTTCCTCTTCTCGATCTTCCGAATTGTTTTGTTTATGCTTTTTACTCTTTATTTGACTTGTCAGTGATACTAAAAAGAAAAATTATGTTGTTTCTGTGCCTAAAGATAACACACACAACGAGATCCTGCAGACGAAACCTCGGGTAAAAACTAGACAACGTGATTTGCGAGAGCAAAACAAACGGACAAAATTGTCAAAAATGTTCGTAAGCATGAAAGTTTTGCTGAATAAAAGAGTACATGGACGATAATTAATATTTTGATGTCAAAAAATGATATCTCCAATGGACGTAAGTATGCGTCCCTGTCAAAAATGATGCGTTTAGGATGCAGGGACGCGGTGAAACGAGAGCACTGATTCGATCTATTTTATTATACGTTACTCATATTGTTCTATTATTTTGTTTTTACACTTACAGAAAATGTAGTCTTCTAGTTAATGTTACCAAACATTTTTCAAATTCAAAGTATCCAGAGAAAACCTCTATAAATACAGAGAGGAAGTGCACAACTGGGAAGCCAGATCCAAAATCTGAACATAAAAATCAGAATTATGCGATAGACTCGCTGACCACAAGCCGCGCCGCCCCTCATTAACCCCCTTTTTTTTTAATCCAAAATGTACAGTTCATTTGACCCACTTTAAAGTTCAGTCTTAAGAAAGCGCCATTGTTCACGGTGGCGAGCTCTTGAACGAGCCCATTGTGTGTTAAAGACACACTTATTGTGCCAGCGCTCTTTTGTCTCCATGCTATCTGTGGCACTGCTCCTGCATTATGAATGACAGCCATATGTCTACTAACAGACCAGCGAGCCTGAGTCGTTTAAAAATGAGTACAGAATGAAGTCTCTCTTGCTTTCAGTGAGGATTTCAAATGAATTACAGTGGACTGATTGTTCTCTCCATATACGTCATACTAATTAAAGGAATACAATTTTAAGTTTGGGACAAAATTAATAAAGAGCACATGATGCTCTATAGGGAGGACAATCTGGTGTCCTTGTTGTGGTCAACTGTATTACAAATTAATGTGGCACTTTTTTTAGATCATGCATGTGATAAATTAACTAGAATAAAACACCATCTGATGAAATGAAATCATCTATTGTAGAAAAAGCTGAAAATTGCAAGAGCTTAACTCGTCATAGAATAATTTCATTCCATTTTATAATGCAAGCGTCTGAATCATTAAATGTTTGTCTCCTGACTCACCGCACAGTGTTGTAAAATCCATATTACATAATTTGGAATGGTTGCGGCATTACAGAGGATTGAGGAAATTAATTCAAGAAGCTTCAAAGATGTTTACAGAAACTTGACACTTATTTTCTTTTTGTACCGAAAAGATAGGTTCCACCCTATTTTGGGGCTGACCTGTGACAACTGTGCGGCCAAAAAGCCACTGAGTCAGCCCGGTCAGATGTGCCAGGAAGCATGATGATTCCTTTCCGCAACATGGGCACTGTTGATGGTGGCTGAAACTAGCAATTGTTTGAATTAAAAAGTCCATTTTAATTAGTGAATTGGAATTAAAAAAAAAAAAAAAAAAAATCATCCCTGCATTCAAAAACAAGTCTTTATTTTTTTATTTTAGAGTGCAGAGAATGGTCTAACATTTGTTCCATGATTCCTTTACTAGTTGAAAACTGGCCAAATTAAAAAAAAAAAAAAAAAAAAAGAACAGATGTTTGTCTTGTGATAAACTCTTTGAGTGTCATGGACGAGAATTAAAAATTAAATTAAAATAATAATAATAATAAACAATTAAAATCTCGTCAAATACATTTTTTTTATGGAGAGTAGCTGACATCCTTGTCTAATGTTTACCTAATATAAGCCAATTAGCGCACTGTAATGATAAATGTGACCATTGGATGGCAGTGTTTCCACACTTACAACACAGTTATTACCTACATGCAATTCAAAGTAAGGGATGGAAACCAATCTTTCATATGATAGCACCCATATTTACAGACATAGCACACAATATTCTGTCAGCCTTGAAGAAGAGTGAAAATGCTAAATACACTGCCCCTCTAGAGGTTTTCTTTTCCGATAACGCTTTGCATTAAATGATGTGCTAATGATGTGCTAATCGGTCAATTAATCGATTAGGTATTTCACCTCGACTGTTGGATTATTATTATGGTATATTTTCACAATTTAAACCTGTTGTCAGATATCTTACTTGAGGCTAGGGCCGCACAATTAATCGAATTTTAATCGGGATCGCGATATTGGCTGCCACGATTAATCAAGCTGATTCTCGGCGATATTAACATTTAAAAAGCTGGCTACGGTCCATGTCAAATCAAGCACTTTGTCATCCTACCACCAGGGGGCAACGTTTCCCACATGTTTGCATGACAAAAACCTCTGCTTTTCTTACCCTAATATATTATTTACCAGTGTGAAATGACGTTGAGTTTGAAAAATCCAATTGGCAATACTGCTTGTTTAAAAAAGGGGCAATAAATAGACATTCATCAGTGACAAAAGGGCCTTAATCAAACAACAAGATCAACATGGAACGAATTTAAAGGAAGTACAAGATCAGTATTCTAGTAGCGTCCGACTGGCCCCTCTGAGAAATGTGCGTTTACTTGGCAGTAAGGCAACACTCGCTTGATCTAGTTTTAAGCTCGCTTTATTCCGACATTCTCATTACTTTGCGCATGTGGACAGCTATTTGCTGTTTGACGGAATGGAAAGTGTCTCCATTGTTGAGCTCATTCCTTTAAAGAAGCCTATTTTTCTTTGCCGCCGCAAACAAATGCGCGTTTCTCCGTTGCGACCAACGGCGCTGTGCATTTAAATGAAACCACATGTGATGCCTGAACATTTGTTTACCTCATGTTTCCTCTTCTGCTATTACCTCTGCATTTTTTTCCACCAACATGTTCATCACCGTTAAGTCATTCATGCTCGTCCAATTCTTTTTGTTTAGTAAAAAAAAAAAAAAAAAAAAAATAGCAGCTGGCCCATCTTGACATGGAGCGCTCCAACTGGCTCCAGTGAGCATAGAAGATGTGGATGATTTAACTTAAATGACCCCGAGAACGTAGCGCGTGTCTGAGTAGGTGCGATTGAGGGAAAATCAGCAATGGATGTCCATTCTGATTTTTTTTCTTTTTAATACATGCTTGTTTGTCGCTATTTTCTTTTCTTTATAGAATTTGCCTTTAATTTGCACATTGAAGAGGAAGGTGAGAGAAGGGTTAATGGCGCTGACCTGTCATCGTTATTATTATTATGGAGCTGCTCAGGAACGGCGCCAACCGCCCTTTCTCCAGTCATTATTCGTCCGGCCATTTTGTTAAATGCTTTTTCCCTGATGCATCCTCCAAGAGCGCCCATCTGTCACGGCATTCAATGCGAATTGAACGTTAAAGTGTGACGTGACTTATTTTTAAAGGCATTGGATTTTCTTCTTAAGTAAAGAAGTAGTAAGTCTGCTTATCTTCCATCCCCAAATTGTATCTCCAAACCTTTCCTCTGAGGGCTACAAAAGAAAAAAAAAATTGAAGGGCTGCTTTGAAAATTGTTTGACCTAATTTATTAAGCACGCCAACATCATTGAAGTGATCCTATATATTTTTTTATTTAATTTCCATGTTCTTAAAGCCGAAAAGCCTTTTACAAGAGCTACATTTCGGGATTTTACAAGATTTAGTGGCGGTCAGAGATCTTGGAACTCACTGTAAAATATCACCCCCTGCACAGCCAGTGAATCCCAATCTTTACATTTAGAAGCCAAACATCAGTAATATGTCATATAATGGCCCTTTTTTTAGAGCCGTTAATCGGGAATCGTTCATGTGAAACGTTCACTATTTGGATCTTGACAAAGCGCAGAAAATGGAGGAAACAAGACCATGTTATTCACCACAGTTGCATATTTAGAAAAGGTCTGCAGGAAAAATGGATTTGCAGCAAATGTAGTTTTTGCTATATGTTGTGGGCTGCTTAAAGATGTATCTTTTTTAAACCGAAATGGAACACGCTTACTCAAGCCACAGGAACTTGCTGTTATTCACTGTATATGCAATTTCATTCTCCCAATACAGTTACTTTCATCACTTTTTTTGTTTGCTAATCATTGTTTGACTTTTGGAGGTGTGATGACAGCCACGGGGCAAATCCAGGTCAAACCTTTTGCTTGCAACTTACAAATAAAATAGACACAAGAAGGACAGGCAATAAAAAAAAAAAAAAAAAAACAGTATTACGAAAAGCAGTAGTAAAACATGAATAAGTGATTATCAGAATCCTGACATCATTTGTTTGTGCGTGTAAACGTGACGGCGTGTCAAGAGTAACATCATTCCGGATTGGAAAGAATCCAGCTGGAAGAATCCAAAGAGATTAAAGTGGACCATTCCGAGCAGAAGCGCGCGAGCGAGCCGGCGTCCTGACTCACTGGCCCACTTTACCGCCTTATACAACAGGCCAATGAAGTCCATTCACCCTCAATCGTCCCTCATCATTTACTTCCTGGAAGGAGGGGGCGGGGGAAGAAGTTTGGAACGTGGATGGTTCAGTAATTAGAGCAGCTGCATTTCAGCAGGGAACCAAAGGAAATGACAAAAAAGAGAGAGGAAGAAGGGGAAGAGTGAGCCAAGGGAACCACTTGTCATTTCCTTCACATGAACTCTGATTTTTTTGTTGTCTGTTTTCTCCTCTCGCTTCTTTTTTTTTTTCATTTAAATGAAGGTAAAAGCAGAGACGGGCGTAAGTGACCGATGTGCAAGTCATAATTAAGTCCCTTTTCAAGCAAATTCCTAGTTACTGTTGCAAAAGTGAAACAAAATTTCAAGCAAGATTCATTCAGTCGTAATCGATTACACAATAAAAATGTCTTTTTTTTTTACATTGTCACACACCAATTTGTGTATTGTGTATTTCATTATTGTCTTGTTAAATTCAAAACAGGCATGCATTTTACACATTTTTGCTCGTCTGTTTTTGATCATTCGTCACGCCATTTTTTTTCCAAGCTGAACCAAAATGTAATCGTCAGTCTTTCATTTTGTTGTTTTTTTTTTTGACAGTTTTGAGTTTCTCGTCATGTATTGTTTGTCGGCAAAACGAGTTTCCGTCAGTAATTGACCAACGGACTGCCCACCTGTTTGGTGAAGTAAACTTCTGTAGGCTAATTCACCTAGCTTACCTAGCTAACGATTTTATAATGATGAATGAAGTTCAAATTTGTAGGGTTTTTTTTGGTTTACTTTTGATTTGCAGACATTGCATGTTAGCATTCCTAAAATGACGAAAAACATAATCCTTGAGTGTTAAATCCAAACAAGTTCCCGGCGTGAACCGTTTTCTTCATCCTAGCATACTTAATTTAAACAGGCGATAGTTAAAGTTAACTTGAGTGTCTTATTTGAGGAATATCAAATCAAGATATAGATTTAGCTGAGCATGAACCAAGTTTAAAAAAAAAAAAAAGACAACTCGAGTCTGATTGGACACGAGTTCCCCAATAAACGCAATAGAGATCAAAAAGGAACTGCAGAATCAAATCCGACGAGGGCTTTTCCAGGAGCGATGGAGGAGAGGGTTGAATGGTCAAAGGCGAGTTCAAGGCCACTTATCTGACACAGATTATCGCAGTGTCCTTCATCCGCGGTCATAAACGACACTACAAGATGGGACTTTGGCCAAACTCATTGTCAATAACAATGTGGGACGACCTTATACTACTGTGAATCCAAATCTCACATGCTCACATTTTAGGAGCTACTTTTAGCCTTCTGTTATTGTTTTTGTCCAAGGGCCCAGAAATGTAGCGGACCGTATCGTAGGCCTTGTTGATAACTCGGCGAGACTTGAGTAGATCTAAAAATATGGCACCCGGCAGACGTGGTCCACGGAGGATTTAAATGTACCTTCAAAAATCTATGTCACACGTACAAACAAGCATTCGTGTACATATGCATATCCATGGAAGAAATAAAGTCTTTGATGAACCCAACATGAATTTTTGGAATGCGGAATAAGGCTTCAAGTTAAAGTGTTTGATAAGTTAACAAATCTAAAGTGGAAAATAAGATGTCTTTCATATTGATTAACAGTAAGACCAAAATGTTTATGAAAAATAAATCTTAAATTGTTATTGTAACTGTGCTGAAAAATTTACAGCTACTAACCATAATCAAATTATTTTTTGCCCAGTTTCGATCAATTGAATATTTTTTCTATGGGGTGACCGGGTTGTCACAACTCGTCAATCGGGTGATCCGGACAATTGGGGTTTCAGTAAATCAAATAATTTATTACATACATGTACATGTAAATAGACAAGTTATTCTAAATAATTGGAGGTTTTCAACCTCAGGGTTTGGAAGTCTATTCATTTATTAGTGGTTCATTATTATTGCCCTTATTGCTCTAATTGTTTTGTTTTTGTTTTATCGCCTGCCTTCCTGAGACACTGGGGTGGCGCCAGTGTGCCAGCGGCTCTGGTGAAAGGGCAGGCGTTTTTTTTCTTCTTCAGAATTTCAGTAAATATGCTCAGAATTCTGACTATCATTGTGTTCAATCAAAATAAGAAAAGTAGAAGCATTTTGCTTTAACCTTGGAAAAGCAATGATCAATATAAGTATTTTAGACTATTTCCCAGCCAAACATGTAAACAAATTAAGTAATTAAATTTTTTTTCAGTCAATTTGGAAAATATGCTGTTTTAGAATATAAAAGGTTGAACTATTATTTATCATAATACTGATTGAATTTAATGCTTGTGTTGACATAAAATTACACATGAAATCACAATTTTGAAGGGCAACAACCCCCCCACAGATTATTCATAATAGTGCATGGTACATGGTTTTTATTTTCAATGAGTTACGAACTCCAAACTATCGCCTGGCTCCGTGCGATCATTAGCAACGACGCGAGAGATCATCCACAGGAAAGAAAACATATGAGTGGTGTTGAACAAGCCATGCGGGACTCATGCTTGACATAGTCGACCACTTTTACACTGCTAATCCTCAGCTATCTTTTTTTTTTAATACTTTCTGATTTCTCTCATGTAGGAAAGGAGAAAATAACACTTAAAACGCAGTGTATATTTTTTATACAATTTAAGCTTGCAATTTCTGCGTTTGAAGTGTGTGTTGTAATGATGCAGAGCACCTGCAGTTTATTTTGATAAAGATGCGCAAGCAGGTGTAAGTGCTTGCACTATAAGTGCGTTTCAGGCTTTGGAGAGCACGCGTGGGCCTGTGTTTTGTGTCGATCGGGCTGGGGGTCCGAGCCATGTGAAACAAGACTGAGGGGGCACGCAGACAGCTGTCTTCTATAAATAAAAGTCGCAGGCGGGGGGGCAGACCGACAGGGCGAAGGAACCGTGGAGGGGGGGCTCGCAGATGCGCTTGAATCCACAACACAATGCACACACAATCTGCCGTCTGCTTCGGTCTGCGCGCGCAGGCCAATGAGTCATGCGCTCTCCGTGCGCTATTTTTTTCGACTTAAATTTGTCACGGCCACACAACACTTAAGAGTGTCACAGTTGTGTGCTCTCGATGTGAGGAAGACCGTCAGCTTCCTTCCGTCTTCTTAGTTGAGGGTCACACAACCGCCAACTGTACTGTATTTCATACATCTATCAGATCAGGGATCTCCATTTACTCCAGTGCTTCAATTATTTTTTTGCAAAGCCTTCTCAGGAAAGAGAACATTTTGCAACCCCCATCCCATTCTACAGGGAACATTTCGCACCCCCAACCCACTCCATGCAGGGACTACATTTCTGATTAAAAAATTTTTTTTGGGCAAGTATACCTAAAATTGTATGCTTTATAATATCAACAAAAAAGAAATAGATTACTACATTCAACAGATGTTAAATTTGACAGGTTTTATACAGGTTATCTGTTAGTCTGAAACAGAAAAAAAACTAAGCACATGAAAGTGCAAGTACGTCATCCTCATTTAGACTAGAAGCATTTGTGACCCACTGAACTGTATGATGCTGTAAACAAAATATTAAAAGAATAAATGATCTGAGTCTTGAGCACAGGAGCATCAATATCTTAAACATTTTAACCTGAAGGAAAATGGGTTGAACTTTGGGCTGATTTTTTTTTTCTAAACATTGATGATCAATGTAATTCAGAAAAAAAATGTTGACGCAATTAAAAAAAAAAACTTCCACGCAGACTTTGATAATGCACCACTGCACCACCTAGTGCTGTGGATGTGTAATTTCAATTCACACAGCATCCCCTGGGTCATTGACATCTATATAAATCCAAATTCTTATTTTAAACAAGCTGGCAATGAATGAGATAATAAAGGAATCCTTTGATTTTGACTTTGAGAGGACACATGGTTTACACTCAGCCGTTGCCACACTTCCTGCATCATGTTGGGTTGTAATCAGAGCCTTATCGGATCACGTCCTGTTGACTGTTTGCTAACATTTGACTCAGATGGACTGGATTGCTGAGGCATGAGGCATGAGGCATGAGGCAGGCATCTTTGGCTTTCTGCTTGTATACTGTGAATCGCAAAGTGTTGTGTATGTGGGAGAATAGTATTGGGTTTGAGTTGAAACAAAATATTAAATAAAAACTGTCTGGCTGTTAGACTTGTACTGAGTTAGTTTAATCTGTCTCTTTTAATCTCCACGACCGGTGAAATTTCACATGATCTGGTGGCGGACATTCACATTTTTATGGAGTTTTTCAAAAAGTTAGCACGTGTATAGGAGGCCGTAATGTTGGTCAGAAGGAAGTTATAACCTAATATGGCTTTCAGTTTACAGCTATGCGTTATGAAGTGTTATTAGCTTGAACTTCTTGACATCTTATTGCGTTTCAGACCATTTGAATTTGAATGTGTGTGCAATAAATTACAATTTAATCATTACTTCAGTACAGGTTTTCTAAAAAAAAAAAAAAATCTAATATTTAAGCACAGTGTTATGGTCAAACTACATAATGTTACATTGGATTACAGTTTTAGTCAAGTGAAGTGTAATTGCAACAAAATAAGAATTGTATCTTTTTTTTCCAGGCACTTTGATGCACTTGATTTTTTTTTTCTATTTTAGACTAAGCTGTAACCCATATAAACGCTGCAAAAATAATTAAGTTGTTGAAAGTTGATTTAGATTGCTTTTTTCTTTTGTTAATAGTAAAAAAGGATACTTGGATACTTATACAATTTTATGGATAATCTTATTTATAGTCAGCGCATCAATTCTGTGTGTGTGTGTGTGGGGGGGGGGGGTTCTCTTTCCTTTACTTATCAGATATTTGGTTTAAAAAAACAAAAAGTTCAGTTTTTCTAATTGTGACCATACGTACGCATAAAAAAAAAACAAATTCTAGGAAAATACATAATGTGTTACTGTAATTGAGTAAAATATGAGACGTGTTTGCCGATTTACTTGCTTAGTTTTTGCTCGTCCTGTTATTTGCTCAAGACGCACCTATTCACTGTTTTTGTGTCCTAAGAGTTTCTCTTAAGAGATAGGTTGGAGTACTTTTGAGACAGTGATTTTTGATCTCAGCTTCAATAAACTATTTTGCAAATGACGAGAAAGTTAAGCATGCACATGAGGAATTTTTGGTGCATCTTTTTCCAAAATAAATGAATCAAAAAAGCTTTTGTTTTTAATAGTGAAACAGGAGTTGCATTATATTTACTGCAAGTATTTGGGATCTTAGTTTGGCCACTTGATGTACTACTTTTTCTTTGCGATTAAAAACAGGGCTCTGCGGCTATCCCTTGCAAATAGCACAGAACTGTAGAAGCGTTGCGTACTATATCTCCCATCACATAAACAACATTCCAACACAATCGGCTTCATTTCTGTACTTTTTCAACACATTGCTGTGTGTGTACTTTTGTCTGAGCGGGTTCTCAACTAGGACATTCAAACAAAGAAACTATTCTACAGTCAACTTTAGAAAATGGGAAAATTGCTTGTTGGAGTTTCTTCAAAGAGCAGATTGATTTTGTAACATATTTCACAACTTTATGCGCATCTTCACAATCAACCCAAACAGAATTTAGAGTTGCAGTTAACTTGTTGCTTCCCCGTCTCACTGTTTTGTCTTATTTGTCTGTGCAGCCTCTGGCACAATGGTGTAAGTTGATGCCCAAAGATGCCGCCAAGATGCCGGAGAGCGCGTGGAAGCTGGTCTTCTACACCATGTCGTGGAGCTACAGCACCTATTTGCTTTTCTTCACCACCTACACTTTTTTCGACGACCCACCCTCTGTCTTCTACAGTAAGTCACGAGGCACCGTGCTCCATGAGAAAATATTTCGTGTTCCCCTTGCTTGCTGTGAGGTCATTATCTCTTAAAATTCTGGAAGTTTTCCTAAAATTGTATCCCTTTTACCATTAAATATCAACTTTCAGCAAATGTTTATTTTTTATGCAGGTTATAGGATATTCTGAATCTGAAAAAAAAATACATAACTTAAAGGGACAGTGTGCAAGATTTAGACTGTTTTTTTCATTACGGACAGCAGCAGGTGCTGCATTTACCATTGTCCGTAGCTATAACAAACATGGCTGCCTTCGGAGAAGTGCAATATAATTTAATGATAACAGACCTATGATTGTATTTAAAAAAAATCTGTTGGTCATTAAGAACACATTCATTTGCAAGTTTTTAAAATTTACAATCATTTAATTTATTCATTTTTAATGAAAAACTTGCCAAATCTTACACACTGTCCCTTTAAATAGCATTAAAGTGCCTAAAATAGAAAAAAGCCCATTCTTATTTAAACTACAAGCGTTTTTGACCATTTTAATGCATGTAATGTCATTTTCAGTCAACAGCAATGGATAAAATGTTTGTAAAGGCATTAATTGTTTATGAAAAATACTTTAATCAAACACATTTTAGGCAAAATATTAACGAAGTCTGTTATCGGAAAAGGCAACCCGCTGATCACCTATTTCGCAGCTATCAGAGCTACAATCCAATCAAATGGTCACACTTAATTACTACAGTGCTCAATATTGAGCACTCATCTTAAAATTATGAGGAGCGCTGGCCATGCGTGTCATCACTCTATTCATAAAAGATGGGGCTTGTCCCTACCAAAATGGCTGGCACATTGATGAGTGTTATTACGTGTTATGTTTATCATTCCATCTCTACTGAGTCCGGGCCCTTTCGGTTCCGGATCCCTTAAATGGAGGTTTCAATGTGTTGACGCTTTTGCAGTAAAATCTGAATCAGAATTGAAGTGACTGAACAGATTGTTCCGAGAGAGAGCTCTTGCACTGGATCTCATTAGACTGTGAAGGTGTACCTTAGCGAAGAGTCAAATTCAGTTTAGAGTTACACCGAGAATATGCATATTTAATCGCAATGTTACCGAGCCCTATCTCTTATGTAACTGTTTGAGGTAGAGAAGTCAAGACGGCTCTACAGTATTTGATCAGCATAAAATAGAGAAGCTTGTGTATCTCAGCAGCAACTGCATTATTCCATCCTTTGCCCTTAAGCAGTACTGGTGGGCCACATAACCGGTGCAGAAGAGGCCCGTGGGCGGCCAGCCAGCCGTCTGCCCCCGACAGGTTGCAAAGATAAGAAGCCGCAGACGTTTATGCGTATGAAACAGCAGCGATGGGCCTGGCCCCTTGCCGCTCTGAGATTGCTGCCTTTTTAGACAAATAGCCCCTTTTTGGTAGGACATTATTGAATTAGGCTTGTACAGTGGGTAGCACGTATGCCTCGTCGTGAGGTTTGAGGTTGGGAGATCTGGCCTTTTGGTGTGGAGGTGAACGTGATCATCTGCAATTTTAATTGAGCACTTTCTCAACCAACATAAAGCCACAATGGGATTGAAACGATAAGTCAAGTCACTTTTTTTTTTTTTTAAACAAAAGCGTGTTCTGTGCGGCCCCACAAGTCGAATCTGATTGAACATGAATTAGGAAGCAAAATCTACCCAATTCTATGCACCCTCAGGGCGCGGCCATTTTGCCTTTTGCTGTCAACCGAAAACGCTATCACTGTTGCTCAGGGCTCGGGTGACAACCAATCAGGGCTTAGCTTGTGAATGTCACAGTAAACAGGTGATTGGTTGTTACCAAAACCCTGAGCAACTGTGATGTCAATTTCAGTCAATGGCGAGGGGCAAAATGTCCTCCTGAGATGGATAAAAAGATGGATTTTGCTGCTTAATTCATATCGCACAAATGGAATATTAATTACTGGCATTCACTGTTATTCAACATTCGAAAATTCTTGACATGACCACCTTTACACAAAAGCTTCTTTCTCCAATTTTCCATTACTATCTCATTTATTCTTTATTTCTTAAAACACTAATCAATTTGAATTCATTTCTGCTTTAAAATTGCCGTTGTCGTAGCAGATTAATTTTTCAATTTAGGGCTGTTATCAATAAATAAAATATATTTGAAAACCGCACTGTTGTTGACATTTAAGGCAAGCATGCAAAGAAATTGACAACAACGAAGACTAGTACTAATTTGAACTTCATAAAGCCATTGTTTTGTTATTCGTAATAAAAGCTGTTTACTTTTGCACAGCCCATATAGATGTAGACTATTTGCTATGTAGCCTTTGATGTTTTGCTGGTCTGTAGCAGATGTGACATCATTGTGGTTGAAGTGTGGCGAGAGTATTACCTCTCGTTGTGTCAAGTGTAGCTGGCAGATGTTGAGCTGGTGTGACAACTGCCGCCGCAGTGTTCACAGGGGGCAGAGCCGCTTGTCGGGATCCCACCTAAATCCTTTTTTATCACGTGGATGTGATTGAAATCACTCTCTCGGGGCACACGGATTACATGACGGTAATATCTTCCGGCAGTACTGAGGAAAACACAAAAAGTCTGTATCCAGCCATTCAAGTTCTTTCGCTTGCCCTCGTTCTGTGTTGTGGCTGATATCCCAGCTGATTATGGAGTGAAAAACACCGGTTGGAAATAGCAAAATTCGAGGCGGCTCGGGATTTTCTTTTTCTTCTTTGAAATAAGCTTTCATTCCTGAATAATTTCCAATACACATAACAAGCTTTTAATTCAACAACCTTTTTTAACTATTGTTTAACTGATAGGTGGCAGACTGGTTAGCATGTCCGCCTCACAGTTTCGAGGTTAACATACTTGGTAGGTAAACTGGACAATCTGAATTCTTCATAGGTATGTTTATGAGCGTGAATGTTTGATAATGGATGTATGGATAGATGTTTAACTGACTGACAGGCCACCAATTGCAGGGCATTTATAGACAAGCCACTAGTCCACGACTGTCCCAGTTTTGCATAGAAATATGTATTCTCCAAAGGACAAGTATGGTTATAGAATTAGAAAATTACAGTAAATTTCGTTTTTTAGTTTCATATATTGAGCATTTTTATAATTATATTTTTCTAATTTACAGGGAAAATGCTATGTAGATTGTAATTATTCTACCAAACAGTGGTTCAACAGTTTTTTACAGGCGCTGATATTGAATCCCATGTGAAGTGCAATTGCAATAAAATATACATTTTCCTAATTTTTTTCAGGCACTTTGATGTACCGGTACTTGGTCTTTTTTTTTTCCCCAGTTTTTGACTAAGCTGTAACCTGACTAAACGCTGTTAAAAAAAATTAACAGTTGTTGAAAGTTGATTTATATTGCTGTTTTTCTTTTGTTAATGTTAAAAAGTATACAAGTTTAGCTATACTTATACAATTTTTACAGATAATAATCTTATTTATAATCAGTGCAGGGGGGCGGGGTTCTTATTCCTAGGGGCGGTCTGGCAAAATATAATTGAGAAGCACTGAGTTAATGTCATGTGTATTCGGTAGTGGTGCAACAATTTATCTATTAATCGACAATAAACTATGAAACTAATTGATTTATCATTTAAAAATCTAAAATTGTCCCAATGCCCAGAATTTCAGCTTTGAAAAGAAATATTCTCACATTTATTTAGTCCTCTATGAAAGCAGACTGATTAACTATTGTGCACTTTTACTATGAAAACATATGCTCAGCATTTTTTACTGTTTTCACACTTTTATGCACCGAACTAGCAACCAAATATTTAAAAAAAAATATCATTGTGAGTTTAAAATAAAGGGATGGAAGGTAAAACATTTTAAAAAAATGATTCATTGATTATTCAACACAGTTAGCATCCCGAGTTTATCAGACACTGGCATCTCCACTTTTGTTTCTCCAGACTGGAAGAGTGGAATGTCAGTGCCTATCGACATCGCCATCGCCTACCTGATCCAGGGCAGCTTCTACGGTCACTCCATATATGCTACAGTCTACATGGACGCCTGGAGGAAAGACTCTGCTGTCATGGTGGTGCATCACATCATCACCCTGGCACTCATCTGTTTCTCCTATGCCTTCAGGTATTGTTTTTTTTTGTCATTGCTATCAAAAATGTGAACTACAAGTTGCTGCGGCACTTTGTAGATACCACAACGTTGGCATCCTGGTGTTGTTCCTCCATGACATCAACGACATCCTGCTGGAGTTCACCAAACTCAACGTCTACCTGAAGTCCAGAGGAGGCGGTTACTTCCTGCTTAATGACGTGCTCGCCAACATGGGCTCGGTCAGCTTCAGCATCACCTGGTAAGTGGATGCAAATACGGAAAAATGTGAGAACAGGGGTTTTGGGCAGAGATCTTCCGCATTTAGCAAAATAGGAAAAATCGGTTTCTTCCGGTTCTGGGAACTAACGGGAGACTGTGACAGTAGCCCTCAGGAGTGTTGAACATCTACAATATGTTTTGTTTTTGTTTGGAGCAGCCAGGGTGATCATATCTGATGTTTAGTCTTTGTTTATGTTGACATACAATCATCTCCTGATATCTGCAGTAGATAGAGAGGCCAGCTAGCAAATAGCAAAACTACACATAAGATGTCCATTGAATTGAAAAATGTTAATGGTCAACTGTATATGTTATATTATGCAAGGCGAGAAATATATACAGTATTTTTTTTGCAGGGCAGTTTTATGAATCTTTTACATTATTCGAGGAACAGTTTCATGATTTCGTGTAGCATTTTTGTTCAAGTTTATCCCGTGGATCTGAAGAAATAACAACAACAACTATGACGATTATTATTGTTCGTATAGTTATTAATGTTTAATGCATCTAAGGCTTTTTATTTGGGGTTCTGCACAGTTTAAAGCTACAACAGTATTACCAAAGGCAGGAAATGTATCTTTGAGATGTTTCTTAAAATGCATTATGTTCTTCCCAATTATTCTTTTTTTCCTTCATTTTTTAAATATTAGGCCACAAATCACTCGTGAAGCAAGTGACTCAATTCCATTTGACTGTGATTGGTTCTCATCTTACTCTGTCTTGTTTGTTCCTCTTTCTGATGTTTTTTTTTTTTACCTGCGTATTTTTCCTTTCATCTGTATGTGCTTCTTTTTGTCTTATTGACAAGATTCCCAATCAATTTTACTGTTCTTTCTTTTGTATGTTAGTTTTTGTTTTCGTCTGAAAAAATGTCGTGACAAATTCAGTGATGAAAAAAATGTAGTCAACTTTGTCGTGACGGTGATTACAAGGTTGACGGTGATTTTAATTGTCTTAACTTGAAGGGGGCATATACAGTATTCCTGTGTAACATATGGTGTCCCTTTGTCTCTCAGGTTCTGGTTCCGTCTTTACTGGTTCCCCCTTAAAGTACTGTATGCCACCTGCGTGTCAGTTCCCAACATTCCATTCTACTTCTTCTTCAACACACTCCTCCTTGCCCTGTTGCTCATGAACATCTACTGGTTCTTGGTAAGAGCATTACAGTATTTCCCTGTTATATTGTGGTTTACCTACAACTCAACAAGTAATCATTTTTTAACCCATTTTTCCAGTATAGTTACTTATTAGTGCCTGTCGGAAAGGAAAGCCACACTTGCTGATGCAGTTCTCAGTAAAACATAAACGCAATTAGCACACTTACGCAGGAGCTGCTGCTAGCCACAGCTCACAGCAGATTAGTTGGCCACATATCACCTCACCAGGCCCCGCCTCTTAAAGGCAAGCTCTTAAGCACAAGCTGCAATACTGTATGTCTAGTTTTTTTCTCTACGTTTTATGCTTGCGATTTTTTTTTTTTTTTTAGCAAAAATTGCACGGTATTAAGTTTACAGCTCTATTATTTTCCCCAATGAACACATTATTTTTAAACAAAATGTTGAATATTTGGTACATTAGAAAATGTGTGCCATTAATTTTTTAGCCTTAATTTTTTCAATTGGTAAAGCAATCATCTTCCGAAAGTGGGCGACATCAAAGTTCTGAACGTATCATGTCCTCCAGTAGAGCTTCACGATTATATATTGAAACCACGATTATTAATCATGATTATTCATCATGTTTTTTCAAACACGTATATTTATTGTCCTTTTTTAAACAAGCAGTATATAAACAAGGCTTCAAGGCTTGATGCTCACAAATAATGAAAATATAAAACAAATCAAATAAATAATATGGCGAAAACACACAGGGCAACGCAGCTAAATTACTTGCTGAGTGCAAACCAATGAAAAAAATGAAGCCTACTTAGAACCAAGCACATTATTTACTTTGAAGCAAAGTTTAATCAATTAGCAGTCAAAATTTCATTTTTGGTCATTTCGAACCGAATTAATTTTTTTTCCAATCAGATTATTCAAAATGGGTCTTAATTGACAGCTAGCTCTGTATATATTAGGAATCAGGTGTGAAAGTTCATGCCATTTCACACTGGTAAATAATATATTAGGGTGAGATAAGCTGAGGCTTTTGTCACGCAAACGTGGGAAACATTGCCCCCTGCTGATAGAATGACAAAGTGCTTGATTTGACATGTACACAAGGCAGCTTTTTAAATTTTAATATTGGCAAGGATGATCATGATTAAAATTCGATTAATTGTGCAGCCCCATCCCCAAGCATGCTGCTTAGGACCTCCCCCTTAGCCTCCGTGCAAGCCAAGGTTAAAAAAAAAAAACACTTGGCTTGACAACTCTGCAAGGAGCCAATCAGATTTTCCTTTGTTTAAACGCCCCTTTCATTAAACAAAAAATAAATTTCAGTTGTAGATTGTAGATTGCATTATCAGTTATTTGACTTTTTACCACCACGGTACCGTGTTTTAAAAGACTTGAGGTAGGGCTAAAAGTAATATTTTAAATAAAGTTTTTATATATTTGATGACAAATACACACTATTCATATTTTCACCCATCACAGGTGGGTGTGGAAAGAAATTGACCTTGTGTGTTTTCATCCGCCAGTTCATCGTCATCTTTGTAGTCAAAGTGCTGAAGATGAAGGAGGTGAATGACGTCAGGGAGTACGAGGATGAGGAGGGCGCCAAGGCAGCAGCAGGCCTGCTCCAAAAGCCTCAGGATGCGGACAAAAATCACGGCGATGATCACCCCGATGATGATGCTGGACATCACAACTCTGACGAGGGGTGAGTAGATGCGGACACTTGACCTTTCCGACATACCGGCAGTGGCGGAAGTGTCGTTTGTAATTCTCTCAGTGTTGAATGACCAAATTAGCTTGTAAGTTCGTTTTTAATTCTTTGGGGGTTTTTATTTTAGAAAACAATGATACATATGACACATGAATAATTCAAAGCCCAAATTCTAATTTATGTAAAGCCAGGAAGAACATGCGAACCAGACCTTTGCAAATATGAGGAAGCTAATTTAATTATTGTTATGGAACAGCTTGTGTTGAAAAAAATAGAACTTGAGAAAAAAAAAAAGCACATTTATTCTTGTTTTTTGTATTTTGCACATCAGAGCCACCGTAGGTTTCCCTACAATCAAGATAGTTGTGGAACTCTTCATTAATGATCACTCGTGGCATCGTAAAGACGCATCTGTGTAGTGTGAGGCAATCAATATATGATAACGTGAGCCTTAAACGAGAAAACGCCAAGTCGACTCAAACGCAAGTACATGTTTGTGCGTATGTTCTGTTATCTGAAGTCATGGATTCATCATCATACCTTGACTCCATATTATCTTCTATCTTTGACCTTAGCACTCAAAAGAAAAAGTATTGTGATGGGTTACTGCAGTGCAATGTTGTTGGTTTTTTGCTCACCTAAAACAATACAGAGAAAGTCAGTGATTTTCAACTAGTGGCTCTGGATCCAAAAGTGTGTGTGTTGGAGCTATTGCTATTTTCATTTGTTCTATATTTATGGCCTTAAAGATCACATACATGTTTTCTGTACTGTACTTTTTTGTGAGTGTTGGTTAATTCCACAAATTTGTCGCTGCTTTTTTTTAGAAAGGAAATTGGTGCATCACATGTGCATACAAAGTCAGACTTTCCTTTTACTGTACAGTACTTGGAAAAAAAAAAACAACAGATGTGAGTCAGAAACATGATTGATGGCTTCACAGACGGGAACTCCTCAAGTCACCACTTTTAAAACTTGGACTTGCATGTCTTAATTTGCGAATACTTCTAAAAACAAACAAACAGACAAAACGTGTTCCTACCTGCTGTCGACCAAACATGGCTCCCCTAGTTTCTGGATTTGGTCACGTGATGTCCGCAAATTGAACCGTGATTGGCCTTTTCCTGAACTTTGAGGACATGCGGTGTAGTGTCACTCAACAGCAAGTGGGTAAACACTTTCTCAAAGGTAATAATTGTATGTAAAAAAATGTAGTTATAACATTAATTATAGAGGAAACAAGCTTTTTACTGCTAAAAAATTAAATTTTGCATCCCTTTGAGTTTGGGGTCCTCATTAGCCAATTGCGTCACATGGCCATTACGCGTTTTATCTGCATGGCCTTGAACGCATCTGATATCCGCTGTTGCCAAACTCTTTTCCTCTTCTCTGTTGGCAGGAAGCACGTGCGAAACGGCATCGCCAAAGAGAAGCATCTATGAACGGAGCTGGGGCGCCCCCACCTGGCAGGAGGCCACGAGAGGAAAGGAAAGGAGAGGAACACCACCGTCCCCCAACACACACGCACATAGAAAACATTTTGAAGTATTCCATGTTGTTTTTTGTTCAAGCACTGTGAATGTTATCTTTTCCGAAGCAGTGAGGAACGCACAGCCAGGGGGTGCGAGGTGTCGCGTTTTTTTTTTTTAATTCCCTCTAGCTTCCAAACATCATTTATTGATTTGACTCTCATCACATGCGTCTGCTGTGGCCTCCTGCCGCCATTAGCGTCATTGGTGTGCGTGTGTGTGAGTGGTGAAAGGATGCCGAGCGAGTGGATGCATCTTGTTCTTTTTACAACACTTCACCTCAATTTTACTTGTTAACCCCCCCACCACCACATCAATGTGTGTCTGTGAGTGTGTGCACTGACATGAAGGCCAACAAGCTGACTGCTGCTTTAATGACACAACTAGCTGAAAGTGATTGACTTGGGTTTTGAATGATTTTTTTTTTATGTGTGTGTAAAAGGACCCAGAAGGACTGTTAAAGGATCGGAATCAATGTGAGACAAAAACAAAAAAAAAGTATGCACATGTATTCAAGAACGCATGATATCGGAATGATTTTGGGAACGTGCTATGGAGTTTCGTAACGCGAGATGGTCTTGCTATGTAATCCGGATTTTTATTTGGAAAGGAGCTAACCCTCTTACGGACGCATGCGATTTGCACACAATACCGAGTAGGAAAAACCTCCGACCTTGTCGATCAACTTTCGGGCTCTTTGTTTTGAAAACTCAGCATGCTTGTGGTGCTGGAGCAAGGCGCGCACTTTGTCGCCCGTTTACCTTGTCGTCTCCCATCATTCCCGCGTGCGCCACTCACAAAAGATTTGGGCTATATTCGACTTTCATGTGAAATTTCAGGATCAACCCTAAGCCCCTTTCCCACGCTTTTGTTCTCTTCTAGTTCAAGGTTCTTCCAAGGTCGCGTGAGGTCGCTAGGCAAATAATTCCTTACACCACGAGCAATGTCTGGCGACCTCTAGTGGCCTTTGGCGACCTTGAACGAACCCTGGAGGAGATTAAAAGTAACTTTTTAAAGGTTCTTGTGCATTTTAGGTTTAATCCAAAATTTCACCTCGGAGCTGACCCAATTTTTTTGTGAGTTGTGTATGTCAGTGTTTTAGTTCAGGGTTATTGTTTTCCTTTTTCATTGGGACCGCTGCTGTTTAATTTCTGTCTTTTTTTTTTTCTCTGAGCACACTGTTTGTATTCTTTTATTTTATTGTATTTTATTCTCTCCTGTCTTGTTTTTGGACAATCTGATGTAATCAGATACATGAGGGACCAGGGAGAGTGGACTTCTGCACGGACACGCAGTCACACAAACACATACACTTGAGCGCAGATGAAGCATCACGTCATCGTGTTCATACACGCTGACTCTTCATGGTCTGCTGCAAGATCTGAGATTCCAGTTAAAAGCCCCACAGACACACAGTGCTAAAGTGGATAGAGGAAGTGGACACTGGTTTAAAAAAAAGTTGTTTTTTTTATATGTGTTTTTGCATATATATATATATATATATATATATATATGACTCGAAATAACCCATTTTGCATCGTTGTTTCCTCGATGCACTGGTTACATTCTATTAGCTTGTTGCTGTTGATTTGAGGAAGCCGTTTGGCACATTCTAATACAGTTGGATATTTCAAACTCATACAGAATAAAAGGCCATCGATGCATTCAACATTAAGAATGATAATACTACAAATAACAATGAGATCAACAAAATTGTTGTGTTGCTTCAGGCCTTTAGGATGGATCTGCAAGATAGATAAATGCTCCACAAAATTAAAAGATTGCTCCTCAAATTCTCAATGCTTCATAAAACTGTTCCGCAACGTACTCTCTCTCTCTCTCTCTCTCTCTCTCTCTCTCTCTCTCTCTCTCTCTCTCGCTCTCTCTCTCTACAAAATTATTAATATTTTTTGTTTTTATGAACTGAGGAAAACGAAATTTGCATGTGTTCACTTTCTCTTTCCATTGTCTCTAATCCACCACCATGTCACTTCATCCTTTTCTCAAGTTGAAGCAACTGA
The DNA here is from genome assembly GCF_059441005.1 of Hippichthys cyanospilos. Taxonomy (NCBI): domain Eukaryota; kingdom Metazoa; phylum Chordata; class Actinopteri; order Syngnathiformes; family Syngnathidae; genus Hippichthys; species Hippichthys cyanospilos. Next base: position 8,295,976 of record NC_142378.1, on the reverse strand, counting down.
TGTTTTTCATTCTGTGGTTGACACGTCAGCATCTCAGGCTGCTCTGTTGGAAATCAGTGAGGCATCTTGTGGCAGTTTTATATACCAGTTTTTTTTTGTCTTTTGTTTTGTGCATGTAACTATCCAACTAGTTTGTTTAAAAAAACAAAAAACAGACAGTTAACTCCTCCTTTGAGGAACTGGCCCAGGAAGTGAATAATTACTTGAAATAATGAAACAAGAGGATTCCAGGATTCTTTTTTTTTTTTCTGGATAAAATAGTCACAGTTAATCAAGTCACGTCTAAGACGATGTAAAAGTACAAAAGTGGTGGAAGCTCATCTTGGATGGAGTCAAAGACACTTGAAGCTTGTCTATTAGAAATGAAAAGTTAAAAAAAAAAATAGTGGTTCGCATAGCTTGACAGATGATTTGTCGCTAAGTCAGGATATGGCCCACAGAAAATGGATGGCGGTAAAGAAAAGGCAAATGCATTTGGTACCCAAGCAGCGGTGATTTTTGTCTTTTGCTCGACTCCAATTGATGGCAATGAAAGTTTCGATTGTGCCAAAATGTCCACTCTTATTGTCTAATCATGAGTCGGGAAAGCTGCAAGGATAAAAGTGGTCTTGCTGTTTTGCTAAAAAAAATAAAATAATTGCACTGTAATTTATTAGCATTTCTAATATACTTTAGTTAGATCAATATTAGGAAAGGGAGTAATTGGGGGTATTTCTAAGACTTTTTTTTTTTATCTTGGGATGACACATTGTAATCATTCATTTTTGGATGACTGATAAAACAGCCCTGTAAAACATAATTGCCCAAATGCAACCACTACTTGCTCTTTTATAGAATATTCAGATTTCTTTTTGGTTTTAACCCCTAAAATAAAAAGGTGTCAATTAAGAAAATGTGGCTTGGGAGTCATTTTGTCGTTCATTTATTTTTCCAATCATCCCAATTTGGTACATGCTTGCTGCTACCTTATTCCATTTGACAACTACCAGTCATTCAACTCCATTATTTAAAATATGAAAATGAAATAATTTTATTTCACAAAACCATGACTATGCCCACCACCCCTGAGGTGTTGTGACACCATATATATATATATATATATATATATATATATATATATATATATATAAAATGAGGTGTCAAGTCAGTAAAAAAAGAAGCTATTTCTTTTTTTTTTATATTTTATTTTTTGCAAAGATCATTATTCAGGTTCCACCAATGTTCAATAAATTAACTGCCATCAGTGTGGCTTTTGATTTGGGGAATAGGAAGAAAACATGCAGCAACACACACACACTCACACACAAAATTCACATATTGGTCAGTTAAAAGAAAAAAAAAACATTTAAGACTAAATTCTAGCCCCCACCCGACGTTGTGTGATTGTGGCCACTTTACACAACACGTGCACTCAGAGGTTAGCCGTAATCAGCAAAAGGTCACGGTAACACTCAGTGATAAAAAAAAAAAAAAAGTAACTTATGGAGTTGCAGATGCACTCTTAAACAAAGCTGTGATTAGACAAGAAAATGGACATGTGGCTTTTTCCGTTTGCTGTGTTAAAAAAAACGACAAAAGATGAGCGGTTCAGAATCAGACATTAAAGCGCACACACGCACAAAATTAGAATCACTTTTAAGGGCTTGATTTGAACTAAGATCTGTATTTTTTTCAAGGTTATTTACATACTACTTCACATCAACTTTATTGGTTAACATTACTTCAGCTGGGCTTGATTTTGAATCAAAAGATTTAGTTGCAGCCAACTAATTAGTGTGGTACTTTTCAATCATTAACGTTTTCTCCGTACTGGTCTTCAAGGTGTTGGACTGTGACCCATGTGGCCACATAGGTGGACGAGGTAAAAACATCCGACCTATTAAAGGCAGCCTTGCTCAAAAGATTGCTTGTTATCATAAGGAAGTTCTGAACAATAAAAAAACAAATCTTAATACACTAAGACAGATTCACATCCCTCCAGCTGCCTGTGACATCAGTGCGTTGGCAAAATAGAAAGAGAAGGCGGGGGGGAGTGTCAAACTACTTGTGACAGCATGCAGATTTCAAGTTGGCAGCGAAGACAGGAAGTGACATCATAGGCGTGTGGCGGAGGGTGATGGGAAGGAGCTTCCAAAAGCACCCTGAGAGTCAAAAAGAACCGGGAAGAGTTTGTGGGCTGTGAAGTTGTTCCTGTCGGGTTTAGTGGGGCTTCACTTTGGCTTGGGTGACTTTCCGCGCCATGCTGTATAACACACCGAAGTTCTGTCGGGGAGGGGGGAAAAAAAACAAAACGATTCGAACACAAATTTTTATCGCTCAGATTGTAGAGATGTCTATATGGGCGCGGCTTACTTGGATGGCGAGGTACATGGCGCCCAGGTAGGCTGCGATGCAGACGGCTAGCAGCAGGTCAAAGATGGCGGGCTTGACTCTAGTTGCAAGGAAACACAAACGCCGTCATTATCGGGCGACATTCGATTCCGCTGTCCATACACGAAACAAAACAAGACGACTTCCTCAAATTTCTAGAAAGGCATCATTTCTATCACGCTGAATTGAAAACGTTCTTAAGTTGGTCAGATGGCAATCAAACAGTCCTGCGGAGAAGATCATCACCTGTAAGCATTCATGGTCTGCTTGAGCTGGTCATAGAAGACAAACTCGGGATCTCTGGAAGACACAAACAACGGAATGTTGCAAAAATCGCAGGAAAATCAATGTAATAAATCCTATTAAAATGCATCTCAAAAATTATGGCTTTATATGGTCCAAAATTTGGACAATGGTTATTTTTGTACACAAAATCTCACACGTCCAGCTGCAATCACATAGAAATGTCAGAATCGTAGCATTTTGAAATTGTATGTGTTTTAATCATCTGCTGGAATTTTTTGTTTTTTTTCCTATTGATTCTTTTATGATATCATAAATAAAGAAAAAAAGAAAAGGAATTTAAGGTTACATAATTTGTAACGTAATGCCACAAGCGTTAACTGAGTGCAAGACAGTTTAATCTTGGGTGGTTTTTACCGCTTGTCTGCTTTGACGTAATGTTTCTTGACGTCCTTGAGGTAGCGTCCCAGGTGGTACTCCAAGGTGGACACCACGCTGCTGTCTTTGTCCACCAGCTGGGCTGCCCGTGGCTGCGCTGCGAGCCAGTCCACCATTGCGGACAGGTGCTCCTGTTGTACCTGCTAGACAAAATAAACACTTCACATACATATCCAGAACTTCAAGAGTTGCCGTCAACTCCAATTGTAAACAAAAATAATCATCCCAAAAAGCATTTAAATACAAATGCACTTTTTCACTTATCGCTGCTGCTTCTGCATAAAGAATGAAAAGCAAAGTGAGTTTCTCACCATTTGTTCCGTGAAGATGTGCAGGTCACTAGGAGCTCCCTAAGAGGACACGACAACCCACCGATGACAATCACTTTCAAACACGAAACGGATGCTTCTCCATTAGCGCGGCCTCACCTTTTCTGTCAGGTTGTAGATGACTCGGGCTAGAGCCTCCGCCACCACCTTTGTGTTCCTGCTAAGCTTCTCAATGTCCACGTGCGGCCTGGAACACACAATTGACACATAGTAACACCATATCCACAATTAGGTAGGGCAAAAATTGAGGCAATGAGGAAAACTTAAGAGGGCCGGTATTTAGTGTAGTTATGGCTTAACTGCTGTATAAGTCTAGCCCAGCGGTTCTCAAATGGGGTAAAAGTACCCCTAGTGGTGGATGAAGGAACTTCACACGGTAAATGAGATTTTAACAAGGTTTTTGCAGGTATAGGCAAATCGAATATAGCGTCATTTCCGCACTATAAGGTGCATATAAAAGCCTTCAGTTTTCTCAAAAGCTGACAGGGTGCCAGTTTTCCTTTTTGGGGTATGAAAAAATAAAATAATTGCCATATGAGGTCTTCAATTTTTACCTCTGCATTTCAGTTATATATGTATTTTTTAGTTAACATTTTTAGAAAACCCAGGTTGAAATTTTGACTTACTATATATGCTCAATTTTGAAGCAAAGCGTGATTTATTTTAAACCAACAAAACAATTTATTTTAAATTTAAATCAACAAAACAATTTAAGGTATTTGGTTGCAATTTGATAAAAATGTTATTATTTAATTGTTATTATTTAATCATGAATATATTCTTGTAAACTCTTGAATCATCTTCGCGTTGATTTTAAAAGTCTTTTAAAGTAATTAAGAGGCATTTTCCCCCATTCTTCAAATTGTACTTTCCACAAATCCATTTCTGATTGTCTATTAATAAAGTTTGACTGACATATATGATTGTTATGTTGACATAGCCTTTCGCGCAGCTTGATCTAGTGCAAACACAACTTAACCCCAGCCACTATTGTAGCTTCAATTCTATGTGCCTCATTATGCGGCGATCCCTATAAATGAAAACAGTTTTGAATCAGGCCATTCATTGAAGGTGTGCACCTTATAATCCGGTGTGCCTTTTAGTACAGTCCATAACAAGTAATCAATTACCTTAGTACTTATTAACAAAAGTAATCAATACTTTAAAAACCTTTAAAAAGTAATTGATTGCTCCTTTATCTAAAGCAATGAATTACACAGCAGAGCCCAGTGAAACTGAACTTAAATGCCTATAATCAGTAACGGCACTGAATGGGTTGAGTTGTACATGGATGAAAATATTCCGCAGGTGAACACCATTGGAAAAAAAGTTGAAAACCACTCATCTAGGTTAACTGACAGAATACAAAATGCTCTTAACAGCTACAACAAGTTTTGAAAAAAATACAAAGTTAGAATTCAAACAACCTGTGGAAATCTGCATAACGCATGAAATCATGAATGGAGTGTGAGGAGTAGGATGCAAAGCAACTGGAAAGGTGATGACAAATATATTTCTATCAGAGAGGATTTTAGTCATGATGTGATGTCAAGTGTTCTCCTGAAAGGCTAACAGGCCTTGTGCAGTTGTGAACCCACCCAGCAGGGGGCTCTCCCGCTCCATAGCGAGGTGAGGGGGACACTGACCGCACGTCCATGATGCTGGAGCGCTGAGCCAGCCGGTGGGAGGGCAGGTGTGAGAGCGTGAAGGCCGGCAGGCGGCGGATCCCAAAGCGCTCGTGCTCCCACGCCAGCATGTCGTCAGCCAGGTTGATTTTCTTGTGGACCATGGAGAACTTCATGCTCGGGTACTGGCTGGCCGCCACCTGGGAGGAGAGGCGGCCCACCGAAATATGAGGAACACCTCACAGCGTGACGCAGTTAAGTCAAGACAGAAAGCTGGGACGTGTTTTACCATCTCCAGCTCTCTGAGCAAAGCATGCTGAGGAGTTCCCTCCTTGGGAGGTTTGGAGACATGCAGGTGGAGAGCATCCCCGTTGCCCAAAGTGTCAAGACACAACACGAAGGCAACATTGTCCTGGAGAAGACTCGAGTCTACAGAGAGAGAGAAAGGACATTTGAGGGGAAACCAAATGGAGACATACGATTTTTGGCCCGTGTTTGAGGATCCATGATCAACTGATTTATAGTAAATAGGCCGGGCCCCACCCAGAAAGAACAGGAAGATTAGAGAATGGCAAGATCTGACAGAGTTGTGTACCTGTATGATCCAGATTGTCTTCCAGCCAGCGTTTGGTGCCTTGGTAGTTAAACTTCCCTCCACCAGAAACAAAGAACAGCAGGTTGTATCTGAACACACAAGAACATTCTTCAATAGAAGCACAAAGTGGACAAGATATTAAATTGTCTTTTTGGCCAAATATACAAGGCATTGGTGATTTTGAGTGCATAAGAGAAAGTCATTTGTTCCATTCAAGGAAATAAGTGTAAGTTTGTAAGTGCATTAGTGGTGCTCTACAATTGACATGGGACAGTCTAAAATTTACAATGCAGGTCCAAGAGTCTAATTCCAGTAATGGCTGACATTCAGTTCACAAATTATGTTGTCCATTGGTCTAGACAAAAAGTGCAGTGTGCGATCAAATTTAAATACAGTAAAATATGTAAATCAATTAAATTACAATGAAGCAATACCATCTGATAGCAAAACACAGAGCAAAAAGAATCATCAACAAGAGCTCCGTTAAGTGCCTCTGAAGTTGTATCTTGTATCATGCTAAACTATACCATTCCAGCGTTTAATATTATTAGTAGTATTACTATTATTTCACGTTTTATATCACTTTTTTAGAGCTGCCGTTGTCTTCTAAAGTGCTATAGAAATGAATTGAGTTGGGTTCAAACTGTGATGACTCATAACTGAATCGTGCCACTTGAGAGGAAGCAAACAAGTGTCACTTGAACCGTGCAGAGTAAATCCAGCCTGATAAAACTTTATTATATGCACACATTAATACCAGTACTTCTACAGTAAACAATTCAGGCAAACAGTGTGCATGTGCTGCAATATAAGAGCATTTTAAAAAGATACCGTCCGAAAGGTATGAATATTTACTATTGTGATGAATTTAAAACTGCACTGCATCATACTTCTGATCAAACTTCTCACCCAGCATGTGTCCTCTTATAAGTGTAGAGTTTCGAGAAGAGGCGGGCCAGCTCCAGTAACATGGACACTCCGCTTCCATTTGAGTCGGCACCATACGACAGCCACTGTACATGCGACACAAATTTGTATTAGAGTATTATCCGATGCTAATATTGCATGATAACAAAATGGCATCTTTACCGGGGCAACTCCAAAAGAGTCATAATGAGCCACGACCACAATAGTGGGTAGGTCCTCTCCACCGATACCAGTCAGGCGGCCCTGATCAATAATAATACATTTTATGAACTCCCATGTACTTAAGAAACTTATGAGAAAGAAGGCAGAATATTACCAGTGAACTCACCTCAAGACTGGTGATGGCCCAGTCACTCATGGCTTTGCTCTGAGCACCACTGGTGACCATTTGGAACCCATTGGCAGTGGCCGTGTGCAGCAATACTACAAAATGATCGCAACAAGAGAACAGACTTATTTAAAGTGACTGTGCTCTTATTTATGATGATGATTTATGAGGATGAGCAGTCTAACTAAAATGATTAGCTTATTTCAATGCCAGATGAAAAACCTTGAGCGTTTTTACCTTCAGCTGCAGACAAGGCTCCCTGAGAGGAGGAGGAGGTCAGGGTTTGAGTGTAAATAGACAGAAGCTCGTCATCCTCCATGGCAAAGTAAACAGGAACGATTGTCTCTGTGGACAACATCTCCGGCTCCAGCTCCATGAATTGCTACCCCCGCCCCCCAAAAAATGAATAAAACATCAAGATTGGAACTCACAAAGTGAGATCGTAATTAGTCACATTTAAAGCAACAATTTTTAGTCAAATATTTTGGAATGACAGAAGAAATTACACAGTAAATTCTTTGTCAAACACCTCAGAGTGAAAAACGCCTCCAGAGCGGTCAGATGCTGTTACAAAAGCACTGCTGTGAAAAGCTGATGAGCGCAGCAATCTGAAAGCCAAGCAGGATAAGTTGTGCTTGACTTTTTAGCTCCATTTTCACCTCCCAGAAAAGATGCATTTTTTCCATCTCTTTAGGTATTGCTCTTTCTGTTTAAACATCACTGCCATTGAATTGGAAAATGAAGTCAACTCATCTATTTTAGCCACAAAAATAGTATCTGAGGTGTAAAAAAAAGTGGCACATTGTTAGAGTCTTAAAAGTGAAAGGGGCAAAAACGCAGCATACCTGCAAATCTGCCCGCAACTGTCAAAATAAAATTGGAGAAGTTAAACTGCTGGATCAAACCAGTGTCTATTTTGCCACCTGCATCAAAATAGTAACGTGCCAACCATTATTTTACTTCAAAATGTACATTAGTTGTCTTGTTTTGAGAATGCGACACCAACGCGTATGAGTGAATACCTGTACTATGTCCTGAGGCATAGTGGACATGTTTTGGGGCAGGATGATGACCACGGCCCCGGCCGACTGACGCAAGGCTTTCTGATACTTGTCATAGGAGAAATCTGCAAGCCGCATGATGACACAGCGGCGACTTAGCACCTCGGCCTCCACAGTACGAGCTTCAGTGTTCAGGATTGCATTCCTCGTACCTGAGCAGAAAGTGTAGTCGTTATATTTCAATCTTGGATAAATTAACATTTCACATGGAAAGTATTCCATACATAGTGGGTAACGCATCTGCTTCACAGATCTAAGGTCCATGTTCCAAATCTCGGCTCTTGTCAAATTGTCATAATAGAAAAGTCTACTGTAAATTGTCTATAAGTTTGAAAAGCATATCCAACCTCGCTTCCAAAGTCAGCAAATCTTATGGAGGACCAGTCTCTTCTAAGCGCTTGATATGACACACGTGAGTAAAAGAGGGAAGAAACTCCAAACAAACCCCATACAGGAAAGCCAGAGTCGGAATTCGAACCCTCAACTTCATAACTGTGAGGCAGACTTGCCGAACCACAAGTGCACAATGATTAAAATAGCCATGCATTAAAAAAAAAAGAATAATAATGTATTAATATAAATTGTATACATTTGGTTTTAGGGATGCAATAAAATGAATAATTTGATAAATTGTATTAAATGTTGCTACCACTTAGCCAACTAGCATAACGAGCTACATTAGCCACTAGCTACATCATTTGAGCCCATTATGTTATTTTATAGCGAAATACACAAGAGAGCTAACCTTAGACGAAGACAAGATTTGGTTTCAAGTCAGTACATCTTTCATGTGGAAACATAAATGACATTTCAAGGGAGTAAATGAACATAAAAGGCATTGTGGGACTTACCGTAGGGCTGTCCCTGCAGGTCATACTGCTGCATGCGATACACCGTGAACTCATGTGCAGCTTCGGCCGGGAGCGGTGACACCAAGATGAGCACCGCGGGGATAAATACGATGAAGGTGAGGGGAAAGGAGGATTTAAACATGTTATCGAACACTTCGCTCGCCTCCTCGAACATATTGGCGACTGCGGTCGGATCCGAGAGGAAAATGAAATTCTGTCGGCCGCCGTCCCACCTTGTCTGACAGCTCGAGTCAGTCAGCCGGACAATTTTAGTCAGGCTAAAGGTAAAAAGTCTATTTTGTGTTCCACTTGAAACGGAGCCCAATAAAGTCGTATCTTGTAAATATTCTAATAAGAATCAAATAAAAAAAAGACGATTTATTTCACATTTATATGACAAACAATTTACCGTATAGTAATGGTCCTTCAGGCATAATCTAGGACAGGCCAAACCACCCGCATTTGGGACTATAGATTTGCCACTGGGGGGCGCTAGTACACCGCATAAATAACAAATGAAGCCTGCAGCCAGTGTGTTTACTGTTTAATAAAGAAAACTCCGCGGTACTAAATTAAACGTGGTGGGAAAACATAATTGAGAAGAGAAAATAGCTTAATCGTTGCTTTTTAAAAGTATCACTGCTGTACATTTTGGGGTACGTATTCTTGTGTTGATGTGTACCATTAAGGGGTGTGGCCTAGTGAGTGACATCACGATCTGGCATCTGCAGCTGATCTCATTTTTTATTCTTGTTTTGATTGTTTATACAGTCAAATAAACAAATGTAGGTCATTCCGAAGGTCTGAAAAGGTGAGAGCACGTGCAAGCTACATTGCTGTTTCTACTGTGTACAAGTTGCACAGATGATAAATATAAATTGACTCCGAAGATAAAGAGTGTCTATTTACTTGTGCATTAGCATCAAAATGAGCATCAGTCCTGTAGTTAGAAGGTTCCCTACACCCCGACTACGGTCTCTAGCCTCGAGTTGGATCGAAAAATAACTAATGTTCAAACTTACACTTGAATGTCATTTATAATTCTTTTTTCAGCATTTCTGAAACTACAATTAAACACTGTAACTGCAAAAAGAAACCGGATATAGCGTCATTTTTAATTAAAAAAAAAATCTATTGCAATGGAATATTCCATTGGGAAGGTCATCTGTTTATAACAAAGCCTTATTTTTGGCCAGCTTGTACAGCACTCTTCCACTTGTTTTAAGCAGACTACAGTGACAGGCTGTTTTCTTGCCATTTCGTTGTTTGTGGAAGAACTGTTAGAACGCAGTACCATGGACACTTTCACATGTGTTCAGTCATATTCTTGCTGATGTAGCCAATTTGGCCCGGTGTTGCATTAAATGTCAGATATAATTTATCTGTATAGCAAGAAAAACAAGACAAAACAACGTTTTGATTCCCTGCAAAATAAAATAAATTCTCTGATTGCTTCCTGGCCTCAAAGGTAGAAACTTCAGTTTATCCGACCAAACGAAAACACTTCCTACAATTGTAGGGGGAAAAGTAGAAAGGTGATAGAAGCTGCTTGGTGCACAGAGTGCAGACAATCTGTCCTGATCTTGATCACAGTTCATGGGAACACCAAAGTGAATTTATTCGTGACCTGATCAGACCTTCCCATGTTTTATAGCCAAGTAAGAAAGTCATAAAAGTCAAAAGCCCGAGTCCGGTTGGGAAGAGCTGAGAATCACATTTTCTCCTTCTCCATCACTCTGTCTGTCCTCAGGCTGCTCCGCTAAGTGGGAGATTAATGCTGATATGATGTCGTTCCATCCCATTTAATGGAGCTTGGCGTCATGGTTTCCTGTTGTATGAGTAATCCTTGGTTGGTGAAAGGGGAGGCAGTAAACAATGCACAAAAACAATTTGGGGGACATGTCCGAGCTAGGGTTGCGTCAATTGAATCAATGTTTGTTTTCATTGCCTGATATCGATAAATAAAAACATGAATCAGTCTGCAAGCCACATAAAATGTATGGTTGCTAAGCCTCTGTATGCCATTTGGTGGTAATTCCTTATTCTGCCACAAGGTGGAGTAAACCTGTAACGCATTGTCAGAAACTGATTGCAGCGTTCCATGATGAGCAATCACAGGGTAGGAAATACTATGTAAAACAAACATGCAAACAAAAGACTAACTTATTGATTTCAGTAAGTTTCTCGCTCGTTAGAACAACAAAGTGTGTGTGTACTTTGATATCAGGAGCTGTTTCCCATCAAATGAGCTCCTATGTTGAGCCCTGGTATTGAGCTAGCTTGCTTGCGAAGAGTCCCGCCCTCAATGCGAACGTGCTGTATGTTTTTTCCCTAAAAAAAAAAAAAAAAAACCTCAGCGTTCTAGGAGTATTTAACTCCCCTTGGGATTGTAGCACATTTAATTTGTGATAAAGGAATAGAAGAGGATGCTAATTGGCAAATATCATGAGGCTAATGTTAATTTCTGGTAGGCAAATGCTAAGCTAGTTTTTACATTTTATTACTTGAAGTGACAATATGTAATATTTAGACCGTTATTTGTTTTGAAAATATAAATTTCAACAAGGAATAAATAAATGTGTTTGATCCAACCAACATATATTTTTATATCTATTCGTAGGTCTTTTAATCGCTCTTGATATTACATGGCGAACGCCACCCAGATGGGGGCAGTTACGTTTCTTTTTGCTACGGAAAGCCTCAGAGGAGAACTTTCACCTACGCAATTCAAATCACGTTTCGGATGTCAGTTTGCGTCTTGTGTGTAGCCGAGTGAGTTTCTGGTTTGTATGTAAATTGCGAACAAAAATGAAAAAAAAAACAACAACAAAAAAGAAAATAGATGTTTTGTTTGCCAATCATAAATAAAAGAAGGAGAAGGAAGAGAAGGGGGCGTAGGGGATGTTTGCTTCATGCAGCACAAGCAGCACAGAGAACTTGAAATAATCCATAATGTTGGGTGCTAATTATGAAGAAGGCTAAGCCACAGTACTATGCCTGATGTTAATTAATTCATTTTGGTTGTATAAAATTTATAAAATCAAAGGGTACACAACATCAAAAATTGGATGTAGGATTTCCCCCCCCCCCCCCAGACTGTGACTGAATGAATCATGGCTTTTGGTGCACACCACAGTGACACACAATGGTTAAACTGTTCAATGTCCTCTTCATCTCTTTCTAAAGTTTCTGGGAATGTCTTGAACGAACGCAGCCATTGCCCCTGACGGACTGACCCCAGACGGCAGAAACACATCCTCTGCGACCACACAAAAGCTTCAGTCAGTGTGTGTTGGTAAATGCTGGAGATTAAGGAGAGATTAGCGACCTAGCGGTAAGCAATTTTCTTTCCCAGTGACATTCCAGTTTAAGTGGCACCACTCCTTGTTTTTGTTTTAATTCCTCTTTAAATTCCATAAGGATGTTGTCATTTCATCATCATTGTGGCAGGTTGGAAAAACATAACGTCAAGTCATGCAATCCTGAAATTGTAATGCAAAAACAATACATTCGTGTTCCATTTAAGCGCTTGTTGATGAGCAAATAGTTGCAACAAAATCATATTGTTCTTTATTGATAAATATGTGACATAGTTGGCCAATCATATGTTATTGTCACAATTGCAGACAACCACTGTACCCCACTGGATATATTCTGGGTTTCTTTACCTAATATGGAAATTGTTGAATTACATAAGCAATTTCACCAGCACTTTCATCAGAAGGCTATGCAAAGTTTTAGCCCAGATTGATACCTCTACATGTAGTAAAGTTGATTTTGTAATACATATGTTGTGTGTTTGGAAAAAAAATATTTTTGTATAGATTTTTAATGTACAATAAATGTCTTTTAAATACAAATTGTCCCACTTGCTGTCACCTGAAAATATCATCCCAATCATGGCTCAGCTTGCAAAAGTCACATGACAAAACTCAGAAAAGAGGTGAGCTGTGATTGGTCATTCCCTGAGCCTTGAGCACATGTGATTCCACGTTCAGTCGACAGCAAGTGCAAAAATATGTTTTAAAAGGTTAAAGTTGCACGTAAAAAATAATTTAGCTCTCAAATATTTATAGACAAAATATTTACCCATTTATTGCTGGAAATTTCTAAATACCCTTTTAAGCAAAAATAAAAAAAACTTTCCTGGAAGTTATTCATTTAAAAAAAAAAAAGAACATGTCATACTAGAACACTAGGAGTTAAAATTTGTCACATGCATTTCAGTGAGTGCCCAGTAGATGAAAGTTTAATGACAGTTCCATCAGTTCTACCATCCCATTGAACTCCATTTGAGTATCACCAGGGAGGTGACATTTAAACACACATGCACAATCACACACACAAATCAATGAAAATGACTGGTCCATGAATTGATGCAGACCACCTGCATATACGTATGTCCCCATAAATAGAAAAAACATGTTTTCCAAATTGATGTGACTTCCAGACATAAACTAATAATGATGGATGTTGTTTTTCTGACAATAACTGCTTTTCACTTATGCAAATCACTCCTTGCCTTTTTTGTTACTGATACAGTATGTGTCCTGGGGCCCACGAGAAGCTCTTTTTTTACGTTAAGCAGCCAATTGATTAAGTGATTCATTACAGTATCGCCCGTGGAATTAAGACAAGGAGAAAAAGAGAATATAGCATATGACAGGCAGAAAGGCTATCTGGTTGCGCGGGGCAGCAGTCAGATAATGGATGGCGAGGCATCTTGGAGCCAGTCCTTCCATTAAGTTTTGTTAATATGCTCAGAGGAGGTTTGCGTGCCTCATCTGCCTTCATATTCACTTGCAGAGACGTTCGCTCATTATGGCCGGTGCTTTTCCACATTTACCGCACTCTGTCTCTGCCCCCCCGATCTCAATTGCAGTTACATTTCGATAAAGCTCTTCCCAAAGGAAATATTCATTTCTTACCACTCTGTATTTCATTGCACAATTCGGAGTTCATAGTCTTTGATATGGCAGGAGGATATGTGCAAGGCCAGCTGAGTGGGAACTTGTGAAAGAGGTGCACATGTAATGACTGACTGTCAGGAGAGTGTTGTGAACTGTACATTTCGAGGGTGGAACATAGATAAAATTCATGAATGGAGACATATGCATGCGTAAGTGTGTGTTAAGTACATATGGAGCAATAGCATGACAGGAAGACAAAAATCAGGCTTTGGTGAGGCAGCTTCTTGTCTTGTGGATTTACAAGGAAGTTACATATAATGCCAATAAGAGAAGTGCACCATCTGAACAAAAGTAATGGACAGGGGTCGACAGAGTAGCCACAAATTGTAGAAAAGTATGACTGCTGAAGTTGTTGTAGTGCTGTTGTAATCCAAATACATATTTTAGGTATTTACTCCAAATGTCATTTTATCCAAAACAAACGTCAGATAAATATTTATACGATAATATAAATCAAGGCAAATTCAGCTAGAACAATAATATAACTTCATGTTTACAGTCTTGAAACAGTCGAAGTTCCAATTTGAATTCTTGGCACATGATAACTGACAGCTGCTTTTCTCATACTTTGCAGTAATAAAACTTGTGAGGGTATGGGTATTCTGCCTTCACAACTAGTATTTGGTATTGTGGTGTTATAATATTATGGATGGTTTTTGAACACAAACAATGGAGCAACATATGTACGAGTAGACAGACATATGTTATTTATTCTCTTTGAACAGTTTGTACTACTGTAGCATAGTGCTATTGCAGGCTCGCTACATGTAATTTACAATACCATACTGTACAGTCACAGAAAAAAAGACCTTTAAAGTATAATGCTCAGTATTCCGGAGAGCTGTTTAAAACACTTTACAAATATTTTTTTTTCCCTTGGGAGGGAGGCAGGAATGGAGTAATCATAATTTATTTTCCTTTGTTTCAGTGTGAAAACATGATTGAGTTATACCTTTTGTTACCTTTTTTATCTCAGGGCTCCACTGTTTATGTAAAAATATATATCTTGATAGTCTTCTAGAGGGTAAGTCAATCCATTTTTTCAGTCAGAAATTTCTCACAACAGGAGATTTTTCACTATAGCAAATCTATGTCTCGGATGCAAACACAAAACACATGTGCAATCTACAATCTGAAGTTAAAAACAAAACCCTCCAACTAGCCTAAATTGAAAAAAAAAAGAAAGAAATTGCCAAATCTACGATAAGCATTCATTTTCACACTTACATCAATTTCTTGCAAAATGTCTTTAAATTTGCTTCATGCATCAGTCATCTTTATTACTTTTATCCTGTCTTCAAAACTTGGTTTAAGCTTGATGCGTCTGCAAGCTCCACGAGTCAAATGACGTTATTTCGGCAACCACGCCCCTCCACGCAGGCCAGATTTTCTGCAACGCGTACTTTTCAGAATTTCTTTCCAAGTGGAAAACATGGCAGACAAACTATAGCTTGTAAAAGTTTGCCGGTACAAATACCTTTATGATTCGACTGAAAAAGGCTACCGTGACATAATGTCGTAAGCAACTCTTGGCGAGCACCACGTGGGAAGGGATGAAGGGTCTGTTAAAAACACTCGGGCAAATTTAGATCATTTGAATCAATTGGGATTCTCTACCTTTGTTATAGAGTTTTGTTGTTTGTATGCTGCGGACTCCCATTTACTGCCACCTAGTGTATGGGTGAACATCGTCTGACTGCGAAGGAAAGCCGCACTGAGTATAAAGTGCTGCACAGCGTGTGCCGCTGCGTCAAGCATAAACCAAGCTACACCCTTGCTGCAGGCTTTCTTTTCGCTATAGTGAATTTCAATGCTAGGGTTAGAGTTAACGCCACACAGGAAGGCAGAGTGAGCAGGATTTGAACTCAAGGCACTGAACTGTTAGGTGGATATGCTAACCATGCGTGAAATCATACAAGGTTCTATAAAATGAGGTTTCGTTGTGGTGGGTCCTTCTACGACTTTCCAAATTCCTCCGTAAGTGATGCTTAAACATTATGGCCACAGCCTGAGCTCTTCATCATCCAGTACATGAACAAGGCTTCGGCTTCAAGGCTTTAGCTTCTTCAGCCCCCCCCCCCGACAATGAACTTCTATGAATGGACTTCTATGCTCTCTTTGACCTTCTCCCTCACACTGACCCTGCTGATGACGCTGGCTCTCTCACCCCCTCCCGCCTTCCCGAACTCAGCGTATAAATAAAGACAACACATTGCTGCAGGTTACAAGTATGCGGCGTGGGCCGAAGCGAGTAATGTAATGAAGTTGGCTTCATGGAAACGCAAGGCAATTAAAACTCCCACGATGCCGCCCGCCTGCCCGGGCAGATGGACTGGAAGGGGGGCTGATGGAGGGGAAGAGAAAAATGGGAGCTGGATGGAGAGAATGGAAGCATTTGTTGAGGATGTAGGAAGTGCGCTGAGTGTGATTGAGCTTATTTGTCATGGTGGGGCCGCCATGTCCCAGGGTCAGGCGGAGCCTACGGGAGCAGCGTCCCGCCATCGCTCACCCTCCCGCTGTTTGTTTTTGCTTGTTTGCAGCCCTGATTGGCTTGATTGCTCGCTGATTGCCTGCCAATCTTTGGTTAGTTCGCATGGCTGCAAATGATGAAGGGGGCTTAATGTATTTGGGAGCTTTATGTCAGGGTGTGCGCCATCACAAATTTTGGCGCGCACTCTTTTGAGCTTCAATGTGCCTCTTTGGAAGTTTTTTTTTTTTTTTTTTTGACAAGCGCTTCCATCTGTTTTCAGTCATAATGCTGAGTTAAGCTAACAAGCTCCGGGCTGTTGCTTCATTCATAAAGGTAGACAATACCTTTTGCAGGAGCTGTGTCAACAATTCTGCTATTTAAAAATAACATCCTGCTCATTCTTATTTTAGTAATTTAATACTTCAATGCTTCCATTTATAGCTTGTTTACTTTTTGTTCTATTTATCCTGATAGTGAATATAATATAAATTATTTCATGGTTTTAAGAAAGACAGGGAAATTAAAACCTATTTTCAAACCTGATTCTTCGATGAATCGAAAAAATGAGTGAATCGATGATTAAAGTAATATTTAGTTGCACTCCTTTTTAAAGCTTAATGGATATTTTAATTCAAATCGGATGAGACTGGTGTAATGTTACAAATTCTTGTAGTATAATTGTTGTACTCACTGAGAATTGTAGAGACACGCAGGCACTGCCGTACTGATATCTGTTCGTTTTTCTGTACTGTAGATGGCATCAAAATTAGCATATTACTTTATTAAAAGACAGACATTCATTCTCATGACTTTGTAATTAGAATTGTGAGAAAATGGCTACCATTTTTCTGTAATTTTCTAAAGAAAAAACAAAACAAATAAGCACTTCAAGTCCTTTTAAAACACCCCATAAAAAATAATTAAATGCTTTTGTATGTTGTGGGCCGGCCTCTAACCTCAAAAGTCAATTACATTTTGTCCAACCCTAGAAGCTCCACTTACCTTCCAATCAAATACCTCTTTTGTTATAGCAATACTCCTACTCACTCTAGTATTTGCATTCTATGTCGCATGATAGTCCGAAATTGATCTCGTTCATTTTAGTAGCCTCCTCACCCAGCAGTAATGCAGAAATCTTTAATTTTCCTTAGGTTGGGCAAGTCTGGTGGGCATAGAAGTATTATTCATCAGTGCATGCAAATCAAATCCACTACGCCATCCATAAAAAAAAAAAAAAAAAAAAAAAAATCCATCATATACAGCAGTGTTTGCACGACAGCCATTAGTTTTCTCCATATTTGCTATGGAACAACAGCCAAACAAGAAAAATACATTCATATTATTTGGTGAGCAAGCGAGACAAAAAAAAAATAAATAAAATAAGGATGGATGTAGAAAAGTTCCATTGTGCCAAGCCAGCCCAATGATGATGCTGATGATGCTGAGCAGAGCGCTGCAGGCTGCTGGAGGTGTCTGCAATCCATCCAGCCTGCTGGAAGTTTATTACAGGAGGCAGCAGCCTTATAGCACTGCCTCACTTATTTTATATCATTCCCTCTTGTTATGAATATAAATATTGGCCAGATGTACGAGAAGGAGGAGAGAGAAAAGCTTGTGATGGGTCGAATCTTCGGGAAATTATCCGGCGATGGATTCCCTTGGCTTCTGTTTCGCGACCACATGTGGCTCGCATGTCAGCACCTACCTGCACCCTATAGATGCTGCTAGCGCCTCACACCACATCAGAGCAGGGTGTTAACTCCATCTTTCCGCGTAAATGCATAACATCTGTGCGGCGGCTGATTCTTAGAAGACCAAACGTCAAATGGCAACACAATCGCATACAGTATGCGGGATTGAAAACTTTTAAGTAGCTGCTGACATTGATTATGAAACATCCGATGTCCAATGTCCATGTGGGAGTAAATTTCTGAATCTGATCAAAATAATAGTCAACATAATAATAAATTTTGTTTTCTCGATTCGCATAGTCTGACAACATATTAAGATTTACTATTAACGATCAAATTGTCACATTCCTGTCCTTGTTTTGTTTAAATTAGTGTGTATCTAGGGGTCGCCCTTGTCTCACACACGATTGACAGTAGCATCAACCCTCCCAAAAAAAAAAATGTTCTAAGCAAATTTGAGGAAAGTTCCACAACAGACTGTGTTCAACCCAAAAGGTTCCCTTGTACCAGGAAATAGTCAAATAGTCATCACATCCTCCACAGAACATACAGTGCCCATGTCATTTGCGTGCTGCTGACACACAGGAAGTGAAGAAATCGTGAGGAAAGACAAGGAGGAAGTTCAAAGCAGTAATGTACTGTATTTACTGTATTACTGAGGATATTACTATAAATATGAATTATTCGTCACCGTACTATACTGTATATAACCAATGCATTATCACAAAACGAGGCTTACGTCTCAGAAAAAGAAAACTGAGATATTGATATATTCCCTTTAAGATGATACATAATACATGGAGGTAACTTGAAATTCAAGTAAATTGCAGCAATATGAATCTATCTATCTATCTATCTATCTATCTATCTATCTATCTATCTATCTATCTATCTATCTATCTATCTATCTATCTATCTATCTATCTATCTATCTATCTATCTATCTATCTATCTATCTATCTATCTATCTATCTATCTATCTATCTATCTATCTATCTATCTATCTATCTATCTATCTATCCATCCATCCACCCATGTTATGAACGTTTAGAAGAGAGTGATCATCTGTCAGTGGTCGAGAATCAGTACATTTGAGTTTCTTAATCAAGTGTTCTGTGGATGTGCCTCTGAAAGTTGCTGTGCCACCTGCCCACTGGCCCTTCCTCTTCATACTTCCTTTTGATGCTGAATGCTGATGCGTGTGATCCAGATGTGGCACAAGATGGGGGGGGGGGGGGGGGGGGGGGGGGGGGTCATTTCATCCCCCGAGATACAGTATCCCCTTCCAAGCCCCTCACACAGGCCTGACCGGCTCTTGGAGACATGCTAACAGACGTGCACGTGTGCGTGTGCATGAGTGTCCCTTCAATAACCCCAGTTCTTATTCCCTCCCATCTACCCTGGTTGAGTTTACGTCTTTTCACTACTTCGACTTATATTATTTTTATCCTTCATCTTTTATTTCCACTCCCTGAGCTCTCTTGGTGCCAGATGTCGCTATCACGTACAAATCTGTACAGCATTATATTAATGAGATCCATACTTTTTATTTTTGTTTGTAGTTTTTTTTTTTAAGTCTTGACTGTGTTCTCTTTCTACCCTCTGGTACTTAAAGTATGGTAACATTTAGTGATGGATTTATTGATGTATTTATTTATTTTTCAAATCATGCTAGCCCCTGAAACAAGACTTGTATAATGTAATCGAATGAAAAACGCAGGTGTAATGGGTAACATTCGCAAGGCCTCGAGGGCCTCCTTGGCTCACTGACACAATGAAATTGAACTGGGCCTTCGTTAATGTGGTTAGCTTCACCTCTGCTTGTCGAGCTGCCGCAGACCCGACGGTGTGATGGAGCTATATGTGTATGCAGTGGTCCCCTACTATATTGCATTTTTGATTATAATGTGATTATGTTTTAAAGGACTTTGGAGGAGGAAATACCCAGTTGCGCTTTTTAGCTGTTAACGTTCTTGTGGGAAGAAGGAAAATTGCATGAAAGCTGTTTTTATGTGGACTCTAATAATAACAGTAATTAGGGCTGAAACAAATCCATGAGTAATTTGAGTGTCTCGGTTCAAAGAAAGGTTCGAGGCATTAATGTTGCCCTGGAACAGAGCAACAATTTTAAATGCTTTGCATGACAATAAAACATGTCTCCGATGATGTGAGAAGGCCAACTTAAAAGAAATCTCACCTTAGCAAATAATATGCGGACACGAATGTCCCGGTACCATATTTTGGAGTCATTACATGCCATATCGTCGCATGATGGGTTTAACTAAGCAGAGTTTGGTTCTTTTATGATACTTTGTGTACTTGTTGATAGTGATTGCGGAACCCTAAAATTTACATTTTGACATTTTCAATAAAAAGAGACATGACAGCCTTTCTTTGAACCTTTATATCTCAGGAACAACGGGGTCATTCTTCACAAATGAGGTATCAATGGAAAGGGAGGCTCGGAAGGATTCCAGATCTGTAATCGTTTTTACTTGACCTTTTGATCAATAATAATCTCTAATTTTAAAAATGGAGCCATTTTTTTTCCGTTTGGCAATAAAAATACATGTCATGATGACATGTATCATCATATATACGTAATATAATATGTAGCAGGCCCTAGAAATGCATTAAACATTCATAACGATAATAATAGTAATTATTGTTATGATAATAATCATTGGTTCAGCTGCATCAAGACTAAAACAAACAAACAAAAATGTTTACATTTCCACCACAACTTAGATTCCACTAAAACTTGAAATGGCAAACATTTCCCAAGCTTATTAAAAAGTTGAGCACATATACGACAGCGACCGTAAACTCTGTGGTATGCAAGCCAGGCCTCAATTTGTCAATGTGATATTACACCCATGAACCAACTAGTACACAGAATACACAATAATGTACTATTTTCAATATACGCAAAACAAATATGTCTTTAGAAGCTGCACCTCTGTTTTCTCTTCGTCGCTGCTGCCCTGCGGGTGGAGGCGAGCTGTGGTTGAGTTTGGAAACAGGATGTGGGCAGGAAAACTGGGCATCTGCCACATGTCATCAAACCTCTGGAACTCATTTGTATTGGCCATGTGTGTACAAGGGTTTGGTTTCATGTTAATACCAGATCAAACCCGTGCCAGTCTTGTTGTTTTGCAGATTTTCAGTCAATGGCCCAGCATTGAAATCCTTGTGCGTAAAGCACATGCCAATTTGTGCACAACTATGCATGTGTCTGTGTGTGTTGGTGTTCCCACTCCCATCTGTGCGTAGGCTTTTTCTTTTCCCGTCACTATTCATGGTGTGCCCACAGGCTCCGTCTTCGGCCCACCCTGGAAGAGGCAACCAAATAAACAGGCGCTCTGTTTGTCCACTAGAACATCCAAAATTGTGGCTACATCTGTTGTCAAGACCAAGATGACCCTTTTGTAATTGGTCAGTTTTTTTCTTTATTTTAAATATACTGCACAGAAAGTATCTTTCCAATTGTCTTTCCCCATTGAAATGAATTGAAATGCCATTACAGCTTGCAAAAAATATCAGCAAGTTTTTATTTTTTATACCACTACTATTTTTTTTTTTTACATAAAGTAATAAAATAAATACGCACTAAGCTAAGAAAAAAAAAATCTTCATCCTTTAGTTGTAGTGAACATTGTACTGCTCCTTCAGTTGTGTGCGCCTTGGTGTACTATACTGACGGATGGATACTTTTATTCAAACTCACTTGAAAGGCTGATCCAATTTTGCTTTGAGAAGGACAAAATATTCGAAATTGCTCTCAGGAGGATGTAGTGCAGTCCACCCACGGACATACACAATAACCAGAAGGTTCTCGCAGCTGAAGTGAGAGGGCAACGAACTTTCTATGCCACTGTTGTTGACAAATTTCTTTTCTTATTTCTTTGGAAACCCTGTTAGCAGTTCATTACACTGAGGTTCCTGTATGGGGTAAAAAGAGCCTCGCAAAGCGCGACCTTCACAGACTGTTTCCACCATTCAGTTTTTCCTGTATCCAGAATTGTGACTGAACAGGGGTTCTACATCTTTTGATGGACTTTATTGGTCGCAAGATGGCTGCCGGTTGCATTATTTTTTTGGCGACTAAGGCAGCATGAGCACTCCAGCTCTTTTTTTTTTTTTTACATCTGTGACTGTATCACTTTTGCAAACTACAACAGCCATTATAAATATGTTGTTGAAGAAATAGTTTTCTGAGTGTGTCAATTGTACAGGGCATTATCATCTTTCAAAAGGCAGATTTTTCATACAGCGCTTCCATTGGATCTCTCTGGTGTACCTTATCTTGTGACTGATGAAGATTTGTAATATCCACTGTTGAGCAATGATATTAACATCTGTTCAGAAAACATGGGTCACTTAGCAACTTGCGATGGGTTTTCCCAACTATTGCTATGTTTTCATGAAATACATGTGTTGTTATGCTCCCTGACAGCTGTTTTCATCCTGGGAACTCAACAAAAGAAGATCAAGGCAGGGAATTGGCCCTATGACAAGTAAATCCCGCACTGGGCTTGCGTTCTTTGTATACCAATACAGGAGGGATACTGTATATAATGAAACATAAGATCGCATCCACCTTCCATTCAGCTTATTTTATTCGAATCTTGTGGAGCTGGAGGCTGTGCTAGCCAACTTTGGCTATGACGTTCATACAGTTGTCATAGCAATGTAAACGATAAACGAAATAGAAATTAATTTATGTTCACATTCATGTCACAGCTGAACTAGGACTACATCCTGCTTCAGCGTCAATAAAGTCAAGACCGTAGCGACAGGCTTTGTGATGATAGTGAGATATGTTGCGCTAATAGATTTTCAGTTTTATCAACAAGATTTTGGAAAAAAAAAGTGTTCGCATCAAGGGAACACTGGCATCAAGCAAAGACATTTGTGTCATGGTTGACTACCGTATTTTCCGCACTATAAGGCGCACCTAAAAGCCTTTTTTTAAAAAAAAAAAAAAGCTGATGGTGCACCTTATAATCAGGTGCGCCTTATATATGGATCAAAATTGAGATTGGGATTCGTAGATGAAGAATGACCTGATAAAGTAAGCTTCATCTGTTTCTTTTGTGTGTTTACAGTTGAACAAGGTTGGTCATATTGACTGAGTTATTATGTTATTGAGAGTTTTGAGTTATTATATGAGTTATCATTATTATTTCTTTAAGTATTACTATATTGTGATTGAAAAAGTTTTAAAATATGTCATTAATTGAGGGTGCGTCTTATAATCTGGTGCACCTTATATATGGAAAAGGTTTTAAAATATGTCATTAATTGTGGGTGCGCCTTATAATCCGATGTGCCTTATAGTGCGGAAAATATGGAATATTGATCAGTTTAATGCTGTTGACCTTTCCTCCAAGGTAGCATTTAGCATTAGCTAAAGTAACAACATAACCACAGGTCACAAGATGATCAGTGATCAAATTTCCCGGTGAGACTTAATTGCAAATTTGCGCAAATTCATGCACCTGTTTTTATTTTCGAAAATCTTGTCACCCTAGGCTATACACTTAATGGTTCTGCATTCGATCACACTTATTGACAAATATCAGATTACAGTAATCCACATCAGTAGAAATGAGACATCAATTTTTTGCTTCTGTGTGGAGTTTGTCGTCTTTTTTTTAATCTGGCAATTATGATAGTATGCTAACAATATGAAGATAATGGAGTCCTTTTTGGCTTAAGCACTGTCATTAAACACCATCCCTCTGCTTAATTTCATCTAAATCGTTGCCTTTTGTGCTATTCTGCCAGAAGCCAAACAAAGTGACGCCAGATAAACATAATCTGATCTCCTTGGCAGAGTGAACAAATGAAATGGCGGGCACAATTTGCAGTATAGTCCAAGTAAATACCGCAAATATCTCGCCAATCAGCAGCCAACAGAGAGAGGCTCCCCGAGTCTGAAGTCTATATTGTCCCTTCGAAGTCACCATGACCTCCTTGAGAGAGTTTTCCACTCACCTTCATTTTATAAGCAACTCCATGAAAGCTTATTTTGCTTTCTTTGCTATTGGTGCACAGAATAACCCCCCTAAAGTCCAGTATTGAAGCAGTGAAAGAATACGAGACACCAAAGGAACGGCAGTGAGTTATGAAAGCGCCCCGAGAACATTGCAGGGGCTGCAGTTCTGCTGCTCCAAACTGCTTTTGTAAGATATTATCTTGACTCAATGAGAGCACAAGAGTTTAATTAATGAATGTTATGTCTGGCCATGTAATAGTCGTTGAAATACGCTCTAATCTTCACTCCTGTCCCCTAATCGTTTTGGATTTACGGCGGGGAACAGTTGGAGCCACCGGCTGCCGTGTTCCTAGCACAGCCCAGCACCACCATGTTATTCTGGCACTGGTGAGTCCAGTGGTTCTTTTTTTGTGAAAGGAAATTCACTTGGCGCGAATTATAATTGCAAAACAAAAAAACAAAAAAACAAAAAAACAGCACAGTGGTGCATTGACCTGAGACAAATGGTAACTTAAGGCTGATTTTTTCTGATCATTTTTTGGTCTTGAATTTTATCAGGAAAAAACATGTCTAAAATGTGTTTTTTATATGTTAAAAGTATATAATTCTTTAGTTTTACTGTGTTGATAGGAAAGTAGTTCTTGGTGCAGATTTATTGTTTTTTTTTTGTTGTTCTTTTTTGCAGGGGTAGGATTAAGTCACAATTATGTTAATAAAGGGTTACTTAACTTGTTTTTCCATTTTCAGCAGGCAAAAGTCAAGATGTTGCCTGTAGTTAATTTATCAAGTGTTTTGGACTTTACATTAGGCACATTTAAAAACACTGCCATTTGCTGTCAACTGATATGACATCATATGTGCTCAAGGCTCAGGTAACAAAGCCTATCGAACAGATTACAAATGAAATACAGTATTAACTTTGTACTGCTGAAAAGGGCTGAATAAGTTTTAGTACTGTATCTCTTTAAAAAACTACAACTACTGTTTTAATTGGAAAATAATGCGCAGTATGTACCCTGGGTGTAATTGTGGGATGATGTTTAGAGGGCTATCAAAAAAGCTTCTATTTCAGCAAATATAGTCTTTAACTTTAAAGCAATGAAAAAAAGCAAAGCATTATTTGGTCAATTCAGTGGTGTGTGTGTTTAACTCATGTTTGCACAACTTGTTGCTTGGTAGAACTCGTACACATAAACAGTATGGATATATAATACTTTAGCATACGTTCTTCATGACAATATTACATACTGACTTGGTAGACAACTGCCGCCCTTTCCCTTAAAATTAAATTGCAACTTGGTGATACAATGGGCTTGCAGTTATGTGCAACCATTCATTTTTGAGTAATGTTATTATGACTAAATACAACTATGTCCTTCAGTTGAGTAAACACTTCAATCAAGGCCACCTTTATCCATAGTTTCACCACAATGTAATGCCTCCTTCTTCACCCACAATTTTTTTTCTCCTTTTTTTGGCTGATATATAATTTTTGTAATGTCCAAAGAACAAAAAGACTGCAATTCCATCTGAAACAGTGCAAGAGAGAGTTCAGCCTAGTTTTAAAGAGACTTCAGAGTGACTTAAACTGCCATCCTCATACAAGACTTTGCCTCCACTGAGCCCCTCTGTCAATCTTCAAGGTTTTCAAATTGAAAGGCCAAGTCCCAAACTACTTGAGTGTCCCTGCTGATGAAACACTGGCATCTACTCTGCTGTCTTTGTTGACAGCCTGATTTTAATGTGACGTATTCATGTGATATCTCACAAACCTACTGGACACCAATGATAGGGCTGAAAGGTGGTCTCCATGTGCCCACTTCACCTTCCTCTGCTTTAAATCATCTGCTTGAAGTTCCTCCTAAATGTACTTTGATGTTCTGCATAAACTCCTTCGAGTCTATTCCTGCTTCCACAACGTCGAATTGTGCGTCTCTCCTTCGTTGAATTTAAAGGGAGCGATTGGGGCTGCAGGGGGCATGGAGGAAAAGTGGGTAGCAAGTCCGCTTCACTGGTCTAAGGCCGCAGGTTCGCTTCCAGCTCCGCCTTTCCTGTGTGGAGTTTGCAGGTTCTTCCCGTGCCGGTGTGGATTTTCTCCAGGTTTCCTGACACATTCCTAAAAACATGCGCGGTAAGTATATTGGACACTCAAAATTGACCTCTGGTGTGTTTTTTTTTTTTTTTTTAGTTTGAATCGTTGTTTATTGCTGTGTGTCCTCCGATTGGTTGGTAGCCAGTTCAGACTATACCCCACCTACTGCCCGAAGACAGCGCGCCCATGACCCTAGTGAGGATAAGCAGCTCAGAAAATGGAAGGATGATAAATGACTGGCCAGGAGGTAAGTTGCCCGTGTTCACCCCCACAATAGCGCATGCACCCATTGTCAATTTCTAGTCAGGCATGAAAACAGCATTTCCCCCCCTAGTCATGTTTCTCACATTTTACAAATCAGTTAAGAAGCTAAAAATTGCTTTGCTTGTATCCCGTTTTATGTTGTTCCAATCAATAGCGGGACCTGATCAGCCATTAGTTGAGCTGAATCACACTGCTGAAACACGATCGTGCCCTCCCTCAAGGAGGTTTGCAAAAAAAAAAAAAACCCAGCAAAAAGCCCTTTAAGGGGGGGGACTGGTCGTGGAGAAAAAAGCTCGGTGTGCATGTGGACGTGGACGTCAAAGTGACAGACACTGGGGGAGAGATAAGGAAGCAGAGAGACAAAGACAGCCAGAGAGAGAGAGTCAACATTGCATTAGCCACTAAGAGCCACTGCTGGCTCAGTTGAGGCTAATGCAATTGCCACAATAAGGGTGTCTCAGTGGAGGCAGTGAAAAAAAAACAACAACAAGAGAGTGGAATGAAAGAGGAGAGGCATGCAGGCGAGGAGGGAGGGATAGAGTGAAAAGAGAAGGAGGGAGGTAGAAGTTGAGCCTCCAGACTCTCATATGGCCAGTGGTTCTCTTGGGACCGGTGCTTGAAAGTCTCACTCCCAGTGTGTGTGTGTGCATGTGTGTGTGTGTGTGTGTGAGATTGATCAGGCTTGAAGGGAGGAGAGAGTGAGGCAGATGACACCGGTGGCAGGCAGGCGAGCACTGTTCACTTACCAAGCGGCTGCTTCTGTGTCTGAACTCTGTGAGATGACAGCAGCTTCCACAAAGGGGGCGGGGTTGGACAACACCTTAATTATTTTTCCTGGAAGCCTTCGGAAAGAACCGGACGAAACGTGGAGCTAGATTTGAACTCCTGGATGTGAGGTTGCGTGTGCAGTTGTCTTGTGCATCTGTCATTACAGACTGTCGGGAAGGTTAGGTGGTCCGGCTCTCAACCGGACGCTTCGCAAATGCTCCACTTGGTGGACGTCCAAAGCTGAGCTCCAAACCAGGAGCCACCGGCTTGCACGGTAAGTGCATTGCGAACACTCAACTGACTTTTTGCTTCTTTCTTTGGGTGGGTCTATTTAATTGGCTGCAAATATGTCTCGTCAAAGCATTCGTGTGAAGTTCATACACTAGGAACCAAAGGTTGTAAAAGTCACGTCTTGACTTGTGATGACAGAAGGAAAAATTCATTTTGACCACAAAAATTGACAATAAAAAATGAATTGATTAAAGCAGCCATTTAGATGAGAAATCCTATTTGGGTTGGCTTTACTCTGGAGTTCAGCAAGGCTCATTATATGGCACTGAAAATTTTGTCATTTCATAAACACCAAAATTAAAACAACATGGAAAAGCATAATTGATCATGTTAAAAAATCATGAAAAATCGTATAACATTGTAATGATGTATGAGTTTATATATTGATCATTTTCTATAGCAATTTGGACCTCTAATTATAAGTCTGATAAATATTAAATGCTCTTGTAACATGCAGCATATCAATGTAGCAAAGTTCAAGCGTTAACTTTGGATACTTTAAATCATATAAACGTTAAAAAAGACTCACTTAACTTAAGTTCTATATACCTCCTATAGCAGCTGAACTCAAGTGGAGTGTCACTATGATGGAAGTAAGGATTGGATATAAATAGTTTTACTTTAAAACGTTGCTCAAACTCTCATTGGAGAAATTAAAAATGTCTGCCCTTTGGAGTCAGATTTGGTCATTTTTTTCCATAGTAAACAATTGTATCAAAAGAAAGCATTAGAACAGCCTTTTAAGCAATTTTTAACAGATGATTTCATGTTAATTCCAAGACTTTACTCGAGTCAATTTCTGTTAAAAGCGTCAAAGAAAATATGTGTTGAAAAATGAGATTAGTCATGAATAATTATGATTTTTTTTTTTTTTATTTAACTTGATTGCACTAAAATGAGTACATTTTTTTTAATTCCACAAATATAACAATTAGTTGGAACATTTGAATGTCAATAAGCATAATCAGAATTAGGGCTACTATTTTAATAATTATTTTAATAAAGAATTATTGGGTTTTTTTGTCAATTGATTGATGAATCAGATTTTAAAAAACAAGTTTCAATTTGCATTTTTTTTAATGAAAAATTTATTGCAGTTATGTTTTGTTATTTGAAACTAACAGTGCAAAAAAAAAATGCAAATCAAATAAAAATCCATCTCTTTAGTCCATAAAATGTTGTTTAAAAAAAAAAAAAGAGCAAGAAAATTGTTGACACTTTTTTTCCATTGTAAGAACAAATGTTTTCTTTTTCTTTTGTTTTGTCTTACTTTGATTCAACACAATCCTGGTTACGTGGAGAACTACAGAATCTAGATCATTTAGTGTTGAGAGCCTGAAAGGACAAAGATTTGCTCACTTTTAAACAAGGCTATGAAACAATGAATTGATCAAATATTCAACATTTCATTGATTAATTCTTGTATTTCAGTGGACTAACACAGCCTACATTCTGTAATTCTTAGATTTCTACGTAATTTGTTAATTTTGAACTTTTACTCCCCTTACTTTTACTTATTATATACAGTATTGATCTCTTGTCTCATTTCTTTGGCCAGCATGTGTCTAGCATTTCTTTTCTTTGTTTCTATGTTTATGAAAGGAGTTTTAGTTGACAACGTTGACCCTAGAAAGTCAAGTGCACAGAACCTTTTTTTTTTTTTTTGCTTGAACAAATACTTGAAATATTTGAGCATGCTCCAAGGCTGTATCTGGCTCTGCAGTGAAACCTCTGTGTTGTTCCCATGTGAAAGGGTCATGCTGCACAAGGAAGACACATTAGACTGGAAAAGAAACCATGATCAGTCTGCATTAGGTGGCATTTTTATTATCTCGAATCTTTAAGAAGCTTTAGCTGCGGCAATAATGTATCTTGGAGGCGTATATTAAGATCATATTGCACTGTTTTATTTGTGTGTGTTTTTTGGCCCATCGTGCTAAAAAATCTTGTAAAAAGTATTAAGTACTGTGTTAGTAAAGCAGATGTAGACAAGGGCGTTGTCTCAAGAAGAGTGAAGCCACATGTTTATTTGGGTTGCTAATTTGCCTGTCATCCATCAAACTGGGCTTCATGCGTTCCTTCTCCAATGCACCTGCATGATTCCACACTGCTTTTTTTGTTTGTCTTTTTCCACACAGACTTTACTTCCCTTTGTAAAGGGAACACGTACAAAGTGTGTCTTGGCAAAATTTTAGACCGGGGATTTTCAATCATTGTCGGGACCGACAAATGACTTGCAGATGGTAGCGGATATTATATTTTTTCAGTATAAAATTTATATAGGGCTGTGCTCATTAGTCAAAATTTCCTTTTGCGTATGATGGGTTTACATACCAAGAGGTTATGTTAAACATATGAGCACAAATGTAAGATGGTTGTGGACAAGAATAGTGGTTAGCCTTGCAAAATTTGTTTATTCCGATTCAAAGAAATGAGGGTGGTAGCATACAAGAAGACCCTTGCTAATAACTACGGTATTTTATTTATCATAGAATCATATAATACAACACCCACTATTATGAGACTAGTGAGAAAAATAATGTAAATATTTATTGACAATTAATTATTCTCCACATTCTGTTATCTTTGTGTCATATTCATTTGGTTACACTCATTCCAGTGTTTTAGTTTTAGGTAACATTTTTATCATCAGAATTCAGCTAACTTGTGTCACCAGGCTGTATGAAATCTGCCCCAGGCCTTCAGAATCAACAGTGCGGGTGTCTGTGCACTGTATGTGAACGGGCACATGTCGTCGGTAAAGAGTTGTGACAGCCAATCAGATCACGAGTTGGTGACAGCAAGGCCAGCTAGAAGGCCTGACGTTGATTGTGACATGTACTGGCCCTGGATAAAGTGGATGGGAGGCAGCGCTATGCAGACCAACCAAGCTACACGCTGTAGCTTGGTTGCGAGCCAGAGCCGGGGACCTTTAGCAGAAAAATCAAATACATCTACTCGCTTTTTTAACCCACAATGGCTGAAGAAGAGAAAAACATCAACCAAGTCATTGAAGTCTTCTTGAGGAAAGAAAGAAGAATGGATTTTGTTTTGAAATAAGTCTTTTGGGGGTTTTTATTTCTGATCGGAGTTTATTGATGTTTAAATGCTCCGGAATATAGCCTGTGTAGTACACGATGAAGGTGATGCAATGCCTAGTGATGCGTACATGTGATCTCTCCAGCTGTGGTGTCGGACATCACTGAAGGCCTAAGTGTGAAATGCGTGGAGCGCCACTGCTCGAAATATTCTCAGGTTTTTGTTTTTTACCCCTGAATGAAAGCTGGCTGATTATCATTGTGTTTGATCAAAATAAAACGTAGGCAAACATCTGCTTTGGAAATTAATGATCGTGTTACGCTCCAAATCAGCAACCAAATCATCAAAATTTGTTTTTCAATCTCAATTTGAAGAAATGTCCTGATTTTTTTTTAAATAAACGGATGGAAATTAAAAGCTTGTTAAAAAACAAAACAAAAAAAATATCAGATTCACCGATTAATCAATAGATTAATCGATTGTTAAAATAATCGTTAGTTAATCCTTAATCTTTAGCGCATACTGTAGATTAGAGAAATTACCTGTATTGCTGTGACCTTCCTTGCTCCGCATCTTATCTATTCGCACCCTGGCACGTATCATCTAGATGGAACCAGTTAAGACCGTAAGGTCACACATAGTCACATGGGTTATTTGTACTCTCTCCGGCTAAGGCAGACCTTCTTCTGCTTCCAGCAAAATAAGGTTCCACAGCTGGGCAGCCATCTTTCTGGCGTACGGTAAATAGTTTAGCGGGAATTCCTATTCATGAAATATAAAAGAACAAGGTAAAAAAAACCTCATACAAACTAACTTTACACTGTGTTGTAACACTTATTGTAAATTTGGAGCTGATATTTTGAAGTTATGTTGGCGTCCTGAGTAAGATTTTGTAAATCCGTGGAGAAGCCGAATTATGACTGGGGATTTGTCTCAATAATGTGCTATGAATGAGTGCTATGAAATTTAGGTATGCACGATATGATAAACAGGCTATTTTTGAAACAATGTTTTTTTTTCAAATTATATCAAACAAATGTGGGTTGTGTTTTAAGGACATTAGTAAAATGCACATCCTAGGGTGACGACAGGTGAGAAACACTGTTTTAGATGAAGTTTGGTTGTGTAGGAGATTCCGGTGCGCCTGAGCTCTTCAAGCCGTCCTCTGCGGACAAATTTAATCAGAGGCAAAAGCAATTACAGCACTCATCCAAAAGCCTTGGGAGCCAGGATCCAAATGAAGGGGCCTTTGATAGACCCCTACTGGTGCATATTTACTTTTTACAAGCATCCAAGTCGTAAACAGCTCGCCTTGTCACTGCAGGAACGACACTTTTTCAATACGGTCCTGTTCACACGCATAAAAACTCTTTGTATGACCAAAGCAAAAAAAAAAAAATCTAACCTTGGTCCTCCTGTAGCATAAAGCATCCGTTTGCTAATGTCATAATCAGGTTTGTCGAGCTACGTCTAGCTGTTTTGTTTTTGTTTTGTTTCGTGGGAGTTGCAGACACGGCAGCGGTAGCGGCCAATTGAAGCCATGTGTGGGGGGGGGGGACAGACTCTCACTTTGCACAGAGATGGCATGCTTGGAGTGGGAGGGAGCCTGCGTGTCGGTCACCGAGGTCACAACGTGACGCGCCCTTGACTTCGCCACAAACGCCGTGACCACAAATGATTTCGACACTCGGTCTGTCGCTTTCGTCTCACTTTTGTACAACCTTTTGGCAAATGTAGCAACGCTGCAAGCGTTGCTCGCAAAGCTTTGCCTCTGTACAGTATTGAACTGAATTTGCCACAAATACGAACGGCACTTCCTGTGTGAGTGATTCAGACATGGCTGCTGAAGCATTTCAAATATATCTGTTCTCATAATGTATGGAATTCATACAGTAAATATATTTATATTTGTTTGCTACCAAAAAATAGCGCTCTACCGCAAATATGTATAAATGTATATATTAGTCATAAAATTTGTGACAGAGACGCACGGGAAAAAATATTAATGACCTCGAGAAGGCATTCGAGGACTGGCCAGACATAAAGAGAAAGTTGCATAGCATTGCCCCCAAAACATTAATACAGCATGTAATTTGCGGCAAAATATGACACAGATTTTGCAAAAAAACATCAAAAATGTTTGTGTTTTTAAATCTGAAAAATCTGTAAGAGTTTCTTAAAAACATATTGTCATACAGATAGATAATCTGTAACGAGAGACGATCATAATTCCTCTGTTTACGCAGTAATAGTTGTTCATTAATAATAATGTCAGTGAATATTATTGTATTGTCTCTCTACATGTGTTGCTCCACTGTTTTTGTGCCAGTAGTGTTTTCACACCTTGACACCGATGCTGTTTATAGCAATTTTGTGGCTTTTTCCATTGTATAATCTTGGAAAACATGGTTCACGTGTGTCCCAAGGCACTACTGAATATGCTAATATGTTATACAGGTATTTTGTTGTTGTTGTTTGTTTGTTGTTTTTATAATAATGTATCAATACTTTTGTAAA
The DNA here is from genome assembly GCF_059441005.1 of Hippichthys cyanospilos. Lineage (NCBI taxonomy): Eukaryota > Metazoa > Chordata > Actinopteri > Syngnathiformes > Syngnathidae > Hippichthys > Hippichthys cyanospilos. Next base: position 8,263,106 of record NC_142378.1, on the reverse strand, counting down.
TCACAATGACCCACGGTATACAATGTTGATAGTAACACAGTTTCTGCAGGTCCAGCACGTCTAATTTAATACATTTTAATGCCATGACAGGAACACAATTTTTTTTAATTGAGAGCAAATTAATTGGAACATGAAGTAACTTCTTGCTAAATTGTGTTATAGTGGCTCCTTTGCGAAACGTTGGTCTGTTGAGTTTCACGCTTTGTCATTAGTGGCGCAACTTTCCAGCAGACGAGCCATAAATCAAGCAGATGATGTAATAATTCTTTTTTTTTTCCTTCAACCCAATCGGCCGGTTCCAAATCCACAGCCACCATAGGCGTAACTTCCAGGTGTCCTCGGATGAACCTGGTTGCCGACGCTATTGTTGCTTTCTTGCACTCTTACGTCACTTAAAATGACTTTCAAACAAACAAACATAATCTCCTCCATCCCTCTTTCTCACTGCTCCTTCCCCAGTGGCCTGCCTTCTTGGCCTTCTCGGGTTCGAGCCATTAGCTAATAGCCGATACACCCGCCGCTATCAGATTTGCAAGGAGATAAGCTCATAGCAGGCTTCAGTGCACCTCTGCCGCTTCCTCCCGTGCATCATCATCGATTTCTGTCAGAGCACTAAAGCCGGATCATTTTTTCATATCTTCATCGTTCTTAAAGGGGAAGGTGAGCCCTGGAAAGACCAGCAAGCTTTCAGCTAATTTTCAGGCAGAAATCCCCAAAGCCGACTCAAATCTGCTTAGACTCCCGGTGGCTCATCCTTCGATTTTTGCATGAAATGGCACGAAGGCCAAATTGCATTAAGTCATGGCAAAGTGGATTATTGTTAATGTGAAAATGGCTGCTCCTTTCATCAGTCGCATGTGAATGCAGACTGGAAGATCTAATGAGCTAAATAATGAAGTCCTGACTCTCCAAAACATCCGTAATGACTATGTCATACGCGGTAACACAATTGCCTCGTAAAACTGGGCTACGGTTTCTTAAATAATGAGGCGAGACATCGTCATGTTGTCTATAGGATGCAAAATTATTAATGGTTTGAATAAAGGAGCCTCGTAGGAGGTTAGCTCTTATCTGGCAAGGTGGCGGCTCATAAAAGGTACATCAAGTGCAAAAAAAAAAAAAAACTACAGTGGTTCATGAGATAAAATGGATGTGATTACAATCTTGCAATATCCCAAACTATAACAATAATAAAATATTGCATCAATTAATATTGTTTTTTTGTTTGTGACTTTACATTTCTTACGCAAAATTAGTGTTTTTTTGTATATTTTCCAGAAATATTGTCTTTGTGTTTATTCTTTGCAGTGTGGTAAATTGTCCTTTGTATACTGTAATAACGATAACAATAATAATTACTTTCTGACACCCCACCTATTTATTTGTGTCCAAGGTAATTGCATCCTATCTCAACGCATACAGTAAGATATCATTGAAAAGACCAGGATGTCCTCTGCTGAGCACAATAGGACTAAGTTGGATCGCTCGAATGAGTCACAAGATATAGATCAGAAAAGGCAAAAATTAGATCTCAGGCGGATAGTGAAAATAATAAAAATGATAATGTGATCATGATAATGATACCTCATTATGAACTGTAATTTCATAATATACTGTAAGTGTAAAACATAGATATTATTTATGAGTTTTTTAAAGGATTAAAGTGTCCTTGTACTGCAACAATCGATTAGTTGTCAAATACTGTAATGGATTATGGAATTATTTGATAACCATTTTATTCATCATTTTGAGACCAATTTTAATTGAAATCTCTCACCAGTAACTATTTTTCCATTTCTGTATTTTGTGTGCATATTGAAGAAACGACTCAACACACACACACACACACACACACCCTCGCATATCCAGTGTATGACATTGGCGTGAATATGAGAACGCTTATCGACAAATACCTTAAATGACCCGCAATATTTCACATGGAAACTTGCAGCCTGATAGTGGTTACCATGGAAACAACTTCATGAATTTGAATACTTTCTCATGTATTTTCAATTTTGCCAATTTTCGTTATTCTTTTCATTCCTTTTTTTTTTATGGCTTTTGCTGCGTTCACACTTTTTATTATCCGGGCAGGTTTGAACAAGGCCTTTTTATTCCCCCTCCATTTCAACATTTGCAAGAGCAAGGTGACATATCACGGTGAGATCAGTGTGACATGCCTCCTGACGTCATTGGATTCAGATATGGCTAATCTATCTGTGATGGAGTACACACTATAAAAAACTGTTGTACTGTAGAAGAAATAACCCAGTTATGGGCCCAAAAAACGAGCAACCCAACATTTGGGTCAATCTGACCCAAATCTCTTGGTAGTTTTGCTCAAAACAACCAATTCCATGACCAATGCCAACCAACAACCAATACCATGACCAAGGCTACTTTGATACACATAGACCTACCTATTCTAGTCCAGCACTGTCCTTAAAATTTCATGAAATTATTGAAACTTTTCCACTCATCTGATTAGTAATTTCTTATTTATGATTGCTCCAAGAGAGCAGCTGATACTCGTGTCAACTTCTGTCCGGAGTACCGATACACTGAAACAAGATGGTATCAGCGTCAAGACTGATACTTCAGTACTTACCCATCCCTAGTGTCTGTGTGTGTATGTGTGTGTGTGTGTGTGTGTATAGATATATACACACACACACAGATATACATATATATATATATATATATATATATATATATATATATATATATACATGTATATATATACATGTGTATATATATACATGTGTGTGTGTGTGCGTGTGTGTGTTCTTTTCACACAGAAATGTATCCATGCGAGATATGAGTGCAACACCATTTGATTGATGGTGAATGTAATCAGCTGTGTTCACACCCACAATGGAGCAAGTCGCCTTATTTTAAATATGCTGACTGGGGCTGTTGTCAAGTTAGTCAAAAACATTTATATGGTTTTTTTTTTTGGTTTTCAAACGTAGACCAATAACACCAACAGATAAAACTCAATTATGAACAACCAACTCATACATTTCTGATGATCTGATGATTTGTTTTGAGTTCAATTTACTTTCCTCATTCAGATCTCCCCCTGATCATTTTGGTCCGAATTTGCCGGCTGAAACAGCACGTTTGACTCAACTTGGTTTGTTGGAATGTGATCAGTAGGAACGGCAACATCAAAGTGCGCAAATCAATTACGTCGCTTGCCTGGATGGAATACTCAAGCTGTGCTAACTTGCAGCCAATTTATGCTAGATGCAGCTGGTAAACGAATTACAGGGACCTACAATGTTGTAATTAAGTCATTTGTTAGCGCCCTGAACATGATTTCAGAACAGCATAGTGTTTTTTTTTTTTGTCCGGAGTTGGGAGCAACGGTTGCAGTTGAAAGACGACGAGTTGAGAAAAACTTCAAAATAAAAACATACCAAGGTATACGTATACATATTTTGGGTAAATTTGGTATTTTGAAATTGGCTTAGTTTCTACTCACATACAGTAGCTCGTTCTGCTTTAACTTGTGGTGTTATAACCCTCCGGAGATGCAAAATTACCGACAGCCGGTCAAACCAACCTCTACATACCTGCTCGCTGCGCCAGACTTGCCGGTCAAGAAAATTGAGCCCCAAGGTGTTGAATTACTGGAGAAAGTGTCATTCAGCAAATTGTTGTTTGTTGTCACTTCAGGAGGCGGAAATAAGGAAGGGTGAGGCGACGGAGCGCATAAAAGCTGCACACTAGCACGCTTGGATGGATTAGGTTAATTTTTGACATGTTTTAATGCCTCTTGTCACCACGCATGTTAGATTGACTCCATTCGGCACTGGCAGCACTTCTTCGAGTCACGTCACACGTTCACGCCTTTTGCCAACTTTAGAATAATGGCTTCCATTAAAATGCAAATTATTTTCACACCACTCCAACTGGAAACCTCACTTGAAGTTCAGGTGAGGAAAGGAAAAATTAGGGCCCAATTTGAACATTTCTTATGATCCTTGTTGGAATGCGATACAGGATTATTGTCGATGGTTTTTGAAAGGATTCATCCTCACTTCATAGTAATGCATTTATTGTATATAAAATAATAATCTTACAGTTCAGCTAAATAATAATGTGGCTGTAAATATCATTTATAACGTTGTCAATCAAACATCGGGCTTATCACAATCAATCGTTCCCTACAAATACTTGAATTACAGCCGTGAGAGGGCATTCACGCTCAATCTTTTTCTCATTAGCTCCGACACACACACACACACGCGCATACACACCGAAACCTTGCTTCTACTTCACGCTTTGTAACATTCCAATGTGCCTGCAGGTACTCAGTCAAGAGTTGAGTTATGGCTTTCTAAATTAATTTTCTGTCTAATTATTATTATTTCACAAGGTCTTGACAGCAACACTTTCAGATTAGAACTACAGTTGATAAATGTTATTTACATTTCTTGAATCCGACTTTCACGCAACTGAATCGACATATGACGTTTTAATGTTCTTATTTTTTCATTTGCGAGGAAAACCGTTGAAGGAATGATTTTAAAAGCGGTCTAGTGATACGCATGGCTGGTGTTTGACATTATTTTTTGTAACATTAGTGACGTTTTTATCATATGATAATAATGGTCAAATTCCCAATTGTACACACTCATCCATTATTCCTGAAAATTGGACGCGGTTTAGCTTATCAATTTTAGTTCACACTTTGCTTGAGCAAGGGTAGGCTGGGGGAATTTTCCCTCAAAACAAAATAAACGACTTATCATAGCACATTCTCTTATCGTGCTTACAGGATATTGTGTAAAATGATGGAATTTTACTTGCCTCCTATTACTGACCAAGCCCAAAATGTCATCGCCCATGTTTCTATAGTTAGATAACTGATTTTTTTTTTTTTCACCTTGCAAAGGTCACATGACCAGATTCAGAAAACCGGTGAGCTTTATATGGCCATCACCTAATCTCTGAACAATGGTGATGTTATTTTCTATTGACCGTAAAACGTCCGCCCCCTGAAACACATGAATTTAGCAACTACGTTCAATTTACACACTGACACATAAAACCAGATTCCCTTGTTTAGACTAGTGTGGGTCACCTTAGCACCTATTGTGGTAAAAGAAAAAAAAACGTTTAAATGTTCACTTTTAATTGCGTTTACTTTTAAAAATATATTATATGTATTTTTGTAACTAAGTAATTGTGTGGATTAAACCAGGGGTTCTCAAAATGATTGAGTCAGGGACCTCTTTTTGGAAAGCAGATTTTCATAGGACCCCATCGCAAATGTTTGCGGAAACAAAACAAAACAAAAAAATCATTTAAGCCATTTTCATTCACCAACAGATTCAAATTACTTTTCGCCCATACTGAAGTTTACAAAATAACTATTGCACATTGTCGATTTTCCCCCAACCGGTTGCTGCCAAATATTTAGTGACTAAATATTCAAGGTCTTTGATGATGACCTGGATTATGTGGGTCCATTCAACAAATTTTCAAAATGACTACATTTCTAAAAATATATTAATCTGGTTACGTTGGTTGCTTTATTGACAAGTCATGATTACATTCACAATTACATATAAAATCCAATGAAATTAACAAAAATATATCATCTTTAATAATAACCCAAATTATTTCACGGACCCCTGCAGTCGATCTGGATTAAACCGTTGTCAAATATTTTGGCTCCCAAATAGTTTTCAATCCACTGAGCAGGTGTCTTCCCGTGCACGCTCCAACATGGTGTAACTTCCTGCTCATCTCTGCTTTCCCCAAATGACATCATCGGATCCCCTTTCAAGCAAAGTCCTACAGTAACTGTCTCCTGTGTCTGTGTTTTCCAGGTCACAGCTGTTGAACGGAGCACGAGAAGCTCGGGCTGATAAGCCGCAAAAAGAAGATGATTCAGACGGAACGGCCGTGTTTGGTCGTGGTGGGGAGGGTTCCTGGCACCGTGATTTGATGCACAAAGACAAACAAAAATCACATTGCCAGGGATTTCCACTCCCTCATGACTTAGCAGGCGCAACTCTTTTGGTTAGGTCGCACAGGGTTCCATTAGTTAGATACATCTGTACAAGCTAATGCTAGAGCTCCAAAAATCATCCTTTTGTTCATCACGGAAATACAGAAATTCAATTTTCATTGCATGTTGGGGATTGTTACATCAGAGAAACAAGATAAGAGGCGTACTCTAACGCTCATAATTTTGCCGTGCGGTTCGGAGCCACTGCAAACAACGACCGCAGTTTTCAATCCCAAGTACAAACTAATGTTTTGCTCACTGTTCATTACCCCCATGGGTTTCGTGTGGGAAAAATCAGTTGAAACACACCTCACAACATAAGATTATCACTCAGGATAATCCTAGAAGAACATGTGAGAATCGAGCCCTTGCTATATATGTATATACAGTACACATATATTTATTTATACTGTGTATATATATATATATATATATATATATATATATATATATATATATATAATATATATATATATATATAATATATATAATATAAATGTTACATATATGTTATATATGTTGGCAGATAGTGTATAGCTAATATGGATATCATATTTAAAAAACGTTGGGGTGCACAACTAACAGAATCAAAAAATTATCCCAACAGTTCTCAAATGAGGGTAAAAGTACCCTCTGTACTTCGGGAACTATATGAGATTTTAACAGGTCTTTTGGATAATCTAATTGAATATTTTTTTAATGTTGTCGGAAGAGTACATTTTTTCTTTTTAAAATTAAGAGCAAATTAACTGGAAGAACACATTTTTTTTTTGGTTTTATTTTTTGTTTTTTCTTGCTAACTAGCGTTATTGTGAATCCTTTCCAAAACACATGCTTTTGTTTTATACAGATATGCATTGTCTTTAGTGGACGGGCCATTAAAAAAAAAAAATGTAGAGCTACCACTACAAATGTACTTTCACAGTTTAAGTCAAACACAAACAGCACAGCATTCTAAGTATTTTTTTGTCTTTAAATCCAAAAATAAACCACATCTAAAACAATCAAATATAAGTGTAGTGGGGGGAAAAAAAATCTGTTTCGTGTGGCCGTTTGTAACACATTTGGAATGACTATTACTGCCACCCACAGGACTGGAGTTGAATGACATTTCTTTTGTTCAAGGCAGACCTTTTGATTCGACTCATGTACCGGATCTCGTTTGATTGTGCAGATGTACCTAAAGTTCTAACCAATGAAATCTTGTGGAACCAAAACCAGTGGTACTATTGTGACTCGTGAAAAGATGGTGAGAAATGCGTGCGAGGCCCAGCCACTTGCTAAAGGCACAGAGCTTAGCTAATTGGTGAGCATTGATCCCTACTATGTGTTGTTCACAGTGGCTAAGTTCAGTGCCTGAGGTGAAATAGTTGATTCGACTGAGGGGATTTGTTCCGATGACTGGAAAGAACTTGATGATCTCAGATATGAAGACAGGAGGAGGAAGGAGGTGGAGTGAGACCAAAGGAAGGAAGTGATCCAAAGTGAGAGCTGCACTTGATTTAAATGTGACTGCGCACCATTTGTGACTACATCTGACAAAAAATGATCACACGTCATATAAATTTTGAAGCTTCCCAGAATATCAGATTTAAAAAAAAAAAAAATCCACAAGTGCTTTCACAGTTGGAGGAATGTGGCACTGAATGTTGGACTTGTGTGGGCTTGTTTGTGTTCATGTGAGATGGATGTCTTTGGGCAGCTGTGCCAGTATTACGTTGCCACACGCAAGTCTCCAATGGACAGGAAACTGGCAAGCTGCAATTATGGGATAATCAAATCAGGCGAGGAAATATGAGGAAATACCAGGAAAAAATATCGCATTAGTTATTTAATTCGATGTTCCATCCATCCAATTGCAACAGTCTTTGGTATTGTTGCGGATGGACTGGAGCCTATTGGTCACCGAGGCCAGTAGTTCACAAAAGGGTAGTACCCCACTGGGGGTACTTGAAGGAACTTCAGAGGGTACCTTAGATTTGAAATGAATTCAACAAACAAACAGGAAAAAATCCTTTTTAAAAAATTATCAAAGTTATTGTTTCAGGAAAATAAAAGTTCACAAAACACATTTTATCTGGGTAATTCAATTTCATTATTGTACAAGCCAGATTCTCGCCCATACTAGAATGGTTTGACACAATTTATCATGTGCCACCTCTCGTTACCTGTCAAGTTAATGATTTTTATGAACACATCTCTGCTATGATTGCATATTATTCTTTTTTTGTTGAGAACAGGTCTGACACTTTATATTGATTATTTTTTGTGTAAAAATATGTATTAATAATTAAGTTATTTCTTTTTGATAATCGAGTTCTTCTATGATCCAAAAGAGGACACTTAAGGTTGATTTTTTTTCATTATCATTATTATTTTCATCTTTGTGAAAGATTCCTACATTTATTATCTATTATATATCTAGTATCTAATATGAAATATTACATGTTTCTGCATAGTCTGAATGATGTCAGAATTATATTTATACACCAGGAAAAAACTAAAGACATTGAATTTGACTGTGTTATCAGAATTTGACTGATAATGTAGATGTTTTAGGAAGATTCAAAACAAGAACCTCAAAACTGTGAAGCTTATTACTAACCGTTGCATGAATTCACCCTTTTAATGTGGTTTGTTTCCACAAAAGAAAGATAAAAAAAAAAAAAAACTGTACTAAAAAAAAAAAAAAAGATAACCAAGGGAAGCAAACACTTTTGGTACTGGCCAATAAGAGGGAACCTCTTGGTGAAAAGGCAAACTTTATAGGGGAGCCAGAAAAAGGATGACAGCAATGTCGAACATAGCGATGCGGTGTCGAACTATTTTTCACGCATGTTTTTAGGTTGAGAAGCAGGATAAAACTGAATATTTTGCTGCGAAAGCTTCTTTTGTGTTTTCCTCAAAATGTGGGTTCCAGTAGTTAAGGAGTTAAAAATTTCGTAGATAAAAAAAAAAAACAAACAAGAGATTTCAACCTTGAGTTTTCGCGCATTATTTCTCAATGTAAAGTGAACAAAAAAAGCACATAAAAAATAGAACCCAAAATATCACATTCTGTTGCCCTTTACTCAAATGTAAAAAAAAAAGAACTAAATCAGCGTAAAACCGCTTGCCCTTCTAACACAGAGGTAATACGATGTTGTTCTTTTGAAGTCTGACCTCAAGCTCCGTTGACGTCATGCATGGCGATACGTTCAACTCCCAACATTTTTGGAATGCAACTTAACGCAACTCCGCTGTTCGGTATTCTCAAAACAGCGAGAGCAATGATCCCGCGGTCTGAACAATCACTCCCTTAATGAACATAAATCATTTGGTTGCATCCCGACTGTCTCAGTGATGAGTTTTAGCATCTTATCCACAAGCTAATAAATTATTTAGAGCATGCAAGAGCCTCGAGCCTCTTTCGGCGATGGCTCCTTTTATTTCTATGTTCTCTTTTATTGCGCTCAAATCAATACGGTTACTCGACCCGCATAAGGAATCTCTGCCGCCAGCTGCTCGAGGCTTAAAAATCCGCTCCGGTCCACCACAAGAACATATGTCGTAACGTCGGAGGAATGTTGGGTAACACTGATAGCGTTGGCTCACTGTGATAAACAATAAAAAGGTCAACCTGAGACAGTTGCTTCATCCGTGGAGCCATTTTTTGCGCCGGCCGCGTAGGCTTTAGAAAATCAATGCTTGATGATATTTCCAGTATTACATGTAACCTGACATTGCGATTCCTGCTGAAAGGAATAAGGAGATATTGTCATATAACCAAAATGTCAAAGAAAGAAATCAGCGGAGGACATGACGTTGGTTAAAAGTCCATAGCACTGCAACTTTCAATCACTTTACCTTTGCGCTGAGAGTTGTTTTAATTGTCACTATTTGTATTTACTATTATCACTGTACATACTGTGTTTATACTAAGGGCCCGCACTCATAATCCAAATTCCGCAATCCAAATTCCGCAATCACTTACTATAGATACACCAAATCCGTAATCCATCAAATCAGGATACCGTATTTTCCGCACTATAAGGCGCGCCGGATTGTAAGGCGCACCCTCAATTAATGACATATTTTAAAACTTTTTCCATATATAAGGCACACCGGATTATAAGGCGCACCCTCAATTATTGACATATTTTAAAACTTTTTCATTCACAATATAGTAATACTCAAAGTAATAACTCAAATAATAACTCTAAACTCTCAATAGCATAATAATTCAATGTCAATATGAGCAACCTTGTTCAACTGTAAACACACAAAAGAAACAGGTAAAGCTTATCCTAGCCCATCTAAGAATCCCAATCTCAATATTGATCCATATATAAGGCGCACCTGATTATAAGGCGCACCTATCAAATTAAGACTTTTATGTGCGCCTTATAGTGCGAAAAATACGATACTTTAGCAGAAAAAAAATGTCTTCGTCCAACAAATGTAAAATCTATGGTAAACAATTTTTTGTCTACTCTAAAAGCCGTCGTGTCAAAAATAACTGAATTATGGGTCCTATCCACTTTTAGTTAAACCGATCGGCTTAGTATAACTAACTCCCTCTGGAAGGGTAAATGGAATAGGGATATTTGAATGATTTAAATCCTGTCAAATTCCAGCAAGCATACCATCGACAAGACCAAGGCGCTGTTCGGGCTGTGCCCTCCCGTGCCTACTGAACTGGTATCAGTGTTTTACCTCCCAACTGGCTCAGTTCAGCAGGAACAGGAGTGGAGCCTAAATTCGAGAAGGAGTGACTTCACACCATCAATGTTTGCATCGCAAGCTCTCAACCATCACTTTGCGCTCCGTTCTTGGCCTCCGATCAGGCCAAAGATGACAGCACTGGGCCCACGAGTGTTCGCAAGGCTGTTGCAGCTGCAGATGACTGTCACCGCCGCTATGAATGTTTCATGAGTTGAACATTTTGTTGCTTGATAGGTAGCATCTGCACACTTGCGTGAATACTGTTACATATAAATGCGGCTGATCTGATCGCGCTCATGTTTTTTTCAGCATTTCTCCCTTGGCAAGGCTGCTTCTCGCCACGCTTCTTGTTTTGTTTAGTTTTGTTTTTTTTTGTTTTCTTAGCGAAGTGATTCTCAAAGTGTGGTGCGATTGCCACTGGTGGTATGTATGCTGGAGCGCTCAAGTGGTAGGCTAAAGAATCACTAAATACAGTTCAGTTGTATTTAACTTGAGTAAAATATACATTTACAATTAAAACTTTTTGTTTTAAAATTTTTGTGTAGGCCGTTTTTTTTTTTTTTTTTAATTTTAGAGTGGAATATGTTCGAGGAGGAGAGCTTTTCAGTTTGTCATATTTAAGGTCACTATAGCTTAAAAAAATGGTTGTTAAATGGGGTTGTGTATTCCAGATTTCAACTGGATTTCTGCAGGTATCAGAAAATTTGATTAATACTGTGACAGGAACAGTACATTTTTCTTTTCAAATTAAGAGCAAACAAATTGGAACATTAATTCACCTATTCATCATTTGTTATGGTGACTGATTTATATAACAATGTATACCTCTATTTTTTTTTTTTAAGGTTTAGACAATGTGTCATAAGTGATAACATTTTGTGCTACATCTTTATATCCTAAGGAGTTGCTGAAAAGATACTGCAACATAAAAAAAAAAAATAGATGAAAAATAACTGAATTGTGGGTCAAAAAAATATGAACCTAATATTTTGGTCAGTTGGATCTAACTTGTTTGATTCATATAAGTTTTAAGGTTGTCTTGAGCAAAACGACCATTTTTTGTTGATTTATTTGTTGTACGACTTGTAGTGTTTTAAATTATTTTTAAACTAACTGTTTTTGATGTATAAAGTTTAATAAATAAGACACTGATGGCACAGCGTTCAGTTTTTTCAATTTTTTTTTTATGTTTAGCGCTGGAGCCACTTCCCCCATGTACTTGACTGAAAAAAACAAAATATTTCACATGTATTTTTATGTATCTTTCAAGAGTCTTAGACATTCAATCCCAGGTACTTTATATGTATCTTTTTTTTTTCTATTTTGAGATGCTCTTTTACCCAACTATTAAAAAAAAAAAAAATTAGTACCTGCTTAAATAATAATAAATATAAATACATATTCATATTTTTATGTATATATTTTATATTTATACTTGAAGAATGCACAAGTGTTCAAAAGTCTTTTTGTCCTTTTAATTTGTTCTATGAAGTCAGATGATCAACAGTATATTACATAGAAATTCATGTAAATCCTATTAATCCAAAAAATTCTGAGGATAAATGAAACATGAAATAGGAAAGTATGAACATTGAATATTTTCTAACATAAATATAAATAAAGTAATAAATATACATTTATATTTATTCATATATTTTATATACAGTATATATTTATATACATTTATATTTTATATTCATAATTTGCATTTTAACGTTGGTCATGATGATGGTACTTGGTACTAAGAATTTAAGAATGACTTAAGCAAGGCACACATTAAAATCCCCAAATCCTTGTGAGCTAATTCAAACAGCCTGCGATATTTGCGTAATTCATGCCACCCAACAGTCCATCATGACTGGCCGAGGAAGCGCGCCTCTCCGTTCCAGATAAGTCGCCGCCGCCGACGGAAAGGGCTCCATCTTGATTTTATAACCCGCAGGAAACTAGAAAGTCATTAGCAGTAAAGATGGATATGTGCTTATCCTGCCTCCCCATGCAGCATGCCTGAGAAGTTATTATCTTTTATCATGTAGACGGCACAAAGGCGTCGTTCGCTAAGGTGGCATCGTCGCAAACCACTTATTAAGATTAAAGACCAGATTATGTCTGGAGAAGCAACGGAGTCATGGCATTGACCAAATATTATTTAATACTATGGAGGCATCCAATCAGATTGATCTGATGTGTGATGCTTACAGAGGCGTAGCAAATATTCTATATGAGCTAGCTCTATGATGCTACCATGGCGCTGTTCGATCGATCAGGAAGTGTTTTATTCATTGATTATTTTAATCTATCCGTGCCAGCGCCAGCAATTAGATGGTCTTCCACTTCAGGGAGGATTCTCCTCCTGCCATTTCTGCAACAAAATAATAGCTTTGTGTTCAAAAAAACATTGTAATAAGCCAACATTTACAGTGAGTAAATTAATACAAAAATAAACATATGTTCAATCCCATGCATTTGTTTGTACTTTTGAACTGTATTTATTCAAATGTTTGGTCTAGAATTGGCTGGTATGAAACAAACTATGTTACTTGCAGTAATTGAATACTAAAATAATCAATTACTTTAAGTAATTAAACACTAATGTTATCAATTACTTTAGTAAGTAATCCATTTCTTTGGTAATCATTTACCTCAAGTACCTGACTACTTAGTACTAAAGGACTCAAATATTTTTAGTACTAAAGTAACCTAAATTTATCAATTACTTTATGTACTCAAGTAGTTGTAATTGATTAGTACCAATTACCTAAAATAGTTGATTACTTTTTGTGATAAATTTAAATGTATTACCTTTACAATTAATTACTTTCGGTACTCGAAGTACAGAAATTAAAATTCCTGTAGTAATTTTTTAGTACTTTATTACCAGCAGTAATTGCTTACATTGAAAAAATGTACTGTAATCTCAAACTGAGATTGAAAAAAAAAAAATGTAAAAATACATCTTTGGGATTGACTGAGTTCATTATGGTGATCTTGATGCACGTGAGAAGTAAGGTGCATTCAAATGCATTCGGACTTTTCCAAGTCGGACAAAATTTATGTTGAGAGTTATTGTTGAAAATTAATCAAGAATAATTGATGATAAAACTTAACTCGGTGGCAGAAGTTGAGCTGAAGTTGATTGACAACTACATTTGACAAACATGTTTAAACGCGGGCTTTAATGTCAGTGTTACAGCTCCCCTTAAATGTAAATACATGAAATAAAGGCTGGAATGTTTTGGAAGAAAAATAATGTCATCGTTTTGATTTAGAAACAATGGAAAATTGGTAAAAGCTGTTTTAGTATGTAAAGTTATGTATGCGACTTGTCTTCAAATGATTTATGGCGGTGAAAGGCATTTAATAGCCAATGCGGGAGATGAATCGTTTGTGTGATGTGAGAGGGGAAAAAAATGGATCCACTTAAGAGTGAAGGAAATAAATAAAAGCTTGTTTTCCATGCGTGCCTTTTAGATCTCCTCTGTGGTGTCATCAAAAACATGACGCCAATATGGGCTCTCTTGTTTTCATGCAAACACACCACATGCGCACCCATGCTTTTCTCCTTTTGGTCTCCATGGCGATGTCACAGAGCGTTTCATCTTCAGGGCCTCAAAGGCTGACCGTATTTCACCATGGGGCTTCTTTATTGGGCCAGCGCTCCTCTCTTCTTCTGTTCAATCAGCATCCTCGGGGGGTGAGGGGAGGGGAGGGGTTCTGGCCCATCGCCCTGAGCTCGACTTGTTTCGACGAGCAGGAACATCTGTTCCCCAAAGTTTTCCCCAAAGCGGCTAAGAGGGCTAACGTATTCTGCATTACATAAATCTAATGCAGTTGTTCTCAAATAGAGTTATGCGTACCCCCTTGAGCGTTCGTGAAGGCAATCTAGGGAGGTCCTTAAGATTTTAAAATATATTTAAAATGTAGTATGCATGCAAAAACCCTCTAAAAATTATTGATTTATGTTAGTGGAGACAATTTATGGAGCCAATTCAAACAGTTCATCAAAATAATGTTATATTACGTTTCAGTAGTGTCAAAATGGAACCTCCACTCCATATCAGCAAACCACCTGTCAATTATAAACCTTATTTAAAATGCAGTTAATTCTTCATTTTTAAAAAACGATCTTTATTATGATCCCAAAGGAGCACCCTTCATGTTGACAATACAGTGGACCACCGCCATACCAAATTATTCCGATCCGGAGTCGGGATCGTAAAGTGAAATCGTCGTATGGCGGACTATAGAAACCAATGGTAATTAGCTAATGCGTATAAAACCCCAGTTAAAAACATCAAAATTGTATATATAAAAAAATAGTAACAAATAGTATAGTAAATGCTACTTATATATAATATAAATGTAAACAATTAAATAGCATCATAAATAAAATCTATATAAAGGCAAAGTGACATTTTATTTACCTTTGAGTGACTTGATTTGAGCTATTTATAACCATAATCCCTATTGAGGGTAGCCTAGCATAGCCTAGCCTAGCCTTCTTCGTTTCTCTTAATTATGTCCAGCTTCGTTTCCATTCGAATCAACTTCTTACTTTTCCCTTTAACATCAGTAGCAATCTTGGAACCCATGTCAATCAACAAAAGTTTGAATTAAGCACTGAAATGCACAATAAATACGAAGCATTTACACAAGATCAAGTCTTTAGCATGTCGGCATTTCGTGACAAACGTGGCACTGACCAATAGCGGATCAGCATTTTAGTGCTGCCATGACACTGACCAATAGTGGATCTGTATCTTAAGGAGCTGTGACGCCAACCAATAGCAGAATAGCATTGTAGTGACGCGTAGTGAAGAATATTTAGTTTACAAAAGGAGTTAAAAGGTTAGTCCACTCAGTTAACTATCTTCAGTAGTAAATGCATTTTATTGCATTTTTATTCATATTTATTGCTTTGTCTATAATTAATTTGATGGTTCAATTATCCTTCTGCAATCAATACTTTTGAAAACCCAATTTGCTTCACTTGCTTTGAAGCGAAAATGTCACTACATATTTATGATGAGAGCTCATGTAACCACAGCTCAGTGTATGGTCACATGACCAAAAATTGAGCATTGATTCGTCGCTGCCCCAGTCCTGAATACAGGTGATGTCATTAGACAGCAAGGAATTTTGATTATATTAATTGTACATGAAAGACGAAACAATCAAATTAATTATAGACAAAATAATAACTTTTTGCTGCTGAAAATGATTAAATAAGTGCATCCTTCTTTGCCTGATATCATATGTACAACATATTTAACATATTTTAACATAAAAGGAGTGCTTCAGTCAATTTTTTATGAAATATACACAGTCATGTTTTATGTTATGAATTTCCTGGAACAATTTTATTTGTTTATTAGTATTCTTGGTTGAGCAGATTGTGCAGGAGAACTAATGAAGTTAAAATGGTGTGGGAATGAAAATCCAACCCAATCTTTTGTGTCCTCCTTGTAAAATAATGTGAGTCGGTGTTATATCTCTTAATATGTCCCCTGCTGGGTTCCAGATCACTGCAAAGATCCTCACCAAGAACAGCTGCATCCTCATTCGGAAACACGAGGCTGAACGCCCGCGCTTGCACGTTCAAGCGACTGTGGCGGAAGGGAAATCAAGTTGGGAAAATGGAAAGTAGCGTACAAGTAGAGTTTTCGCAAGGCTGACAGCTAAGTCACTGTAAATGGCTGACATCCAGCCCTTGGAGAAATTTCCAGGGTAATTGTCCTCCAAACGTACAGTGCACAAAAAGCAATTCAGTATGCCAGGAGCAATTTGTAACGCGTTAGAAATTTTGAATTAAACAATAAAATTAATAGCTGCGACTGGCTGACGACCAGGGTGTAACTTGACAAATTTATAGAAAGAGGAAGATAAAGTTACTATTAGAATTTGATAACAAAAAAAAGTAGACAATTGTAGAAGGAATATCTTCGGAAAAGCTATGTTGAGTTTTCAATGAATGCTTGTAATTATAATTCTTGACCTTTGGAGTATTTTGAAAACAGCACGTCACAGACAAAAAAAAAAAAGCACAGTATACTTCTCACTCATTTAAAAAAAAAGATTATTCAGCTTTATAGGACTTTATAGGAGACTTTATAGAACCTAAAATACACTGCAAGTTTTACAGATAATTGTCATCTTTGGCACCGTAATATTTCTTTATTATTTAATAAAATAAAATATATATTTCAGTAATTCTTGAACTTCTCAAATGAGAAGTTGAAAGAAAATATTTTTCAACCAAAATATTTACAAATGTATGCCTTTTGATAACTTGGAGGAATGGAGATCTTGCGGTTCCTTATAAATGCATTTCTCTTCTGCATAGACTCCAGCGAACGAGGTTGTGATGCTTCTGATGATAATCAAGTTTACGATGTTCACTCCCACAATCGCACAAATGCCCTCCCCTATTGATGCTGACTGTATTGATTTGAAAATTGGCCATTGGAACCAAACAAATGTTCTCATTTGACTCAAATATATCATAGCATATTGATGTCAACGAGGATTTTTGCATTCGTTTTAGCGGGCTAATGAGCATTTTAATAAACTGTTAAGCAAAAAGTCAATGAAGGCCATCTATAGGCAACGTATCAACGCCTTCATTGATGTTAATTTGCTCTACTGGATATCATTCTAGCACAAAGGAAGTTAGCAAAGTTGGGCACTGGAATAGATCATCTCTGTTAAATTAGCGCTAGCTAGCTAATGCAACAGACACAACATGATCGATTTAAACGTTTACTAAAAACAAACAAGCGCTGTTGGCCTCTCATGCCATGCTAGCAAAGAGGTATTTTGCAAACGTGGATACTAAACCATTAGCTAGCTAGCACGGCATGGGTAAGACAAATGGACTGCAAGGGTTACTAAAAACAAACAAACAAAAAATCCCTGGGGACAGCCCCTAAATAGCCTTACAAAACCTAAGCCATGGAAAGCATCAATTATATCTCCATGATTTCCTATTGAGAAAAGCCACACACACACACACAGAAGAGATTGTGCTCACATTCCAGGAAGCTGTATACATACCTGTCTCCTTTACATGCGCCCATACAAGCCCTATAATACGTATATAAAGTAATCCCCTGTTAGGAATCATATGTGAGGTGATGTGGCGGAGCATTCCGCATAAACAGGGTGGGACTGCACAAAATGTGCCCTGTCCTGTCCCCACCCCTATATGCTGTATTACAGGAATTAAGTTTGGCATGTGTTCATCATGAACAACAACAGAGAATTTAAAGTATAGCCCACTGATAATTCCAGCCCATTGACTGCTGCTTCGTCGGCCTCTGTTCTGCGAGGATTGCGCAACATTACTTTAACGGCAGGCGCACCATTATCCTGCCTTGAATGGAGCGAAAAAGGGTTAGAAAAATGTTGATGAGGTCATAAATCATGCGGAAAGAAGAGCGCTTCCCCCAAATACTCCTCTCGAGACGCTTTGGCGAGCAGGGGAGCCAACCTTTTTCTCAGTGGCTGCACGCATCTCTTGTTGGGTCAACTCACAGGAGATTCCTCAATCAGGTGGTCATTGGAAACAAACAAAGAAGGGAGGGAAAAAAGTCTTGTAAGCAGATGTTTGACTTCCTTTCATAAGAACATGCTCCAAGCATACTATCCCTGTTTTTTGCTTGACCTTGTTGACCCCAAAATGATGTTGGAATCTCACGGGAAATCTTTGACTGATTGGCTTTAATTGTATTAACAACATTTGCACAGCCATTTTGTACAGGGCATGAAAACACACTCAGAATATGTTTGGGACAAATGCTGATCCACCTCAACATAGCAGGCCGATAATGACGACATGACACCTTATTGTTGTGTCTGGGTTGTTTCACTGCAATGACATCCACACAAAATGTCATAGAGCCATTTGTGTGTGTGGGTAATGTAGATAGTAGCAAGAAGTTGCTTCATGTTCCGATCATTTTGCTCTTCAAAAAAAAGTGCACTGCCCCGTCATAGCATTTAAAGACAATACATTACCGTATTTTCCACACTAAAGGTGCACATAAAAGCCTTCAATTTTCTCAGCAGCTGGTAGTGCACCTTATAATTTGGTGTGTCTTATACAGGTGCATAAACTTTGAATTTTCATTTTTGGGGAATGAAAAAATAAAATAATCACCATGTAAATGCTTCCATTTTTACCACTGTATTTCAGTTATAAATGAATTTTTTACAAATACATTTTGATCACACACTGAAATTTTGATACAAATGCTCCAATTTTGAAGCAATTTATAACGGGACAAGGAGCAAAAAAATGCAAGTTTTTGTAAAACAAAGCACAATTTTATCAAATGAATCCAGTTTTCAAACCAACAAAAAAAACATATTTTAAGAATTTTGGTTGCAATTTTTTTTCTTTCTTATTTCTGATTGTCTTTTAACAAAGTTTGACTGATTTATTTGATAGTCTTGTTGACATTTCCTTTAGGGTAACTCCAAATAGTGCATGCTTAACGCAACTACAGCCACTACTGTAGTTTCTATGTGCCTTATAATGCGGTGCGCCTTATATATGAAAAACTTTTTAAAACAGGCCATTCATTGAAGGTGCGCCTTATAATCTGGTGGACCTTATGGTGCAAAAAATACGGTAGATTTGCTGATACCCTGTTAAAATCTTACAAACCTGGAGTGCATTCACGCACCCCCATTTGAGAACCGTCCCTAGGCAGATGCCTAGAATGGAATCTGAAATCAAGATTTGGGCCTTGGGCAGAATGAAATGCATACAATTTTATTTTAGGTTAGAGGTCAGTGCTTTTGAAAGTGTTAAGATCAGCAGTGAGGCTTTGAAGGCCTTGAACACTGGTAATTTTGCGCTAGGTAGTGTCTGTTTCCAAAATACACTTCCCTAATACATTCCTGTGATAGTGATGAATTTGGGACTTTAGCACAGAAGTTAACATGAAATCTTTAGAATCAACAGAAAAAAATGATTATGCAAAAATTGTGTCAAGAGCAGCACTGGGCTTGCCCAAGCAAATTGCTCAAAATCATGTTTTCTTTCCCACGTGCATGTTGGAAGGATTGCACTGGAGGAATGGCAATCAGTGCCATGATTGGTAGGGTGGCTTTCATCTGAATCATTAATCTCATGTAATGGCACATGATTGCTCTGCAGTGTTGTTTTTAACCCAGCCCATGCACTTACTGACAAATGAGTCTGCAACGTAGCTTTTCAACTTTTATACCCGAGTATCTCAGCCAAACAACTCCATCGCATTCAGAAAGTCCCACTATGGACTTTGATAGAGCCTAAAATGTAGGGACAACCCAAGACAGACACCAAGATAAAAAAAAAAAAAAGGCAGCAGGAGTCACCAGTCACGCCCTCCCTCAAAAAAAAAAAGAAAAACAAAACACTCTCAGTTAATAAAACAAAATTGCCGAGCTTGCAAGTGGCCAGCAGGTAAATCCCAACAGGAGAAGAGGTTTGACGTGTGATGAGACACCGCAGCTCAGACAAAGAACACACTTTATCTCGTCTCTCTGCTCCCACCAGATAAAGAGACTTGACTTGCAGCAATCCATAGTTGCTTCATTCTCCTTCAAAGGTGCATAGATCTTTGCTCAAGGTTGCACTGTCAGTGTGAGGAAACTCGCAGGCCTTTTCGGTGAGAGAAGTGTTCCCTTTATGTGAACCACTTACTACTGAGCAATTTGTTTATTCAATTTCTTTTTTTTTTTGCTATACTTATTTCGAGAGCCTCTCTTTTCAACAATGGAAGTTTCAAGAAAAGTATTTTTGTATATTTAGTGCAATAGAAGTGTATCTCTAAAAGAAGTGTTTTGCGTGATTTATTCATTTTGTTTTCTTTAATCAAAGAGTCACTTTTTAGGTTAGAACTTATTGTAATGGCTTTATTGAGTCCAATTTATATTCAGAAGTTATATTAGCACTTTATGTAGTTCATTAAAAATAGCCACAGCGACAGTACCGATGCTGCGTTCGAGAGAATCAGAAATCAGGCTTTTCAGAATTTCATTTTTAATTTCAATTTTGTTTTCAATCAATGAACTGCAAGATAGACCTAATTCTGTTTTTCAAATACAGAGCTAATGTGCAAATATTACCAAAAATGCTCTTGAATGAAGAACAAGAGTAAGATGTTTGAGTGAGAAACATAATTGGTGACTGACAGAATTCTTGACTGAACATGAAAATGTCTCAATATGCTGTTGTACGGTGGTCTCAATTATTGACAACATTTGCTAATGCTAATGTAAATGCTAGCCTAGTATTCAACTTTCCGTCACCGAAGTGATCAGCAAGTTATTTCACACAAGTATGGTAACTCGTCCCTTTTACTTGTAAGTTGAAGTACTCATCACGGCATTGCACATAAAAGTATTCATTTCAGACTATTGATTATGAACAGCAGACTTATGGGTTCAATCCTTTTTTTTTTAATGCTTCAGAAAATCATTGTGTAACCTCCTTGCAGTCCGGATTTTGCAACGTGGGCTGTACACTTGATACCTCTGATGTAAAGCATCCAAACAAAACACAATCTACGACTGCAATTAAAATGAATATGTAAATAACAATAAACAAAGCGAATGGAGGGATAGCAACAGGTGTCCTGCATGGCGGATTTAACATATTTCTAATATTTTCTGTGTTTTCAGCATCCTCCAATTCGACCTGCCACAGCAACATTTGACACTCTAGTTCTGTAGCTTCTCAATTTTCCTTCTCCAGTAGACAACTGTCTACTGAATACCTGGAAGCTAAAGTCAGTGAGGTAATTACGAAGGCCGTAGCCACGTCTGCACGCAATCGTCATTAACCCATCATGACTCATTTGGAACGCGGAAAGGCCTTCGTCGTTGTGAGGCAAGAAGCATAGAGGGAGCAAGAATTGCTGATGAGCCCGTGCCTTGTCAAATGTGATCCAACAAATGTGTGCGAGCGCGTCGCTAATAACGCCTGGAATTTGCTGTAGCGTTTTCATCATGTCGCTGAGAGAGCTGGAAGGCTGCCAGCATTGGTGATGAGGGAGGCTTATCCTTGCCATTAACTGTAAAGATGCAGGAATTCAAGGGAAGGGCACAAATGAACTCACATGCAGTCACACATCACTGACAATTACAATGTTGGCACAATCACAAAGAAAAAAAGGCCACGTTCTTAAATGACTGATATGATGGATTGAAAGCTTTTGGGAGTCTGAAATTTGAGGTGCCTAGTTTTACTATTGTTCACATGCTTGACATTTTCTACATGCTGTTATTACGGCCTTATCTCGAATGGACTAATTTAATTCATTTTTCCACACCACATAATGATGTTGCTTACCTAATGTATTAAAAAAATAGACTCCTAAAAATACAATCAATTTTAGAAATAGGCATATTACATAACAAAATGTAGGAAAAGTGAAGCACTGTGTTTGTCACTTCTCTGTAATTTCCAGTTTATGGCAAAATGGCCATCAATATGAGATGAAATAAAAATGGGTGGATTTTGCAGCTAAATTCATATTCCACAAACATAAAATACCCAGAATGCCATGTTTAGACTTGTCCAGGCAAACAAATTCTTATAAAGATTATTTTGGGGATGACTTCCCCTTTAAGGATGTACAGTACTTTGTTCTATCAGGCACCGGTTATCAATGTGCGGTTCCCAGCCCTCCAGATGTGCATATCATGTAGTTTGGGGGTCCACAAATTCATTTGCAATACATTAGATTGTATATTGTATTTTTTTAAAAGTACTACAGCTTTGGGCTCTCTAAAAGTTCTGATATGTATGTATAATTAGACTAAGTTGTATCACCAAAATCTAGTAGCTGTTATGTTATTTTTGTTGTTGTAATTTAATTGCTAAAGTTGTATAACAGGAATAAAGTTTTTTTTTTTTTTTTTAACAAAAGGCAGATTTTTAAAAAATATATTCCTCTTTTGAATTTTCATCAACTGATAAAGTTTGGCATTAAAATCATAAAATAAATACTGTCTTTTTTCCTGATAAGTTTATGATTGTTATAATAGAATAATACTGTAGAGTGTGTAATGGTTACTTGTAGTTAGGGTTATGATAGGCTACTTAATGATTTATTTATTTTTTTTTCTGTTGAAAGGCCCCTGGACCCAAATAGTTGGGCGCCCTTGTTGCAGGGTTCTGGATTAATTTATGACACTAAATCACAGCCTTCAATAATACATCACACAAAGTTTTTTTTTTTGGTCACTTTATTGATTGTGACTAAACATAACCAATATCCACATTCTTGGTCTTTACTTGGTTGGGTTTACAGTAAGTGGTTTATCTCTTACCAATTGCCCCACTGCTGTATAATGACCACAAGGATCAATTGTAAATTGGCATATGCGGGCCTGTGTTATGCATGCTACCTCTGTAATATGATAATCCAAGCAACGAGGTCACCTTTGCAGTCAATTCAGGTCAACATAAGCTTTTCCTCAACGCTTCATTTCCTCATTGCAGAAATCGCAGACGAGCCTGTGCGACGCACTGATGTCATGGGCCGGAATGCCGGCATGCATGCCAAAATAATGGAATATCTCAAGAGGTGTCGTTAATATGCCATAGCGTACAGTTTATAGCCTGCGCTAAACATAAAAGATACTGATGATTAATTATTTTTTTTTATCACTAATGCCCATGGGCTAACTATTGGCAGAGGACTGAAAATTTCAGTTATTTTTGTGAACTCTTTGACAGCAGGTGTTCCATCATCCATTTGAACTGGAGACCTCCATGTTCCTTCATAGTAGGAATGGTCTTTCTTTTTTTTTTTACCAAATAGGGGTTTCCAAAGGTTGATACTCTTAATTTCTCTAAAACTAAAATAAGGATCCATCCATCCCTGTACTGGAGAAAGTAATTTCATCTCTAAAAGGGAGACGCTGCAAAATAACGTTTGGGAGCCACTGGTCTAACCTGTTTTTGGCCTCTGAATGCACATGTGTGCCATTGTTATGGAAATGCAAAGGGATTATGACAAAATTCAGACTATATTGTTATAAATTCAGAATTACCTAAATTTAAGTAATGCAACTGTAGTAGCTAAATTTAACCCAAAGGGGAAGTGAGGTAATGAGCATGTGTCCAGATACAATGGTTACACCTAAAACATTTGTTGACCTATGACCTATGAATCTACACAAAAGGTCCTTCCAGTAATCTATTACAGACTTCAAAGTTATTGGCTTTGGTATTATTGGAAGTTGTTTTTTTATCATGAGCGTTATAGTTATTCTCAAAGCTACACTGAAAATAAGTCGTTAGCACCTGTTTTTTAATGCAAAACACTGCAATATAAAAAACTGGAGTGTAACAGTATCGTCCAGCATGTCTTCTTTTTTAATCAAACATGACTTGTTTGCTGTCCTTGATGCAGGTCTACACTCCGCTGATTGCCATGATCATGGAAATTGTAAACTCATTGGCCCCAGCTTTAGACATACCTGTGCAATCAAATGAGCTCTAATGCAGGAACAGGTAATAATGCTCACTTATGACTGACAGTGAACTGCTAGAGATTGATGTGAACAAAGACACCTTGAAGGAAATTATTTAAAACTTGACTTTGTGAAGTTGATGTTAATGGGATCTTACGTTCATGAATCATTTTGAGTCTTATGGAGCCTGTCAAGGTTTCAATGACATATACTCCTTCAGAGGCTTAGAAGACGAAGTATTCAGAATTTTGTGGAAGAGTTATTAACTGCAGGTGCAACTATAAAGGACATGAAGAAGGACTATTAAGAACAATAAACCAATAAACATGGTAATTGAGAAATAATTTTGATTTAATCCATTAATTGTTTAAAGAACTAAAATGGTAAAAAAAATCCTCAGAATTTCAGCCATTTGGCGGTAATAATTCTCATACTACTGCTTGTGCCCCGAGGGTTATGTGAAAGCACTTCAAGAAGTATATGAGATTTTCCTAAGGTTTCTGCAGGTAACATCAAATCTAATTTAACACTCTTTATGCTGTGACAAGAACATTTTGGTTTTATTTCAAATTAAGAGCAAATTTATTAGAACATAGAGCAACATATAGCTAAATTATTAAATTACTTTTTTTAGTTTTGGAAAACAAATATCAATATTTTAGCATATTTTCCCACATGCTATGGACCATGGACTGATTTTTTTAAAAATCAGATTAATCAATTAACTGACAAAGTAATAAATACATTCAATAGGAGTTGTCTTGTTATCTTTGTTTTTAATGAAAAAAAATAATGTCCCTGGGTCATCAAAACATGTCGGAAATGTTTATATTCTAATCCAAATCCAATATTTTGCTTCAACCATTCATTTGTCAATTGCAGCAATGATGTAAAAAAAAAAATGTTTTTTTTTTAATTTGTTATTGGAAACCAACTCACAAAGCAAAAAACACAATACTTCATTTATACCTGTGTGTTACATTTGTTTCACTGGATTCTTGGAAAAACTATCTTCAATATTTTACTAAACTGCATTCAACATGACCTTTCAAGCAGGTCAGATTGGCCCACAACAAAACAGTCAATTAACTGCAGCATTATTGTTGATATCACACAAAACACAAAAAAGTTGCATTAACATGCAGCAATGTTCCAGGGCAATAGCAAAAAAAGCAAATCAATGTACATATTTTCTTACAAAAGGTATAAAAATAAACATATAGCGAAAGATACATTTTTGTTCAAAACCTTCCTGCTTGAAGTTGTGTTTACCCAATGGCAAACCAAGTGTCTGAAGAAACAGTTAGTCTACTTGCGTGTGTAGCACTTCTCTCAGGTCCCGTTTACATGGGAGTGGTCCCCATTGTGGTTTAACCACTCGAAACTGAAAGGCAGCTGGTGGTGGAGCTCAACCTGCATTTCTTTGACAGTTTACGGGCCTTTTTCTGCTGTTTCAAGCTATCCTGCCTGCTTTCCGAGGTGCTGCTGGTTTCCTTGGAGGCCCAGGCCTCGTGACGACACAATCCGGCCTTCAGGCAACAACTGCACAGGAGCTTGGCCATCGCTCTCCTCATCTCGCCGCTGCCCAGGGCGTAGATGATAGGGTTAAGGCCCGAGTTGATAACAGCCAGGGAGATGAAGAAATTAGCGCTGAAGAGCAACGTGCACTGCCGCGACTTGCAGAAGAAGTCCACCAGCAGCAGCAGGAAGAGCGGCCCCCAACAGAGTAGGAAGACCCCAACGATTGTGATGACAGTTTTAAGAAGAGCCAGGGAGCGCTTGCGGCAGCGGTTTTGCGTACTCTTGTGGACGTGCCTGTAGATGGCACCGTAGAGCACGCCGATAGCCAGGAGGATCAAGATAAAGATGATGAGGGAGAACAAGATGTAGGTCTTGGAGTAGAGCGGGAGGAGGGTTGAGCAGCGGTCCAGACTGCACACACAGTTCCAACCCAACAAGGGAAGAAAGCCAATCACCAGTGCCAAAATCCAGCAGAAAGCCACCAGGCCGTAGATCCGATAATAGGTGCTCCTGGCTGACTTCTGAGGCAGTGGCTTCATTATAGTCATGTAGCGCTCCACGGCTATCAGCAATAAACTAAAAATAGACGCGGCCAGGGCAACAAACAGCAAGCCCTCACGGAAAAGCCAAAGCGCAGGCGTCAATTGGAATGTCCGACTACCGGACATACAGATGTTAACCAGGTAGGCCACGCCGGTCAGGAGGTCACTGAGGGTGATATTGGCGATGCACACGTATACCCAACGCCAACTGCGACAGATGTGGGAAATGACAGCCACCAGCACCAAGGAATTTTCCAGTATGATGAGAATGCTTACGACGAGAAAGACCACCGTGGTGACGCTGATGTGGTTTTGTGAGTTTGAAACCGTCCTGTTCTTCAGACGGCCCGTGTGGTTGTAATGCCGCAGGATCACGTAGCTGATCTCATAGGCGTTGGCGAGGGAGCCGTTTCCGGGAAAAGCAGATAAATGATACAATTGAGGGCAGGAAGACGAGGACGTGAGGGAGGAGAAACGATCCATGGCAACTCCTGTTGGGTAGGATGCGCGCAAGAAGTGGGTTGAGCTGAGGTGCTCCGGAATGGGTATGAAACTCCTGTAAGGACAGGCTATCGTCCCACTCAAACTTCTGGACAACACACACCTGAAAAGACACAAAACAAAATAGCTATTACTGCAGGAAGGCAAATGAAGTGTGTGGTTACTTTCAAAGTAGTAAGAAAATATGCTTTTTAATACAATTTTACACCTTGATGTGACACGTAATTATTGTATGATAGTACCTTGAGATACAAGTGTCTTGACTTGCATGTTTTAATTTTAGATATGAGTGTGCTTCAGATCCCTACCGCCAGATGACACTAGAAAACCCTTACAACGTCCCACAAGTTGTACAGTATATACTGTAAAAACTTTCATTATTTCATTATTCCTTATTATTTTACATATACTGTATATATATATATATATATATATATATATATATATATATATATATATATATATATATATATATATATATATATATATATATATATATATATATATATATATATATATATATGAGATCTTTTCTTATGAGTAACCTTGTAGTAATAATCAGCAACTCTTTTAGGTACAGTGCGATATAAGTTTCAATTGTTTTTGTTAGGGTCAAAAGTGCTGTATACTTCCTCACTTGGAATGATGCCAATTTAAAAGGCACCATTTAAATGCCTCCCTCGTGATGAACACAGCATGGAATAGAAGCAGATGCAGAGGGCATTTAAATCACAGCAGGATGCATTTGCACGAGCTCTCATCAGGCACGTTGAATCAAAGTGGAAAGTAGAAACACAAATACTCACGTGCGCTATCATATATTCAGATTTATAGAATCAATATGATCTTTTGTCTCAAAATTCTATTTTTGTTGCCTAAAATCCATTTCTGAAATCTGGTCTGAGGGCACCAAAACTTTCATCGAACCTCACGAAACAAAATTATATCGCCCAGAAATCAATGGGGTCATTTTTAGAATTTTCAATTTGAATGACATAATGGAGCGCATTTTGTGGCTATTTAATAATGAATCAAAATGAATCATCACACACAGATGAATGATGTGCTGCGAGTACTTACCGTCACTGCTTCTGGTGGTGATGCTGAGCGCATGGCAAGATGAACTTGTCGCTGACTACTGATTTCTGCAGCCCATGTTTGATGGGGAAGTAACCCCGAGAAAGTTCACACCCACCACACGTGTGATATGCAATGCAGATTGCCATCATTTTGTCACATTTCTTGCACCATATCATGAAGATGGTGAAAGGTGCACATTTTTTGAACAAGTGCCAAATATAGTCACAATGTTCATATCCTCTGCACAGGATATTGTATTTATATTGCTTCAATTGGATTTTATAATATGTGTTGTGCTTTGATTTCATTTTGTCGTAACTAAATAAAACATGCAATAAATAAATAGCATCAACTATTTTCAACTATTACCATGTCCCACCATCGCTCTAGTATGTAAGGTATATGTGACATACTTAGTTGACCTACATTTGGAGCTAATGGGGCATGACTTGCCTGAGCCTCGCCCAAGGAACAAAGTACTGTACCTCATTTCAGATCGGAGTTCTCTTTTTTAGAGTTTTAAAAAAAGAAAAAAAATGGCACATCTGAATTCACCCAAGCTCAATTCAACTTGTATAGATGTATAAAACGGCAATTGCTGCATAAAAAGGGCTGTGCGTATGGTAAAATTGATCACCTAATAACAAACACTGAAAACAGTAAATTAACACGAATTAAATCAATAAACAAAATAATAAATTAGAGATGTCCAGTTTCCGATCGCATGATTGGAAATTGGATCGGATCACATCATTTTCAGCTGATAGGGAACGTTAAGGGAAATGTTAGAAAGGAGTTGGGAAAAGTTAATTGTATTTTCTATTTCTTTTTTTTTTTCATTTTCAAGAACTTGAAAAGTTTACAGATAC
Organism: Hippichthys cyanospilos; assembly: GCF_059441005.1. NCBI lineage: Eukaryota > Metazoa > Chordata > Actinopteri > Syngnathiformes > Syngnathidae > Hippichthys > Hippichthys cyanospilos. The sequence goes on along the minus strand of NC_142378.1, from coordinate 8,234,391 downwards.
TTCTAAAAGAAAAACATATCTGTATAATATGCGACTATGGTTTCATATCTAGAGACATTAGAACTGAATACAGCCAGTGGGAGAACGTTTAAATGTTTAATGCTACTTGGTTTAAACCACTGCTTCACTACCCGTATAAAATGTGTTATACATTTTTCCCCCAAATAAAAATAGCTAAAAAAAAAACACACACAAAAAACGCGAAAATTTGTAATAAGTACAAAGTACATTCAGACAAATAATATAAAGTAAAATTGGAACATTAAAAACAGTTCAACAGTGCAGTCACATAATGATCCAAAAGCCAAAGGCCAAAGAATAGAAAGGTGTCTTGAGACAAGTTTTAAAGTTGGTAGCAATACACCAAAGTAAAACAAAACTATGTTGTTGAAAGTATTCTAAATGTCACCATTTCTGCTTTGAGGCTGCTGGTGTAAAGGGAATGAGAAAAACAAACAAGCAACAGCCACCCAAAGCGTGAACAACACCCTGTTGACAGTTGAAAACGCCCTCATTGTCAACTTATAACTTCAAACAGCATTTCGACCACAAAAGTCACATCAACCTCAACTGTGTTGTAAATTTGCCAAGCATTCATTTCAGGCTGAGATGAGTGCACAAAGATCTTTGGGTGATAAAACTCAATATTGTTGCTCTATGATGGTGCATTCAAGGTTGCGTAAATTAAAAGTAGATCAAGCGTCTTGTATTGCAAAATTAAACTGTAGTCTACGGGTTTTCGAGTGGTTAAAAAGAAACCTTTATCACAGTGATGTTTCTCTTGGAGGAAAGTATCCCAAGGAGCTGGCTCACAAAATACTGACAAGCAACCTGGAAATATCCATATGTGTGAAGATGTTACCACCCTGTGGACACAAAGTAGCATTGCAATGTTTTGACTAAATAATGAAAATAATGTAGTGTCATCAAATAACCACTAAGAGGGGCTAAAACGTAACAATGTTCATATGCTGTACCGTAATACGAAACGTGTAAATTCTTATTAATGTAGTAAAATGTGGATAAGGGGTGCAAGCCAACGTTGCTTCCTTTTTGAATCACATCATTTATTTTGTTCTCATATTTGTTTAAAAAGATTGTTTGTCCGACAAGATCCAAGCCAACATTACATTTGTCCTGTTTTGTTGCTTTGCAATTCTAAGCCACAGTAATGTTTTTCCACATGTTTTTCCTGTGCAGAGTTTGCAGGTTCTCCCAGTGCCTACCTGGGTTTCTCAGGGCACTCCAGTTTCCTCCCACGTTCGCAAACACTCTCTGGTACACTCCAAGTTGCCCTCAGGTGCGTTTGTAAGTGAATGATTGTTTGTGTCTGTGCCCTGCAAATGGCTGGCAACCAGTTCACCTCACCCACTAGTATCCACAAATTTCATTTAATGCTGTGACAAAAGCAGTACATTTCTCTTTTCATTTTTCAAATTAAGAGAAAACTAAATGGAACATTAAGCAGATTGTAATCAATTGTGTCATGGTGACTAATTTGAAAAAAAATAGTTGCTTTTATTTAGTTAATTTTATTCAGATGCTCATTGTCATTAATGGAAGACTGTATTGGAAAAAAAAAAGAACACCATCTACTAAGGTGCCACGTAATAATGGCTGTTTGACATTGAAGCTTCAAGCCATGCTTTGAAACGCTGACCTACATTTTCATTCAGCCACTACTTTGGTTTGCTCCAAATCACGTGACAGTATATGTATAAGACAATGTAGTTTAATTTTCTGAATGAATCGAGCACGCAACCGGTCAAGATTATTTCAAATTGAGCATCTCATGACTTTGTAATGGTGCAAACAAATGTGCAACTTGTAGGCTATTGTTGCTGTGTGCTGTTGCTGTTGAGAAGATTATTGCGTTTGTTTGATCACCAATTCCTTGTGTGGGCAAGTATTTTTCAATTGCTGACAAGTTGTAAGCAACAACAACAACAACAAAGAAAGAAACCAACTTCCTCCAAAAAGTGTTCAAGTAATCATTTAAAATCTTTGTGCCCCTCCCCCCATATCTCTTATCAGCCTTACTGTCACTAGTAAGGTTTCAGAATCTGACCCCGTTTTCGAAGTAATATGCCCAAATAGTTCGGTGCTTCACAAAAGCTTCATACGACCATTACTAAGTGTTAAACTGCATCAGACGCGTGAACAAATAGCGTGCTGGTAACATGACCTTGACGTTGATATCAAGGACAACATTCAACTGCTCGAACGTTTTTCCATCACATCTGGCCTGTAATGCTGTTTTAATCCTGAGGGCGACACTGTTGCTCATTCTGTGATTGGTTGCTTATGGGCGGCACCAATAGTGTAAATGCTGTAGGGGGCACTGTTGCCCCAAAGTAGCTTTTTTGAATGCAACAGCGCGCCCTCGTTGAACGCAACCTTTTTCCCCTCAACTTTTTTTTTTTTTCTCTACCTCGTCTCTCTGCCCGGCTGCTGTTATTAACGCAGTAAAGAAAGGAAGTGGCGACAGGCTAGCTGGTTAGCCGACCAGTAACTGTCCAATTTCTCAACGACTAATGAGCTTTTGAACACATTTTACGCTGGAGACGCCTAACTCTTTGTCTCCCAAAGCGTACAAGAAAGCTACTTTTTTGTCGGCTCCTTTTATTTATTTATTTTTTTGTTTCCGCGCCGGTTTCAAGCTCGGTGGCTCATCTTTGTCAGTCTCCGCTGTTGTTAACCTCCCACGAACTCGCAAGACGGGTTGAAGGGAAACCTTTACAAGGAACGGATATACTAGCGAGTTGGTCATTGCTTTTTGATTTTTAACCATAGCTTAAATAGTGGGGAATACAGTGAAGAGCGACACAATGGGACACGCAGCGAGGAAAGGTACGTTCACGGTTCATTTTTCGGTGGGTTGGTTTGACATTGTTTGGGAATAGAGTTGTAAAGACACGGTGAAAAAAATCCCAATATTGGACGCATATGGACATTTACAAATGGCCCCCGGTCAGTGTAGTGACAGACTACTGCATAAGTCACACATGCAGCCTCCACGAAGGCATAGACCGGAGAAGGTTATTCAACGTTGTCCAAACTGTCATTAAATAACTTGCTATAACGTGCTTACTCAGTGTCACGCATACTAGCATCTTTGCAATCATCTGTGTGTGCATGAGTTGTCTTAACTTGTTGCTCAACAACGTTTTCAGACAGTGCTAAAATATGTGACTAACGCATCGATACTGTTTCCCAATCTCGCACATTTGGGAAAAACTATCTCGCCGCACCTCCATGCATAGATCTCACAAAAATCTATTATAACATAACGACGAATCCACGGATCTAGCGAAAGCATTTTTTCCCCTACCTGTCACTATACATCGGTGCCGTGGATAGATAAACAAAGATACGTTGCAATGAGTCATCGGACTAATTTAATGAAATTGAATAATGTTCTGCAGCACACCTGATAATCTCATTGGACACATTGATAAACTACACACAGTCATTGTGAACCATTGCACTAGTGTATATTTGTGGAGTGTGGTCTTACAGTACTCATATGGTATGTTGATATATGTAAATAACAAAGGAAAGCTTGCATTTCATTTTATCTTATCGTTTGTTCATAGAAGCAAGAAAACCAAATTTAAAGGGCCTATATGATGGCATTTTAAGCTTGTCACAGTTATATATATGCATAGAAATGACAGAATTGTACATTGGCACATTAGAAATTCAATTTCTTATAAAACACAAAGGTCTTTTTTTTTTTTTTTTGGTAGCTAGATTTTTTAACCAGGAAGTAAAATGGCTTGTTCACTGAAACCCTGCCTCTCACTGTGTGGATGCCGCGCCCCCTTCGACTGCCACAACGAAACAAAGCTGTGTGCTTCCAAAAACATCTTTTTGCCACTTGGACATTTTCTACTGTAAAACTGTATTAATGGTAAATGAAACGTTGCAGTTTAATTGGTCGACTCGGTGCAAAATCTCTTTTCACTAACCCCAGAGTTAAAGCAAAACAAAAAAACGGTGCATCTCCTCTGATAAGATGGGTGTGTATTTACTCTTGCACAGGCAGTACAGGGGTCGGTGTAGAGTTGGTAAGAAGGAATGTTTTCATCATCATGCCTCTTGCAATTCATGTGATTGAGAGAAGTAGCCGGAATAACCAAAGAACCAGTTTCAAACCCAGCAACGCCAACTTTAAGGCACATGTCAATCAATCATATACTCAATTCAACTAGAAAATCAAAACATTTTTTTTCTCAAGGATGACCGAGCCAAGAACAACACAATGTAAAATTAACCCAGTGTATGTACAAATCTACAAAATGAAGCTATAGCAGCACATTTTGATTACCAACATGAAACTTCCATTGGTAAGCTAATTTCAACTCAAAATAGAGGTTGTCAGAAGGCATTCAGTTACACATTTCTTCATGTTTATGCTCCATGTGTTCCAAATTAGAAGTGTGGGTTAAGTGTTGGCATTGACATCCATGCACAACCCTAAAAATGGCTAGTATGACTTAATTGAACCATGCTTATAATTAGGTTGATTAAAAGTAATTTCCATTGAGACATTAAATGATTGCCCTATCCCAGCTTCAGTGTATTTACACGACCTTCATTCTAGATGCTTTGTTTACATCCAAAGTAAAACTGTTGCAGTTTTTCGCAACGGCTTGTGATTCTACAAAGCACAACAAGCCAAAACAAATGGTTCCATATACTGTAAGCTACAGGGCCAAGCACTTTCATGATGACTAATGTCCTGATGGTGGAAAAAAGAAATCATAAGCAGGAACACTTTGCTTTACTAGATCATTGCCATCTTTGTCTGCGCTTTTTCCATTGCTTTGATTTAGCCCGTTCTTAAATGACGTTTTCCTTGAACCTCGAGTCACAATCGTATCCAAAACAGTTTCTTTGAATCGCTTTTTGGGTTTGCTAAGCTCACAAAAGAACTCAAAATGAAGATTGTTGCAATTAAAGGATTTTCATATGATGGAACATGGGCTAATTCACTGGAAAAAATTGCCTCAAAAATGATCACGACATGACAGAAAAGTACCAGTGCTGGCACTGTAATGATAACCATAGAACAGATTGACCTGACAACTAGATAGAGAATATATGACTATTACCTGATGGACATAATTAAAGTGGAGAGTATACATTATATCAATATCAGAACAAGTTGGAATTCTGCAGGCTTTCTTGAGCAGATAATTTGCAACCTTGAGGTTTCACTGTATGAGAACATTTATCATGCCACTTCATTATGCTTGTCAGAAATGTACACATTGCAGTCCCCCCCAGCAGTCGCATTGCAACACATTCAAACCCTCAAGATTTCAAACAGCCTTTCCTCTTTCCACACCATATTTTTAAAGCGCTTCTTTTCTCTTGGCAGTCCCCTGAGCATCTATTTTGTTATATTTTTGAGCAAAAATAACCAGATGGTGTCCTGTTAATATTGGTCGATTCTGGCTGCAGAGATGATAGGGGCTGCAGATGAAATGGGGGGAGGGTGCTCACAGTTGAGCTTCAGTTGGTTCGCACATCCTGGCAGATACAATTCTGTGTGGCTCTGGATGAAAAGAGAATGTGTCAGCAGCCATAGACATGCCTATTTTTTATGTCTTTACATTGTTTTAGCAGAGTCTTTCTGCCTTCCTGTATTAGCACCGGCTGTCATATTAATGACCCTAATGTCGTCTATAAAACCAATCTTAGCTTTATTACATGCTTTTGTTATTTTATGTGGTAAGCTTGTACACTTGGGTGCTGGGCGACATTTTTAATCAAATTTTACATGCAAAATAATGGAAATACACATAACTGGATCTTGAGTAAAACCGCCATCAAAAATTGCGCACAGGAATTATTAGGTAATGTTCTAACATCTCATACAATGTCAGTTATTTCTAAAAAAAAAACAAAAAAAAAAAGAAAAACCTTGATGCAGTCTTTTTTTCATGCTCAAACAGCTTGTAAGATTAGCTGAAGTCTCACATTACATACAGCAACTGTGTGAACTGTTTTTTGTGCCACTTAATGGCTATATTATTCCGAGGCATTTCAGCTAAACCTATTTTATGTGACACCAATCATCCACTGTTCTAAAATGATAACTATTTTTGATAAAAACAGTAATGAAGCGGTGAGACATAAACAGCTTTTAAGTGTTTGCATCTTGCAGTGTTCTACATACTGTATTCTGCAATTTTTGCAGACTGCAAAAGAAAGTGGATGTTGGTTTCTACATGTCAACAATATCATCTTATCTCATATGGTCACGTGAAACATTAAATTGGGGAAATAAGTTTGCTTTCTTGCTGCTGAATATGCTTATGCAGAGTGTATGTGCGGGATCAGCTGATCAGACACGCTTCGCTGACTTCCACGTTGTTAAAAAATTTTTTTTGCCAGAAATACACGTGGAAGTGATCGTTCCGCTTTTGTAACCAAATCGTGTTTCAGCACAGCTACATCATCTCTGAGATGGTGGCGTTGTTTGAGTTTTTCGAAATATGAGACATCAAGCTCTTTGTCGGAACAAGAATAGTAGAGCAGGTTAGCAGCCGCGCTGAGATTTCTAATTAGTCTCCTAACAGCATGTCTTCTCACTGTGTGCAGCTGCTGTGAGCTGATGTAGCTTACCTTTGTAATGGAAGACACTGCAGCCCCATTTATTAGGTTCATGTAAACTAGTCAGCTCATCTGTGGGGACGGGAACATGATCCTCATCAATATACCAAGGAAGGTTTTTCCAGCAGAATAATTACTTTGATGCATGACCTGCATACGGCTACAATACATTGGATTTAAAGTCATAGGTAATTTTCCTTGTTTTACCGAAAATTGAAAACTGAGTGTTATAAAGTGAGATTTGGGATTAGCAAATGAAACCCCCTTTTAAATGATGACCTTTATTGTAAATTTGGGCGCAATTCTTAATGCACTACGCCAAGCATGTCCAAACCCGGTCTTCGAGGGCAGCTGATTTTGAGGTTTCGGTCCTCCCAACTCACTTGATGGGATAGCGGCCCTTGAGGACCAGATTTGGACATGTCTGGTTTTCGCCAACACAATCGTAGGGCTGGGCAATTAATCAAATTAATTCAATCACCTAATTATTAAAAAAAAAAAAAACTATTTAAAAATGAGCTGAATTGTAAAAATATTGTTCACAAGTGGCAGAAGCAATCTTTTACTAACTATTCATTTTGGCATTTAAGCAAGTAATGCTATGAGTATCTTTTTGTTTTTGAAACACTGTCGCTGCTCCAATAATAAAATTGCATTAAAATTAGTGGTTATGAATTATTGACCTACCAAAACACAATTACCTCATACAATTATTCCAGTTTGAATTTTTTTTTTTTAAGGGGGGGGAATACATATTTTGGGTTTGTACCTTGAAAAAAGCTGTGATTATTCTGACAAAAACAGCATAAAAATATTACTAATTTACATTATTCTTGCATCTGGTATGATTGAAAAGATTTGATGTGTTGAAAACAATAGAAATATTATTCCATTCATTTTTCAAACACTTTTATAATGGGAATGCATTCTTACATGCTGTGTAAATTCATTCAATGAACGACATCTGTAATTGCGAAACTTTGCATGCCATGCCGGTCATAAACTGAAGATTTCCTGTATATGTTTTGCATTTTTCTAATATCATAACCAAAAGTGGAGAACTGATTGGATGCATTGTGTTGTTCCTCTTGCATACATTTTGTAGTTCAGGTAGATATATATATATTTTTTTAAATATGGGGAAAGTAATTGACTAAACAAAAAGTACATGATGTCTAAAGATATTTTACTACATGGAGTGTAGGAAAGAGCCTTTAGCAAAGAACCTGACACAAATATTTTTGGCCTGTTGAGGCATGTTTTTTTTTTCTTTTTGCAAATATGCTCATAAGGAAGATATTTGGATGACAGTAATACAACCTCTTCCCTCGGATTATCTTGTTAGATCTCATGCTGCTTTTGTAAGCGCTGGATTGGACTTGCAGCATCTTTCACCCAAAATCTCATGTGCTAATAGTTTCAATCCAATGTTCGAAGAAAGAACCAACTCTGATATGTCATAGGGTGTAATTCACAAATGATGTTGATTGTTGACTGTAACAAAAATGTGTTCGGCATATGAGGAGCACAGAGTAGCAGATGAACGGAAAGATAGCGGTCAAGGAGAAATGTGCCACCAGTGCGTGCTCCAAGGTCCGCCTTTCTTTGGAAGATAGAGGATTTCTTTTTATTGAAATCTGGTAGATGAGCTGTGCAGCGTGGGGCTGCTATGACATGTTCTTCTTTACACACTGGGACAGAAAAAGACAAAAAAAAAATACAGAGTGTCGATGGAAGCATGCAGAGAGGGAGATTGGTGAGGCTGTAAAGTCATCAATTCCTCATACTCCTTGGTAACTTGGCACTGTCAGTGTGGCCAACCAAATTTATGGGCTTTATAAATAGACGCAGCTGTAATGATAGGGTGTAAGTGAGGAAAAGGCCAACTGTTTCACGATGGCCTACTTAGAGCGCCTCATTCTTTGCTCGCTTTCACACATATCAGGTCAAGATGCTCACAATCAAAGGCTTGATTGCGATCACGCTGATCTTGCCATGGCGGCATGTTAAAATGGCGATTACAGGCATAGTTGTAATCCAAGCGGAGATTTAACCAGGATGAAAAAAAAAAAGTTTTCCACGGTGAAGTGCAAAGTCTGCATAATGGAACACAAAATGTAACCACTTTAAGACGGCCAACTTTCTGATTTTATGAAGCATTTTGGATCAAATGCTCATGTTGGTTCTTTGACACACGATATTTTTATTTCAACATGCTGTACTGTTAAATGCAAGCGATACAATTTAACAAGATGCCAGTATGAAACTGAATTTAAATGTCTTCACTTCAAATAATTGTTTGGATTAGGCTCGTCCTTAGCTGTTGAATTTTAAGTATTTTGGATGATTTCAAAATGATCCAAACAGGAAGAGACTGTTATGGCAACCAGAGCTTGGAATGTCCACAAGCGTCTCACTGTCCATGATGTAAGCGCTAGATGACTAACATACCATTTATACATACATTCAGCTGTTTCACAGGATTTCCTTCTGTGTCTAAAGTTTTTAATGCAATATATACTTCCACTTGAATGACTTAAGTAAGGTTTAAAAAGGGACTGCAGAATATATTAAAGGAACACCAATGAACTTTCAGGTTTTGTTGATCATGGCAACATCTTATAGACAAAAGTGAAAGTGTTTTGATTTATAGAAAACTAAATTTAATTTGAGGACCAGCGCATAGCATCATAAAAGCCTGAGCTCCGGTTGCTTGCATTCGGACTTAATCACATTTATTTCTGTTTCTAGTGGCTTTGCAAATGATATCAGCACTTTTGTGTTTGTTCAATGGCTGGTTGTGTCCCTGAAGCTAATTGCTATTTATTGTTACCTCATAAATTTCCCATAGCTAACATTAGCATTAGCATTTTCATTTGAGTATTGGAAGCAACTGACGAGTCCCCCAAGAACAAATCCAGGGCTGCGTCAGTCGGAAATCCCTCTTTGCTTTTGAGCTCACGCCACGAGTGATAGCCGAGTCTGTGTTATGCCAATATAACCTGATTGTTTTGGTAGCCTCCTATTTTATTCGTTTTTTTTTAATTCCTTTTTTTTGTCCCCACATCAAAACTTTGCATTGATTTAGTTGTTTTTGCAGCTTAATCGACTAATTTTATTGCACATGTTTAAATTGTGTATGTGTGTGTGTTGTTTGTATATATATATATATATATATATATATATATATATATATATATATATATATATTTTTTTTTATTTTTTTTTTTTTTTAATAATAATATTTTTAAATTATTTTTTCTGCACTTCTTGCATGTACCATTTCTTCAGTGTAGTCTTGCACACGCATCAACAGAATTTCAAAGATGTGCTGTTCAGCTGCAGCAATTATGTATTTTGCGAATCAAACCTTTGCCATTTGATATATGTAGAAACACTGTGCCATGTAGTTAAAGTAATAAGTGAAACATCAGTTAAATCAGGGCAGAATAATTGGCTTAGTTTGTGTTTTGATACGTTGGCACCCAATTGTAGGTATGCATGTTTTTTTGTTTTGTTTTTTTTAATCCATACAGCATAATTTATTTCAAATTATTACTGGCTGGCAACCAGTTCAAGGTATCCTGCCCATAGACAGCTGGGATAGGCACCAGCAAGCATGCAACACTTGTGAAGAAAAGCTATTGAAAATGGATGGATGGATGGATTTTCAAGTTCTCCATTTTGAGAACCTCCTGGGAAAAACGTAGTACACAGAAAAACACACACACAATTTTTTTTGTAAGCTTAGCATGGCGCTTCTGCTTTGACGCCACAATAAAAAAAATGTACACATTTAAAAATACCTAAGTCAATTTAGGATCCACCACTCACAAACGTTTTAAGTTAGGGAACTGATCTGAACTTCACCACTCGGTGGAAACATGGCCTACTGTACTACCGGGTGGAAACATGGCTTTGATGATGGCTGCGGTAAGAGCTATTCCATCCCCCCCCCCACTAGCTCTGCCGTCACTGATCCTGTCCCTTGGCTCAGGATTATAAGCAGAAATGCAGGCAGGGACCACCCTCAGGCTACGATTGCTCTTTTATCTGTGCTGGTGTTGTGCTCTGATGGCCACTGTCAAATTGTAATGATTAGGCAGGGCAAATGAGTGCACGCAACTGAAGTTCCAATGAGGCGATACAGTCAGTATATAAAAACCGTCATTGCTGTCTTCCGACACTTTTCTTTGTCAAAACATAGAAGTGACAAGACTGCCGTCTGAAAATAGCTGTTGAATTAGAATGTTCAACTACATTTCAGAAGAGGATCTGGTTTGCGTAAAACCCCTGGAGCAGTACTTGAGAGGTGATTTCACTCCAATGTTTGTTTTAAAGGCCTTTTGTTGGATGAGGTCTTGTAGGTTTGAACTGTCTCACTTTTCTTTATGAATGCGTGACAGGCTGTGGAGGGTGACCAAACAAGAGCAGACAGAAGCACACATGGGGAAAGTATAGGTGAGCTCAGCAGAGGTTTGAAGAGATGGACTCAGCACGGGCTCAGCTTTGAACTCTATAAAATGGACTCTGTTCTGTTTGTCTTTGCTCTGTTTTAACTGTGTAGTCTCAGGTCACTGATGAATAACTCATTTGCCAGAAACCTTACAGGATGTCTGGATTAGGTGAGAGACATACTGGTCACAAGATGTGAGCAATGGATGCAGGAGGGAACAAAAGATTCAAATCATGGAGCTGACCCATCTTTTTGTTTAGTTTTAACATTGCAAGTACGACTACTAAAACACAATTATACCATAGATTGTTTTTGATAAAACACAATGTTCAATATTTTTTTTTATGTACGTGCTCAGTACAGTAACCACAATTTTAAATGTAGAGCTGCTGGCAAAAATCAATTAATGAATCCATTATCACATTGATCAATATCCATTTTTGATAATCAATTACTGTAGTTGCTAGAAGTTAAAATTGTCCAAATCTTTGGAATTTCTTCCTCTCACCAGTCGTAGTAGTAGTAGTAGTAGTCGTAGTAGTAGTGGTAGTGGTGGTAGTAGTAGTAGTAGTAGTAGTAGTAGTAGTAGTACCACTACCACTGCTAGTCCTCAATTGAAGCAGACATGGTCTTTGTATGGAATCAGCATAAGACATTTGCAAACATTTGCTTTTAGCTTTGAAAAAAACACTAGCACAAGAAGATGGATGGGTGGATGAATGATGGATAAATGGATGGATATGACTAATAACTGGATGGATGGATGGATATGACTAATAACGATGAATAGATGGATGGATGGATAGCTATGACTAAGACTGTAACTGGATGGATGGCTGATAACTAATGATTTTTCCAGCCCCATTTGTAACATTAGAGATATAAATCAACACATCCTTGTCAAATTGGTTTCTGCGTCTCACATGCAGACTTTCCATTGGTTCCATTGGTGGAGCCTTTTCATTCAAGCTTGTGCACTCCTGTGGCCCTGCTGCCAGCACAATGCATGCGTGTGTCGGAAGTGGATTTTTTTTTTTTTTTTTTTTTTAGAGTAACCTACATGAGAGTACAATAATCCTCTTCCTTTTCCGCTTTTCCCGAGTTGTGCCTGCAGGTGCTCCTCGGTTTCTGAGATCCTGTTTGCTTGAGAATGAGATTTATCATATTGGACCGGATGGAATTGGTGTCACTTTACCATCTACCACACTAGTCTTTAGAGAATTTATAGTGATGCTGTCGTTACTTTAAACTTCAAAGTCTATTCATTCAGGGTGACCTGGAAAAGTTTGGTTTCTCCATGGAATTCCAAACCAACCACACAATGAGCAGTGCCTTCTGGATTCCATTAAGTCCAACATGCAAAGGTCTCCCTGGATTGGGGCAGCTCATGCTGCTGCTTTGATTTCATGGTTAGCTCATCATCGCGACTCAAAATGTCACTACTTTTTACGGCCAGCTGAATTGACAAGTGAATGAAAGACAGACTGATATGGTGAGACTTCGTATGTCACAAGTCTGGAGTGATTCCACACAAACAATGCACTCATATTGAATTGTTGTTGGCCCTTGTTGATAGTACATATAAAAGGGACTGAAAACAATGAAGTTGCCTTTTTTGGAGAACACATTAAATTCAAGTCTGTGCTCCCCTCAGAGCAACCTGGCATCTGGACTGAATTAGAGAAATAGAGCCAAATGTTCTGTGGTGGGGAGCAAAGGGGGGGTGGCCTCCAGGGGGTGGAATGGGAGGCACTCGAGGAGCTAAATGAGAAGGTGATTTTGCGTTTGAAAGTGCTATACTCATACTCATGACGGGGAAATAACAGATGCATAGTAAAAAGGCAAGGAGGTGTATGGGTTTACCTTATATGGCCTCTCTGGTTCGTGACCTGCTGGGAAATGTACATAAAGGAGAAGTTCATAAAGCTGTGACTTGTATGCCACACTAGTGCTGCAGCTAACGGTTATTTTAATGATTGATCAGTTCATTGATTAGTTTGTCGAATAATCAAAACTTTTTTAAAAAAAAAGTGTTTATTTCCATCACTTTTACAGAGCGGAAAAAAACGCACTTACATTTTTTTATTATGATATGTTTACTAGTATGGTCCATGTCAGAAAATCAGCAAAATGTTGATCAGTGTTTTCAAAGATAAGTGCAGATATTTGTGACCATCTTATTCGGTGCAACGCAATGCTAATCTTTCATTAAGATCTGAATATATTTTGAAAATATTTCTTGTTGAAAGTAGAATTCTGGGCATTTGGACGATTTGAAGTTTAATTAATTGATTAGCAAAAATGTGTTTTGATTAATTTCGTAATTGATTACATGTATGGTCAGAAAGAAGAATAAAAATAATTGTTAATTGCATCCCTATTTTCAGAGTTTCATTTTCAATTGCACAAAGATGAACACGATGACTTGACACAAGAGTAAAACACATGAATATAATGTGTTTTTTTTTTTAGTTTGTGTAGCAAACTGACTTTGGATGTTTTCAATCATTGTGTGTGTGATAAGGAGGTCAGTTTCCCACCCCAAGGGGCGTCTGACGGCAGCCGGCGCTGGTTTGTCAATAGGTGATTTCGACACATGACATTGGGAGTGGCAGATCAATGCAGCCCCCTAATATAACTGTAATTTGATTGATTAGCTCTGTCCATTGTGGTGGAGCTGGATATGCTGTTGGTCAACATAGATTTGTCTGCCTTCATTTTAAAACAAGGGCCATTCAAAATAACGCAGTGGATTGCAGATTGAAAGTAGTTCTTCTTGTGAAGACAAAAGTGTCCACACACACAAAGGAAACATGCCTTGTTTTGTTTCTTTGTATAATTACTGGTACATTACATACTATAATGACATGGTGTCACACTTTTGCATAACTGACACAACAACTGCAATCCCAATGACACACCCAATGGTAGAAACAAAAGACTGACAGGGTTTTAACAGATCAGAACCATGCTAGAGTGAAGTATGGCCGAGCGATATTGCCAAAAAAAAATCTAAATTTTCTTCAATCATTCTAGACAATTAAAAATGTAATCTATATTAATTAAAAAAAACCCATCAAGCATTCATTTAAGGATTTCATTTTTGCTTTAAATGCTGTGAAATATATTCAGACAAATAATAATGTCATTTAAAATGTGTTTTAACATTAACTTGGCATAACTTGTACATAACTTGCTTAACTCACTTAACTAGCCGTTTTTGGTCGTAAAAAGTGAATGTAATTGATTTGATAATTATTTTGCTAATTACTTTTACAAGCTGAGTTGTGATTTTTTGTTACTTGAGCACTGAGCACATGTGATCTCATTCTAGGTGTACAGCAGGTGGAAAATGTGTTTTTAAAAATATTTATTGACCATTAAGAATAATGTAGTTATCAAATTAATCATATGCAAAATGTTTCACCCTTTACTGCTAAAACCCTTTTAAATGCCGCAATTAAGTCGTTAGTGCTTATTTTAAACATGTATATTAAACCACCCATTTTGCCACGTTTGCCAAATCTCTATTGCACCATTTAGCTCATTTTCAAATCTTTTTAATTAAAATAAAAAAAAAAGTTGAATTAATCGTCTCATGCAGCATTGGTGTATAGTTAGTTTGTTAACCTTGAGAATATTTAATAACTGAATTTCTATCAACAAGAAGGCTCATTTCTTGTGTCCTTTAGAGGCAGACAGCAGATGCTCCTCATCTCATTTTTCCTTTTTTTTTTTTTTCTTTCTCGCGTGGCGGTAAGACTGGGGGGAGGACATGAGCTCAAAGTGCCCTTTACCCTTGACTCTTTCTTCCCTCTGCATTTGTATTTTGAAGCCCGGTCGGGGTCTGCTGGTTAATTCTCTGCAAGAGGTATCATTCTGATTAAACAAAGCGCTGCGTGTTTTTGAAGAGGCCACATGGCAGAGTCTAGTTGGAGGTCCATTCACAGCCATTTTGGATGCATCTGCACTGCAGCAGCCCCTGAGGCTGATTAGCAGCACTCAGCAGCAAGAGAAGCAATCGCTCACTATCGCCAGACTCGTGTGTTTATGAATCCCCAAGAGCACAGACAAATGTAAAGGCCAAATGCCACTAGGAGTACACACACGCACACACATTGCATCTTGACTTCCTTTGCTTCTGTCTCGCTTTGTGCCCAGAGGACAATGCCGCGAGCATTGGCAAATGGCCAGCCCCTCTCATATCCATTAGGTCATGTTGGAGAGAGTTCTAATGCTGATGGATACTTGAGTGGCCCCAGCTCCACTTTCCCCAGGGAGACAAAATAAGCTTTTGGTTGCAAAGACTGACACCGGAAAGGGTGTAGGTGGATCTCCCTGGACGATCAGATGTTTGAAACGCAGTGTAAAACCAAACAGTTCTACTGAACTGGAGCACATGTGTTCGAAGGATTAACCCCTCAGCACAACACAGCCTTTGGCGTGTTGTCAATCCAAGGTTACGCAAACCAATATGCAGAAGCTGTAATAATGAGTGTTGACAAATTAATCAAGCAATTATTGAAGCTTTTTTTTTCAACATTCAAATTGCAGAGGGGGCAGTAAGTGACAGACCTACTTCTGATAAAATACAAATATTGCAGCCTAGAGTAATGCCCAACATTGTCTGATAAGAATTATGTCAGTGAGAATTACACGGTTTTTGTTTTATTTCTGTTTTACTATGAAATGTTAAAAGAGACTTGATTAAGTGCTCCTATTCCAACAAAGAACAATAGTCAGTAACAATAGGTCTGACGATCAATTATTCAAAAATAAAATCTGAATACTAAATCCAGACGTTGCTGGATAGAATAGCAGGAGTGAATTCTTGAATCGCTTGTTTATGAGCGCTATTAAAATAGCAGGACACCCCTCTCACTAACAAAACAAAATATTGACTATTGTTTTCCGAAGTAAAAGCAGACGTTTGTTTGTATTTCAATTCTTGGAATTTCTGTGGATTTGCACATTTGTAGGCTTCTAAACATTGAATTAATCTGGAAAACAAATCAATTAATTTGATTATCAAATATCAATTTTTTTGGTTAATCATTTTACTTCTAGATTATTTAATCCAACATGGTTTTCCATGGGGAAATATTTTTTAAATAAGGTCAATAAGGACTAGTGTCCTGGACCACATTTTATTTTTAATAAGAGCAATATGACTAGTGTCCTGGATCACATTTCATTTTATTTTTGTGAGTGTTTCTGTAACTAATGTAAAGCTGGAACTTTTTAGGTCTGGGTTTTTACTATCTGCTGTCATGGTAATGACTCCTCCCAAGATTGAAGGTGCTTGGCCCTGCACTGACTCATGACATTTACCCACCAAAGCTTATGGAATTCAGGGAGTCACTGTATCTTCCTCCACATGCACCGTTGACATCATAGCTTGCTTCATCACTGTTAACCTCACTTGGATTCAATGTATGATTCAAGCAGTGAGGGCAAGGTGGTGGAATTGGGGGTAGGGGGGTGAGAAAGGAGCAAACGAGTGTTCCATTCATTGACTGTCTGTGTCACTGGGTCATTCACTTCCTGCCACGTCATACGGTCAGCTGATGGTGTCTCAGGCCTCACGAGCTACTCTGTTCCTACATTTGAGCGTACCAGTCTTACATGATCACAGTCGTGTCTGGAGCACAGACTGAGAATAAAACAGGCGAGACTTTCTCACACTTCAGTGGTAGACTATAAACTCATGACACTCGTTCAATGGCTGCAATTTTTGTGTATTTTTTTTCCTTTTAATATGTGGGCGGAATTGGACTACAAGATATTTGGCTTCTTACACATGTGCCAGTGAGTCAAGCGAAAGGGCTTCACTGCCAAATATGGGGTCGTTCCAAGTTTCCTCAGTTTCCTGTGGCTATCCCTCTAGTGTGTACATGTGGCAGGTTTGACATGAAGATTTGGGCTTTTTAAATTTGACCAGCTAAATAAAACTTGTTTTATAACCTGATGCTTGAACATTTGATAAGCAATGTTTGCGAGGGACAAATAGATTAAGAAAACAGTCTACTCCTCTTGACTGTAGGCTGGTTAAGGTTGATGAGTCCAGCACCCTTAAGTGGGTACCCCCTTAAATATGTCTGATCTAAGGAGCTTTTGAGCAGTTAAAGCCCCGTCCTTCTCACAGTAAGCAGCTGAAGAGTCCCTGTCTGAGCTGTAGTCCCGCACTATGGTGTCTTTTCCCATCCCACTGTAAGCAGCTAAAAGGCCAGGCTAAGCCCAATGCGAAGCAGACAACCCAGGGGTTTTATCTGTGGAATGCTGGGTATCCTCACTGACGATCTCCTTTGCGGAAAGGAAGCTTTATTATCTCAAAGCCACATGTCTCCCCCTTTGATTGTCCCACAGGGTTCCTCTCTTTTCAATCTCACTTGAAAATATGCATTCATATTGTTGATTTTCTCTGACTTTTATGCTTATTTCAAAGTTCTTACAATGCCATGCCATTAAAATGAACTAGAGGTGCAATGGTTATCCAGCAACCAATGAATTACCCTGTTATTTTGATTATTTACATAAAACTGCTCAAAGCAAATGACCGATACTAGTATCGGCTATCATCACAAGTACTGTACCTTGAAATAAGGCTGCATATCTGCCCGATTCTGATGCTTGGTATCCGTATTTGCCTATCTCAAATTAAAAACGATATCACGAGACTTGTGCACTTTGTGGGGGAACTTGGGAACTGGGGTTAAAAAAATAAAAAAGTTTCAGTGATGTGAAATCTTATGATATATGCTGAGTTGGTGTGACCCTTCAAGTTTTGTGGTACTAGTGATTAATTTTTCTTTCTTAAGCCCAGTCAAAATTTAAATTGTATGATTATCTTGGTAATGAACTCTTTAGCTTCAATTTTATGTCTTTGTTGTCCCTTTTGGATTCTAATTGAATTTGCAGCCTCGTTCTAAAAGTGACCTATTCAAACCAGTTTGACCTCATAATGGAAGATAATGCTTATGCGGTTTTTTTGTGGTGCCTGCAGTTCTGTGTCCCTTATTATTTTCAAAAGCTTGCATGTGATTCACTGTGGCCTGGAAAAATGCAAAAGCCTAAAACAGTAAAATTCTATTTTGGGTCTAATCCTCACAATAATCGATTACACTATCTGATGGTCTGTGTCAAAAACCAAAACATGTCACCACTTGTTGAAAACGCGCCCTTTAAAATAGCTAGCTCTATTTGATTCTATATACTATTACTTTCGAGCTATATTAATGTTTAGATACTGAACAGCATATCATAAAGTGTAGGTTGTAGAAAAGGTCAAAAATATATTTTCTGAATTGAGCAACTTTTGTGTGGTTCATATTTATTTACCCATCATCCAAACAGCTGCTTTGACTGTTGAATATTCTTAGAAACTATAGCAAGATTGTGATCAATCATTGAAAGGTTTATGACTCTTAGATCTTATATTCCTTCTTCCTTTTACTTGGTACTTATCTTGGTCTAAACCACATCTTGTTTTTCAGTTTGACAAAATAAACAGTCTCTTCTTGAGTAAAAAAGTGATAAACTATCAGCTCTTGTGCTTACGGGATGGATCTCGGGTTACTAAAGCAGCGTAGTCTGTATACCATACCGTGCATGGGTTGTGATTTAAAGTAGCTTCCTGTTTCCCCAAGGGTGGCTTACAGTTTACCAAGCATTCATTATTAATACGAGGTCATGCTACACGATACATCACAAGACTCTACCCAGCTGCCGTCATGATGAATTTGCCCCTGTGGTATGGATAGTGAACTATACAGGGTTGACAAATGGAGCCCTTGCTGACATGACAGCCAAGAAGCAATTCAGCATGTTGTGTTTTTGTGTGTTTTTTAATGGGACTAGACTAGAGCACTGTGTTGTTTGAATGAACAGAAAAAGCCCTTAACTCTAACTTAGAAATGATGTATTCCTTTTGAAAAAAATACATTGTCACATTTCTTGTAGATCATTTTATAGTGTTTTAATTAGGGCTTGAAACGACTACATTTAGTCCCTTGGTTTAAAAATGCTTGTGGCATTTTATTCTTGCCCCAGGCGTTATTCTTGCATGCCGGCAGTTTTTTTCATACGATACAGCGTTTTGTTTTGTTTTTTTCTTAAAAAAATCCATTAATTTAGAGTAAATTGAGTTCACTCAGTTGAGGAAATATTTCCAAAAAAAAGGCTGAACAGACCTCATTTAGTCTTAGTTTATATTGTTGGAATCTGCTTAATTATTAGTAATTCTTGTGGTAAAATTCAGCTTCATTTTTCAACTGGCCACCAAAAATTTGACATCAGTCATAGTGTCTTGTCAAGGAGTCCAAATATAGTGCCGTCATTGCACCGCTTGTGGTTTTCCTTGTGTGTTTCTGTATCATGGTTGCTTTCACGCAGCAGCTGAGTTCAGTGTCTTTGCTGCATCAGCGGTAATGACTATCAGCGGTGAGACGAAAGTGTTATCTACAATGTGTATTTTTAGCACATCGGAAAAAAAAAAAAACAGGCATTGTAAACAGTTCATGATCTCACACCAAGACTGGAGGATAAGGCACATAATTACTGTAGCTTTGTACGAACAAAGCCTCATGGGTACTGTACATTTGTTAATTATTAATGTCTCTGCCAAAACAAACTTATCATTACTTCCATTTAATAATAAGTAATCATTTTCCATGTTTAGGTTTTATTTAGATTGTCTTTTTATCTAGCTTGCTGGTTCTGTTGTCGAGTCTATTAAAAATACTAGAGGTGTTTTTGGCCAGAAGATTTTTTTTCTCTCGTTCATGACATAGATTTCTGCATTTGACGTATTCAAGTGTGCAAGCCTAACCGTGAAAATTGTCATTGATCAACGCGTGATTTATTTTCTTCCAGGTGCTGCATAGTGAGAGGGAGGCAGTGGCTGCGGCATGCTGAGGCAACTCCCCCTGACTCAGGATGAGTGTCAGAAATGGCGGTGCCGCCGTGGCAACGTGTGCAGGTGGAGTAAAGGGGGCGCCAGGTCTGCTGACGAACACCAACGATCACAACGGACGCTCCTACCTGCTCCAGATCTACCCACGGCTTGCTGCTGAGTCATCAACGTGCTGCAACCTGAGGTGGGAGGCCCGCACTGTCGCAAAATTGTCATCAGCCTTTTTTTACACGTAATTGATAGACACTTATTTATATTTTATTTTTAATCCTTGACTCAGAGTGCAGAAGGATGCCACTGCAGCGTCTGTGATTTCGGATGCTGCCGTGGCACTTGGGCTGGACCCTGGCCGCCTGTATGTGCTAGCAGAGGTGAAGGAAAGCGGAGGGGAAGAGTGGGTGCTTGAGGCTGGAGATCTCCCGGTGCAGCGGTTCCTGCTCTGGCCTCGGAAAGCCCAGGAGCAACACCCGCAGAGCCTTGGGTTTTACTTCTTACTCCAGGTCTCCTAAGTCATATTCTCTCTTGTATTTAAAAGAAAATAGCAGATTTGTTACACAAACATACACAATTTCAATGCATGAGCTATCAGTGTGAGTTGGTGTCTATAAATTATTGATGGGAATTCAACAAAATGTGTTAAAAAAAATCATCCATTCCATTACAGTATATGTTAAAAAATTTAACATTTATGGGCAGTATTTTGCGGGGAAAAAACAGGAACAACATCGCATTTCCCTCCTATTTACTGCCGTGCATTTCTTTGCTAACAGGCGTATGTTTTTCTCATACTGGAACCAAAACCTGCTTCCTGCTTCCTTGTCTAAGAATCATGGGAAATGCAGTCCTATTAGCCTAAACCTGTGATCAATCTGAAAACATGCTGTATCTTGCACCTAGCTTCCAGTGTTGCAATGTGGGACTACTGTATATCATTACTGTCTATGGCTCCATGAGGTAAACATAAAGTTAAATTTCTATTTACTTTCACAGTCATTTATGCGTTATCATTCTCATTGGCATTTAATATCTCGCAGGCATGTTTATATCATAAAAGGAAATAAAACCATGATGTAAAACGATGTTCAATTCTTTTTTCATCCACCAGAAAATACGCTGGAATAAATCCATGTGTAGATAAGCGAACCAAGATGCGGTACAAACCAATATTTTGTCTCTGAACCGTGTTTAATAGCGCTGAAGCTGTCAATCATACATTACGATTACAATAATATATTTAACATACAGTACAATGATTCACAAGTTACTGTGTGTTTAGTGTAAAAATGTTTAGATAGACCTAAAATAAATTAAATAGACCGTGTATTGATATTGGTCCAAAAAATATAGTATTATTTTGGGGAAAATTTCACAATTTATAAATATTGTGTTCATGCTTGTAAACAATTTATTAACCCAATTTTGATTGCGTTTGACGCAATCAAAATATTTCTCACTGATTAAGTAATTACCTAATTAGTTATTGTTGCAACCTTAAAGAGATTCTTGTTTTCATCATCACGACCAATTGTTTCTGTGAATTATTTTCTGCTAGTTATGAAAACGTAACTTTCATTTTCTGTTTTTGATCCAGGAGAGGAACAACGACGGCTCTATTCATTATGTCCACCTGCCGCCCGTGTCCAAAGAGCAGGAGGCACAGCGGCTTGCCGCCAGGGGCTTCCTTCCCCCTCCCCAGGATGACTTTGCAGACCTCTGCAACCTTCCCAAACTCAACGAGGACAGCATCCTCAACAACCTGCGCACGCGCTTCTACAAGAAAAAGATCTACACCTACGCAGGCAGCATCCTCATTGCCATCAACCCCTTTAAGTTTCTTCCAATCTATAACCCAAAATATGTTAAACTATATGAAAACCACCAGCTGGGCAAACTGGAGCCGCACATCTTTGCCATTGCGGACGTGGCTTACTATGCAATGCTCAGGAAGAAGGTCAACCAGTGTATTGTCATCTCTGGAGAGAGCGGCTCAGGCAAGACGCAAAGTACCAACTTTCTCATCCACTGCCTGACTGCACTCAGCCAGAAAGGCTATGCTAGTGGCGTGGAGAGGACTATTCTTGGTGCAGGACCAGTCCTGGAGGTAAGTAAATAATGGCAATACCATTTTCTTTGGCACCTTCACGTTTGCTAACGTGGCTTGCATTCAGCTCTTTGGTGACAACGCGTCACTCAATCAGGGAAGTTGAAAAAAATAGAATAATTGCGTAATCTCCATCAACAAAAAAAATATTTGAATCTATATACTTATTTTTTATACTGACGCTAACAAAATTTGCCTATGCTAAATGATTTGTAATTGTGATTAGCATTAGCGTGCTAATGATTACCGTTTCAACAAACACGAACTACCAATTAATTCAAACCTACATAATGGTATTTGTGCACTACATATGTAGTTATGCTATTAAAGTAGAGGGGAGCTACTTGTTAGCTACAGCAGGTTTAATGGCTTCCTGTTAGTCTTATGTTGCTGCTGCATCTTCTTGACAAACAGACCGGGCATGTTTCGTGCTTGACTGCTTTCTCAAAATTATACATAATAAATATATATTTGTATTTATTTATTTATGTAATTTATATTTTTAAAGTTGACTTGCCGATCTTGGTCGACTTTTTTCCCCTAAACCTAGAGAGAATGTAGAGAAAGAATGAAATATGGTTGTGCTGGGTAACCAGGTAGAATTGCCTGTCTTCAGGCCAGATTTACTCATCTGTTTGCCTCATCAGTTGCGTTACAGATGGGGTTTTTATTATATAGAAAGTGTCTTAGTCTTATTCACATAGTGTCAAAGAGGATGCTTTCTCAAAAGAGTCACACTTACTTGTATTGCAGGCTAGCAGGAATAAGACCTACCTACTCGTGTTTTATATTATACAATGGTAGAATAATTATGTTTGCTTTAGTGGTTGTGGAGGTTAGAAATCCCCATGAAAGAGACGGAAATGTCTTTTCCAGGCAGGATGGACATATGATCATTGGTGTGTTGTATTAAATGCTTTACCATAAAGATTATGGTCGCCCCTTGCAAAAAAAAAAAAAAAAAAAAGTTTCTCTGTTAACCCTTCACATGAGGAGGAGACATCTGTCTCTGTTTTTATGTAGACGGGCTGCCAATAAATGCCCTGGTATTGTTATTTAGTTTAATCTACTTGGCTAGGAATATGCAGGATTTATTTTGATAATTTTCCCTCTCATTCTAATAAGAAACAGAATCCTTGTGACTTAATGATCGAAAACGTTTCAGCATTTACATTTATTCCCTCCTACAAAGAAATCTTTTTTTTTTACGCTACATCAATGACACTGCTTTTTTTTGCTGTATTGTGAACTTTGTGCTACAAACAGCATTCTGTGCAGTTAATGGATGTATTGATTTGGATGAGTGTTTGTTTTTGAAGCACAGGAGATAAAAGAAAAAAATAAACATGAATCAAGCGTTATGCCTGAGGACAGATGGAACTCAAAGGTCCCATTCTCTCCTCTGCTTGCATATTCAGTTCAAGACTATTTCAGCAGGGTGGTTTTCAGCATTGTGGTACTCTGCTCTAAGTGCTAATCTGAAAGTAAATCGCCACATATTTTCGGTTTTATATTGCGCAGTAACAGGGCTAAAAATACTCTTTTTATCCAGAAAAAGCCATGTGTGGAATGCCAAAGTCCAAAACAATTGAAAGAAAACTTCAGGCACAGAGCTGTAAAACTAAGTTAAGTGGATTGCACTGCAGTAGAATTGAAGGAAAAGAAGTAAAAGTTGCAGTCACTTAGAAGTCAGCCATCCGTTATTTGCTTCGTGACGTTTGTCCCTTGACCTTCTTGACTCAGCACTCAAAAGGCACTCGCAAAAGTGCTGCGACTTTAAGATGCAGTCGAGTAAGTTTAGCCTTGGTGCCTTCATGTGCGTCAGTCTGATGGAGAAATTTTCCCCTCCATCAGCAGAGTTCTGGTCCCATTGGCAAACGCGTGGCTCTCGTTCATTCCCAGAATGCAGTTTGTTTCAGTCTTGTCCAGAGCTGTGGTTGTCGAGGGAGACAAGGAGACGGGATCGGGCTGTTTTGGCCTCGTCAGTACCAGAGGCAGGGATCGGATTCCGTTTTGTCAATCATCCTGGCTCGTGAACAATGCGACATCAAAAGTTGCATTTCATTCAGAAGTAGAGTGCTTTTGACATCCCTCCACATGCTATCTGAAGAAGAGATTTATTTTATGTGGAAAAAACATCTACTCTGACACCACCTAGCGCTTTTGTGGCAAACTAATAACACAGCTCACATGAACCTGAAGACACTTTACAGAGGAAGTAATAACTCCTCAAAGTATGTTCCCTGCAGTTTCTCTTTACACAAGTAGTGCTTCCATCTCATGACAACTTGGAGTTGCGATTTAAAGAGAAAGTTTCTTTCAGCAGGTTTACTGGTACAAAAGAACCTCTAGCCATTCTGATTGCACTTTTTTTGCACTGGATACTGATCCGATTACAGTGGTTGAAAATGCAAAGAGGATATGTGTGTGTGTGTGCGTGCGTTTCTGCGTATGTGCATTCTGTGTGTCTACCCTGTGGCAAAAGGGGAGATCAACAGACCAGCGTCACATTTTGAGTAGATGAGATCATTATTTGTGCTTCTGAACTAAATGGCCTCAACCTGAAAACACTTTGTAAAGCAGCCGCAGTACTTTGCTGCCATGCACCACCTCGTCTCTGTTTTGTTTTAGATGCGGTTTTCTAAAACGTGTCAGATCGAATCGATTAATCGACACCTAAATGATTATCGACAAGAAAAATGCCGTGTACTAACATCCTTCCCTTTAATAGACAATTCTGGGTAATATGATAGATCTTTTGTGCATTATGTACAATGAAGAAGTACCGGTATTTTTACACACTTCTCATCAAGCCTCGGATGAGTATAATTTCGTCAAAACTCTTCAATGTTCTTCCTTCACAAATGACACATACTCAATAAATAGTACTGTACATCTTTTTGAAATGGTTCGACCGGTTGAGTCTCCTGAGTTTTTTTTTTTCCTCCTTTGAAGCACATTTATGACCTACCTCTTTTCACTGAATCGGTTGACACTTAAAGGACAGTTTAGCTGCTCTGTAAAGATTAACAGTCAAGAAACTGCATTATAAATTTAGCCGTGCTTTATACAGCCCTGAATTAAGACTCAGACATAACTTCACCGGGAGTTCCTATCATCCGGAACCTTATTTAACAGGAAGCAGCTACAGTTTGGGAAGTTAGGGCAGTAGTTCTCCTTAGGTTTTTGCTAGGCCCCCTTGCTGGGGTGTGGATAGACCAGAGTATTGTGTTGTATGGTTCAGGAAGTGCAGAGGAGAAGCTGGCCATTCTGTCTGCAGATCCATTGTTTATCTCTGAGTTACTGTACAAACTGCCGTGGCAGCCTATTATTCCTATCTGCGCTGACTGGTTTTATGACATTGACAACAAGAATGAGACAACTGGCTTTATTTAGCTTTACCTGCCACATCACTAGAGCCGTGCCCACGCAAAAACGACAAAAACAATGCAATCACTCTATTTCGAATTGACGTGACATGCAGAACAAGCTGTTTCTTGTAGCAACAGAGTTGCTTCATGTAAGCCACAGCTTACATGTAGCAACATGCTGCAGCCATCTTCAGGACCTATTTGTGGTACTCTGACCACAGCATAAGCTGAAGATTGATGTGGTGCCCAACAAGACATGGGTGGAGCTGCTTGAAATGGCTCTAGTCTGGTAAAACACTACATACACCACAAAAGGACCAAAACGAGAGCTTGAAAACTTAATTCACATTTTTTCCAGACCCATAACATCTGACATGTATATCTGTTTTTCCTGCTTGTTTGCTGCCTTGGCCACACGATTTAAAATCAGTGTACATTGTCATTTAAGTATTTCCCACGTAATTTATTTTTTAATAAATAAAACTTTTAAATAGCTGTTTGTTGGGTTTACTACTTCAATTAAAATTTTCCGGGATGATAAGTTAAAATTGAGATTTCTTGTGGGGAAGCCATATTGCCTAGCCTTTATATCATTTTAACCAACAAAAGGGAGTACATGAAGGGACTTCAAGTCTGTATGTGATGATGTAACAGTGTTTCTGCAGATCAGCAAATGTAATTTAATGCTTTTCAATGCCAGGACCAGGAACAGAACTTCTTCGAATTAAGAGCAAATTAACTGGAACATGAACTAACTTATTTAATAATTCTAGTGACTCCTTTGCAGTCTTTGGAGTTGTGGAATAACATACATATTGAGGTACCACAGCGTGTGCACTGTTTTAAGTCTTTTTTTTTTTTTCATCCAAAAATGCTTTGCACTGGTTAGGAGGGTACATGGCCGAGAAAATATTTCACATCCTTTGAAAACGTTGCCAGAAAATAGTTAGAATTATTATAATATCCAGTGTGCACTTGGCTATTTTTTTGTCGAAGGACAACTTGATAAGAGTCATTGTTCTCTGTAGAAAATGCTCAGCTCTAGTCACTTATCAGTGGTCATGCCACTCATGATTTCACACCATGCATACAGTATGTGGCCTATGACTATGTTAAGAGTGTGTAGAAGTGCTAAAGGTTCATTTAGAAACACAAAGAAACTACGTAAAATGTTTTTGTTTATGGATGGATTATAATCCGTGCTCCATTGTGTTGTTTTTCTCTTACCTCACAGATTTGTGCTTTTTCTGTTTCTCCTTTTGCAAAAAGGCTAGATTACTTTGTTTCAGAAAAAAAAGTACTTTGACTTTCTTGAAGTGGTAACATTTGGCTCCAGCTGGATAGTTTTAAAGCAGCTCTTCATATCATGTGGAGTCTCTGTAACCTGGACTCAGATAAAACTTTTCCCACTATTTAATTGATTTATACACTCTGTAGTTCTACCGATGTTGTGATTCTGATGATAGTGGTTGAGATAATCTCAAGATGTTTTGTGTTGAGCAAGATTAATGCCCCTGTGGCCACGGGCCAACGTAAAATGAGGAACTGTGTGGCGATGCAGTTGCTTTAAATCGCTGCTGGCATCAAATGACCCCCAACAAAATATATTTTTAAGAGTTAGCATTGTATCCATATCTATTCGCCAGTATGCCTACTTTGATTGACCATTTGTTTATGCACCGCAGTACTTGCATGTAAAGTTACACAGGCATTTAAAGAGATTATCAATTCAAATGAGGCTTAAAGGGAAGAAGAGTGACCTCATGGTTTGGCCTGGTTTTAACCATGAGAGATCGCCATTGTTTTGTGAATGGAGGAATCCGTGACAGTTGGACAATGCAGAGTCTCCCGTGAACAAATCTGGTCTGCAGAAAGGTGTGAGTGTCACGACCTTGACAGCACTCGTGGAGCTGTTAAATCAAGCTTGACCGCTAAGGGCACACTTGAGAGGATACAAGACTCCCCCAGTCTTAGGCATAATATCCCACGTTCTGCCACGGTCTAAAAAAAAAACAACGCAATGCTAATCTTAGGCCAATATTACAGTTAAAGTAAATGTCGACTTAGAGGTTGTTTTGTTTTGTTTTCAGGGCCTGTACTGATCACGATTATTAGTATTCAAGGAGGCAAATGACATATACTTTTTTTCATTTTTAATAAAAGGAACAATATTGGTGTCACAATTATAAAAAAATAAAAAAAAACGTTCAAACTGCAGCTCTTAACTATGTCTAAATGCCTTTAAGCACATGTTTACTGAGCAACATTTCAGAATGCATAATCTTGATTTTTCTTTTTTTAGATAAATGCATTTTAGACAACATATCTTCTTTTCCAAAATGTCAACAAAATGTTCAGGGAGCACCCAGGGTCATCGAAATGTCTTTAAAGGTTAAATGAAAATAAGGTAAATAGCACCCTATAGTTTTCTAGGTTTTTTTTTTTTTTTTTCAATTTTTAGAATAACAAATGTATTAAAATTTCACATTCACAAAAAAAAACAAATGATTCAGTGTTTCCAGGGTCAGCAGAATCTCTTTTTAAAGTTAACTGATGTTTGAAATAAATAGTTCCCTGATGTTAACATGGTTTTAGATTGATTTATTATTGATTGACAGCGAATTGATTTAAAAAAAAAAAAGCAAGAATTATTTTTGATAATCTGTTCATCGTTTTAATATTGTCCAAATGTTCAGAATACTACTCTCAAATTTCTTTAATCCTTTATTAAGGCAGTCATATTCCTATTTCGTTGTCGAAATAAAGCGTTTGCAAACATCTGCTTTTATTCAGGAGAACAATAATCGAACATTTTTGCCGATTTTTCTGAAGTAACAAACCAAACTTCAACTAAATAATAGAAAAAATGTTTTTGCAATGTCAATTAAAAAAGGTTCTTTTTTTTGGCGGTGAAATTAAAACATTTTAAATCCAATCCATCAAGTAATTAACAAATTCACAGATTAATCGAACCTTTTAATTACTTTACAAAGGTTCTGTTTCCCTGCTGCTTGTTGTGCAAGACAAATTGTGGAAGAACTCCCTTTAGTCTGTATTCCAAGA
Organism: Hippichthys cyanospilos; assembly: GCF_059441005.1. Taxonomy (NCBI): domain Eukaryota; kingdom Metazoa; phylum Chordata; class Actinopteri; order Syngnathiformes; family Syngnathidae; genus Hippichthys; species Hippichthys cyanospilos. The sequence goes on along the minus strand of NC_142378.1, from coordinate 8,205,865 downwards.
ACTTTATGCGAGGCTCAATAGGGTTGCGAGGCTTCATTCTCACCACTTTGGCTGCACTCAAGTGGAAATGTACTGGATATCTGGCACCAAAGAATCTGGCTTCCACAAAGAAATCACCACAGACAACCCAAAACTTACACATACAAATATTGTGTCAATGTTCTGTCTCTCTCAAACTCTCATTCTTCCCTCCTGCTTTCTCGTCCACAAACGCTGCAATCCCCATCTTGTTCAGAATGCAAATACTACTGCATCTCTCCAAAGACGTGTTTATAACAATCTGTCAATGGACTTCCTCATACCTGCTGTGCCCCAGAGCCAATCAGATCTCCTCCTCACAGGCATGTTGGTCTGCTATGATGATGCTGTGACTTGTTTAGTATTCACTCCATAATGCAGAGGCCTCTACTTTGCTGAGCTTTCCCAGGGTTTTGTGCACTTGGCTGTAAGGTTGCTGGAGCAGGTCAGTCTGAAAAGCTCCGTGAGAGGCAGCGAGAAACAAGAGAGATAAAGGACTCATAGTGTTTCTCAAGTGAAATGTGGGTGATAGTATTTTACTTCATGTGGAATGCAACCAGTATACTGTATAACAACCAGCTTCATTTATAAAGAAATGCCTCTTACTAAAAAAAAAAAAAAAATCTAGCTAACCATGGTTTAGCTGTCACTATCAGTGTGCAGCTTGGCAACAGTACTTTCCATGTGACTGGGCGACAGAAATAGGTTTTGTGTTAGACTTCACACTCCAGTTTCCGGCTTTAACTTTCAACTTCTACATCGGTCTCGTGTGGCTATTGTGCTATCTCAGATTATTGCAGGAAATTACAACTCTGTTTTTGAAAAATTATGTATAAGGAGTAGGGGCTGTCACGGTCAAATAATTTTAGAATAAATTATTCAATCAATTATTTAATCAATTAGTTTAAGTCAATGACAATTTAATTTTTTTTCCTAATTATTGTTTATCAACCAATTTTTACTTTTGTAGAGAAAAACAACAACAACTTAACAACAATTAAGCAATGTCAGATGAGAAGGATTGATGTACTCGCCAAACTGATGCGTTACTGCAAACCAGTGTCTCATCATTTTTGCATCAGATGTTTACAAATGTCTTACCATATTCCCAAAACATAAGATGCACTTTTTACCCCAAAATGAAGGCCAAGAGTATGGGTGCATCCTATAAATGGTAATTTAAAGATTTTTTTTGTAATTATTTCACCATTCAAGAAAGATTAATCTGTCAGCCACATAAGCTGAGTTTTCATGCACAGAAGTGCATTTTTTCTATCAGCTGTTTTCTTGCTTATACTAATTACAGTAACAGGGCAAGATACAGTAGAGGGCAGATGTCAATTGGCTGTGTAGCAGAAGGTGCCTGTTGCAGCTAACAGCAGCCCTTGTTAGCTGAGGTTGTTACGGCATTATTTCAATAAAAGAAGTGAGCAGACTGAACCAACGCACGAGTCCAAAATGGAGAGGATCATGTGAAGTTATAAAGTATCCAGCAAATTCATTGAAGTGTGGCAAAATATGAAGCTGTGTGCACCGGTTAGGGAACACAGAAAGGTATTCCATTTGAGTGATTTATTAATTGTGGTCTTTTGGCATATGCACACAATCATAAACTTGGTTCAACACAGATGGTACACCACATCTGGTATTTATGGCAAAATTAACTGTTGTGCTGTGTCGCGAGGAAAAGGAAAAACAACTGCTTTGAGCGCATTCAACGTTACACTAGCGAGGCATTCACTGACCACACAATGTGGGAAATCTGAAACATACTTTTCCTAACCCGCAACAAATATATAACTTATGGATACTAACACAAGAAAATAGCAAGAATTTACAAAGATGATTATTAGATGATGCAAAATAATCAGGGCTGAAAGTAACGATTACAGCCTGTAAAAAACCCCACAGTAGTAAAGTTATATTTTTTGAATCATCAAAGGACACGATAATTGCCCTGGGATTCGTGTTGATTGGATGATGATGTAGCATTTCCAATCTGTGGTGAGCTAGTAGATATCCCCCCATGATGTTGAAAATGACCCAAAAATTGTCAAAATGCTGCACAAGGGTTAAAGCAGCAGAATTAGGTCACCAGTCTACTCAATAGACTCCAGAGACACCACTGTAACAAATTCAGCCTGCTTCTGCTTCAGAGCATACAATGTGGTCCTATTTAACATGCACAGAGTCGACTTCCCCTGCGGTGGCCTTTTGTTGTACGTGTGTGTGTATCTGTAACCATGTGAGCATCATTAAATAAAAAAAAAAAAAAGAGAGAGAGAGGCAGAGTGAGCTGTTCTGTTTCCATATCAATGTAAGAAACGAGGGGCCCACTGTGAGGACTGGTGGTTGGACTTTCTCTGCTCGTGGCACACCAGTCTGACACTGGCAGATGTTGGCTGCTGTTCAACTTATGTATCATAACTGACCTGAACGTGCAAATGAGTGATAAGATTTCGCAAGAGACAGATAGAGAGACTGACTTACCGATGTTCAGCCCCTGTGACAAACGCAGCCGTGAACATGATACCACCCTCGCCAGTGGTCTCAGCTGCTGTTTAAAAACAAGATATGACCCCTGCATTCTAGGGTTTCTTTGGTGCCATGGTGATTTAATGTCACTAGTTTCACCGGTGCAGAGTCAACGTCAGATTGCTCGCTCAGAAGCATTCTTTAGCCCTGATTTAATGTTTGGTTTAATGTTTGGTCACGTTTTCAGTTACGGTTTTAAATTTCTCACAGTAGAGTATAATTACAATGAGGTTTTGATTTGGGTGCAGTAACAGTTTGTCTATCTTCAGAACATTATAAACACTATAGTTGTACTTGACTTTGTTGGGTTTTCCACTGATCCGTCAGTGTTCCATGAATGTTATAATAACTTTACTCTTTTTCTCTCTGTTACCTCTTTTCAGGCCTTTGGAAACGCTAAGACAGCCCATAATAACAACTCCAGTCGTTTTGGTAAATTCATCCAGGTTAACTACCTTGAAACCGGAGTGGTGAGGGGGTGAGTAAATAATTAGTCACAGATGCCTATTTTTGTGCTGTGTGGCATCTTCGTGTTACTTGTCATTTAGATCAGTAAATGGTTCGATCAGTTTGATGACCTTTTTTGTTTTTTAAATTAAGAGCAAATTAAGTTGAACATCAAGCAACCTATTGCTTAATTGTGTTAGTGACTTTTATATGGATTGGTATTGTCGTTAGTGAGGCAATTTCCCAGCAGATAAGAGAAATAAAACAGATGATTTTACATAGTTGCTCTAAGAAAATATGTCTTGGAATACCACTGTAAATGTGGCTCCACAGTTTAATAAGCCATGCATGGATGGCACTAAAAGTATACTGTTTTAAGTCTTCCCCAGGTCCAAATTTGCAGGGGTTTGGGGTTACTTGTTTGAAAAAAAATTCTCGGGGTACATTATTGGAAAAACGTTAAGAACCACTGATTTACATCAATTTTTGGGTCTAATTCTTCTTTGCATGGGCATTTGCATTTTTCTTCTCTTATGCGTGCATATGTGGGCAGAAACTTTTAGCCACTATCAGTTACTTCCTTTTTCTCAGCCTCCAGGCTCCGGTTAGGAGCCCAGTCAAAGACTGGGTGAACACGTCACTTCCTCATCTGTGGTGGGCTGTTCAAGACAATGTCTAAAAACAGTTATACAAGCCAGTCACTTCTAATTAGCTTTAACAAACCATGTATTAGAAGTGCAATAATGGTTTGAGCAGAGCAAAGTAACTCTTGCAAGCTTAGCTGTGATTGGTTGTCTGAGCAAGCAGATGTGCTTTTCGCCCCCTGCTTCCCTGATCCTCCGTTATACAGCAGAGGATCTGGACATGTAACAAAGGAAGCCTGTCTATCTCTTCATCTCCAGTGGCCATTCAAACAGTCCGTAGAGGAGATCATCTTACGCCACACTTTTTTTTTCTGACTGGTCCAAGACCGTTCTACCTTGGCACAAATATGGCTGAATCAAAATATGCATCCGTTTCGCCAAGTCTGAACTCATACTTCTATTTTTAGTATGCCATGATGAGAGGCATCAGATTTATTTTGCCTGTCTTTTGGAGAAAAAAAAATCTAGCTTGTATAGTCTTTTGGTAAAGTTAACTTTTTGGCCTTTGGCCTTTTGGCTGAGTAAATAGAAGTGCTTTTAAAATAGCTGGTCTGAAAGCATACCTTCACTCTTCTTTGGAGCCACACACTCACCATGCAATAAAATAAATGAAGCCCGCCCGTGTGTGTTGTGTCTTCCATTAGACCCTATTCTTTGTTCACAATTTGATTGTTTCAACCATCTGGTGTCACATCTCCACTCTCACAGGACCTGAATGCACACATACACACACGATGACCTTTAGTGTTAAGTGATTCATGTGCATTGTTTTTCCTCCTCAACACTATTTCACACTCTCTTTCTCTTCCAGTGCCGTTGTGGAGAAGTATCTCCTGGAGAAGTCTCGTCTTGTTTCCAGAGAGAAGAACGAGAGGTGAGGACATGCAGTCTCGATTTCTTTCCCTCCCTCTGTCTGGCCTTTGCGGCCTCTTTGTAAACACAGGAAGCTTCCCAAGGGATCCATTGGGCGCTTTGTATGATGTCAGAATTCGGCCGTTAAACTAAATGCATCTAAATCGGGGCTGGACATAGATTTCTGCAGTGCAAGGTTTTAGTGCTGCAACTAATGATTTTTGTTCATCAATCTCACTATATTTTTGTTGATTTAAAAGATTAATCTGATTTAAAAATAAAAGCAGTTATTTTTCTGATTTCCAAACCGGGACATTAATTAATTATTAAAATAGTTGTCAATTAATCTGATAATAGTTTTCTTGTCTATTAATCGTTCAATTGTCATCGCAGAAACCACTTTTTCTTATTGATTTGGATACTGTTCATGTTAGAAAGCAATAATATTAATCATAGTTTTCCTAGACGAAATCAAATGTCTTCTTTTTTTAATTCAGCACAATAATATAAAGAGTTTAGCAGATAGGGATGCAATTCACGAGGTATAACTTTTCTGTATTAGCTACAGTATGTTCAGCATATGTATTAGCTACAGTATGTTCAGCATATATGTCATTTAGAATTAAGCAATAAATGAATCTAATCAACAGTTTATTGCGTTTTAGAAACTATCATGTGTTTTACTACCTGTTGTTGGGTGCTTCTGAAGAGGAAAAGAAAGAGTTCAAGTTGTTGCCACCTGAAGAATACTTCTACCTCAAGCAGGTAGGAAGAAAGGAATTTCATCACAGCTATATAATTATGTTGTACCCATGTAACTGACTGCCTGAACTTGTAAGATTTTTTTTTTTTAATTTGGTCATCCAACGTTTGTCTTCTTTCCTTATTGTTTTTACTCTCTTATTAACCCTTTTTTCTGTAGCAAAACTTTAAGATTGAAGATGAGGAGGACCTGCATCATGACTTTGAAAGACTACAGCAAGCCATGGAGATGGTTGGCTTCCTTCCAGCTACCAAGAAGCAGTAAGTGAATGATCACTGTTATCATGCAGTTACATAGTCTGCTTTTCTTCAATGACCTATGATTCAGGAAAATAATCAATACTCCTCAAAACATGCTCAGTACAAATATTTGAAAGGAAATACAAACAGAAATCAATCCCTACAATTTGTCTGTTGAATCATTTAATCTCAAAAGCTAGAAAAACAGGAACAAACTGGCTGTTTTCTCTCTAGTTTGTAACTATTAAAGCTACAATGAATAAAGTATTAAAGGTCAAGTATTACACATGCCACTTCTTTCAGTTTGATACAAACTATCTGTATTGTAGAATTTTTTCAGTGCTTTCTGCCATTTTGTACCTCGGCAACGTGACATACCAGAGAAAGGCGACAGGCCGAGACGAGGGTTTGGAGGTGGGGCCGCCAGAGGTCTTGGCCACTCTCTCTGACCTGCTGAAGGTAACCGCATGTTTATTTTACTGGATGAGACCATGTTTGGTCAGCTGTGCCTTAAACATGGTGGTCTCCCTTAGGTCAAAGAGGAACTGCTGGTTGAAGCGCTGACCAAGAGGAAAACAGTGACAGTCAATGACAAGCTGATCCTCCCCTATAGTCATTCTGAGGTATCTGCTGCTCCCATCTTCTTTGTTTGGGATTGAGACCTGAAGGCACAATAAACCACCAACTACTATCTTTTTTTTTTTCTGTCACGTCAGGCAATCACGGCCAGGGACTCGATGGCAAAATCGTTATACAGCGCCCTATTTGACTGGATTGTCCTGCGCATTAATCATGCGCTGCTCAACAAGAGAGACATGGAGGAATCTGTCCCAGTGAGATCAAAAAACACTTGAATAATTCAGAATCTAAGATGCAGTCCTAACCTTGTTTGTTTTGCGGTCCGTAGCGTTTGTCAATCGGTGTCCTGGACATATTTGGCTTTGAGGATTTTGAGACCAACAGCTTTGAACAGTTTTGCATCAACTATGCAAATGAGCAGCTGCAGTATTATTTCAATAATCATATATTCAATCTGGAACAGGTGAGTGACCTGTTTTTTCAGCTTTTTTGTTGTTGAAACCTGAGGTAAAAAAAAGGCATTGAGTAATTTGAGTACCTCGATTCAAAAAAACAATGCTTGAGGCGTTTTTTTTTCTTTCCTTTTCTTCCAACGTGAAGCTCTAGCAAAGGCAATTTAATACACATAAATGACTCAACTGATAGTTTGTTGTTCCTACTGAGCACTTTTTTAACAAACCAGGTTTACTAAAATATGCTGTTTTAGCAGTAAAAATCTTTCTTGTGGTTTTGCCATCACCTGATTTAAAAAAAAAAAAAACATTATGGAAGTCTAAAATGCTCTTGCATGTTTGTCTTGAATGGACAAGTCAAGCCTCGTTGTCAACTACAAAGAGGCAGTTAGGCGGCGCTTGACATTTTTGCAATGTTCTTCTAAAACATTCGAATTATTGTTATTCAAACACAGATGCGGTTATACGCCCCCCCCCCCCCCCCCTAATTTGGGGGTTGAAAATGAGGGGAAAAAAATAGACTTGTACTCAGAAAAATGGTAGTCTGTTGCAATGTACAGTTTAAATTTAAGTTTTTTAAAAAAAAGTCATGTGAAATTTTATAATAATGTGTTTTATTGTCTTCTGCATTCATAATTGCTCTTTAACCAAACAACATACATCAGTTTTTTTATTTTTACCCTATTGTTCGATAGAAATTTCAGAAGTATTTCCACATACCAAAATATTTGATAGTGGCAGTCCTAATTGAAATCTTGACTGGTAAATGCACAACTCAATTCATGTGCTTTGTTGTGATTCATGACTAAGTAATTAATTTTAAAACTTTAGAATTGTTTCTTTACGTACTGTTAAATAGAATTGATGTATTCTGCAGGAGGAGTACCAAGCAGAGGGAATCACTTGGCATAACATTGACTACATCGACAATGTGGGTTGTATCCATCTCATCAGCAAGAAGCCCACTGGCCTGCTTTACCTGCTGGATGAGGAGAGCAAGTAAGGAAGACAGCATTGCTTTTGTTTGTTACATTTGAACATGTGACCTACTTGTTCCTCTTCCTCATTTAACGTCCCTCCTCACCTCACTATTTTCTGTACTTGTTGTCCAGCTTCCCCCATGCCACAGATGAGACATTATTAGCCAAATTCAAGCAGCAGCATCACGGGAATAAATACTTTTTGTCCACACCAGTCATGGAGCCTGCTTTCGTCATTCAACACTTTGCTGGCAAAGTCAAATATCAAATCAAGGTAAGAACACAGTGCCAATGACTCAATTCATTCCGATTAGATTGATTTTTGATTTGTAATCTTTTTTATTTTTAATATTTGCTCGCTGCAGGATTTCCGCGAGAAAAACACAGATCATATGCGTCCGGACATTGTGGCATTATTGCGGAGCAGCGACCGAGCGTATGTGCGCCAGCTCATCGGCATGGACCCCGTGGCGATGTTTCGATGGGGCATCTTACGCGCAACCATCAGAGGCATGGCTGCCTTCAATGAGGCTGGTCGAGCATGGGCTGCCAAAACTGCAGGTACATCAACAGTGTTACTATCAAGCAACATTTTTATTCCTGTAGAACAAAAAACATTGCGCATGACATGATTTACCTTTTGTCGACCTTTGAACAGCTTATACCCAAAGCTTTAATGCTGCGCGGTTCCTCCGCTGTACAATACGCCTTTCAGGTCAGCACAGAGAATATTAAGGCCAAAAACGTGAGGCTTTAGCAGATTTCTGACATTTCTTTCAAAATATGCAATCCTCTGGAATATTCTGGTGTTTGCAATTGGAGCCCACTGACGTACGAACATTTTAAATGTGATTAACGAGATTAAATCATGTTTAGAAGAACTAAAACTGCTGCATGGCTCTTATCCTGTCATGTGAGGAACAGAATTTCGACCCAGAGGCAGACAGGATGTGGAAGTGTAAAAGTAGAATCTTTATACACCAAGCATTGGAAACTGGACTTGTAAACCAGTCTCTAAAACACTAGGAAGACACTTTAACTTGGGAGCCTCTGAGCTAGATGTGATGATCTGACATCTGACATCTCACTGAGAACTTAAGAGTAAAGCTTTAATATTGTTGGACATCAATCCCATGACCTCATATAAATCAAATTTAAAGAACAATAGCAACTGCTTGGCGACTATACAACAAGGACTAAACCTGTCTCTACAGTAAATACAGGGCCTCATATGACAGGTGATGAATACATAAAAATGATAAAAAATGACAAGCACATGACCATTATGAAAACAGTGACTATTACAGCTATGACAACACTGCCGCCTCTATTTTATTAACATCATTTTGTGTTTATTTTTTCCTGTCTTGTAGGTGTTGTGCGTCCAACTTGCAGAACTCCACTGGGAGAGATCCAACGGGCCAATGCTCCAGTGGAGAGAATGTACAAGTAAGGACAGATGTACTGTATAGTATGTGAATTACAAACAGAGTATGATCATATCAGCTTGTTGTTGAACTGGTTTTCTAACCGTCCAATCTTTTTCTTGTTGGGGACAGCCGAGTAACTGTGGTGTGCCTTTCGCTCTCACGTTTTACACCCCGCCCCCATCCAATCTTCAGAGTTTAAGTTTCCTGAACGTAGAACAAAATTCAGCCGTCCTGAAGTCATTGTCTGTTTGATGCTGTATGTTGCCTTCTGATTTGCTCTGTGGTATGGGAAGAGCTGAAGAGGGACATACTCACAAACCCGGCACTCTCCTTTCCTGCTTGACACCTTTTTGGTGACCACCGTGTGTGTGTGGCTCTCTCCCCTCCGCAGAAGAGCGTCTATGCTCGATTTCTACTTTGATCACTCAGAGGAGCGCCCTCTAGAGGCCTTTGAAGACATCTTTGCTAGCTATGAGAATAAAAAGTAAGTGAAGGAAGAATGGACAGGAGAAGTGGCTCAATGTGTGAGGCCAGACAAGCAGGCAGGCAGGAAGGAAAGACACATGCTTGTTTTGGGCAACAGGTAAAAATAAATTTAAAAAAAAGACACAATGAAAGAATGACATGCTTGTAATAATTATTGTTCCTCTGCTATGCAACAATAATCCTAGAAAGACCTCCATTCACTTATTACTGTGGTCAAGCACATAAAGATGTGAAGCCAAAGTTACATTCACCAACTGTGGCGCGCTGAAAGAATGTATTCTTACGCATACAAATTCCTTGTTGAAATAAAAAAGAATAGAACAGAACATGAAGAATATTTTAAGACAAATCCCAAGTATAAACCCTTTACCTCTGGTGTTCGAGCATCACGGTTCATTGCTAACTGATTCAAGATTTGCTATTACAATACAGAGGTTGTTGGGTTCACTATTCAGTGAGAATTGTATGTTGCCCATTCCTTTCCTGCCTGTCTTTTGCTTTTTATGCTCACACATGGTAAGTATAGAAAAGTATTGCATGAACCAGCTCTGCAATAAGTGTCAGTATTAATTAACCTCACTGATTCAGCCCAATAATTTGGATGAAATCGACACAAATAACTTTCCGTCCCTCCAGCATGGAACCAGATAGGCAGCCCTATGCATGTTTACTACATTTGCAGCAACATGGGTGTGATTAGTACCCCACCAAGCCATTCCCTCTGTGTGTTTTTTTTCTTCTGGGGGATATGGCATCATAGTTGGGTGGTTCAGTCTGCTCCTTGTAAATAAACACGAACAGTGGGAGTATGCATCAACTCAACTATCATGCCTTTGTGTGTTTTCATCTTGGGTAAACTGTTGGTGTGTTTTCCTCTGAGGTGTTTGGGTTTTTTACACCTTGGTTGTCATCCCTCTTTCTTTTTTTTTTTTTTTTTTTTTTTTTTACATCGCTTCCCCAATTTCTCCGTCCACACTGTGTATCTTTGTGTCTGTCGTGTGATCAGAGACATGCATGCGCAGATCATCAGCTCCATTAAGAACTTGCAGCTGGATGGTGAGGACCCTCGCAAGCTGCTGCAGTCCTGGGGTCGTCTCCGCTTCCCTCGACATGTCCTCCAGTGAGTCTGCAGACAGACTGGGTGGTGTCGAAGCTCGCCAAAAAAAATCAGTGCAGTCAGCTCAGGGAAAGTGACATGTCACGTGACTGAATCGAATGAAAACATGAAAAGCAACAAGCTTCCTGTTTTATCGATAGTGTTTGTAGAGCTTAATTCCTTGAAGGTTGCAACTGAAATGCCTTGAGTCATAAATGGCATGAATAATCAAAAGGCATGTGAGAAGCAGTGGCCTTTGAGCATGTCATGTCAGTTCTAGGAACGTGACACTGAATATGGATATGTTGTGCATAAGTAGTGCCGGTAGCAAGCGAGCATGTCCGTGTCTGCCGATGGTCTTGTGGGTAAATTTGACACCCCATCTCTTGCTGTAAACTAATCACGTCCTCTTCCTTGCTGTCATTCTTACCCTCGTTCATTCCAGCCGAGCTGTCATTAACTCTGTCATGTGCAACCCTGCAATTCATGACTGACTTGAGAGTGCATGAAGAAGTCTCTACTAACCTGACTTCACTCCACCTCCACACTTCTTTCTGTAGTCTCTACACTCACCCTTTATTTTGTTTTCCTTTTAGGAAAAACAAGGGAACTAAACAAAAACAGATCATCCCCAAGGTATCAAAAAATGACTTAAATGCTTTTGCTTTGTTTAGAGCTTGGCTTCCTTGTACGTTTTCTACCAAATCAATGTTTTTGAGAAAACGTTTTCTCTCCCTTTGCAGAATCTTTTGGATTCTCGATCCCTGAAGTTCATTGTAAGCCTAACCCTACACGACCGCACCACCAAGTCACTTCTACATCTACATAAAAAGAAGAAGCCACCCAGCATCAGTGCCCAGTTTCAGGTAATATTGCCCTAAGAGCTTCAAAAATTAACCGTTTACTCCCTAACTGTTTTTATTTATTCATTTTAATAGACATCGCTGACCAAACTCTTGGAAACACTGAACAGGGCAGAGCCTTTCTTCATCCGCTGTATCCGCTCCAATGCCGAGAAGGTTAGAAATTACTTGTGTCTTATTATTGAATGTCTGTTGTTTCTATTTTGCCCCAGTCTGAAAGAATACAAATCAAAGTTCACATTCAAGTATTACTTGCTTTGAATGAAAAGGAAATCTTCACAGTTGTCCATTAGTTGCACATGAAATGCCTTCCTATTTCTCACATTTATTGTTATTTGAATTTCTGCTTGTGAATGAGCAGAAAGAGATGTATCTAGACGAGGCCTTGGTGCTTCAGCAGCTCCGTTACACCGGAATGCTGGAAACCGTTCGAATCAGAAGGTCCGGCTACGGGGCTAAATACACATTCCAGGTAAAAGTGGGGTTTACTCTTCCCAGATGTGACTTGCGAATGATGTTTGTAAATAGTAAGTCTGTGTGTTTGGGTTCGTTGTGTTATTGTCTGTAGGAATTCTTGGAGCAGTTCAGGGTTTTGCTGCCAAAAGACGCCAGCGCCTGTAAGGAAGACATTTCTGCTTTGCTTGACAAGAAGATGGGTTTGGATCCCACCACATACCAGATTGGCAAAACAAAGGTAATCTCTTAAATAGTAAGGTGATATTGGAATGATTATTTTTCATCTGCATATGTGTTTAACGATACTGAGCATGCAAAATTGTAAATTTTATCTTTTGCAATCTATTCAGGTGTTTTTGAAAGAACTGGAGCGGCAACAGCTGCAGGACACGCTGCACAAGGATGTGATGCACAAGATTATCTTTTTGCAGCGCTGGTTCAAAGTTCGCCTACAGCGGAAGGAGTTTCTGGATATGAGACGGTCAGCGGTCATCATCCAGGTAAAATCAAATGATGCATTTCCTCCCTCACCCTTAAATTGATATTGAAATTCTCAATTTCTTCCAAGGTCATTATACTTAAGGAAAATTAATGATACAACAAAAATTTAAATAAACATCTTTGTTAAGAAAATTAATTAAAATGAGAGAGCTTTTAAAAAAACTAATTGAAACTATTTTGCATTTAAAAAACTAAAACTAATTAGTACAAAATTTCTTCTGTCAATTAATTTCATACATGAGCTTTTGGGGTTTATTTTGAAGGGCCCATATCATATTTTAAACTTTCCACAGTGAAATATATTCGTATAAATTACATTTGGCAAATTGTCAATTTAATTTCTTATTAAATAGGAGTTTTATGGTACTGATACCTCTAACCATAAAATAAAACTTCCTGTTTACTCAAGTCGCACCACGGGGAGCTTCGCCCCCTTCATGACATCATTCAATACCAGCTGACCATGGAACATTCATCCATCCATCTATCCTCTTGAGCGCTAATCCTAATGCTGGAGACTACCCCAGCGGAGTGAATGTAGGAGCCAAACAGGCATTTTACTGATTTTATAATCCAAAACCGTGTCAGGAGGCTGCACACACTCCGAGCCATTCTTCCTATGAAATTAGTACCCGTGGGAAGCCAGTATTCATAATACTAGTTCCACCTGTGAGTGAATTATTTACTACTGACGTTGTTTGTGTAGCTGTGTTCTCCCAAACTTGGTCACGTTGGCATTTTCTACAGTAAAACAGTGTAACTAATAAATGAAACATAACTCTTTACTTGCCGACTCACTGCAAGTAACTCCGCTCAACTCCAGAACCAAAACAAAAAGACATGGATGAGAGTGATATGTACTTAGTCTTACTTAGAAATTAATCATTGAAGGGAAATAACCCTAGCTCTTTAGGGTAAGAAATCAACATTGTAACATGGTTAAAATCTCCAAAAAGTTGAAATGAAAAATCTCTCTTATTATAACACCGCTTTGTTCTGCCTCCTAAGCGCTCATGGCGAAGGTACTGCAAAGATGAGCAAAGGCGACGGGCTGCCACCCTAATCCAGGCTGTCTGGAGAGGGCACCATCAAAGGTCAACTTATCATCGCCAAAGACAAGGTGTCACCAAGATACAAGCCCTTGTCAGAGGGCACTCTGCACGAAGAAGGTAACAAGCTGCTCGACACGCTAGTGGGGGAAGCACTGACTTACGTTTTTTGCAATTTAACGGAGACGCGATGAAGAAAATGCAATCATGAATAAAAACTTGATGATTCCAGGTGCCACTCCATGCGTGAGGATCGACGCAGAAAGGAGGAAGAAATGAAGAAGGCTGAAGAGGAAAGGAGGCGTCAGGAGGAAGAGGAGGAAAGGAGGCGACAGGAAGAAGAGGAAATGAGATTAAGAATGGAGGCGGCCGAGGAAAAAAGAAAGGCTGAAGAAGAGGAAAAAAGGAGGAGGGAAGAGGAAGAGGCAACCAGGAAAGCTCTGGAAGCTCAGGCTGCATTGGAAGTGAAAGAAATAGAGCGAGGACAAATGAAACCCGCAAAGGAACCTCAAACAAGAGAGGATCCAGATATAGAACTGGTCACAGAGGAGATGCTGGATGACAGCCTGCCGGAGCAGGAGCCAGAGAATGAGGGGGAGGTTGCATCAAGCTCTCACACAACGGAGGAACAGGGTAAGGATGAAGACGAGGACGAGGATGAATGGCCACCCCAAGCACAACAAAGAGATTTTGAACACTTACCTCTCAGGTCTGGATTCGAGACCAACGGTACTTTAGTTGAGGCTGGTCCTCAGCTTGATGAGTTTACAAATCATGAGTCTTCTTCTATCGGTGACTCCTCTAACATCCCTCCACCCAATTCTTCTGTTAGCTCGACTTCTATGATATCTCATTCTGAGCATAAACTACCCTGTCCTGTAGCCAAGGCCCAGGTATCAAAAAGTCAAGAGAAGAGAGAACAGAGGAGACGCAGAGGCTTGGAGCATAACCAGAGAGAGACTTTACGGGCTGCCTCATCCTTAGGAACTAGCGTGGATGAAACCTCTCCTCCAAAGAGCAAAACGCCCGAGACATCAAAGCAAAGAGAACGGGCCGACAGCAAGGAGCTTGATCAGTATACATTTGTGGCATGGAAGATGAAGGAAGAAAAAGGAGTGAAGAAGGATACCAAAACATCTTCGCAATCCGTTGCTGTTCGTCCAACTACGTTATCACTGCAACCGGTTGACTCTGCGCGTGGGAAAAGCGTAGCTGATGGTGGAGTTTTGAGTCTGCAGCGCAGTCATGGTCCAATCAAAGAGAAGTTGGAGAAGAGCAATGGAGAACACTCACCTCCATCTCACAACGTAGAGGACAGAAGGACAAAGCAGCCGCTGTACGTTTCCTGTTTAAGTTTGATTCTAATGTTTAGCTCTCTGTTATGCTTCAACTTGAACTTTTTCAAAAAAATGAAATGCATCCATGCCTATATTATTATATGATATTTTTCTTGCAGGAGTCAAACAGCTTCCTCCTCAATCGACAGTTTGTCTCCATGTTCTGAGGGTGCGGGTGCTCTTTTAACCCGAGAGGTAGTTGTTGTCCCATTAAAAAAAAAAAAAATCACCAGTGTCATCCTCCCTATATCCTAAACATGTGCAATATAAATTCAATTTATTTGTCCTCTGCAGATGATGCTGTCTCCAGAGAGCTTCAAAGGAACCTCCATCAGGAGGAGAAACCAGGAGGACTCAACCCTGTCCACCCCATCCACGCCGGACAGGTAACTGTGTTCAAAAGAAGACTCACAAGCATGTCAATGTTGATTAAGCTGTTTTTGAATGATCTCCTAATTGGAACACGGCATCTGCTAGCACCAGATGTTTTTGTGTGTGTGATGTGATGGAAATTCATAATAAAAACATTTCACTGACATCACATCTCTCTAATAGCTTATAATAAATGTTCTCGGTTTGTTCTGACACTAATAGCTCAATGAATGTATTTTAAAAAAATGGATTTGTACTTTCGTGACATGCTAATACTGGCGTTTATATGATATTAAATGTCTGCTAAATAAGGACTTTTAAGAATCTGAATGTCATCCTTTAGGCCAGGTGGGTTCTTCAGCAAGATCTTGAAAAAGCGACCGCACAAGGAGCCTCACACTCCTGACAATGGAGAGTTGACACTTGCACAGATTCTCAATGACAAGCCAACAGGAGGGGAAGGCAAGTCTTCATACTTTATATCCTATTAGGCCTTGTTGAGTTTTTTACTAATGTGATTCATGGTGGTGAGAGACTTTACAAGACTGTTAACTCTTACCATAGCTGATGAAGATGAAACACATTTGAGCAGCACATATTTCTTATTAGTTACCCCATAATTCCAGACTCCAAACTGAAATGTTTAAAAACAGTGAAACACCATTTCCACAGTTCAATATAAAATAGTTTCCAGATTTGCACATCTTCAGCAGTCATTTTCAAACACACACACATAGGACAAAGTAGCTAGGACCTCTTTCGAAATAAGTTCAATTCCCATTTCTGTGGTCACCCACGTACAGCAGCCTTTGTGCTTGTATTAAAAATGGAATTTTAGGAATTTTGCTTGGAGTCGCGTTAATCGTGTGACCTTTTAATATGGCGACCTTAAGTTCACAGAGGCTAAATGTGAACTCTTCCATTGCCTTGTCGGGTTTTTGACACTGTTTTTATTCTGGGGAGCTGACATCATTCAAGACAGGTGTCATCACAAGTGTCCAAATGTACTTACACATATGTGTGAACCTAGTTGGACGCATGTTCTAATGAGTTAGCCAGTTAATAAATATTTAGTCCACATTGGCAACTCCATACGTCCATACATGAGCATATTTTTCCCCAAACAGGATTGACAAATGTTCAAAAAATTGTGGGGCTCCAAATTTACATAATTCTGGTATGATTTGAGTTTTCTTTCTGTTCGACTTGTGCCATTCACGTCAGTCACACTTCATGTAGTCAGAAAGAAAGCATAGATGAATTATCGTTATTATTCGCGGGGTTTGAACTAATCCTCCCACTTGCTTTCTTAGAAAACATTGACCGTTTTAGCAGCAGGCCAAGTGAAAACAGATTAGGTTTCCTCCAAGTGTTCTGAATCCAATTTGAGCCTGAGAATTTGGAAGGAATCTTTTCATCACGCAAATGATTGCTTTTTGTAACGACAAATATGCAAACATTCTTTCCGTCACTTAGCCCCAGCGTCTGGATACCCGCTGAGACATTTATCCCAGCCCCAAGGAGAGCGTGCCAATAAAAGCTTGGGCCGTAACCCCACCATCAAGATTAGCCGTGCCACACGCGTCTCTGAGCAATGGAACGCTTCGCTGGATCGGGAGATCACCAATGCCAATGAGTTGCGGCACCTTGACGAGTTTTTGGGGAACCAGGTACATAGTCATGAAATAGCTTGCCTTCTTCATATAAGAACTAACGGTACAATATTTCAACAAAAATGAAAACCTTTATTTTGTGCTTCCTTTAGGTCAATGATTTCCGCTCCAGGGGGAAATCGCTGTCGGCCACAGAGGCCATCTTTGTAGAAGCTACCATGCAGTTCAGAGAGACGATTAAAGCCATGTATTCTCTCCCTGTAAGTCTTTTCCCCATGTGCCAAATGAGTTTTTTCTCTCTGCCTTTTCGTCTCCCTCAATTCCTCTCATGTTAATTCAAACTAGAAACCAACAATTGGCTACAAAGGTCTGATGACAGGCTACCAGAACAGAGTGATCCACCTGGCCGGTGACAAGCAGAAAGGCGAAGTCCAGCTTGTGGTCAACCTGTTTCAGTCGGTGCTTGATGGATTCATTCGAGGGGAGATCAAGAAAGAGGAAGCTGAGCCTGCCAAGGTGGTAAAAGACAAACTCGCGTTTACTCATATTGCGTCAAAGACTGAGGAATAATGCACATTTATGTTCATTTCAGCCTGCTAAAGCTCGGAAGAAGCGACGAAAAAAAGAGAAAAGTGTAAGTGGAGCCATTCACGTCAGTCACATTTCATGTAGTCAGAAAGAAAGCATAGATGTATTATCGTTATTACTGCATGGTATTGAGTAAATATTCATTAATTGAGACCCGCAAAAATTATCCATCACAGTAGTATTGAATGGAAAACAAAAAGCAACTTTTATGTCTAATTAAATTCATTTGAATTAGTACTATTTACATGCTTGTTTTTATTTTACCTCATTAATCAGTGATGACTCAAATCTTGATTGCGGTAACGATTTCTAATGGTTTCCATCTGCCTTGTCAGATGGAGAGCCCCCTGGGTCATGTGTTCGTCAACTATCAGGTCAGCATTATGCAGTCATGTGACCAGTGCACTTCTTACATCTGGGGAATGGAGAAGGCCTACATGTGTAGCTGTGAGTCTTAAATCACAATTAATTGCAGAGTTAAAAAAAAAAAAAAAAGATGCATGAATGTTGACAATTCTTTTTTACAGATTGTAAGATGGTGTGCCACAAAAAGTGCCTGAATAAAATAGTCACAGACTGCTCTACTTTCTGTGCCAAAAAGGTATGTGTAAAGCTTCTAATGAGAAATGCACTTCAGATTGTGGGGCGAAGTGAAGCTGTTTGAGTGAATGTCTGGGTGAATCCATCAGAGCGACGAAGAGTCTGGTGGTCAGCACTTTGGTGTGCGAGTGGGTCATCTGGTGAGTGAGAAGAACCCCGTTCCCATGGTTCTGGAGATGATGCTGGAACACGTGGAGATGCAGGGCCTTTATACCGAGGGCATCTATCGCAAGTCTGGCTCAGCCAACCGCATGAAAGAGTTGCACCAGCGACTGGAGACGGGTAGCGTATTGAAGCTGGGGCTCTTCCCGTCAAGTTCATTTTTATTGGGAAATGTATACATATTGCTATCAATACGCTGAATTTATTTCTTTATTTTTAAAGATCCCCACCTCGTGTGCCTTGAAGACTACCCCATCCACACAGTTACAGGCCTGGTGAAACAGTGGCTGAGGGAGCTGCCAGACCCACTGATGACCTTCACATATTATAATGACTTCCTGCATGCAGTAGGTGAGAAGGAGACAAAGGTGGAATTTCTTAGTATATTTCCATGAGCGCAACCCATTTCCTATCATTTCAGGTCTTCAGGTAACCACTCTAAAATAGATTGCCCGATATGTTTGTTTTTTTCTCCCCTTTTTAGGGGCTTATGCTGATTATTAGTGGTCGAGGATACCAATAACCGACATTTGGCAATATTTGTTTTCAGTTAAAACTGAACACCTTTATTAAAATTCTAAAAAAAAATTCAGGGCACTCCCATTGTCATCATCATGTTTTAAAAAGTTAAATTAAAATAAACTTTTGCCTATTCCTAGGACCCGAAAGCTTTTTTTTTAATTAAAGTTTTTAAAAATAGCTGAGATATTGAACTTTCACTTATTAATTCAAACGAGGTGCATGCAGAGAGTCAGCAGTGTAGCAATGTACATTGTACAGTGTAACAATTGGACTACACACTTCCGTGAGGTTTTCAGAATTGCATAAATGCTCCAGTGTGTCGTATTATAACAAAATGTGTTTGGTTCATGTTACGCACACCACAAACGTGAGAAGCAGTGTGTCATGGCTAAATACAAAAGAATCATTTTCTTATAAACAGTAAACCACAGGTTGCCAACCGGTAGTTAAAACCGCACATATTTGAAATTTTCATACCTGTCCCTGCACTTGAAATGCTAACGCTAAGATGTTATCGTCTCAACATGTTTTTCCTGAATAATGTTTTATTGCCTTCTTTCACATTCAGAGCTGCCAGAAAAGCAGGAGCAGCTCTATGCCATCTACAAAGTGCTGGACGAGCTTCCAACGGCAAACTTCAACACACTGGAGAGGCTTGTCTTCCACCTCGTCAGGTCTAAATTTTCTCCTGTTTTTATTCGTTTTAAAAATATCTTCAAGGTTGTTAGCATATTTATATGTTCTCCGTGTCCTTGCAGGGTGTGTAAAGAGGAAGCTCACAACCGCATGTCTCCTAACTCCTTGGCTATTGTCTTTGCACCGTGCATCCTGCGCTGCCCAGATGGTGCTGATCCGCTTCTTAGTATGAAAGACGTTGCCAAGACTACCACGTAAGACAACAATACAGGGAACCCCTGTTTATTACTACAGAAATGCTTCTCGTTTGGGGTGACTTACTACTGGAAGTGTGTAAAAGAACTCCAGGGAGTATATGAGATTTTTTTTTTTTTTAATATATTTGAAAAGTAGCATAAATGCAAACCTATTATACGTAATGATCAAATATGTATTTCAAGACGATTAGTTAATTGAAAGGAATTATAGTGTGGTTTGATTTTGGCGCCGCTTTTTGTTTCTATAGATATCTATGATCTTCATTTTCAGGTTAATATTTTGTTTATAATTAATTTGATAACTTCACATTTTTCATGGAAAGGTAATACCTTTAAAACATATTTTTGTCAAAAGAATCAAGCTGCGATTAATGGTTGGTTGGTTGTTACCTGAACCGCAAGTAATGTCATTTTCAGTTGATAGCATGTGGAAAATGTTTTGTTTTTTTTTAGGTATTAATTGTAAAATGAAAAATTGCAGTTATTGCTATTTAGTTATTTTTAAGTTATTAGCATTTTTACTTGTTGAAGAATAAATTTAGACACAGAAGACCAAATAAAACATTTCCAGTTAATTATGAATGACCAACTTTTACCTTTTTTTTTTCTTTTTTTATTGATGATCAACATTTACTTTCCTTTTTCTTTCTCCAAATTCATCTCCATAAATTTTGGTTTGTGAGGTGAATTTCCCATCTGAAAACGCACTTTTAGTCAGCATTATTTGCTCAAATGTGATCAGTAGGAACGGCAACTGTCAAGCCTGACATTTTTTCTGATGTGTACACCAATAAGGAGGTCAAATGACTCCAGCTTTTTTTTTTCGATGTACGTGATTTACTTGGACTCGTTTCACTATTAATTTACGACAAAATATTAACTTGTGTCGAAAATGGCTACATAAGTAAAGTACCCCTTCAAATTTTGACTTCTTTGACTGAAATCTGTGGCAAAACTGTTAGACATATGCAAAACTGTCTCTTTTCCGAAGGTGCGTGGAGATGCTAATCAGTGAGCAGATCAGACTCTACAATGAAAAGATGGATGAGATCGAGCAGCTGGAGTATGCCGAAGCTCTGGCTGTCAACCAGCTCAAACTGAAGAGACAGAACACGGTGAGGAAATAAAAAATCTCGCGCTTCTTTCATTCAGCGTTCTCTGAAAATTTGTGTTCGCAACTCCCTGCACAAATGAGTCCCCAATCTCAATGAGCGCCAGATGCTGATGTTCCAAGGCTGTATCCTTACTAAACGTCCATGTTCCCTGTCTCTCTTTAGCACTTCTGGCATTTACCTCTCAGGTTCTCAGCTCCTTACAAAGGAGTTGTGGTATGTATCATCCAGTTCTCCTGGTCTAGTAGAATTAGCAGATGTAGCCTTGTAGTATGTTATTTTGTTGGCCATGCAAGTGCACGGCATGATAGATGTGGGCGATGCTAGGCCCTCTTTTTATTTGTCATTTGGACTCACCTCATTCCTAATACTCCTCCTCCTCGTCCATACTAACTGGTTGTGGTTTGCATGTTTCTGGTAGTTGGTTGTGGTCAGGGGCTGTTGCTATTCTACGAGGAAAGTATGTTCTTGTTAAAAGGACATGATATTAGTGCAAATATATATAGACATCTTGCATGTTATCTTATACATCAAAGCGAGGAGTCATATTCAGTGGTTGGCTGCTTACTGAACGGCTTCCCTTCATAACGTGTCCTCATATCATTCTTTTTCATAAAGGGGAATCTGGTCCGGCTATTTTGGTTGCTTGTAAGTTGTTGTTCACAGATTTGTAGGACTGATGCGGAGAAGCATGAACCTATCAAGCTACCTGCTAGTTTCTTTACTAACATCATCTCCTCTCTCTTTCAGATTTGGTTTTACAGTCTCATCCAGTTGATTTTCTGCATGTCGATACATATTTGAACACGTGAAAAATACACAGCGGAACCTTTAACTTGGAACTGGAGGAACTGCAATTTGTGTTCTGAAATTGATTTTCCAAAAGCAAATGTTGGAATTAAGCTGTAAAACGTGTCACAATAACAAAACCTTTATTGACTGATACAATTGTGAATAAAAGTTGATGGTAGTATATGAAAACTTAAAACAAATTATTCTCTCACTTTTGAGGTGTGGTACCAGTCTTTAACATAGAAAAACAACCATTCACTTATTCACACGCTGCTTACGAGTATCACAAAACTAGAGAACAGATGAGCTTTGATTGGTCATTTTCTGAACTCTTAGCATCAGGGATATTGTTTGCAGTGAACGGCGGGTGGCAAAATGGGTTTTTAAAAGTATTTGTTGCACATTAAACATAATGGTTGTCATTTTATCGACTTTTTGCTTTTGAAAATGGCTAAGTTTGAAAAATAGCCCTTTAAATACCATAAAATAGCTAAAATTTGCAACGTGACAATAATTAACAAATATTCAACTTGCCAAAATGCAAATTGTATTTGTAAAGGCTACTCTAACATAGTACAACTCATATATCTGAAAATTTGATGAATCACTCTGGAGAAATGGAACCCTCTTCTCCTATTGGGTGATAAGTTTGTTCAGGGCAGGGCATTTTATTTTTAATTTCTAGAAAATTCTCCAAAAATGCTGGCCAGATTGTACTTAGCGGGCCATACTTTGCACACCTCTGCTTTCTGTGCTTACGGTGCTGAAGTTCAAATTTAGAGGTTCCACTGTACTTAATATGTGGCCAAATAGTAGATTGTATGGGTTGTAACTATGCAGTGTCACTGTGGCAGGTGCATGAAAAGGTCAGTTCGGACCTCAAAGCTGTCCCCGAGAACGAGCCTCTGGACTCTGACTCGGAGGCTGAGAAGAACTTGGTGGAACGTATCAAGTCCATCAAACAGGAGAAGTGCGCACACTTGCTCAAGTTTTATCAGAGTCAAAAATACAGTAGATGCCATTGTGACCGAATTCTCTTATGTGTGATGTCATCTCCAGAGTGGATCTGGCCTGCCGCTTACCAGAGATGGAGCAGCCGGGATCAGACCAGGAGAACTTGGACTCGGAAGCTTCGCTGAGCTCCGAAAGCCTCTTGGACGAGCAGCAGCGTTCTTCCAGCCACAATTCGGAGCTCGACGGTGAGCTTTTTCTCAATGTCTCTTTCTTCTGTCCTGCCCTGCCATGTCCCTCTTGCTCGCTTGTGGGTGTCTGACGAGACCTCGGGGCCGCTGGGGTGAACCCTTCCTGTCTTTTGTGGTGCAGGTCTGGACCAGTGATGGTGATGGGAGCGGTGCCGTCTGCTCTATAGCAAAGCAGGTTGGGCGATCAGTCGTTTGTGTCTATGCATGCATGGCACTGAAGTAGGCACTAACATTTTCCCTAGGAAAATGATGGGATGCACTGAAGACATTTCTTCTCTGTATAAATACCGTATTTCTCAGGGTGCAAGTCGACCTCGCTTTTGAGTCGACCCCCCCTCCTTTTTTTTTTAACTGCAATTTAGGTGACTTTGACAAAAATGCGATTATAAGTCTACCCCCGAATTTAGTGGTTACATAGATCATGATTGTCTAGTTTAAACATATGGTGTGTGTTATTAAAGAGACAAAATTACTGTACTTTTAGAGGCATTTCTACATCGTATATCGAGTAACATACTGTGGTGGTTATTAGGGGGGAGGGGGGAAGCCGAAATTAAAAAAAGACTGCGGGGCAATCTATCACTCAATCGAGTTTATTTATAGCCCTGAATCACCTCCAAAGGCACGTAGTCACAAATGCTGAAAAAAAAAAAAAAAGATTTGAAGTTTCCCTGCTTTCTTTTTTTTTTGACACAACTGAATATTATTTTTTCTAAAAGTCATCATCACTAACTGACATGCCAAATACCTTCCATTTTAATGTATGGATGTAACTCCTGGACGTGATCTTCTTCCTCCTCATCTTTTCTTCAAACATCCTCGATACTCATCCACGGCTAGTGAATTAATTTGCTGATCATCTTACTTGGGATAGTCACCCAAGCTTACTTTACTACTTACTACTAAGTCAACCCCCCTAATATGGAAGTTGAAAATAAGGGGGAAAAAATGTGACTTGTACTCTGAGAAATATAGTATATCTAACGTTTTCATACTTCTTAATTCTCAGCATCTCTTTCAACCTAAGAACGTTTTGTTTGTGTCCATTGGAAGTGCCAAATCAACTGTAATTAAATTTAAAAGATTATTTTTTCATTGTAATGACCCTAAAGCTGCGAGGGGAAAACGCGAGAATGTAATGAGAAAAGCTAAGAAAAAATAATGCTTTATTCATTTTGTAATATTAAATACTTGCTTAATCAAATGAGTCTGTTTGAGAATGCATGCCTACTTCCCCTGATTCATTTTCTTCTTCGGGTGTGGAGGTTTCCTAACAATCAAATTAGAGCTTGAAGTTGAATTCAAAGAGGAGTAATATTTCTTTTCTTTTTTAATAATTGTATTAAAAAATGATCTGTTGCCAAATTCATCCTTTCACCTATCATTTTGTGTAATTGTCTGGTTGGTACATGTATTAATTAGTGTGGTGTATTTTTGTGGTTGCTCAAATTCACCATGCATTTTTCAGAACCTTCAAGTGAGACTACATTTTTAACTGCTACTACAGTTTTATTGATCAACATTTCTCAAATTAGGGCATGTGAAGGTACAACCCGGTTTCTATTTGGATTACCTCATCTAATGTAACGTATTTAAATGCCATGACAGGAACAATACAGTTTAATTATAAAATTAAGAGCAAATTGATTGGAACATGGATCAACTATTTCTATATTATAATGTCTCCCTTGGAAAACATGTCTTTGTTAGGTTTTACACAGACGCGCGTTGTTATTAGTGACACAATTTTCCAGATGCTGAGTCAAAAATAAAACAGATGATGTGACACAGTCTCTCTTCTGGAGTTGATAAACGAAATACAGCAGGAGCTGGAAGGATTCTCCCCGAGTCAGCTATTTGATAATATTTGTGTACCAAATCTATCTGTTTCGGCCTGATATCGTGATGGCAGCTGATACTAGTATCATCCGATCTTTTGGAACCATTTTTACGATCATGAACTTCACATTTCAAATCAGAAGGATAGAAAACCTCCATTCATTTCATGAAATCGTAAGGAAAGTGGGAAATTTCGTTTATCAAAAGTACTAAAAGCATCAGTGACATCTCAAGAGTAAAATAAAAATCTGAAAAAAAGTGGCATTAAAAATTCCTAACAAAATGAAGTACCTGTTGATTGTATTTGATCCAATAATTAACCCTTTTGCATGTCAAATATTTTCCCTAATGAGCCTCCCACATTTTATTCATGAACCATGATTGCATGATCCTCTGTACTAGTGCACTTAGCCCATCGACATTGTATTCTTGTTTGTGATAACAAAACCATATTCATGCTATGTCTTGGTTCTTTTCCAGGTGGAGTTGGCCCTCAGCAGAGGAGATCCAGGCCAGTGCACCCAGCAATGCAATCCCAGCTGGCGCAGAGACCCTCACTCCCTGGTGGATGTGCGTGTCAGCGAGAAATCCCCTCTTCTGGCTCTTGCTCCTCCATGACCAGCTCTTCCTCCTCCACCTCCGAGCCCTCCAATGTTCCCTTCAGGCGCCAGCTGCAACGTCGCAACCCCGTCATCCCGGACACGGTGAAACTGCCGCCGGGCGTCCTCGCACAGCCCGCGGGCTCGGGTTTGAGACGGGCTTCCTGCCCGCACGGAAAGTGTTCTTTTCACTACTTGGGGAGAAGAAGGGAGCAACCAGGCCGCCGCAAAGACAGCACCCAGTCCCTCTACATCGACAAGCCCGAGTGTGACCTTTTGACCCATTTCTCCTCCTGCCCGCCTTCCGCTTCCTCCTCGTCCATCTCCGTGGCGGAACTGTGTCCTCCGCACCAGCTCAACAAGACGCCAGCATCAGAGGACCAGAGACGTTCTTCTCACCCAGACATACTTTACAAGAACAATGATGTCTGACCAAGGAGGACCGTTAACACGGTTTACAATCTGTGGAGACTAATTGACTATAACTGGACATGTTGCCATGCACCTTTTTTGTAATATTTTTTTCAATATTGTACTTACAGTTTGGTCAGGGCAGAGATTGCACGGTCTCCTAACGGTTGGACCAGCAAGTTTCTTATCCGTGTCATTTGTGCTAATCTAAGCTCCCTCGTGCACTTTGTCATTTCATGGTTCTCCGAATGAAAAAGTGAGGCTCCCACTCTCACTGAAATATACTAGCTTGTGCCTTAATAATAGAAAATGACTGTTTTTATTGTCTTGTTCATGCAGGATTGAGGAACTCACGTCCCACGAGTGTTTGTATCATTCTTAAAATGAAAAGCTACAAAACTTTGAAACAACAAACGCTTATTTGTAAATTAACATTTTTGCAATACGTTCTGCATACTTCTTTAAAATTCAGAATGGCCAATAGAAGACTTTCTAAAACCCAAAATGGCCTCAACGGGAATCACGGATGATGTTGATCATTCGCGCAGTCAGAAATTTATTTTAAATGGTCATCTGGCTATACAGTATGTGCCCTGTGATTGGCTGGTGGTCATTTCAGGTCATATTCTGCTAGTCTCTGTGAACTTCCAAAAGATACAGAAATGGGATAGGAAACTAAACAGCTTCCTGTTGTAGATGCTCACCTGTTATGTTTAGTGTTTTTCTAGATCTCACTGTTCCTGATTAGTACAAAACCAGAAATTGTCTTTGTGTTAAGTCCGATTGTAACAGGTGTCTTGTCACATCATCTACTCGACCTGCTGGACAATAAACATCAAATAGGATGATGTTCCCCTCACGTAGCAACGGGAGATGCGAGCAGCACACGCCACTTTTTTCCTATAAAAAGAATGAACAAACCACGTCAGGAGGAAAAAATCACGCCATGAGGTCTTTGACCTCACTTTTCTACAATGAACGTTGCTTCATTTAGGAATGTTCTGCCGCAGAGTTGCGTTGGCCAACTCTGTTTTTAATACTAATGTTCCTCTCTGACTGCTGTTGAATGATATTTGCCTTGAGTTTGGCCAAGATGTGTCGCGTGGTAAGAGAGAGTGTATTATTGGAAGTGAATGGCAACAAGTGTAATGACTATTAGTATTAACATGACAATACAGAACATGATGCTTGTAAAATATCCCACTGCTGTTGTGTGTTCATTTCGGGTTAGTCGTCATTGTGCTCTGTACAACATCAAATCAACAATGATGTGAGGATATTTCAGCTTTCAATTTTATTCAAGGTAAGTAGATTCAATGAAACTTAAACCATGTGATGCTAGTTGACTGTGATTGCAAAGACTTTTTAGTTTTAGGAAATTATGTTGAAGTATAATCTGTTCCCGTCCAAGATTTGTTCATAAGTAAGGCTTTTAGTATTTTGTCAAATTCTATGTTTACATCAGTGACATTTCACATATTGTCCAATTTCAACAGAGCACGACCACTTAGTTTCTCACACTAGCAGGAGTGCGTCATCTATTGGTTAAAACATCGGTTAGACCGATGTGGAGGAAAATGTCACAATAATTGGCGAAATAAATAAGAGTTTCTAAAATTTTGAAAACCAAAACAAACACTAATCCCGTGGCGGGGACACCTGATATGTAGCTGCTTTCGCCTGACTGACTGAAACATACTCGAAAAAAATATAATACATATTTTGTGTTCATGTATTTGGATTAGAATATGCAAGTTTTCCGTTAATTCGTTAAAATGCTCAGGTTTTTGGGGGGTTTTTTTTGTTAAAATGCTCACGTTAAATTAACACCGACGCTTTTGTGACGTCATGTCAACGCGACGCCTAGTCGTCTTCATCATGGCTTCTAGATTGGAAATCAACTTCGTCAGGTTATTGTCTCGCTGTGAGTCAATTGCTTCGGAGAAACGGGGCGAGACTGAATGGAGACTGGAAAAGGTAAAGCAACACAATGATAGGGGGAGATAAGAACGTGTTTGTGGTTTGTTTTACGCTGTAATTGGCAAAAATTAGCATGACTGTTATTAGCTTTTGAGCAGTTAGCCTCTCGGTTAGCCACGTCGTCGCTGAGACAGCTGCCATTGGATTTCAGCAGACTTTCACATTCTGTAATTATTAATGCATGTGCTGACGCACTTCATAACACGCATTTTTTTTCCTCCAGAATGGCGTGTTTTTATTTTTATAACATCTGTTTTGATTGCCATTCCTTTACATCACGTTATAACCAACCATTTCTATTATCCTTCACTATCGAGTAAACCTGTCGCATAAGGCTAGGTTTTGATCGATATTGTCATAGAAATGAAACTTTTTCTCCAGCAATATTAGACAGTATTATATTTCATGAATTTTGTAAAATACACGTGTCATCTCAGGCTGTGAAAGTCAATTGCTGTTTGTGTGCACTTTTCAGTATGTCGGTGCCTTGGAGGAGATGTTGGTGGCTCTGAGGAAAAGCATGAGGTGACACCATCCCACTGCATTCTTTTGTACCACGTGATCATATTAATTCAAACATTTACTCACCCATTGATTTCCTGAATGTTTGCAGTATTGGCTTCGACATTAAATGTTACGGACATGTGCATTTTTACATGCAGTCAAAGCTCCCTAATGCCTCTAATCTTTAAATTATATTGTTCTTTTCATCAATTTTGTTTACTTTCTCAGCAAACCCACCCCAGAAGTGCTGGCAGAATACACAAGAAAGGTGGATTTTCTCAAAGGCCTTTTAGAAGCTGAAAAACTGGTGAGTGGCAATTCTACTTGTGTGTGTGTGTGTGTGTGTGTGTGTGTGTGTGTGTGTGTGTGTGTGTTTTTATTATTAGTGGAAATTCATGGCTCTTCTCCTACAGTCATCACCAACGGAAAAAGCTCTAGCCAATCAGTTCCTCGCCCCAGGCCGAACACCCACAATAGCCAATGAGCGGATGGCCGCCACTAAAACAGTTCACATTCAGACCAAGGCCCGATGTATGGGCGAGATGAGAGATGAGCTGCTTGGCAAGGTAGGAATGACTGTGACATAAAATACCGCACAAAAAAACTTACTATATACATGCAATGCTTTGCCTTCTATGGAACTATTTCTCAAGGTATATAATGCATCTATTTACTAATCTATTATTTGGACCTTGTCATTACAGGACTCTTCAAACACAGGTAAATGCTGATTTTAATTGAAATTGTAATGTAGCCTCACTTCAACTCTGGTTTGTATCTCAACCGAAAGTCTTATTTATACAGTTATATATTATTTAGATTGCATAACCCACCGTTTTTGTTTGTCTTGTTTTGTTTCCCACAGAAGCAGAGTTGCGAA
Source organism: Hippichthys cyanospilos (assembly GCF_059441005.1). Classification (NCBI taxonomy): domain Eukaryota; kingdom Metazoa; phylum Chordata; class Actinopteri; order Syngnathiformes; family Syngnathidae; genus Hippichthys; species Hippichthys cyanospilos. The sequence continues at coordinate 8,177,069 of NC_142378.1, read as the reverse complement.
ACAGAGGGTAAAGGATTCCGCTAGGCTTCTAAATATGTTCATAAGCCCTCATTGGAATAATATTTGACACTAAAAAAATGTTTGGTTGTCTGACGCAGGCGCCTCAGAGGCGTGCCTCTGGACGAGCGCCAGTCGGCCGCAGAGCTGGACGCCATTTTGCAGCACCAGCACAACCTGCAGGAGAAGATAGCCGAGGATATGCTCAACCTGGCCAGGAATTTAAAAAATAATACTCTGGCTGCACAGAGCATCATCAAACAGGACAATCAGGTACATAAGCCAAGTAGACAGTAGCTGCTTTTGCCACTAGGGTGTGCTATAAGACAAGTTTTCAATTTCTCTAATATTTTTCACACATTTAATAAAAGCTTAAATTGTCTTAAATTTTGCCAAGTAGCCTAAAACATTTAAACGCTCCTCAATTGGATGTATTTACTTCCAATCTTCCTGGATATGTTGCATGTACTACATACCAGTATTTTATTTTTTTTTCCTCTGGACAATATCCTTTTGCAATATCTGTGAACTTTTTCTAGTCATTAAAATAGGAAAAAAATCATGTAAATAATTTGAAGAAGAAGAAAAAAATTCCTAACTTTTTTATTCCCTCTGATTCTGATCAGCTCAAAATGATGTGATCAGTCCAAATTTTCAATCAATTAATCGGGATCTGGACATTTCTAACTCTGTAAAGGAAAACAAAACTTGTACAGTTATTATAAATTCCTAAAAAATAAAATACATGAATCAAAAAAATCCTAATTAGGGAACCAAATCCATAATCTACTGAGAATAATATTTCTCCAAGGTAAACTTGATGTTAAAATAGATTTTGAAGTTTATTAATTGATTCTCAAATCATGCATTTTATTCTGGAATTTTGTTGTGGAAATAAATAAGACCACATCTTAAAAAGAAAAATTGCCTCTATACCTTGAAAAACATAGGGTTTATTTTTCCTTAAAAAGTAAATTCATGCTGGGATTTCACGATTATAAAAAGTCACATGCATATCTAAGCTTTTAGTTTTCAAGTAAATGTAGGGAGGAGTAATTTGTTTATTATGCTAGTTTTAGAGGCGTTCAGTAGGATTACACTTTTTAAAATTAGAACTGCACCAACTAGAGAGGATACCTTACCAGCAACTCTACTGCTGATTACTTTAAGATCTTTTTTTTTTCCCCTATATTCTATATTGAGGTGTGTCATATTTGTCACTGCAGACTTTGGGCCAGTCAATGCATCAGGCCGACCTGAACTTTGAGAAGCTGAAGACCGAGTCGGAGCGTCTGGAGCAGCACGCCAAAAAGTCGGTCAACTGGGTGCTGTGGCTCATGCTCATCCTGGTCTCTTTCACTTTCATCAGCATGATCCTCTTCATCAGACTCTTCCCCAGGCTCAGATGATGACGCCCATTTAATCCCCACAAAGACTTCCAAAGTTCTCCATAGATCTGTGTGTGTGTGTATATCACCTCAGCTCCAACGGTACCTTTAAGGTCTATCTAACTTCAGTATTTTTTGTACACCAATTATAAATAGATGCTTAGGACTAGTCCAAACGCCTCAGCATGTCTGATTCCGGTTTTCATACATGGACACGTGCTAGATAATGTAGCAAAAGTGTATTTTTCTACTGTTGTAGACTTCAAATGCAGTGTGGCTTGTGCTTGAGTTTTGTTACACCCCAAACTGCAAGTGCAACATCACAATCTAATTGAGATCAAAATCGAGAGATGTATTCATTTATCTCTCATATACAAAAACCATAATAATGTTACATTTATGCAGCACAGTGACCCGGTAAATAGCATGTCTACATCACAACACTTTTGAGGTTCAATTTGGCGTTTACATCTTTTCGGATTAATTCATTCAAAAACATTCAGTTTGGTTCATAGAAACAAGTCTCAATTATGTGGTTGGAAGTTCTGGGATTGACTAGTAAAAATCCCAAACTTAGCTTGTATAGACTCCAGCCCACCTGCAACACTATAAACCAAACTGAACATTGATGGATGTTCAGTTTACTATATTATATTTGTAGCTTGCTGTGATAGAAATGCACAACTAAAAACTTAAAAAGCTGTTTGTGCTATAGTTGGGTAATGTTTTGATACTACTGTCCACTTGCATTGAGGCCAAGTTGGGCGTTGAGTCACTCGATCCAGCAGGTGGAGCAGTGGTGAAGAAAAAGTTTACATCACCTTGCCAGTCTTAACTTTTGTTTCAAACAATTAAGATTTACTTTGTCACAGATCTATTCATATATATAGTGGCGATAGAGAGTCCACACACATATTTTCAAACAGCAAGTATTTGTGATTTTAAAACCAAAATCACACCTCCGTTGTATAAAACGCAATCTTGGGAAGAGAAGTAAAAAAATTGTCGCTACCATACATTTCTGTGATGATGGTGTTCTTTGTATCATAAAAACCTAGCTTTTTTCATATGCTGTCCAAAACTCTGAAAGGAAACAAAAAGGCAGCAATAGATAGCACTGCACTTCCTGCCAATGCTCTTATTTTGAAAGTAATTCAAGCAACTTCTGGTGCAATACTTGATCAACTGACACTAACTTTAAAACCAACAAAAATCAGAAGCTTTCTTATCATGGTTTGTTGCCATGACAAATGTCAAAAATGGCTATTAGAGGTGTCTTTAATGTGATTTTCTTTTTTTATACAGAAGGTTTAACACACGTTTTTATTTTTTTTTGCAAGTCATTATAATTTGTTGCTAATTTTCCTAATAAAGTAACTTATTGTGACCTGTTTGTGACAAAGGTTGGGAAGTCAGACCATTGGGTGTCAGACCTGCTCTCAAAAAGAAATCATTATAAATAAGTATTTGTCCACAGAAAAATATTAAACATGAAGCATCCTCTTCTGGGATTACAGTAGAGAGCTGTTCACAAAATAAATCATTACCTTAATTATTAATAAATATTTGTCCACAAAAATAATCAACATGAAGTTAGCCCTGTTTTCAAAAAACAATTATGAGTAAATATGTGTCTACAGAAAAATATTCAACATAAAATGTCCCTTTAAGGATCACAGAAGAGATTTGTTCACAAAAATAAACCATAAACCTGACAGGTAACGAGAGGAGGCACGTGAGTGGAACCATTCATGTGAGAAACAGTAAATTACTTCAAAAAATATTTTTAATGGATATTTGCTTGCTTGTTTGTTACATCTAAAATCTTGACTACCCCTTGGAGGTCCTTCAAGTACCCCCATGAGAACCGCTGCGCTAGAGCGTCCAGATATCTCCTTCCGGGTGAATCTCTCCTGATTGTTGTCACATGTTGAGTGCATGGTTCGAGCATAACAATAACAGCGCGCGCAGTGACTTCCAGCGGTCGGCGTTTGTCAGGCGTGGCCTCCCCGACTAATGACAGATAATAACCTCAGCGACCTCCACCACGCGTCCCAAAAGAAGCCGTCTACTCATTTGCAAGCCATCAGAAGCTTGAGGTACGGCTAAATAAAGGCAGCTGGCCACAAAGCATATGTGCGCTTTGTTCCCTCTTGGGCGGCACAAAATAAGCTTCAAAGATCTTCTCCCTTTTTTCTCCTGCAGGGGTAACGACGAAGCGGAGGAGCTTCCAGAAGGTGAGCATTCCTTTTCCCCTTCCTGTTGTCAAGCGTCATTTCGGGCCTTGTCTGGACTTGCATTAATCCTCGCCCCCGCCCCATCCAGCTCTACCTCACGCTTGGCTGGGCCCCGACTTGGACCTCTCACTGTGTATTTTAAGAACCCCGGAGGGTGTTTTTCCCGCCCGGAGCCCAGCTATGCAGGCCCGAAGATGTGGTGTCACCGCAGAGGATCATCATCAACATTCAGGTCATCCCATTAGCTCCGACACACTCCTTATTTTGGACACACGGTCGGGGATGCCCCGGCATCACCTCCTTCTATTCGGCAAGTCATTTGAGATGCGTCATGCTGACGTCTTCTCCGTTCCAAAATGACAGACTTCAGGACAGTAATAGAAAAATATATAGGGATGATGACATCACTACAAAGATAAAATTTAAAAAGAGCAATTAGGATCGGTAATTAACTCATTCAATCCCAAAGAAGTGTTTGTACGTTGTTTTTTTTAATTGAATGACTCAACTCGTTCAATGCCAGGGATGTATTTTCACGTTTTCTAAGAGTCCAGACATTCAATCCCAGATTATTTTTTTGTTGTGTTTTTCTTCGTGGTTTTTGAAATTATGTTCTTTCACAATATGTCTTTTTTCACGGATCATTTTTTGTGTTTTTTGGTTGTAATTTTTTTATGTGATGTTGCGTTTCATCTTTTGTAACGTTTGCGATTTTGGACATGATATTACAGTTAGTAATATGTTTGTGTTTTTTGTTTGCTGGTCATTTCTTTTGTGATGTGTTTTTGTTTGCAATTATTTTTTGTTTGTTTGTGAGTCCTAATTTGTAGTTTTGTTTTTGTTTGTGCACCATTTTTTCTCTGCACTTTGTTTCTTTTGTTTGTTTTGTAAGGAGTAAGGTTTTTTTGTTTGATTTTTGGTATGTTGTGTTTTGTCTTTAGTAATGCATGTTTGTTTTGCGTTTGCAGATCATTTTATTTGATATTTTTTTGTGACTTTTGATGTGATGTTTAAATCTTTTTTGAGTGTTTTTGATTTTTTCGTCTTTTTTTTTTATTTTGCTGTTTTGTTTTCAATTTTGTCGTTTAGAAAGTGATTATTTTTTGTCTGTTTTTTTTTTAGTTTCTTTTGTTTGGTACCAAATGTGAGTTTCCTTGTTTATGCTTACCTTTTGTGTTTGCTTTTTTTTTTTTTTTTGATTGGCACTTCAGGGGCACTGTATCTTCCGTCATATTTATTTCTTCACCTCTATGCTTTCTCGTATCCTTCTTTGTCTTATCGTCACAGGTGCTGTTTTTGTTGTCATTTCAGAGTTAGGCTTTCCCTCAATAAGAACCCGCCTCCTTGTGTGCTAGACACTAGGAGTGTCTATTTGAACACATATGCATGTGCGTGGGTGTATATGCGGTTGTATTGTGTGTGTGTGTGTGTGTCTTCCACAAGCGTTTGCACCCTAATGAAGGCTCAGTGCAGATGTTGCGGCAGCGCTGCACAGTTATTGCAGCGTCTTCTTTACGATGCCTCACATGACACCAGCGCATTAACGGGAGGACATGACCTCAGCCCAAAAAAAGGGTGTAATTGTGTAATGCCTGAGTGTACACATATGTTTACTGCACCCCGAAGACCTGAGCCATATAAGTCTCTCCCGCCCCCTCCCCGCAGCGTGTTTTCTGCCCGGTGTCAACATGAGACTTTATGTCCCGAAAACCTATTTGTCAGCTACTATGTGCAGTTCAAGTCCCGGGAGAGGGCAGAGGCGCCATGTTTGATGCAAGGGCGCTCACCGAAGCAATGCTGAGAGATTTTGTTTGTGTGTTTTATGCTACTTCACCTTGGAGGGATTAGGGAACTCCCAGCAGGGGGGGGTCCCGCATCAGGCTTTAGGCATTCACAAGCTACTAATTTCCCTTACACGGTGCTCTGATTAATATTGATGAACTCTTTCGGTGCCAAGCGTTATCGGAAAAGGAACTTTCTTGAGGGCCACTACATTTAACGTTTTCACTCATCTCTCAAGACCGACAGAATATTGTGTGCCATGTCCATGTAAATATAGGTGGCATCATATGGAAGATTGATTTCCATTCCTTACTTAGAATTGCATGTAGGTAATATGCGTGGAAACACTGCCATCTAACGGTCACTGTTATCACTGGTGCGCTCAATTGGTTGTTATTAGATAAGCATTAGTCAAGGGTATCAGCTACACTTCATAAAAACAAAAAACTACTTGACGCAAATGATTTATACATTATTGTTATTGCTTATTTAAAAGACGAGTATTCTCGTCCATGGCACTGAAAGAGTTAATCAAGCAGCAAAGCAACATCCCCCCCCCCCAATCTCATCGATTGGCCGTTTTGCAACTTACTGCCAACTACAAATGACATCACAGTCACAACACCTAAAAATAGGTCACCAAAAAATGAATGAGAATTTCATCAGATTTTTTTAAGATAGCCGTATGAAAATTGCTGGGACAAAAATAAGATCAGTGGACGAGTAAACAAAAAAAAAATTACAAAACAATAGTTTAACAAAAAGGTGGTGAAAGTTCTAATGTATTGAAAATAAAACAAAAAAGCTCATGATAGTTAATTTTATTAGATAAAATTCAAAAGATGGAACATTAGTTCTGCCTACTATAAAGATATACTATGTATCAACAGAAAAATAAGTCAACAAAAAAAATACATGATTTTTTTTTTGTCAGATTTGACCCTAAAATGAATCATGAAATAGCAGATTCAAATTCTGACAAAAGCAAAAATTAATGGATTTTGTAACGGCATTATATATTAAAAAAAAAAAAAAAGGTGATAAAAGTTTTTGAGTTTTTATCTTTAAAATATTTCAATGATGACATTTTTTTTAGATTTAGTTTAACAAAAAAAAATATATATATAGCATATGGAGGCATGCTGTGCTGCTCCAGACGCCTCCGTCTTCAGTCTCCTGCAGGTGCACCTTGGTTTTGGAAACAAGCAGACTTGATACACGCGTGGGGGTGTGTTTGCGGCTACGTGTGTGTTGATAAAAAAAAAAAAGGAGCACATCCTTGGCTCCTGGGCTGTTATTTCATGAGGATGTTTGCGACCAAGGTTTTTATTTTCAAGGGGAGCTTGGACGTCATCCGTCCGCCTGATGTTTTGTCCGCTGAGATGGAATGTCAAGGCTAACCAGATGGTCCATGATTCATAGCAAATGCAAAAAAATAAAGTGCTACGTTTTGGTTGGGAAAAAAAAAAAGTTTTCCAAGGTCACGTGCAACTTTGCAGTCATAATGTGGAGTCAGAAAAAAATTAGTTATTTTCTAAGTATGTCACTGAGGTTATTATGCAATTTATTTGCATTGTCATGAGCCAGAAATCCTGCCTTGTCGGTCTGTGTTTTTTTTTGTATGTTTTTGTGCTGGCTGAAATGGGCGGAGCCTCCAGCAGACAACTGGTCACATGTTGTTTTGTTTTTTTGTGATGGCCAAATGAAGCTTTGTGAAGCAATGAAGCTTTGCACATTGTCCAAAGCTTCATGATGCTTCATATGCTCTCCGACGTCATCGAGTCCAAGAAATCAACAGTATTGAGAATTCATTGGCTATTTGAGAAAATGACTTGAATTTGTGAAACCTATATGAACAAACTACAAGTACTGATGATTTTTGTTTAATGTGCTAAAAACACAACTTGATATCACGTTGATTTTTTTCTTTTCTCCGTATCTTTGATGTCCATAGCTATTTGAACTTTTGAGAAAAAACGTGAGACAATGTGATATTTAGTTTTATCCCATATTGCACTCTTCAGAAAAATGAATTCGGTAAAAAAAAAAATAGCATGAAAATGGAAAATACCACTTTTAATATAAAGTATGATAAAATAATCTTGTTTTATGTTATGTACACTAAAAAACTGGTTTGAAAAACTGCCAATAAGAGTTGTTTATATATTGGTTACATGAATCTTTTAATAGATATATACAGTGGTACCTCGGTACTCGACCATAATCCGTTCTGAGGTGGTGGTCGAGCACCGATTTGTTCGAACACCGAAAGCAATTTTCCCATAAGAAATAATGGAAAGTATGTGTGCACAAGTAAATGTGCACAAGCAGTACATGATAAAGATAAAGATAAATAAAGCATTATAAACCATTTTGTATAATTTACTTACGTTTTGGAGAGTGGTTGATGGCATACAGGAATGGATGTGGAGAGGACGGGAGGGAGTTACTCCTTCCATGATGACGCTAGCTAACTGCGACGCGAGGTACACCGCGTTCATATTTTGCTATAATTTCCTTCTTCGGTTCAATAGTGGTCCTCATTGTTTTCCTCTTTGCCTTCCCCTTATCACTGTCTTTCTTTGGACCCATTATTAAGGGCTAGAGCAACACGAAAAAGTTTAAATCCGGGAAGAAATACTCGAACAAACGTCTTACTCCGCTGGCGGTCTGAGTTGAACTGGCGCTTACCCGCTGGCCGAGAAGGGCCGAGGAGCGCGTTCGGGTCGGCTCGGCTAGTCGAGAACCGAAAATCTGTTTGAGGTCCGATGCATTACCTACTTGAATTTTTTGGTCGAGCACCGATTTGGTCGAGTATAGAGGCGGTCGAGTACCGAGGTACCACTGTATATATATATATATATATAATATATATATATATATATATATATATATATATATATATATATATATATATATATATATATATATATATATATATATATATATATATATATATATATAATTATATAAAAAATTATATATATATATATATATATATATATATATATATATATATATATATATATATATATATATATATATATATATAATTTATTTTTTATCTAGTTGCCTCAAAAAAGTGAATATGCGAACAGTAAATTCATGGGAGAATTCTGGCCGTATCATTGAGCAGCGGATCATATCGCGTGTCGCATGGATCGATAGTGAAGCTGCTTGTTTGCTTACCAGACTCAATCCAGTCTTTGTACTTTGACAATGCAGTTTCCTCTATTGACTGCAGGGTCTCTCAAAGTGAAAGAGGAGAAAAGTAAAATGGGCCCAGCTTGTCTTCCTTCCACCGATCGGATTTGTCATCGGAACTCCTCTGGGATGCTCCACTAGAAAAGACCGAAATAACGACGTGCTGGTGTGTTTCCTTCTTTGATATCGCAGGCCATTTTCCTCGGAATCCATTGTTGATTTTTCAAGCATCTTTCATTCGTTGTGATGAGTTCAATGGCGTTGCGGTTTTTGTCATTTTCTGCGGAACAATTTTGATGAGGCAAAGCGATTGCCCCAAACCTCAGACGTGACCTGAGATGGTACTGCTCAGTAGGAAAACAGCAGAAGCGTCATACATAGCGCTCACGGTTTCTAGGGAACATATTTGCGTGCTATCTGGGGATTGCCGGCACAGGCTCCTATTTGTATTTACCAGTGTTTGGAGTACTTCCTTTTTGGGGTTTTAGAGCCAAGACCGCAACTCTCTTGGGAAGAGCAATGAAATATGTTATTCAAATCCTACTATTATTTCCTCATTTCAACTCCATGTTATTATTTATAATCCATATTTGAAAGTCCAGTCCTCGTTTTGTTAATTCATCCGTTCGACAGGGCGGTCGAAAAATGAATATTATTAGCTTGGTAAAGGCAGAATTTATTTGACATATCTCACAGCGGATCTTGGCGGGTTGCAGGTGTCTCAATTATTAAACAGAACGGGAGTAAGCAAGAAGTCAAAAAGCAGCATCAGCGATAACATTTTTGCAAGTGAAGGTCACTTGTGACGTGAGCGATGTGCCCTTTTGGAAACCTTTCCGCCAGCACAAAGTTTTGGGGCAATGAAATATGATTGACCTCCATAAAATCAACTTTTTTTTTTTTTTTTGGGGGGGGGGCATTTAAATCACTATAGCATTAACTTTCAGATGACACACACAAGGTTGGGATGTCAGTGTGTCACTGGAGTCATGGGATGCTTTTTTTTTTTACATTTACTCATATGCTTTCAGGTTGGGAGGAAAAAGCAAAATTTTCTGTCTGCATCTACTTTTTCTTCCTCTTTTCGTTCTCTGTCTTCTTTTGTCTCTCTGTCTTTATTTCTTCCTTTCTCGCTGTTTGTCTCTATCACTCTTATCTGTCTCTTTTTCCATCTCTAATCCACTGTCTCTTTCTTCTGTCTTTCTGTCTTTGTCTCTGTCTCCCTCTGTCTCTTTTCTGTCTTGAATACACTGTCTCTCTCCTTGTCTCACTCTCTTTTTCTAGTCTTTGTCTCTGTCTCCCTCTCCCTGTCTCTTTTCTGTCAGTCTGGCTTTCTCACATGTCTCTGTCTCCCTCTCCCTGTCCCTTTTCTGTCTCTATCTGTCTCGCTGTCCCTCTTTGTGTCCCTCGCTGTTAGTCTTTGTCTCCCGCCTTTCTCTGTTTTTCTGTCTTGCTCAAATACACTATCGCACGCTGTCTCTGTCTTTGTCTGTCTTTGTCTCACTTCCTATTTTCTCACTGTCTTTCTTGGTCTGTTTTCTCTGTCTCTGTCCGTCTGTCTTTCTGTCTCACTGATTTTCTGTCTCTCACTGTCTTTGTCCGTCTCCTCTCTTAGCCTCTCTGTCTCTTTCCCCGCTTCTCGGTCTCTCTTTCTCTGTCCTTCTCAAACGCACTGTTTCTCTGACTGTCTTCGTCTTTCGCCGTCTCTGTCTCACTTCCTATTTCTCTTCATCTCCCTTTGTCTGTCTCTGTCTTTCTCTCTTTGTACCATGTAGCCGTCAGACCAACAAGATTGTCAAAAGACAAGCTGTTGTTCATTGTGAGCAAAAATCTGAGACGCACGTGACAGCAAATTGGGTTGCCAGCCAATCGCAGGGCACACTGGGATGAACAACCATTCATTCACCCAATCAACCCAAAGGACAATTTAGTGTGTCCAACACACCTGCCGTGCATGTTTTATGGCGCGTGGGAGGAAGCCGGAGTGCCCGGAGATAACCCACGCAGGCTAGGGGAGAACATGCAAACTCTACACAGGAAAGAATTGAACTCGGGTTTCTGAACTGTGCGGCGGGCATGCTAACCACGCGACCACTGTACCGCCTTTAATAGCAATTCCTTTTATTTCGATTGGGAAAGATCTTGTCAGGCACTCGAATGCAACATCACCCCTGTGGTCATATTGAAGCATGCGCGTGTGCGTGCGTGCGAAAAGGAAGCAACCAAACAAGCATGTCCTTGTATTCCCAGTGTGAAGGGAAGGGTTTGATGTAAGCATGGCACACACACACACATCCATGTTTACCTTTCCTTGCCTCCAACCCCAGTCAGCGCCTCGGAGAAACCCGCAACATTGACTTGACCTTGACGCTGTGTATTCACGCCGCCTCGAATGTGTCGCTCTGGCAAGACGTGGAGAAAGCTGTCAGTGACACATCCTCCCAGCGAGGACGGACGCTGGGCCGTGTCCCTGCTTGTGATAAAAAGTGATCCCTTGGCTCTTTCCTATGCGGCCCAGGGAAGCTCCTATATAATTCTTTTTTTTTTTGTTTGTTTTTGCAAATTGTTGGATGCCATTAATTTAAGTTTTGATACCATTGTCATTGGTGGCGTAATTTTCCAGGATTCTTATGTTGATATTATATTGTATACAGTATATTGCATAATGATTGTATTATTGTCAATGTTTGATGTTCTGTTTTATTATTGTTAATTATAATATGTTCTGTTGAGCACTCTGTTACAGCTGAAGCTGTTGTGAAAGCACCATATCAATAGAAATGTATCGTTTTGTCCTTCAATTTATTCTGAGGAGAGGATAAAACAAAGTTTTAATTTGCGCTTTATTTTCACTTTTGAATTCAGAGTTAGTTGTATGTTAGTTCATTTGGGCCTCAAATTCTCTATTCCAGAGTGAATCTATTATGTCTTATGTCAAACCTAAACAAAAGGCCTGTAACTGATTTAAAATTGTATGTATGAAAAATACTAGTGGTGACAATCCTAGAGTTGAGAACTCATGCTGGTATCATACACATAATTTGCAATCAATATAATATATATATATATATATATATAGGGGGTCCTCAGGTTACAACGGTCTCGACTTACGATGTTTTGAGGTTACTAACGTGCAGTAAACAACTGGCAATCACCATGGAAGTGAAATTTGATATTATTAAGCGGTCTAAAAACGGTGAAATACCAACGAACAACTTTTTGCTCACAAGAGAGACCATTCGAGTGCCATGTTCTGCTTTTGGGTTTTGTTGATGTGATAAAAGTGAAGGTTGACATTCTCGCCTGCAAGTCCCACAGCTTTCAGAAGTTTCGGGGCGAAAATGGCCGCAGCACTGTTTCCGGTTCGACGCCCCTTCAAAACAAGAGTTCTCTACAAAATAAAATGCGGCGCAAGAACAAAGTTTATCTGACGAAACGGGGGCCAAAACGGGCATGTTTTACGGTACAGTATTTATAAAATCATCTATTTATTTATTAGTTTTATATATATATATATATATATATATATATATATATATATATATATATATATATATATATATATATATATATATATATATATATATATTGTGATAGGTGACTTGTAACAACAACCCGGAAGGTGACCTTGAATTACAAAACAGCAGAACACTTCCTGCCTTGAAGGGGGCTTTTACCCAGGCTATATTACACCTGCGTCACTAATCTTTAAGGCTTCGCTGGGGTGAGGGGTCAAATTCTACAATGTGATTAGTTTACTGAGGGGTCAAAACCAATAAATAACACACGCGCTAACCTCACCGTGAGCCAAGAAGGATTACAAGAGGATCATTTCACGTTCATTGTTATTTCAACGTCAAATGACTCCGGCTAGCGAAGAGACGACGCCGATGTGTACAAGAAGCTCGCAGTATTAATAAAGAGAGACGTTTGAAGAGGATAATCCAGGTGCACTTTGTCTATTTAAACTCATGACTCCTACTCTGGTGGACATGGTGTACCTCACCCACAATCTCAGATGCCTTCAAGCCTTCCATGCCAAGCAAGGCAAGAACGTTCCTCTCAATCAAACATATCAATCGAGGATGTCTGGCAAACCTTGAAAGGGAAGTAAACCTTTTTAGTATCAAAACAAATTGTTCTTCAAAAATTCCCACCATTAAGAATTACTATCAACATAAAGGGTCCTTCTTTAGAATCATAGTAAAGTCCTTCATTTCAAATAAGATCCAAGCATTGTGGTATGAGTTTTTAGGGTAATGAAATAGAATGATCTTAACAAATTTTGCTATATTTTCCTGAAATATTTAAATAATCATTATTTTTAGAGGATATTTTCTCAGATGCTACCTTTTGAATGTATTTTCAATCTCACATACCCCTGAATGCCTTCATGTAACCCCCATTTGAGAAGCACTGATCTTATCAAAGCTAATCAAAGACCTGTACTGAAAATCATTCCGACTGCCATTTACGTTGACGATTTCACAAAATACATATGCTCTTAATTTGACTTGTTAAAGACACGTTCTGTTTGACTAAAACCATACGGGCGCTCGTTTGTATTACACTGAAAATCAACCTGATTGGTCTGCGTTTATTTTTAGAGCCACCTACATTATCGTGCGGCGGTAGTACACCATGAGAGCACGGCTCCTAAAATATGTACAATGAGTAGTACCTGAGCGAGCGGCAAAAAAAAAAAAAGAAGCGTCTTTATGTGAGCGTCGGCGTCAGACGGCACGGCGAGCACAAAGCGATGTGTTTTGACTAGATTCCATTGGCCTTAGTCCTTCAGACCCGTGACATTTAATCTCTCTAAGACCTCATTTACTCTGTTCACTGGGTAACAACATTCCTCAGATAAACAACAAGCCCCGCTCGGCGAGCTCTTGGCGGGCCGAGGCCAGCGTGAAACCATCCGTGCACACAAAACAGCACCCCTACTATGCGAGTGGGAAAGAGCCAATGTTCTTTTCATATTTTCACTTTGATTCTTACGTCAACGCCGGTTCAGCCTGCGCCGTGTCGGAAAAGGAAAGAACTTGGTTTTGTCGAGTGTGCTTAAGCTTCTTGGCCAGGACAGGTTAGATTACAATTCATATTTGCTATGCAAATCTAAAAGAACATAGTGTGCACCTTCCAAGCTGGAGGCAGGTGTTCTATTTCCTGCCTCCAAGGCCAAGACGGAGCGGAATGTTTGTACTGCAATTTTGTTTTGTCCACAATTGAAAGACAAAAAATGGAGCGCATCAAATAAACTTTTCATACGTGCATATTGTTTTACTTTTGTTCTCCGGCCAACCGAGACATCAACAAATGTCTGGAAACAAGTTGAAAGATGATCACCAAAAGGAAACTCCTGCATAGTTGTCTTTTGTTATTTGCATTCAGCTTCTTGTGGCAGTTTACTTCCAAGGAACTATGTTGATATGAAATGAGGAGCTTCATTTAGACAGGAGTAGTAGCTTTTCCTCAATTGTGAAAGCAGGTACTGTATATGTGTAAAAATAAATAATAATGTGTTTATCAGATAAGAACCCGCAGCTTTATTTCTCATTATTTGAGCTCTGCACTTCTACTCCAGTTCGCCTTATCTGCAGATTTTGTTTTTGTTTGTTCATTTTGGCTAGCCATCAGGAGACAATACTCAGGTAAAGTAAATGTGTGTAACTGTTCAAGGTGTCAATTAATGGAAAAACTATTAAATAAAACTGAAAAAATGTGAATCAATGACTATGCTCATAATTACTTTTAAAAAGTAGTATCATATAAAAGTACGTGATGTGTAAATTATGTATATATATATATATATATATATATATATATATATATATATATATATATATATATATATATATATATATATATATATATATATATATATATATATATATATAAAATCCTTTTTCATTATTTCATTTGAAAAAGAACAAAGCACATTAATCAACATTAAACAATGCAGATGTCCCTGAGTTTGCAAAATTGAGCTAACTTTCATCATCAGTCATTCATATCAGTTAAGCTGACATATAAGCGCACACTAGTAATATACTCTGAGCCTTAATATCAACCTTAAAACAATAAATGCATAGGGACCATCATAGGGATGGTCAGTGATTAAATTTAAAACAGAAAAACACTGCAGCTATCAGCCAGGCCAAAATCGAGTAAGAAAAATAGATTTTAGTGAAAAATACACTAGAGAAATGAACCTTATAAACCTGTATTAGAGTGTAGGACTAGCTGCCATCCAAGACGAACAACCATTTACGATCACAACTAAGGACGATTTAGAGTGTCCAATAAACCTACCACTCATGTTACAGAAATATGGAAGTAAATCAGAGTGCCCAAAGTAGTCCCACATGGGCACAGGGAAAACATGCAAACTTCACACAGGAAGGCAAAAACTGGAAGCGCGCCCACGACTTCCGCATTTTACATATTAAAAGTTCAAGTGGTATCAGTAACTTGGTATCGAACAACGGTTTAGAACCTCACAATTTTCATCTTAATTTTTAGAATAGATTCAACAAGAAAGACAATGTCCCCCTGAAAAATATTCCGTTTATTGAAAAAATTGTACAACTGCATAAATATATATTCATAACTATAAATAATTGAATAACTTTCAAAAAAGCTCCTTTGTTGTTCCCTCTTCGACGGCTCCTGATTCGGATGGAAGCTCATCACCATTGAGTCAACGCGATCCGTTCCGCGTTTTGCAGACTTCCCACGCTTTGGCCCAGCTGGGGTGAGTGGCAGGAGTTGTTTACAGGGCGAGAGACTCCTCTCGCAAGGAAACAGATCGAGGGGGAACCTGACAGAGACAACGAGCGATACAGCCACCGACGGGAACTTTTTACACCCAACCCGTCTTTTATTCTTTTCTTCAAAGGTATTTTCCTCCTCTATGCCCGATTTTGTCTGTGACCAGCGTTGCAGACGAGACGCGTGCGTGCCCCCCCCCCCCCTCCCAACTCCGGCGCCGACGCAGAAAGCTGGTTTGTTTTGGACTAGCTAGCTAGCTTTAGCTACACCCCTCCTCGTCCTCCTCCTTCCTTCCATCGAATAATCTGAGGGAAAAAAAAAACCAGCCAGCGTGCTACGTCTATTCCCCGTTTTCACTCTAAACGTAGCCGTCATTTTTTTCCGCCAAGTGGCACTAGAGATAATTAGCTCCAGTGTTTGCCCTTTTTGGAGGACCCCCCCACCCCCCTTTCCCCCCCAGCGCCGTTTTGGACGTTTTATGGTGTTGGGTGCCGCTGCTGCCTTGGAGGGGGTGAAGGAGTTCACGGGATGGTCGCAGCTCCACATCAGGCACGTTTTTCCTTGCACGTAACTACCCAAAGGGAGTTTGATCTCGCTGGAATGCGCTTGTTACTCCCGTGAAGATACTCAACTCGGAAGACTTTATTTTTTTCCTCGTTTCCTGCGGTTATTAGTCGAAAAGGTTTCATAGTTGGATGTTAGCACGATCTTGGGGAGAACACATGACCGCGGACTGTCGCCTTCACCTATGGAAAATGAACATTTCGACGCAAACGTGTGTCGCCAGAAGCGAAGACCACCGTTTTTAGGGAACACACCCCGAACTCGAGCCAGAGGGGTTTTTGTGTATTACCGGGCCGAAGTGAGGGGCCATCCCTTGAATAAAGTGATCGGTTAACGAACACCTTTTTTTCTAGGGTGTCCACATTGGAGGTTTTTTTTTTTTTTTTTTTGAACGCGTCCTCGGGTTCAAAATGAGACGGAGGACGCTTGAATTGGGAGCACAACTTGTGCTTTGGATCGTTTGCATCATATGCCAGCATGGACTCATTACGGGAGAAAGTAAGTACACGCATTTTCGGGCTTTATTGTTTTATTTGTTTGCGCATTGCTAACAGCCAGACACGTAACCTTGTCTTAGTAAAACACGCATATATTGCGATCAAACAAGTAACAAATTGAAAACATTAAACTTTATTTAAAAAGGTAGCTTACTAGTAAACTTGAAACATACACGTTGATATTAATTAATACAATTGGTAAGTTTTGTTATTCAAACAACGATGAAACATCTACTAACGGTTTCATAATACTACTTTTTATTATCACAGCTATTATGAATTTCTAGATTAGGCAAGGGGTGTCGATATTGACGGCGCATGCGCAGAAGGTTCATTTACCCCCCTTTCTGGTGCGCGTGGCTGCGCGCCAATAATTGCTATTCCTGCGTAAACTTTCGGAGGCATACGACGCCCACCCCCACGCCGTCTGTCGTCCCCACGAAGGCGACCCGTTGAATGCGTCATCCCTAGGGTGGGCCCTCTCCGGTGGGAGCAGCAGGATGCGGCCACCCTGCGCCTCAGATTTGCCCTTCCGTGCACGTTCCCGCAAGAGCCACGACGTAAACACATTACGCACGAGAAGCGGCGGATTATCCACCGTCCCAGGATGAAAACATTTGAGCGCCATAGTGGGAAGCGCCCCCCCCCCCCCCCACGCCAGAGAGGACTTGTCTTGTTGTTTTCATCAATGAATTTGAGTGGTGAAGTTGTTGATCGGAGTATAACGACGTCTAATCAAAAACCGTACGGCGATAGCGTTCATTGTAAAAGATGGCTAATCTTCAACCTATTTATTGGAGCTAAAAATGGGATATTCGTCTTTGTTTTGCTCTCATAAATAACTGTGCAGGGATTCCCAAGATGTTT
Organism: Hippichthys cyanospilos; assembly: GCF_059441005.1. NCBI lineage: Eukaryota > Metazoa > Chordata > Actinopteri > Syngnathiformes > Syngnathidae > Hippichthys > Hippichthys cyanospilos. The sequence continues at coordinate 8,159,759 of NC_142378.1, read as the reverse complement.
GCATCCTCCCACTGGAGCTAACATAAGGAGTTAAGAATATGTCCTTGTCTTTAGCATACCATCAACACATAATGCATGTAGTTGTTGTTACACCACATTAGTTTATGATTACAAAATAATTAGCAAATTTGCATAATATCAACTCATTTTTAAGTCACTGTGACGGTCATAAAAAAACACTGATTTGGTTCCTGAAAGTTTTATTAATTATTTTATATTTTTTTAACTTGTCAGTCATCCAAAATATAGTTGATTACAAAAAAAAAAGACTTCTTTTCAGGTAACGGGATAGTCCACTTGCTGTATGAAATAGTCTATAATGACCAAATTAGTTTTCATGTGCAATGAATACTTTAAAAAACATTTTGCCACATGACGTTGACTGAAAATGACATCACGTGCTAAATGTTCAGGTATCGACCAATCACAGCTCGGCTCGTAAATATGATGTGAGCTGTGATTGGTCGTTACCCCAGCCTTGAGAACAGGTGATGTAATTTTCAGTCCTCAGCAAGAGGAGAACATGTTTTTAAAGGAGTTAATTGTACATTAAACTTATTTACTTATCAAATATTTACAGAAAAATATGAACTTTTTAATGCTGAGAGGGCTGAGTAAGTGGACTATTTCTTTAATGCTTTCTGAAAACATTCATAAGTGACTTGGCAATTGTGGCATTCAGGCTAACAAAGTGCCATGCTTCACTCTCACAATCAACAAACCAATACAAATGTAACTGGCCTAGTTTTTGAAATGGTAGCAGAACAATTGAGGAAAGAAAATATTAAAAACTGATTGATCAATAAAGAATGACCAGTGTTGTTAACTTGATTAGTGTGAATATCAAAGTCATTTTTACACAACACTTCAAAGGTTCTTTCAATTCTTTGTGGATTACCATGACCCGGACGGCTGCAAATCAGCAACACAGACAAAAAGAAAAAGCGTAACTTTTAGCAATCACGTTTGCTCTTGATATTGCCACAGTAAGTTACAGTGAACTTAGGCAAATGTTTTTAGACAAACATTTTATTAACATTATTGTAAAATATCCCAAATGTAAAATGCCTTCAGTCACCTTCTGTTATGAATTGGTGCTACAACATTCATTTGACATTGACATTTTGCTCAATAATGATACATTTCTATCAAATGCTCTCTTTGACGTTCTCATTACATTTACAGTTATAGTAAATGATCCAGTGAAATCCCTTGTCTAATGGAAAGTAATTTGAAGTTTATTAAACTGTTTACCTTGTACAGATGTCAAACATACATTGAGCTTTAGGAATGAATAACAAAGTGTGGAAACATTTTCATACTAACAGGCCAGTTGTGTGTGTTTTGTTTAGTTTTGTACATTAAAGGTATTTTTTTTTTGGGGGGGGTTATAACGATTTCTCCCAGGTTATATTTGTCTTTTGAATACTTTACAAAATGAGGCCAACAATCCTCTGTTTATTCATTGTTTATAATTCCTTTTTTGTTAGAAAGTGTCATTTGAAATTTGTCTTTCAAGGCAAATTATTATGGCGCAGGTCTACTAAGCTATGTGGACATTAAGCAGATGTGTACATTTAAGCGATCATGGAAGAAACCACAACAATATGAGTAGCGTTGGCCAGTTTTAGCCAAGTCTCGGTATTTACACTGTACACTGCTTCTTAAAATGGCTGCTTCCTCTGGCCAGGTTCAAAGCAAATGCTGTGGACACTCCACACAGGTCATGTATGCAGACAGCGCAGAGGCCTCTGAAAGGGGTCTTATGAGACCGGGCTACTTGTACCCCTCCTTCCTCATTCTTTCTTTCCCTCTCTCTTTCTGTGTGTCCCTCTAGGGGAGTGGGGTACATGCCATTGGCTGCTTCTGGTGCCTTATTTACTCAATTCTCTGCTTAGTGACCATATTTGGCACTCTTGAGATGTTTACGCTCAAGAGGGTGCTGGGGTCAACAACCAAAATACTCAGAATATGGAGTTCTAAGAATGCTTAGTGCTGAATCTCCCCGATATCTCCACATCGGTTTTGGTGAAGGGGAAATGCAATTGATAACTTTCCTGCATCGTGGCTATTAGCCGGGTCCTAGATAATGGCTCAAATGTTTTTTTTTTTTTTTTTGGCCTGCTGTTTTTAATAGATTTGGATGGACTTGTTTGCCGTAGTTATCAGCAAACAGTTTTCTGAAGTAACTGCTGAGCTGTCTCCTGGCCGAACTTGTGAAAAACAAGTTGTGCAACCAGGAGCCTGGCCCCCTTCTTGTTCCTCTCAGCCTGTTTGAGAGGGCCTGTGTGTGTGTGTGTATTTATGCATGTGATGTTATGTATGTTTTCCACAGCCTGACTTTCTATATCCTCCTCTGCCTGCTTGCAAAACAACGTCCGACAGTTCTCTCGGTGACAACCGCAATCAGTGAAATAACCATCAATGTCTTCGCTGTTTAGATCAACATCAACGTTTGTATTAGCATCGCAATATGTCGCGGATAGACTCTGATACACGTACCTGTGATCAAAAGTCAATATGCAGTTGCGAACTTAATGACAAATTTTAATACAATGGAAATCTCCATATTGTCAACACAGCACAAATAAGCAACTTATGTCAACAAGTTTTATTATGTGGTTGTTTTAATTTGGCTGTTCGCTACATTCATTTGATTTTGACCAAACAAAGCAAATCCTCTGAAGACTGTCTCGTCAAGAGCCTATTGTTGTTTTAATAAAACAAGCGATGACAACTTCGGATAATGGATTCAACATGTTGCGCAGATGATTAACAATAGATGCGCCAATTTCCCTAGGATCCACACGGCTCAAAATCAGAAGAGTATTTTTTATTTTATTTTTAATTAATTGTGACATTTTATTTTTGCTTGTAAAACGCAGAGAAAAACAAATTGGAAACCCGGGCTTACTTGGACATTACCCTTATCTACAAATTGTGAAGCATTAGTTTGAAAATGTTTTTTAAACTCGCTATATATATATATATATATATATATATATATATATATATATATATATATATATATATATGTGTATGTATGTATCTATATATAATTAAAAACAATATATATCTGTATATATTTCAAAAAAATATATGTATATATAATTAAAAAAAACAAAAACAAACAAACAAAAAAAATATATATATATACATATACAATTAAAAAAAAATATATATCATTTTTTGATTGAATAGATGTGCGTGCATGAGTGCGTCAAATTAAATAAAGTTGAAAAGATCACTTTGGAAAATACACGAATCAAATCATCATTCAAATGTAAACATAAAAACAACATAGACATTGCATCATACCTTCTCAATCTGCTGTACAGAATCAAATCATAATGCCTTTGAGTTGGACCGAATTGAATCGTTCCACTTTATCCGTTACTGGCACTTGTTGTTTCGGATGCTCAACAGTCACCGGAATTGTGAAAATCCTGCTGCCCTCACTCAATTCACGTTTTCCGTCTCTCGAAAGGTAAAAAACTTTCAACCAGAATACATCACCAGTTTCCCAGCCCGTTCCCATGTTGCGTTTACGTTGCAATGAGTGTAACAAAACAAAATCACCGGTAGTTATCACCTTATTTGAGTTGGATGTCTAAATACTGCTGCGTTTATGAATGAGGAAGCTGCTTGTCTGGTTTGGAAGCACAGAGAACTGTAGGTGCAGACAAGAAGGAAGTTAGAATATTCTTAATTTGCATGTCGCGGTGTTGACACCGAGCGGCTTGAAAACAGATTAAAAGAAGATGCTACCACCCAAGTGCCTGTGTTAGTTGATGCCGAAGAGCACAGTGGCAATTCCCGACAGTGCGGTGCATATTGCGGAATGTATTTGAAGTGGCCCACCATGCCTGTTGTTTTGTCGGTGTGTATGCCTGTTGTGTGCGCACCAATCAGTATGCGCCCCTGTTACTCGGTGTTGTCTGCTGGATCTCATCTTTTAAAGTGTTCACTTCCAGGCAAAGTATGTTCACTGTGTTTGTGTGTTTGGAAGTGGTGCCTATGCACGAGAACAGTGTGTACCATGACATAGCGCCGCAACCAAACGTAGCAACTGCTGCAAAAGTAGAATGAACATAGCCTGTCCACCTTGGATTGTGCGCACGACAGAAAAGAATTTACGCTCTTCCCTGTTACGTGCGCTTTTCTAGATAGGCTATTTTTGATTAAGAAATGTATATATATTATGGAATATTTTACTACTAAAAGTGAGTATCAGTTCAACGCTCCATTCACATGTCAAGTTTTAGTGTAAAATGATGTATTTCTAAACCTTTTACACCATAAAATCTATTTTGTTGTGGTCTAGATTCAGTCACAGGTGTCGAACTCCGGTCCTAGGGACAGCATCCTGCATGTTTTCCGGATTTCTTTTTCCAACACACCTGAAGAGCTCGAAAATAATCCTATTCATTTGAATCAATCAGTTCGACACCTGTGACTTAATCAATTCACTGATAAACGATTATCAAATAAAAATCTGTTTTTATTATTAAATGGTTGTTAAGAGCCGTTGTTTCATTTCAGTAACTGAGACTAGGTATTAAAAATGTACATCAATCCCTTTCATATTATTTTGTATAATTTTTAAGTTTTTTTTTTTTCTTTTCTAGACAATATCCGTTTAACAACAATAATTAGTTGAAATACTAATCAGGGAGAATGGTTGAATTTTTTCTTATTATTCGATATTTATGATGGAATCAACAGAATAATCGATTGTAAAAATGAACGATAGTGACAACCGAAATCTAATGACATCAAATCCTGGTATTCGTAAAGGTGTCTGATGACTTCTTATGTCTTCTTTGTCTCTACTTGCAACCAGAACTGTCCATCAGAACATCAATGTTGACAACCTTCAAGAATTTCCCAACTACTTGGACATAGGTCAATGGCAAAGGGTTAGCGGTTTGAGACACACTTCTGGAATAACATATAATATTTGCTCAGAAATTTTTTCATTACATGTTCCAATTAATAAATATTGATATTTTCTATTTGAGGACACGTATAATGTTAATGAATCATCAGCAATGATTGAACAAGGTAGCAAAGTGATACATTTCAATATGCAATACTTTTATCTCTGTAAATCTTAGCCAGTGTTGACATTTTCAAATGATCGCTTCTACTTATATTCCTGCGAAATCACAATATCCAATGCCTAATGCGCTATTTTTAGAACAGGCGGCCTACTCACGCGGTTCTTAAGCGCGACCTGGTGCCAGCAGGCGCTCTGGTGGCGACCCCTGCTCTAAAGGAAGTGCGCTGTTGGGGCTCTTTCTTAAACGCTTCCTCCTATGTCCTTATCTTGCCAAGTTTCCTTTTCAACTTCAACTCTTGGCGATTCATTCCCCTTGTTTCTTTGTTTTTTGTAGTTTCACTCTGACCTTGCCACTAGCAACACCAAAAGGGGGTTTCAAATTTTTTTATTTTTATGTTTTCTTAATGACTGAAAAGGCAGATTTGTATGTCTTTTGAACTGTGTGAAGCTGGTCGTGCAAGCGCATTTTGAAACAAAATGGCACGATCGTAAAAGAATTCGAATAATCTGCTACTGAATACGCTCCCAGTTCTTTGGACCACCCGTGGGCAGAAATTGAAGGGGAAATGTTTAAAATTGACTTAGGATTCGCCACTATCTCGCCGTTTCTTCCTTTGGAGTGCTCACATCAAAGGATTCCCGAGTGACCGACCCAACATCGCGTCAAACTGTGAATGAAGGGAGCGGTTACAACATGTACACGTGTCTTTAGAAGCAAGCCTGTTTGTTTTAATTCCGAGCTTATCTGATGCCATCGGGACTCGACTCTCATTCCTCGATGGAGAGCTGTGGCTGTTTATGTAAACCTCTGCTCATTGCACAGAAATGTGGTCTGCTTTGGAGAGCTTTGGGGGGGGCATCTCATCCACACAGGCAAAGCGAGCGCGCCGTTACGCCATGCCGCAACAATCTGATTTGATGGTCCTTGTTGCTGTTTGCTTCAGCCCTGTTATAACCGTTGGTGGCTTTCCGCTGTAAAATCCAAGTAGAGCCATCTCTGCTATGCGCGGATCAGCTAAAGAATCCTTTTGAGGCCGTTGCAGGACCAGACACTTAAAATGTGGCTGTGTCCTAATGTGAGGAATTTTCAAGGCAAACATTTTCTTCCATTTGGATTTCGGGGCTTGTTGCGACTGTATATCCTTTTGCAAGAGATTAGTATGTGGAAGAAAATTGGTAGATAAAGTGGGTTAAAAGTCTAAATCTGTTCAATTTTTCCCATGTCTGTATTTAAGGAAGTAATGGTAAAAAAAGATGATCTCTGGGTGGTTTGATGCCTGCTACTGCTTGTGCTGTTTTTTGTGATTCTTTTCTTGCTTTCAAATGCTTTGGTTTTTGTCTCAACTCAAAGTTAGTAAGTCTACTTACATGAAGCCCTACAAAAATAGGACAATACTGAATAGTGTTTTAAACCAAGAGGCTGACATTCCGAAAGGCCATTTTATGTTAAGCTAGGTCTCAATGATTTATCGTTTATCAAAAGTGGTTACTGATAACTTGATAGTTTTAGCTCCCAATGAATTAATTTTTACAGCTTTAAGTCAAATAAATGAGAGCAATCGCAGAGTTGACATTTTTCTTTTGCATTGTTGAAATATCGGAAATGTAACAATTTATGGCTCCAATAAGTGGTCAGTGCTCATCAGTTGTGTGCAAGAACCATCCATCTCTGGTTTCTCCTCTTGCCATTCACATGCTGTTGTGGGATGGCATTCCACTTGTCATCGTCACAAGTCTGCCAATGTAGTCGTTTTGGACCCCCAAGTTGTGGTCATGCCTAATATAATGGCCAGTCAGTGGAAAAATAAGGATGGCATACTTCATCAAATATATTATTTTCTTACTTTTAAAGCAAAATTTTGTTAGCACACAAATATACAAGTAAGGCGTCTTGTCGAATCACTCAACGTGCACACCTGATTACTTGCACAGGAATACTTGCAATGTGTGTGTGTTTACTGTGCTCTGGATGCCATGTAACTGAACCTGATGCATTCAATTTATTTTGAGGACTGTCATATGACTGAGAAGTGGTCATCTGACGCACAGCTCGACAACACACTCCAACACGCTCACGTACTTCCACATAATTTTGACCTGTATATGATCTTTTAATGGCAATTCAAATGACACAGATTCCATTTTTAAAAATCGTGATTCCTAAAACCGATTCATACCCGATTTTTGGGGATTTGACTTGAGCCTGAATGGCCATGTCGCATTCATCCGACTCGCACGTAATTAACAAGGCAATTAAAAATCCTATACGCAAAACACTAAACTAAAACAACAGGGGAGACCAAGGTCCATCTTGTCTCCGTCTCTCGCTCTCTCACTGTGAGGGAGGGAGACGTTGCTGTTACTACACAAACTGCAATGGGCAAAAACTTCCCCCTTCCCCCTCTCAATTTTCTCTTCAAATATTCTGGCTCCGGTACGATAGCCATTTCAACATCGCCAGGTAAACACTAACGTTAAGCACAGCTTCGGTGTGTGACTTCACCGTGTCCCCAATGCGCTTGCGGGATAGTTTTGTGCCATTTAGCATTCACACACAGGTCGGATACAGGTTGCATTTATTTGGAAATTAAAAAAAGAAAAAGAAAAAGGGATTTTACAAAAATGGGAATTGAGCATTAAGCTCTGCAGTGTGAATCTAGCCATAGTTGTTCTTACTGATCACTTTTTAATTGACTAGGATCATTCGGATGTACTCTTTCAGCCAGGAAAATTGCTACTGTGGTTCTGATGTTCCTTCGTCAATTCAGGCTGGGCAATGAATGAACTTTTGAATATCATTTTAGAAATAGACAATTTGGGAAGAATTGTGAATGGATGGTTTACAAGTTCCGTTTACAAGATCTATTTACAATAGCCACAATCTATTGAATTGCGGCACATAAGCAAATTGAGCCATATTGTGTCAGGTAGCCACAACAGACACACTCCACTTGCGGTGCTTTGATCGTTACAATCTTTCGCTTTGCTATCATGGTGAGCGTTACTTGTTTTTCCACTACATGTACTGCACAGTATCCGTAACAGGTCTGTCTGACCATAAAATGCCGGAGCAGGTTAAATATTGATCTTGCAGTGTCTTTCTTCCTCCATTGTAAATGTGTTATCCCTCGCTAACCACACCCATGCCACGTTCTCCCCCACCCCCCCTTCTGCTGATGGGGTAACAGAGTTCATTGTTATTCACTGATTTGTTTTATTGTTTTTTTTCACACTGCAGATACACTCTGCCTGTACTACACAGGCTCTCACACACACTGCACTTTCAATCCAGTTTGACACGTCCCACCCTCCCTATTTATTTATTTATTTATTTATTTATTTATTTTGGGGAGACATCTAGGACTATATGATGCCAACCACATACTCCTGCGAATGGCTCACAGCAGCGCTCGCTTACGCCGACTTTCTGTTGGTGTCACGTCTCATCTCTGCTGTGTGTTTGTGGAGGCCAAGGGTTTTTGTCCTGACAAACTAGCTTTCAAATTGGTTGCCAAGGTGACAGAAGCTGCCGTGCTGGTCATAGTAGTTTCACGCGCTTTATCCTCAGTGACCTCAGAGCATTTAAGATACTGTGGTGACAAACGGCTCTTAATATAAGCTTTAATATCAGTTTTAACATTAATGAAGGCTTGAGTTATGTGTCCTAACGCTTCTAGAACAATGGACACATTTGACAATAGTACTCAAAGACCTAATGAGATCAGAGTGAAATGGATGACAAGCATCCGGGCCAAAAATATACTTATATTGTTTAGTAAAATCCACTTTGATGCTACTTATAATTGACGAATTATTTTGACGACTTTTGCGTTGGACATTTGGAAAAAAAAGAAGAGTATTCATAAATCAAATAAAAAGTTAACTTCAGGGAATATACAATTTCAGTTAACTTAAAAAAAATGCTGCTGCTCCTAGGAATGCTCTGCACCTTCTAAAATTTTGGAAAAGGGTTTACTCTTAAAATATACAGGAAGTTATTTTCTTTGTTTAAGTTTTCATTGAACTTTTGAAGAAAATGTACAATGCTGCTTTGTCTCACGTGCTAAACTGATGTACATTTAAATTGCTATGGGATTTTCCAACTCACGAAGTAACATCCCCAAAAAAGGCGCCATAAAATTTCCTCAGGGCTCAGTTCTAGGAACTAAGAATGTTCCTTGTTTTCTACAGCACTTACGTGTAGAAAAAAAAAGCAGTACTTACCCCCCAAAGTTTCTTAGAACTATAAAAGTAGAAGACCTCCCACACGAACATGGACAAATATAGACAACTCTCGGGACAACGTTTTGAGACCTTTGAATCATTCAATTTATCAATCCGAGAAAAGCTTGGCCCTTTCAAATAAGCCATAAAAACAAATGAGTGGACACATCTCATGTTTCATCATTGTTACACAAATGTAAAAATGAATAATCCGCTGAATTTTCTGAAAATTGGATTAAATTTCCAGAAAGTATATGTATAGATTGCAATAACAGTTCATGCAGTTTATGACTTTAAAATAATGTAAATGCAATGTTTTTAAAGTATCAGTGGTATCGGTACTTGGTGTTGGTGAGTACTCAAGGGCGCAGCACTTATACTGGTGACAGTACAAATACTACCCAATATCGCAATACGCCTTATCTGTATCGTAATACGCTTTCAAGCTGAAATACCCAGCACAAAAAAAATAAATAAATACCAAATTTATTCACTTTTTTGGGAAAAAACCCCACAAAATATTGCTTAATCGGCAGAACAATTAAATATTAAAATTAATAATTGAAAAATTGCAACTTTAATCTGTTGATTTTTTTTTTTTTTTTGTATTATCAACAAATGATCAAAAATGACATAGCCATCAATGCTGTTAGGCTCACGACGTGTTAGTTTGCCCTTACAAAGCATATATAATCCACTTTTGGTTTTCATACAATACCACTATTAATATGAATGAGATATCTCGCTACTGATATAAGACCGTCATTTGCAAATGTTTGGAGAAAAAAAGCAATAAGAGCAGCTTTCTGCCATTGCTGCCAAAGCATCATTTTTTGTATTTGTAATAGGGTAGTTGGCATGTGTGCATTTGCATCACATGGTTCCAGCTACTGTAACGTTTAACTTGTCAGCAGATTGGATGCTATTGCCGTGACCTGCTTAGCCCTGAAGAAAGATTATTTAAGGACGAGTAAAGATTTCAGCTGCTAATACTGAAGGAATGGCAAGTAACTTCTATCAAGTCTTTCTAATTCAATTACACTTGATCAGAGCCATATTAAACCATGTCTTTCTGATAAATGACCATATAATGAATGCATGTCATGTAACAATATGACTACTGGGTAGGGCCAACGTTTTATCACTTGAAAGGAGTATCGGGAAAGTGCCGTACAAAGATTGAATGGATTGTGACATTTATGTTGTTTGTGCATTGGTTAGTTCAGGTCTGAGCAATGGAAAAAGGTAGTGAGACCAAGGGATATGAAAAGAGCAGCTTGTGCGTGCGTGTGCGTGCGCATGTATGGTTTTCCGGCTGCAACCAGTGAGAGTTGGTGGTCGATCAGCACAGACAAACGGGCCATTAAACTGACCTGGCCCTTGGGCTCTCCATCCCTCCGCCCGCTATCCCCTTGCCGGCTCCCGCTTTTCCGTCTCGGTTTGTCAATTTTCCCAAAAGGCGTATCTTCTTTACCCCCAGCTTTCGCAAGGCTTCTTCACCTTTTCCTCGTTCTTCTTTCGCTTTTCAGTTCATTTCTTCTGCTTGTCTACTTGTCTCGTTACTTCTCTTATTCTTTTGTTACAGTTCCGCTAGACCGTAAACCTGCCAATTCCAAGCAATTCTAATTTGGATCCGTTTCAAATATATAGCGCCCTTTTGTACACTCATGACTTTTTTTTTTTTCATTAAGTCGTCAGGGTTTAAAGCAAATCATTCATGGCAAAAAAAGGAACATGTGTTTCCTTCCAATCTTTCTACTATAACAAAATAATGGCTTGTAACTAACTGACCGATAAAGTTAAAGTAAAAAGTTGGAGTTTTTTTAAATTTCCATGTATTGCTTCTCAGCTACCTTGACTACTAATAATCACTTCTTTATAGGCCCGAGAAATAATTCTAATTAATGTATCTACTTTTAATCTAAATTCCAAACTATTAAAGAGTCGTGCAGTGAAATATTTTCCCTATCTGGATCAACGAGGCGTCTCAATGCAAGTGTTCAAACGTGGAGACCATAGGCTAAGTAGACAGACAGGTTCCAGGCCATAAAACAGGATGGAAGAAGCTGATATGGCAAAGCCATCAGGCCGGCGTAGCCTCGACTGGACTCACGTCGCTCCGGTTTGTGGCTAGCAGCGTCGGTGTGGCCTGGCCTGGCCCTGCAGCTGCTGCCGTGCGGCTGCAAGTCAAACCGGCCAACTGGGACCCGACGGCCTCCCTCTCAGGCCGAGGTTCACCACACCAAGACCGTGCCGCACGCTCCACTCGCTAACGTGGGAAGATGAAAAGAACATCAGATGTTTTCTGTATTACTCACTCTGCGTGAGTAATACACACACATGCGTGCCGCTTTTTGTGTGTGTGTGTGTGTGTGTGTGTGTTGTCTGCCCTTTGGCTGTATTCTAAGCACAGTCTCGCCTGCAGTTGATTACCTGCTCCTGTTTCGAAGCCCTGTGTCTGTGGCCAAATGTGTTGACTATGTCAGGAATGCTGCTCTCTCCCCAACATGTTTTTTTATTCAAAGCGCCACCTGGTTTGGCCGTTTCGTCTAGCAGGGCCAGAATTTTTGAGATTTTTCTCTCCTTGGTTTGCAGGCCCCAAAAGCTGTCCAATTCTGTTTTTTTTTGTTTTTTTTTCCACAGGGGAGTGGAAATAAGCAGCAAACAGTATGTCTTTCCAATCACGTGTTGTTACATCAAACTAACGGATGACAAAGTGTTCCGCCATGCCTAGACTTCTTATTGTGAGGGTTTGAAGCATCCGCGGAAGAAAAAAAAATGGATTGGGGAACTGTGCACCAAGGAAAATGAGACAATGACATCTTATCTGCAACACATATGGATTGAATTCTTTTTCTTTTGTGTGCTTTCTCAGTGTTTGAACAAATGTACAGTGCAATGCAGCATACTGAAAAACAGACAATTCATACACTATGTCATTGAATACATTGTTGAATGAATGTACAATTATCAGCAAGTTGTGCCTAACGATAAGCTTTAATTTTTTTTTTTTTTTTATTGTAACAGTTGGAGAATTTCTGAGAACAGGTTCCTAACCACATCTTGAAATATTTTACACTTGACTTGGCCATGTTTCCTCAAGTTGATCCAGTTCATTTAGATTCACCACATTACATTTCAGATCAGTAAATCCTCTTCAGGCTTGTGTTTCTACTACAGCTCATGATAATTTCATCAGCTGTGTAAATGGCTACATTTATAGAATTAAGTACTTATGTAAACAAGTGAAAGAAAAAAGCAGCAGCTTACACAGTTATGTCTTTTTACGTCGGTGCTCGTGTTTGTTTTGATTTGTTACTGGATTTCCGTTATTTGATTGATTACTCTGTCAGTCAAGCAACATAAAGTTACATAGGCGACTACAACAGCGAATAATAGCTCTCGACTACATCAAGCTGTTCAAAGAAAGTGGCACAACACACGTGAGATATTTTGGGACTGTACAATAGAAATGCACTAAAATGTTAAAACTAACAAACTAAACCAAACTGTACTATAATAAAGAGTATTTTGTTACACTGTGAAACCAAGGCTCAAAATAGTTTTTTTTCCTTCGGGAGCACTGACTTCATTTTGGGACTGAACTCTTAATTCATTCACTACAAAACCGATTAAAATGGATTTTTGACATACATAGCTGTTAATGGGGTAAAATGGGTCTGTGACGTCTTGAGCCTTTAATAGCAGCTAATGAGTTAATTTTGTGGAGCAATTCTATAAGGTCCAGGAACCTTAAAATTGTTCAAATACTTTCAGCTTCTAAAGTGGAAATATAAACTGGTTTCTGTAGTATTCCATGCAAGCAAAATGAATGTGTTGGTTCAGAATTAAACATTTGCAAAAAAAGAAAAAAAATGCCCTTTTTCCTGACTTGGGCCAAACAAGTAACAAACTTAATTCATTGTTTTGCTTTTTCTGCATATTTGGATAAATATTTTATATATATATATATATATATATATATATATATATATATATATATATATATATATATATATATATATATATATATAGTTTTTATTCAAATATTAAACAAATATATAAATAAAAATATAAAATACAATCCAATACAGCAAAAATAATTATAATTGAATTGTACAACACAATCATTACTCCGTTACTAAAATTACTAATAAATTATGGTATTATACCAATTCAAGCCCACAATGTGAATTTTTAATACAAATTGCCATTAGTATTGTTGTTCTGGAATAAGTTTCTATGAAGTAAACTATTGCGATCATCACTACCACCCTTGTTGTTTTCACAACCTGGATTCCAAGGGTCATCCGGGACCTTGTAAATAGTGAGTCATTGTTTTTAAAAACAAGTCTTAATACTAGTCTCCTCTTTCCTCATTTTACTTTGACATTTTATCTCTCTGTCTCCCTCTGTCTGCATCAGTCCTTCCACTCTTTCTTCTGCCACAATCAGAAGGTAGCCAGCGGGACCTGAGCCAAAATCACAGCCGGTACGATTTGGTTTGGACCTCACTCCTGTTGGCTACCTGAAGGCACGGGGTCTGCATGTTGCGCTTTTTTACCCGCTCCAATCTGCCATAGCCTGGCCCCGTGCCACGGCTGTAACGGGACCCAGCATTTGTATATAAATAGGCCAGGCCAGCTCCGCTTGCCATATTCCCCAATAGCGAGCCTGACCAGTGGAGGAACAGGTGCTCCAACCCACTAACTCCCTCTCACCTTCAGACCTTCCTGCGCCTTCTCGTCATGTCCTCATATGTACAGCTCAATCGCAATCCAGATGCCGACTGGACCCCCTTATCGTGACAATCATTTTGGCACGGGTTTCTTTTGCCCGCCTTCAAAAGTGCACAAATCGGTGCTGTTCCAAATCCGAATAACATCCCCGGCGGAGATCCAACCTTTTCTTGGGCAATTCTCACCTTCATTTTTGCGGAGGAAATTTCCTTTAGCCAACCAACCGTCTCACTCCCCCGGAACCATTTCTGTTATTTTGGTCCGCAGATTTTTCTTTTGGAAGTGCAAGTTGGTACATGTTGATCAAAATGCCTCTCTTGCAATTTCTTAGTATCACTTTTCACTGTGGAAGCCACAGCTTTGGCATAGGGAGCTGGCTTAACGCCTTAGAATTTTCCACAGCTATATTAACAAACAAATGCATTTTTCGGGCAGCCTGGAACCGCCGCCACATATTCTTTCTCTCTGGCTTAGTTCAGCAACTGCGCTGTGGGCAAATCTATAATCAGCAGATCACCTCATGTGAGGCAACATGCGGCCAAGATGTCAGGGAGAGGAAACTTGTCACAGTCCAGAGTTAGACAGCCACCTGGTTTCATGCTACACAGGTCTGGTTTCACGCTAAGCTAACATGTGGCCGCCCTTTGCTTGAGTGAGAAGAAGAGGTGAGCTTGGGCCACAGAGGACTCCGGTCTAAAAGTGCCTACATCTACCTTCTCCCTGCCAGCCAGCTTCTGTTGGTTGGCGCAGATTAAATTCTCGGAAGGGCACACAAGTTTAAAAATAAAAGAAGAATCTTTCTGAAATTGCGGCTACACCCTGCTTTGGCGCAACTGCGGGAGCTCATCGAATTTAGCCAAAGAACATACAGGCGCAAGATGCTGCGTACACCTGTATATGCTTAGGCTCTAAATACGAATGCAGGTTTGATTTTTTTGTTGTGATATTGCGGGTTTTAAGTTTTTTTTCTTTTTGAAATGTTTGAGTATATTTGCAATATTTTGTTTCTTTGTTGTACTTAAAAAATGTGAAAAATCGTTTTTCCTCAATTCCCATCAGCTGAAAACGATGTGATCGAGCATGATTTCCAATCACATTGTCGAGGCTCTGGACATCCCCAAATCAAATTAATAGATAATCATTTTATTCAGAATTTCAGCCTCCTGGCAGTATTTATGATTTTAGTCATTGTGTAAAATCCAAATAACAATTTAGAAACAACCACTTTTACTTGGAAAATAGGCTAAACTATTTTTAATTGTTTTTCAAACATGTTATGTGCCCCCAAAAATGTTTTTTATTCTCTACATCGCCGATTTGCTAAAACCTCCAGTTTTTGAATAAAGGAAAAGAGAATAAAATGTTTTTCATTTGGTTTTTTTTTTTTTTAAATGTTACACATCATTGGTTGCAGCCCTAGTTTGGATTGGCACTGCACACTCGGAATATTCATTCCACTTTCATCAAAGCAAGTTTCATGAATAATATATTATTCAAGGATGTACATAATCCATGTACCTACACATGTGGCAAATCCATATCTTCCATTAACAACCCAGGCTAAATGCCTTAAACTTCTTTTCTTACGCTCATATTGTGTGTCATTGATGTATCAAGATGTATCCCTTTATATTTCCTTGACAACAATTGTATTTTAAATACATGATAAAACAAATTTTTCATATTCAGACAGATTGGTGGGAATTTGTGGCATTTTTTTGTAGGTTCCGATACTGATTTTCCCATCAAAAAAAAAAAACTATACCAAAAAAAAACCTTGAATTTTTAACTGTGAACCACAAATCTGGTGGAATGACTCTGTAATTGTTTGAGTTTCCTGCTCAATTTCTTGCAAGCATTTAACTTAATGTTTCCCCATCTTCGCCTCACTTCTTATCGTCCTGTCTTTCTTCCTCCAAAATTGTCAGAGAGAGACAGTGTTGGTGGTTAGTTAGTTCACATTTCTCTTCTGGAGGTCTGCAGTGTGGTACAGTATGTTCCAGTCTCTGCTCTGTTATTCCCTTTTCTATGGCAGAACAAGCCCCGTTGAATTTTCCCCAACCCTTTCCCAAGGCTCATTAGAGGCTGATTGGATTGTTATTGTAATTAAGAGCTCTTGTGTGGCCAGCGAGAGAGCCCTCAGTGGGAGGGTGGGCGATAGAGGGGTCACGGTCACTGTCCAACAACCCAAACGCCCACCCACCACTGCGTGCAGCTCCACCTGCACGTAGCAAGGTTATGAAAGTTCATTTGAGAATCACAGCAGAGTTTCACGCTAGTATTTGCTAGAGTACCACTTTAAATTGGGTCACTTTTTCTTATACGCCTAGATTTTTGTCCCATCATCAAATATAGAAATAGCAGCGTTTAAATTCTGTGTAATAAGTGCCTATGGTAGTTTTACTATTTAGATGTACATTCATTTTTGCCAATTCTGTCCCAGTATTCGGTCCTCTTCCACCGTGGGACTGCTGGCGGTCATGTAACTGTGATCCACAGCGGCCTTCCATTCATGCATGTGATCACCAACCGTCCTGTAGGTCCCTTACGTCATTCCGCGTTCCTGCCCAGGCTCAAGTTACACTTTCACCCCGCTGACTCCTATCACTTCTCCAGCTCTCCAGCCCCCCTCCCCTGTTCACCTCCTTTTCTCTTTTTTTCGCCTGCCACCCTTCTTCCCCGCCACTCAATGTCTCTCTATTCACACTCATTGCCCCTCTTCCTAAACTAAGGATGAAAGGAGCGCAAATGTTGTTATTGAGGCCACAAGTGTGCGAGTGTCTCCCCCACTCGAAAGCAACAAGTCGTTTTCCATTTCAATTAGTGTTTTAGATGACTCACACTCATTTTATAGGAGAAAAAAATTTGGTGGTTGCTGAAATTCTGAGTATTTGGGGAAGTTATAAAGTGAAAATATGTATAAAAAAAACAATCCATTGTCATTCAAATACCGTATTTTCCGCACTATAAGGATTATAAGGCGTACCCTCAATTAATGACATATTTTAAAACTTTTTCCATATATAAGGTGCACCGGATTATAAAACGCAACCTCAATTAATGACATATTTAAAACTTTTTCAATCACAATATAGGAATACTCAAAGTAATAACAATAATAACTCAAATAATTCTAAACTCTCTATAGCATAATAACGCAATGTCAATATGACCAACCTTGTTCAACTGTAAACACACAAAAGAAACAGGTAAAGCTTACTTTATCGGTTCATTCCCATCTACGAATCCCAATCTCAATATTGATCCATATATAAGGCGCACCTGATTATAAGGCGCACCATCAGCTTTTTTTGTTTTTTTTAATAGGCTTTTGGGTGCGCCTTACAGTGCAGAAAATACGGTAATTGTTACACCACTTGATAGGTCACCTCCACGAGGCAGTTCATCACCACAGATATTTTTTTTTTAGTTTTGTGGTTTATGTTTCTAGTCTCAAAATGAACCGCATATGGCGGTCGCAATCGGCAAAAAGAAGGTGTCATGGAAAACATCTTATGCGTAGAAAGATACTACCAGAAGTAATCCAAAGAAGAAAACAAATGTTGCCGTACATTATCGCTTTCTTTGAGTATTCAAAACATGTGACTCCATTTTGTGGCGCTCCCCTGCTGTACCATGCCCCAAATATCTTCTTTGTGATCCCCAACAAGATCTTCCGTATATTTTATACCTGCGTTGAGATGTGAATACATTTAGGTGGGAAAGAGCGCATATGTCCTCTTGGTGTGTCTTGAAAAAACGCAGTGGGCAGAAGGTGTGCCCTGCAGATGTTGTGCAATACTATTTGTTGGTGTATTGCACAACAGATATCCAATTAACTGCTGCAGGCTGATGGCGAGCGCTTGGCCCAAAGGCTTGTGTGATGGGTCCAGGTGATAAGGCAGGAGGTGCATGAGGTGTAATGTTGCCGTTATCGCTGGGAAAAACACCAACTGCTGCACGGAGTTTGTTTTTGTGCTTCTTTTGGTTCCTGTTACAGTAAGCATCTGACAGAGGGGGTGTGGCTTCGTCTCACGAGTGTTGTTTGGAACTATAAATATCTGATGGCGAGGCTGGCAAGAACTCACACTGCACTAGAGCTGCAACTAACACGTTTTTAAATATTTGATTAAAATGTCAATTATGTTATCAATGAATTAAGGGAATAAACTTGAATTTGTTCAGAACAGTAGATAAATGAATTAGAATTCAGTTATAAATTTACATAAATACATCATCTACATAGACTGATGCAGAAAACAAAACAAAACAAAAAATATATATAGATATATATAAAATACATTTATTGGTGACAATTGGACAGTTTAAGTTTGGTCTCAAAACAATTGGTTATCAAAAATATTCATTTGATTATAATCCTTTTAGCTGTATTCAAGTAGAGGCACGGGTACCTATGTGAGGTCATTTTTCAGTCAACATTTTGGCAAAATGGTAACCGCCTGGTATGGTTTGAAAACGGGTGGCTTTTACTTTTTAATTGCAATCAACATTTTTGGGTTGTGTTCTCCTTGGAGGAAAAGGAAGCGATAGGCAGCAGACGCAGGGGTGACGTGACTCACGCATTACTTTAAATCATTTGACTTTTATGTGAAATATTGCAGTATTTTGAGTAATAAATAGTTATGTTTTTCTGTGAAAACATGACTGGATGATTTCTGACCAGGGAACAGCGCTTTTTGGCAGCAGTCACAGCGCTTTTTGCACATATTACCCATTTCTGACATTTTTCCTCCCCAAGGTGACATTAGAGGTCACTTGTACCATCGCTGCTTCCATCTACCAGCTACCCGAAGGTGCTCCGACCTTTGAACGTAAACTTTGAGCCGTCAGACAAAATGCTAGTCTGAAATGACTCACTACTAATGCCAGCATGCTGTTGTAGTAACCAACCCGGTTTTATTTGACAGTCTAGTGATTACAGGCTTTACTGGCTGCAATCCATTTAGAAGTCTCTTAAATCGTTCCATTTATATGCTGCTGGTCAAAGTTTGTGCTCGGACTGTTGACATGTTTGTTTCGCTAACCATTAACAGATTGGGAAGTTAATTTGTAGCTTCCTCATGACAAATAATGTGAGCCGCAATAACGGTGTCTCAAGCAGTTAGTTTTGATGTTTTTTTGTTTTTTTTTTTATGTGATGGTTTCAATTGGGTAGACCAGGTGGTTGAAGATGCAAGCTGTTGTTTTTGAATTTTGTTTGTATGTTCGTTTTTCTTTCGGATAATATTCAATTTACTTAATCAGCTCGGTAAAATTACAGATCAGTTGTTTTCAGAATATTTTTTGTATTCATTTGAAATGGGTTTTCAAAATGTATATTGGCTCAGTGGGTGTTCCTATAAGGATAACACCAAACAAAGCACTTTTTTTTTTTGAGAAGATGAAATTCTCTGCATCACAACCTGCATAGCGACACAGATTCTTACAATTTTGTTTTAAAGTGGTCAGTGGTAATTTTCTTGTCAGGAAAAAATACTTAGTGGCTATAGGTGAAGTAACCTTTTTATCATCAACAAAACATGATTTTTAAGAGGTAAATTTCTGTTCTTTTGCAGTTTATTTTCAGCCATAGTACTATGCAAAAATAAATGTGAAGATTTAATGAAGTGTTATGGGGAAATTGAAACTTTTGTATGGGCACAAAATGGCCGTTCTGAAGAATGTTATGTAGTTTTGACTTTAGAAAATCTGGTTTAAAAAAAAAAAAAATACAGTAAACTGAAATGACAATTATTTCTCAAAGTTCTCCTCACTCTTTTACCAGGGACTTCCTCTGATTGGCTGAAAGGTTTCAGTTCAAAATAACCACCAATTTTTTGGAGGAAGGCCAAAATTCTTCATGTTTCATATGCCGACCCTTGCCCTAAAACCTAGACTGAACTCGCGCTGATGGAAAAATGTGAGAAAAGCAATATAGGCTGCAAAAAAGTTGATAAACAAAAGCAAACGGGCTTTTGTGTCTTTATTTGTTAAGTATTTTAGAAGCATTTAAAGTCCACTTTTTTTTTTTTTGAAAATTCCACAAATATGACACCCACTTGCCACATTTAGTTAGTTTTATTATGATTTTTTTTTTTTCTTCAATTTGATCAGTGGCCCATTCAGTGGAATTCTGCAATCATTTTCTTTCATTTTTCTTTCCAATATAAAATAGTGTGAAGAAATACCTTCACACAGCTCACTTAAGTACATCTTGCAAAGTTCCTGCCTGCTAATGGATTTGCTGCTCCTTTAATGCGACTGCCGGTGTGTTCATGCGTCCGCTGAAACAAATGTGGGTTTGTGTGTCGGTGCGAGTACACTACAGCTGAAAGAAAGTATGAATAAGCGTGCATAAGCAATTATCTTCCAGGCTACGCTTCTGTTAACCCTCACACGTCCGTGTCATTCAGATCCGAGTCGTGTCATACAGCGATTTCCTCTCCGGAGAAAATCTGCGCCAAAAAACACTCACACGATGAGAGATAGTAGCGAGTGGAAATGCCTCATTTGCTATACTTGCAATACTTGAATCAATTTCACTTAAAGATTCATGGCTTAGTTTGGAGGTAGAAGAATGTTCAGTGGATTTTCACATTTGTTTGTTTAGATAAACTAGGAAATGAGGTGGAATTATTTTTCTTTTTAAACTGAAGTGAACCAAATTACATGTGTGCTGTTCAATGTCTTAAGTTGTCAAGTTATGGTTGTTCTGTATCATATCGTGCACTACTTGGCTAAAACCATTAAAAGGACTGTTTATTCAGTCCCAACTCGTTTGCGGTCTAATGAAGAGCAACATTAATGACATTCGCAATATAAAGTTGAGTTGCGGCCTTGCTGATGGCTCAACTCTCTCAGGCAGCGCTATTATTCTCACTGACATAAAAACAATGCAACTACTCCCATCCCATTAACATATTTTCAAAGTACAGCGTGTCTTGGCAATTAGTTTTTGAAGTCAACACGGAAAATGTTCCTCATGTTTGATCAAGGAATTTTTTTTTTCATATTCACGTTCCATAATATCAAAGTTTTTCTACAACAGTACATTTGCTAGTGAATTATAATAGTTGACTTGCGCACATTTGCTCTTTGGCGAGATGAAAGGGCCAACTTAAGAGTTCCCTTTGGTCTCAAAATAAAAGGCCACATGGCATAAATAAATGTTAAACCAGTTCTTAGATAAAGCAAACGAATATGAAAATGCTCACTCTTGTCACCTCTGTTCCTGCAGTTTGTCAGAGCAAAGACATCCGCAACAACGTAACCAACCTCCAGTCACTTGAGAACTGCACCATCATCGAGGGCCACCTGAAGATCCTGCTGATGTTCAAGACCAAAACCGAGGACTTTCGGGGCCTCAGCTACCCCAAGCTGCAGGTGGTGACCGACTATATGCTGCTCTTCCGGGTCTACGGCCTTGATTCCCTCACCGATCTCTTCCCAAACCTGACCGTGATCCGCGGCAACAACCTCTTCTTCAACTATGCCCTCGTGATCTACGAGATGTTACAATTGAAGGAGGTGGGCCTTCACAGCCTGATGAACATCACCAGGGGGGCCGTGAGGATCGAGAAGAACCCGGACCTCTGCTACCTGGCCACTCTGGATTGGTCCAAGATCCTGGACTCGGTGGAAGACAATTACATCGTGGAGAACAAGAACGACAGGGAGTGCGGAGATGTGTGTCCCGGCACGGCCCAAGGTCAGACCATCTGCCCACAGAACACCATCAACGGACATTTCAGTGGAAGATGCTGGTCCCAGAACCACTGCCAGAGAAGTAAGTACATTTCAAACACCATAGATTCACAATATTCTCCAATGGGATTGAGTTTATACATTGATAAACTGCTCTCAGTGCTTCAATATGAGACTATTAGGTTTGCAACGAGATTATTTTAATAATCGGTTAATATTTCGATTATTGTAGATTAATTGACAAATTGGATAAAAAAACAAGTATTCATTTCCAGGCATTATTTCTAATTGACAGGACAACAACATAAGTAAACTTGTTATTTGCTAGCTAGTTTGGTCCATAATGTCAGAAAAAAGGGCAAAATTTTTTTATTTTTTTTTTTCAAACTAAATGAATGTTTAAAAAAATTTTGAGTGAACATAAGGATAATACTGTAAGGACTACATGGAGGACTATAGAACAAAGATAACATTTACGAGTGAGAGGAAGTTTTTTTTAACTATAAAGCAAAATTGAATTAACATGAATTCTTATTAACTTGTTAATGAATTAATATTTGATCAATCGCTTATTTGTTGGAGCGCTAGTTTAGGCCGAGGGTAGGGTATTGAGTCGGGTCCCAAACCTTTTTAGAAAGCCTTCTTTTTTCTTTTTTTTCCCCTCAGGCCAAATCATGTTACAATACACCATATACTAAATACAACATTATTACAAAGGATGTGAATCAGAACTTCCAAATGTTAAGTGCCTGCTTGATGATCAACTGCCTGTTGGCATCCTTGCGATCATTCTAACTAGTTTGGAAAAGTAGAAAAGGATTAATTATAAAAATATACTTAATTAATCATGATTATAGTATCATAATTATACTGTTCTCATTTGTGTTATTGGTTCCTTAAAGGAATCCCTTTGGACACAAACGTCTCCGGCTCTACTCAGAGCAACCGAAGCATTTGATTTGTTTGATTTCAGCTTCATTTGGTGGGGGGGTTATTCCTCAAATCCGCAGCCGAAGAAACATGCACAAGCAATGCCCTTCGATTGGCATTCTTTGACTGGAGCATGTGTGTCAGAGGAAGTGATTCATAATTATAGGCTGGCGATTTTCTTGGAAGTCCTAAATGACTCAGGCGTTATTGTTGAGTCAGGGAACTGCGCCGTCCAAGGTAGGCATTATAGGAGAAGAGTACAACGGGAAGGAGAGGGTGCATGGACAGGCATAAACAGTATAGTACACATGTTTGTTGGTATTTTCTTTTCTGCCCTCACTCAAAAAAAGAACTGCGGCTTTGCACTGCGCCGCTGCCTGTCGGCCTGCCAGGGGTCCGGCTGGCCAGTCGCTCTTTCCTCTCCTACCATAAACACAGAGAATGGCGTCTATTGTAAGACGCTCGGAGAGAATGCTTATTATTTTTTCAGAGCGATTATAGCTTTGTGTTGGGGTTTTTTTTTTTCTGGTCCGCCTCTGTGTCTGAGCGAAAGGCTAGTGTTCAAAGCGTAACGACCGCGGCCATGTTTATACTTGAACTTCAACTGTCACGGCCCGCATTTACGTTGGCTCCTCGCTCTCTTTCCAGAATGTTCCGCTGAGGAAAGCAATACAGGAAGTGACCTTGTGCGTGCGTCCGTTCGGCCTCTCGCATTGTTAACATGTAGACAGTTTACATGTCCAACAGGACTCGGTTTCAAAGACAAATAGCCGTGACCACTCAAGGGCTGGAGGAGGGGGAAAGGGGGAGCGGGAATGTCGGCTGATAAGCACAAGCGTGTTTATGGTACGTCAGGCAATGTCTGTGCATGTGCGTTCATGTCTCCTTTGCCTCGGATAGGCCGGGACAGGAGGTATGATGCGTGTCATGTGATAGACGCCAGTGTAGTCAAAGCTGGAGCCATTTTGAGAACATGATGCAAGGGACTGACATGAGCATGATCATTTTGCATTGACCCTCCATGTTTAAAGTGTTGTCAATTGTCTCATGATTTTTTCACGTCGTCAATTGTTAGGTGTTGGTACAAAGGCATCGGAGGACCACTTGGTGGAGTCAGTGAATGTATGTTTTTTTTAATGCACACAGGTGCAAGGCAGGTGAACATTACATGCAACATTAAAGTTTGTGCATGTGGAAACTGGGGTTGTGCCGTTGTGTTTTTATAGACTTTTGAGTTGCCTTAGGTATCTAAAAATGTTTTTCTACTTAAAAGATTTTTGTCATTAATTTATTTGTATGTAGCAGTTGGCCTTTTGCAGGTTTCAGAATCTATGCAACTTTCAATTAGCTTTTTTTTTGGTTCCATGATTCCCTTTAAGCTATAGAAGGCAGTCATTAGTTACAAAAACAACACCATGCTTCCCCCAGTTTATTGGCTTTCATGGTAATCTCCTTCAGGGTTCTCCCAAAGGACTGCCATTCGATGCACAGATTTACTAATACTCACAGATAAGCCAGTACGGGAACACAAGTCATACTGCTCTTTGGATCTAACTTTGTCTGTTACCGAGGCCTGGCACAACATGTTCAGCCTCACAGACTCTGCATGCTTGCACAACTCACCAACAAACACACACACACACACACAAGCAGGAGGAGAGAATGTGTTTCAGGTCAAAGTGAACTCTGCCTGTGCCTACGTGCTTTGTTGCCCGCTGTGATTGTTTTCCATCTCTCACACACACACTCGCACAGACGCGCGCACACACAGTCGCCCTCTTCAAAGTGACATCGTCACACTATGGTCTCTTGAATCAGACCTGTACAAGCTCTCCAGATACTCACATGAAGCTAATAGAAAGTGTCAGCCGAGAAGCAGTCTGTGCCTTGTCTTACACACTGTTCATTTAAAGAAGTACTTTGCATCCCTGTGTAAGCCGTTGAAGCTTCTTGGTCGGAATTCATTTTACAGTTTTGTCTGGAGCTTTTGCTCGTCGAGCTAGTGTTGTCACCACAAAAAAAGTTCTTTCTTAACCCATATGATTAACTACAGACAGCTCTTCAAGTAAGAGGGGGCAACCGCAATCCGTTTTGACACTGAGATCAATTGTACAGGGATCCATCTTCTAGAGCTGCTTATCCTCACAAGGGTCGCAGGCTTGCTGGTGCCTATCCCAGCTGGCTTCGGACAGTAGGCAAGGGATTCCCTGCACTGGTTTCCAGCCAGTTGCAGGGCACGCAGAGACAAACAACCATTCTCTCACCCAATCACACCTAAGGACAATCTAGCATGAGCAATACCTGCCATGCATTTTTTTGGAATGTGGGAGGAAACCGGAGTGCCTGAAGAGAACCCACGCGGGCTCACGAAGCTCTATCAAACTCTACACAGGAAGGCCGGAGCGAGGTGGATTTGAACTCTGGTGTCTGAACTGTTAGGCTCCTACTGCGCCACCAAGCTGCTGACATCAATTGTATTGATAATAATTTGTTTCAGATTTCAAACAGTCCCCACCATAGAGTCTTTTGTTGGCAGAGAGCATGTGGCACCTTTCACATACAAGCCAAGTCAAAGTGTGCAACAAGCTGTTTATATCGATCCAACAGCAATGGGATAAAACAGGAAGTAACCTTCTCCAACCCTATTGATGAAAAAGAGTAACAGCGCATTTACTTTTAGCTAACCACATTCTGGCAATAACAAAATGAGGACTACTTAGCGATGCCAAATTAGCGACTCGGTTGCTATATTTAGCAAATTTTCCGACGCCTCCATGGACTATTCAAAAGATGGCTTTCAACTAGTGCTTTTATTGGAGGCGCAACAGCTTTTTTTTTATCCAACATTTAATGTGTTCTTGTTTTATGGTGGGCTTTGCTTGACAGTGTTGGCTCTTTGGCCAGCCAAGCTGCCAAGTCATATTGAAAGTTGGTGTGGGTTGGTTATTACATAAACTAGCACATTTGCGTCCAGAAATTGTATTCGGTTATTGGTTTGGTCTGTAACATGTCAGAAAATAAGGAAAATGCTGTTAATAGCAAAAGTTGATGTCTAACAAATTTTGATTAAAATGAAAAATTATCTGTCTTTCATAAAAGACCACAGAAACCAGAGAATACGGTATTTACCTTGGTAAATTTGGAAAATTCTTGACAATTTTAAGATAAAAAATGGCCTTAAATCAATTACTTTAATGATGGATTGATGGTTAGATTTGACTTGACTATCAAACTCACTTCGGACTTTCAAAGCCATTAATGTCCTTTCATTAAAAAAAAAAATGTTGGCATACTGGCACACAAAGAGAGCTACTTACATCAGTGCCCATCTTCAGCTGTCTAATTATTACGATGGACATTGGCAAGTTTGTCTTTAATGCAATTCATTGTGATCATTTCATCGTCTTTGGAGACTTGCCTTACTTATGCCAACACACTCTCGTTCGCAGGTCTTTGAAGTACTATGAATATCTCACAGGGAATAAGTGACAGAGAGAGAACATCTAACTACCTTTCCTCTAGCAGCTTGTTAGCTCTCTGGCCGTCCTAATTCAACTTTGATAAGCCGATATGTATACACATCCTCGTTGGTGTCTGAATTGCAGCCCGCCTACCCTCACCCTTAGGGGATCTGGAAAACTCTCTCCTCCAGCTCATCAATGGACTGGCACTCCCACATCCTGCTCTGTGCACACAAATCTATGCAAGTGTATGTGTGCATAGAGACACTACACGCTGGCACAGCGAGCCAAGTGGAACACAAACGTACACACAAGCTAAAGTAGAGCACTCTGGCTGACGCCGCTGCCCACTATTCTGACAGGGGATTGGCTGCTAGCGGCGATCTAAGTAGCCTATCGTGTTGAGAGGATGAGAGCGTCTGAGGATACAATGTGTCGGCGCAAGAGGGAGCGGCGCCTTCCCTCGTCTGTCGTTTCATATTGAAACAACGCTCGTTTCCCATATCTGCAAAATGAGACGGACGCTAAATATTGCTCCCTCATGAGCGCAGTAGTTTGATTTCCTATGTTCACGTGTGCTTAGATGATGCTTTATTTATGTTCACACGCTTCTCTATTCATCTGTGTAAATGTCTGAGCGGTTCAGGAAAAGCTTGTCGGCAGCCAAGCGCTTGCTACGGCGTGGGCTGTCTGAAAGGACTTCCTCATTACTTCCTGCCTTTGTCCGGAGCACATCCTACTGCTGAGCTGTACAACTCGGCCCTGGGGGAAGGCTGATGGGCAGAGAGAGAGCTGCTGCGATATTACTTACATATGAAAGAATGTGAAAGGAAAGACAACTAGTTTGCGGGACCCCATTCACAAAAATCCCACGCCGGTGCAAACATTTACTAGGGATATTGCTTTGCCAGCTTAACCCAAATGCTAACCTTCAATTTGTAGGAATATCCGGCTTTTCGCCTTGCGGACGTTTGAGTTAAGGTAACTGAGACCAGGGGAAAGATTGTTTTTGTGTGTGAGAGGGGAATATAACACGAGCCTCCCTCTGCTAAAGAGGAGCGGATTGTATTCAGGTGTTTGCTGGGATCAGATGACCGCCGACTTCCGGCTTCGACATCAACATGCACACAAAAACGTGCATCAGTGACCCGAACAGTCATCATATTTTTAACTGGATGGAATCTTCTCGTTCAGATAATTTTGAAGGAAACACAGTTGATGTGAGGTTTGCGCATTTGCTGCACGGTTCTTAGATTGGAGTTTTGAATCCGACCTCTGGCCTTTCTGTGTCAAGTTTGCGTGTCCTCCCATTGCTTAAATGCGTTTTATTCTACTGTTGACAGGTAAATGTGTGAATAGATGTTTGTAGGGCTGCAGCTAATAATTGTTTCAATAAATGATGCCAGTTGTTTTGTTCTTCTTCAGCGAATCGGACTTAAACAACGTATATTAATAACCATCCATTTATTAATAAATAGGGTATTGTTTTCAAATAATAACAATGCAAAAATAAGATTTGGTTGCTGGTTTGGATTATAATGTTCAACAATTCATCTTTACACCTCTAGGTGCTTGTGAGCAGTTCAGGTGAGAATTTGTGGTGTAAAAAAACAGATAGCTTTATGAATGTTCTGAACTCCCGTTATCATGTGAATGTATTACTGAGTAGAATCATTCTGCTCAAGAGAGTAGCAGAGGTCAAAACGCCGCCGCTGACTTCCTGCTGTTCTATTGCAGACTGTAAACTAGTTGGAACTGTATCAGCAGTTTGTTGCCAACAACAAACTCATTTTGCCTCAATTGCTTTACGACACGATGAACAAACTATTATGCAATTGACAGATCTCTCATTAGCCCGTTGTACTGCCTAAGATTATTCCCTCTCCGAGTTTACAGAAGTGTGGCTGAACTAATCAACAATTAAAATTGATTTTGACCTGAAATATTTGAAAGTCTCCAAGTTCATTAGGCAGTCTTCATAGATGATGCCTTAACTAATCAAGGAGGTTCTTGGTTTAATATTATTTTTCTTCATAATAGGTGAGGGAGACCCATTTGCGGCATCTCCGTGGGTATTAACTGGTCCCCAAATCTATTACGCCAAATTGAAGCAGAAATATTCTGTTGTTGTGTTCATTTGACTGCTCCTGAGGACTTGACAACCAATCCAACAAGAAAAACAGCTCATATCAAATCACTAAAGTTAAGTTTGGAATGCTACTCCTCTAGCTGCCTTTTGTATACTCAGGTATTGCATATAGGCTTAGTTTACATAGCTGCTTCCGCTATGTAAATAGCTTGATTTTCGACCAGGACACTACAAAGCGTATGTCATAGACTGGACAAGACCACATCAATACAATCATCAAAGAACAACAAATTTTATTTGACAGATTAGTTGACTAATGCTCCATGTTCTTTGTGAGTGTTTTCAGTTTGTATTTATAGTTTGTGTTTGAATTAGAGGTGTAACAACTAATGGACAGTTGATCAACAACCCTAAGGATAATTGTTTTTGCTCATCCGTTACGTGTTTAAGACATCTTAAACTATACAAAACCTCAGAATTTCTGCCTCTTGTTTATATTATCTGATTTCTTTATGAACAGACCAAAAATGACTTTTGAACGTAAGTGAAACGTTTACAAACATTTGCCTTTATACTGACACAAGTATTGGGAAGGAACATGCGAGGGGTGAAACCGAAGCATAAAAATCAAAATGTTAGTGCATTTTCCCCGACTTTTTTGAGAAAATGCCCAATTTTGAATAAAGGGAAAGACAAAATAATGAACAAATTATTGAATTATTAAAATGATTGTTTAGGCTGTTTTTCCCTACGTATACTTTGTAGTGTATCATTCATCTTACAAAGCAACTGTATCTAATTTTTTCTTGGGTTTGGACAAATTTTAACGAAACAAGATCTCAAATTGATTATCAAAAGTAATGATCAAACAATTGAATATATGATTAGTTTTAAAATGATCCTTTAATCGTTGCACCATTTAACTTATCGATACTACAGTATCAATAGTGTTGTCTGTACATTTTATGCTTTTATTTCTTTTCAAATAGTTAATAATAATAATAAAAAGAACAATGAAAGTGTCTTTTAAAATTGTTTTCAGTCATAATTGGTTACTTTGCTCAGTTCATATCTACTGTACGTGATCACCGTCTTTGCAATGTCTGTAACCAAGGCTACTGCTATGTTCTGTAGTTAGAGAATGTGAGGCTTATGCTTCATCAAATTCCTAGCATTTCACGAGTGGCTTTAAGGTGGTCTGACAGTGAAGGGTGTTGGTGGGATATTTGGACTTCTAAAATTCTCAAGAAATCTGTTACATCATCTTCATGGGAAAGCTTTGTTTCCCACAGGTTGAGCCGCTACTTAAAGTGAGGACCTTGTTCTTTGTTCAACTAACAAATCATATTACAAAGTGAGAATGGTTCCCAAAAATTTATACCCTAATGGTTTTCACACAATGATTCTGTTTAGAACGGACAGCCCGTGGCATTTGTTTTGTGCCATAATTCCGTCCTTAATCATAAATTTTGAACACTGAAAGGGTTTTTGTGTGCGCAAAATGTGTTATTTGCCTGAACTCAGGATATTTTGTGTTTAGATTTATATCTTCAGTTTTTCTCGCTTTCGTCTTCTTTTATGTATGCAATTATGCCCTTTTAAATAAAAGAAAACAAATTTCAAGCTACTCGAGGCTACATCAGCAAATACTGAATTAATTAATAATAATGATAAATTCTAAAACCTAACATTTGGGTTAGGAATAAAAATGTGCATTAACGAACAGCATTAGGAACGTCAGTCAGTGTCAAGCGTAAAAAGCCGCGTTCCAAACGTCATCTGGTGTTTTTCAATGAATGTTTATGTCACAGTTGTTGTTTTTTTTTTATTTTGTGTTTTATTGAAAGCGGAAATGACTACAAATCATAGTGTTGAGTGAGTTTTCTTTATTTTATAGATGTTTTAGAATTAACATATTAAATATTATAATATTAGATTGTTGTTACTTGTTTTTGTTAAATGTTTATGAAGAGGACCTGGAAAACAATCAGAAAATAAATTGTTATTGCACTGAGGGGAAAAAAAAATTCAGTAACATTTTTTTATCTTTCCTCTTTAGGCCAACACAAAGCACATTTT
This sequence comes from Hippichthys cyanospilos, assembly GCF_059441005.1. Classification (NCBI taxonomy): domain Eukaryota; kingdom Metazoa; phylum Chordata; class Actinopteri; order Syngnathiformes; family Syngnathidae; genus Hippichthys; species Hippichthys cyanospilos. The sequence goes on along the minus strand of NC_142378.1, from coordinate 8,129,471 downwards.
TGCGCGCACAAAACATGCTATTATGCTCAAAATTTCCTATTACGTGCACGTAATTGTGGTAATCTAACGCCATAACAGCCACGACTGCTCAGACTAAAATCTTCCAAACACATCGCCATTCAGCGCGCTCAAAAGTCAGCGGTGGAAATCGACAACATTTCTAAATTTGATTTTCTTCAATTGAATCCTCATGTGACCTCTCCCTCCTTGAAGTTCCATCCAAGCCGAAGTTTTTTTCCACACTTCTCTCGCCAGACCGAACTCACTTCTTTGAAAGTTATGTCCAAGAAATGCTTCTTTTGCTTGAACCATTGAGCATGTTTTACTCACGCAGTACTTATCAGAAAGCTCAATACTACACAGAATATGTTTTATGTCCAAGGAAGAAATATCATTTGCAGTACACAGAGTAATACCCCCTTTGTTATGTTATACTCTAGAAATTGTAATCACTTGAGGCCTTATTTGTGATTTACATTTTTGGATGCGAGTGGTGGGATGGAGGGAAGCTGAGGAGTGTTACAAGGAGAATGGGGCCTTCGCTTGACTCGCCGAGGCACGCGCGTGTGTGTTTGTTTGAGTGTGTGTCTGTGAGCGCGTATATTTACAGACTCGATGAAATAATGTCTTCATTCATGGCTGGACCTATTGATAACAAATGATGACAGCAAATCATATTTATGCAGTAATATATAACTAAAACACACAAAACACGCCAGATTTCACCGCCGTCAATATCATAAAAATAACATCCTCGTTCTTGTAACCTAAATAGCGTCTTTGAAATGAGTTATTTATCTTTAAGTCTCCTGATCTGCCCACCTTCATGGCACTATAAGCGTTTTGTATATAGACTATTTTTATTTGTATGTACAGTTACAGTCAAAAGTTTGGAAATGCATTCACATTCAGTGTTTTTAGGTGTCATACTAAAGTCATCCAAACAGCTTTATGGTTGTGGGTTTTCTTAATGTGTTGAAGACCGTTTGAATTGGAAGGTATTTCCAAACTTGTGAATGATATTGTATATGAGTTTATCCACCAATCTATCTTTTTTCTGTAGCCGCTTATTCTCACCAGGGTCGCTGGTTTTCTGGCGCCTATCCCAGCTGTTTTCGGGCAGTAGATGGGGGACACCCTGAATCGGGGGCCAGCCAATGGCAGGACACGCAGGGACGAACAACCAAACCAAACAAACCTTTTGTTATCGATGAGAAATATCCATTTTCATTTGCCGCGGTAACCTTTGGTCTCTCTTTGATAGAGCTTCCACTTACGAAGGACCCACTTCATCATTTTCCGTAGTTCAGATCCTGACTGCATATATTGTGAATTGAAACTACTGCTTGAGTGGTTTGTGGAGGCAGGCGGCCACTCGTTCACAGCACCGCTCTCTCTGCCAGAGTGCTCCCGTGGCTGAAAACTAATGTAAAATCATAAATTCTATAAATTCCACTGGCTGCTGCTTGTGACATCCCCCTCTCAACAAGTTGGAAGACAGATATAAAAAGGTGCAGTGATAAATACTTTCCTAAATGCATCCATGTGTGCGTGGAGGGTACTGAAGCGGTGACAGTTATAAGACTGCAGTAAAAATGGCTGTTGCAGTTCCACTGCCATCTCTATCTTCGTTTGCAGCACAGAACAAGGCCGCAGTCATGGTCGTAGTAAAGCCTTCCCCTGTGCCGCGTTGACGTCCTGCTGCCCTTATGAGGGGATGGTGCTGCTAATTACTGTGCCAACAAAGTCAGGGCGTCGGGCTGTCCGGTTGTCTGGAAAAGGCTGCAAAATCAGGTCGCACAAAACAGGAAGATGAAGAATTGGATGAAATGCCTGTCATTGTCTTTCTTTTTTGGTCTCCGTTTCTCTTCTTCGTCGCTCCACCTTCTGGGAAAGATCCTCCCTTTTTTGCGCTTTTCTTTTTTTTTTTCATCCATCTGTCCCTTCACTTTGTGCTCGTTCTCTCTCACTCGTTCTCCCCCCTGTTCCTTCGCTTGCACGCTGTGGTATGCAGACATGCAGGAATTTCTGGGCCTCAAAATGATAGACCAAACTTGTCAGCCCTGGCTCCTGTTACTAAAGATGGCTGCATTTGCCCTGGCTTCTTGTGATTGGTGCGGATGGAACTCCACGCTGTGTGATTGGCCATGACTTTTTTGTCCATTGAGCCCATGCTCGTTGTCAAAAAGTATGAATTTCAGCTTTTCATAGGTACGTTTCCGACCCCAACCCTGCAGTCTGGGAAATTCATTTTTTAGTTCAAAGCTGCTCACAGTCATCAATAATATCACAGATTCAATGATTGCAACATCATCATCATAAACATAGATAAACTTTACATTTGAATAGATTCAACTTTCTTGTCATGACGCATCCCAAGTAAAAGGCAACTAAATGCTGATTCCATCTAACCGCAAATAGTTTTTAAGTAGTTATTACAGTACAGTCAGTACTGCGCGTCAGGCATATTTATATATGTCAAAATGAGTGTGTATTTCTACAGGTATGAACAGGCCATGACTATGTTGAACTGTGCAGATTTTTGGTCCAACAAAGAGCCTGTTTGTCCAATCAAAATTTTAGGAGTAGCAAAATGCTGATATGCATTTTATATCAAAAAACAAAAACAAAAACAGCACACTCTTTATATTTAATATCTATGTAGGTAAAAAAATGAAGGTTTACAACACAGATTTAAAGTGTGAATAGACCTCATTCATTGTGTGCTCTTCATTTTCAGCACCGTTTGTAGATTCTCACTGAATGCATTAAAACTATGAACATATTTGATACTTCAAAAAGGTGAAATAAAAAGAAAACACGTTTTATATGTGTTTCTTTGCTCTCACCTTTTTTTTTCAATCAAACGTTTTTATTGACTCCTTGTAGTCCAATGCCATATGATCAAGATCATTAATGAACACTCACCAGCAGATGTATAAGTGTCCCTCTTTAAGTCTGTGGAGGGATGTCTTCCTTCTCCTTCGACAAATCATACAATGCGTTAGTGAAGATATTGTTTTGCCAAAACGGAACATGCCATCCTAGCGTATATCTGACCCAGATGAATTTGTTGAACAGATAAAAAAATGGCTGTATACTGTGTATCATTGTCATTATTATTACTATCCCGGTATTAATTCACGGCTCTTCTTTGAGTGCCTTTAGCGACTTCCAACTTTTTCTGATACAGCGTCATTCTTAAAATATGTAAGTAAATAAAATAACACTAGTCCCATAACAATTTTCATGATGTCAGAGCTTCTCCGCCCACAATTTGGGGGAGGCTGCCACCTCGGAATTTTATATGCAGGAAAGACCCTGGGTGAGTAGAAGACCAGACACATCATGTTTTCATTGGCCCTTAAGCTGTGCAGTGATACATGGTAATAGAGGTATATAAAACATATTGCAAAAAGTGAAAGATTTTGTGGATTCATGTCCATATTTTGCCACTACTATGACCTTGCACCATGATTTGCGTCTACTAAATAGTGTTTCAGCATCAGGCTTTCAAAACATCCTGTTTTGTGTTTTCACATGTGTGAAATGGCTACTCCAGACATTTTCAGAGTGCAGCTCATGCAGCGTGATTGCTGAAAGCTGAGTGATTGCATAGTAAAACCCAGCAGCAGCACAGCTTGCTTGTTGCCTCCCATGTGCGCGTGTACATCTTCCATTTGTAATTTTAAGATGTGTGACTGACACAAGTACTGGGCAGGAAGCAACGTCATCAAATTCATCCTAACATGGATTTATGGACCTTGCTTTTGTCATGCTGGAGAAGAAAAGGGCCTTCCACGAACTGGCCCCACAAAGGTTCATACAAAACAATTAATCGATGGTAAGTTGATTAATTAAAACATGTGTCAGAACTTTGTAAAATTGAGTAAGTGATGGCAAGACATGCATGACTACTGTTAGAATTTTCACTCTCCTATTATAGCCCAAGCTTTCCCTGAAATGTAAAAAAAAAAAAAGTCGAATCGATTCTAACTCAGGCTTAGTCTGGATGGCTAATTGTTTTACGAAATGCCACGTTTGCACCTCCTAATATGGATCGGAGATGTCACTGAATGACACCAAAGCTGAGCCCTTAAATAGGCTATGAGCTAAGCGAGCTATTCTTTTACAAGTGTGTGTTTGTGTTCAGTATGTGTGCCTGTGCATCACCAGGCACAATGACGTCCAGCCATGCTAATATTTATCATGCCTGCTCTCTCCATGCCCTGACTCAAGTCTTGTGATGGCGTGTGTCGCAACTAAAAAAAAGTTTTAATGCCTATCGACCACACATGCTGCACTCAATGCCAACTATCTCTATGCAGGCTCTCAGGATAATATCTTGGAGGAACAATTGAGATGACAAATCATTTACCCTCATGACGCACATACAATGTGTGGACATGATTCGATTTTAAGTGAAGTGAGGTACAGTAAGTATAAGTGACACCAAAGGGATCTATTATAAATTATTCATTAGATTGTTATTATTATTATTATCGTATTTGATTTTTCTTGTGTGTGACACTGATTCCAGTCCATCAGCCAATTCTATTATTATAATTTTTAGAAATGACATATCCGCAAATTAAGTCATTTTTATGGGGTAAAATCAGCACACGATTTTATTTTATTTCTACCAGTGTGGGAACTCACAAAATAGCATGCCTTACTTGTCTGATAACACATTTTGTTCTTCACAAGAATGTAAACCTCCAAATGGAATGCCAGTGTGAGCCTCCCCAGTTTTCCGCCTGTGTTAGTCAGTCAATCTATGTTGACGCTAGAAGGAGACAAGTGCTCCTCTGGCCAATTCCACTGAACTAATTGGCTGAAAAGGCTTGTAGGTAAACAGGAGTGTGTGTTCTTTGAATTGAATGCCATTTATTGTCAATGTAGTGCATACATTCAGATTAAAAAAAAACAAAAAAAAAAACTAAAATTTCATTTAGGGGTTAACATTATCAGCGATTTTATTTAACACAAAATCCATGTTGAATATAAATAGCTGTGAGTAAGCCTGGATTGCAAATGGATGACACACTCCACTTCCAGTTTCCTTTGCCAGAACGTATACATGTAGGAGGGCACTGTCTGGCATCGAAGTCTGTGAACATGTGTGAAGACTGAGACAGATGCTCTTGTCCCGTTCTACAATGTGGACCAGGGACTGTGATGAATTTAATAACTGCTCCCTTCAGAGGTGTAGTGAAATTGTTTGGAATGAATGCCCGGTAAAATGTGAATGTATTAGCTGAGTGACCGTTTTCCCCCTCTTCCCTCAGGCTAAATGAATTGAATTTACTATCAAGGTTAAAACATGAAATTAAGTAAAACAACTACAATCAAACAATCAATGATCCTCCCCCGGAATTACAGACCAGTTTGCTTTTGCTATCATAAACCTGTAAAATAAAAATGCAAGCAGCATTTTAACATTTTCAGTTGTCATGCATGTCTAGAAATTTGCTGCTGAGTAGTAAAAGATTAAAATCAATGAACCTGATTAACCTGGGCTTGATTAATTAAGATTCCGCTAAGAGAATGCAGTCTTTGACTGAAGCTACATACACACATAACGACTATTGGGCTCTTTTTGTCTTTGTTTCCCCATTCTGGGATGACAAACATCCAGCAATCTTTCGTTTAATAATATTGTCTTAGAAGCTTATGTGTGAGGTGTGCTAAGAATGAATTTGTCCTGATAATTGGACCCAAAACCAGTAATTGATTCTGCACACCGTGCCATGATGGAATGCAGGCAATCAAAGAACTTTCCTGACTGACCAACAAGGAAGCAAAAACAGCAAGAGACAAAGTGCATAGAACATCAACAAAATGTTTTTTAACTTCCCCTTCAAACGGGCAACCCAGTCATCAGCCCATGCCTCTTTTTAAATGAAATTTGATATCTTATCAAAAGCAATTAGAACTATCAATAACTATTCAAAGAGTGAATATTTTATTGCCAGTACCCTTGGAACATTTGGGAACGCGTCACAAACACAAAAGAAAGCTTGAACTGACAGAATTTGAAGTGTTAGTGGAATAATAAGTCTGACTCCGAATGAATTTTGGAGCAACTGTCAAAAATATATCTTGTTTTGGTATATCTCAGGTCTTACTTCAGGGAACTCCACCATTTTATTTCAACATCAAATATGAATATACTCAAATAAAAGTGTTTTGAAAAACAAAAGCAGTAATGTTCCGAAATGTCAACGAGTTTCTCGGTAATCCTCCCCCCCGTCGGGAGTCGGCCATGACTGCTGATAGCATCCATCACCAATACCTGTTTACCGCCTCCTGTTAACTGCTTTCCCCCAGGGCCACCAGGCTTCTCTCGTCCACGCTGATTCGATTTAAACCTCATTTGGACTTTTTCAAATCTTATTACACAGATGCACACAAATGGCTGTTTACCTGTGGATGTTCAATATGGTGTGGTGGTGAATGACAGTTGCGGTACAATGACTCTCTAAAATAAACCAGACACAGATGTCATGATCTGCTGTGCAATGAAAATCAGCAATCATGTTTTCTTTGATTTCAACAGGTAAAACATAATCAAAGTAAAATATTTGAGGTCATTTTGCACACCGGCGTGTATTAGTCATTCGCACTTCTCATTCACTGCCATTGACAGCTATACAAGTCGGAAATCTATTTTAACTGAGCTGGCACTGAATCAGATGGTACGTTTTTTTCATTTCAAAGGATTCAAAACATGACCTGAATCATTCTGTTTTGCAATGAGGGTGTTTGGGCACCAGCCATATTTTCTTTAATACGGGAAGAAACAAAGCGGCGTAGGAGGAATGTTATTTTTTTCCAGTGGAAGGATTTAAGCGATGTATATACCACTGTACAATATTGTGTTTATTTTAGTTCTAGAATTAATTTCTTGCTGGTATATTTATTACACTATTTACAGTACATCCCGTCAGGCTTTACAGATTTACTCAGCGTTATGCCCCAGTGAGCTAGGCTACTTAGTGAAAATTCCAGTTTTTATTTTATTGTTCTTTGTTAAATATATTTTGAATAAAAAAAAAAAAGAAAACCCTCCCAATTCAAAATCTTATTTTGTAGGAAACATCGCAGGAAAAGCTTGCATTGAGGCACAATTGGCTGCGTTTCAATGAATGGATTTTTTTTTTTTTTTTTTTTTTTGCCGTGCGCCACTCAGCCTCCTAACCACGCTGTGTGCTGGAGGGCCTCTGTTGACAACACCTGGGCCCCAAAGGATAAGCAGGCCCTCTTCAGTCTCCTGACAGCCTCTTCCCCTTTCCTAATGCATGTGTTGTGTTCCTTGCTCTATTGTCTCGAATACCCCTGTGTGCATGTATTATGTATGTGCATAGATGCATACACACCAGTACAAACGGGTTCTCCTTTGTGGTTGAACCCTTCTCCTCCAGCAGTCGCCCCGCTGAGTAAATCCCTCAGCTGGGGTTTGTTTTTCAATCAGGCCCCTGCGGGGATGCCATGTGCCCGAGTCTGGTACGGAGGCTGATTGAGGGCCCGTCTTGCTGCTACCCACCGCTTGCAAAGTCCACATTATCCATGATTGCTCCTCAATGAATTCACAAGAATATTGCAGCTCGCCTATGGCACCACGCGCTGCCAGACACACAAGGGTGTTGGTTTTCCTGTGTGGCTGTTTTTAATTTTTATTAACCCACATGGACAAAATAGGGATGAAAAGACGATATCTCTTTCCTTTTTACAGTTACTCATGCGTTGACTGTTAAGTGTTGGAGAATGAAAGAACAGTTGACAATTCAACATTCATACTAGAGATGAACAAATATTTTTTCTTCAGGTCTGTTTCTTAGTCAAGAAAGGCAGTAATTGCCATTTAGAGGCAATTCTTTTGCAGTAAAAGGGAAAAAACGGCTTCAAAATTGAAGTAACAAAAAATACAAACCAGCTCTTAACTTTATTGAAGTGTCTTTATGCATGTTTAATGAACAACTTTTCAGTACTGCATCATGTTGATCGTTTATGTGTGTCTTTATTTGTATAATACATTTTAGACAACATACATCTTGTTTAATAACTTCAACAATACAGTCAGGGAGCGCCTTGTGTCTTCAGCATGTCTTAAACAAGAAAATAGCGCCACATACTGTTCTATAGTAAACCAAGTTGTCCAAAATTTCAAAATTCCTAAATCTATTTTGACTATTTGACCCATTTTGAGCGCTCTGCAGGAGAAGATTTGCCAGGTGGGACATCAGATTGCATTGATAAGCTTCATCGATGCAATTCTTCCTGCCATGGCCTGACACCTCTGCTACAAGCACAGTATATCATCCTCAATCTTTGAGATACTTTCCCTACCCTCAACCCACAACCTCCATAGTGCAATATTATTATATTCACTTGTGAATCACCTCTGCCCTCCATTCCTTTGCAATCAGTGACCGTCTGTCTTTCATAGAGGGATCATTGTGCTCACAACGTGACGGAGAGAGCGAGGTGCTGAGATTGGTCGAGCGCAGGTATGCGTGTGTGCTGCATTGCTGTTTATGCCCCGCCAAGGAGACAAGCATCTCCCTTTTACTCCCTGCTTGGCAGTTCATATATTGTGCTTGCGGCAAATCTCCTTAGTCCGACAGTTATTGGAATTAAGATTTTAATTAGGGAAGGGTTTTAGAGCGGCACACGCTGCATAAGCATGATCAACAAAGGCTCGTTTGAGGGGCAGACTGGCAACAAGGCACAAGTCCGCTTCCTGCAGTCATATCAGTCCTGTCAAATTAAGAACAAAGAGGAGCCTTGAGTTATTTACTTTGCATTTCAGATTTCACAAAACTGTGACTTAATACTGGAGAATCCTTTCTGCTACTCACATTATTTGGATTTGGGTATTTTACCATTTGTTTTAACGGGACATCCCACGTTGGTGGGTGTCTCCCAAGGTGGCAGCTCTTTTGATCTCGGCAGGGTTCATCCAAGGTCGCAGACGTTTGACGTTTGTTCACCTGAACTATTGTTGCAAGAAATTTTTGACCTAAAATCTCCATGGGATTTATTACAACTAGTGGCAAGGAAAGTTTAATGTAACATTTCTTTGCAACAAGAAGTACAGGTGAACTGAGGTCTGGTTTGGTGAACCTTTGCAATCTTGGGCAAACCCTGAAAAACGAGCCGCTACCTTTGCCAACATTTGCTTGTGGAAGAGGGGTTTAGGCTTGTTCTGTTTTAAAAGACGAGCACACTGTGTTTATTCGTGACCTTGGTCTCTAGTTCAGTTCAAAAGCAGCCCACGAGGCAGATCAAAAGCATTTTTACATTTTTGTGGAGTGAAATTTGTTTTGTTCCAAATTTTGCTCAATTACATTCAATTGAAAACACCACAGTTTCTGAAATTATTTATAATGCAGTAAAAATTGAGTGAAATTTGAATATTTACTTGCTAAGCCAGTTTACAGTGTGCGCCCCCAGATTTTCTTCCGGCGCTCCTAAAATTTTAAAATGGGGGGGGGGGGGGGGCTACTATGCTTTCAGTAAGACATTTGAGTCTGGGCCCCTGCAGTGCCAAATTACTTGTACCGATTTTCCCACATTACCCAAGTTTCTCCCTTCATCATACCATTGACACATTTAGGCGTAAATCAGACTTTACACTGTTTTTCTTATGACTAACTTGGCAATCAGCCCCTGCGAACTGGCCCAAGAGACCCTGGGCTGTCTGCCTTATTGTTTTGCTTGGCGGGTCATTGTGAGGGTGGAGAAATGCCTCTCAATTCTTCAACAAACTGAGTTAAGGTTGTGATGCTGGACTTTAATTGATGATCATGCTTCCAAAATTTCTCTTTTGAAATCCATTAGAAGGCAGGATTGGTTTTAGCTCAAAGGCAGGAGTATCAAACTGATTTTTATAGTGGCCTACGTTCTAGTAACAGTTTCTGTCAGAGGACCTGTATGACTGTGGAGTCGAATTTTAAGAGTGTTCGTCACACCTTTACCTCGTTTTGAAATCAGAAGCAGGGTAAAATCTATTCAGAAGAGAGTCAACAAGAAATTCTTGAGGGTTTTTTCTTCCAAAAGAACTTACAAATTTGGTATTTTAGCGAGAAACTTGAGGTCAAATCAGCATTTCGTCGGCCACATAAAATGATAAGGTGGGCCGGATCAGGCTCCCGGGCCTTGAGTTTGACATCTGTGCTTTAGAGCTTACCGCTGTGGTCTTGGGTTCATAGGTTAGGAGCGCACGGGGCCAGTTTCTTGGCTTACAACAGAACAATGATTCTAGACCTTCACGTGTCTGCCATATGTAAAATATGTAAAGTGAATTGTGTTATGTTTTAGACACAATTCAAGGAAATGGGTGAATTCCTCTCCATGGCTCACAGTAAACAGGCTTCTTGAGGCATTGCAGTATCTAGGGAGAAGAGAAATTGTCTGCTAAAATGCTCCGGAATCCTTTTTTTTTTTCCTTTTCTTTTGAGGAAAGTTTGATTGCTCTCTTTGGGATTATCCAAGTCGCAGGCTTTTCATCTTCCGTTCCCCAACCCCTCAATTGTTACAGCACAACACTTTCTCACAATAGCCCGCTCAGCTCAGTGCGCATAATTGCATGTGCACGTGAGTTTATATTTCTCTCTGTAAATCTTCTTGGTACTGTATTGTGAATATGAAATAGATCAGCAAGGAACTGCACTGCAGGTTCTGGCAGCTGTATTACTGAGTCGATTCTTTCACTCAAAATGATTTCATCAGAGGCCTGTAGAGACATTTTCAGCAGTAAAAATAAATAAATTAAATTTTGCCTATAGTTAATTTGATAACGTCATTATTTTTTCATGTAAAATTAATACTTTGTATAGTTTTACCTAAGACCTGAGCACGTGAAGTCATTTTCAGGCGACTGTAAGTGGCAAGATGCATTCCTTGTAATTGTACATGAAAATGTATTTTATGTTAAACAAAGTTATTAAATTAATTATAGACAAATGTTGGAAACGGCTGAATAAATAAAGTCTACAGCTTTTATCTACCTTTGCCGTAGTGAACCAGGATATTGGCGTAACTGTTTACAATACTTGCTTCCGGCACAGGAATTCAAAAGGGGTGATTATTGGGTGGTTACTTTTACATCCCTATTATTGTGAATTTCCCTTTCCTGTTTTTTTGTGTAATGTATGTTGATTGCAGCCCTACAGAATGTGCCCGTGTGGCAGCGTACTGGAAAGACAAATGACGATGTCGGCCCAGTAACGACAAATGTGTCAGGATAGAGAAGAATAAGGGAGTGGCAAGGAGGGCCATCATTGCAGCGCATCGATTTTACCTCTATCCTTAGCGTCTGTAATGAGATCTAGTGGCTGTGGTTTTCTGGAAGAGCAGATTTGTCACCTGCGGCAAGACACTACGGCTGAGCGGGGCGGTGGGAGGTTGGTCAAGAGAGGAGGAGGAGGAGGAGGAGGAGGAGGAGGATGCAGCTGAAGGAAATATGCCGGGGAGTGGAGAGCTTCGGGATGCTTTAAAAGGCTAGTCTTGAGAATCAGACGCAAATTATTACGAGAGGAGAATCTAAGAAAATGCCTGTTGCGAGCACACGGCTAATTACTGCAGACAGTCTGTGTCTGGACTCATCTCCATGGTAACAAGATGGGCCAGCAGGGCCGACCAGTGCGCAGGAAGACACAGAAAAGGAAATCAATGAACAAACAGACAAAGCCCGGCAAAAAGCGGCGCTCCATTAAGCTACACCTGTCTTTGATAATGTCTCTTATCAGACACAGTTTGTCCACCGGGTCATCGTGATCTGCCTCTCGATTGCTAGAGGAACCTCTTAACAATGAACTAACCTTACGTAAAATAGTTCGCTTGCACATGTGGATAGATTTGGCAAGCGTCAAGCAAGCTTTGTGGTTTAACTTGTGATCCAAATGTTTCTTCTTTCCATACAAGTACATGTCGTACGTAATAAAGCTTTATCATGAACACGGTTTGCGTTTGTAAGGAAATGTGTAGTTACTGTTCATGAAAGTTAACAACTTGGCAGGTTGAGGCACGAATGCAGATATGCGGATGAATTGTGTGCCAGATGTGAAAGAGAAAAACCTTCAAAACTATTAACTTCTAAATATATCCCCATGATGGAGTTGTTAGGTAAATGTAATGTCATTTTTTTTCAATGCTATCTGCAGTCATTTTTGTGATAGATGTGAAAATAATGATGTTTAAATAATCAAATAATTATAGGGAACTGTCCAAATTTGAACACTTTTTCTGAGATTCTCAGTCAGCGTATGAAATAATTAAATTTGAATAAACCCATACAAAGGTCAAACTGGAATTGTTTTAAGTAACACACCTTACTGTTGTAAAAGTATTTAAAAAAAAAGTTACTCATTGTTATCATCCAATAAACATAACACATGAGGGCACCTCTCATTTTTAGGGATTATTATGGATGCAACAAATATTTATTTTGATAGTCAATAAATCAGTTATTTTTATTTTGATTAATAGATTAACCTTTTTTTGGTTTAATAAATTAAAAAAGTGCATAAAACAAATACATATCAAGTTTTGCATTGGTGCTGAGCAATATGGTTGAAAAGTTCTGCTTATCACGGTTGTTTTCCCCTTGTTCTTGATTTCATTTTATGTTTACCGTCATTTAGGGCTGGGCGATATGGTCCCAAAAAAAATCTTTTCCTTTTTTCTTTTTGGGCCATTTGATTTGAATCTATTTTAATTGAATTAATAGACCCAACAAACATTTATTTCAAGAACATTTGATTTATTAAAAAAGAAAAAAACGTGCAAAATGTTCAGACAACAGTAGTGTATGCTGAATTTAAATCAAAGTTAATGTCAACTTAACATTTGTAGATGGTGCAAAAAAATAGATGTTCATGATTTGCTTTAATACCACAATTAAGTAGTTATTGACTACTGTAAACACGTCTTGTAAACCACCCACCCAACATTCTGCCACTTGTGCAAAATATTGACTTCACAATTTAGCTACTTTTCAAATCATCAATTTTTAGAATTACAAATTGATCCAATTATTTATTTATTGCACAGCCCTACTACACACACAAATCCAAATGAAAATGCAAATCAAGGGATAAATTGGTCATGTACGAAATTCTAGATTTTTTTTTACCCTAAGGCTTTCATGATATATGATTTGGAGGTAATTTGAAAATCAAGATTTGTCTTTTTGGATTTTAACCACAACCGCTGTCCTTTTTTCCTTGTTTTCATGTTACTTTTACCCTGACCGATTGTACACAGGCATTATTTTGAGCGCATGTAATAACCATGAGATAGTTTGACCTTGATCACGTTGCATAGATGCTGCGTTGTGATTGTTGTTATGATGTTGTTTTGAGATAGCGTGTTCTCTTCCCAGCCATCGAATTGTATCCGTAGCTTCTTACGTGTCCTCAACGCCACAGGACACGTAGACATGCTCATTGAAAAAGACAAGCTGTGCTGTACCGTACTATAAAATCTTGAACAAATATACGAATTCCTATTATAATTCTGCATGAACCGGTGCTGCTTGTTTTCCTGTGCTTTACTGCACAAACAGATTGGAACTTTGACACATTCTGTATGTGTCCCTGCCTTGTTTGGAAAGTGGCTTGCATAATAGCTGCTCTTTATCTGTGTGTCAATAACCCTGAGAGGGAGTGTCTGCTACGCAGGGAAAAAGAAAGGCTTGTAATACTGTGCTCTTCTATATGTGGTTGATTTGGTCCGATGGAGAGTAAACTAGATGATACATAGATAGGGGTTAAACATGCAGACAAACATGTTGTTTTGGAGTTGCGCGTAAGAAGGTGAGGTGAGGGTGTAGCTGTAATTTTTGAAAATGGTAAACACTAGTTATTGTGCAGCATAAAAAGGAGCTTGTTATCTGTGTGATATTGTCTTTATTTCCATAGAATGGGTAGGAATATACTGCCCCCCTCCGAACAGTCAATCAATTTTTGTTTACACCTCTTAGGTCCCTTACTGCACACTCCCTGGCGAATGTCTTACATCAGATCTCCAAAGCATTTATAGCAAAGCTTTTGAAGCTTAGGACTCCCACCGTGGCTAAATATAGTAAACGTGAATCCAGCAGCTTTGTGTGTGCGCGCGGATGGCCGTGTACGCCTGTGTTTTCCAGAGCAAATGGCTCTGGGGCAAAAACGTGTTTGTTATTGTTCCCAGCACTTCGCCTGCAGACAACACTGCCAATTAAAGGGGCGGTTTTATGTGTTAAGAGCAGGAAGCGTTGCCGTGTGTGGCTGCTCACTATTGGCTCTTCCACTGTTCCCATGTTCCTTCCCTGTTGACTGAGCAGCCGGGGCTCTTTACTGCCGTGAGCCTGATGAAAGGTAAACACAACAAACCTTTGATCAGGATTTGCGTTTTAAAACCCTTACTGGAAGTGCACGTGGGTAAGCGGCGGGCAAATGACGGCGGGCAAATGACGGCGTGACGCCGAGATTTACATGTGTGTGCGTGTGTTTACCTTAATGAGCGATAAATCCCTCTTGGCATCCCTTCTCGTCGGTGTTGCGAAAGCATTCGCCCTGTCCGTGCCTTATTTCCTCCATCCCCCATCCAAGCCAGCATAAAAACAAAACAAGGCGTATGAATGAAAGTGGGAGGGGTTGGCTGGCCTAGAAAGGCAGGCAGATCGAGAGATAGTGGTGCAGGGCAGGGTGAGGCTATGGCAAAGTGGAGGAAAAGAGAGGAGGTCAGGAATGAATGAGCCAGCTAAACAGAGGATGTTTGGCATTAGCGGCTAGCTAGTGTTAGCTTGGTAAGAGTGCCTTACTGTTGGCAACACATCTCTGCTGACATTGTAAAGGAAAAGACAAAAAATCATCCTCAGCCCTGTCAGTTAATACTACTCTTTATGGGTGGTGTAGAGTAAACAACCCTTTTCATGACCCTGTAATGCATTTTAAGGAAAGCTGAGTCTTGCACATGTTCACATTCCTTTTCGGTAGCATCAGCGGCGTGGGGGCTTTGCCAGCTTGTTGACTCCGCTGCCCCCTGTCTGCCATAGCAGGGCCAGGGTTAACCCTGGGTGTCTCTCCTGCCTGACATGGAAGAGGCCATTGAATAGCAGCCTCCCCCATCCAGCAAACACATTGGCTAAGACCGAGGGTGGATCTAGGGCTGAAACAGCAACCCGGCATGGAGTCCCCACTGGAGCTGGATCGGCACGCGCAGCATGCACGCAGACTGCAGACAGTCGAGCGGGGGAGGGCGCAGCATTTTCTCAGCCTAGAACAAGTGTATTTGAAAAACTACTGCTCCAAACTTCATCACAATCTCTGAGGCCACGTTTCCTCATCCTTTCCTTTTTTATTATTCTTGACTCCAGTTTTTCTAAAGCAGTACTCTCCCCTGCCATGACCCCATCTGTCCTTTGCTTCTGCGCAGGCAGCACAACAGGCAACCTCCAACTCCCCCCACCTAAGTGGGGTGGGGGGTCCTAACTGTATCTTTGGCAATGAGCGCTCATGTGAGCCACAATGAGTTGGCATCCCACAGAGGCTAGCATACAGTGCCGCCTTTGTACTGTAGCTCATATACTCTGTTACACTCTTCCAAACAACCTTTTTAGTTCACGTTCTTTCAAATGTTTTCACATTCTCTAGGATGAATGATAACCTCAAAAGTCAACCGCAATCCATTCTGCTGAGTAGTACTTAAAGAAACCACACCAGTCGCATAAGATCCAATCACGCGCCTTTGTTCCACAGTTAGTCAAAACTGGACAAGGTCCAACTTTATCAAGCCAAGGGGAATTGGAAAAAAGCCAGGAAGTAGAAAGCTACCAAAATCAAACCAATACCCAACGCTAAACATGTCTTGACAGAAGGACACTGAAACACTAAAGCGTTGGATGAAAGGCTCAGACGCCACAAGAATATTTCTGCTTTAAATGAGTGTACTTATGTGATGGGTTTGTCTCTTCTTTTGCATCTAAGTTTATCATTAGAAGCTCTTGAGTTTAAACGTTGAGTAACATTTGAGCGTGTTATCGCAGTACGGTACCACCAAATCGCTTTCGCTTAATCTTACTTCATCTTGGCAGTGTAGTCATTCTTTATATGTCTATCTTAAACTTCTCAAATATACCAAATATTAGTGCTAGGTCACCCTTGCAAAATAGATTGTAAATTTTAATGGGTTCTGTACTGGTCAGGGCTATGGACTAATTAATTGCATTGGTGCACCCATTTTTTTTCCTTTGCTACAATGCAGCCACATTTTACGCCTACATCACATTCAACACCGCAGTTATCACTTCTAAACTTATAGGTTCTTAACAAGAAATTGTTCATGCAGTTATTTCCACTCTTTATTTGATGACTGTGGGTCGCTCATGACCGTCAGCAGCGTTATGATAAATAATAATATCATTGTTTTTTTTTTTTTGATAGCAGATATCCTTTTAGGAGTTAATTACAGATTATGGAACATTTTTATTTACACCAAATAAAAAATATAAATATCTAATAATAAAAATATCTCAAGCTGAACTCTAACATAAGTAAATAATCATTTTGCACTGTTGCACACGTTTTGAAACAGTTAAGATTAAGTGCCAAGTAACATTAATTTGGTAACAGTCACAACAAGCAGACCAAAACAACCCGTTTTTCATTACTTTTAGTACAGACTATCAACAAAGCAGCATTTCTGTTTCAATTTATTGCGTGGCTGCATCTCACTTACGCCTGGGCGCCCTAATTGGTCAGAGTCTAGAGAGCTGCTGGTTAAAGAAAGGTCAACAACAACAATGCCACACAAATAAAAACTCATTCACTAGCTCAGTGACGGGAAATGAATTAACCGATCTCTGCTAGCCCAGTAAAAATGGATTTTTGACGTGTATAGCCGTCGATGGCATTGAATGAGTTAAATGTCTTGCAAGAGCTGTTAATGAATGTGGATATATATAAAGATCCAAGACTTTTGCTTGATTATTTTGTTTATCTGTTAATAATGTATCACTTGGTTGATGTTTTGTTTCATGAGTAAAATGTAGCCCTAGCAAACACTTCCCAGCCAGTCAACATGTGCTTTTGTTGGAAAGGTCAACGTGGCTGGTATGAGATGTAATGAGTCTCAACTGAGCCGCAGATGAGGCAATAACCGTCCGTTTATTAGATCATTACAGGGCACTGGTCGAACCTGAAGGTTAATCCAATCACATTGACACTCCGGCTCTCGGACCAAACGTTGTTTCCCGATAGGTCAAATGAAACTTGACATGAGCCAATGACATATAATGTTCAACCCGATGGCAATTAAAGTTGTCTCCATGGTGCTGCGCACTGGGGCTGTTAGCAATCAGTGGTCATTCAATTGCATGTTTGCATGCAAATTGCAGATGGAGCTGGTCGAATTGTGTGCAGCTCAATGCTACTTAGTCTTGGAGTGCAATAGGCTCCATTTGGGCAAACGAAGTACAAATTTCCAGCCAACTTTTTTAAGCATCAAATGTGTTTTTGTATTTTTTGCACAAATGGCGAACTGGCGACACAACTTGGTGTTAACCACCTCCTTTCCTTCTCTCCTCTGCCTCTCTGTAGTGTGCCTGGACCGCTGTAAGCACGGCGCTTGTAACCTCCAGGGCCAATGTTGCCACAACCAGTGCTTGGGCAGCTGCTCAGAGCCTGGCAATGCCAGCAGCTGCGTGGCCTGCAGGAACCTCCAGCACGGCAACACCTGTGTGGAGAAGTGCCCCCCTGGATACTACGTCTTTAGGGGATGGCGTTGTGTCAGCTTCTCCTTTTGTCAGGTTGGTCATTTCTAATTTGAGCTTTTTTGAAAAGTGCCCTACAAATTAAATGCCTTATTATTATTGTCGAAATCTTACACGTGTAGTCCTGATTGACTCCCGTAAAGACTC
This sequence comes from Hippichthys cyanospilos, assembly GCF_059441005.1. Classification (NCBI taxonomy): domain Eukaryota; kingdom Metazoa; phylum Chordata; class Actinopteri; order Syngnathiformes; family Syngnathidae; genus Hippichthys; species Hippichthys cyanospilos. Next base: position 8,111,566 of record NC_142378.1, on the reverse strand, counting down.
CTGCCTTGAATGTTTTGTCTCTGCTTCTTCTAACAGACACTCCACAACCAGTGCAAGGAGACCAAGAGACTGAACCAGGGCCGGGAGTCTGGTTGCCATGAATACGTCATCCACAACGGCGCCTGCATTCCGGAGTGTCCTTCTGGATACACCACTGTAAACTCCTCCATGTATGTCTGACGCACGCACATGCCACCATCAACATTATTGATAGTGGCGACTGGCACATATCTGTCACCCACATCAACTCGTACTGTCTACACAGGCTTGATGTAACACTGTAAGCTTGCACATGAGCAATAATGACATTTGCAAGTTGATCTTACTCTTTGTTTTTGTGAAATTATTTACTTGAAATCATTCAGATATTTATTAATGACTAAAAGCAAACTGATTAATATAATATAGAGCTTCAAGTAATATTTTAATAATCAATGAATCTGTCAATCGATGAACTGGATTGAAAAGAAATATTTCTATCCCTTGGATGAAATTATAAGAGTTTTAAAATTAGACAATGCAGGAACATTTTATTTAGTAATTCGGTTGCTGGTTTGACACGTAATGTGAGAAAATCATCCAAAATGTTGAAAGTGTTTGCAAATGTTTTATCTTTGATTCAACACAATAGTAGTCAATCTGGCCCAGGGTGAATTATGTACAACATGCTCCCAAAAACACATTTTCACTACTTGGACATTTTCTAAGATAAAAGTTTGTAACTTATAAACGAAACGTTGCTGTTTACTTGGGGGACTTGGTGCAAAAGCTCTCCTCCCCAACCTCGGAATGAAAACGAAAGTTAAAACGCATCTCTTCGGATAAGGTGGGTGTGTATTTGCATACTCTCTATTATGTTAAACGCTTCATAAATTTGCATTTCCATTATTATACGGGCCCTTTAACACACCTCACTCAAACATCCAGATCATAACAAGAATTGAGTGTCAATCAATCAGACGTCTATATTAGCTCTTACAACGCTGACGAGTGAAATTTTTGATGTGAAAGTAGCCACTCCCACTAAAATAGCTTTAACTATCTCAATTACCTAGTAAATGTGAATTGCCTTGGGTTAACATTTGTAGTCGTTGGCCAAGCATTGCTTATTTTGGAAGCTGGATTGCATTATAATGCCAGAGTCATTTTGCTGCCAATAACTGATTAATTTCCTGTTTGAAAGATTACTCAGTGACTTGGAACCTGTTCACTTAGCCGGCTTAAGTGTGATTATTTCATGTGAAGCAAGTGTATTAAGGATTGAAGGTTTTTTTTTTTTTTTTCCTTTATTATTTTGGATTTAATCAGAGTTGATGGTTGCTGTGGTCAGCATAAGTGATGCAGATGTAGTCCAGTTTACTGTAGACTCCCTGGATAAAAAGCTCTGACAGTTTTCTACTTGTATTGAAGATCATAAGGAGCACATCAGAAGATTTCTTCTTTAGAATCGCCAACTGTAACTAAAAAAAAAGGAAAATTGTTCCAAAACATTCACACAGGTTTGGATTGGAAGACTAAGACATTTTGGGTAAAGTCATCCTGTTGTCCCTTTGTGGCTCGGAAAATGTGACATGTAGCAAGTGGCAGGCCAAAATAAGGCTTTAGTGGGAAGACGAGCAATTTTTGTACGCGCGGGGATGTTAGTGGGGTGTGGAGAAGGAGGACAGATGGAAGAGCGAATTAAAAGACAGCACTTTGTGTTCCAATAAGAAAAGGTTGCCCTGAGGATATCGCTATCATCTGGATGAATAATTAAAGGCTTTACCTGTTTGAAAGCATTTGTTCGCTATGTTGTGTTGATATAAATGTTTTTGTTGGCTTAAAAAAAAACATACACTCTGCGCTTTTAGTACACTCCTGGAAAATGCCCCAATAATGGCTTTTTTCAACGTGCACATGTGTAGGAGAGTGAATGGCTTTCTCTGCATGCCAGCCTTTGGGGATTATCAAAACCCAAAAAGAACATTGCATTAAGTCAGGCATACCTCCCGCAGGCGGCTGGCAGAGGGGCGTTTTTTAAGAGTGGGATTTTTATTTTTATTTTTTATATGATCAGATTTAATATATTTCCAGTCTATTTTCATCCAGAAGATGACTGATAATTTTTCATTACAATGTACATATATGTTTGTTTTGTCTTTCTTTTTTTCCTCTTGTGGCTCCGGCTTCATCTCAGATATGAATGCTTGTTTGTTGAGGTTAAGCATTTGTATTAGGGATCACTGGGATTTAAGGCCTAAGGTACCCTTGCGCAGAAGAACTCAAAGTTCTTTGTCCGCAAAACGTTGGTTAGTAAAGGTTCTGGCTGAGAGTCAGGAATTGGAACTAAAACAGAAACAGGAAACCAACCAAAAATAACAGCTTTAATCATGACTTAACAGAAACAACAATCATCCGTAAGGCAACTGGCGATTAGCTCTGACTGACGACACCAAAACACTTGCTAATATGGAACAAAAGTAACTGTTTTAAAGGGGTCAAATCAATCCCCACATGTTCTTTATTACAACATGTGCCGCCACGAAAGTACACGACATTTTGATTAATGTTGCATTTCTGAAATAAGAATCAAGTAGCAAAATCCATGCAGTTTTACCCCCATCTCATGAGGTGGCCATTTTGCAACTTACTACCAGCTAAAAATGACATCATACTTGCTCATCACGTCTCCTGTTTTTTGAGTTTGCTCTTGTGCCATTTGCAAGCTGAGTCGTGATTGGCTATTACCTGAGCACTGAGCATCTGTGATCTCATTTTCAGTTTACAGCAAGTGACAAAATGGCCACGCCTTGAGATGAATAAAAATGAATGGAATTTGCTGCTTTATTCACGTTCCACAAAATGCAATAATAATCAAAATACTGCGTTCAGACATACACTTTTTTTTTTAAATAGATATACTCAAATGTATTTAGCTCTACTGTAGTGTTAGGAAAATAAATGAATAAATAAATAAATAAAGATGTATGACTGCGAAGCATCTGGTTCCGCTAGACCTGCAGCCACTCTTCCAGATGGTTCTACCAGACACGGTTGCCAAAGTCACCGGGTTCAACCGGACAGATAAACACTAGCCCTTTAAGAGCTGATCTCCGGACCCAGCCTGCTGTCTGCCTGTGTGTCTGTGTTTTTCACTACAACGGGCCAAAACATTCTGTCTTTCTACACTGCAACTAGAGCGTTACTTCTGAAGGAGCTGAATATATGATTTTTCCGAGTGCGAGAGGTGGGAAAAAAAAGAAAGCACAAAATACCATAGATTTGCCTCCTAGCGTTGTTCAGTAGAGATCATTACAGAGTTTTTCCACCTACTAATATGTCATAAAGCGGAAACACTCATACATTCAGTGGTGGAAATTCCATTTTTTAGGATTAATATTCAGGAAACTGTAATGGGCCATTTGACCTACTCAGGAGGGGATGTCAAAATCCACAACTGTACTCAACAAATGACTTCCATCGTGGACCCCAGGTGGCAGTGTGTATACGGGGAGTTGAAGGGTTAAACATTTTTTAATCTTCTCTTTCTTGCGTGTGCTTCACAAAGAAAGGGGCTGATAACAATTGAAATGGCAGTTAATCTTAAAAAAAAAAAAAAGGGGGCGAGTTTTTATGCTTCCCAAGTCCAGGCATACATATTTCATTTTTATGGCCGGACTTACTACATTTCTAAGAACAATAGCCTTCATTGGAGTTACTAGAATGGTGATTGAAGTGAACTCAAATACTGCATTGCCTTTTAGTATTTGTCTGAAGCAGACTTTTGAGGTAAACCTTTCAAGGCTTCAATCAGAATTAAAGAGCAGGATTATGTTTCTTTAGAGAGGGCTCATTTGTGAATGAAACATTTTCCTCCGTGTGTGTGTGTGTGTGTTTGTGCACCAGCCCGCTAGCTATACGTGGCTTTTGTGAATGGGTTTTGTGAAAGGTGGCGCTATGAAGACAACGTTCCTTGTGCATGCGCTTGCATGTGATTACGTGCAGAAGCACATGTCTGCAGTGAGGGGACGCCGCTCACGCATCCCAGGGGAAAAACACTAAAGCATCTGTTGGGGACGAGCTTGTGTCTGACTCTTTGTCGTCTCTGCGTCTCCCTGTTGTTTAGGTGTTGTGCAATAGATGAAGAGCATCACTCCTATTTATTTAATTGTGCAAAGAAAAAAAAGTAATTTTGAGAATTTTTTTAGTGTATACATCAGAAAAAATGTGTCAAGCCAATCGCGGCAATAATCGTTAATGCTCTGCATACTAGTAAAACATGCGGAAAACACTATGAGAAAGCCAAATCCAAAATATATCTTACTTTATGCAATAATAATGCACGCAAATTCATTTTATTTTGAAGTTGTTCAGATACCTTCTGTGAAGTCAAAAAGTTGGTGGGTCAACTACATCCCCGTCATTAGACGTGTATACAGAGAAGCAACGCCTTAAAAAAAAAAAAAAAAAAAAAATCTGTCTTGTAAAAGGTGCTTTCAATTCCTCGGAACACTCTTGGCCCATGTTGAAAGTGCTGTGTCATACCCGATCCCATTCAATGCACACCAGCCCATCACAACACATTCCTGCTTCGTTCCTTTCAGCCATTCCATGTCCAATCAGTCTGCACTTGAGCATTTGTGGTTTTTGTTTTAGCGTTCGGTGTTCAACACAGCTACTTGTTTGTCTACTTCAGGCTCAATATTTTTTTATGCTAACAGTAATTTAGTCATGTTGAATGTTATTTGACTCCTTTCCAAAAGAGTGGTACAGTTCAGCTTGGGAACAGAATGCAAATTGATTAGTTTGACAAATTAAGAATTTTAAATGGATACCAAAATAGAGAGGAACTTTTGAGGTAGAACACTGTTGGTCAGCCTCTAATTATTTGGCATTTCAAAAAAAAATATATTCCTATTGGAAGTTTTTTTTTAATAGATTTGTTCCAGTTTTAAACATTTGACACATTTTTCTCTCAACTTTTTTTTTAAACGTCCTAAATGTCGAATTGTGCAACTTGAGGGTGTTCACCGCATCGTTATTGTATTGATTTGTGCTTGGCCTGTTTCTGTTGGGCAGCCAACAACGTTGAGAAACTGATGTTCATGATTAGCATAAAATCCTGTGAATAAGATTACATGTTTTAAAATTTTCCCAAATGTTTGCACTGTATTAGACATAGATTCCTAAGAAATTATAGTCATTTACCGTATATTGAGACAAAAAAAAACTACAGTGTTTCAACATTAGTGCCTTGAAATGCCTTTATTTTTGAGTTTTTTCTTGCAGATATAATTAAGGACAGAAAAACAGAAATGTATTACACTGTTATTCTATTACATTGCACTTGTTGCTACCATTAGCTGCTACAGCTTTAGCAGCTAGAAGCACTGAAAAAAGAGCTTTTAAGGCTTACGGGGGGGGGGGGGGGGGGGGGGTTATCCATGTGTTTTACTGTAGTTAAAGTATACAAAGCTCACAATCGCTCCTTTTCTCAATGGTTCTTCTTGTAAAAAAACATCCAAACACCATAAAAGAAAGAAAAGCTCCATTGTTGTTGTTTACATCCCACATTTCTCCTTTTGTTGAAGGAGGTTACAATGCATTGTGCCACTATAATGTCACCTTATATAAGTTTCTCGCATTGGCACCCCGCCTGCAAATTCCAAAACATTGAGGACTGTACCATTAGCAACCTTGGGCATTGCCGCCATTGCAGTAATGTCTCAGCTCTAAAATGTGTCGAACACAGTAATCCCTCTTAGAGTAAATAAGCATAAAACTCCCTTGCTTGTCTCTATGGACCCGTATCGATCGCTATCACGTCAGCAAGTCCTGTCCTCGCGGCTCTCATTAGGATGCTGATGATTCTATTGATGGTCCTCGCAACTCTGTGCAGGTTGACATGCTCGCCGTGTGCAGGCCTTTGTCCGAAACTTTGTGTGGGGAATAAAACCATCGACTCGGTCACCTCGGCCCAGGCTTTGAGAGGCTGCACTGTTCTCCACGGCAACATGATCATCAAGATCCGAGGCGGGAGTGAGTACAACTGCTGTACACGCGCAGATATTATTCTTTATCTTTTCATCACTAGTTCATTTATATGTAGAAATATCGTTCCCCCTTACGTGACTGCTATCTTTTACTCTTCAGATAACATTGCTGCTGAGCTGGAAGCCAGTTTGGGTCAGATTGAGGAGATCACAGGCTACCTGACAGTCCGCAGAGCCTACGCCCTTGTGTCCCTCTCGTTCCTCCGTAAACTGCGCATCATAAGGGGAGAGCATCTTGAGGGCGAGTGAGTCTTCTTCAGCTTTTCCCTTTCTTCCACCTTTCCGACTGTTTTTAATGCATCTCCCGATCTTTTTTAGCGTCTATGCCTTCTATGCGCTGGATAACCAGAATCTGCGTGAGCTTTGGGACTGGTCCAAGCACAACCTAACCATCCTGCGCGGCCGCACCTTCTTCCACTATAACTCCAAACTGTGCATGTCTGAAATCAGCAAAATGGAGGAGGTGACGGGCACCATCAAGCGCAACCAAAAGAATGACATTGCGGGGCGCACTAACGGGGACCAAGCCTCCTGTAAGTTGGCGTGGTCGCTGTAAAGTACATTTAGTATCGTTTTAGCTTTGCTAAAAGGTATCGTAAACTTATTTTGCCATTTTAATCCACAATTGATTAAAAGTAATGTTTTGTTTATAATTACTTCAGTAACTAAATCATTTTTCTCGTACAATACTTTGGCTCCCGTTTCCTGTGTTTAGTCACGTGAGCCGTGATTGGTCGTTATTACAGCTTTGAGCATATGTGGTGTCATTTACTGTCCACAACCAGTAGAACGTGTGTTTTTCATCCATCCATTCATTTCGTTTAGCCGTATTAATTGTACATGAAAGATAATTCTTCTCAAATTAATTATAGACAAAATACAATTTTCCTATGACTGAAAATGGCTCAGTAAGTTTAGTGTCTTGTAACTGTTATTAGATGAGACATTTTATATGTTGTTGTAGTTCCAGAGTGATACTGACAATAGAGCAACACATGATTTTCATTTAATTTTTAGTGTGTTATTAAGATTTTTTTTGTAAGCCAACCTTTGTAGATGTCACTCTATTGATGTGCCTCTAGTTTATTAGGCCATCTGTCTGTGTGCAGAATAACGTCATAAACCCACATAAGGAATCTCTTTTTCCCGCCACATAAAAGATACATGCTGATCATCTATTTTATCCCCCAGGTGAAACCAAACTTCTGAAATTCACATTCATTAAGACCGCATCAAACAAGATTTTGGTGAGGTGGGAGCCTTTTTGGCCGTTAGATTTCAGAGACTTGCTGGGCTTTATGGTCCTCTACAAAGAAGCGTAAGCATCCGTCCGGCACAAGTCATCTTACTTTATTGGTCACGTTGGTCTTACTGTGTACACATGAATTCTGCCATTGAGATTTCCATCATGCCACGGTTATTTTGACCCCCTTTCCTTGCGTCCTCTAGGCCGTACAAGAACGTCACCGAGTTTGATGGGCAGGATGCGTGCGGTTCCAACAGCTGGGTGATCGCCGACGTGGACCCACCGGCCCGTGTTACCGACAACAAGGAGCAACTCGAGCCGGGCCATTTGATCCGACCTCTGAAGCCGTGGACCCAGTACGCCATCATGGTCAAAACCCAACTGTCTGCATCCGACGAGCACCTGGTTCATGGGGCCAAGAGTGAGATCATCTATGTCCGCACAGATGCCTCCAGTGAGTTACACTCCTTCAGAGCAAAATACAAATTTGGGCAAGTGAGTAAGTAGTTGGCGATCAGGGGGAATAAGAAGTAAACAAAATCAAAGTTATAACTAGTAGCAGTCTTTACCTTTTAGGTATTTTGTAGTTTTATTGAATACACTGTTTTAGGCTCGCAAAGATTAGTTAATTGAGGTACCAATATGAGACACTAATTAAAGTCACACTAAAAGCTTCTTTTTAGAGACTACGGATGAAAATATCAAGATTCAAATGATTACCTTGGTAAAAACACAAAAAAAGGCCTCTTTAATCAACAACTAATTAAAAGACAAATGATCCGAGAATCGTTTTCGGTAATTGATTAATCGTTTCATGACCTGACTTTCAAAAAGGTCAAAAGCCTTAGAATTCTGGGCTCTCAGATGTAAATATTATCCAGGTTTTTATTTCAATTATAAACAGGCTTCTTATCTTTGTTTCAAATCAAAATAAAACTTTTGAAACCTTTACTTTGGATCATTTTTGTCCTTTTTTTTTTTTTTTTTTTTTTACCCCAGGTGGTAGTACAGACCAAACCAAAAACCGAATCTTAGTTTATGTTTTGCGGTTTCTGCCCATAATGTCCTGTTTCTTAACACTTTGACTGCCATTGACCTGGAAGGACGGCAATGGAAAGAAACCTTACTTGAAAACACTATTGAATTCAATGATAGGTTGTTCTTGTTGTTGTTTTTTTTTTTTATATAAATGGGAGTGGGCAAAGAATAGGTTCGAAAAAATGAAAAAAACACTATTGTATGTCAGAATGCTCAAAATAGTGTTTTTTTTTTTTCTTTTTTCTGAACCTATTGTATGTCAGAATGCTCAAAATTGGAAAACGGAAACTCTAAAAGACATATTTATTCTTCAACAGACTGATTTATAGCTAAATTAAAGTTGCAGCTTTACACTGCGTGTACGTATCTATTTATCTGCCAAAAACATTTATGTGTGTCCTTGAGGCACAACAAAAATCTTCATAAACCATTAGTTAATGTTGTCATGAATTGCCTACACAACACTGTTTCAATCCCTGTTTGAAGCAAGGTGCTTTCTTGCTACATTTTAATAGCCAATGTGTCTTGGCCTGTTACCACGGCTGACTGCTGATCAGTGGAACAGAGTGAAACACTTGGCAGGAATGCCACTATCGTCATTTGCACACACTTGCACACAAATGTGCAAACAAAGGACTGACTCATTCAAATCATTGCTCCATAGGGCCGTTGGGGCGGACAAAAACTCGGCAGGTTACCTTCGTACAGCAATAACAGAGGGGGTGGGAAAAAAAATCAATGATGACTGATCGGATCGGACATTTCTAGAAGGTTGTGCCTCAACGTTTGTCTACCTCAATCTTTTTCAGAGCCCTCTGTGCCTCTGGATGCAATCACCTCTTCTAACTCCTCCTCTCAAATCATCCTCAAGTGGAAGCCTCCCACCAATCCTAACGGCAACATCACCCACTACCGGGTCATCTGCCGCAAGCAACCCGAGGACAGCGACCTCTACAAGTTCGACTACTGCCTGCAAGGTTGCTATCCGACCACGCGGGCCGTTGGCGGGCAAATGCCCGTCACGCTTGCGCTCATCTTTGGTCCCGTTGACAGGGATGAAGCTGCCGTCCCGGACTCCGACTCACCTGGATAGCGATGACGAGCAGAAGTGGAACCACACAGATGAGCCCAACATCGGAGACAAGTGTTGCGACTGCCCCAAGACGGACATTCAGCTCAAGAAGGAGCAGGAGGAGATTGAGTACCGCAAGACCTTTGAGAACTACCTGCACAATGAAGTCTTTGAGAGCAGGTACTCTTCAGAAATGCCACCTCAACTGTGGCGGTTTGGTCTTCTTGTTCATGACGACTGTTAGAAGGTCACAGTGTTATCCCGGCAAATATGTAGGGCCCAAGCCATTTGGGCTTCTTGACGTCGCATGCCAATGCAGATTTATGGCGGTAAAAAATATCAACTACTGTCATCGGTTCATTCATAAATTTATAATGAATAAAATAACATTTGTTTTCCCGCAGTGGATGTAAATGGGTGAATTTTCATTGTTCACTGACTCTGACTGAAACTCTAAATATGTGTCAAAAAAATGACTTCCCATCTCAGTTCCCAGAATGCATTTCATGTTCCAATGCATTGAATGAATTACGCTATAAGGACAGTTACTGTGTCTTTAGGTTGCGTGTGTAAGTAGTGACATCCAGGTCATTGCCTTGCACAACCTCTTTGCATTGCTCACCTAAGCATTGTGTGTAAAAATCAATTTTGCATCGTTTTTGAATGACAGGTCAAAGGAATGACCTTAACAAACTTCATTATTTAAGGACACAAGGTTATGGTATAGATTCATGACACCGGTGTTCCTTGTTTACAACTGCACATGAAGTAATGTACATAAAGCTAAATAGTTAAAACAATCTGAAAATATTGTCCATTTGGCCAATTATTTTTGGCCAATGTTTGAAAGGCCATAATTGGCCTTAGAAATAAATTGCTAATATTTTCAAATCTTCTGAAACATACAAAGGAAGTTAGTGGCTCTGTTATTACTCTTTTGGCAGCATGGCAGGCTATCAGACACCTTTGAACCATCCAGACAAGATGACCCGTCTTTTGTCTGTGTTTGTGTACTGCAGCTCCGTGCCAACTCTCCCTCATCCTTTAGTATTTGTGTGTGTCATTTATGTGGACTTGTTTTTGTTCCGGGCAGGACAGTGGGTGGGCACATGGTGGGAGGTGCTGATTTTGGAGGCCCCAGTGCACCTGACCCATCCACTTGAAACGCACACATACACACACGCTCTGTTGCGGCTTCCCTACGGGAGTGATTACTGTGGCCATTAGCATTCACGCCAGTCAGGCGTGCACTCATGCAGACGACCAATTGGACACACACACACACACACCTCAGCAGGACTCGGAGCCCCTTAGAGCTGTAATAGGTCAGACTCATGCAATGCGGTACACAAAGACCTGTCCGTGTTCCTCTTTTAACATCACGCAAGGGGATGTAGGACGTTTTTCTCTCACCTGAGCAACTCTTAACGCAACCCTGCAGCTCTGAAGCAAAGAAGCGCAGTACAGTCAGTGATGCTTTAATAGATGTGATGTTCCCCTTTGAGAGTTAGTTCTCCACAGCAAAAAGGTCTTGCTGAATGGGTTCAGTGGTGCGTTTACATTTCAGGAAGTGGACGTTTGCACACGAATACCATCTAGTGGAGGTAGTTGGACAGTCACAGCAGCAGACAGATGTCACGCAGACTTGCCTTTGAGGGTTGCAATTACATGGATTCGCATTCATGATGAATCGGATTCAAATTGCGTATGTTACATGCTGTTTTTTTTACTCTGCGCTTATCCAAACTTTTACTATTCTTCCAGGCCTTCACGCCGCAGACGTTCAGTGGGAGTTGCCAACGCCACTGAAATGCCTTTCCTTCTCCCCACTGCTCCAAGCGTTCCTAACGGTTCTACCGAAGCCGCACCAAAAGACGAGGATGAGGAAGGAGCTAAGGTCTTAAACATGATCTTTTTTTTTAACTTTGTGGGTTTTTTGCCTTTTCCAGCCTGGCTTGAGTGACATGACATTATAACAGTGTTCATCTTTGCCCCCCCCCAACACACAGGTTGAACTGAAGGTCTTTTCAAAAGAATCGACAGTCATTTCCAACCTGCAACACTTTACCAGTTATAAGATTGAGATCATGGCCTGCAACCATCCCACAGATCTTAAGCGCTGCAGCATGGCGACCTACGTCAGTGCTAGGACTATGCCGGAAGGTAAATCCACATTGCGCCTTTGTTTAGATACAAATGTGCTGTTTTATAGAAATGCACACCGATTTTAGAAGTCATTATCACATTACAGTTCCCAAAGTATGCAAGAAAGCACAATCTTTATGTGTGTGTTTTTTTTCCCTTCACGGTCTGAATGAACAGAAAAAGCAGATGACATCCCAAGCCATGTGACCCATGAGTTAATGAATGGCGAACCTACATCTGTGTTCATTAAGTGGAATGCACCAGTCTCACCAAACGGACTCATCATCCTGTATGAAGTTTTCTACAGGAAGGTTGGAGAGACTGAGGTCAGTATCACCCTGCTTGTCTGCTTACTACACTCCTGCATCACAATCATTGGTTGCAGTAGGACACTAAGAAGTAGAAAATCCTCCAAGAAGAGGCAGGAAAGAAAATAATTGTTTCTAAAACCCCAGTCCCTGCTGTGTATGTTTGCATCTATTTATTTGTGAGTTGTTTGTGTGGCATCCATGTGTGATTCTATTCATGGTGCCTCTGCTAGAGTACGCGAGGCAGTAGCTGCTCTGTTGCCATAGTGACAGAGGCAGGAAGGAAGACTAGAATGCAGGCACAGGGATGGACAAGCATCTGCACTGCGCTGCACTTTACATGCATACTGCAGCTGAAACAAGCTAGGATTCTAGCGACACATGACCTTCAAATCTTTTTTTTTTTCTTCTTTAAGCATAGCGGTGGCACGTGACTTTACTTAAACATATAAATATATGAGTTGTACTGATAAGACCTCCCTGCACTTTCCACTTAAGTATGTTTGGATTCCTGACTTTTTTTATGTTGGGGACTCCAGGTCCATACGGCTTGTGTTTCTCGGCCTGCGTATCTCAAGTCCGGCGGCACCAAGCTGTCGCCCGTGCACCCTGGGAACTACAGCGTGAGGGTCCGCGCCACCTCCTTGGCAGGAAACGGCTCTTTCACAGAAACCACCTACTTCTTCATGCCCAACAGTAAGGCTGGATGTTAGACAGTATTTTGAATTGATTTAAACCTCTGACAGAGATGTTCCTTCAAGATTTGATTGGTGTACGTCAATGTCAGTGTTAATATTATGATGCCAAGTTTGTTTTTTTCTGGAAATTAGATGAAATGTAGGCACTCAATTATATTATCGGGCTGTTTTTATGTGACTTTTACAGCATCACAAGCTCAGTCTGAAAACCTGCACATGTTTTCCCAATCGTTCAATCTGTCTTTAAATAATAAAAAAAAAAAAAATCTATGCGGGGAAAACAAAAAGAAATCAAAATGACTTGTAAATCTTGAAATGGAAATTCGAAAATCTCCATTAGACTAGTAACCGTGACCTCACCAAAAGATTTGTGTGTGACTTACAGAGGATTCTGGTATTATCGGGGTTGTGATTGGCCCCGTCATTTGCTTCATCCTGCTGTTGATCGTGGGAGGTGCTGTCTTTGTGGTCTTGAAGAAAAAGTAAGTATTGTGCTGCCATCTACATGCAATAGCTTTAGGACCTTTCCCAAATCTCACCAAAAAATGGTGAGTGTGTCACACTGCTGTGTTTCGTTACACCACAGGCAGACAGAGGGCCCAACTGGACCTCTCATTGCCTCCTCCAACCCAGAGTACCTCAGTGCCAATGATGGTAAGAAACGTCATGACAAATATGAGCAGAAAAGACGATGATGATTTGACACTCTCGCAACGCCGCCGTTTTGCGTAGTTTATGTTCCTGACGAGTGGGAGGTGCCGCGGGAGAAGATCACCGTGCTCGGGGAGCTGGGTCAGGGCTCTTTCGGCATGGTGTACGAAGGAATCGCCAAGGACATCGTCAAAGGTGACCCGGACACCCGCGTGGCCATCAAGACGGTCAACGAATCGGCAAGCCTGCGAGAGAGGATCGAGTTCCTCAATGAGGCGTCGGTCATGAAAGCGTTCAGCTGTCACCATGTGGTAAGTCGCCATGCCTTCAGTCACCTCCACCAACATAAGCACTCATTACTCAGAGATTCATGACTAGCTTGTTGTGTTGACGCTAACATACTGACTCACAGTTTGACTCCCAAAACAAACATTCCCACTTGTAATTGCTGTTTTACTGCCTTACCATAAGTCCCAACATTCTTTGTTTACGGTGTGGGATTTTTATCATTTGGGTTTTGTCTGCCTTTGTAGGTACGCCTCTTAGGTGTGGTATCCAAAGGTCAGCCCACCCTGGTGGTGATGGAGCTAATGACACATGGTGACCTGAAGAGCTATCTGCGAAGTCTTAGGCCAGACTCTGAGGTAGGTGCAAGTCAATATTCACATTCTATCACATATTCAAAAATTTTAGCTCATGTGTAAATGTGTGCGTCTTTTTTCCTCTCAGAACAACCCAACTGGCCGTCCTCCACCTACACTAAAGGAGATGATCCAGATGGCTGCGGAAATCGCAGACGGCATGGCCTACCTCAACGCCAAGAAGTTTGTGCACAGGGACCTGGCTGCCAGAAACTGCATGGTGGCAGAGGACTTTACTGTCAAGATCGGAGGTTCTGATACACACTTTTTAAGGGGGGGAACTGGTTGCATCACCGCTCTCTTTACTGATATGCATTATGCACCACTAAATACAATTCGGTGTTATGTTAAAAGTTGAAGTTTTAAAAAATCTTCAGTATTATTTGGTTTCACACCTTTCACCTGGCTCTATTCAGATCCTTGCTGATAAACGGCATTGCTCTATTCTTCCATTGTACATTTAGAATTTACTAATACTTTATTATTGCGTGTGTTGTTTGCAGTGGTGTCAATCGTCTGTATGACAAGGACACATTTTTACATTGTTCTTTCTGCCTAAATGAGGTTACAAAACTGCTCGATGGCCAAAATAATGATCACGACCGTTGTTCTATTATTCATCGTGTTTGGTCAAACAGGCCTATTTATTGCCCTTTTTTAAACAAGCAGTGTATAAACAAGGCTTCAAGGCTTGATAATTACAAATAATAATTATAATAAACTAAAATAAATAAAGTAAATAATAATTAAAATAAATTCACCCAAGACATGGCAAAAACTTAGCACACAGGGCAACACAGCTATCTTACTTGCTGTGTGCAAATAAATGAAAAAAAATGATGCCCACTTAGAACCAAGCACATAACTTACTTTGAAGCAATTAGCAGTCAAAATGTTGTTTTCTGTGATTTCAGACCGAATGTATTCCAATTTTTTGTTCGTGTTTTTCAAAACGGGTCTCAATTGACAGCTAGCACGGTATATATTAGGAATCAGGTGAGAAACTTAACGCCATTTCACACTGTTAAATAATATATTAGGGTAAGAAGAGACTTTTGTCATGCAAACATGTGGGAAACATTGCCCCCTGCTGATAGAATGACAACGTTCTTGATTTGAGATGTGCGGTAGCAGGTGTTTTAAAGGGACAATATGTTAGATTGAGAACGTTTTTCTTTACGGACAGCAGGAGGTGCATGGCAGCCTCCGGAGGAGTGCCACCCCCCCTATGTAATATAATTTAACGCTAACTAGACCTACGCTCATATTTAAAACATACTGTTGGTCGATAAGAATGCATTTATTTGCAAGGTTTTGAAATTTATAATCGTTTAATTTATTCCTTTTGAATCAAAAACTGTCTAAATCTTACACATTGCCCTTTAAATGTTAATATCGCCGAGGATCAGCTTCATTAATCTCGGCAGCCAATCTCCTGATTAAAATCCGATTACTTGTGCAGCCCTAGGTGTAGATGGACTCGGTAAATGGACTTTCACTTCTGTAGCGCTTTTCTACCTTTCTTACTCCAAGCGTTTTGCACTAACTAATCATTTACCTAACGCTGTAATAACACAGTTTTGCCCTCATTTTAGACTTTGGTATGACACGAGACATTTACGAGACTGACTACTACCGTAAAGGAGGGAAGGGCCTGCTTCCTGTCAGGTGGATGGCTCCGGAATCTCTCAAAGATGGAGTCTTCACTGCCCACTCTGACTGCTGGTAGGGTCGCACACAGATACCGCGCGGTGGCAAATCAGAGCCTTTTATTGATCGTCGACGCATCCTGAGAGATTTTTTTTTTTTTTTTTTTTTTAAATCGCAGGTCATTCGGCGTCGTGCTGTGGGAGATAAGCACGCTAGCAGAGCAGCCTTACCAGGGCCTGTCCAACGAGCAGGTTCTAAAATTCGTCATGGACGGCGGATACTTGGACCGCCCGGACAACTGTCCCGAGAGGATGTGAGTTATCGAAAGTCGCCGCGCCGCTCGTGCTGGCTTTGATTCGCATGCCTTTTAACGAAGGGATAACCAAAACGAAAAGATCGTTTACGTTACTGTCGTCACATCCGCCAATCTGTGTTTAAAAACAAAACAATTGTCGCGATGGTAAGAAACACGTCAGCGGTACAAACGGTCTCACGGAGGATGTTTGTGTCCTGCGGCTCCGCCTCCTAATTTGTGAGTTTCCTGTTTTAAACGTCCAGGCACAACTTAATGCAGATGTGCTGGCAGTACAATCCCAAAATGCGGCCGATGTTCCACGAGATCATCGAGATGCTGCGGGAGGACCTGCACCCGTCTTTCCAGGAGGTCTCCTTCTTCTACAGCGAGGAGAACAAGGTCCCAGAGACAGAGGAGTTTGACTTGGATCTGGACAACATGGAGAGCATCCCCCTGGACCCGTCCTCGTACTCCCAGAGAGAGGAGAGCTTAGGCAGAGACAGCGGGCCTTCCGTGGCCCTGAGGGGGAACTATGAGGAGCACGTCCCCTACACACACATGAACGGCGGCAAGAAAAACGGACGGATCTTATCCTTGCCCAGATCCAGCCCTTCCTAACACTTCCTGTGTTGAACTGGCCCGACCTCAAGCCTTCCCCCCCGACGGCCCGCTCGAAATCCTCCGTGTTCCTCCTTTTCTTATTCTTGGAGAAGACCTTCTCAACACTCACACACACACAGATCTCAGGACTTTTACTTTTTCTTCCTCATGAACTGCCAAACACAGGCTCGCAAGGGATGCAAACAGCACATGGGTCCTTCTGGTATCATCCTTTAGTTTCTCGCCGTCGCCGCGTTTCCGGGACTACGCGTGTAGGTGGAAACGGATGAGAAAACAAAACAAAAAAAAAAGAACTGTGAACACGAGGAACCTTTAGACAACCACAAAGCTGCTCTTCTGCTCAACCTCTTGAAAGATGTGGCTCTCCCTTCCACTGGGGCGTTTCTCTTTGCATTTAACTTTCTTCTCCTCACTCAGTCTTTTTCCTCAGATAGTGGCCTTTGGATTCGTGGCCTATACCCAATGAGATGTTTCTACTCTGCGTTTGTGTTGGTTTCGTTCGACGGCGATTGCATTTCGGTTGGGAAACAGTGGGAGGAACTGATCATAGAACAAACACCTAATCCGAGAGGAACGTTTTGCTTTTTTTTTTTTTTTTTTTTTGGTTCTGCAGAATTCCAAAAGACACACATATTCATCGGGTGAATAGTTTTAATTTATTTGCTTTTATTATTGTTTTCTTTCTTTTCTTTCTGTGTCCTCACTTACAATATATGGCTGAAGGATATTTAAACAGTTATGAATTGGACAAAGGAGTTCCTCAGACTGACCAATAGCTGCTGCTTTGATATATTTTACTAGGTATAGAAATATAAGAATTTATATAATATATATAGTATATATAGAATATTGGTATTATGGTACCAACATTTTATATATATAATATATGATGTTGATGTTTTTGTATATAGTTCATATTTGTAATATTTTTCATCAAAAGCTTTGTTAGAATCTAGATTTTATTTTTTTGCCACTGTTTTTCCTTGAAATGTTTTTATTTTTATAGCCCCAGATATCCCACTAATCTGCCATCAGTGCTCTCTCCTCTCGTAGTGTGACCGCCCGGGCGGGAAATTCAACCCACTGAATTTAATCTCTGTGTTTTTCCTCTTATTGTTGTTAAGCCCCCTCGGACCCTCTGTCTGAATGAGGAGGAGGTTTTTTTTTTTTTTCTTTTCTTACGATAACAAATTCCACACAAAAAAGCTTTAAAAAACAAACAAAAAAAAACGAGGCGGATAGGTCACGTGATTCCGATCACACTTATGTCCGAGGGCGGCCCGTTGAATGTACTTCCTTTTTGATGGTAACACTAGTTCTGTAAACGTTGGAAAGTTCCAAGTGTTCTGAGTCGGGTTGGACTGTGTGATGCTTCTGTCCGCTTAACAAGTAAAACTTGTCAGAATCTCCAATCTGGTTGTGTCGGCGAGAAGACAGGCGCCGCCGTCACCTCGTTGGGTTTGCCCCCGCGTCTTTTTCTCCTGCTTGTAATGCTTCCCGAATCGTTTCCGCTCGCGCCTTGCAAGCCGCAAAGTTCCAGCAAACGATCTTGTGGAGTGAGCGCCCTTCTCCGCGTTGTATTTTTGTAATCGCGACATCGCTTGAGCTCTCCAAATTGGATCTCCAATTTTCATTTAGTGAAACTGTAATTCGCTAAGTTAGGCCCCGGTACATCCACGTGGAGCACTTAAAAAAAAATCCCAAAGATATCCAGTACTATGTATCGTGTGCACAGGCTCCCGATGAATGCGCCGGTAACGTAAAACACTGCTGGCTGCTCATTGGTCGAGGGTTTGGTGATGCATGTCAATGCTTAACATCTGCTGACCCCCATGCAGTGCCTTAGATTTAGTCGCTGCAGTATTACTGTTAGTCCGCGGTTTCCACTTTGCTGCAGTGTGCCCTCTGGGGGGGTGGGGGGGGGGGTGACGTCAAATTAAAATGTCCGCCCTTTTTGATTGTTGTGATCGAAGCTGTTTTGCTTATTTGTTGCAGTAGAAAACCCAACAGAGGCCAGTTGAGCAGAGCAGTGGAAAAGCGTCGCAAGTCCACTCAGGTCTGACATTTTGGGATTTATCGTAGTAGCAGCAATTTACTCATTTTTTTATCTCCTACTTCTGCTTGATACTCAACGTTATTTTTTTTTTAATCATGTCTCTCACAAACATCACATTTACTGCCAGCTGGGTTCAAATGGATCATTGACGTTCATAGCCGTCAATGGCAGTGAATGGTTTCATTTATTAAACCCATATCAGTCGACGAGCGTGCCGGCCGACAATTACGGCCGCCGATCGGGCCCCGCTACAGTTCGGCAGCTTTCTGAGAAGTCCCAACAGTTTGAATCTGTCGGAAGCCCTTCTGTTTTATACCAGTGCCTTCTCCAGCTTGGAGTTGCAGAGTCGTCTGAGGAGGTCGAGCAGAGATAAATCTTTGGGCTATTGTAGATGATATGTGATGTAGTTATGGGAAGAAAAAAAAAAAACGAATGGTTCGACGCATGACAGAAACATGGTGGACATGAGCTGTGTCACACGAACAGTTTTTCCCAACCTTTATGGAGCCAAGGCGCATGTTGGACCGTAGAAAAATCTCAGCAAACAAAATGTCAAAAAGATTATTCTCGGCTTTACGCCATCAGTAAGTTAAGAAAAAATTTGAAAACCAATCTTCACACATGTCAAAAAATCCAGCCAGTCCGTTTTAAACAATAGCCAAAATTGGAAGAAAATTGGCCGTTGAAATACAATAGGACAAATTAATAATTAAAAAAAAAAAATCTAGAACAGTGGTTAACATTTTTTCAGTGGTGTACCCCTGTGAAATATCTTTTGACTTTAAACATGTCATCAGTGTCTGATTTATTCATCTTTAGACCCTTTCAAACTTCATTTGTATGTGTCCACAAAAACTAATCAACCTAAACTGTCCTCTTTTGGCTCATAGAAGAAATCTGTTGTCAAAAACAAAAAACATTATTATTAAATATTTGTCCACATAAAAATCAACAGTGTCAGACCTGTTCCCAAAATGAATAATTATGAATAAATATTTGTCCACAGAAAAATACCTAACTCAAAATGTCCTCTTTTGGGGTCATAGTAGAGAAGTGCTCTCCAAAAAAAAAAATGACAGGTAATGAGAGGTGGCATCTAACAAGTTGGGTTGAACCATTCTGGTATGGGGGAGTATTTTGCTTTTTACAAAAACAAAATTGAATAGTCTACTGAACATAACATTTGTTATATAAATTTAGATTTTCCTGAAACAATTCAATAATTATTTTTGCAAAAATCAATAAAGGATTTTTGCATGTTTGTTTTATTGAAAATCTCGAGTACCCCCTACATGACACTTTGAGCGCCATTTACGTGAAAGTACGTCAACAGAAACCTTACCTAGGGCCATCAATGTCAATTGACTTCATTTTTAAAAGAAGGGATGGGTGGAAAAAACGTTTTGGGCGGCTCTAATTTGATCATTAGGGTGGGAAAATAAGAAAAATGACAGGTCAGTTAGAAATTAATGCTAAATATTGTCTGGCAGGTTCTCTTTTTTTTAATATATATTTTAACGTTCATTGCATGAGCAAGGAGGACATTGCAATGCTGGATATGAACAATTGTGCTTTCTGCCCCCTAGTGGAAGAGTTTTTAATCGTTCTAATGAAGCGAAATTGCGTAATTGGCAGGGTTGGGAATCACTGCGCTAACATATGATATAGTACATAACGCGGCACTGTTTGGCCACAAGTCACTGTGAACACAAGCGGCTCAGAGCTTCGTACTATGTCGTATGAAAAAAAAAAAACGTGAACGCAGCTCTGGGTCACCTCTCGCGGCATATGCAATTTCTCATCAAGATGGTGCCCGTACTTGTAGATATTTATTTTGTTACGATCAAGAGAAAAGTGGCTAGCAGCCGAGTGGAGCATTTAAAAAAAAGAAAAAGAAAAGAAAATGGGTGTGTGAGGGTGGAGCGATGCCGGAGTCCTGTCCTGTTGTTGTTGGAGAATGCCTGTGCGTCGTTTCTGGTTGTTGTTGTTTTCGTCAATGTTGTCTTGGCCGGAGTCTACCTCAGTGCACGCAGAGGAATCACACAAGGCTTTTTTTGAACACTGCTCACATGAGTGGCCTCCTTCTGTCTGCTTCCTGCCTTACATGCATTTTGTTGGGTCTCTTAGCATACTATTGTTGACTACATTCCCCCATTTTTTTTAAATCAAATTTTTACTAGAAGCCCCTTTGTGAAAGTCTAATCACGTGTGCTCCATACACACTATATATTATATGGACTTAAATAGTGTGACACGGAAACAGAATTTTTTACAAATCAAATCGGTCCCCTTTTCGTGACAAAACAAGATTTTGTGGTTAGTATTCTTGTTTTTTGGACCTTTGTGGACGCGGGAGAAGATCCAGTTTTTTTTCTTTCTTTTATCTTTCAAAATATGATATCCGCTTCCCAAGACTTGAGTGCATGAAGTTTTCCAGTGGTTTTCTTGTCTTAATTTTTCTACTGTGAATATCAAGAAAAGAACTAATTTTGTGCGGATTGCGCGTGTATGGCCGAGCAAGACAGTTGAGGCTGGTTTTAAACTCCAAATTGAATCTCTCTTGGGTGAGACAAAACAGGACCAGGACAATCCTGTGTGCCATACAAACTCGAAAACAGATGTAGAAAATCTCGAGTGGAACTTCTTTTTAGTCTCAGGGAGGCGGCGTGTCGCTAGAGGATGAAAAAGATACACACCATAGCTAACTTTTAGTCACTTGTGACTCAAGCATCCATGCAAAAAAAATAAAATAAAAAAGGACTGCTTCTTCTCCCATCTCCCCCTTTTCACCATCCTCTGCTTTTGGAGACAATCAGGAAAACCCTCAGCTCATTCTGACGTCAAGGCGGCCCCTAGTGGCCGGATGGGAGAATTGCAAAGCAACCCCCCCACCCCACCACGATAGTGCCTTGCTTTGAACCCACTAAAATCTCTCGAGAAGACCTCCAAGTGTGAAATCAAACCCCGTGAAATCGGCTTCAAACCGTTGCATAAATGATGATTTAGGATTTTTAATCATTGGTGATTCGTACCAAAAAAAAAGAAACAAATGGAACTTTTGTGTCTTGCTCTGCTAGGCTTGCTTCATGCATGGAAAAAAAAAATGACGTATACCAGCGGATAGCTTCTTTATGTGACCTTTAATACACACACACGCACGCACACACAAACACGCACGTATATATTATGTAAGTCCATTGTTCATGAAATTTGTCCCAATGTGGGGATTCCCATTGTTGCTGTGTCCCAACATTCAGAAAAATAAGCTGATTAAGTTGCTCTTAACTGTAAATAGCAGTGGACCCCCCCCCCCCTTCTGCCCGGAAAAATGAAAGCACTTGATTTAGGGAAGTTTGCTCTGTTCGTGACCTTTTAAAAGAAAATCTTACTTATATCTTTTAGGTTGCAATTGATTTTAGAAACATTTCTTGAAAATATTGGCTCGGACATTTTCTGTGAGAATAATGGGAATTAATTGGGATTTAGGCAGCGCTCTCAAGAATTAATTGTTTGAACTAATGGATTGCCACATTTTACACAAATAATTACGATGAATCGCATTATTTTCGGTTCCGAGACTACCTTCCTGTAAACTAAATAAATCTGCTTTTTCTTATCGTCTTTACTCAGAAACCCAAAAACCTCTTCCAAAAAGGGTTCGTCCTGCCCATCAGAACCACACACACTCCAGCAGCCTTTGTACGATCTCCACAAACGTTTTCAAACATTAATCTTCACCTTGGCCTTTCTTTGTTCCAATCATTCTCCTCTAAATTTGATCTCGAACCTTCTAAGTAAACGGATTTAAAATTGTTGAAATTTACAACCCTAATATATATATATATATATATATATATATATATATATATATATATATATATATATATATATATATATATCTTAAATCAAGCTTGATATTCTGATTTGAATCAGTTCTTGTTATGCCCCTAATATATGTATACAGTTTGTGTTATTGGTTCCCTCTCAGATTTTCTGAAATATAAACAAAAGTATTCATTTTTCTGTTGATGGAAACTTTAACATTAAATTCTGCTCTATTTCCCTGTATTCCCATTCATTCTTGTTAAAAAAAAAAGATATATCTGTGCAGGTTGAGAACAAAGCATTTGTTTGTATTATTTTTGTCATTTTAAAGAAGAAAGTATTACCTTTTAAAAATGTTGATTTTTTTTTTTTCTTTAGCCAAAGGGCAAAAACGGCTTGTGTCAACTTTACTGCGCTTGTACATTACAAAATTGTGATTGTGTATGTGTATAGAACTTAATTTTTGTCCTTATTTTCTAAATCAAAAGGCTATTTTCGTTGACGACACAGCGTTTCGTTGACCCCCCCCGTACTTGCTTTCAATCAGCGCGGCGCGCGCTCCCCATACGAGCCCCGACAGCCCCCCGAGGCACATTAACTTTGTGTTGATTTGATTTTGATGGGGCAAAATGTGTAAACTGGACAAGACCACTGCACATCCTTTGGAAAGGGAGCAAGCCGAGTGATGAAATAAGCTATAAAGATGGTTCAACCACATACCCTGCCCCCAATTTAATATGAAAAAAAAAAAAGTACTGCTGATGTGGAGAGATATTTCATATTTTGTGTTTATGGACAGTGGTCTGCTCCAGTTTCACACGACCTTGACCTTGCTGTGTCGTCGTCGTCGTCATGCAGGTTACTTCTTTCGACTTCATCTCTCTTTATGCTGATGATGTGTTCTTTTTGTTTGTTTGTGGGTTGTTGTTTTTTTTTTTTTTTTTTTGGGGGGGGGGGGGGGTTCCTGTTGTGAGTCTGCAGCAGTCAGTGGTGTGTGTTTTATGTTTGTATAGTCCAAACCCAGAGAGATCGCTTCAGCCCTCACACTGGATCCAAATGTGCCATTGCCTTTATGTATCGCATATATCAACACACACACACACACACACACACACACACACACAGAATTACACGATGCATATTGTACAGGATCAAAAGAAAAAAAAAGACAAAAAATGTGCCATGACTAAATGAAAACGCTTGACAGTTTATTTTTTCTATGTTTTCAAAAGGAGAGCCAAGTAGTGACATGTACAGAAAATGTTGCAATGATATGAAAATACAAATCTTGCTGTGTGTAAATTATTCAACAATTAACTGTTTATATTAAAATTATGAATAAAATTATTGGAGAATGTCTTTTCTCTCACTTACTGTATTGAGTAGGAATACGTCTTTAATTTGCAAAATATTTCATGTAAATTATTTGGGGGGTGTGTGTGTGTGTGTCAATTTCTTGTTAAAAATATACGTTACGTTTGTGCAAAAGTTACAATTTTATTTCTTGTTCCTAACTTCAATATCAGCAACAACTGAACATATTGTCTGCGAATTGCAAGTTACTACAAATTGACACTGTGCTAAAAGTTAAAATTGCTTGTCAATGTCAAAGTCATTTTAGCTCCGGGGCCACATGGAGGAAAATCTAGTCTCAAGTGGGGCCCACTGGTAAAACCATAGTATCAAATTTAAAAACAACTGCTGTCAATCATATTGCGACGCATGCCGGCCTGGTCCCAATTCCCAGCAAATAGTTATGGACATCTTTTAATACATTGTTGATGCATAAACAAAAAGATAAAGTAAAATAATTTCCTTTTTTGGTCCCTTATATATAATAAGGGATAATGTAAAAGCATTTTCCATAAATAGCATGACAAATCCAGTGGAAGGAAAATCCCCCAATCAAAATATGCTATTGTGCAACTTCTTTTCAAGGAGTACAGTGAAGTGCAAAGAAAATGAAATGGGACAAAATGATGCTGTAGTGTCTCATTTTGGACACCGGGTGGCACCCACGTCATGACATACAGCACAGAAGAAGATGAAAACTCACGAAGAAGAAGTCAGGCCGTCACGTCAAATACGGAAGTGTTATATATTCGTATATTGTTGACGGATGGCCACAGTGGGGCTGACGGTGTGATTTATAATCTGCTGAGGTGAGTACATCTTTCTTTATACTATTAATGAAGTATATACTGTGTATTAAAATGTTTTTTTTTTTTTTTATGTTATTTGTACACTGCGCTAGACCAATATTTACTGTACTGGGTACATTCAACTGAAACTGGCATTTTCAATGTCGCGCCACTTTTCTTCTTCTTTCAAACTCCATTTGTATTGGTCCACAAAAAATGGTCATAGAAGAAAGCTGTCATCAAAGAAAAAAAACTTATTAATTAATAAATATTTTTCCACAAAAAAATAATCAATCTAAATGGTTCTCTTTTGAATCATAGAAGAAAGCTGTTTTCAAAGAGGAATAACTTATTAATTCATGAATATTTTCCACAAAAAAAATAAATTTTCAGACCTGTTGTCAAAAAGAAATAATTATGAATAAATATTTGAAAAATAATCAACTTAAAGTGTCTTCTTTTGGGATCATGGTAAGATGTGTTCACAAAAATAAATCATTAACTAGACAGGTAACGAGAGGTGGCACGAGAAAGTTGGATTGAACCTGAGAATCTTTTTTTGTTCAAAAATGAAACTGAATAACCTGCTGAACATAATATTTGTTTTATTAACTTTTAATCCAGCTGATAATTATTTTTAAAGGATTTTTGCATGTTTGTTTCATTTGAAATATCGAGTACCCCTATTTTAGAACCACTGCTTTAGGTAATAAGGACTAAAGTAATTGATTACGTTAAATAAATAAGTACTAATCGTTTACTCTGGGTGCTAAAGTACAAAAGTAAGTACTAAAGTAATTACTTAAAGTACTACTTTGTTTCTAAAGTAATCAATGACTTTTTATTGACTGAGTACGAGCTTTTTTCAATCATCATTTAGCCAATCACTCGAAAACTACTGGGGATTGATCGTCTTCACTTAGAAAACGTAAAAATAGGTCTTTGGGATTGAATGAGTTGATCTGCCTCACCTATTATTCCACATTATGTTTTGTTTTTTCTACCCATGTTCTCTCTTTCATTTTTCATCAAATTGGAGTGTGGCATACGTTGGCAAACCTCCTTTTTAAAATGGAAAAAGTATTGCGCACTTTAGTGAAGTATGAAAACTACTGTATGTAGTCAACACGAGAAAAAAACAACAATCCACTATACGCCACAATAACCACATCGCTCAATGTACAAGGTGCACAAAGCTGCAGGTTGCACATCACACATGGTGATGTGCATGTGTGTGTGTGTGTCATCTGGTTTTTGCCACATAGTGGAGACCATATGCTGGGTTTGAATCTTATCGGGGGCGTCTTGCTTTTTTTTTTTTTTTTTTTTTAGGGTCTTGCTTTTAGAGTATAGCTTTGAATTGGGGTTTGGTTGAATTTTGGGCAAGGGTTACGTTTAGGGACGAGGAAATGATTGTCAATGATGTCCCCGCTATGATAGGAAAAAAAAAAACTGTGTGTGTGTGTGTTTGTCTCACATGAGGAAATCCTCCAGTTGAAGACAATTTCTTGTGTTTTTATGCGTAAGGGTACAAAGAGGAAACGGCGCTGACTCAATCACTGTCCGCCAATCATCGTCGTCAGTCATTGCGAAGAGGACAAAGACAGAACACGGCGTCCTCGCATCCCCGCGTAAGTACTCTTTGATGAGCGTGTGTGTTCAGTCTATCAGTGTATTTCTGAAAAATAAGGTCTTGAGTGTGACTGGTGTTTTTGCGCCTGTCCTGTGTGTGGGAAAGTGCTGAGACTCTTTCCGCTTCGTGCGCACTCTACTCAACTTGACACTCATCCCGCGCATTACACAAGAAAGGTGACGGCCATTTACTTGCCAGCTTGGAAATGTATCCTAAAAAGCACAGCTTTATGGAAGATATCTACACTGTTTTTTGTTTCTTTTTTGTATTTTGTTCCCGCATAGAAAAGAAAATGAAATGCTTCACTGCTCATCTGCCTTTCATAAGTCACACTTCCTTTTTTCTGTATGTGTCATTTTACAGATACTGCATTATATTTCTGTGGGAATGAGATGGGGTTTTTTTTTGTTCGTTTTTAATCCAAAGAAATGTTGAATATTTGTTGGCGTTGTGCATATTGAGCAAAGTAAATGTAAACCATTGAATAGCAACAAAGTTTCCATGTGTGGGGGTGATTATTTTCAATGTTTTTGGGCCACTAGTTGTAGTTTACATCATTTATTTTTTTTAGTTTTGATGCATTTTCACAAAACAAGGCTTATGTCTCAGAAAAAAATAATTAATTAATTAATTGAAAAAAAAAAAAAAAATATATATATATATATATATATATATATATATATATATATGTATATATATATATATATATATATATATATATATATATATATATATATATATATATATATATATATATATATATTTTTTTTTTTTTTTTTTTTTTTTTAAAGTATTCCATTTATTTTTATAAATATTCCAGAGAGATCTTTTAGCATGTAATGTCCATATGCGCACATCAAGACAGACGTGCTTTGCTAGTCACACTTGGCTTGCTGTGGGCAACCAATCAGAGGACAGAAAAATGCTGACTTTATTGTGAGCAACTTAAATGGCCCACTCAGGATAAATGTGAACTCTGGTGGGTTCAAGGAACTCAAGGAACTTAAAGTAATGTTAAAAAAAACAAACAAAAGGAAACATCAGTCAACACAACTGATTCTGAAGGCCCCCGGTCGAATTAGATTGACATGGCAACACAAAGACGCTCAGATTTGATTGGACAGAAAATCAAAATTGAGAGAAATGCTGTAATATGAAAAGAATAGACTATTGGGAATAAACTGATGCTGTTTATCAAACATTAGAATTAGATTATAAATCCAGCGCGGTGGATTTCGACTCTGGCTCTTGTGTGGAGTTTGCATGCTCTCCCTGTGCCTGTGTGTGTTTTTGTCAGGTATTCTGGTTACCGTCCACATTTCTTTAAGTGTGTTTGAATGTTCATTTGTCTTTTTGTGCCCTGCGATTGGCTAGCAATCCATGGCATACCTTGCCTGCTGCCCACAGACAGCTGAGATAGGCACCAGCAAGCCCGTGACCCTTCTGAGGGATTAGCGATTCATAAAATGGATGGATGAATAAAGTTCTTGATCAAGTTTAGGCCAACAGAAAAGGCCTTGCTAGATTTGAAGGCCCTGGGCGGATTAGATTGACATGGCAACGCAAAGAGGCTGAAATCTGATTGGATGAAAAATCTAAACTGAGAGAAACGTTGTAAAATGAATAGAATAGACTTTTGGGGATATATCAATGCTGTTTTATGGCCCGATTATTAGAATTAGCTTTCGGGCCTGGCTGGCTCTGGAGGCCACTGTTTCATAAGTTTGAGGTAATCCCCGAGAGCAGCAGCAAACCCCCTCATGCTCTCCTCCCCTCGCGCTCACTCCTCCTCTTCCTCCCGCACCACAGCAGCAGCAGCAGCAGCAGCCTCGGCGGCGGCGTGCCACAATTCCAGCTGACCCTCCACAGCGCGCTGCTCGCATGGCGGACGCTCCGCTCAACAACTCCTGGCCCTCCTTCTCCAAGCTGTGGATGAAGAGGTGGTCCTTCAAGAGAGGTACCTTGCACTATTTTGCTCCCTTTTTTTTCCTCTCGCTTACTTTTATTGCCTTGAGGTTGAGTGTTCAAGAAAGTGCAAGAAATTGGCATCGTTTTAGGATTGAGACAAGCTCGTGTGCAATTGTGTCACATTTGTGTCACTATGCTAGCGTCAGAGCAATATGGTGGACAGGAAACAAACAGGAAGTGTTAGGTGTGCTTTCGGGGCACGGGGTAGATCATCCAAGCTGTTTTGAGGGCTAACACTTGTTTTCCATGTTGCGTGCACACACACTTGCAAAATGCCTGATGGAAAATATGGTCGAAATGCAAGCTAAATTCAAAAAAAGAGTAAAATTCAAGCCTGATGAGGAAGCTCATGAAGAGAATTCTTTCTCATCTTTTTCCTTTTGTTTATTATCAATCAGTCAATCACTTTTGGCACTTGAGTACTAATATAATCGATTACTTTAGGTAAGACTTTGGTACTTAATATCCTAGCTTAGTATCTGCCATTTTTAGACCTTGCTTTTACCCAGTGCTTCTCAAGTAGTGGGGCAGGACCCCTGGGGGGCGCAAGGTGAGGTCGAGGGGGGGCGCAGATGACCCCAGGGAAAAGGTTTTGTCTAATTGCAATAAAATAAGACATTTCATCTTTTATTTTATTTTATTTTTTCATATTTGGATGAACTTGGTTCTTTTTTTTTCAGTTTTAGACTAAGCTGTAACCATTACAAACGCTGTAAAAAATAACCAAAAGTTGATCTAGATTGCATTTTTCTTTTGCTAATGTTAAGAAGGAAACAGGTTTAGGTTTTTGGTTTGGGGGTTTGATACATGTCAATTGACAAATCATTTCACTTTGGTGTCTTTTTAATATATAAGAGAATTGAATAAACAAAAAAAACAACAAGGCTGTTTTATTTTTAATTGAATGTCCAGATTCTTAAAAACGGAAATGTCCCAGGGATTAAATGAGATGTATATATATTTATACAGAGCCAATCAAAAGTTTGGAAACACCCTCAAATTCAGCGAGGGTTTTTTTGTCGCCATTATTTTTATTTATAACTGTACTTATAACTTGTGTAAAATACAGTTAACTGTAATCCAGACATTTTTGAAGAAATATTGAAGGAATTCATGAAACAATGCCCTGTAATTTTGTTTACACACTCGCGGTGGTTGCCATGACGACAGTTTGGGGGCGGGTACGCTCCTACAACTGAGTGACGATTCAAAGGACGCTCAAGAATTGCTATCAACATGTTTACACCGTCATGACGGTTATTTGGAAGATGCCAAATGAAATAGGCTTTAAAGGAAACTCATATGTTTTAATCATATGACGCCCAGCAAGTTCCTCTTGTGATTGTCATGCTGCTTCACACACCGGTGAACCTTCTGATCCTTATTTCCCTTTTGTTCTTTTTCTTTTCAGTGATAAATATAATTATATTAAAATTACTCATTAATTATCACTAAAATTTTTGTGGTTTTTGTTTTTCTGTTCAAATTAATATCGATAAAATTAAATTCATTTTATTTAGCTAGTTATTCTTATATATAATCAAGTATTAAATATAAATATATTATATACTACAATATGTTTTAGAAAAATATACATACAATTGTATTATTAATTATATTATTTTTAATCCATATCTAATTTTGTATAATTAATTAAATTTATAAATTTAATAAGACTGTTTAATCATGTTTTGTTGACTACAGCAGAAGGAGCAGCATAATGAATGAAAACATGATGATTTATTCTTTTAATTTACGATATTAATCATCAATCAGAAGCATGCATGCGGACGTTTGAAGAAGCAGGGGCGTAGTTAGAAAATTTTTGGGGTGTCCAGCAGTAGAATTAAAAGAATCAATTTTATGGTAAAAAATACAGTCAACATAAATAAATGGCTGGTGTCTCCGTTTCGAAGAATACTTTAAAACTGGCTGTAAAATTACAAATCTGAAAATTTCCCCCGAGTCGTGGGGGTGGGGAAAAAACACCACCAGAGAATGACGTGGCCACCACGTAGCTCCGCCCCTGTAAAGAAGACCAAATTCCCTTATAGATCATCCTGAAAATTTCAATTGATAGCCCCAAACTTTGTGAGTAAAAATAACCTTTTCAAAGTTACAATGAAGATGATTAAACATACAAAAGCTCAAACTTGAACTAGATAAACTTGTAAAAAGTAGATGGCAGCCCTCGCCATTCATTGTGTTGCTTGAGGAGAGTGTAAAAGTGATTTAATGCCTGACATTAAATTCAGGGGCAGATCACTTCCAGTGAGGTGGAGACTCAGCTGACAATAACAAGCCCACACACACGCGCGCTCACACACACACACACACACACGCTTTTGATGGCGGTGTGATGTATTGTCCGTGACGCACGGGTGACCATAAAAGGCCCCTTCCAGGCGTCCGTGTTTACAAACGCCGGTGATTTAGTCGTATAGAAAATACAGTAGATGTAGAGTAGAAAACGTCGGCTGTGGTTTTTACACGGGCTGCCTCGGCCCGTCTGCGATCGATTTTATATAATCAAAGCTGCTCTGATTAAGTTACTGTACACGAATAGCACACAGGGACAAAGAAAGACAGTACAGATGATGAAGTTAATATTAGCGTACGCGGTACGTTGCAAACTGGATTTCTGCTGCGGTCATAAATAGATTAGTTAAGCTTCTGTTTTCTGTGGTTAGCATCATTTTTCCTTGTCAATGCACTGAATAAATAGCAAACTAGCAAACTAAACTATATTTTTGTTTTCAAATTAAGGGTAAATTCATTAGAACATGGAGCAATATGTGCATGTTCCTTTTCTGCCAAGATATTTGTTCTTACCAGGTTAATCTTGCGAATAGAATACTGTAAGTCCATATGGTTAAGTTAATATATTTACGTTTGTAAAACTTTGTTTTTGAGGCTGCTTATGTTTACTTATTAAGTAAGTGTCGCAAAGTCACGTTTCCCTTTCTATTGGTAGATCAATTAAATGAATATATTCTTCTATTTTCTGTTTTTTTTTCTTTAGTTTTTATTTTGCAGTGTTGGTGGATCTGAAGTGCAAGTTACATAAACAAATAACTAAACCAATGGCCTTTTTCATGTGTTTTTGCGATTTTTTTATGATTTGCAGTTGTGTTTTGCATTTGTAATGTAAATTTTGTCTGCACTTAATTTAGACTTTATTGTTTTGTGTGATATTTTAATTTGCTGTTGGATTTAAAGTGTTTTTTAACTTTATTTGCGGTTTATTTTTGTTTGTATTTTTTGTGTGTCTCAACGTTTGTCATGTATTTTTCCGTTTTTGTTTGTCTTTTTTTAATTTCTTGTTTTGTCTCTTGTCTCTAAAGACAATTAAAACAACAAAAATACAATATTTTTTTATGTTTTGTGTTTAATTTCATGAGGGAAAAAAGGAGTTTGAGTCAATAAAATAAATATACTGCTGTGTTTCTGTGTTGTTCCACCTTAACTGTTAGCTTAGCTGTTAGCTTAACTCGTCCATTGATGACAGACACAAAGATTCTTTTTTTTTTTTTTTTTTTCTACTGGGCTGGCAGTCATTCACTGCCATTGATAAGAATTTGTACATCAAAAATCCAATTTAACTGAGCTGAGAGTGAACGAGTTAATAAGTATTTGACCCGACCTTTAGAGGAGAAAATAAACAGATTGGCCGGCTGCATTCAAGCTGAAAAGAAAGCGATTCAGGAACTGTGGAGCCGGGCCGGCTTAGTCCCAGGCCCGGCTTCACGGGAAACGCTCTTATGAAATAAGACTTACGTAAGCTGTCATAAGTCTGGCCCTCCCCTTTGCTGATTGTGTGGCTCAAGTTGCCATGGTAACCGAGATATGACGCTCTAGCGGAGTTTTTGCCGCTGCGATTAAAACATGAAAAGGTGACCACATTTTTTCCATTCGAGAAATATTATACACACCGACTCAGTCTAGATATCTAATACATGAGGTCTGTCAAAAAAAAATATCAATTTGATCATTTATGATTACAGGTCATGTGATCTTGAGACTTTCTTTTTTTCAGCCTCCGAGTGCAAGCCGTACAGCGGACCCATTGGACAAACCAGCGGACATGCTGGCAAACAATCGAGTCGAAAACTGAGCGGACAACAGGACGATCAACTTTGTGCTCCTGCGGGGACACCGTCCTCGCCTTCTCCATCGCCTCCCTCCATCACTGAGGATGTCTTTTTTGGGGGGGCCAACGAGGATCAGGTATTTTATATTTAATGCAAAGTGTGCGAACGCATTTGATCCCACAAAAGCTCTGCTTTCCTTCAGCAAAATTACTATAAAGAGAATGAGAAAAGCCTCTTCTATTGGCCATGAAATAAGTCACCTGTGTTCACGCCCACAACGGCGCAAATGTCCATTTTTATAGAAAACTCTATCAAGACAAAAAACAAATTTGCTGAGCATGAAAATACACTGTAAAAAATTGCTGTTTTTACAATGAAATACCAGCATCTTGGTTGCCAAAAAAATACTGTTAAAAAACAGTAACACATTCTTTACATTTACTGGTAAACACTTGTAGTGATACTGTTGTTTTTACACCGTTCATTTTGTAATTATATAAAAGTAGAAAATCTGTTGGTAATTTAACAGTTTAACTTAAAATTAATTAAACTTTAAAACAGCATATTTCTTTACAGTGTAGAGTTCTGACTTTTTTTTTTGTGTGAAATAATAACCATGATCTCAAGTGGGTTATACTGCACGTAATCCTTGTAAGAACAACAGATGAAATCCTCTAAAAGTAATCTCACTGGTGGCGAGCAAAACGCTCAGTCGTAATTCAACAATATGTTTAGCCTTGTCTGATTGGCTGGCGACCAGTCCTGGGTGTCCCCAGCCTCTCTCGCCTGCAGTCAGCCGGGATGGACTCCAACTCGAGCGTCACTCTAATGAGAACAAGTTCTATCGAAAAGTAGGATGGATGGATGTTTATTCTAATAGTTTGCAGTGTCTTGTGTAGTTAAAACCAAAATGTTAGAAAACTCTGTCAGTATGATGCAGCGCAGTTTGACACCACTGTAAATGTAAATTGTGTCCCTAATACTGTGGACCACGAATCAGGTCTTGGCCCTCGGCTGTAGTGGGAAGTCATGAAGGATCAGGGGTGATTTAAGAATCAGATTGAAGGAGTGCTGAGCTCTTGACCAGCCAAGATAAATGTCACAGTTTTGTACACGATTGTATTTCCGCAGTAAGTAAAACACCGTCGACCATGAAGTCCAATATTGGTTACATTGTTATTGGTGGGGTGAATTTGATTTATAAAACATCATATTGCAAACTGACTAACATCTCCACATGGGGGTACTTGAAGGAACTAAAATAGTGATTGAATTAATTCAATGTTTTAGGAAAGTTTAAGGTCAGAAAACAGATTTTATGTTCAGTAGGTTATTCAATTTTCATGTTTTGCCCATTATCTCAATTTAGCTACTTCCTTGACAAATCTAATTTTCATATCTTGATTTTCATAGATGCACTGAGAAAGATGAATATTTTTCATTTGGGCGTTTTTTTCACATAATATTTTTAAACTACAATTTCCTGTGAAATGGTAATGTATCTTGTTTTTATTTTTAATGATAAATATGCACTTTATTTTGGGTCATAATATTTTATACTATAAAAGCTGTACAATTTATGTATATTTTGCTTCAAAGAGGAGCAGTTGTCCACATGTTGTTTTTGTGGATAAGGCATGTTCCTTACAAATCAAACAAAATATACACTTTGTTTCCCTTTGTTATTCTGTCTTGCAAAGCAGACTGAAACAGTATGTTGATGCTTTGCACAGCAATAGATTGAGGCAGAAATCATTTTTTATTTCATCAAATTATTTTGTATCAAAAATCCATTCCGATTTGAATCGAAGGCTCCAAAATCGATCCGACTCGTGAGACATTCAAAGATTCCCACTCCTGCTGTACTCGCTCTGCAGTTGACTGGAGGTGCATTCAATGACCACATAGTAGGACATCTGAAACATCAATAAAAATACTAAAATCAAACAGCAATGACGAGTTCGTGAAACATTTTATGATTTATTTGCCATGCTCTTTTGTCTTTGCAGGATGCGTCCTCTGTTGTGAGCGAGTGTGAGGCGAAAGGTGTGGAGGTGAACAGCAGCATGGAGGACCTGCAGGTCCTCAGCGCTTCCTTTGGAGACTGCGATTACTTCAAAGACCTTGAGGTGAATCTGGACGGGCCTCTGAAAACTAGCAGCCCAGAGCTGACCTCCCAGACCGCACCTCCTCCACGTCTGCCTGAGCAAGCGTCATCAGCGCCCGGCACACTCGTGGTCACGGAACTGAGCCCCAGATTCTTACCGAACTGTGTGGTTGACAACCACGATGGCTCGGGCCCGGGACTCGGTTTTAGTATGACCATAGATCTGAACGAACTGCTGGGATCGATGGGAAAAGCTCACACTGACGCGGAAACGCGTAACCGTGGAAACACAGGGCATTTAAATGGAGGCGTCGAGCTTGACAGTTTTCCAAATTTGGCGAGATCCATGTCGACCTCACGAAGACACAGCTGGGGTGTCCCCGTCGCGCCTATCGACCTGGGAAGAAGGTAATGCTCTCGTTACCTGTATTTTAGCCGCCAAATACCGTATTTTCCGCACTATAAGGCACATCGGATTATAAGGCGCACCCTCAATTTATGACATATTTTAAAACCTTTTCCAGATATAAGGCGCACCAAATTATAAGGCGCACCCTCAATAATGACATATTTTAAAACCTTTTCAATACTCAAATACTCAAAGTAATAACAATAATAACTCAAATATTAACTCTAAACGCCCAATAGCAAAATAACTCAATGTCAATATGACCAAACTTGTTCGACTGTAAACACACAAAAGACACAGGTAAAGCTTACTTTATCACTTCATTCCCCATCTACCAATCCCAATCAATATTGATCCATATATAAGGCGCACCTGACTATAAGGCGCACCATCAGCTTTTTAAAAAAAAGTAAGGCTTTTAGGTGTGCCTTATAGTGCGGAAAATACAGTGTATAATTCCATTCTTTTCCATCATTGAAAACATACATTAGATATTTTTTACATATATAACTCATTCAATCCCAAAGGCATTTATATATTTATATATGATGAATTATACAAAATTAACTGAGTACTAAAGTAATTGATTATTTAGGTAATTAAGTGATTATTACTTTAGGGTTGGTGCTTGATTTATTTAGGTAGAAAAGTGCATTAAGTAATCAATTACTTTAGGTTCTAAAGTTCAAAAGCTATTGATGACTTTAGTACATGCTTGCCTCAAGTAATCAATTATTTCAGAATTTAAGAACCTAAATTAAATAGGCTACTTAAGTACTAAAGTAATCAATTACTTTAGTTCTTAGTTCCATTAGTACAAAACCAGCCTTTTTTTCAGACCTTCATTTAGCCCAGTGCTTCTCAATTATATTTTTCAACCCCCCCAGAAAAAAGAAAATTTTTCACTCAACGTGCTGACTATAAATAAGATCATTATAGATAAGAATTGCAATATAAAATTTCAACAACTGTTAATTATTTTTTACAGCGTTTATATGGGTTACAGCTTAGTCTAAAATGGAAAAAAAAAACTAACAAGTGCATCAAAGTGGCTGAAAATAAAAAAAAAAAAAAGATGGAAATTCTTATTTTATTGCAATTAAACTTCACATGATAAAAACACAGCCTTTTCCTTGGAGTCATTCGCCCCCCCGCACACCCTCAGCATCGCCTCACGAGGAGGGCTCACCCCACTATTTGAGAAGCACTGATTTGGCCGAACACTTGAAAAAAATATAAGTATCTGAGATCGAAAGAAAACGTTGAAATATGTCTTCTGGGTTGAATGAGTTCATTTCTTTGGATTCTGTCAAGAAAATCAAATCCATTTGGGAGGCAGTTCATCAGCCAGTGTGTTTTTTTGTTGTTGTTGTTGTTTTTTTCCAAATTTGTGTCTAAAATTTTCATAATGTTAAGTCTTCTATTTTTTTTTTAATGGTTCCCTATTATTCCAACAACGCTCCTATTCCATTTTGGTGAGAATTGCCACATCAAAGACATATAAAATCAAAGTTTATACGATCAAGGAAACGATATCAAAGGGAATGATCAAAGCCGTCAAACGCTTGAAAGAATTCCCCTTTTATTCATCCATCTATTTACTTCCTATAGCGCTTGCCTTCATTATGTTCACTCATAACCATCCCAGCAGATTTGGGGTGAGATGTGAGTGAGATTTGAACCCTGAAAATGAGAATTGTGAGGCAGACGTGCTCACCACTAGTCCACCTCGCTGCCCTAATGAAAAGCGGGGCCAACATATGTTTTGTGTTCCTTGTTCCTTTGAATCGGAAAGACACTTTCATGTCATAGCAGAAGTCGGACCTCCGTCATTTCTCATGTTTGGAAAGGTTCAAAATATTTTGCAACTTAAAAAAAATAGACAAATTTGAATGTCATTTTCTAGAAGACATCTCGTCATTTTACACAATTCCTCAGAATATATCAGAAAAAAGCCTACTAAAACTTCTGAGCTTTATTGGGCTTTAACCAGATGTGCGCTAACTTGCATTTGAATGTGATTGGTTCACTCAGGCTGAGTCTAGATACAATGCCCATGGACAGCGATGGAGACGAGAACGAAGAAAAGAACAATGGTGTCTTCCAGTCCACCCGGCAATCAACTGAAATCTGCACAAGCTGTCCTCTGGACGCCACAGACGGTCCCAAGATGAAGCTCTCTTGTCCTACTGCTAATGTAGAGTCTGAAACTGCTGACACAACTAATAGTTTGAAAAATGACTGTTTATATTTGCAAGTTTCAGACCGATGTCCTTCCCGGCAAGCAAGTATATTCCCGCTCGGAGATCCTGGCCACAGACGAATGCTCACGCGCGGCGCACGTCTCTCGGATCGTACAGACGTCCAAACAGGCTGCCAGGGCGGCGGGAGGTGGGTTGCGTTCTGCACGGGTAGGATTGCGGTTTGCAAAGCGGGGTCCTGACAAAACCCATGGTCTCCAGTCACAGAAAAATTCGCTAGAAAAGATTACCGTAATTCCCCAAATATAAGATGCACTTTTTTCCCCAAAATGAAGGCCAAAAGTATTTGTGCGTCCTATAAATGGTAA
This sequence comes from Hippichthys cyanospilos, assembly GCF_059441005.1. Classification (NCBI taxonomy): domain Eukaryota; kingdom Metazoa; phylum Chordata; class Actinopteri; order Syngnathiformes; family Syngnathidae; genus Hippichthys; species Hippichthys cyanospilos. The sequence continues at coordinate 8,074,370 of NC_142378.1, read as the reverse complement.
CATAAAGATTGGATTTTTTTTTTTTTTTATACCAGTGGTTCTCAAATGGGGGAACAGAACCGCTCGGGCTGCGTTGCGAGGAAAAGGAAAAACAACGTGCATTCAACGTTACTGCCGCAGCATTCATTGACCGCTTACAATGTGGGAAATCTGAAACACACTTAACTTATTCCACAAGAAATTTACGGATTTACGGATATGAACACAGGAAAATATGAAGGAGTTACAAAGAAGAGATCGACTTGCTATAGGTTTTACAGACTGTTGGTGCATTCTATAAACGATAACACACCAGAATTGGTGCATCCTATATTTGGGGAATTACAGTATTTCGTACAGTAAAACAACAATTCTTTCCTTAGTTTAACATTGGGCTGGTTAGGTGTGATATGATTTTGTTGGGGTTTAATTTTGGCTGGGTGGGGGGCACAAGAGTCTTATTATTACAGAAAGGAAGTTATTATTATTATTATTATTATTATTATTATTATTATTATTATTATTATAAACAGCGCTCCTTTTAGGTTGACACTTTTTAATTTCAGTATCTAACATCTAACCCTCATCCCTCATTTATAGTAACTTTAATATCATAATATTCTAACTTTATTGTGGAAAATTCAACTTTTATCTTGTCCACTGTACGTCATTCATCATTCCTTTAACTCAGTCACTGCCAGACAAATAAAAATTGATCTTTGACGTCTGTAGCCATCAGTAGGAGTGAATTTAGGTGATGCTCAGAAAAAATAAACAAATACAAACTAAACTACAACAAAGAAAAAAGATTAAATAAAAACTAACGTTCTAAAAACTAATTAAAAATAAAACTAACTACTAACAAACTTTGTATTGACAACATTTCGGATAACATAGTTTGTTATAGTAAAACCTTTTTCACTAAACTAAGCAGCTTTTTATGAATGAATTATGAATTTTTATGGCGTGGGGGTATAGACTACACGGTATTTCATTTTTTTAGACATTAGGATTATTTTAATCGCATATGCATCGTCTCTATCTGTGGTACAGCGGAGGAGTTTGACCCCGAGGAACACCTGCACTCCAGCGAGGGGCAGAGCCATATGTAAGTCGACACTGCCGTCAATGAAGTGTGCTTAAACCCTTTGGAGTCAGGTCAGAGAGCATTCCACTACATGACTACTTGACTCCCATCAGCTCAGGCTTAATGATGCTTGAAGACATGACTCTTCTGCTTTTCTGGTTTGATCCCACGCCGCTAAGCGACACTGTATGCTGTCAGAAAAAAAGACTTGAAAGCAGAAGCCGTGTCACTGTATCTCATGGTTCATTCTACGCGCCACGCATCCGTCAATTTCCCATAGTGCTTCTCCTCATTATGATCATGGTTGAGCTGAAGCCTAGCTCACTTTGGCCAAAAAGCAGGATAGCAAGTGCCGTGAACTAGAATTCCAGTTTTTTTAAAATAGTAATGAGAATAATAAATAATAAAAATCTTGTCAAATAAAGTTTTTTTATGGAGGGTAGCTGACACCCTTGACTAATGCTTACCTAATATAAGCCAATTGAGCGCTGTAGTGACAATTATGACCATTGGATGGCACTGTTTCCACACTTACAACACAGATATTACCTACAGCTCATGCAATTCAAAACGAATGGAAATCAATCTTTCATATGATACCCCCCCATATTTACACCGAGCACACAATATTCTGTCGGCCGTGAAAGATGAGTCAAAATGCTAAATTTGCTGGCCGTCTAGATGTTTCTTTTTTCGATAACACTTGGCACTAAAAGAGTTAATAACTTTGCAAATGAAACACAAATTGAACCATTTAAAATTGTGTAAAAAAAAAAAAAAAAAAGGAAATTAAAAGGTGTGTACGCCAATCATAAGTAGAAGAAGAAGGAAGAGAAGGAGGATCTGTTTCACCCAGCACAAGTTTCACAACGTGCAAAATGACTGGTTTGGGCGTTAGCATGACTAATTATTTACATAGCTATAAAAAAAAAGACCTTGTGATACATCAAGAATATACCTTTGAAAGAACAGCCAGAAAGAGCAGCTGCGGCTTTCCTGGATCGCTTTCTTGCATTCTACTTGACCGCTAAGAGTTGCAAATTTTTGTAAACTCCGCACTATTGTGCACTGAAACTAACAACGAGCTGTATTTGTATTCGCTCACTCACTTGGCGTGTGCTTCCAAAGTATGATCTCTCTGAGACACCGTAGTGCACGTGTTGCATTCAAGTAACACTAGTAAAAGGCACCTCTAAAATCTACACAAAGCAGCTTGAAAGCACCCCAATGTTTATGTCTGCGCACTGTGTTGGTGCACACATGATGTCCCGCATCGGCTGCCTGTTCTGTTCTCCCCCAAGCAGACGGCCCCTCCCACATAAAATAAGAGCGAGGGGCTTTCCCCATTCCCCGCTGACATCTCTGCTCCATGTCATGTGTCGACAACCTCCTCCTCCCACGACTGTCCTCTCTCCCACCATCCCCTTAGATGGCGTGCGTGTTTGTGTGTATATGCGTCGACAGCGCGTACGCTCTTGTGGGAAGGTGTGTGTCCGTTTCTTTACTTTGCTCCAACTCAGCATCAGTGTCTTGTTTGTCTTAGGCTGATGGTACAGAAAGTTCTGCAGGAGCTTAAGTTGTACCACGGGTAAGTAAACAGGTTGAGCTCAAAAACGAAGTCTTAGGCACCGAGTGTGTGTGCATGCCACCAGGTTGCCTGTGGAAGGGAACACTTGAGATTAAAGAGCATATTTTTTCATATACTTCATCGAGGAAAGGCACTTATTAGAAAAAAAATGTGGATATTGTTTTCTTCACTGCACAATATGAATTTGATGTTTTGACTACCACAATACATCTGCATTTTTTTTACCTACGCCATATCAAGTCCAATCCCTTGTGTGTGCGCACATTATTTGTATTCACAATTTTCTGCATGTTTTCCTTCATCATCCCAACTTCCATGCTCAGCTTCTCATGATCAAAATATTGTCGATATGTTCCACAGAGCCAAGCGGAGGAACAGCAAAGCCAATGACAAAGATTCTGAGAACGTCACTTGGTACGAGTTCCTCTCCAATGAGTGAGTTCCCTTCTTAAAATTGCTTAACTCTTGTACAGTATTTTCATCATTTTTGGGATATTTTTTTCACTCTGAGCAAATTGGGTGATATTTCTTCAGCGATATGGCATGGAAGGTCTATAAATGGTTAGTACTTAATGAATACAAAACTATCCTAATGGATTACTTTAGCGCTTTAGCATCTCAAGTAATTGAACATTTAAGGTACTTACTTTAGGTAAATCGTTACAAAAGTAGCCATTAATTATGCAATGAAGTACTAAAGTAATTGATTACGGTAATTTATGTACTTAAATGCTAAGTAGTTTAGTACCAAAGTAATGAATTACTTTTAGTACTTTCGTACTTAATTAGCTACTAACCCAAACATAATTGCGCAAATCAATGGCTTTAATACTTTAGTGCCTAAGTAATTGATTACTTCAGTTCTTAAGTACATACAGTAAACACTTTAGTACTTGACAACTTAAAGTAATCAATTTCATTTGCAGTTAACTCATTCACTGCCAGCCCGGTAAAAATGGCTCTTTGACGTCTATAGCCGTCATTGGCAGTGAATTACATAAAGTAATTGATTACTTGGGTACTTAATTAATATAGTAATTGCCATTTTTAGACCCTTCTTGAGCCAATCACTTGAAATAAAATAAAAATATAAATGATTACCAGGGATTGAATGCTTGGACTAAAAACAAATGTAAACATATTTCTTTTGGATTTGTTTGACCAATCAAGGCTAAGTTTGCAAATGTCACATGAACAAATGTACTAAACTGAGCCATGATTGGTCCTTACTTGAGCCTTAAGATGCTGTGATTTCATTCTTAGTCAATAGCAAGTAGCAAAATGGCCACCCTTGAAATGGAATAACGTTTTTATAGAATAGTAGTCAAACATACAAATAAACAAAGCCAACTGTGTCTGCATCTCAGTTAGACAACAAAAAAAGACGACACCCCCCCCTCCAAAAAACGTAAATTTTGCCTTGACCCAAAACAGTGACCTCTGCTGCATGAGGTGGCAACTACAATGTGCCAAAGTGCGCAAACTTGAGTGATCAAATATTTCTATGATCCACTACATATGGAAGTCAACTCAATGTGTACTTGTGTGTACCTTTTCTAAATCATCCGCCAGGAATGATGAAGAGGATGATCGAAGTGAAAAAGTGGAAAAAGGCACCAAAGTAAAACGGACTCTCAGCTCGTTGAGGAACAGGATGACGGGCTCCTTCAATAAAGATAAGGTAAGCAAATGTTGTGTACGAACTAAAATGTTAAACCCTTCTGAGTTTTTTCTTTCTCACACACACCAACAATTTTGATTTATTAATTTGACAGAGAGCAAAATTATTTTTTCAAATATTAAGAAAAAAAAATCCAGAAAAAAAGTTCTTCAAAGGGTCTTTGCTAGGGTAATAATTTATAACATCATTGATATTAATGGAGCTTTTTTTTTGGCTTTTTTTTATTAGCTTTTATTAGCTTTTTTTTAATTAAAAAAAGATAGAATTAAATAAACCTGACTAACTTTTAGGGACCATAGATAGTCCCAGTTATAAAAGTGCTAATTTATTTTGCTTTCAACACATCAAAACTTGTCAATAATCTTAGATCCGACCATAAAGTTTCTCTCTTTTTTCCATTTTTTGATGTTTTATGTGGTTTTGTCACAATAGTCACTGTTTCTTTCAAGGAACACAGAATATGTCATCTTTTTCCTCTAAGAAATGTTATAAAGTGGAATAGGTCTGAATTGAATTGAGTTATATGAGTCTGGTGCAATTTTATTTTTTGGAGCAATGATGATTTGAAAAAAAAAATCACACCCTTACCTGTAAGGACCATAAATTGTCCTTGAAATAAAAGTGTTTATATAATTAAAGTATTTTTTTTTGCGTTTCTCTAACCCTAACACATTAAATCCTCATTCGTGTTAGATCTAAAAATGGATATGAAGTTTGTCATATATTAGTTGTTTTTTTTTTTTGTTTTTCTTTGCTGTTTTTGTCACAACTATGGCTTTTTTCCCCCCAAGAAACAAATACAAAATAAAGAATTTTAATACGAAATATGAACTATTTCCCTCAAAGAAGCTTCAAAGTGGAATAATTGAGATGTATTAAGAGCTTCTGTATGTCAATAATTTGGAACAACACTGATTTTAACTATGTCTGTTATATCTCTTAATGCTCCACACAGAAAAAAAGTAGGTTACTTTACCCATTTAACGCCCAACACAACATTAAAGTTAATCATATAAGTCATGGATAGAGCATTAATTGCATTACACTGACCTAATTGTCAAGTGTAAACCTTTACCTGGTGTTGCACGTGATGCGCACTAATCTCCTTACATAAACCCTGTTGCTCATGGCACCTGACACACTTCTCGGCTAACTGTGTCCCCGCAGGGTAAGAACCGAGAGAAAGAGCAGCAGAAGGGTAAGGAGAAGGAGAGGGAGGCCAACGAGACGCAGTTCAGCCACAGCAACGGGCATCTTTTAGCGCCCGGCGCTTTTTCCAGCTGCGCCACCTGCTCTCTGTGCGGAAAGACGCTTCAGAAAAAGCACAGCCTGCAATGCATGAGTGAGTACACGGCAGGTGCACGCACGCCCTTTCGTGTTTGTCGCAAACACACGCCCACACCCGCCCGCACACGCGTGAACACAGGTGCTCCGCTCACATGCAAACGTCTGGCTTTTTATAACCACGCTACTGCTTGCACACCTGCTGGCCGGAAGACTCGAGTGAGTAAACACGCAAGCAACAACTTGCGCAAGTTTGACATTTAATACAAGGTCAGAAAATTGCATTCGCTCTAGGTGTCTATAATAGGTAGAGAAGTACAGTATTTATGAATTCTCTACTTTTTATTTTGAATCAGAAAAAAACAAAAAAAACAAAAGTGTGCTGAATAGAGAGCTGATCCTCTGGAAAATATTTCATGTATTTAAAGGAAAAAAAGGAAAAATCTACTAATTATAGAAACACTTTTATAATGGGGACCATATATGTTCTCGAGGTGTTATAGTGGGCATTTTTTTCCAAACTACGGTGGCCCTGAAGTACAAATCACACAAACAAAAAAGTCATCGCAAACAAAAATTAAAAACACCTTACAAGAGAAAAGTACACAAGGAAAAAAAAGCACACTATAAAAAACAGCACACACTGAAAAAGAGGCACACAGTAAAAAAAAAAAAAAAAAGCACACACTAAAAAAGAAGCACACAAAAAAGAAGCGTGTGATTTGCACTTCAGGGCCACCGTAAAAATCACTGTCATTTTTCTAAAACGCGGTAAAATCAAGGATGTTATGAATGATTGATCTAACAAAGCCCATAATCAAACCAACACACCACCGCCATTTCCAGGCAAACAAATGAACTGCATTCATAATGTCGACTGCTACAATCAATATTATCGTAAATCCTTCATAATTTCTTGTGTTCATATCCGTAAATTATATATTTGTCGGATTAAGTGAAGTCTGTTTCAGATTTCCCACATTGTGAGCGGTCAGTGAACGCTGTGCCCATGTAACGTTGAACACGCGTTTAAGCTGTTATTTTTTTTCTTTTTCCTCGCGACACAGCTCAAGTTCATTTTGCCATAAATACCGAAGTTGCGCACCATCCATGTTCCAACAAAAAGACCACAATTAAAAAACAAGTCATCTGGAATACCTTTCCGTGTTCGCTAACGGGAGCACTCGGTTGCATGCCTAGCCACACTTCATTGAATCAGATGGAGACATCATAACTTTTACATGATTCTCTCCATTTTAGTAACATTCCTGTGTGTGAACAAGGCTGGACTCGGACGTTGGTTCAGTCTGCACGCTTCTTTTATTGAAAATAATGCCCTAACAACCTTAGCTTACACGAGCTTCTGTTTGCTACAACAGGCACTGGCTGCTAACACCCAACTGACGTCCGACGTCTAGCTCAATCGGCTACACATACTGTTGCCCTTCATTTATGGGGAAAAGAGGAGTGTTTTATATTTGGGGAATTACGGTAATTATCTAAAGAGCATTTTTTTGTGCTTGGAACAGATTAGACTATTTGCAAGTAAAAAGATCCTTTAGTTACGAAAAATACTTGACTTCACCTTTGAAAACCAAAAGCTTTTGGATTTTACACTCCTGAAAGCAGAGTGAATAGAATGTAAAACATTGTGTCATAAAATTTGGCATTGATTTCGGAGCAGATGATTACAGATAATACATCAGCTGTCATTCTCACTACGGCTTTGCTTAATGTTCTGGAAAGAAAACTGTTGCTGTTTAGTGTCTTTCCTCCCATATTGGACAAGCATTTCCAAGAACCTCATCGGCACGGCAACATCTGCATTTTGTTTCGAAGCTTTGCGTTGCACAATGCTTGGTTCTGTTTTGGGCGGGTCATCTCATCCATCAGCACCCTACTCGGACAGCTGTTTATCCTGAATCTCCAGCACGCAATCACTGTATGCTTCCAGATAATTTGGTTCCTCATATTTCTACGCAATGAGCCAAAGTAGGTCTGTGTTGTGTGTAAGCAGCCACAACAAACAGACGACCCGTGAAGGACATTTCAACACCACGTATCTCCTTGCTGCTCTCATTCGAATTGCTGATAAGCGTAGCAAAGTCGAATGAAAGAAGCGCGCAGCTAAAAACATCCTCTGATGAGAGCTACGCAACTATGATCTAAGTTTGTTTTGCTTCGTTGTTACTAGCGACCGAGATCAACACAACTCGTCAGAATCTCCTTCCTGGTAACTTCAGGTTTCTGGTTGTCGCTTATCAGAGTTCGTAGGGCTCGAGCGTAACTCTGTCGAGGGCCAATGAGGAAAATTGTTATAGCGGAAGCCACGCCCACTGAGACCGGACAAAGCACTCAACTGATTTGATTTCTAATCATTTGTTATTCATTTTTTACGATTGGCTCTTCAGAATCAAAGATACCTTTTGTTTTTTTTTTTCAGTCTACTTTTAGGAGTAAAGTAAGTCATTCAGCTCGTTCTGTTCCATCCTTCAACTCATTCAATCCCAAAGACGTATTTTTACAGTTTGATTTTAGGAATCCGGACTTTCAGTCCCAAGTATTTTGGTTAAAGAACTCTCTAGAAATGGCTGGTAAACAAATTAAGTATTTAATTATTTTCATTATTTTAGTACTTCATTAACTAAAGCACAAGTGTCAAACTCAAGGCCCGGGGTCCAAATCCGGCCCGCTACGTCTTTTTATGTGGCCCGTGAAAGCAAATCATATAAATTTTCATGACCTTTGCAAAATTCAGTTTCACCTCATCACCTTTAACAGAAAGTCTTGACTTATCAGTTTTTTTTTAATAACTACATTATATAACAATACGTAATTGATTGTTTATTTTTTAAAAATAAATAACATGGCCTTTAGGTCTGTGTATTTTTCTGTATCCAGCCCTCAGGACAAAAGTTGCTATTTTTTTTTTTATTTTATTTTTTTTTAGGGACACTACGTAAGATTTAGCTACGGACAGCAGGAGAAGAGGTGTTTATTTCTGCATTTACCGCAATGCCCCTAAAGCTCCCGATGGGCGCATGGCAAAAAATTTGACATATTCCCATGGAGTGTGTTTAATTTATGGGCATTATGGTAAACGCAGCAATAAACACTCCTTCTCCTGCTGTCCATAGCTAAATCTTACGCAGTCTCCCTTTAGAAAAAATTAAAAATGCCAACTGCTGTCCGTAGCTATAAGATCTATACCCCTGGAGGAGTGCCACCCCCATGTTATAGAATTGAATGATAACTAGACCTATGAATATACTGAAAAGGTACTGTTGGTCATTAAGAACACATTTATTTGCAAGTTTTTTAAATTTATGATAACGCAATTTGTTCATTTTAAATGAAAAACGGTCTAAATCTTACACAGTGTCTCTTTATGCACTGAATTCAGATCAAAGGTTTCCAACCTTTTCATCAGTCACTGTTTTTGTAAATTAGGCATGTGAAAGATAATCAGGTGTAGCGGAGAAAGGATCAATTTTTACTTGATTGTTCCAAAAATTCTGATTTATTTACTAGAAAATGTACAGTACTTTTTGTTACTGTATCTATGCCAATGGCATATGCTGGCTTTTGCAAAGAGTAAAAACAGAAAATGCACGATTCGAGAGCAGAAAAAGCAACTGGTCATTTCCGCTTGTAAATTGCAGTGCTCTTCTGAGCATTGTTTGTAAAAGTAAGATATTTTTTGTTTATTGATTATGGACAATAAACTAATGAATTCCTTCCTATTCATTTTTCTTAATGCTTCACAAAATCAGGGCCAAATTGAACCTCCTTTGCGGGCCAGATCCGGCCCGCGCACCGTAGGTTCTACACCGTTTATCTAAATTGAATTGATTCAAAAAGAAAATGCTGAACGTTCGACACATATTATTCCTATCCCTTTCCTGCTTTTGCTTCGGGTGTTCTTGGAAGCGGACAAACTAGTGTAGTGGCCCCTTTAATTGGAGCCAAGTGGCAGTGAGGGGATTGAGCCTGTGGAATGCGCCGTTTGTATGCCACAGATTGTTCCCGTTGGAGAGAACGGCGAACTAAAGTGGAACAAAAACAAAAAACAACAACGGGGAAGACTTTATGCCATTGGCGTCAATGATGCGCTTACCCAACCAAGCCGCTCTTGTTGTTTGCGTTACCATCCGAACCGAAGCGAAGTGTCGGCGTTCATAACGGTAAGAAGCGGCTCTTGTAGCGGGATCAGGTGGATCCTTCCCGTTGTTTCCCCTCAATGGACTTTACATGCAGTTTAGTGGTTATTCGCTCAGTTTATTTCCAACTACGATAAAATCATCGCTTCTTTTATATTTTCATTGCCTTTGTATCAGCACGACGGTCCAACTTGTATTTACGGAACTCAGTGGAAACTACATTAAGTCGTTTCTTGACCAGTTAGCTAACGGTAGCCTCTTGTTTGTTGCTAGCAAGTTAGCTTGTCCCCAAACCGCATCGAGTTGCAAATTAAATATATTTGACTTAAATAGCAACCGTGCTCCATCGGCACGATAATGAGGTTGCTCCTGCATATGCAAGCATAAACGTAGTTTCGGTGTAATTTTGTGTTTGGTAGCTTTGTGAGTTGGACAAGGCAGATTTGAGGCTCAACAGGTGATTGTTAACGTTAGCTCATAGTTTATTATTGGATTAAATCCGTGTGACAGATTTTTTTTTTCCTTTGGAGGAGTGTTAAAGAAGTTTTTTTTTTTTCCATCTCCCACCCATTTAATGCAAAATACCACGATGTCTGATGTAATTATGAATTTAAGCTTTAAGGTGCGATGGTAAGTATGGAATTCCGTATGCAGTATTCCCTTTGGATTATTTAAGAAAAAAACGAATTTTAGGACAATACTCAAGTCATCTTCAATAAACAGTCATGTTTACCGATATAATCAAAATAATAACAAAAAAGAACCTTCAAAGAAGATATATTTTTCCTAGATAATAGCTCGGCAATTCTTGATATTTTTCGCAATTACATTTATGATGTGGATAATGCTTTATGATTTGGAATGACTTTTGGTTCACAGTTGTTCTATTTCAACAGTTAATTTGATTTTGAATTTGAAGGTGTTTCCAAAACTTTGACTGCTGTCTGTCAGTGGCATTGATATTGACTAACGATGCATTCGTTTTTGTAAAGAAATACTAATTGTGATGATTATAACAGCTTTATTCAATAATACATGAGATAATTTTGCTCTACACATACCTGTACTTTTATGAATTAAGTAATGTATCGCTGAGATGGAGGCTAATAATGACAATGCTTTTACCTCCCTGATTTACTTTGTAATCTTGTCTCCATCTTGATTGACTCAGACAGAAAGAAATATGAGATTACAAATGTAATTTGGGATTACTGGACCACGTAATCCTTGACGTGAACATGTTTTGTGGCATGTCAGAATTCTTACCATTCCTCAGTCGGGGCAGGTGATGCCCTTTCTTTCCTTTAGAGCCCCTCTGGAATGAAATGGGGGGGACATTTCTTGGCTGTCTCACGGAGCGGGTCACATGGTTCTGACTGTGCTTGGCAGGTCCATCAGAGCAGAATAGAACCCTTCTTAACCATCACACCTTGTTTAGCGCAGTATTTCTTGCATGCATCGCTGCTCCGCCTTCAACATGTTTTGGCTCAGTCATTTTTGGCAGATTTTTATTTGGAGTCGTTTTAGTGTTAACACTTGTGTGCGTGATGATGTAAAGAAAGAAAATCCTTTAAGAAAATCCATGCAATGTTTTCATTCATTACTTATGACATTGAAATTTTGTTTTTAACGAACTTCATGAAAGTTGACATACTGTGCTGGATTTGCTTTCCTGGGCCACATAAAATTCTGATATGGGTGCAAATGTGGCCCCTGGGTTGACATTGCTATAATATAACAAAGTGGCTAGCCAAATGGCGTTTGACTTATTTCTCTTATTCTGACTTAACTTTTTACCTTTTTGTTGGCCATCTTTGCTTCCTGCTTGGGGCATCTCTGAGCATGCAATTGCCAGACTTTGAGGTGGTCTGAGTGCTGATAAGAGCCGTGATATCAGCAAACAGAAAAGCACCCTGTCCTTGCTTATCTTTGGCTAATCTTTTACCTCGAGCAAGCAGAATTCTTGTCATTGCACTTCTCTACCATCCTTTCATGTTTCCTGAAAGGATTTAGCTTGCGTATGGGCTCTTCGCAGATGACACTAAATTCAATCTGATTATTTGGAAAACGGATGCTTACCTGTCAAGTCTTTATATTTTTGCTGCTATTTCTCCTGCATAGCCTCTTCAGTATGTTTACGCTTTGTTGAAGGTAAAGCTGCTAAGGAGGACTAAAAAAAGACATCTTGTATGTGTGTGTGGTTTTCTTTTATTTATTTATTTATTTTTAAACTTTTTTTTTTCTATACACCTGAGCTGGAGTAAGATAAATACCTGTAGATGTGGCTGATTTGCCAAAGTGTGAATTGTGATCCAAAGCAGTGCAGTAAGTCTTGTTATTTCTGCTTAAATAGAATGATGATTTATATTTTTAGTATGTCTTGAAGAGCGCCCGTTCAGTGATACTGGAACCTTTTAAAATAATAAAGGTCATGACGCTGCTGTTGAAGCTTATTCAGAAGCCACTTTCTGTTGACTTTTCATTTAGCTCACCCAAAAACTAAGTAACGGGAGGAGTGAACAGGGCTTCAGTGGCTGATTTTGGAAAAAAAAATAGAGAGGGATTTGGTGATATTTGAAACTAAAAATACCTATGAAAATAGTCCGATATGTATTCCAGTCTTTGCTTTTTTAAAAGCGTACTAAAGTTGTTTAATCGATTTCAGCAGTAATAGGTTAATATTTTCTCTAAAATATGATGATTGAATTATTTTACATTTCTCCTCTTGCTTTTGACTGAATGACCGCACACGCTAAAGGCTCAGGTAATATTTTTAGTCCACAACAATTGGCAAAATGTGCTTTTAAAGGTATTTATTGTACATGGAAAAATAATTTAGCTATCCATTTAAATTGCCAAAATAATTGACTTAACTCTTCTTTTACTTCTTTTATTCTTCTTTTAAAAAGTTTAATGTTCCTTTAATGTAAAGGAAATTCAAGTTTGCCCTCATTGTGGCCCACAAAAGAAAGTTGAGCTACACACTTGAAGTGGAAGTTGCTAGTTTGACATTGTGTTGTTGACAGGAATGTCGCCTTTTCACACTGCAATGCAACCGCATTGAAACAATGATGTTTTCAACAATATGGCCAAAAAATAAATTCTCAGTATCAAATTAAATTCTCAAAATGCTCAATTTTAAGCTACAATTAATACACTTAAAAACCTACTGCAGTCAACTGAAAATGACATCATCTGTGCTCAAGGCTTGGGCAACAACCAATCATGGCTCACCTGTTGGTCATGTGACACATATAAGATGAACTGTGATTTATTGGTTATTTTTATTAGACAGCAAGTGAAATGTGTTTTTAAAAGTATTAATTGCATCTGAAAAATAGATTATTGAATCACAATGACATCATGAATTTTACATTTTTAAGAGTCCGCACATTCAATCCCAGGTACTTTTGTTTCCCCGCGAATATTTTCAAGTATTAAGGAGTCTCTAAAAATGGCTGTTAGGAATAGAGTCAATTATCGACAAAATAAATGTACTTCTGAAAGTGGCTTAAAATGTCACAATTATGTTGTTAGTATCTCTTGTAAACATCATCCAGCACTTGGCCACTTTTGATTAAATTTTCAGATCTTCGATTTAAATAATGATGAATTAATCAAATTGAGCCTTAGTTAGTTGTGTACGTGTGTTTTTTTTTTTTAAATATATTATTATTTCAGCTATTCTGTCAACATGCCTACTGTGTTTGGTGGTCAGTCTAAGGTGTACTCATCAGCTGGTATAGGCATCAGTTTCCCCATGACCCAAATGAGGGCAAGTGCTTTACAAAAAGGATAAATGGACAGTTCAGGCTTTTCAACACATCACTACTTACAATGAGCCCAACTCTCTACAGAGAAGCTTCTCTGGCTTTGACATTTGGGTATTTGTGTGTGCTTCAGGTTTGCATTCAAGTCCATGTGACCGGGTTTGACCTTGCTGAAGTCACAGGTTGCATAGTAATGATGGGATTTTTTTGACCTACTCTTTTAGAATTTCCAGCCAAGTAGCAAGATTGTTTTTTCTTTTAGTGCTTTTATTAGCACTTCCTACTAAATTCTACGTTTACTGTCATAGTAATATTTTGGTTGTAAATAAAGCTCTCATCTCAGTTGGATATTAATAGTATGAGTCAGAACATTTATTGTATGTGACATTTGCAGATTACATTCTATTTAAATTAGTGCTGTCAAGCAATTAATTCTTTGAACGACCGGTAATTAATCCGCTAAATTTTCATATTTACCTGCGATTAATTTCATTTTTAACAAGTCTTTTATGTGACACTTGTAAACCTATGATTTCTATTCTATTTATTCTTTACTTATATAATATTTATTCTGTTTATTGTTAATATTATTCATCTGCACCAATTGTAGCAGAACTCCCAATTTTGTTGCATTCGTGTGTTCAGTAATAATAAAGGTATACAATTCTGTTCGCTTTAATTTTATTCTAGTCTATTCTATTTTTTTCTCCAATCAAGCAACTTTTTTAAAATAAACTACACAAACACCCATCTTGGTCAATCTTTGTGCCAGAGACTTTCCCCTAATTTTGGTTGCAAAGTCAGCAGAGTTCACTTGTCACAGGAAGTAAAGAAAACTGAGTTAAGTTTTTTTTCTTCACTTTATAAATGTGAAATTAATCTTCAATGTCAACTCTTTAACTTTGACAGTCCTAATTTAAATATAATTTTGGAATAACTTGGTTTTAGTAATAAAAACCCAATATTTATTATCATTTACTGACTGCTTTGGTCCATAATTTTTAAATGAAGTCAATTATCAGAAATAATTAACGATCAATTGCATTGTTATTCTTGATTAGTAGTTGGAACTTTAATCGAGTGTAGTTCTATTGTTGACCAAATAGTACTATACCCTGTATACTAAATCCTACTGACTATCGGCTGATGTCTTTCAGATTGTGCTGTGAATGTTCATAGAAGCTGCAAGTCTCTGCTGGGTGAGTGCACCAGCACTAAGAACAAGGTAAACACTCCACTGAAGTGGGGAAATATAGTGCTGACTGGAGAGTGGAGTTCCCTCAACCACACAGATGCTTTATCATGATTAATTTTTTATTTGTTTGTTTATTTTATAGTGTAGCACAGAATAGTTGAAAATCAGTCAGGGTCACATTTAGAATATATTTCTAATGTTTTTTTCTGGAAAGTTTTTGTGTGTTCCTGTGGAAAAAAAAAAGAAAAATGTTTTCACTAAGTTTTAAAAATAGCATATTCTGTCTTTCCATTCTCAAACAGAAAGATTCTTTATCAAGGGCAGCCCCCTCAGGATCCCCTAATCTTGGTGAGTATAATTCAATTCGTTTTCAGGGCTTAGTGTGAGGTGGCTATCTGCCTCTAACTGATGGGTTAAGGAAGAGATAGAGGATAGAGAATGACAGAAAACAAAAGATTGGGGAGGAGGAGCTGGAAGCCCCTTTGAGATTTGACCCTTGTGACGCCTGTGTTTTTCCCTCAGCACTAAAGGAGCGCCACAGAGAGCATGAACAGTCAAGCACTGGCTCATCGCAGAAGGTGAATGACCACGCAGCTTTTCCCAGCCCCCCTGGCATGACCATCATTCCTTCGGGACCAAGTAACCAACAGATTGCTACGCATAGCATCAACTCTCCTGGAGCTACTGTTTCATACCTCGGCCACAGCCTACGCCACAACAGCAGCTCAGGGTCAGCACCACTCACTCATTTTGTTTTGGTTCTGCATGCTAGCTAACAGGCTAAACAGACAAAACTAGAATGTCAATTGTAGAGCACAACATTTGATCAAGATGAAGAGAGGCACTCTGTGGATTTTTTTAAAGTGTTTTTATTGTTGTAATCCCCTTTCAGGTCTCTCCCCGGGGAGATGGATGAAACAGACGCTCTCCGCTTGAAGCGCTGTAATGAAGATACCATTTCCCTTGTTTCCTCAACTACTGAGTCTATCATCGTAGAAGGTAAGTTGACTCCATTGGTGACATTTTGTCTAGTTTAGAGCTGAAGAACTAACAGTAATTTTAATAATCAGTTAACCTGTCCTATTTTCTTTATTAATCATTGTATCAAGTTTTTTATACTTGTTTAGGAAGTACAGGAAATAGGAAATACATACTGTCTTAGTTTATGAATTTGATCAATGACATTATTGTTTGATTAAATCACAGAGAAATTACAATTGATCATAAAATTTGCAAAATTTTCTATAGCTAAGTACCCCCTATGAGATCTATAAATCGGTGACGTGGTAAAGGCTTGCAAACTTCTGCCACCTTTGTAATGTCCAGCTGACGGTATATCTGAAGTGATGTTCAATCGTACACTGTAGAAAATGTAAAATTTGGTTTGCCTCCCTTCTCAGATGATCACTACGCTGCAGTGCGAACGGATCTGGATTTTGACGCTCAGGACCTGGAAGCGGAGTCCTGGAGTTTGGCGGTCGACCAGCACTTTGTTAAGAGACACTCGAAAGAGGCTGTGAAGAGACAGGATGTCATATATGGTTAGTGCGTTTGTATGGATGCTCTTTGTTTAACGTTGCTTTTTAAACAAAACAAAACATATTACTATCAGACCATTAAAATATCAATGCAGGCTTCTGGATATACTCTAATGTTGACACTCAATTTAGACGGGAACCAAATAAATATTTCTCATTGTCACGTTTGTCCCTGCAATTTTGCCTGGATGTAAACATTACACAACGTGGTATTGGCACACGTCAAAACAAAGGCTATAATTACAAGAACAAACAAAATCTTTGAGCGATTGTAATATGTCACTACACATGTCACTGTACAACAGAGTTGATGCAGACGGAAATGCACCACGTACGGACGCTGAAGATAATGCTCCGCGTTTACATCAGAGAGTTGAAGGAAAACCTCCAGATGGATTCGAGCAAACTGGAATGTCTCTTCCCACGTTTGGAAAACCTCCTGGAGCTCCACATGCATTTCTTGTCCTGTCTCAAAGAGCGCAGGCAAGAAAGCATTGTTTCGCCCGCCGAGGGCAACTACACAGTGGACAGAATAGCAGACATATTAATTGCACAGGTAAGGCAAGGGCATAAACAAATAACCCAGTCGACACATTTTTTTTTGTTCTCATATTTTTGTTTTTTCATATATAGTTTTCAGGAGAGGTAGGAGAAAAGATGAAGGACAGCTATGGCGATTTCTGCAGTCGCCACACTGAGGCTGTGGGCTACTACAAAGAACAGATGCAAACAAACAAAAGATTCCACAGCATCATACGGGTGAGAGAGACGAGAATATCTGTCATTTTCATTGGAGATGGACATGTTGTTTCAGGGCCAATGGTGCTGATTAGTATTCAAGGAGGCCAATAACCGGTATTTGGAGCTGCTATTAATTTTGAGTAAAAGGGAATTTATTGGCGTTCAAAATAAATACATAAACTTGTGTAAACATATGTAAGATGAGCATGTTTTAGTAGGTTTTTGGGATACGTTATTGTATGTAAAAAATAATAACAGTGTATTAAGATGTGATTGAAAGAGAAAACAAGCACTAGGACAAGATTTCTTGTACTTCTTCCTACTCCTTTTGAACATGTAAATCATAATGAACAGTTATGTTCATTGATTATTCTTTTTTTCTATTTTTATTTATGCAGTCAATTTAAATGTTTCTAAGCATTTGTTTATTAAATACCTTATCAGATTTGTTGAATTTTCTTTTTCAACCCCCCTTTTTTTATGCCATGTGTCTTGTAGAATTTTAACTAGAGTTCAGGAAGCGCAGGGAGGCTTAGCATGAAATGAAACCTTAAAGAAGTAAAATGTTTTCAATAGTAAACATAATCCTCAAATTTCAAAATATAAGAAATGTTACAATTTAACTTTTTAAACAAAAGTTGCTGCGAGGTCACAGTGTTAGCAGAATCTCTTACAAATGTAACTTAAAATTGAAATAAGTAGGTCAGTTTTAAATGGAGTCATTAGCCATCAGAGTCTTGTTTTTTTTTCTTCACAGAAAATCAACAATCTGCCCATTGTGCGAAGGTTAGGAGTGCCTGAGTGTATTCTGTTGGTAACGCAGCGCATTACCAAGTATCCTGCACTTGTCGAGCGCATCCTGCACAGCACTGAAGGTCCTACATATTCAATTTGTCCCCACTAATTTGTACGTTCACCGAGGAAACAAACTTGTCTTTCATTGAGATTTATTTGAATCTTTGTTTTTTCTGTAGAGGGCACTGAAGAACACACAGAGCTAAACCATGCGCTAGGCTTGATTAAAGACACAATTGTTCAAGTGGACTCATTGGTTAATCTGCATGAGAAGACGTGTCGCCTTCGTGACATTCACAACAAGATGGAGCCAAAGGCTTTGGGCAAAATCAAAGACGGCAGAGTGTTTCGCCGAGAAGACTTGGCGCAGGGTCGACGACGTCTTCTGCACACGGGTACTGTTAACTGGAAAGCTGCTTCCGGCAGACTCAAAGGTAGGGACTGTGACGCAAATGAGGAATATTTATTACTTAACTAACTTTAGAAGAAGTAATCTTGTCTTCTTGTGTGGTCCTCACAGACATTCTTGCAGTTCTTCTTTCTGATGTGTTACTTCTGCTACAAGAGAAGGATCAGCGATATGTATTTGCAGCAGTGGTGAGCATTTTTTTTTTTTTTTAATGGAAATCTAGTACAGACATAATCAGTCCCAGCAATTTTCAGACCCTCATTTAACCTCACACTTGAAAATTCTTAAAAATATTCGTGCTACTAACATTTACAATTTCACAAAATATTCGCAAATTTTTCCATAACTAACTTAATCACTGCCATTGACAGCTATAAATGTCAAAGGTACATTTAGTGGGCTGGCATTCATTTACTGCCTTATACGGTATAGTCAAAAATCTAATTCTAATTTATTCATTGCAACCCAGTTAAAATGGACTCTTGAAGTCTATAGCCATAACAGCAGTGAATGTGTCAATAAAAGGGAAGTAAATAGTACTGGGTACATTTTTTATTGATCTCCAAAGTTAACACTTTTGCATGCTTAAAAATGTATAAAACGACTACCCGGTATCGAACGGCTACAATCTTAAAAGCTGTAAAACATCTTTGGGGTTAAGTGAGTTTAAGATGCATTAGCAATTGAGATGGTTTAAGACCATTGTTAAATATAACCTTTATTTTTCTTATTTATTTATGTTCTCTAGGACAACAAGCCATCAGTCATCTCTCTTCAGAAATTGATTGTTAGGGAGGTGGCCCACGCCGAAAGAGCCATGTTTCTGATCTGCGCTTCCTCCGACGAGCCTGAGATGTACGAGATCCATACGACCTCTAAGGAAGAAAGAAACACTTGGATGACGCAAATACGACAGGCTGTTGAAAGGTAGCTGTTACAGTCTATGTACACTGTAGATATTGAATATTCATAATATGGTAATTATTGGCACCTGTCTTGTTGCTGTTAGCTGTCCTCATACAGAGGAAAGGTTCTTCAGTGAGGAGGAGGAGGCTCGAGCTTCAAGGCTGAAAGAGTTTCAAGGTATTGACATCTATCTTGTAGCTGGTTAAGAGAATATACAGTTTAACCTATCACATATAGTTTGCTGCCATCTTATGGTATCTATGGGCAATTGCAAACTTTTTTTGCAAAAAAAGTGGGTGACTAGAGCTCATTATTCTTTCATGGTCAAAGCCAGAATACTTTCCTGAGCATATTTTGAGGTTTTTTTTGGTTTGTTTTTTTTTGGAGGGGGGTGGAGTGGGGATGGGGGTACACCATATATGCGGGGCACAATAAAAACAAATGGTAAAATGTCTAACGTCTCGCGCAAGAGGATAATGACCAATTCTCACAATGATGTCTGTTTCCCAATGTAGAACGTCTGAGCCAGAAAGACGCCGTGATTATCCAGGCACTCTCTGAGAAGCTGCAAATTTTTGCAGACATGGCAGAATCTGTGGCTGGTCTGGAGGACACAGCTTCCCGCTCGAAGCTTCTTTTACGGGGTGATGCCTCAGATCTCCAGCAGGGGGAGGCCTTGCTCAAGGGAGCCATCACTGAGGGTGGGGAAGTGTTGCATTTAGAAACTCCATGAATGTAAAATTGTTGTTGGGGCGACATGTGAACCATATCTTGCTCTGTCTATCAATTCAGTGGAAAACCTCCAGAACTTACTCCAGTCTGGAGTGAGGGACGAAGTGCTGTCATCACAGCTGGATGAAGGGGGGAACTCTGGACTCCTGCCCAGGAGAGCTGACACCTTTGGGGGCTATGACAGTAGCCCTGCCATCCTCACCAAGAGTGAGTGCAGTTCACTTTATGTCCTGAGGAAACCGCCCATCTAATGGCTCGTGCTGTTGTGCTCTATGTGCAATGGATACGTTTTCAAATTATGAATAAAATGGTATTTTCGGCCCGCCAAAATAAATGTTTGCTGTCTTTGATGTTTGAAATAATTGATGGCAAATTCAAGAAACAAGATATTTACAATACTAGTACGACACATTCATTTGTTGTTTTTGTGCACATTATGTGGTTGCTAATGTTTCTGTTTTCTCGTCTGTTTGGTCTCACTGCATTTTTTATGTCATTGTTTGTGTCTGTGGCTGGGTGGCTGGGCTTTCCTTTGCCAGACGGCAATACGAAGAAGAACTTTTCTGGCGAGTCCAGAAACCGAGACCGAAGCCAACGGGCCAGCTCTGACCCTCTGCTCAAAGATCTCTGTGGCAGCCAAACTCTGGAACAGACGGTTGGTCTGACGCACAAAAAGTCACATATGCTGTTACTTCAAACCAGACAAAAATCATAAAGGGTCACAACCTTGGGAAGATTTATTTCTGTTATGATCAAAAAAGTGTTGACAAATGTTTCTCAAATGATGGTTTCTTTTACATATACACTGGAGTTCTCACTTGAAAAAAAATTAAATGTTACTAGTGTCATTGCTGATTTTTTTTCTTTTTAACCTATCTACTACAGTTGCACATGAGTTGAAGAGTGGATATAGCTGTTCATTATTTCTATCCATATGAATTTTAAGACCAACAAAACTTGCCTATGCTAACTGGTTCACAATCACAATTAGCATTAGCACATTAGTGATTACATTTAATGTTTAGAAAACACTACCATTTAGTTCACACTTACATAATGTTATATGTACATTACATGTGTAATGTCACATATAGACAGTTCTTCAACAATATACCAGGAGCAAACTTGAGAGTGGAGTGGATTTTAGCTACTACAGGGTTAAAAACTTCCCGTTTTTCTTTATCGTCTTCTTGATGAGCAAATTGGGCACTTCCGTGCTTTGATATGATTGTCATTATAGATGTTTTGTAGTGACAGGCTCAACTCTCAGATAGTTCACCGCATTGCAACACGGCGTACAAACTGTATTCAAGAATGGTCTGTGTAGAAAATAGTGGCACAAACATGGTTCCAGAGGAGGTTCGAGGTGAATATTTTTAGTTGACCTATTTTTAAAGTTGACTTACCCAGCTTGGTCAACTTTTTTCCCCGGCCTGAAATGGGACACGTCAAATATAGTTTTCACATAAATACATCAACAGATAACTTCATTTGTACTCGATGAGGTTCAGAAGAATGTAAGGTCCAGTGAAATTTGGTACCACAAAAAGGGAAAAAAAAATTTTTTAAAAAACTTATCTTGTTTATGTCGCCCAGGTTGATGAGAGCTGCTGCACACCGACAAGATGGAACCGGATCTGGTCCAACTCATTCCCTGAGGCAGAGGTTTGTGCCTCTTTAATCTGTTTGTTGCTCACTGAAAACAATGTAGGATTTGATGTTTATATACTAACCTGTGATTATGTTGTATTATTTTAATGACAGTACACTGGTCTTATCTATAATACTCTTCTCTCTTTTTCCTGTTCCAGTTCTTTGACAAAGTATTGATGCTTTCTCAAAGGCTCTACAGTCTGCAGGTAACATGATGCCTCGCTTATGTTTTGTTTATATTTGCACACTACCCTTGCAGAGTCAAATATCTACAAATAATCTTGTGTGCTTATGCACTGACCCAATACATGAAGAATTAAATGAAATCCAATGCTTGGACACCAATATTGATCCTTGTTTAATTTTGTGTTTGTACATGATGGGCTGTAGATGGGAACTGCAGCTCTCATCTCTGTTCAATGTCATTCAGTTCAACACATTTACAATGAACAAATGCACTCTTCAACCCATTGCTAAACCAATAGCAGTGTTCCGATCATATTTTGAAGGCAAAGCCAACACTTGTATTGGATACTTTTAGAGTGGAATGTTAATATATAGTTCGTAATGTCTGGCACCAAATGTCTCACAATTATTTGTAGAAATTCTGTTTTGAATGTTTTATGGCAGCGGTTTCAAAATGAGGGGCACTTTATAAATGATGTGACATTTTAACAGGCTTTTTATAAAAGATCTCAATAAATGTAATAATGTTTTCAATGTTGTGGCAGAGACATTACATTTTTCAGAGCAAATTAATTTAAACAAACATCTTATTGCTAAGTTGCATAATAAAATATGTTTTGAGATACCACTAGAAATTAAAGATAGATCAATATGATTTCTTTCTGTGACAATACTGATTATTAGTAGTCAAAAGCCATTTCCTATAAAAAGGAAAATGTTTATGTGGGAAGAAAAAACTTCAACTCTGATCTTTGTTCACATTTTTTAGCATGTTGTTTATTAATTTTTAATCAATTTTAGCCAACATACGTCACTGTTGAAAAGCTGTACCAAAAAGTACAGGGAGGTCTGTCACAGATATAATCGGACTATCCTTACTTCTTTTTACCAATGAAGTTCCGAAGTTGAATAAATCATACACCTTCTGTTCTTTGTCTTCATTTTTTTTCTCCAAAAGTGCTGTGCACTAGTTAAGAAGTATTTGTCTAAAAAAAAACTATTTCACTGTGCATATTGAAAAAAGGTTGAGAAGATCTCTTCCATGGCTATAAAATACCTATTTTCTTCTGTCTGCACAACCAGGCCATCGTATCTCAGCAGGACAGCTACATTGAGCTCCAGCGCGTCTCACTGACGGAGCGCGCCTCCCTGCCTGGACGCCACCGCGCCAATGTTCTCTTGGAGCAGGAGAAGCAGCGCACGCTGGCCCTTCAGAGAGAAGAGCTCGCCAGCTTCCACAAACTGCAGTCTCAACATCGCCAGGAACAGCAACGCTGGGAGAAGGAGCGATCCAAGCACCGCCAGCAAGTGGAGGCCACAGAGGCCCGGCTGCGGCAAAGGGAAGAGGAATGCAGGCGGCTGGAGGTAACGTGGTCAGACCTACCTGACAGTTGGAATGCCTGTGTGACTTGGACTTTAACCATTGAAAAATTGGATACAGGAACGGCTGGCAGAAGAGAGGGTGGAGTTGGAGAGGCAAAGGGAGACGTACCAACAGGACCTGGAGAGGCTCCGAGAGTCCACTCGCGCAGTCGAGAAAGAGAAGGAACGCCTGGAACACCAGAAGAAGATCAAAAGGAAAACCATTGAGGTGCGAACAGGCAAAGTCTTGCTTGATGCTTGGGCGCTTGTGGAAACCGGTTTCAGAATCGCTTAGGTCTCACACAATCTTCGAAAGTTATGCCACTTGAAGATAGAGGCATTTTTCTCACAATTTCTGAATTTTATAAGCTCAAGAGTGTAGTTGGAGTGGGGCTTCGTATCTCCAAAATCATTGCTTTTATGGAGACCCCACAAAATGGTAAGTTTATTCAACCATTAGCAATAGATTTGTAAAAAAATAGGCCATTTTAATTACTTAGTAAATCAAAAGTGCCCCCTTTTTTTCCAAGGATCTGCTTTTCAAGCATTCAACTTATAACAATCTACCATATTTTTTCTCGGGAGTGTCCCACGACCATGTTTCTGGGTTGGTGGCGCGCTGTAATCTAAAAGGATTGGCCACCAATCAGAGCTGTCACTATGATTTTTTTTCACTGTCGTATCGATTATTTCATAAAATAATCAGAAGAAAATGAATTTTGCGTCAGTGTTTTGCAAAAAGATTTGTTCCATTTAATGTGTTTTCATTTGTCGCAGGGGTTACGTTCTGCGCAGTAACCAAATTTTCTTTGCTGTTTTGCTTTCTTAATTTGTTTCTTTTGTACAAAATCGTTTTTTTTGTCTCATCTGACTTTGTAGGCGGAAAAATATCAAGAAAAATAGTGAGGTAAACCTCCAATAGATATTGTCATAAATGAAAATCCATCTTGTAGAGGTTTGATTTTTTTTTTTCCCAAATAAATAAAATTGTTATTATTTGACTGGTTAGACTTAAAAGTAGAAAGGTGACTATAAAAAAGGTGGCATAAACCTACAATATAATAATAACATTGAATCAGGTGTGTCAGGAAAAGAAACCAGGAAAACATGTAGGACAGCGGCCCTCAAGGATCGACTTTGGACACCCCTGCCGATTAATGTGATAATCAATTAGTTGTCAATAAATTGATTAATTTTGATAGCTCTACAGAGAAGTCATCAACGGTTTAATGGTGATCACTACACACTGTTTGAATGTAGTCTTCTTCTATACAGGACTTAAACAAAAAGCAATGTCTGTAGGGAATTGCACTTCTGGCAAGCGTTGTTGTTTCCAGTCCCCCTGCAGCATTATCATTTAAGCGTAATCGTAAACACACATTTCTAACTACTTTGGCCCAAGATGGTAATCTACCTACTGAACTCTTTCCATTCTTCTCCCTTTACATCTTTCTCCATCATCTCTGTTTCCACACTTCCATCCCTCTTTCCCTTCTTGCGCAACAATGTAAGACTTTGTGAGTTTCATGGAAAGCTTTGACCACTTGGCTGTATTTCATGCCTAGTGCTAACAGCTGTGGCAAGGATCTCCAGTCCAATGGTTAACTCTTTCACTGCCAGCCCAGGATAAAGCGATCTTTGAAGTCTTTAGCAGCGAATGGGTTACATGTAGAAGTTTCTACTTTACTGATGAAGGGTTGCATTTTAAGAACCTCTTCCCAGGAAAAGAATGGCATGTGAGAAGTAGTGGATAGTTGTCCTGGATGGACCTGTAATGAGTCAGCAACCTTGTAATTACAAGCCTTGATTTTTTGACTCAAACAGCCGTGCACACATAAGTGCTATTTGTTTGTTTGTGTGATTATACTGCAAGACGAGACCTGATCTGAAGCCAGGGAGATACACGGCCATGTCAGCACTTGGCGCCCACTGACATCATCCCCGCACTATTTGTTTTCATTCCGCCTGTTTGTGTGTTTTGTACACACGAAGATCAGGGTTTGTACTGTATATTGTTGGCTGTGCCGTGGGACTTTCTTGGCCGCATTAATGGGAAATTTTGGAAGAGGTTCGTCCCCACCCCCTACCCTTCTCCCGACACACCCTCTCTTCATCAAAAACACATTAAACAGCCTTTTCATCCGCTGCGACCCTGGCTTCTTGTGTTCCAGGCTCCAGGCCAGCCTGATATCAGCAGTCATTTAATGCCTACCACCAAACATTAGCAGTCATCAGCAAAGCGTAGCGCTATAATTAGACCTCATAAAAAACAAAAAAGACACGCTTCTGTGCGTGTTTGTGTATCTCTCAAGTTGAACATACAGTATATAGAAGTGAGTGAGTCTGGAGCGAGTCGCAGCACGTGAAGACTTCAGAGTTACTTCTTTCATGTGTGTTATCTCATGTGATCAGGGTAGGCCCTTTTGATTCGGAAGGCCTTGGATACAGATTTTCCATTGACTCATATCCAGTAGAGTGAGATTGCACAATAGTCACTGGCACATGAGCCTGAAAACCTTTCATGGCAGCTCATATGACCGTACAGTAAAAATACTTTAGAACCTAAGGGTACATTCACACAACAGCAACAAACGGCCTTGGCTTTTTGAAAACTTTTAAATACGGTACATTGGATAAAAGAACACCTAAAATAAAAAAAAAATAAGCACCATGTCAGGCCAGTATGAAGTGCAGTAACCTCAACATACACTGAGTGCTCATCTTGCCTGTATTTTCATCTAGGGTTTGGGCAAAAAAAATAAATCTTGACATTTATCTACTGCAATCATTTTAGAGAATTAACATTTTAATCGTAGAAAGAAATCCATCATACATTATTTAAAGATCTGATGTATTAAAAATATCCTGTAGAAAATATTGACAAAAATTAACTTAAATGACATTTAATAGCAGTTTTAAGGAAAACTTAACATTCATACCATGTCCAAAAAAAATAGCTATTCCTAGCTTGTGCATAACTTTCTTAAAGTATCAGTCCACTTTTTTAGCTGTAAAATCCTTTATTTGCCTATACCATAAATTTCAGACTGTAAGCCGCAACTTTTTTTCATGTTGTAAACCTGCAGGGATTATAGTCCAATGCAGTGTATTTGCAGTTTGTTTGTTTGTTTGTTTTTTATACCAGCCACCAAGGAGCAATTCACAGGTAAAGCAAATGTGTGTATCTGTTGAAGGTGTCAAATTAATGGAACAACTATGAAATAGAACTGCAAAGATATGAATCACTGACCGTGTGAACTGGATCACACACACACACACAATTCATCCGTTCATGTGACTCCAGTTATGTTCGTTGCTAATAAAAGAAATGGCGAGGTAGCCGATACCAAAATATTGATTTATTTTCATTTTAAACTTACAAGAGCAACCCAAAAAAGAAAATTGTTTTTCCCTGAAATATGTTTTATTTCTCATAAGTGCAATCAATGGAGTTAACTTAACTTGAATAGACTCTAGAACAACTTTGCTTCAGTAAACAAAAATGTAACGATAGTACAAGGTCACTTTTTAGCCATGCTTTCTACACCTTGAGTTATCATTTCAATCTCGGTCACCTCTTGTCTTCAGGCTGTTGTCTGATATTACGTCTGTTTGTGTATAATGTGGGCTGGAAAAAAAAAAACATGAGTAATCTTACCACCTCCGCCTACATACCTATGACTTCTTTCTTTAACAATCAGCCAGAAGCAGTTTGTGTGGAGAGCAAATTCCGAGAGAGCCCTTTGGTGGAAAGGACTGAGTAGGGGCACGAAATCTATGTAGCCACTTATCACTCGTTCGCCTGTACTAGAGTACAGTTCGCCTGTACTTGAGTCTTTTGCGAAAATATTGTCTATTTGCCAACGCAAAAGGACTATTTTGAATAAACTTCAAAATAAACCTTATTTTTACCAAATAATAAATGAACACCAACACCTTAGAGTGCTTTTATTTTGAAGTTCAAGGCAGCATGTCGAGGTGTAAGAGCTTGTTTAGTCTTTCCACTGCAACCGTTGCTGCCGGCTCCTGATATCAACACTACGTTTTTCTGAATCAATTGCCAATTCAGGCCGCTAATAAATTACCTAATCACGCTGACGCTTATGGCACTTGATGTCAGTGTTTACCTGTGGCTCGGGTTGTAGCAATAACTCTTTCAGTGCCGTGCGTTATCTGAAAAGGCAACCCCTGGAGTGCCAGCCGATTTCGAGCATTTTGACACATCTTTCAAGGCCGACAGAATATTAGATTGTATGACTATGTAGACATCGGTAGTACCATATGAAGTAGTACCATATTGGTAGTACCATTATCCAAATACTCAATTTTTTATGCGCATTTTCTGTAGGATATCAGAATACCAAAAATTTTCAATGGCTGAAACCCTAATTGAATTCATGCAAAGATATTTTGTGTTTTGCACTCAACTACAAATTACTAATACTGAAAGGCACTTTTAGTCATTTGTCATCTTGCTAAACAAGTGAACCAAAATATTTGAAAAAGCTCTCAGTATATTACCTATAACTACAGTAATAAACATGTATTCCTCTTCCTCACTGATTCAGTCAAATTTGTACCAGAGCCTTAGAGACAATCTGGCTTTTTTTTCTCCATCTTTTGTAGAGGTTTTGCGGGTATTGCCTCAACAGTGTACGTTTTCACACTGCAACACAAATCCTGCAATCTGATTAGACGTGTGACGATGACAATTTCCGCGCCAGCCTCTAGTGAGAAGTGTAAAATATTTTTTAGACAGAGACAACTGTGTTAGACAACAGGATTGGAGAAGGGAATCTTGGTTGTTAAATGCTCCTGAGAATAACCCAACTCCATAAAATTGCTCAACTGAATACAGCGCTACATTTTGTGTGACTTTTGCAAACACAGGGATTTTACAGGCTGTTTAAAGCATCTGTTCCAAAGTGAAAACCTTTCTGACACTTAGTATTTAAAATAATTGATTCTGAAAATCTGACTTCAAGCCAGATGCAATACATTCATACAGATCCTGTACTGTAATTTATGACGTACGTATCTTGGCAATCTGGCTGGACAATAAACCAAAATTATTTGATTAATCCCTCAGGTAAAAAAATGATGACTTGGAAATTCGCTAAATTGTGAAATAGAAGATTTTGCATAAGTGCAGGATGCCGAATGGCTGGATATCGTTACAGTAGTAGCGAACAACAATTGTGGCCTTTAAGCAAGTTATGCATAAGCTATGGCTTGCTCTTTTTTTTGTTGGCTTTTTCATGGGTTAAATTCAATTTACAGCTTTTAAAATCTGTACGTGTTATCGTTTGTCAGATTTTTTTGCACTATCAAATCTTTAAATAAATGTTTATTGGGTTTATCAATTCAATCAAAAATGACTGAAGAAATTGCTGGCTAATTGTACAGTATTTACGTATAACCATAGCAAGTTCACGGCAATATTTTCCATTTTATGCTAGATCAGTGATGAGCTGTATTGTCATAATTTGCCGAGCAATCTGTTCCGCAAATGATAAGTTGTATGAATGTTTTGAGGTGCAACCTTAAGCCTTTTATTTGCACTAGTGTGACTGTTTTATTGAATTATAGGAATGTTTGTTGTTGCATTAGTTTCTTATTTGCCCTGCTAGTGACGTAAAGTCATGTTGATATAGTATGATAATTACAGTAAGTTGCACCCATTATTTCTGCCTCAACTTGTTTTTGGTTTACCTGACTGAACTTTCACATAATGTGGGAACATTTTCTGAATGCTTTCTAGAGGTCATTCTTACCACTTTATCTTTCTGTTTTGGTGGCAAAGATGGTTAAACCTTGTGCAGCATTTTGATCATTTTTGGGTCCTTTTCTTCCATATATTCTCGCAGTATTTTTGCCATTGGCTGGCACAGTCTTGTGATAACTAAGTGATCATGCCATTTTGAACTTAGACATGTTGTCACCATCTAAGTGAAATTTCAGCTCCCTAGTGACGTCTTTCAATGTTTTCCCTTAAGTAATTTAAATACCTATCTATTAGCGGTTATTTTTAAACTCGTGATCTACCTCCAAAACCCTGATCGTGTGGTCCAATTTTAATTAATTCCCTTCCAGCCCAGTTCAAAAGGATATTTGACATCTGTAGCCGTCAGCGGCAGCGAATGAGTTAATTGCGCCTCATATTCAGGAAAAATATGGTACTCGGCCACCGCTCACATGTCCCATGGAAACTCATTCTCAGGTGATCGTGTTACCTCTGATCACCTCGAGCAGGTCGGCCTTCTCAAGAGAGTCCATTGTGTAGCGTCAACCGAGGCTCTCGCGGGGCTCCGCATGATTTGGGAGTATCCGAGCGGTTTTCAGGATGAGAGGAACCCGGCTGTATAATTAGCTAGCACAAGCCTGTCATTAGCAGAACCCTCTGGAAGAGCGCCAGTGCTAATTGTTTGTGTGCTGTCAGTCAGGGCTGTTTATGTTCCCCTGCTTCCGCGCCGTTTCCTGCCCTGGAAACCTGCCGCCTCGGCCGCGCCATGCCAGTCACCTTGTCAGGGGAACAATGGAAGGTCTATGTGCTAAGACGAGCCGGTGTTCATGAAGGAAGACTGAAGAAGGAGGGAGCGGGGTTGAACAAGGGACTTTTGCCGACTTTTCCCAGTGAAGGGCCTCTCTGTGCCTGGGGGCTTCCCATCATGCTCAGCTGTTGGAGCTTGGATTCAAACACAGTCACAGTCTATTGGCTTTGCCCTCCACGCCTTGTAAAAGTCTCACCGAGTCTCCACAGGATGTATTCTTCATCATTGCTCATAATGTGGCCTTTGCACCGCAAACGTCAAGGTTTACATTAACGCCGGTTTCCACCCAAGATTTTGGGGTGCTCAAATGTGGGGCTATAAAATGGCCCATTTAAAAGCGTCCGGCATTTATTTGACCTTTTTCTTTTGATACCAGGCAGCATATTGTTGTTCTGCTTGTTTTTCAAGAAACTAAAGCTGAACCTAGGGTAATATCTGCCCTATACTTATCTAGACATTAAATATATAATTATAGCCAATGACTGTAGCGAAAACATACATCATTAAACCCAACATTGTTACGTTAGTATTTTAAAAGGGGGCTTCCATAGTTAAGTAGAATGTCAATAATTGCTTCTTTTTCCCTTCCGTCTTTCCATCCCATTGAATTTCTTCCTCCTGTTTTCTTTCTGGATCTACTTAAAGTCCTTGCTGGAATCAGTAAAGAAGAAGGAAATCGCAAAGCAAAAGACAACCCACAACAAAGGGACTGAACCTTCCATATGGAGACAGTTTCATGATTTTCTTTTTAATCCAATAAAAGTTTGTCTGTAGCTCATCCAAACATTAAATATAGTAAGGATGCAATAGATATTCAAAACAACCGAAAACTTTTTTTTTTTTGTTATCATGCAACATGTCATCAAATTAAAGCTCTGTAAAAGTTTCAGTAATATGCCAAAGGTTTTGTTTGCCTGTTTTGTTTTGTTTTGTTTTTTAATGTATTATTGTTGACCCCTACTACTCACAGGAATAAGCTTGGCCAGCTCAGTGAATAGTAAAATCCTGCCCATAATTGGCACTCCATGAAATACTTTGGTAGGCTTCAAATAGTATTTTATTGATTATAATCTCTAAGATTGATCAGTAATCAATATTTTTTTTCTTCCAAATATCCACATTGGCCCCCCTAGTTTTTGCTGTCTTTCTGATGGATTGGTTTTGTTTTTTCAGACTCAGGCCTGAGTTATTATTCTATTACTTTTTGTCAGTTAGAAAGTGGACAGCATACATCCTTCTGATACTTAGCGTAATAATTTGTGCCCACTGTAGTACTCATTTGCGCTACCAAAATAAGTCCTTGTGTGCTCAGTCAACTGTAGACACAAATGAATAGGCTTGGTCTCAGGAGGATATACAAACTTTTGTAATTCTTGCATAGCTCTCCTAATTTAGATGTAAATAGTCTCAAAGTCTGTTTCATTTTCCAAATCCATCGTGGTGGTATTTATAGCCAAAAAGATGAGAATTGTCTTGATGTCCCAATATTTATGGAGCCGACTGTAGTTACTTACAAAGTGTTACTTAAAAAAACTGCCCTTTACAGTTCTGAGGTTTGGGGTTCTGAGGTCTGGCATGGCACTCTAATTTCTGGCCTTCCAGGAGTAGAGCTTGCATGTTCTCCCCGTGCTTCCTTGGGTTTTTTTTCCGAGTACTCCGGCTTCCTCCCACGAGCAAAAAACAGTCAGCTGGTATCGGTTCCAGCAACCTGCGACCCTTCTAAAAACAAGTACAATAGACTTGGCTGGATTAATATTTCCTTCATGGGAAAAATAGTTTGCACTGCAAGTTCAAAGTCCTTAGAGGTTCCACTGTAATTAATAATGTTGACAGTGGGGGCTTTACCTCTGGAGGCAAGATGCGAGGTCCTTTTGGTCAGTGTAGATCAGACGATAAAGTTGTCATGTGCATATCATCTTTCACTTTCTCTTTGTAGTTCGGTGTACAATGGACTGTTTGTTCCGTCACACATTTACATGTTCGCCCTGCGTGTCTAAACAGCCTCTTTAGGCAGACACGCCTCTGTGTACACAGGGACCATTAAGGGTATTATGTTCTCTCATTTTGGGCGATTGTCCATTTGTGTGTGTCGTCCTTTAGCGTCTTAAGAACACATCAAAAGCTCGAGCCGCAAACTTAGCGAAGCGTGTGCTCAGCAGAAAGCCGCAGCATGTGTTTCTGATTCTCGCCGCGGCCCATAAATGCGCCTTCTGCTCTCCAGATTGCGTTTCGCTAATGGCACGGAGCCACGCAGACGCTTTACAATACACGTGTGTCATGTGTGCTTTCAAGCACCTCTGGTTCCTAACAGAACTTAACCACAGATGCATTACAGAGGTGAAAGTGTCAAGATGCTTAAAGGAAGTGAAAGCTCTTATTTTATTATGGTTATTCTTTTGTAATGAAAACTACATATACTGTCACTGTCTTACAAATTTCTGCATTTAAGATTAATTAGTTTTAAAACACTGTATAGACAAAGTATGACACCTACAATAGTGGTGTCCAACCTACGGCTCGGGGGCCATTTGCAGCATAGGTGTATTTCTATTTTCGGCCATTAGAGGAAAGGTTTGAGGACCTGTGCCCAACGAAAACTGAAAAATGAATGCAAATTTAAAGCTATGCAATGATCCAGAAGAAGAGTTTGTGACTTTTAATAATCCTTCAAAAGACATTTGAGATACTTTGTGGAACCTGATGATTTGGGGCAACATATACTAGGGATATGAATATTTATATATATATATATATATATATATATATATATATATATATATATATACACACACACAACTGCATTTTCATCATGTATTTAAATAGCCTACTGAATTTACAGTATATGTACATAATCCAATCTTTTTTTTAAAGGTTTTTGCACGGATACTAGATTTTAAACCCATCTCCAAATGAAATCTCACGTAATGCTGGAATGCCTTCGTGTTATCCACATTTGAGTAATCATTTAAGATAAATTGTAATTAAGATAAATCGTTGACGTCATTTCCCTTTCAGGTGGCTCCCATGTCCGGCAGTCTAAACGGAGAGCTCCTCTTATCCTCTGGTCTCAGCATCTCTACGGGCCTCTCCGACACGCCCCTGCCTCCGAAATCCCTGGCGCGCGGCAGCATGTCGGTGGCACCGGCCGACTACCCGGAACGGCCCGAGGTGACGTTGCGGCGGGACGGCAGCTCCTCCACCCTGCCGCTGAAGACGGAGGTCCCGCTGCACCTCTTCAGCACCACCAACCAGCAGCACAAATTGGTGGGGGTGCAGCAGCAGATACCCACCAAGCTGGCTGCCCTCAGCAGCAGCAAAGGCAAGGGAGTGAAGAGCACAAAGGCCTCGCAGCGCACCGACAGCACTGGTAAGCAGCCAAGCGCCATTTTGATGCAATCAGCATGTGGCAAGGTGAGCCACAGGACATCTCCTGATAAGAAATTTGCCACGGGAACGTGCTTATGTCAGCCAGACTCTTTGGAAGGACGTTAACATTCTCATAGACTTTCGCTTTCCCAGAAGGACAGTGAAATATGAGGTTTATTTTGGGACATGCTCATCTACTCCTAATAAAAGTAAGCGGAGCAATTGAAGTGCGCACGTATCTAAAGGGCCTGACTCATGAAAAAAAAATTATGAAGCCATTTATCCACATAAAAGAAAATCTCTTTATACTTCGTCAGCCACAGCGTTAGATTTACCTGCAGGCTCTTTTTGAAAGGAGCCGAGAAGTTAGATTAATCAACAACAAATCATTGACCATATTAATTGATATCTTAAAAATAAAAAAATATAGATATGCTCGTGACTCAAAATATTTTAGTTGTTCGGTGTTGTTCGAATTGCTTATTTTTTACTTCATGTGCAGCCATGAATCAAAGATAAAAGAATACTGGTCATGTTACTCCTCATGAACTCGTACGGCCAGGGTCACACGACTAGTGGAAATGAGGGGGGAAAAGTTTTTCCATTCCACTTGCAAAATTCTTTTATTTCGACATATCTCAAAAAACCACCTTATGAGAGCGTAAAAACGTTTTTTCTAATATTTGTGAGTTTTCTTTTTTGCATTTCGCGTAAATCTGAGGGAAATGGAAAGGCACATTGTGTTGACTCAAAATAACATTTGCAAATTTCAAAACAACGATCAACATTTTTTGGCAAATTTTCTCACCAAATCATGAAAACAGTCATTGTGAATTTGAATAATGTCTTTTTTTTTAATGAAGGGATAAAAATTAAGTGTTTAACATGGTTCATCAATTAATTGACAAAGGACAGATTAAAACAGTCGTTAGTTGCAACTTTAAAGGATTCAATAAAGTATTAATTTAGCAATGTTTCTTTCTGTTCTTCAGCTTTCTTGATATGAGAACATAAAAGGTTTTCATATTTGCTTTTGATCCTACATCTGCAGATTAATAGAGGCACTGCTCTCCATTGCAATATTACTCAAAGTCCCATGACGTTTGCTGTTTTCGCAGTTAAAAGATTAAAACATACTAGATCTGTGGACAAACAGAACCATTGTAGAATGCAGGGACAAAAAAACATCTAAAGCAGAAGTAAAGCAGTTATGAAATTTATTTTTAAAATCAATTAAGAGACAGAATGTGACATTTGCACACAAACAGATGCTGAGATCTGAAGGATTTTTTTTTATTCGTTTGTTTGTTTTCTTTGAGAACCCATTAAAACATGGCCATGATCACTCTCAGATATATATCTTCACAATTTTCTTTAATAATTCATAATAATAACAAAGTTATTACATACATTTTTAATGTAAGCCTGGGCAGATAACCGGATTGACTGTTTACCACGGTTAAAAGGTCAACATTTCAATAACCACTTACTGTTTAACCGGTAATGAGAACTTCTCTTTTTTGCTTAATCTAACAAAGAGGCATTGAAATATGATTGGCTGCTTGCAGGGTTGACTAAATAAGCTCCTCCTTGAAAATAATTAGATGGCAATCATTTTTCTTTTTTTAACCTTTTTGGCACGCATGGAGGTTAAGGAGGAGGTCTTTGACATAACACCTTTGACCTAAGCAGCAAGCTAAAGGACACGTTTTTGTGTCTGAACCAATAAATATGCAGAATTTTGATTATGTCACTCACTTCTGGGACGTGATTGGATGAAGCTTTACCAATCGAAATCAAGTTATGACGTTTAGCACGCATTCCATACCCTTTTTGGATCTTACATGATCGCACTCAAAACACGGCTTCAAAATGGACAAATTTGTGCTTATGCTAGTCAAACAAACTATAATTTTAGGGGTTCCAATTAACATTAGACATGTTAAGTTATTTTGAAAATATATTATTGTTTTAGAGGATTTTTTTTCAGTCTAGTGTGCCTTTATTGAGATTCATGGAAGCGCGGCGCAGTTCAATGATATGATATCGCGAGTGCTTGCAGAGTTGACTCAATAAGCCTTTTTTACCTTCTTGTCATGCATGGAGGATAAGAAGGAGGTCTTTTTCTTTAAAATAGCTCACCAGTGACAGATCACAGTAACTTCACTTGCTGAAAGCAATTAAACAAGAAAAATGTTTGTATAATTTTTTGGGGGTTTATTTGTACTAAACATGGTAAACATTTCTTAATGTAAATTTTGTTTGAACATTTTGTTTGAAAATAAAATAGATTGTGTTCAATGGAAAAAGAAAAAAATAATAACATTAATACCGTAATATTTTTTCCTCAAAGTTATCATATTGTTAGAATCTGACAATGGCAAATGCCTAATCTCATTTTAGATCCCCTTTGGATTTTTTTCTTTTTTTTGCCTATAACTTATAGCCAGTTCCATGATTTATTTTCCCATTGCCTTGTCATTCTAGCTGTATGCTGATTTGCTAATTCTGTATGACAGAAAACTCCCCTCAGTTAAGTACAGCCATAATAGTTTTTTGCACTTATAATGAATTTTGTTGATTACATAAAAAGAATCGCCTTGTGACAGATAACCAAACTGTGTCAGAGAGCATTATCAATCAAGTGGCTCTTTGGAATCACTTTGGTGCTCCGAATTGCGTCGTCCCCGGTGCTTTTATCAAATAATGAGAGAAGCTAAGCTTCTCCAATTTAGTGCCGGAATCCAATTTTACAATGAAACGAACCGCTTAATCTTCTCGTCCCTCCCTCAGCCTCGGTGGACATGAAGCAGATTCTCCCTCTGAAGCTATCTGCGCGGGACGACAACGCCCTCAAAGCCAAGCGCTCGGTCAGCCCCCACCAGCACGCGCCGCTGTCTGCGTCTCCTCTGCCTCCCGCCTTCCATCATCACGGAGGTACACATACACACACACGAGGACGTCCGCAATCAAACATAGCTGAATGAATTTTACACACACAAACAGCGACCCCACCCATCTTTGTTCTTCTCCCAGCCTCGCCCTGTGTAAACATCTATCGGTGTGTCTTTCTACACAAATGATTAATTTCGGTCTGGCACGCTCATTTTGACACTGCTCTACAAAAAATAGTAATAAATTAGGGGCCGTAATGGTTAAAGATTTCTTTGGCGACTTGAATGTGATGTCATACTGTAATAAGACATGAGGTGAGATTCAAATGTGTTCCGACGTTTCAAAACCAGCAGATTTTATTTATTGTCTATTATAGGTTTATAAATAATGATCTTAATGACTTGTGGTTACCCACTGCTTGATTTACTTTGCAACAATTAAACGAGGGGTGTACTGGCACCTATTTTTTTCACACAAAGCACTGAATTATATGATGAACGTTCAATGGAACCCTCCTCCCTTGCAAAATATGAGTTAATGCTGGGGGGGAAACTCATTTTGGGTTACAAGAAATGTCAGCACTGAATTTCCCAGGAGTGAACAAAATTGTATATTGTATGATCAATCTTTGCATAAAAATGTAAAATATCAGACATAATGTAATGTAAAATGTTCTCAATCACACGGTTGTTTCCCGTGCATTATCAAACATAATATTTTGATGATAAAGGTCGATATTTGCTTTGCGCCAATGCTCTCTTTCCCCGGCACTGGTCCGCGGTCGGAATACTTTGAGAATAACTGAAGCTAACGAGGCGATTCTTTTCCGATCGGAAATTTGCCAAAAACACTTGAGCACAAAGCAGTACTATTGAAGCAACTCTAACTGGTACTTTTTCTAAATCAAATGTATTAGATCATCAGCCAAATCCTTTGGACGCTTTTGGAGCCGACTGTCAATCCAGCGTCACTAGCAGCGGCCACCCTGCCACAATCCAGAAGCCCCCAATGCCACCCGCTCACCCCCCGCTGCAGCCTCCCACCATCCAGGCCCACTCGCACACGGTCGCGTCGCTCCATTTCCCGGCCCAGGTGCAGCCGCAAGGTCTCAGCCCAAACCCCCACGTGCTGGTTCAGGGCCTCAGCATGCCGCTCCCGCCTCCGCCCTATAACGTCAACACCGAAGACCTCAACAAGGAAGACGTCATCTTCTTCTAAACTCTGCTGAGACCGCCTTGAAACAGACACCCGGTGGTCTTTTTTTACTTGTAGCTGGCTTCGAAACCCAAACAAAGCGTGGCAACCTTGGGCTTTCTTGAAATGCACAGTACAGCCATCCAAAGATGGAAGCCGGCGATTTGGACTGCCAGGTGCTGAAGACTTGGCGTGCGCCGCGGCAGGAAGTCCCCAATGACGGAACGCTGTCTGCTTGATGGTTCATTTGCACACTGTAAATACTCCATTCCTGACTCTTGAATTAGACTTTATGGTCCTTTTTTTAATGCTTTGTACAGATGTCAGACTCTTAGTCTGGATCCTCTAGTCACTTCTGTTTTTAATTATGCTTTCATGGAATATTTTATCTGCAATCAGGTGCTGTTTTCCAGCTTGGACAAGCCCGAAATTTGCTATTCAGCACATGCGTGAGACCACACCTTGACTCGCTTGCAATTAATTTCATAAAATCTACTCTCCCTCCCATATCCATCCATTTTTTTTGTACTGTTTATTCAGTCTGACTTGGGCGTC
Source organism: Hippichthys cyanospilos (assembly GCF_059441005.1). NCBI lineage: Eukaryota > Metazoa > Chordata > Actinopteri > Syngnathiformes > Syngnathidae > Hippichthys > Hippichthys cyanospilos. Next base: position 8,036,743 of record NC_142378.1, on the reverse strand, counting down.
ACACCCAAGAGTAATCACCTGTCAATCAAATTTAAGCGCAAAAGCCCCTTTTCGAATGCAAGTGGAACAAGCGCTATACCGTAGACAGCTGAATTGACATCAAACCATAATATCAAATATTATTGCTGTGACAGTGATTGATATTTTTGGCCTGCCGCTTTAAGGGAAATACTTTCCTGGAGTGTCATTCCGTCATGCTGAGACTCGCAAAGACAAAGCCTGAAGGTCATTACTGCGGACAAGCTTGAAGCTGTTGGAAGGCATTCCTCACTTCTTCTCGCTTCCTCTTTGAACTGCAGTAACGCAGGGTAGGAGTCGCACCTTCACATCATGTCCCGCTCATCATTTTTCTGTCAGAATGGGGTCACGTCTATATCTTATATGAGATATATGTCGGAACATGACGTTTTTATTTCAAGCCTAAGGTACCCACTTTGGCAAGTGTGTGTGTATGTGTGTGTGAGATTGACTGCTAATGACGTGTCTTGAGCTGGCAGAAAGCTGATGTCAGTCTTGTGACTCAAGTAACATGATGTCCATCCCATGACATCCATTAACTTAAAGATGGAAGACGTTTGTCAGGTGTATATATTGTGTCGATTTGTGTACATAGTTTTTGCGCTCATTTTTACATTTAGGTACAGACTATTTGATTATAGTGTTATTAGACTGTCAGAGAAATCACGTAAGATCAGCTCCTATAAATGAAGTTTTTATCACGTTTGGGTTCATGTAGCATTGAAGTCAAGGTGCACTGCTCATCATTTTCTTCCTATAACTCACTATTGATATGTCACTGCTCAGTTGGGTCAAAAAATCATTCATATTGGGTTAAAAAAAATGTTTTTTTAAACATATCGCCCAACTTTTTGGGTTGCATGAATAATCCCAAAGGTTTGTGTGAGGTGGTTCCCTTTTTCACCAAATTTGGAAAATTGGAAAAACATGAATTAGATTACATCTTGGGTTATTCATTCAACCCAAAAGTTGGGTCAGATGGGAGGGGTTATCACAAAATTTGGGTTACATAAACCCTCATTTGGGTTAAATTAACTCAAAAGTTGGGTTTGTCCCTTCTCTGCCTTGTTTGGGATTTTGGGTTGATATGCGTTGCATTAGTGTCATAAAATTGGGGTTACAAAAACCCACATTTGGGTTAAATTAACCCAAAAGTTGGGTTTGTCCCTTCTCTGCCTTGTTTGGGATTTTGGGTTGATATGGGTTGCATTAGTTTTTGTCAAAAGTAGGGACTAATGGAGGGTTGGGAAGAAAAAAAAACAGGTCCCCAAAAATGTGACTATATTTTTTTCAGAGAGTTGTTTTATCCATATATTTATCCAAAACCACAAAACAACCCAATAAATGGGGTTGTACATGAAAAATTGGGTTGTTTTCTGGGTTTATTATTATTCAGCCCAACTTCTTGGTTGAATAATTAACCCTAAAAGTTGTGTCAAATAGGGGGAAAAAAAAGGCAGCCCCACAAAATATGGGTTGTTTTGTTCCAACCCCCCAACAAAATGTCATTGGTTTATCTATTGTAAAGCCACCCCCAAAATTGCCTTGGATAACCCGAAGAACATCGTAGAAAGTTGTTTGGTTCAGAATAACCTAATAAACGGGTTTATTGTGAGTTGTTTATTGAACCCAAATTTGGAGTTGAAGAAATAACCCAATATTTGGCCCACCCTTTTTAGATAAAGATATTGGGATAGCCTCCCCCAAAATATTACTTTTTTGTACAAAACTTTCCCACCCAATTTTGGTTCATTTTTGACCTGGTTTTCAAAATTCTTTTGTTTCACTCTACCGAAGAGACTTTCACACCGACTCTCACATCCTGCAGGAAGTGTTGACTCAAAACGTTTTCTCTCCCGGCTCAAATTGTGCTCCGTATTCTTAAAACCGCAATTTTTGTTTTGCGAAAACAGAAATCATCTGAAGTTTATCAGCGTGGAAGCGCTTTCCAAAATCTGCTGCTCAAGCAGTCATTTTATTTTATTTTTTAAGTGTCCTCGTAGGCGATTGTTTGGCAACAGGGCACATAAAACATCCAGTCAAACCCAAAATGAATTTCAAGTAACTGCCATTGTTGTTGTTTTTTTAACTCATTGAATCCCAAAGACGTATTTATACGTCTTAACACACCATCAATCCCAGGTAGGGATGGGCAAGACAGGTAGGGCTCTCTCAATTGTCCACATCCACAAATCAAATGAGATATTACAAAGACATTCGGAGGTCAACAAGTTTTTTTCCGAAATTTGAGATGGTATTCACGGCACGCTCACCACGATATGTTATGGAAAACTGTCAATTTATGATATGCATTTTTTTCCCCATGAAGACACAGGGAAAAATTGCTGTATTTGTTCCACAAGTCTTAAACGCTGAGTTGTTAAACTGTCTTTTTTTTTTTAACAGTAGCTAGTCGCATCACTGTCTACAGTAGTTGCTCACCAACAAAGACAACACAAACACTTATAATCTTTTTTTTTATTTTGTTGTTATTCTGTTGGACCTTTCTTATGCGCGAATAATTGTTTCCTCTGCCAACTTTGACACTAGTCACTTTGGATAGTAGCATACTTGAAGGGAGAAAATGAATGATTGGATTCCGAGGCATATTTTTATGACGACCGACTTTGTATTTAGCGACTGCTTTTTCTATCATTTTGATTGTATTCACTGCAAGAGGTTAGGAGAACATGTAAACACAAGACTGCTGCCTTAGACGAGTTTTAGTATTAAAACAAAAAAAAAAAATGTGCTGAAACAGTGTTTGTCTTGTTTTCACAACAATACTGGAAAGTAAATCTCTGAAATTGTGCAACTGCTAAATGTTGGCGCTTCCGTGTCATTATGCATCATTATTTGGATGTCATGAATATCATCCCGACCACCCACTGTCTCGTGTGTGTGTGTGTGTGGGGGGGGGGGGGTCTGCAAGTCAGTCTGTCTTTGTGGGAGTGTGTGTGCGTCTGTGTGTTAGCAAGTATGTGCTGTTTTTTGTGTGTGTTGTGTCTGTCGGTCTAAGTTTGTGTGTGCCTGTGTTTTGCTTTGTGTGTGTGAGCTGTGTTGAGCTACAGTAAGTATTTGATTTATCATGTGTCATTGTGAGTCACTGTTTAGTGTGTGTGTGTCTGTCAGTCATTTTATGTTTTTGTGTTTTGTCTGTTTTAGTGTGTCATTGTTGTGTCTGTGTTAATGTCTGGATATGTGGGTCAATCTAAATGTGTGTTGTTGGTCTTTGTATTTTGTATATGTCTGTGTGTCAGTGTCTTCATGGGAGTTTGTGTATGTCAGGGTTTGTGTGTTATCGAATGTGTGCTTTGTTTTTGTGTGTTCTTGTGTGTTGCATCTTTATCTCTGACTGTGTGTGTAAGTTTGAGTCTGTTTCAGTGTGTGTGCATTTACTTGCGGGTACTTATGTGTGTTTGTGTCGACTATGTATTTAATTTAGAATATGTCCATGTACGCCAATGTGTCTGTGTGTTAGTGTGTTGAGTCAATGTGTGTTTATGTATGTTTTGTCTGTGTATTAGTGTGTCAGTGTTTGTGTGTTTGTTAATGTCAGCATATGTGGAAATGTGGGTCAATCTAAATGTGTGTGTGTCAGTTTATCTTTGTGGGCGTGTGCTTATGTCAGTTTTTGTGTGTTAGCTAGTGTGTAATTTGTTTTTGTGTGTGTTACCTTGTATGTATGTTGGTCTATAAGTGTGTAAGTATTCGGTCTTTGTTTTTATATGTGTCAGTCTATCTTCGTGAGAGTGTGTATGTCAGTGCTTGTGTGTTGGCTAGTGTGTACTCGGTTTTTCTGTGTGTTAGTATGTGTGTGTCTGCGTCTACAAGTGTGTGAGTTGTTGGTCTTTGTGTTTGCATGTGTGTGCATGCATGTGTTTGTCAGTTTTGTTTAGTGTGTGTCTGTCTCTGTGTGAGTCTGTGTGTTAGCTAGTGTGTGTTGTGTTAGTGCATGTGTGTATGTTGGTCATTCTGTGCTTGTGTGTTTGTTTAAGCATGTATATTAATGTCTTGGTCAGGTGGGCGCTCCAGCAGTAGCTTTTTTTTTTTTTTAACTTTTCATTTATTTTTTGTATTGTCTGCTATCATTAGTGGCTTTCCTCCTGTCTCCTCTGAAGTATTTTTATTCCAGGCTGTTTCCTCCCTGGAGGGAAGCGGCGGATTCTTTGCCGTCTCTCTGGGGCTGTTTGGACCATTACGTCCAGTCTCCACGTCTCTTCGCTCGAGCGACTTCCAGCTAAACACTTTGCTAAACAACAAAACACGCAAAAGCCTTTCAAGTCCGTGCGGTGGCCAAAGAATGGTTTGGAACGGTCCGGCCATGGGGGAACCCAGTCAAATTACAACGCATTTAAATCATCATGCAAGGGATTACAAAAAAAACGCTTCGTTTTTAAAGCTATGTTTTGTGTTCGTGTTATTTCACTTCACTTTTCATGTCAACACTTTAACTCATTCAATCCCCAAAATTATTTTTTTAATCCCAGGACCTAATACCTGTATGTGCATATTCTATTTTTAGCAAGTATTTGACTAAAGGAGGGTCTAAAAATGTGTGGTGAATGTATTAATTAGTGAATTCAGTACCAAAAGTCAATTATTTCTTTATTATTGATCTACAGTAATCCATTGTAGGTGATTAAGTACTAAAGGAAACAATTGACCTCTTTAGATAACTACTAAAGTAATCAATTACTTTAGCAGTAATTCTCTACTAATTTACTAATACATGCTAACTTCAGTACTTAGTACCAGCCATTTTACACACTCCAGAAAAATGCATTTTTTTTTTGCAATTTTTATAGATAATAATCTTATTTATAGTCTGCAAGTCTAGTGTGTGTGTGTGTGTGTGTGTGTGAGGGGGGGGGGGCAAGAAGTTTTCTCTTTCCTGGGGGAGGGTTGGCGAAGTATAATATAATTGAGAAGCACTGATGCAATGTAATGTAAAATTATGACATTGGAATGGAATGAGTAAAAAAAAAAAAAAAAATCTCAATCAAAAATAGGATATGGGGTCAAATTGACATTGCGGAAAACGCATAAACATAAATTTGGTTCATAATGTGCCATAAAATTTAAAAAAAAATGAATGATTGTTTTAATAAAGGGAGAAATATTCCTGCTTTGAAGAAAAAAAAATCACTTTTGTTTCGTGGAACATGCCTGAATTTTATAGGATACTGAAAATTCTAAATTTGTCTAAATGATTATCAAAAATATGTTCCAATTTGATAATTGAGTAACTTTTGACTGCTGCACCTCTTTGAATCGATAAGTACCCTCGTTATTTTTCATATATTCAACTGAGGAGTTATTGTTCAAATTGTCGCTTATTTTCCCGTAACTTCCAAAAATATTAAACGTACTTATTAGAAGCAAAACCACATTTTTTACACACATAAACCCACACGAATTTGATTCTCGTCGGTGGTACTTGGAGACCAAGAATTTAATTCTTGTTGGTGGTACTTGGAGACCAAAGTATTTTTTCAGGTGCTACTTGGTGTTAAAATCTGTAGAACTATTGCTGTAGATCATCTGCGCCAACTTGAAGTTGCCTTCGCGGTCCCTTCCAAAATCGGAAGTATTTCGACCCTCGGGGCGGCCTTACCTCCTCGCATCAAACCTTCCCAGCAAACCGCCATGGAATTCCGAGGAATTTCATGTCGCGCAGTTAGCCCGGAGTTATTCCACGTCTGAGCCTCCACTGGCCGCAAAGTTAAACAAACAGATGCTCCGCAGAGACAGACGTGCACACACGCACCAAACCTCCCTGAAGGCCTCAAAACCATACTTGCACAGATCTGATTTTTTAGACTCCACTTGCTTTTAATTTGGTTTCTCAGCATTTGGGAGTCTCAAGTTTTAGAAAGTCTTGTATAGTTTGATGACAAAATAAACGTTAAATATTATCCTTCTTTATTAAATAAATGAAAAAGTAGTCAGGGACCACACCGTGGTTATCAAATCAGTCAAGTGAATTAGAATGTGAAAACCCAAACGGATTCTGAATTTCTTCAGGATCCAGAGTGATTACACGTAATAGGATTGGAAATAATCGTAATAAATTGCAACCTGATCTAATGAGATTACAGCCGCTCTTACAGAGGAGACATTTTTTACAAGGACCTCCTCATAATCCTAATGGCAGCGAAACAAAATAATCTTGTCTCTCCCTAAATGCCGTAAAAAGTTTTTTACACACTTGAAAACAGCAGGAAATGAAATTTATGTTAATCAAAACAATATACGCCCACCTGCGTAGGGTGTAGCCAGACAGCGGTGAGCTTGCGCAAGCTAGCAGCTAACATTCACAGCGTGGACCCTTGCAAAGATGAATCGCCTTGGGAGGAAATTCTCCACCCACACTTTTGTTTATTAAAAAAAAAAAATCTAAACCTATTACGGTATGACAGATGTGTGTTATTGCAACTCTTTATTTTGGCCCCGGGCTGAGCATTCTTGACTAATTGATCAAGTGAGGTTATGAAGGAATGTTCTGGATGGATGTTTAATCTCAGCTGTGTTGGCACACACACACACACACACACACACACACACACACACACACACACTCACAAGGCTGTCTTTTGTTCCAAGCGCACGGCGTGTCCTCGCCACTGACATCCAAGGTGATGCCACAAAGATAAGCAACAGTCAAAAATGTCTTTTGGAGACACACTCATGTAACCCCGGTCTGTTCTTATCGGATTTCTCTTTTTTTTTTTATTTAGGAGTTAATCGCTGCCACACATTCATGTGTGTCTTGCATTGTGGTGTCATGTGGTTTGCTTCATCAAAGTTCTATGTTGATTTTACATGTTGCAAAAACAAAATGTGGCCTGCATAGAAGAGAAGCTAACGGGGAAAAGCATTGATCAGTTTGACATCACAGTGTTGTTTATCATAATTCATTTAGTTAGCTAAGCCCCGCCATACTGCAAGGAAACTTGTCTTTTTTTTCTGTCTTGGCTTCCATTTTTATCTGTTATTTGACTAACAACCTTCACATGCTAACATAACGGAGGGCTGCAACTAGCTGGGGATGGATGATGTGGTCCAAAAAAATCTGTCAGTCTGGCTGACTATGATTTTAATCCAAGTAATTAAAAAAGGTTTAATTAATTCAAACATAAATATTTTGCAAAATGTTCAGACGATTATATATATATACATATATATATATATATATATATATATATATATATATATATATATATATATATATATATATATATATATATATATATATATATATATATGTATATATGTGTATGTATGTATATATGTATGTATATATATATATATATATATGTATATTCAAGATTCAAGAGTTTTATTGTCATATGAATAGTATTATTATACGACACACAGAAATTCTCATTCTGTTCACTTCCCGAGCAGCAGATAATCATAATTAAGCAAGTAAATAAATAGCGATAAAAAATAGCAATAAAACAGAAACAATGGTGCTAATAATATAATGTAAAATATCATGTAGTGCAAAATATTATTTATGCATGCAGTAAGAGGCAGATTAGTGCGTGAGGGATTTGGATGGCTTGTGGGTAGAAGCTGTTTTATATATATATATATATATATATATATATATATATATATATATATATATATATATATATAAAAACTGGACTAAAAGTTGTAATTCCAAAGACATCCCAAAACGAAATAATTTTGTATCTCGAGGTACCACTGTATACAGTTTTTGTGGTCTTGAAGTACCAAAAAACCATCTTTACGAAGTTGTTTTACAGCTGGGCGCTACGAAAATGGTAAGCTACTGACATTTCTGGAAGCATGAAAACCTTGAGCGTGTTTTCAATTCATTCTCGTAAGTAACTGTTGACTAATGTCAACGCTCGAAAACAATTAGCGCAACCACCGTGTTGGATGGTTAAGCCAGCTGTCCGCAGTTTTAAGTAGTTTCCATCTGTGTTTCAGCATGCAGTGTGGGAGGTCTCGCTCTCTCTCTCTCTCTCACACACACACACACACACACACACACACTCATTTTTGGTACCTAAAACCAAACAGATGAGTGGTGCCAAGTTAAATAGCCTCCTGGCATTGCGCACGGAAAATCTTCCCCAAGTGAGGAACCCAAGATGTGGGCAAGTTTGTGTTTGGAAAGGCCCCCAAAGTAGCAGCATTTGTGCAATGTTTTATCATTGCGCGTGTGTGTGGATGCATGTGGAGCAAAAAAAAAAAAAAAGGCCTGCGGGAAGTTGACAACACTATGATGTTTGACTCCCAGGATGCTGTCGGCGTAAAGTAAAACAGATGCGCTTTTGTTCCTCGGTGTACTCAAAGGTGTCCTCGGCGAGGATTTGTTGTCCTTTTCTTGCAAGTGGCGCCTCAGGTGGTGCACTTCTCTGAAGCGGTAAACCTTCAAAAGTCAGCTTTTTGTGCTGAAAGCCCTCAGCGCTCTTTGTCGCCGCCTTTTTTTTGTTCCGCGTCGCTTTGGCTTAAGGAGGAGAGAAAAGACGAGTGTAAACAGGACGCCAAAACCATAAAGATCCAAATTGAGCGGTAAATGGGCAAAGAATGACTGTGCGCGGCCTTCCTTCTTTTGTGCCACGCTGGATGAGGAGCTGATGCGCGTCTCGGCAAGAGCGAGGGAGCTGAAAGCGCGCGCTGATTTAGGAGCGGCGCTGGCAACGCTCAATGACTCGCTTGTTGCTTTATTAGGGGAGTAGGAAGAACTCCGAGCTAAGGACAAAAAGACCACTAAAAGCTCCCTTTCCACTCAGCTTGAACTTAGTACAGTATGTATTTTCCCATCCATCCATTTTCATCCGCTCATACAGCTCCGTCCGGTCCAAGTCACGGGGCAGCAGTCTTAGCGGGGATGCCCAGACTTCTTTGGCGTTCCTAATGGGTTCCCAAGCCAGCTGTGAGATGTACTCTTATTCTCCTTTACAAAGGTGTTGGAACAGTGAGCGCAATTCTTCTGCTTTTGTAGACTAGAAACATTTGGTTTTGACATCAAGAGATGAAAGGAAGACCCACATTTCAGATTTTTATTCCCTTCTGATTTACAGCTGCAATGGAGAGCTCCTTTTGTTTGAACACACACATATATGTATACTCAAGGGGCACTCCTACAAGACACGTGCAACAATGACGGGGGAGTGAGTTACACTTTCTGCCTTCATTGATCAATTGTTATGGCAGGTCCCAATCATGTGTCTTGTAGGCGTGCCCTGAGATAATTGACAGATTGACTGGCCAGTAAGGTAAGAACAGTACTTTTTCATTACAGAGGAAGTTCTCAGTCGATCCCACAACCCTAACCCAAACGGCAAGAGATCGCCATGGAGGAAAGAAAGCTTTGAGATCATCTTATATTTTATAATAAATTGGATTTTCAAGGGTAAGCTCTGCTTTTTAATCATGTTTGGTCAGCTACTTGCTTCACTCTATTTAAATGTCCGAGCGCCTAGTAGGGCAACTGCGGCTCACCATGATCTCGACTACATACAGCCGACACAGGGAAACGAGGAAGAATAACAGTACGGTTTTGGTATTAGATTTATTATTTCATCCGCTTGCCATACACGGCAAACTGAAAAGAAACGTACCTCGCAGGCTATGATGCAAATCTTTGTTGACGGAAATGTTGAAATGTAATATTTTTACAGCATTGGAAAACCTTAAGAATGTTTTTTGCATGTTTGTAAACAATATTAAAACAAACCCAAAAAAATTATACCCCCACCATACATTTTAATTTTCACAAATTTTGAAAGAGCTCCAGGGAGCCACTAGGGCGGCGCTAAAAAGCCACGGCTTGTTGACCCCTGCATTTGAGACTGCTGGGAAATCTTAAATCATACCACTTCAAGTTCAAATATTTCATGCCGTAAAACTATGTTGTCATGGAAACGGTACTCAAAATAAATATCGATATATATCAAGAGGCCCTAAACCAATACAGTTGCAGTTTCTCATCCTCATTGCGCTCACATTTTCCGGAGCATGTGCAAGAACATGCTCTCCTTTTCTGTTGACTTTTCGAACCAAAGCGCATAAATCAGAAGAAATATCTCCCCTTAAATGCGAGAAGGATGTGCAAATACGCCCCGTGATGTACGACGGTGCCAAATGAGGTGTAAATCTCGCACGCTGAATCCAGGTGCGAGATGTCTTTTTACTTCACAGCTACCAAACTAACAGTGTCAAAGAAGTATTCATTTGACAATATATCTCTTTTGAAATGTAGCCTTCACCTGTGATTCATACTTTTCTATTAAAAGTCGACTTTGCAGTGTTGAGGCGGCGCGATTTCACGAATTCCGCTCAGGAGAAACCAAATCAATGGTGACTCATATTTGAAGGCGTCGGTCATCGTCCGCAGCTTCCAGGTGTCATCAAGTGTGAGGAAGTGCATTATAATAGAACAGGTTTTTTTTAAAAAAAAGACTTAAAGGGGCGTATATGTAATTTTTCGCTTGCGCCCGTGGGAGCTTTAGGGGCACTGCGGTAAATGCACACTCCTTCTCCAGCTGTCCGTTGCTATAACAGACATGGCAGCCTCTGGAGGAGTGCCACCCCTCCGCATGTAATATAATTTTATGATACCTATACCTACGATTATATTTAAAACATTCCTATGGTCATTAAAAACACATATATACGCAAGTTTTTGAAATGTATAATCATTTAATGTTTTTCTTTTTAATGAAAAACTATCATTTTAAAACATACAGTCAGTGTCTGATTTATCAAACACTAGATTTTTACAAACTTAATTTTTATTGGTTCACAAAAAAATAATCAACCTAAAATGTCCTCTTTTGGATCATAGAAGAAATCTGTTTCCAAAAAATAATTTAAAAAGAAATAAATATTAATATGTATTTTTCCACAAAAAATATTTAAAAATAAATAATTATAAGTACGTATTTGTCCACAGAGAAATTATGTTCACAAAAATACATCATTAACATAATTATTATTAAATATTTGTGCCCAAAAAATCAACATAAGGTGTCAAATCCGCCCTCAAAATGAAATCATTATCAATAAATATTTGTCCAAAGACCAATTAACAACTAGAAAAATAAAACAATAAATAAAACTAAAATAAATAATTAATTTATTAAATGTTTGTCCCCCCCAAAAAATAATCAATATTGATTGTCAGACCTAATCTCAAGAGTAAATAATTATGAATAAATATTTGCCCACAAAAAAATATTCAACTTAAAGTGTCCTCTTTTGAGATCATAGTAGAAATGGGTTCACAACAATAAATCATTAACTTGACAGGTAACGAGCGCATTGACAAGTTGGGTCAAACCATTCTAGTATGGGGGAGAAATTCCACAAGGAAATTGAATCACCTACTGAACATAATATTTGTTTTATGAGCCTATATTTTTCTGAAACAATTCAATACTTCTCTTTGCGTGTTTCTTTGTTTCATTGAAAACTTGGGTACCCCCTGAAGTTCCTTCAAGTTCCCCTAGGGGTACTAGTACCCTCATTTGAGAACCACTGTAATCGAATAATCCAACTATGAAAAGCACTGAGGTCTCGTCCAAACCAAACCTGTTCCAGCGCCAAGTCGCATCGCTCTTCCTTCTTCTCATTTGTGTCTGTCACCTCATCCTTGTCTGTGTTTTTTTTTTTTGGATTTCATCATTCCTTTGTCAGTCCGTCAGGACTCAGACAACGGAGGCAGCGGCTAGATCAGAAATAGCAACAAACCTCTGCCTCAGTCCCACACTGCTTTCCAGCACATAAATCATTCATTGTTTGGATCAAGCCTCAGCTGAGCCCTCATCTTTTTTCTTTTTCATTTGGAATATCAAAAGCAAAGGAAGCTCTGCGCCAAAGGTCTCAGACCTCCATTAAATTTGTTATTTTGCCAGGGACCGTATATTATTATTGCTCAGCTTCTCCTTAAAATATGAAGGGGAATACTGCACACATTTTGGACGTGGTGTTGCAGTTTTTATTTACAAGTCAATTTCAAACCTGGAAGGATGTAAAGCTTTCATAAGAACGCCAGGGCATCTGGACACCAAAATGGAATTTTGCTGGCAGGTGATGGCTCAGCATTGGCTTGTTATAGCCCGTAAGCCGCATAGAGGAAAATTCATACCCAAGTGGGCCGAACCAATTAAAAAGCGGTATATATTTATACTACTTTAAAACAACACGTTCTTTTTTATTACTGTCCGAACTAACACAAGTACAACATCTCTAATAATCATGAAACTATAGGGGGGAATTCTGACTCAGCTCGAGCTTCTAGATGTTTTTGATGCTTGATAAAAGCAAAAAAAAAAACAGTAAGAGGCTAAAATATTGCAGAGATTGTCAAAACATGATAACTTTCAATATGCCACGTTGCCGTCCCTTCTAAATGCTTGCAAACAGGAGGTTGAGAGGTACACCCTATAGCTGTCAAATTTAGCCCATGTTGGACTCATTTACTGCCATTCAAAAATGAAAATATTGTCAATTATATTGAAAACCCGATGTTTTGTCATGCATTTCCCCCAATTTTTTGGCTAGCGGTCAACTTATCACAAGTCTGTCAATGACTTTGATGATTGGCTTAGCCTGGACTCCTGTAATTCAAAAGTAATATTACTCTAATTATGACAAATAAATATCCCTATTTCAATAAATCAATAAATTTCAATTTCATAAATAAATAAATTTACAGCATACGTTTGCTATAATTGCATCCTTACTTTTTTTACATAAAGGGGGCATAGGTTCCCCCCTCTAAAAAAAAAAAAATGTATGATCAACATCTTCAACAGTTGAAAATATATATAACATATATAAAACATATATTTATATCTGACAATGTTATGACCATTTGAAAGTCAGCCCAAGTTTGGTGATTATAAATCCAGGCTAGTGAAAAATCCCCGTACACCCAGGGGTTAATCATAAAACATTTACATTTTTTTCATTCATTTAATTAAAATTCAGTGTATGTTTCATATTACATTACAAAATAATGTTGCGGGCCGGATTAAACCTGTTGGTGGGCCAGAACCTGCCCGTGGGTCGTATGGTTGTCACCCCTGGTTTAGCGTAAAATCTTTGTTTTGGATTTTGGTTAGCTTCGGGGTTTCAGATTTTTTTTTTTTTTTTTTTAAGGTTAATGCTTTGGTTCAGATTGGGTTTCTTGAATCAGTTAGAGGTTTGGTTCAGTTTTGGTTTAATTTTTTTGGTTTTAGATCAATATCAGGCAAGCCTTGAGCTTGTCATTGTTATTTTCTGTTTGTGCCCATAATCATGCTAAAAATCTCACTGGATTAGCGTAGTGTAGGCAGTGTAGGGGAACCTAATTTTGAAATGCATTAGTATCAACAAAAATGTTGTCCTTTTTTGGAATTATGATAAATGAAGAAGGTTACAAGTGTGTTTATGCGTTTAATCGGGCACGTGTGCGCTTGATGAGTTCCTGAATGAGGTGAAAGGGTGGGGCGCACGTCAACCCACCCAAGCAGGAGCAGATGCTGCGGACGCGTCCGGGTATCCTGCTATTGTATTATTCATCCTCCGTGTCACATCCCATCCGAGGAAGTCAGCCGGACACGATGACACGACAGTGACACATATGCTCACACGCACACACCGCGTTATCTGGAAAATTGAGTTTGCTTTTGTCAGTGGGGGTTTTACGTGCCTCGCACTCGAGCTCGTTGTGAGGCGTTTGAGGTTTTATTAAGCGGGTTTCCTGTGATTGACGGCCTGCGTGGGCGTATTTAAATGCATGCGTGCGCGTGTCACCTCGGGCAATGTCTCAAAGGCGACTGACTATTGGGGCTCGTCCACCCCAGATGGGAGCGTGTGTGTATGTTTTATTAATGGGAATAAGCGGAAGTGTCGATTAAGCGTACAAAGGGCTTTGTTTGCAAGAGGAGCGGAGTCTGTTGAACAAAGAGCATAAATCAAAGTATGCCGGGAATGTCCGCCGACTCACGTTTTGGTGCTCATCAGCTGTTTTCCATGGCTGGGCGCTTTTTGTGCGCATGCGTTTTATCGTCCCACCTGCGTGTTTGCAAAAGAGGCGAAGACAAAAGGATGCCTCACATTCATGAAATTGTAATTGGGGGTTCACTTTGGGATTTCAATCTGAAGGCAAAAAAAAAAGGGGAAATAGTTGGGTGCGCATTTGCATTTTTGGGTCACAAATCACCAGAGGCCCTTCACCTCCTCCCCGCTTTCATTTGCTGGCTAATGAATCTGTTGTGTGAGAAAATGGATGTTTTGTCACACTCAGAAGTCATAAAAAAGTAGTATTTATAATTGCACAAAGACCTCTTTTGAAAATGTCATTTATTATGTTCGAATGCTTAAACAAGTAAAATAAAACACAAAATGCGGTCAGTTTGGCAGTATGTCATCAAAATCAGCTAAAAATAAAAGAAAAGCCCTTTTTTCTATTTTATAAGATTTCATCAGCAGTGGAATGAAAATGTGATGCAGACTGGAAATCTGTGAATGAAATAAATTGCCAATGTCACTCACTGTCAAACTTAAAGGGATGCTGTTATATTTTGGGGAGGTTTTGTGTTTTTTGTTTCCTTTGTGTCTTGGTTTTTGTTTTGTCTTTCATTTTCCAGAGAGAATTTTTTTTTTTGTTCATGCTTTTTCATATTCCCTTGTGTCAATGTCTTGTCTTGCGTCCACCTGCTTCGCTTGTGTCAGCCAATCAGCTCCCTGCACCAATTGTGTCTTGTCCAGGTGTTCATTGTTTTCTTATCAACTTGGAGTGTATTTTGTTTCATATTTCCTTTCAATTCATTTTGGGGCACTGTTGTTGTCACCGTAATTCTTTTGTCGTCTGCGTATTCTGTCACCCCCTCGAGTCTCATTACCCTTTTGTCTGTAATAAGTCTAATATCGTCTCAAAAGCGGTCTAAAACATACGTAAAGCACTATTTACTAAACCAACTAAAAAAAAGGTCATATTTTTATATCCCCTAATTTTAGTTAGTTTAGTAAATACTAAACTCATTAATTACTTTCGGTACCAAAAGTACTAAAGTAATTGATTACTTTAGGTACTGAGGTGATTGATTACATTGGGTGATTAAGTGCTAAAGTAATCAATTACTTTAATATATAAAGTAAATGATTACTTTAGTACTGCTTTAACTCAAATAATTGATTATTTTGTGACTTATTTTATTTAGTGCAAGCTATTCTCAGACACTGCTTTGCCTAAACACTTGAAAATAATTGAAAAAAAAAGTACCATCTGGGAATTAAGGTGTGGACTCTTCAAAAATGACTTAAAAATATGTCTTTGGAATTTAATTTGTATGTGTACAGTTTTACAGTGGACCCCTGGTGGTTGAAGAGTGAAATTCCATACATAATTGCATTTGTTGCATTAAAAACATTTTTTTTTCCAAAACCAATATTTTTCTCGGTAAGTCGGAGTATGCCGCCAATTGGTATTGGAGAAAAAAGGTCCTTAAATTCAGGAAACAGCAGAACCATAATCATTGATGCATTTTCAGCCATTTATTGAACGTAGCAAAAAGCCAAATAGAAAATGGGAACTCATACAGGCATGCTCATCATTCACTAGGCCACGCCCCTTAAAAACAGCCCACACAATTATTACAGTATGTCAAGTAACTGCACACTTTATTGAAGTAAAGTGGGATATTTTTGAATTAACAACATAGAGAAGATTGTCATTTCTCTGTAATGGCACAAGTCAAACTATTTCAAGCTTCTGCTATATTTGTTATGGAAAATAAACTCATTTTAAATCGAAACAAATAGAATGTCAAGCCACATCCCGGAACGGATGGCGTTTAACCTTCGACGTTCCGCTCGAGTAGGAAAATATCCACAAAAATCCATTTAAGATGCTTAAACGCGCAATGAAAAGAACATTATACAGTACAATAGCGACTAGGAATAAATTTGGTTTTACTATTCGAGTTTGGGGTTATATAAGTGTTTTCCAATATGACTCGCTAAGAGGCATGTTTTCAACCTAGAAATGTTGAAAAACAGTCTTAAGTGAGTGGCTTTTTCAACGTTACCCAACAACTGGACCCTTTCTTCACACTGGATGGCTTTATGGCACGCACGGCAGACACGAGACAAGTCTTCTTTCGCTCCAGTGGTCACGCTGCTGACAGTCTGGCTGTCTCGCTCGCTTTGCTCCTCATGACTCCGCTGGGAGACCTCAACCCGGGGGGGAGGGGGGGGGGGGGGGGCGCCTTTGAGCAAATGTTAGCTCACAAACATCCTTCTGCGCCGCATCTCACTGTACATTGCCTTCGTGGTCTTCTTTTAATGTGTCATTAGGAAAGCCGACGATTGCCCTGAAGCTTTTTAACGTTTGGAAAAAATGATTGAGTTGACATCGAACGGTTGGATGTTTGATTTTGCGTAGTAGGTAGAGGTAAAGTAGATGCTAGCTAAGCACACGTATCCATTTTTGCCATACAGATTTCCAAGTGTAGGGATTAAAAGAAGACAATTTAGATATTTTCTGTACCGTAAAATGCGAGTAAAAGCTTTTCACTTTCTAAAAAAATGAGAGTACGCTTTACAATCTGGTGCATCTTGTGTGTGCGGAGTCCTAAAATATTATTGTATACGGCCATTTGACTGATTGTTGGACCATTTCCCACAGACACGGGGACGGACGAAAGGGAAGGAACACCCGCAGTACCTGTGCTAGCGGCGGTAAACCAATCAGAGAACATTACATTTTATGTACGAAATGTACGCTAGCAGCGTAAACCAATCAGAAAATATTACATAATGCGTAAGGTACCGTATTTTTCAAACTATAACTTTTTTCTCATGATTTGAGACCTGCGGCTTATAGTCCGGGGCAGCTTATCTGCATTTTTTTTCTTGCTAGCTACCAGGAGACAATCCACAAGCAAATGTGTGTGTCTCTTCAAGATATGAATCTTGCTGTGCTTAGAGTTTAAAATCTACTATTGAAAGAATTAAAATGATGTCTAACTAAACTGAACAAGTTCTTGAATAAATGTTTATATATATGTATATATATGTACATATATACATGGTATTTTTTGGACTATAAGAACTTTACATGGTCCGTAAAGTACGCACGCTGGCATTGATAAACCAATGAGAGAACATTACAAAATACAACAGTCAGTAATGAACCAATCAGAGAACATTGTGTATTGCGTACAGTACGTTCACTAGCAGTGACAGAATATTCAGAGTACATTACATATTTTGTAGACTGGGAGCAATAAATCCATCTGAGGAAATTTCGTACGTTCCCTTTTATTGTCCGCCGCATATTTGAGCAAAAGTGTTTTAACATTGTGACAGGAGAGAATTTCTAAAAGCGGTCGGATTTTATTGGCCCTCACCCATATCCGAACTTTAGCACTTTCGTTCGCATCGGCAGTTATTTATTGCAATTGCAATTTGCGGTTCGTTAGCTAGCTACGCTTCTAAAAACGCATCTTCTCTTTGGCTAATCTGCCGGGTTGGCGCTTTAGAAGGACGCCATTGGTCACGAGTGCGCCCGAGTCAGAGGGGGAAAAAAATGAAGCATCAGCCCAAATTTTGCTGACCTTCTCGTCCCAAGCAGATTGAGCTACTGCTGCCTCAATTAGAAGACATCACACACCCAATCTGCTCGGGCCAGAAGGTGCACATTGATCCAGCAGCGTCAATGGTGGACGCGTCCTACGTCCACCCCCAAGGGACGGCGAACGGACGCTGATTGTGGCCTCATCAAGGCGTCTTTGTGTCCGTGCGAGACAGGCGGGGGGTCCTAACTGGGGGTCTCGGGCCAACAAATACTCCCCAAAATTTGGGTGCGCAAAAGTCTCTGTCTGCCTGTTCCACCTCGATGCTTCCTTTAAAAAGAAGTCCAAACTATGCTCCTCCCACCTCATACGAGCACCCCCCCCCCCCCCCCCCCCCCCCAACCGTCCTATATGAACAGATTATGGCAGTTAGTGCCCCCTCCCTAATCTTTTTTTTGTTTTGCAGGCCTCTGATGTCCTTTTGTCTGCAGCCGACGTTCAAATGACTACTTCTTCACGCTGGTTAATGGCGCTGTCGGTAAGTTGCGTTTGAAATTGCTCGCTTTGAGCGGTTTGCATCACAATAGGAGCCATTGACTGGCCCGTCGGTTCTGCCCCCCCCCCCCCCCCCCCCCCCCCCGACAGACCCCCCACTCTTCTATTCAAATAGGCATGCTTCATCTTCTTTTGCACTTGTTCATTGTCTTAAAAGAATCCATAAATGAAGCTTTGATGAGTTGTCAGATCAACACTTTAGTTGCGAAATTTTGGTAGTTATTCATTTTTTCTTTAACTTTTAAAAGGAGATAAAATGCTAACGCTTCAGCACTGATACAAAATAGCGTGAATATCGTCCTACAAAAAGGTTTGGAACATTGTTCGCACTCCCCTAACTTTTTGAATTAAATATTCCCACCATTAATGTGACCTACAGCCTGTTAATAATTTTTTGAAAAGATGAATAAATAAGATTAATAAAAAACGTGATAATGTGGTTTCATAAGCATGCTCACCCTCTTATCTGGGGATGTGGATCACATTCAAACTAGAAGTTTGCGAACATACATCTAGCATCATGTGAAGAGGCTCCTCCCACCTGTGATCCCTTTTGAAGGTTTCTTATTTTCCCCAGATGGGTTTTTTGAGTTTTTCCTTCACCTTCTGGGAGCTTTGTCCAGGAGATGTTGTTGTGTTTTTCATTTGTGAAGGGCTACGCAAATAAACTCGACTTGACTCTGATTAATCCAGCTGCAGCTCGGATATTCTAGTAGGCTTTTCCTGACACTAATGCACGTTTTCTTCTTTGCATAAATTTCCCAATACGAGTACTTTAGTAACCAGTTATAGATTTGAATACATCTAAAAAAAAAGTGATTGTTTATATTAAACATAATGACATAATGATCTAAAACAATACGTTTTGATACGTTTTTTGTTGTGTGGAACCAGACTCAAACAAACAAAATACTCGGATTGACCGAGTCCAGCTAATTTAATTTTCAAGTTTTAATTTTTGAAAATTTACGTCTAAAACGAAACTTGAAATAAAAAAAAAATCAATCATAAAACTAGTCAACGGACTGCGAGCGCAAAATCAGTCTTTTTATTTTTCATCAGTGACTTATGAAATGTGGTTTTTCAAAACAAAAATCAGTTAGCTGCTTCTTGAAAACACACGAAAAAAACACACACACACCAAAAAAAAAATGAAGCAACCTGCAGATACGATATGAGACATTCTGAACGCACATTGCGCATCGACGTTTGTTAGCGTTAGCCGCCACACTGATCATTTTTGTTTACGATATCAAAAAAAGAAAATAACCTTTTCCACTCGTTCTCCTCTCACCGTTTTGGTCAGGCTGTTTTCAATGTTTCAGATAACCAATCATTTTCTTTGTTTGAACTTTGCTAAGAAATTTTCTGATTCGTCAAGACTTGAACTGGGACCATTGCGACTCCGACTTGACTTGGACTCAAAAGGTGAACTTGATCACCGCCCCGTGACATACCCGATTGGCGTAATCCAAAATGCATGTAATGTTCGACTTAATTACACAATGAGCTCATGCAGCGACATCATCGTTTGTCATTTCAGCAACAAACGGAGCCGCCTTTAGCGTCATCCCCTCAAACGAGTTAGCAATACCGACCCGTACCGGCATGAACATGCCCGCGCGCTTGACTGAGCGTGGGCCGCTCCTGGCATCATGTCACCCTGCTTCACCGGGGGATTTTCGGAGCCGCCTCTTGTTTACATCCAATTAACAGTCCCAGTCTGATTCAGCTCGCTTGGAAAATATTGAGCTGGTACCGCGCCGCTCCAGTTATAGGCTTTATGCTTTGGGATTTCGCATAATATTCAGTGTGTGTTATATAAGCTATAGGCTACTTTTTGAGAGCTGCATTTGAGTCGTTGAAATATTTAGAGCATGATTTCACAGCGCTCGCACAACATACGCGGAGGAATTTTCCGTTTATTAGTCTCATCTCCCGCTACACGACTTGAAAACAACATGAAAAACATGGTGACAGGAGAGAATTCCATTTCTTGTCTTTCTTAAAAGGGTGGCATGGTAGGACAAACTTCAAATTCAAATCTTCATTGGTTTACGTCAAATATGTCAAACACAAAAGTTAATTGTGCAAATATGAATATGTCGCTGTCGCTTTTTTGGTTCTTTTGTTTTTTTGACCAAAAAATATCGAGAAAAATAGGTAAACCTGCAAAAGATATTGTCATCAATGAAAATCCGTGTAACAGAGGTCGATTGTTTATAAACTACTATGTTTTGACTGGTCTGACTTAAAAAGAAAAAAAAATGTCATGGAAATCTGCAATGGAAAAAAATCCTAAAAGAAAATCCATGTGCTAGTTTTTTTTTTTTAAGTTTTTTCTTTTTTTTTTACTAGTCTTGACATAGAAGAATAATTACTACATAAACTTCCAAAATAAAATGGCATGGTCTTGATTGAAAATCTATTTAGTGTAGGTTGATTTATAATCATTATTTTACGTATATATATATATATATATATATATATATATCATACATATATATTACATATTATGTATTGTATAGATTTGTGAATATTTAATAAATAATTGTAATCAATATATTTTTGACTGGTCTGACTTGAAAGGAAGAAAAATTGCAAGAAAATTAACTAATAAAACCTGCAATTGAACACTGTGCATGGTTTTGAGCATGGGGGGGGGGGGGTGTCGCATATGACCCCAGGTAAAAGACTTTGTTTTTGTCATGTGGAGTGTAAATTGCAATAAAATAGGAATCTTTTTTTTCGCTTTATTTTCTTCAGTTTTAGACTAAGCTGTAACCCTTATTAAGTTGGTAAAAAATGCTGTATTTTACTGTTTTCTTTTGTTAAAATGAAAAAGGATGCAGGCTTAGGTATTTTATAGATAATATTCCTATTTATAGTCAGTCTTTGGGGGGGATAAACGTAATTGAGAAGCACTGGTTTTGTGATAGTAGCTTGAGCTATCTAATTCCAAGCGAAAACAGATGACAAGAAGGATGCTGCTTTTAAAAGGATATTACTTTATTGACATTAAGAGGAAGGGAAGTTACAGACTTTATCAGCGTGTCTGAAATTAAGTTAGCTTGATTCAAAAAGACCCAAAGGCGGGTTAAGACAAAGACGTAATAAAGTTAAGACCACGAAAATAGCTTGTACAAACTGTGCAAATCAAAAAGAAATGAACATTTATTAAGAAAATAATAATAAAAACTATTCATCTAAGATACTCAAATGTAAAATAAAATTAAAAAAAAGATACAGTAGCTATAAATAACTTGGGACACATCTTTAACTCATTCAATCCCAAAGACGTATTTTTACGTGTCTTTCAAGAGTCTAAGCCACTCCATTCTAGACACTTCATGCATATAAGTATATATTTATTTATACAAAATAACTATTGTGAGACCCTCCTTTACCCTAATATTTGAAAAAACTAATTTGGAAAATGAGTATCTGGGACTGAATGTCTGGACACTAAAACGACGCGTTAATACGTCTTTGGGATTGAATGAGTTTAATGAAGATGCCGCAAAGTTTTACTAGTCAGGTTTTGGCAGCGTCCTCGATCCAATATGACTGCCCGCAATAAGAAGCGCACTTTTGAACTTTGAGATGGAAAAACACTGCAGATGAAAAAACCCTTTGTCATGAAATTTGTACATTCACACAAAGACGCGCATTGGTAAAAACAGACAAAGTCCTCATTCTAGAGCGAAGACAGTTCATGCAGTAAAAAAAACAAAAAAACATGTACATAACCCTGAGACACACAAAAATAAGTAACTTCTTCAGCTGTGACGGGCCTTGCCAGCTTGTATTTTCACTTCAGGAGGAAAGATACAAATTTAGCCCGGCCAAAATTGAGGGAAACCCAAGTCCAACGTCTAAAAATAGAGACAGGAAGAGTCGCGCTGCGCGTACAAAGCAAACGCGTCTCCTCGGCGTCCACCCGGGCTTCCCGCAAAGTCCGTCTATCAGTCAGCAGTTTGCTACGTTACACCTGAGCGAGAACCCGGTGCGACGAGGGGGGAGGAAGGAACCACTACTTCGGTCGAACATTAGGCGTGAAGTTATGGAGCTTTCTGCTGCGGGGGCCCGGGCCCGGCCCCCCCCGCCCCCCGGCCCGGTTGCGCTTCACATGTTCCAAAGTGTGCATGGCAACCGCGCCGGCTCAGGGGCGACATGGGAAAGTTACACAAGACCTTCTGGGTAAACACATCCGGTGGAAGGAGCGGATGAAGACGCTCTTTCAGTCTTCGCTTTCCAGGAATGCGGCCAATCCGATGTTGACGATACCGGGAACGCCGGCGGCGGGGAACACGCGGGGTCCTTCATCCTCGTTGCTGTGGAGAGAAGGTGAAAGAAGAAGAAGATTAATGTTCCGGTCCGGTGACGACCCGGCGAGGGTACATGACCACGCAAGAATGCGAGGAGGCCTCCAGGTCTCCAGTCGGCCTGTCAAAGAGACATTCTATGAGGCTTAGCGTCAACGGCGCCGCCGACCCGCTTCTCCCCCACCCCCGCGGAATGTGCCATTAAGCCGCCCGAGCCGGTCGTGCACATCACTAATAAATACATTACGGTACTTTGTGTGAATAACCAAGCGGTAGGATACATTTGACACTGTTTACAAGTGTGAATTTTCTCGCCAAGATGCAAGCAATATTTTAAGAAAAATATCTAAAAAGGGATTGTTGCGCTCTGTTTTTCAAAAAAGTACAATTGAAGAATAAAACAAACAAATACACAACCAGGTGTTTACAATTGCCTACAATTCAGTATCATAGCAACTATGGTTGCACAGTAAAAACTAGCGATGGACAAACGAAGCTTCGTGAAGCACTTGTGATGTTTTTTCAATTTAATACAATTCCACTGCACATACAGTATGTTGATCTTTCAACCAAAAGCACTACCTAGAGCAGTAAAAAAATCAAATATCATAGCCGCTTCATGAAACTTCACTTCCCATTACAATAATTATACAATTTATAATTTTATCAAAACATTAATCTGTTGATTAATGGGATGTTTAAAAAAAAAACACTTTAGTTAACTTTCAGTGCTAAGCGTTATCAGAAAAGGAAACCTCAAGGGCCAGTATATTTATTAGTATATTTCACTCATCTTTCAAGGCCAACGCAATATTGTGTACTATATCTATTTAAATATGGGTGGTATCATATGAAAGATTGATTGCCTTTGTTGTATGAGAGGAAACACTGCCATCCAATGGTCACAGTTGTTACTACAGTGCTCCTTTGGCTTATAGACGGTAAGCATTAGTCAAGGGTGTCAGCTACCCTCCATAAAAAACGTATTTGATGAGAATTTTATTATTCATTACTGTTATTATTTTAAAAGATGAGAATTATCGTTCATGGCACTAAAAGAGTTTAAAAAAAGGGAGGGGGGGCGCTAAAGATGACCTGTGGCGAAAGAATTAAAATGAAATGTTTACTTGAGTCTTCGCCAAAAATTGAGCTACACTACTGTAAAGATAAAAGAGTGGAATATTTGGAAGGATATAAAAACTGAAAATAAAAGTGAAAAACGATCTAAGGGTGTGGAAATTGATTTATGCATAATCCTGCTAATGCAGTCCTTGGAGGAGTTAATGATCTTTTGTGAAGACCATAAAGGCCTCCCTGTTGGATACTTGCGAACATTCCTGCAGCAGTTGAGCATCATTTTCACAACTCTTGTTAAATAGTTGGCATCTCTAATCTCCAGCTGCCACCGCAGCTCGGGCGGAACGTTCCACTGGATGTTCGGAGGGAGGAAGGCAATGTTTACCCTAATTATCGTCGTTTGTCGGCATATGAGCGCTTACTCTCGTCACATTACGCCAAGTGAACGTTGGACAATCGGGCGCCTTCTTTATAAGTTGAACTACACCACCAAACAGTTTCCAGTTAGCTGTAGCTCAGAAAATCGTAAAAAGTGACAAATCCACAAGTTGAACCAACATCATATCCAAAAAGACGGACAAGGCACCAGGCCACTTCCTTTGCGGTTACTTAGCAACTAGCTATCTTGAGCCGGAACTGCCAATATCCCTTGCCGAAAATGCAGTTACCGTTATCAGAAATAGACTTATGTAACTACTGCTCTGCTGTGTTAATGCCTGCTCTTGTCGAGAGCTTCTACTAGGCGTTTAATCTTTCTCAAGTGGAGATGATGACAAAGCTGCTTCTCACTCCTTAGTACTTTACTGAGTGACGGCCATCATTACTTTTTAATAAGAGTCATCGCTCTTTTATACTCAGCTTTCACCGTCTCGCCATCTGTCAATTTCTGGCCCAAATTTGTTTTTTTCTCATAGATGTTTTACTGAGTGAGAAAATAACTTCATAACCCATTTTTAATACGCGTCATCGCTTGTGTATTACTTCCTGTATTCATGTCTATTCCTTCTGGACTATTAATGGCAAACATCACACTAAAACATGACAGAGTGGTAAATTAACCGTACGTTTCTGCGCATATCCTCTGAACCACCGTCCAGAGTTCCCGGCGAACGCGCTCTGAGGTGAACCCTGCTAAATGGAAAGCTAATTAGAATTAAAAGCATTACCTAACTTCTTAGGCTTATTGTGGGAAGTAGTTCAAGCCTAATCCAGACGAAAAAAAACACTGGCTGTAGAAGAGTGAGTTGTACATAGGATAGCCCGTCCACGTGGATTTAAAAACCCGTCGAGAACGTTCAGGTACCTCAAAAGTCAAAACGTCCCGGCTTCAAATCTACAACCATTACCTTCAACTTCCCTAAAAAAATGCTTAAGGTAATTGAAGACTATAAATTATGTGAATTATGTGACTATAAAGCGGATTACAAAGCGCAGCCTCAATGCTAATTATGTTTTTCCCCCACAAAGAGGCTGCGCCTGCGAGCATTTGATGCTAAATCACTGTAAATTTCAATCTTGGAAACAACTTCACTACCTGTAGATGTCATCGATATTGGATATGAGATCAGCACGGTTTGCAGGTTCGCTCCTAATTATCAAAATGCTCTAAAAGCTGTGAATTAGTTAAGAGAAATAAATCATCAGAACAGAAAATATGACAACTTCTATTTGACATCCACACGCACATCATATTTTGGAGGAAATTTAAGTATTTTAACTGAGTCTTATTATTCAAAAAATAGGGTAAGTTCCTTTGCCCAATGCTATCTATTGCGAGGTTCACTCTGAGACTTCTGCTGGAACACAGACAGTCAACAGCGTGGACAAGACTGGTGAGACAATCTGCCAATCAGCTCACGAGCACTCCTACAAGATGCGTGATTGGCTCCCGGCGCAATATCAGCCAACGAGGGCAAGACTTGTCATCCACTCATGCCCTCATTGGTCGATGTCGAACTGTGAGCATATCACGCATCTTCTAGAGTGCCTGTTGCATGTGCAGTTATGGTCGGTTACTGAAAGCCACTATTGATCACAAGCACATCACAAGATACACGTAGAGAACATTTCACCCTCCCAGCTCACCATTTCATCTTCAATGAACCTGATTTTTTTTTTCTTTCAAGCAGACAACCCATGCAGGCACAGGGAGAACATACCAACTCCACAAAAGATTTTAACCCCAAATCCTGGAACTGTGAGGCAAGATGCGCCAGACAACTCCATTCACTCATCTCCATATTTCCTAACTTTGAGGTTACGGCTGCTCCTTCCCGTCTACTCACAAGGCCACTTTCTTTATTCGTTTATATCCCGGGTCCAGCAAAGCCCGTGTCATGTTTACTAATGACCTCCTCTGTATTGACCTTCACGTGAATTGCAGGCATTTACATGAGTTTGCATTGTTTGCGTTGCAAAAGATTGGTGGGATCAGCTGCAGAGGAGAACGGAGCATCCTCGAGGTAAAAGGATGCAACACAGAGCGCCTCTGTAACTCAATAAGTGCCACTTTGGTACCGCTTCAGAGGCGCAAATATTACGTAATTCAAGATTAATTACCAGGCGCATTCACATTTTGGCTCATGGCAGCCGGCTCCCCTGAAGAGGCCTCTGGAAGCGTATGATGGCTCGCCGCTTTTTGAGGGCCTAATCAAATTAGCGCGGGGCGATTATTCAGTCATTTGGAGCATCTTCTCCACTCTCCCTTTCTCTTACTTACGGCGTCGAGAAAAGCCTAATAAAAAGTCCATTAGAATTATGCAAATCGGCAGATTGATTACTCGGGGGACCGGGCGCCAAGTGCGTGCGCACGTGCTACTAACGATGTGTGTGTGGAAGAAGGAGGGAGGGGTTGTCCGACACAGATGCAATTATAAAAGCTTGGTTCACTTTGGGCTCTGGTGGCCTCTCACAACGCGGCATTAATAAAACATTAGTATTGAGCGAGCGGGGGCCCTGTCACTCCTCCCCGTTCCCACTGTGACCTTTCCGTTTTACAGCAGCTGTCCTGGGACGCCGCGAGCCCGCCGACGTCTCCCCCCTCCCCCGGGGTGACCCCCGCCCCCGCCAGGTGTACTCCATCACCCGGCTTCAATTGAAGCCGTTAAAGTGGTGCTTATGTTTGGGATTTTGATGTGACGAGAGGCGATGAGTGGGGAGCGGCGAGGGGGGTCGAGAGACAAAAGGCCGAAGCATTGATAACAGTCATTTGCGAGGTTGTCACGGTTCACCGGTTTCAAGGGGGGCATTGTATCCGACTGATACCATACAGAAACTGAGCGCATATTAAGACCGGGAAGGAAAAACCTTAGTTGTCGATGTGATTTGGGCCCAATAGTCACATTATGGTAAATATACACCTTCCTGGATTAGATACATCAGTCCCATGGTCCTCCTCCATTGTTGCTTTTCTTATGACTCACCCTCACACTGAATGAACCCTTCCCAATGTCTTTTGTTTTTACAGATGGCCAGTTTCAGCATTTAGAGCAAGCGCGTCAAGCTCTGGTCCTCAAGGGCCCGAGTCCTTCCTGTTTTCTGGGTTCCTCTCCCCAGAACGCCTAATGCTAATGATTAGCTCATCTGCAAGCTCCGCAAAAGCTTGAAAATGATCCTAATAACTTGAACCAGGTGTGTTTGGGAGGGAAGCCTCGAATGTATGATTTAGAGGGCGTTGATTCAAAAACTTTCACTTGAAGACCAATTTTCACATTTTTACTTACCAGGCTCCATGATGGACAAATAGGTCAGATTTAGTCTGTTTTCCGATATTATTAGCCCCATTCAAAGTGGCTGCCACACTATATGACTTCAAGGGGAAGTCCACACTGACGTTTGATTACAATTATGTATGTCCCAATCACATTTTTTTGCACCAGAGTTCAAGTTAACTGATTTAGAAGATCTGTCACCTGATTTTGAGGACTTGCTGAGACACTCCTGATTGGCAATGTAGTCAGGACAGGAAAAAAAAATGTATCCAAACACTTTTTTGTTAAGAAAAGCACAACACATATGAATATTTCTATTATATGAATATTGTATCTTAAGCAGCGGCTGTGTTTACTTCTGCAGTTTCTGGCTATGTTTACATGATGCGTATAGTACACATAAATATATTTTATATTCTCGCATTTCTTCTTTCGACAATCTCTGTGTTGTTCTATAGCACTAAAGAAGATTTAGCGTAGATTTCATGTTGGCCAGTTTGCCAATTGCTGTCAACTGAAGAAGAAGAAACATTTGTAATCTCATACCGGCAACATTCACGCATCTTTACGATTAGGAATGCAGCCCACACCTTCCTTCCTCCTAAAATAGAGTAAGGTTGGATATTTTTTCGGGCCAGGCGATGTCAGCGATGCAGCTGTGTGTATATTCGTGTGTGTATGTGCACACAAGAGAAAAGCATTGATCGGCAAACGTTTGAGAAATGCATAAAAGCCCAGTACAGTACATAAACAGCTGAGTGAAGGTTTTCAACCCTGCCATAAACATCAAATGAAACACATGCAAGCACCACAGATACACAATTATTCTGCCTCTGACCCCAGCTGAAAGTTGACAGCCGCTGGAGTTAAGTATTTTTAGGCAGGCATTAGTCTCGGCTGCCAAAGTGGGCAAAATATAGCTTTGCTTCTTCTGGTCTTACTTGCAACTCCATGTAACTGTGTGTGTGTGTGTGTGTGTGTGTGTACAGTTTTATTTTATTTCATCGCTTCACAAGCACACACGCACACACACACACTATGATTCTCCTGCTTCAACAAGTTGTCCCTCTGCAAACTTCTACTTCTTCTTACCCCCTCTAGTTTAATCAAACAAAAGCTTTGGGGCGTCGCCACGGCAACAGCAGTGATGCGGCGCCTTGATCTTTCCTAAGCCAGCCTGCGCGTCTCCAAGCATGCCCCCAAAAACCGAAATGCGTGCCACAGACACAGTGGTCCTCGGCAGCGGTCACGCTACGCCTCCCTCGCCCCCTTTGCTCAGCTCACATCCCAACCAGCTGTGTACAGTCGACGGCGGCAGACGCCCTCGCTCGCACTCGGCTATACGTCAGCGTCTTGGCATCGCGCAACACGCCCGTATGGAAGTTACAATCTTGTTTACCAGACTGAAAAAAAACGCGGTTGTTGTCAAGGCCCCGAAAACGATCTGTCAAAGTGAAAATAACATGCCTATAGGAAGGCTACTCCACAGAGGAAATTGTTATTTACATTATATACTATGCACTTATGAAGATCAAAGCTTCACTATGCACAAAGGAGGGACTGCCTAAAAAAAAAAGAAAAGGAAAAAAAGATCGGCTATGATCAAAATAAACCAATCCCTCAAAAAAAAAAAAAAACAAGGAATCAACAGCACATAAACATAAGTGCACACGCGTGCAGCTGAATGAGTCATGGCAGTAAAAGCTTGCTTCTAGTTTACTCTCAACTTAAATGATCAATAAAGACGAACCGCCGACCAATATTAAAAAGACGCTGCAATCTTTTAAACGGCAGCCCGGTGAGTTGCGTAGGGCTAAGCGGTTTTCCGTCATTTGACTGAGTGTTTGAATAAGCTCACTGAAGATTTTCATGTACCAGCAGAAACCTTGAATGCCTCCATTATCGGAGACAATCGACTTTGTCCAAAACATTATGCACGGGCAGCAAAAAAATATATGTACATTCTTTTGATACATTTATATGATATTTAAATAGCACTTAGTATATTTTTTTTTAAATTCGTATATCCAATTCTCATGTTTTATCACATTAGCTAATTACCATTGGTTTCTATAGTCCGCCATACGACTATTTCGCCTTAGGATTCCAACTTCGGAATGGATTAACTGGATGACTGCTTGTAAAAGAAAGAATAATTGTCAATTGATTTTGGTCAGTGGACTTACGTGTTGAGTCCTATTCATCTTTATTTTTTGAACGCTTCACAAAATGTTTCTGCGGGCCGGACACGGTCCGCAAGCTGAAGGTTTGACACCCACATTCTAAACACTACTTTTCTAAGCCGCAGAATTGTGGGTGCCGACTCCTGACTGACGGCGCCGGCTCATTGGTCTACCTGGCACTACGAGCATGGGCCCGAGCCAATGACAGAGGCCCTGCGCTTGCGGCGCTCTGCTCTGTAATTAGCGCCGCCGCTGACATTCCTCCAGCTCTGCAGACCAGCGTGTTTATCCAACACCCGGTCACCACAGCGGCTAGATAATGTGCAACCGTTACCAGCGGCAACCCTGGCAACGGCGCAGGCTTGGAAACCGGCCCGGTCCGGCTCAATCTGACATTCACCTGAGACGGTTGGAGATATTTCGGAGTCGGGAAACACTCACCGTAGGAAGTTCGACGGGTTTGCGCGTTTCTAAGCCGACAGGTACTTCCATGTGCTGACGAAGGCCGTGGGAATGAGCGAGTAAGGAACGCTGGTCACGCTGTCCCAAGAGTCCGACGACGGATCGTAGCAGTCCAGCGTCTTACACCTTTGGGCCCCAAAGTAGCCCCCGACCACGTACAGTCTGTTTCCCGAAGCCACCGCGTGACAACTGATCCGCTTGGCCGTCACGTCGCCAAACTTGGACCACTGGTACGTCTCGCTGTTGAAGCGGTAAGCCGAGCTGGCCGAGAATTCCGTGTCGCCCCCGATCACGACCACGTGGTTCCCGACCACCGCCGCCGCCGTGTAGCGCCAAAGCTGCGGGCACGCCGCCGGGACGGACCAGCGGTTCTGACAAGGGTCAAAGCACTGGACCTTGGGGTACTTGTCCCTGTTGACGCTGGTTCCGCCAAAGGCGAACAGTTTGTTTTTAGCGCCGACCACGGCGGCGTTGCTCACGCCTTCTCGGAGCGGCGCCACCAGCGTCCATTTATTGGTCTGCGGGTCATACTGCTCCACCTGTTTTAGAGACACGGACGGCGAGGCGGGAAAGGAGCCGGCGAGAGACGTGTGTCCTCCCACAACGAAAAGCATGTGGTCCAGCTCTGCCGAGCCGTGTCCGAATCGAGCCACTAACATGGGCGCCGCTTTGGACCACTCGTCGTGCAAAGTGTCGTAGGTCCAGACATCTTTGGAGGCCCCGTTCTCTGAGCCACGCCCACCGGTGACATACACCTGCAAGACAACAGCCAAATTTGTCAGTCTTTTGTTTTTAAGATCTCAAAAAGCGGTAAAAGCATTAATAACTGATCAAATTCTTCGATAATTATTTTTGATAATCGTTTAATGAACGGACGGGCAAATGTCGACATCATTAATCACTATCGGGGAGATACCTGGCGTTATTTCAAGCTATCGGTACTAGCAACAGAAGCCGCTACTTGAATCGGCGCACTCTTGGAGCTGTTTTATCATCATGAACAAGGAATTACAAATTTCAATAGGAGGGAATTGCAAATTATTTTATGAAATTGAGCACTCACTCAGTTCTAATGTGGAGTCTGAAGCAGTCTTAACAGCCTGTTAATACTCGATCTTTTTCGACTTCAAATGAAGGCACTTTTGCGTAAAAACTAAACCACTGCTCGTCAAGGTGTTGTGACCAACAGAAAGACAGGGATTTTAGGGTCATATCACAGAGTTCTAATTTTAAAAAGTTCTCAGAATTTCATCGTAACAGTAAATATCCTCAGACTGATTCTATTCATGTTGAATCAAACTAAAAGAATTGCTTTTTTGTTTTGTTTTCCAAATTACTGTCACGCTGGACTAAACCAGTTAACTCAATCACTACGCAGTCAATTTGAACAATTTTTTTAAATGAAGGGATTTTAAAAAAACGTTTACAATCTGGCGCTTACCTTACAACCGATGGCGCAGGCGCTGCATTCCTTCCTGGGGCTCGGGATGTCCGTTTTGGGAGTGATCTCTTTGGTCTTGTTGTCAATCACGTAGACTTTGTCGCACATGAACGTTTGCCCGCCGAGCAGCAACAAGGCCTGGCTGACTTTTCTGGGCCGGGCGCAGAATCCCGTCACGATACCGTCGTTCTGCAGGATCCTCATCTTGCAGCGCACGGCGTCTTCCACGATCTCCCGGCCCACCTTGTGACACATGACCAGCTCCTCGGAAGCCACGTTGTTGAGGAGGTACGTCTCGGGCAGGAGCGCCAAGCGGACGCAGCGCAGCAACTCGGGCAGCTCGCTGTGCCTCTGCTCCATGTCGGCCCTGACCCAATCGATGACGGCCTCGTACACCAGGCTCTCGTCTTCCACCTCCAGCTCTTCGCTGAGGATCAGCTCGCGCACTTTGTCCCTGGGAAGGTTCAGGAAGTCCTCCGTTTTGTAGAGGGTGGCGAAATTGGCCAGGCACATGCTCCAGGAAAGCTCGTACAGTCTCTGGCACTGATGGGCGTCGGACAGCAGCATCATCCCCAGACAGTTGGACTGATGGAGATTCTTTTCGAGAAACTCCGACGCCGCGTCTCTGATGTCGTGGAACTGAAGCATGTCGCCCGCCTCCAGCAGGGACTCCGCGTTTTCCTCATTGATGATGACTCGGGCCGAGTACGCGTAGTCCAGCAGCAGCTCCAGCACCTCGGGGTGGAGGGAGTCGTGGAAGTTGACTTCGGCGTCGCGGCTCTCCCGCAGCCCGCCGCTGAACATGGCCTCGAAGTATCGACTGCAGGAGGCCAGGACGGCCCGGTGGCAGGGGAAGGCCCGGTTGCCGGCTTTCAACACCACATCCGTGAAGACTTTACGCTTGCGGAGTAAGTTGAGCTGGGTCAGGAGGCTGTCGGCGTGCGACGTCTTGTGGAACAGTTGGATGTTCATGGAGCCCGAGCTGGAGCGAGACTTGCGGTTTTCGTGGCTTGAGACGGACATTTTGAACTGGGGAGTAGAAAAACATGAAGTGAAAGATTACACGAGAGAAGGTATTGCTTTTTGCGCTCGAAGGGTCCTTGGTTTATAACATTATTCGGTTTAGGGTCCTTGAGGACCTCGGTTCAAAAGCTCGATGCTGGAGGTGTAGTTTTTCATGTGGCTCGGGATCTTTTATAGCCGTGTCTAGCATAAATTAGTCGCTAGCTAGCAGCGCTCCTTTTAGGCTGGTGGGAATTGCGCCATTTCAGTCAGCAAATTAGTCCGAAACGCCACGGGAAGAGATTTGTCTAAAATATAATGTTTTGAAAAGGGAAAATTGTGTGCTGCTATGCGGTTTCAATTTAAGTAAACCAGGTACTCATTTTTAAAAAGCTGGTCATTCATAATAAAATGGAAATCTGTTTTTTAGGGGTTATATTTGATTTTTGTTGTTGTTGTTTTTGTCCTAATGTTCCACGTTCAATTCAAATTTGAGGGCTATCTGAGTATCAAAAATACTCCATAGCAGCAGCCTGAGTTCATGTTATACTGCACAGATGTATCCTGTATTTGTACATACATTACATGAATGTGATGCCGTCTGATCATCAAGTGGTGCGGCAGTAGCGCTAGGGGTACGTGGGGAGTTTCACAGATTTATGCATGTATTTGCAAAAACATTTAATGCCGTGTCAGGAACAGTACAATTTCTTTTCAAATTAAGAGCAAATTAATTGGAACACGGAGTAACAGTGCAAAATTGTGTTAGTGACTTTTGTTGTACATTTAGATGCTGTGACAGGAACAGCATATTAGCTTTCAGAATTAAGAGAAAAGTAGCTGGAACATGAATCAACTCATTGCTAAAATGTGCTTTAGTGACTTCTTTGCAAAATTTTGTACGCCTTTATTTTTGTACCTTTACTGTACATGTCACGACAGAAACAAAGCTTCTCTTTTCGGATAAAGAACAAATGAGCTGGAACATGAATCAACTTATTGCTAAATTATGTTATACCGAACCATTTGCAAAAAACTGTATACCTTTATTTCATCAATTTTTTTACACGGATGTGCGCCGTCATTAGTAATCAAATTTTCCGGCAGACACAGAAATAAAACAAATAGATCGTAGTTAAATAAAATATGCAGAGATTTTGAAACAAATGTAGTTCCACAGTTCAATTAAAAAAAATTTAATCCAGAAATGCCCAAACTCTTGCTGCAGTGAAAACTAGTTGATTGCACGCTGTTTGTAACCTTAAAATGTTTATATAAAGTCATTAATCGAACATCCATTTTAGAGTATACATTTTCCAACAGCTTGAGTGAGGATGGAATGCTACAATGTTCAAACACTCATTTATCTTCCTGAATAAACAACAAAAAAAAAAAGGTAGTTGCCAACAGCAGGTTGTTATGCACTAATAAAACTCCGCTTGATGTGTTACTACGGAAATGAACTTTAGACTCGGGGGAGTTAAAAGGCAAGCCGACACAGAGCACTCCCACATAATATCAATAAAGCCGTGAGAATGTCCAAACAACTGGCCTTCACACACACCCGTGTTACTAACGACACCGGCGTGCCTCCTTATATCACATTTTTCCACCCCTATAAACATTTCAAGCCTGTGAGTCAAATCCAGCCACTGTGACAGCCAATGAATTACTCCGCTGCCTCTCCAACTTCAGGCGGTGTTTTAAAACCTGTCAGAAATCGAAGACAGTCGATTTCTTTCCCCTCTAAATGGAGGCTCCAATAACTGGGCTGATGATTACATTTAAGGTATTTTTTTTTTGTGCTTTTCCAAGACCAAAATACTAAAAGCGTGTTTGCAAATTGTTTTTTTTTTTTTTTACAGTCATATTAGTCCACTTCTCCTACTGGTCAATCTTTCTACAACAACGTTAACAATTTTGGCCTTCATATGAGTCAAGCTGGTAGACATTAACTCATTCAATGCCAGGGATGTTTTTTCACGTGATTTAAGGGTCCAGACATTCAATCCCAGGTACTTAAGTATTGATTTAATACTTAAGTATCGATTTAATACTTAAGTATCTGGAAATTAATGCCCGTCATGTACTATCTTGGATCGTCCAGACTCTTTCTGACTAAAAAAAAAAAAAAAAAAACGTGATAATACGTTCCTGGTATTGAATGGGTTAAGTACAGTGTCAACTAAAGTAACATGTTGATTTGAGTTTTCCTTATGTCACAGAGACTAGTTTTGAGTTATTGATAAAAACACAATTTTTTGGCAGATATTGTATATCAATTTGGAGATTTTTACAAAAACAACCTCCTTAGGGTCTCACCGTTCATTTCCCAGCAGCCAAAAGGTTCAAATTGTAATCAGTGTACGGAAATGAGGGGATTAATAGATGATGCGCAACTTCAAAATATGACCGTGCCAAAACTATAAATTTGCAATAAAATAGCTGTATTTTGCTCACTGTAATTTCTGCTCATTTTCTATTGAAATTAAAGCACGTTTGCTAGACATCCCACATGTTTATTTTATCTTAGGAGGTAGTTTAAACGAGCCTTTTTTTGTCTTCATTATTACTAATGCTCATTGGGGGGGGGGGGGGGGGGGTGTCTTATGAATTTGTTAAAGCACTGCGCCGAAAAATAAACACGTATGTAAGTCAAAGGTCAGAGTTAGCACAAAAGAACCTTTAAAAGTCCCAAAAGTCATTGCTCCAACAAGTAAAGTGAGGGTGACATTCTTATGCAAGCAGTCTTCAAAGCCTGGCCCGCTTTGCCAAAGTTTCAAGCCATTTCTGCTCATGTTAATTACAAACCGAGCCGAAAGTCACAAAGCTGCAATAAACTCTGCATGCAGGCAACCGAGAGCTTCACTCGCTTCCATTCTATCTATTGTTCCACGCCGGATCACATTAAGTCGTCTTTTGAATCTCACTGGACTGTGTGGGCTTTGCGTGGACGGACTCGGCGTGAAATCCAATTGCGCCCCCACCCCCCCAAAAAAAGTAAAATTACGCTCACGAGGACAAGAATGCGCGAGGGGAAGGGAGAGGAGGTCGCAAGTTTTTCAAGCATGCGAAAAAGCCAAGTAAACACAAACTTACCTTGAAACAAATGGCAGCGACGCGTCTCCGATTCTTCCCCGTCGGCGTTCGACGACCTCGCGAAAAAGTTGTTCCTGCGCTTTATATGGCGATTTAAGCGAACCAGCTTTCCCAGTTTAAGACTATTCTGTGCGTTAAACAATCGAGGGGCTTGTCAGCCATTTGTCGCGAGCGCGAGGAAAGTTTAGGAGAGGAGCAAAAGTTTGGAAGCTAAATGAGAGCAAGCACAGCCTGCAGCGAGGAAATGAGGAGGAGGAGGAGGAGCACAACGCAGCAGTGTTTGCTGACTCCTCCCACTCCCTCCTCTTCCGGTGCTGCTCTTAGCCAATCGCATTCAACGATCGTATGCCTTGAATTCTTTGTCCCACGCTTCACGCTATCCGCAAGGCCACTTTATTAGGTACACTTGCTCATACAAAGGCAATAACCGCGACGGCAGTTTTTCATTCATATTTGGTAGTTTTTAGTTGTGTTAAATCGCACAGACTATGATTTGATTATTATAAAGCGTCCCCGTGTTCAACACCTTGCAAACTATACACATTGCATTTTTCCTAATTTTGTGAATGCTTTTAAAGGCGTAATAATTAAAGTTATGTATGACTTTTTTTCCCTTCAACCACTCAAATCGTTAAATGGCACCACTTCTATCTATACTAACACCCACAAAAAATATAAAACAGTATGGTCTTTCCTTGTAGACTGCCAATAACTGGTCTCTACTGCCATCTACTGTCTCAAGGTGAAACACAAGTCAACAAAGAATTTGCTGTTTGTTGACGTAGTTTGACCGCTGCTCAACGGAATGTTGCAAAAATTGCAAAAAACTCAATGAAATAAATCCAAACCCTAACCCTGATAATGGTTTTACGTGGTCCAAAATTTGGACAATGATTACTTCTGTATACAAAATTTTATTTTATTCAGTGTCATTTCCTTTGCACTTCACTGCATTACTTGAAAAATAGTTGTACAATCACATATTTTGATTGGGGTCTTTTCCATTCAACAGATATTTGTGTTTCATTGTATTTATGTATTTATAGTTTATCTTAGTATGCAGGTGTTTTATGAGCAAATGAAAAAAACGATCCATTCATTTTGCGCAGTAGCAAAAATCTACTTATAGGTAAAACTAATTGTTTTCAATTTATATCGTTTTATTTTACCAGTCCGACACACTTGAAAATCCACCTGTTTTTGTCAGTCTCAGTGGGCGGCCATTTTGCCAATGAAAATGACATCATAGTTGCTCGGGGCTCAGGTGATGACCAATCACGGCTCGGTTTGCAAAAATCACGTGAACAAACCCAGAAAAAAGATGCGAATGGTGGCGTCTACTCACCAGGGGGTGGGGCTTGTTTGAGGCCGCTGCTCCCTTACTGTACCCATTGTGAACTGAACTGTAAGTTATACAACTGTCAACCCCACACCCCCACGCACCAAAACTCTTATGTGGCCCATGATGAAAACAAGTTTGACACCGCTGACCCAAATGGTCACAAACCAAATCAGGACATCAACGTCACCTAGGACAACATTAAATGGGGTGACCCTAGACAGAACTCGATTTTACAAAACTTGAGGAAAACTTTAAACGATGTTTCAAGAGGAAACAGTCTACTCCAGGGGTGTCCAAACTTTTTCAATTGAGGGCCACGAGCAGAAAAAAAGAAGGACAAAGGGGCCGCTTTAAAATTATACAGCTTTAATTTATTAAACATATTAAAATAAATCAAGTTAACAAGCGAGCAATTCGAGTATATTAATTTCGAATTTATTTGATAAACCGCTCTTTAACAGCTTTTTGCTCAAAGTTTTAAGGTGAATATTAACATCCGGTTAGCATCACTTTTCAAAAGGATCAATCGTGTGATATGTTCATAAATTGAACCTTGACAGTGACATTATATATATATATATATATATATATATATATATATATATTTAAATGTATATATATGTGTATATATGTGTGTATGTGTATATATTTATATGTATATATATATGTGTGTGTATATAGTGTTTACAAACCAAGATTTCATATTGAGTAGGTACACTTGGTGTGTAAATTAAGACAAATCATAATTATTTTAATGCACAGGTCATAGATTTGTGATATATTTTAGCAAGCTAGCATTCTTGAAGAAGCGGAAGGCAATATCTATAGCGCTACCACCAGCATTTGCAAAAGACAGCAAAGATGGTGGAAATGCAAATGACTTAAACTGTCACTGTCTTTCACTAAGAACAACTGACAAGTTAAAGATTTTGTTGACTTCTTGATTATTTTTAGGGGGGACAAATATTTATTAATAAAGTGAATGGTTTATTTTTGTGAACAAATCTCGACTGTTATCCCAAACCAGGAACCTTTATTTTGGTATTTTTTGGATTTTTCTGAGGACAAACATTTGTTTATAATCATCTCTTTTCGTCATCACTTTCGTCATCACTTTACGTTGACTATTTTTTGTGGAAAAATATTTATTAAGAATTAAGTTAATCATTTATTTATGAACAGATCTTTACTATAACCCCCAAACAGGATGCTTTATGTTTCATATTTTTCTATGGGCAAATATTATAATTATGTTTTTTTTTTTCAGAAAGGGTCTGACCCTTAATCTTGATTGTTTTTCGTGGAACAATATTTATTAAAAATTAAGTTGTTTCTTTTTGATAACAGTTTTATTCTATGACCCAATAGAGGGCATTTTAGGTTGTTTTTTTCTTTGTGGACGAATACAAATGAAGTTTGAAATGGATCAAAGTTTAATACATCCGACAGTGATGGCATGTTTTAATTCTTTTCTTTTTTTAACCCCAAAATGATTTGAACTGGTTAATTTCACAGGGTTTACATCACTACAAAAAGGTTGAGAACCAGTGCATTAGAAGAGTGATATAGAGAATTTTATACAAGAAATATGTATTAAAAACATGTGTGGTATACCACAGGAAGCAAAAAAATAATCAGTAAAATCCCTCCCATTGTTTGACTGTGTGTTGCCATAACTCTCAGGAATTCCTCACAATCAGCATGTCCAGGATTAACCTTGTCCTTGCTCATGTGCCGGCTTCACATAAGCAGAAGTCTTTAATGATCATATGATGGCAGGTTCAGGCGCCGCCGTGAACTATGGGATTTTTTTTCCTCCTGCGCAATTCCTAGCATTCTTAAAAGAATTGAAATACCTGTGAGCTTTGCTAACGTTCGTCTATGTTCCAATAAGATGCATGCAATGCCAGCTTGTGCATTCTTTCACAGGCTGCTTAAAAGTCGGAAAAAAAAAAAAAAAACTTCCAAGGGATACAACCCTCATTAGCTATAACAGGCAATTTTTATGTCATTGCACCATTCTGAAGTCTCATTCTGATGTCTCATACTAGACCAAAGAACTAACAACTATATTATTGGTCAAACTGAGCCATTTGAATATGAATGTTGAAAGTAGTTTTTTTCAGCACCTCTGCTTTGACTTTTGTATCATAAACATTCAAAAAATCGGAAATTCATGACTGCTTTCTCTCTCATTTGCAGTTGTTAGGTCATGGATGATAGACGATAGCCGGATTCAACGAGGAAGAAGAAGTTGGGGGCAAGTTCCAACATGTCCGACAGGATAAGTAAGCTGATGTTAACATTTCAAACTGGCATGTCTGAATATATATATATATATATATATATATATATATATATATATATATATATATATATATATATATATATATATATATATATATATATATATATATATATATATATATATATATATATATATGTTTTTTTATATTACTATTATAATAAATAATAATAATCTATGATTAAAAAATATGTCAAATAATTCTAAAAAGAACATAACGCAAATGAAAATCGTTACCATTACAACTTAAAGCAGTGGTTCTCAAAAAGGGGTACGTGGTTATTTCAGGGAGTAGATTTTAACGGTGTTTCTGCATGTATCAGCACATTTAGTGCATGTTTTTAATGTCCTGAAAAAAATGCTACATTTTCAAATTAATAGCAAATTAATTGGAACATTAAACAACGTACTGCTTAATTGTGTGGTAGTGATTTTTTGCTAAATAATATATATCTGTATTCTGTTCCATTTTATATGAATGTGCATTGTCATTTGGAAAGTAATTTTCCCGCAGATGAGCTGGAAATAGAACAGGCGATGCTACATGATCTACTTTCTAGAGCAAATTCACTCGAATAAACCAATTATGAGTCAATAAAGGGGCAGCCTAATTGTTGGGTCAATTTGACCTAACTTTCAGGCTTTTTTTTAATACAAAACAAGCCATTTTTTAGGTTAACATATACAAAGCAAACCATTTTATAAGATTGTTTTGAGCAGAAGAATGACATTTTTTGCTCGTTTTCTTTTCAAAAAAAGAGCAAATTAAGTGGATCATGAAGCAACTTAATGCTAAATTGGGTTATAGTGACCCCTTTACAAAGCATTGTCTGCTTTTAATGAGTTTTAGGTATTCACATTGCTGTTAGCAACACAGTTTTCCGGCAGAAATCAAAGAGACGATGTTACTCAATCTATGGCCTGGAGTTGTTGAATAAAATATGCCAAGAGATACCACTACAAACGCTGTTTCAAAGTTTCATACATCACACAGCGGCGGAGAAGCCGCCGATTGTTTTTGCTCAATTTGATATTATGCTGTCATGTCCCATTGGAGTATAGTAGTGGTTAGCTTCCCTCAGAACAGCTCGGAGCTAATCTCCTAACACTACAAGCTCCGCTGCTGTTGCTGCTGCTCAGGTTTCGTTTTGCAGCTCGCTGACACTCAGCAGCTGCTTTTTCCGAGATTAAAAAGCTGCTGCTGCTTCTCATCTTGAGAGAAGGCTGGCAACACTTTTTCAAAATGATGTTTTCTCACGAGCTTTCAATAAACTTGTCAGTTTTTTGTTTTTTTTGCCAAGCAGGGGGAGACACCGAGTCCCCATTGTTGTCAGAGCTGATTTGCACCTTCCTCTCAGCTAGCTGATGGGGCCAAATGTTTTTATACACACAAATGTGCCCAAAGCAGATTAAGAATTTAAGACGATTTAATGAACTCATGATTGTAATCTAGGGTTAATTCATTTTGCTGCACTTTTGTCACTTGTGGCTTGAAGCCAAAGCGATCCCATACGTGTAATGTGTCTTTTGCTTGTGTGTGTGTGTTGACTGTGCAACCGGTCATTAATTACTCTGAGATGGGCACGCCACTAATCAGACCCCCTGTGATTATTCCGCTGCGCCCCCCCAGCATTGCAACAATCCCCTTAGGGAGCATGTTTAGACGACAGTAACCGTCACTCTTTTGTTGGCCTGCACACTCACTGTACACTTTTTTTTTTTTGCTCTCAGCCGAGGCAGGTGGTCCGCTCGGTGAGGTCATACGGTCTGAAGCAGAAGGAAGGGCGAGGGAGGCGAGGGACGGGGACAAAAACAATACTGAGGCTCCAGTGGCTTTCTATTTCACTTGCTTGCTCTTTGTTTCATTTGAGTTTGAAAACAATGGCGATTGCGTTTGCTAAGCTGTGAAGTCAATTAAGAACAAACGCATTTTCCTGTAAAGTACAATCATGCAAATGGTTATCGCTGGATTTGTCATGTAATGCTGTAATGATCATAAGTAAGCATGTTATTACAATAATTGTGATAATGAAATACCATCAAAAAGGTAATACTCTGCCACCCTAGTTTCATACACAGTTTGATTGATAAACGAGTAAAACATTTGATCTAAGAAATATAAAACACATTTATTTAGGCCTAAGTGGAACTAAATTCCAATTTTCACTGGTCGTATTTTTTGATTTTTTTTTTCAACAAAACGTCTTCTCATTAAGAAAAAAGAAAGCAAATGTTTTTTTTCTTTTAAAATGATTCATTAAACTATTTGGCAGTGGAAATTCTAAATATCTGACATAAAAAAAATGTCCATCTAATCAAATAAGAAAAGAATAGAATAGAATGCCTTTATTGTTGTTGTACACAAGTATACAACAAAATTGAGATCTGATTGGCGCATACCAGCAAAATTAACAATACATAGAATTAATAATACATATAGAATAAATAAAATAGGACTACAATAGAATGTAGAATGGTGTACAACCATTTTTTTCTTACAAATAACTATACTATGCTTATCATTATAGTCAGAAGAAAATTACGCAATTAGAAACTCTTTAAAAACAAAATTATATAAATCCCGCGTTTAGGCGAGCGTTTTGATTTTGTTTTCGGGAGGAATACATTGCCACCTCGTGGGTAATTCAACACATCTCAGGCAATGCACATCCCTTAAAAACTACAATTCCCATAACGAATGTCATCGTATCGGAAATGACGCTCATCACTTCCGTTGCTGTCAAGGGCACCGGGATCTTACGTTAGCTAAACTCTCAGGGGCTGTCTTGCACGTGTGTGTTCTTGGCGGTGTTTTAACGACTCAAAGTTTAAAGT
The DNA here is from genome assembly GCF_059441005.1 of Hippichthys cyanospilos. Lineage (NCBI taxonomy): Eukaryota > Metazoa > Chordata > Actinopteri > Syngnathiformes > Syngnathidae > Hippichthys > Hippichthys cyanospilos. Next base: position 7,994,840 of record NC_142378.1, on the reverse strand, counting down.
ACTCTCATTCCAGCGATGGACAGCTTCGGTTCGGACTTTTCAGCAGGTGGGGCAGGCGGTAAAATGGACACCGGCACGATCATGGAGCAGGTTAAAGTCCAAATCGCTGTGGCCAATGCACAGGAGCTGCTGCAGGTAAAAAGCAATGGCTAAAGCTAGCAAAGCTCAACCAATCTTCTACAATGTGTAAACAATAAAAACAAGCACACTTTATGGTAATATTTAAGCTTGCTTTGGTCAGTGAAGAGAAATGTGCTTGCTTCAATCTGTCGCCAAAACTATCACTACTAACTACTGCGTGTGCACAATGACAACGTGCAAATGTTAAAACGTAATGGCAAATGAACATAATTGTTTTTCCTTTGTGTTTCAGAGAATGACAGACAAATGCTTCAAGAAATGTATAGGGAAACCTGGAAGTACATTGGACAATTCAGAGCAGGTATGTTCACACACACACATGCAAACCGTCAAATTGAAAGACATTGCATTCGTGATCCTGTCAATACTTTTCTCTTAACTGATCACTTTCTTCCTGTTTTCACCTTACAGAAATGCATCGCCATGTGCATGGACCGATATATGGATGCTTGGAATACAGTTTCCCGAACGTATAACTCCAGATTACAGAAGGAAAGAGCTCGCATGTGAACGTGCCCCCCCCCCCCTTTTTTTGTTTTTTAATTTTTTTTCCTCTTTTGACCTCTAATGGAAGTCTGAGTTCACGTGACGTTCTTGGGTGCCTCATGGATGCTGCACAGCCATAGCCTTTTTTTTTCTCTCTTCGCTAGCAGGCTCTCACAGCCTGTGGACTGCAACAGAGATTTGTTTGTTTTTAAACGTAATAACAAATTGGTAGTGTGGCTAAGAAGAAGTGTTACCCAGGCCCTTGTTTTTGCCCCATTATCTTGAAAATAAGTACTGGTTGCAATGATTGACAGTCATGTATATAAGACATGTTTTTCCTAAAATAAATAGAAATCGTATCCTAATATAAATGCCCGTTCTGTTATTTTGATGCTGTGGTAATCCGTGACCACAAAAAAAAAAAATCTAGTTTAAGAAGCACTGAGGTTTGCAGGGCTCCCAAAAAACTGAGAACAAAACCCAGTTTTGTCTAAGTCACTTTTCAGCTGTCACACTATCTCCAACCTCCCTTTCCACAGTAGCCGGCTTGTTCCGGCAGGCTCGACTTTAAGCTGGACTGGGCACAGAATCTGTATGGTGAGCACAGGGAATCAATGCCTTTTTTTTTTTTTTTCCCCTCTTGCCATAAAACGGCAACTTGAGGTGGCCATGTGAATACTGTTTATTGGATTGTTTACCAAAACAATAAATTGTGTTACCAATGTTATTGTCAAAAAGGGTAAACTTACTTCAGCAAGTCTGAACCCATTAATCAATGTCTTTTAGTTCACTTAGTGTAAATTACACAGAACGTGAGAAAATCAATCTACAGTAAATAAATTGAAATCATTTTTTTTAAAGGTATACTGAACTTATTTGGTAATTTTCAGTAGAAAAAAAGCTACTTTTTTTCCTATAAATAATTTGGTCATTGTTTTTTTCATGTCGAATGAATGCTTTTAAAAAACATTTTGTCCATCATGTCCTGAAGTTTCGGGTAACAACCTATCACAGCTCAGATTTGAATGTCACATGACCAAATCCGTAAAACAGGTGAGCCATGATTGGCAGTTTGTCAGTTGACTTCAAGTGGGAAATAAAAAACTTAAAGGTACAATTTGAACATGTACATTTAAGTTAATTATTGACAACATATTAAGATTTTACTGCAAAAAAAATTGCAAAATATGTTTGGTATCCCTTTAAATACACTGCACCACCTTGAGGCAGCAGTTAAAAGCATATCACTGTATGAATGTGCTAAAGCAGAATGTGTCCACAGTTGTGTCCATTTTGTCTCGGCGAGACAGAAAGGTTTTGCATCCCACCCAAACGCAAGTTGTGATGACAAACTCATTTTTTTAATCAAGTTTGCCCATTTATCATCAGTACATGTAGATAGGGAGGATGAAATGATTGCACAGTGTTAGAAACAGCACCCATGACCGCACAAGGCCACGCAAGTCAATACTGCAGTGACTGAGATTGATGTAACGGCGGCTAAGACCGCCTGATAAAGCGCGTCATCATGTCCACTTGGCTCCTCGCTGCTCTATTTTTGCTTCACTAACTTCAAAAAGGCAGGTATGATGATATCCAATTCCGGACAGAAGTCAATCGAGTATAAATCCCCGGGAAACCCACTCGACCGCATCCGTGTCCCCAACTGGTTACCCCGGCGACGAACCAGCGGCCGGAGCTCTCACGGCAGGTCAGAGGACCCCCAGAGTCTCCCTGGACGAGGGAGGAGAATCATTTTAAATATACAATAAACTAGTAGACATACATTTCCTGTTTATCTTACAGTTGGTGACACAAGATAGTTTCCAGGCTCTTTAAAGACTAAAGTGTACTTTTGGTGCTCAAAAGGAAAACACATAAATAAGGTTCATCAGTAAAAACTGTATTTACAATAGAAGATTGTAAAACTAATTCATATTCATCAGAATATGACCAAGAAATAGCTGTGCATTGGGTGGGAAATAAATGGAATAAATGATAGCTGTCATTACCGAGTCACATTACCGCCCCCTGCTGGCAAGTATGTTCATGCGCATGTTATTTTTACGAATAATTTCCTCGGGCTTTTATAAACTTGCTGTAATACAGCCAACAAAAGAACAAAAACATTTGAATGCATTTTTTTATATGGAAGAACCATCTATATTTTTCCTTCTGAGAACCATCGGTACAATTTAAAGTCACCAATGAGTTGGATTTTGTATCCCTGGGAAAAAAAAGAAAAAAAATATTGTTAAAAATATCCTCTATAATATTATGTTCTATTTTGCTAGTCGAAAAATGGCATTCGTACATTCTTCTTGATGCATTTTAAAATTCTTGACATTTTCCCTAATTAAACTGATTTCGGGTGCAAATGACCTATAAATATTACTAAAATTATTAAAGATATTGCAAGTTGTAAATTAGTAGGATTACATGTTCTCTTTCTTTCTCTCGCACACACACACATACACACACTCACACACACGTTTCAGACACATTTGCATAGTTGAACACATCCTTGGGTCATATTGACCTAGAGGTATTATTGCTGTTCCTGAGAAATAAAAATAACACACAGGCTAAAACAAAGTATTTAATGATGGTTTTATACATTTCTGCCATGTTAAGGTAGCTAAAAAAAAAAACTTTAATGCTGTTCCTTGGAAGCGGACATAACAGAAGCGTTTGAATGTAGCAGTTTTATTGCTCAGTTACGCACTCGCATGAAAATTATCGTTATTATTTCTTTTGCTTCAAGGATAATTCCATCAATGCAATTTGTACGTTTGGCTTTTTTCCTTGGTAACGTTTGTATTCAAACAGTGATGAGGGAAGAAAAGAAAAGGTCATAATTCGGTTGAATCTGGTTTTGTTTGAATTTTGAGACTTTTTTTGCACTTTCACAATGTTTTGAGGTTGTTTTTGCATAGTTAATGGGACATTGTTTGAACTTGTAACATTATTTTTATAAGAAGGAGGTAGGTGTCTTACCAAACAAGTGTCCCTGCCTCCTTCCATGTAACCAGCACACATCATGTGAGGAGTCAAGTTGTCTCCATACGATTGCCTGCAATCCGCCTGCTCAATAATGCTCACCGGTGCTTTTTGCAACAGGTTGGTCAGCGAACCTACCAAGTGATGAAACAAGCCATAATACTAAAAAAATCAATCAGTAAGTTTTTACCAAACTAATGTATATTGAGCAAAGGCGCTTACCGCCTTCCCTCATGGATCCCCATCCTGAGATGTAGCACTCCGAGTCCTCCAAAAAGCGGTGCACTGGCGAAGGGAGACAGACGGACTGGATGGTGTGGGACATGGGGGCCGGGATGAGCAGCTCCAGCAGGGCCACGTCGTGGTCCATGTTGGTGCCGTTGAAAGATGGGTGAATGATGATCCGCTGGATGGGAATGACCATGGCTCCCACGCCGGAACGCAGCACAGAGCCAAGGCTCACTGCCCAGTGAGTGGGGCCGGGGTCACTGAGGGCACGGCTTCAGGTTAGCCAAAATTTCTACCTACAATTTGCGTCACTAATGACGATCTGTATCCGTGTAAAACGTTTTACAAAGGAGTCGCTAAAAACACAATTTAACAATAAGTTGCTTCATGTTCCAACTAATTTGCTCTTAATTTAAAAGGAAAACAGTATTATTCCTGTCATGACATAAAAAAAAACAATGAATTAAGTTTGCTGATACCTGTTGAAACTAGTGATAGGAAAATGAAGCTTCATGAAGAACCTGTGTGTTTTTTTTAACACAGATGCTTCATGAAGCTTAATTTTCTCATAAGTTAGACATGCTTATCCATTTTCTAAAGCAGATAAGCATGTTTTAATGTGGATGAGAAAATGAAGCTTCATGAAGCACCTGTGATTTTTTTTTAACCAAAACATGCTCCATGATGGTTCATTTTCCCATCATTGATAGAAATCACTTATCCAGAGTCCATAAGTAGTTTGTAATAGTGATGGAAAAATCTCTATTAGAAACCACTATCCGACGTACATTTTTTCCCCGAATGAGCAGTTAGTATTCCAAACACACAAAAAAAAATAAGCTCCATTAAGCACCTGACATTTTTTTTTTTTTTTAACACAGGTGCTTCATGAAGCTTCATTTTGCCATCACTATTACAGACTGTTTATCCAGCACCCATTTTCTACTGCTGTAAGGAGTTGGTAATGGTGATGGGAAATAAGCTTCACTGAATAAGCTTCATGTAGCACAGGTGCTTCATGAAGCTTCATTTCCTCATCACTCCTGTGCATTGTATAATTCTCATTTCACACCTTTTGAAGCAATGTGCGGCAGTCAGTAACCACTTGCTGTGAATGAGAGTAGCTCCGCAATGGTGCAGTCTCTGGTACTGGAGGCTGCCTATCCAAGGCCACTCCCCCCTGCGGGCCGTGACGCCACCTACAATCCGATTGGAGTCCAACGCGGGACGCTCGCCGCAGTCTGGGGAAAAATAAATAACAATAATAAACGACGTTAGATGCTTCCCCACAATTGAGTTTCAAACTGCTTAAAATAATACAACAGACGGCAGTTTCTTTCATCAGCCTGGTTAGGGCAGTCAGGGATGGCGTCACATTCTGGATTTAACTTGTTGATACAAGAAGTGGCGCTGCACTTGAAGCTTCCACTGCAGTTTGAGTCTAGAAGAAATGATGAGAGTGTGTTTGGAAGCAAAGAAATAAAAAAAACAAAATAAAACATTACTATTGTTTACTTGGGCAATACCAAGATGTATTGTGGCGGATCCCACATCCATGGCGACGGTCTTGGGGAGTGGAGGATTGGTCGCACTCACCATTGGAGCAGCTAGTGGCACGGTGACTTCATGTTTGGGGAAGTAATGGGCCAAGCTGGGGTCTGCGTGACTAAGAATCCACCTGCGGAACTTGGTGACCCGGGAGTATACCCCGGGTCGGTAGATCTGGGCACAACCTATACCCCAACTCACCACCCCTGCCAGGAAGAACCTCCCTGGAGCCCCTTCGCATACCAAAGGACCACCGGAATCACCCTGGAAGAGGAACACACAAAGTTGATGTCCAGTTTCAGCCGAGCAACAGATGGGGGTGTAAAGTGTGCTGTAATTATTGATCTGACAGTGAAAATGCATTATACATCTCATCATATTAATTCAGCTAGCTAATTTATAAAAATGTATAGTTCTGCAACTAATAATTATTTTATGTACATTTTTTTTACCAGCATAAAAGTCAATTTGCCAATGTTTTATTTGATTCAACACAAATATAACAAAAGAATACATACATAGGTGAATATTTATATTATGAGGGACTGAAATAATGATCAATTCAGAATAATTAATTTCTGTTTAGAATTCTGATTTTTTTTTTTTTTTTTGACCATGTCCCAAACAAGGGCATAGCACAAGCCTGGAAAAAAATCCTCACACGTGTCAACAAAAAGACAATACCACATATCTCAAATATTGGTGAATAGAATATATTTGATTTATATTTCATAGAATTAGGGTATAGTATAGTAGTATAGTGCTAGTAAAATTGTTGCTCCACTCAGCAGCACTGACCTGACAGGAGTCCACCTTGCCCTGCAGGAATCCAGCACACATCATGTTGGAAGTGATTGAACCTCTATATACAGGCAGTTTAGAGCACACCTTGGAGTCAATGATTTTCACCACGGCCTTCTGTAGAGTGGAAGGCTTCTCAGCTGAAAGATGAATGAGTGCATACGTTTGCCACATCGCAATAGTTATACTACTAAGCCATCCAATACTCCGAAATATGCAAATTTTTAAGCAACGACCAACCTGGTGTGTTGTTATTTCCAGTCAAGTAATCCCGTTTAAATAAGGGATGGAGCGATTATCAGTCGGGCCAATATTCATCATAGTATACTGACTGATAAACTCTCTGATTTTAAAAGACCTTCCGTTGTGTATGATACGAGTCCTTACCTAAAGTAGTTAATTACATTTGTACTTGATTATCTAAGTAATCAATTACTCCTTAAAATGTTTGGCTGGTACTAAATGGATTAAGTACTCATTTACCTTAGGTACGAAAGGAATGACTTGGCTGATTAATTACAAAAGTATTTACTGTAGTACCTAAAGTAATCACATTACTTTATTACTTTAGTTTCAAAATTAAAAATAACCTGAAACCGTAATTATGTAAAATAATTTATTACCTCAATAGTTCATTATCTGAAGCAATTGATTACCTTTGTACTTATTTAGTAACTGATTACCTCATTACTTAGCTGCCTTAAGTAATCGATTACTCTGGTAAAATCTAATGATATCCAATCAGGCTTTGATCGAGCATCATTGTGCACTAACTTTGACTCACTACTAAACTGGTGCAGAGACCCCCATCCTGATACCACGCATCTCTGACCGGGGGTGAAGACGTGAGACGGGGCGGGCAAACAAGCGGGTTGGACGTAGGGGCTGAAGGTGAGAGGGCTCTCCAGCTCCAGCACGGCCACGTCAAAGTCGCTGGTCATGGGGTTGTAGTTGGGAGACACGACCAGTGTTTTGATCTTTATTGTTTTGGACTGGGACTCCTCCCCGCTCACAAGACTGGCCCCCACCAGGGCTGTCCAATCTTTGGGGTTGTTGGCGCTAGAACAAAGCAGAATGGATGACATGTCTAATAAAGTCTAATTAGTGTTCATACACTAGATCGGGATTCATGAGAGGACTGATGTTCGCGACAAGAGCTGCATGTGAATTTTTACAAGGATGGCCTGGCCTTCTTCCATACCACCAGGTATGGTACGGTGTGTTATACGGTATGGTATGGTATGGTATGGTATGGTATGGTATGGTATGGTATGGTATGGTATGGTATGGTATGGTACAGAATGGTATGGTGTGGTGTGGTGTGGTGTGGTATGGTACAGTATGATATATGCTATGATATTGTATGGTGTGGTATGGTATGGTATGTGGTACCATACCATACCATATATCATACTGTACCATGCTTGGTATGATATGGTATAGTATGGTATACCATACTCTAACCCATAACATAAACCGTATATTACCTTACCACACCATACCATACCATGGCATACCATAACATCTATAGAAAATTTTAAAGCAGTAAACAGGGCAGATAACTAAGTGATGGTAAACAATAAAATGTATATTCTTACTTTTACATTAAGTACATTTCAGTTAGAGTAAATCTGTATAATCACCTACGTTTCAAAGCAGTGCGCAGCACTGACCAGCCATCTTTGGTTAATGATGGAGGCTCCACACATGTGCTGTCCATGTAGCCTGAGACTGACCTGCCACGGCAGTTCTCCCTGTTGGGCATCTTCACCGCCCACGATACGATTCCCTGCGGCGCTACGTGTGCCACAGGCTGGAGAGAAATATAGTTTTCATCACGTCCATCAATCACATATCAAAATAAGAACGAAAGAAAAGAATCACTGACCACAACGAGCTTCGTCAGATCCATCCGCGCAGTCTGATACAAAGTCACATTCGGGGTTTAATTTGGTGATACATTCTCCATTGTCGCACATGAAGGCGCTCTCGGGGCAACTGTCTAAGAGAGTTAGAAGACACATTTCAAGGAATTTGTAACTTATTTTAGATGGAATCTAAAATTGCGGGAGAGAGTGACGATTTCTAAAATAGTTGATGGAAGAATCCAGCGGTTCTCAAACAGTGTAAGTGAAAGTGCGGGAAATTTTAGAAGGGCTTCTGTGGATTTCAGCAAATCGAATTTAATGCCCTGCTTAGGGGGTACTTAGATAAAAAAAATATCATGGAGCGCAATGAAAAAAGCGATAATTGATAATCGATTCGCACTACAAATGAGAATGTATTTGGCCACAGAAATACTCTTATCACATCAGTGAAACATATTTCAAGTATAATAAACTCACCCTCCCCCATCGTATCATCTCCAATACTGTAGAAGGACTTCCCACTGGCACCTGGGTATAAAATAGAAGGATTAAACCCACATGAAATGTGTCCATGCCGTGCGGCAAGCAATCCACAGATGAGGCCCGTATGAGAAAGCTAACAGTTGCCGATTGTTTCCTACCCAGTAAGACGATAGCGTTGATGTGTCCAAACTCGGGGACTTCGAGTGGATTGCCGTTCATCACGGAAGTGAGCCCTGCCCTCAGCAGGTCCTGGATGAAGTTTTCTGAATACTGCTGGAATTTGGAAACCGTGAAGACCAGTCTGAATGTTGCCATTACATCACCGTTCATGTTGCTATAAAAGAACAAATAATAATAAGGGAAAATGCACCATTTTAAATCTCTCAATAAAGATTTACATTGTGACGAACTTACCCAAAAGCAATAATGTTACAGTCAACATAGTGGTGTGATATTGATGAGGAAGCAAAAATACTTTTGATCTGTGAAGATAAACGTAAATGATTGATATAACGTAAAAGCAATTCTAAAAGTGGAAAAAAAATCTTCCCCTTATTCGAATGTTGCCGGGCAAAATACCTAGTTAGCACGTTTGCCTCACATTTGGAGATGCGATCTTGGCTCTGGGCTTTCTGTATGGAGTTTGCATGTTCTCCCCATGCCAGCATGGGGTTTTCTCTGGGTACTTTGTACTAAATATGCATAGTAGGTTTATTCGACGTTCCAAATTGCTCATAGCTGTGTTTGTTAGTGTGAACGGTTGTTTATCTCTGTGTGCACTGTGATTGGCTGCTGACCAGTACAGGGTGTACCCGCCTACTGCCCAAACACTGCTGGGATAGGCACCAGCAGGCCCATGACCCTTGTGAGGACAACCGGTCAAGAAATGGGATGTCGTCAGGCACTACTTAAATAAATATTTTATGAAACTGGAATAAAGGAAATCAAAGTCTTCTAAAACTTGAATTTTAGTCCACTTAAAACATCCTGATACTAGCTAGTATTGGTATGAGAGCAACACTTTTGAGTATCAACAAGTCTAAAAGAGATATAGTGTATAACAAGGTACCGGCGCATATTGACCCACTTTAAGCACTACATAAAAGATCAAATGAGATGAGTAAAATGTGGTGCAAGCCAGATCTATACCTGTGTGTTCAACACAGATGTTAGTACTAAAGAGAAACCCGAGTTTGGATCCTGTAAAGACGGATCATGCTTGAGACCCTTCAGCTCAACTGTCTCCATGAAGTAATGCTGCTCCTGTATGAGGTATGCTGCTCACAGAGAGGACAACACGTCTCAAAAATGTACCAAAATGATGTTTTGTATGTTGAGATTGAAGAAAAAGATCACCGATAAGCAGTCCTACAAAGACTCCAGCGATGAGGAAGAAAAGGAGGCAGAATATAAGGCCGGTCCTGTAGCAGGTTGGGCCGGAGGGAGCAGGTGAGGATGCGGGCGGGGACCACGTGCCTTCTTCATCATTCGCCATCTCCTTGTTGGATTCACAACGCTGGCCTATTCATATGGCAGGTGAAATTCAAATCGTCATCTTACTTTCCCTGAATGCTAACCAGCCAATTGCAGGGCACACAGAGACGAACAACCATTACACACCCAATCACACCTAAGGAAAATTTAGTGTGTCCAATACACCTGCCTTGCACGTTTTTGGAGAGTGGGAGGAAGCTGGAGCGCCTGGAGAGAAACCACGTGGGCTTGGGGAGAACATGCAAACTCCATAAGGAAAGGCAGGAGGCAGCTAGAATTGAACTCGGGTCACTTAACTGTGTTTTGGATGTGCTACCCACTGCGCCACCGATTTCAGCTATTTTAGGACAAAATACGACTTAAAACAAAGAGCTGTGACATCCAGGTTGGATTTATTGAACTTTCAAACTACATTTATGGTGGTATCGCTAAGCGTATTTTATTCAGCAACTCCGGTAGATAGATATAATATTACAGTATGTATTTTATTGCAGGATTAATACTGCATATTTTGCATAAAAGAAAACCTAACAAAAGCATACAAGTTTTTGCAAAGAAGTCAGTAGAAGACAATTAGCAAGATGGTGTTTCATGTTCCAATTCATTTGCTTTTAATTTGAAAAGATCTTGTTCCTGTGAAGCAATGGCATGACTACACTATACTCAAACCATGTTTGCAATGACAAAGCATTAAATTGGATTTGCTCATACCTGCAGAAACCTCGTTAGTCCTTGTAGCTACAGTATTTTGACCATTTTTGGATCATTTTTCTCCACATCATTCTGGCAGTATTTTGACCAAGGGATGGCACACTCCCGGTCATGTGATAATTAAGCGATTGAGCAAAGTTGAAAATTGACATGTTGTCACCATCTGGCTGAAATTTCAGCTCCCTTTTGTTTTCTTTCAATGCTTTCCCTTTGATGTGAAATGCCTTTGACGTAAAGATCAAATGAATGGACAAAAGACTGCACAAGAGTAAAATTTTAGCATGGCAATAACTTTGTGCCAGTGTCCCAAATATTACAGTAAAAAAAAGATTTTGCACAGTACTCACCCTCTTGTTCCATCAGTCCATGACCACATGACATTTACAATATCCTACACAGTGAAGATGAGTGAATGTGGGACAGTGTGCAAGGCGTGCTATTTCTTCCACCTGGGCAGGTGGGCGTGTCCCAAAAGTAGCTCACCTTTTTCCGTTTACTTTAGGAAAAAGAAGCCTCATCCCAAATCCCTTATACGCCCTCCTTCCATTGCCATGGATCCCATTCTGGACTTAAATGTGTGTTTTGTTCAAAGTCACACCCTGCATTATCTGCAGAGAGAGAAAAAAAAGCCTCATGTCAACTTCTATAAGGATAACTTAAAGGTGGCGTGAAGAGCCTCCTTGTTCTCCTCGATCATGAAAAGCTGCACTTATGTGCTCCACGGACACGCTGGCTGGACAGAGGCGGAGCTAAGAAGGCTGGAATTCTTTTTTTCCAGGCAGGATCACATCACCAGGAAAAGTCCACAGTGCCTAAATTGTTTCACCTGTTTGAACATTCCTTAGTATTCATTGTATATTCCGAAAAAGGTTGCTCACAAGAGTTGCAGCCTTTCACCAACACTCATAATCCCAAAATGTGTACGCACGGGATCATTTTTTTTTTTAACATACTCAAACAAATAAACACAATGAGGAATGTTTATAAAGGAGGAGGGAGCCGATGCACATAAGAACAAGGTGTTTCTAACTAAGGATTTATATGAATATACAAAAGACTTATAATAGATTTAAATAGCTATTTTTTGTTTTGTTAGGATTTTTTCTGAGTTCAGTTGGCTTTAATTTCTCTTTGGAGAATGAGTTTTAAGCTTGTTTCTAGTTTAACGCTTGTGCAGTATTTTGACCTATTTCTTCCACATGATTCTTGCAGTATTTTAAGCAAGGGATGGCACATTCCTGGTAGTGTGATAACGAAGTGGTTACGCCATATTGAAATATATCATGTCACCATTACATGAAAGGAGTTTTATGTAAGGATTAAAAAAAGGTTTCTAAAGATTCTATAATATACAATTGTCAAGCAACTATTTGACCTTTGACACTGTGTACAGACATACATACAAGATAGTTAAAATGAACCCTTAAAGCTCATGTAAGATATTTTTGCGGTAATCATACAGTAGATAGATCCATAGATCCTGTTTTGGTTGTTATTCTTTTTTTAAGGATTGTCCGATTTGTGACTTTTTTGGTTTTGTAAGCTTTTGTTGACTATAATGAACTTACCATATATGTGCAGATAAAACTTTTACTGGGATTTAATTTATACTTCGCGAGTTCAGTATCTCATTTAATTTTATAGCTTTTATTGGCATAGAACAGCATATACAATTGAGGTGGTTGTAGCAATTGGATTCATTATATTATGTAGGGCAAGATGCCACAATTGCTTCGTGAATTTCTTTGCCACTAAAAATGCAATTGGTTATTTTTCCTTTAAAAAAAACCCTTTTATAATAATACCAAGTCGCAATCAAAATTACAAATGTGCAGTAGATGTTGAAGTTCTAATTTGGCACTCATTAGTGCTCGACGATTACCTGAATTATGCAATCAGGTATCTGAATTGAAATTCACTCAATAGGTTCAGAAATTCCCGTCTTCTGAACCGACTGAATTGCCTAAATGCAGCATATTTTCCTATTTCATACGTGTGCATATATATATATATAAATAAATCAGCGAACGAGGTGAAAGTACAAAACTCAATACAAGCTTTACTTTTCTTATCAAAAACAAGAACAAATGGTAAAGAAATTACCCATTCCTTTAAACCATGAAAACAGGCAGTTTGCAAGCCTCAACTGAAATTCACACTATAAAGTGAAGTGCCAGCAAGTTTTTTTTTTTTGGCTGACTAATTACAGGTTTAAAAAAGACAAACCAAAACATGATATCTACTTTGTTTTTCTTAAAATGGAAAACATAAAAAATAATTTTATAATATCCCGATGTGCACTTATGTACAAAAAATGTTTTAGCCGTCCTGTTGCTGTATGAAAGGATTGGGAATAGCCTCCATGCCGTCTTGTGGACAAATAAGCACCACCGAGGTCCCCCTGCAGACCACCAGACCCAGTTGCCTGGTGTCTTCCGTCAGTTTGAGCTGGTCATCAGGATCTAGACACATGGGGAAAGTACTGGTTTTAAAAAAAGAACGGTTAACATCACATCTCAATTTCAGCAATATGTTTACAATCGGATATTAGATAGGAAATTTGTAATGTTATGCTCAAAAGGTGAACCTTTCATAAGTGAATATTAAAAACCAAAACTATATACGAAAAAAAAGAAAGAACTTACCACGCATATACTCGATGGTACCGTCCAGTACAAGATTTAATAGTGGGTCGAAACCTTTCAGCACACCACTAGCTGAAATGGAAAACATCCTAAACATATAATTCGGCGTTGTATATTGAATCAGTTCCGATGGAACGTGGGAGCACCCACCTTCACGCCCTCCTTGAAACTTAACCCGAATCGGCTTGTCGATGTATTTGGACAGGTCGAAGATACTCTCCTTCTTCTTCTTTTCTTTATCCTAACAAGCACAGTGAACGGTTGTTATTTTGTAGCGTGGTTTAGCACTTGGCTAGCTGAAATCGACACATGTAATTAACAGTCTTTAAGATGACTGTAATTCGCAAATAAAAACTTGCGGGGCGTCATAAATGATAGCAAAAGGCAACAAGGTGTTTTTCGCAATTGTTTGTATGAAGTTTGGTAATATAAAGGGGATAGAATATGAATGAAAACGCAAACTGCGCGAACCTACCGCCATGTTGGATCAGAACCAGGAAGTGATACTTTGACCTTAGCGCGGTTTAGCCAATCAAATTTTGCCGCACACAAAATGGAGGTGCTTACGTCACAGTTTGAATGCTGACTTTTATTTTTTAAAATTCCAATTCTGTACTGCGTTATCCCAGAACCAATACGCCGTCGTATAATTAAAATGGCTTCAAAAATATTATTTTCCGTTCACTACTTAATTTTATTTGTTGAGAGCAGACTAAGCAACTTGCTTACTGGTGTTATACTGCTACCAAATGGGACTGGAGAACATAGAAAATTAAATTAATTAAAAAAGACATCATGCTGCCCTTTCTCTCAATATTAACAGGCAGATTCTAAATAATGAATTAAGTAACAACGCAGGCGTTGTCTGTCTCAGTAGGCCTGTGCAAAAACTATTAGACCACTTCTAAACTACAAAATCTGGCATTTTAAACTTGACGAAAAGAAATAATAAGTGACCTCATTTAAGATTGAGGATTTGTTTTCATACTACTTCTAGTCCAGCGAGGAGTCTATTAATATCACCAGCTGGTGGGATGTAACCCAAAGGTCATTAGGCGCCGTGCAAGTCTTGCTCGTTGTGACATGGCCTGCGGATCAAAGGACGTTCCCACTCAACGGACAAACCAACCCCAGGAAGATGACTCCAATTTCCCGCCTGATGTCATCCTACAAGTGAATGGCGAGTCTTTTTACGCCAACCGTCATCAGCTTGCGCTTCAGAGCCCCTACTTCCGGGCTCTCTTCTTTGGCTGCGGCGTTGAAAGCAGTCAAAGAAAAATCGAACTCCGAGGGGTCCGCTTGCAGCATTTCAAGGTGTTAATGCACCATAGCCGAACTTCTGTCCTCAGTCTGGACAGAGAAAATGTCTTGGGGATCCTTGAGACTTCGGACTACCTCCAACTGGAGCAAGCCAAGCTGCTGTGTTGCAAGTTCCTTGAACGTGAGCTCCACCTTTGTAATTGTTTGGGGATGATGGCTTTTGCTTGGCAGAGAGGCTGCGCTCAGCTTTACACAGCAGCAAGGCAGGTGGCCCTCACACATTTCTCCATTGTTGTGTCTGAAGAGGACTTCCTGTCCTTGTCCAAGGAGACGGTGGCACATCTCCTAGCAAGCGATAACCTGGCCATCCACGGAGAGGATTTAGCACTGGAGGCGGTCCTGCGCTGGGTATCTTTTGATAATAAAAGAGAAGAACACTTTCTGGAGCTCATGGAGCTGGTGAGACCCGAGGCTCTGTCCTTGGCATTCATCACAAAACTTTTGGACACAATGACACACAGTTCCGATCCGAGAGCCAAACTCATCTGCATGCTCAACGAACATTTTCCGACTTCCTGGTCAATGGGGAGGTCCCTGCAAAGGAGCAAAGAAATTCTCTTTGTAGTGGGAGGACCTCATGATCAGGATGAGCAGGCGTCCTACCAGTTTCATCCACTCAGTGGGAGATGGCAAAATTGTGCACCTCTTCAGAGGAAGAACCTTACGCAATACTCGGTAGCCGCAGTAGGTAATGCTTGGATATTGATTAGCCGTCATATTGTGCAAGTCTGTCTAATACAGTTTGTCTAAAACTGTGGGTCTTAAATGGGGGGTACATGAAGGCATTAAAGGGGGTACGGAGATTTAAACAGGGTTCCTGCTGGTTTCAGCAATTTTTATTTTTAGGCTTTTTAGGAACAGTATATTTTCAAATTAAGAGCAACATAATTGTAACATAAAGCAATTTGTATCAGCAAATCTAATGTAATGCCATTCATTCTTGCCACAGAAACAGGATAGTTTTCTTTTCAAATTTAGAGCAAAATAAATGGAACATGAAACAATCTTACCCCAAAGTTCTTGTTTTCATACCAAACAAGCCAAATCAACTTTCAAATTGTAAGATTTTTTTTTTTTTTTCAAAAATGCTTTGCTCTGGTCAGGCTTGGCTGAAACCAATATTTCACAGATGGGGGGGGTACATTATTGAGAAAAAAAACAGCTGAGATCCACTGATCTTAATGGTTCTAAATCTAAAATTTCCAACTTACTGTGTATCTAATACAGTTGCAGCTTTATTGTCCTGACAGTTTGATGTATGTTCTCATGTGTAGGAGACAGTGTTTATGTGACAGGGGGCTACTTTCGTGACGTGCTGTGGTTCAGCGTGGACTGGGTCAGAAGATACCAATGTGGGAGCCAGCGGTGGGTGGACGGCCCAGCTTTGCAGAAGTCCAGGCACAGCCACTGCTCCCTTGCTCTGGATTCCGTCCTGTACGTCTTTGGGGGAAGCATGGACGAAGGGCTGGTAGCCGACGTTGAAAGACTGATCCCGAGCTCAAACGGTGGGTGGGAAAGTGTCAGCCCCCTGGTTCGGCCGGTGGAAAGGGCAGCCGCGGCCGCTCTGGGTCAGTGTATCTATGTGGCGTGTGGTCTGGATGAAAATGGAGAGGCCTTTGGAGGAATACAACGGTATGACACCAGGAAGGATCTGTGGGACGTTGTTTCCTATTCCCCTTTTCCACGGTGAGTCCACATTCAATTATTTACCATTAACTCATGTATTGCGGGGTTTCATTTACAAAAATACCCACTGTGATCAAAATGAACTAAGCAGAGATTTAGATTTTTTTTTTTTTGCTTTTGTTCATTTTAGTTTTTTTCTTTAGTCAAAAAATAGATTGAACTATAAGGAGGATAAAAGCGAGGCAAACCTACAATAGAAAAAAATTCAAATCTATGTAGTAGAGTTCTTTTTTTAACTAAATAAAATTGCTATTTTTGACTGCTCGACTTATTTACTTTTTTGCAAGGAATGGCAATCATATTCCTGGGTCACTATGACCTGGGGGCATATTTAGTCACCCAAATACAACATTTTGTTTTTATTAGTGTTTAATACTCCTTTCACATGAAATGCAACAATGTCTCAGAGTTATTATGACCTGCAAATGGATCAGTTTGACCCACAAAATAATATGAGGCATAAAAACAAATTCAAGAAATATAGTGACGAAAACCTGCAACAAAAAAGGTTATGGTCATAAACCAGTCCGCGACAGTGAAGTTACAGTAACCAAACCGCGATGTAGCGAGGGAACACCTGACACTATGTGGTCGTCCATCCTTTAGATACGACCTGGTTGCCACAGAGCTGAATGGCGCCATCTATCTGTTTGGAGGGCAAGCTTTGCGTTTTGACGTGGAGACAGACGAGTGGACAGTTCTGCAGGAGGAACCCCTGGAGAAAAAGTTCTTCTGCGGCTGCACAACAGTCAATGGCCAGATATTCTTGTTGTGTGAGCAAAAGAATAACAAAGCACTCTCCAATATGGTTTTGTTTGACCCTTACGTGGACACATGCATCAAGGTTGACGATGCCATACCATGTTCTGTCCCACTCAGAGGTTGTGTCACCATTAAAATGCTTACGTGATTGAGTGAGAGGTTGGATTTTTTTTTTTTTTTACTGGTGCGAAAACAAGCCAGGAGTCTTTGCAGTCTTTTCAATGACTTTTAATGAAAAAGAAATATGACCAGATGGGTCTAAAAATTATTGGTTCAGCCCTTTTAGTGCTCCATATTATTGTTATTTTTTACCCCTTTGTTAAACACACTTGTCTTTTGTGTAGTTGGATCTATGTGCTATACGGCGGCTTACCATAAATTCATACTAATATTTCACCACTGGAAGAAGTAATTCATCCCGTATTTTGCTCTTGGAGGCCAGATGTTCACCTTCATAGAATGTATAATCCATTTTCACTAATGCCCATTGGTGTGCATACAGTGCTCTACTTGATTCACCAAATGTTTTAGTGATACATTACATTTTCTTCAGTTTGTCAAATTAATTCTACGCATCACAGGAAAGTGTAAATACAGTAAGGCTAAGGCACAAAACAAAAGTGCTGTACAGAAAACCACAAGGAAATATGTCACATGATATTTCAATTAAAAAAAAAAAAGAGCATAACCAATGGGATTGTTTTTGAAATCATCAATGGGTTGGGGATTATACAACGGCGGGGATTATAAACGTCCACCAGGGGGCAATATATATATATCTGGTCCTTTTTTGACGTCACCAAATCACGTGTCGTCATAGAACAATAAAAACATTTATTGGAACTAAAAAAAAGAAGTTGCGGAACTGGAAGAACAGCTTTCCTGTCTAATGCCTTATGACAAAAAAGGTAGATACAAGTAACAAAGAAAAAACTCCCTCTGATGTACTTCGGAACAGTCATATAATGATATTCTGAAAACATTTAAGCCATTTACAGTATTTCTTACGGAGCACCTGAAGTTACAAGGAGGGGAAAAAAACAACTAAAATAAAAATCCAGGTAAACCTATTTTGTTTTCATTTAAAGTTGCTTTATAACCAACTGTTTCAAGTTCCCCTCCATGACTCGATTCCCCTTTGACATTAGAGCATACAGCCCTCAGAATGACCGGAAGTAAACAAACATTCATTAAAAAAATGCGTTGCCTTGCAAACGCATTATTTACGTCACGTTAAGCCCAGGGGCTCTGTAATTTCTGGTCAAATTTGACTAAGATGATAACCAAAAACATGGTTTTCTACACCAGTGATTCCTAACAAGGGCACTATGCAAACTAGTGTGCTGTTAAGAGATCATAATTGGTGCGATGGGAAATTATCCAGTTTCATTTGATTGATCAAAACGTATGACTACTTGCAAACATATTTTTGTTTATCCATCTTTTTCTGCGACATATAGTAACAGACAGACTTTGTGGCCTTTTTGTTGTTGTTTTGCCAAGCTGTAAGTTTTTTTGCGATGCAAAAACAGTAAACATCGTTCGTAACAATTAATTCTCACGTGACTGATAAAAAAGTCATTAAATCCAAAACATCAGTGACATGATGAGTCATACTGTTTCCTTCCAATGTGACTGGGCGTAATGATTTACAATCATTTGTGCTTTTTTTTTTGCTGCCTCTTTTTGTCATACAAAGAAAATGCAAAACATGAAATCATCAATGGACCGTGGTAAGGTACGTTTGTCGAGCATGACTTAAACTTGGGCCGGACTCTATCTGGCTTTGGGCAGTCTGCTGTTGAGATTCCTCTGGTTGGTCAGGTTGTTGAGAACGCAGTTGTTGGCTAGCGACGCCAGCTTGGAGTTGATTGCACCTTTCCTCTGCTCCCAGCTGCTGTCGTCTTCCTCCTCGGGCTCCTCTTCCTCATCCGCCTCGCTTTCCTCATCGCTGCGCTCGTCACGCTCCACCTGCAAACGGGATGGAGAATGCAGTTCACACATCGAAATGGCTGCCTGTCACAGATAGTGATGATAATTAGTTCTCCATTGGTTGACATGGCAGTTGCATTATAAAAAAGGAAGAGGAAGCTCAGGTGGAAAAAAAAAATATCTGTAAACGCTGAGAGGCATGAGAAGCCATGTCAACAATTATTTTTTTTTTTTTTCAACTACGGGTACTCTCTATTTGTTTATTTTCTAATGTGCTCTCTGAACACATGACAAAAAGACATTTTCTGTCAAATTCTTGTTGGAGCGGCTTATAGTCAGAAAAATACAGTAATAATTCTTAACTATTTTTCTGATTTAGTAAATAACATGCATGGGCACAGCCCAACATGTTCTTACCTTTCCCTTGAACATAAACTTGCAGATCATACGCAGGATAAGGTAGGCCCAGAAGATGTGTAGAGCTTGCAGCACTAACAGAAGGACATTGAAGAAGTAATAGCCAAAGAAGGGCTCGAAGAAGTCAAGTGATAACACCAATGTTGTGTGGATGATTCTGGAAAACAAGAAAACATTAGACATAAGGCCAAGTTGAGGATGAACTGAAGGAAGGGAATCATATGTTCTTTATCCTCTGTGAAGATCAACTAAAATTGCAACAGCGAACTGAGGAGCTGTACAGTATTTCTGATATTTTGTGTTATATTGCCTCAAGGTGGCCAAGGCACACACACCAGAAGGTGCAGCATGACGTCTATTGAACTGAAGCAAAACACGTGCTAAGCAACCGCACATTTTTCCAATGTGTTGAAATACCTGCAAGGAAACACCACCAGCCGGGTAACCAGGAAGACCAGAGAAAAGACGACAAAGAGTGAGTCGCACGTCTTTGTCCACTCGGCGTAGTGAAACATCTTGGCAGACTAAAATAAATAAATAAAAATATATTACCTCATAGCAAACTTGAAACGCTGCCAAATGTGAAGGAGAGCAGGTATGTTTAAGTCTCAAATAATAGTCATGTGACACTCATTTGAGGGTTAGGTCCTTACCAAAATTAAATCAGCTGGTTATAAACATTCATTCCATGACACAGTTTGATTTGTGACTTGTATAAAATGATTGTTGTGAATCATGAAATGGCTTTTGCACATATGAACAGAACTTCATATTTTAATTTAATTGTAAAACAAATATTAGTGCATCGGACATTGTGAGGCATTCAGGTCTGTCCCAAAAAACACGCGAGCGAATTCGACTGTAAAAAATCTGAAATAATGCACCTATTGTTTTTATTACGTTTTCATGATGACAAAAGAAGTTCATTGTGTGCTATAAAAATACTATCCATATGACAATAAAACTCTTGAACAATGACTTTATGCAAGTTAGGTATTCTTGTGAGGTACAGTCACTAAAAAAAGCACATTTAGAAAAGGTAATGCACTGATAGTTATGACGTTCTTGGACAAATCTGATTCAAGTAACTTATTCATTTAAAAAAAAAAACAACACAATTGGAACTGATTTTATAGTTGTATAATGGTAGCAATTTAAAAGATAAATGCTATGAAGCAGATAATTGTATATTGTATTCATGTACCATAGATTATTTATGTCATTTATACTAAGGGTGCTCTATGCTTTGGACTCAACAGGTTTTAAAGTTATAACTGTTATACAAGTGCAACAGGGTCACTTGGTCACTAATAAAATTTACATTGTAAAATCAATAAACAAAGTCTTTGACGTCACGCTAGTCACCTTTTAAAAAACACACCAAATACTCTAGAATGCTTCAGTTGATACATTTACAAATTAGAGATCACTCCTTTATATAATTTGCCAAAAGGGCTAGAATTTTTGCACAACTTAACAATTTTGAACAAACTTTTCTCAGAGCTAGCAAGCACGAGTTGTACCTCCAGAAGGAAGTCTGACGAGTCGTGCACAAGCATCACAAGTGTGCCGATTCTCACGTAGTTGGCGCAGTAGGAGAAACCAATGAGAAATATGGTGGCAATGTGATGAACCACCTGCTCCTTGAAATCCTTAAGTACACAGACAAAACAGAAAAGGTCCCCACAATGCAATGCAGTGATATCCATCCTCAAAAATGAAATCAAAAAGTTTGAAAAAACTTTTAGGCTCTCCTTTTTTCATTTCAGAGCACATAAAACAAATAGATGAAGAAAAACACTGGATGGCTTTTTTTTTTATTTCTCAAATGAATGTTTTGGCCGTTGAAATATCTTATATTTGTGTACGTATTCATGAAAATCTACGAAAACGGGTGTGGGAAAATGTTAACACGTAACTATAAACTGTGTAGAGGTGTGTTACTGCTTTACACACACAATAAATTACATTAATGAAAAAAAACTGTAAATGGAAAAAACATACAGTATAATAATAAAAAAACACATAAGTACATGCAAATACATTCATGAACAATGAAAATCATTTATAATACATAAAATCATACAGTGAATAAAAATACATCATAAAAACATGAAAAATATTGTAGATAAAAAATAACACTATAATAATGAAAAACCGATAAATGATAAATTAAAATACATTTATGATAAATGAAAAGGCTATATAATAAACTAAACATACTGGAAACAAAATATATTTATAATAAACAAAAATGTATTTTTAATAAACAAAACATACTATGAATGGAAAAACCTATAGTATAATAATGTATGTTGAGGAAAAAACATTCATAACTGTAAATGAAAAAAATATGTGCAATATGTGTTATTGCAAGTATTTTTTTGAATCTAACCTTCATGATGAATGAAGGAACATTGCAATTCAAAATCTTTTTAGATTGAATATGAAAAAAAATGCATTTAAATTTTGTGGTAACATTAAAATAGTTCAATGAGGAGATCACTCTTACTTTACGTTTCACGTCCACAGAGACACACAGAAGAAGAGACAGGTAGAAGCCCAATTCCAAGGTGTAATACCAACTATGAGCATTGGTAACAACCTGCAGGAGAAAATAAAATATTACAAG
Source organism: Hippichthys cyanospilos (assembly GCF_059441005.1). Lineage (NCBI taxonomy): Eukaryota > Metazoa > Chordata > Actinopteri > Syngnathiformes > Syngnathidae > Hippichthys > Hippichthys cyanospilos. The sequence goes on along the minus strand of NC_142378.1, from coordinate 7,972,686 downwards.
TCGAACATATCATTATAGTGTCATTATTATTATTATATTAACATTCCTGTAATTTCGAAATTCTGAAGAACTTGATTTACTGGAGAAAATTAAAGGCCTCGAGCGGTATTGTGACCAATTCTTTGATTTTTACATTGAAGGCATTTCACATCAAAGGGAAAACATTGTAAGAGGACAATAGGGAGCTGAAATTTCACCCAGATGGTACAGCATGGCACCCTTGGCTAAAATACTGTGAGAAATATGTGGTGGAACAATATGACCCCAAATTGTTGCTGCACATAAACACATGCCTAAAGACATTTCAACAAAGTTAAGAGTTGGAGAAATTTTGACACTACTATTTTTCCTTTTACTGAGAAAATATATCTTTCTTTCAGTCTCATAATATTTATTGCCTTGAATAAAATATAGGCTAAAATGTATTCAATTAGATCGGCCGATAGCTACTGTGCCTTCACGTAGGATTCAGCTTCCTCCCAAAGTTTATACTGTAAAAAAAAAAAAAAACCCCAAAAAAAACTTCTGTGTGATATACAGTACAGCCGTTCTTAAATCTCTAAAAGAGGTGGGTGACATTCTGGAACGAAAACACCTCTCGCACTCCAGACAATGTGAGGAAGCCCGCCGAGGCAACAGAAGCCCAGAAAGGAAAAGCTGCAACAATATAAGCAAGTAACACCAAAATATTCGGGCAACGACTGGAGGAATGTGTTTTTGAATGTTGTGACTTTGAGGCCATGAACCCTAAAGGAAAGGTTGGATTCTCTGCAGGAATGCCGACTTGCAGGCATGCCTAACTGTCAGCGCAGTTAATAGCTTTTCTAACTAATGCTAACAGCAGCGTGAGTAGGTGGGCGGTGGTTCAAATCAACTTTGAAACCTGTCACGAGCAAATTTACGAGACTGAATGATGTAGTAGAAACTCATTGTGCCACTCCGCCTATAGAGAATTTTCACGCATCTGCACACGAACACTTATTTGGTTGAAGCAGATCTTTAACTACATCACAAAGCTATCTAAATACAGTAACTGGAAAAAGATGAAAATTCCTTTTTTATTGCAAATTGCACTTCACATGATATCACCTCGCGCCGTAGCGATGACAAATAAATAAACAAATAAGGCCGCATCCGAAGAAATCCCACCCCCCATGTAATATATTTAAATGATAACTAGACCTATGATTATATTTAAAACATACTGTTGATAATTCAGAACACATTCATTTGCAAGTTTTTGAACTTCACAATCATTTAATTTATCCTTTTTTAGTGAAAAAAGGTCTAAATTTTAGACACTATCCCTTTAAGGAAACAATTTAGTGTATTTAACTCATTCAATCCCAATGACATATTTTTAAGTGTTTTTCAAGATTGTAGGCATTCAGTCTTCTTACCTGTTTAGGAAAACCCTGCCAACACTCTCTCTGATCCCAAAACCATGAAGCCTGGAAGGTCACAAAAAACATGAGCTTACAAGAAAGTCACTTATCTTAGAACAACTTAACACTACCGTAAACTACACCCACATTCATGCACATATACAGTAATTTCTGCATGTCAATCAAAGCGGTGTACAGTATTTGCTTGACTTGAACAAATATACTTAATATTGTTTGCTTTGAATGATCAGTGACAAGTAAAGCATCCAAAAAAAACCAAACAAACAAACTTACATGGACCAAAGAGCCAAGCCCCGCAGTGAAAGCTGCCAGGTAGAAGACAAAACGCCAACTGCAACACATGAAAAGGAAAGAAATTATTATTTGCGATTTGATACACAAAATACATTTCCCTCAAAAAGCCCAATGACAGATTATTTAAAGAAAACCCTACCTGTTCCAATATAACATTTTACTTAAAATTTAAAGAAATGAATGGGAAATTTCTATTCTGCTAATATGACATTTTTAGTTTGTGATTTGAACACTGTTTCAAAAGAGCGCAGCCGTCATGATTACTCATTACTTGAAACAGGGCAGGTATTTTTTGGGGCCTTGGGTGACATCAAGAAAGAAATCTGGAAAACAAATTGTCTTTTGGGGTTTCTTTATATTCGAAGCTTCAAACTGTTTTAGACTCACGAGGCCTCGCAGAACTTTTTGGTATTGGTGGGTCGGTCCTGGTTTCTTCTGTGTCTGAACCAGCTCTGAATCTTTGACTGTGAGAGTCCAGAAAGCTTTCCCAAGCACAGCAACTCACTCTGAGGGGAACAAAAGCACACCATGAAAACATCTGCCTCACACTGCTGCAGGCGCCCTCTGCGCAACATTTATTCAACCACAGTTGGCTGACATTTCTGTTGCCATTTCATTAGCGGAAATGCAAATGAGCTTGTGGTGTATTTTTCCTTTCTTGGATGCAACAGTGATTTGTCACTAACGGCCTTTTGTGGTATCGTTAGAGGATGTGAACACGGTATTCACATTAAAACCTATTGAAACACACGTTTTAAAACTACTCTAGATATATGTAAAACTAACACAATAACTGGATATTTAACCGAAAACTTTTATAACCAGCTTGACTATATTTTTCTATTACAACTCTTGGTCCTGACTCCCGATACAAACAACAAAACAGTCAAGTTCAATCGCCATTTTAGGGTGCTAACAGAAGACTTAATTACGCTGACTTTGACATACGGCAACTGTTGCCAGTGTTTATTGGTGTTTCAGCCTTTAAGCTGAGTCTAGGATAAATTAGCCGCTTGCTAGCAGCTAGCTGGCCTGTGTGTTGCTGTAAATGACTGCACACTTTGATGATGACAGCCTGACCTAGTCGCTGTTCCTACTGATCACATTTTAAAGGAAAAGGGTCTTCTGTGTTTTAAACTATTTTTCATAAACCAAAAAAAGTTGTTTTATTTTTACCTGAATACTTGATATTTGAATAATTTTTTTGTAGGATATCCAAACAGTAAAAAAGTATGATAGCTGCAGGCTTGATATAGTGCTGTCATTGTATATATATATGAAGTTCTATGCTAATTAATGCAAATATATTGATTATTTCTGATAGTACCAGGACTACAAGTAAACGGATGATTATTTTAATAAACGATTATTTTGTCAACTTGTTGATCAGTTAGATTTTTTTTTTAAAACATGTTTCATTTTAGAGAGCTCTGTTTAACCCTAACCCGGAAAGAAACCATGTAGGCACAGGGAGAACATGCAAACTCCACACAGGAAGGCCTGAGCGAGGTGGATTTGAACTGCGCCACTGAGCCGCTCAATAGCAAAAATCAAATACTTCATTTTGAATCAACACAATAATATTCACTTTCGCCCCCAGGATGGGTGAAATTAAATAAGATATGAAATGACAACCTGAAAGCATTTGGACACTTTGAAATTAAATAAGGTATCAAAATGATTAGGAAAATATAAAAAAAAAATTCTTTTGATAATGGATTAACTCTGTCAATGTATTGTCTCGCCTCCCAAAAAAAAACCCAATTGTGCTGCTTCCATTATGTTTATAAGCATGCGACCTAAAGCATGCACACAACGAATAATGTGTTTGCCGTGTGAATAACGCTGCCTGCCTGCACATGATCGCTGATGACGAAACTGCAGATGAGGGTGGAGGTGTGATCTTGTAATGAACCTGTCTGAAACTTGTCTGTTCGCCAATCATGGGAAAAAAATGTCTCGGTTTAACTGAGCCAGTTTTACAGTAATTAGAGTACCGTAATGTTTTTTTCTTTAACTGTGCCTTTTGAATTTTTTATGATTTATGTCCTGTAATTTTACACAGATTTTTTTTTTTTCAGAGGAAGGAATCAATTGAGGAGATTCTGCAAGGCACGTGATGGCACATCAGTCATCATTGCTCATCTCATTGGGACTTTTTGAAACAGGTCCTTGTTGTTAAACAGGTGGCAACGCATGCAACCGCCAGTTGTTATGCAATCAACACCAACAAAGAAGTACACACAAAAAAGACAGACAGCTTTCATGTAGAAATCCTTAGCATGTTGATGTTTTTGATACATTTTCACTGAGTTTGTATAAGTATTAGTAGTAGTAGTTCAGTGTTACTCATTGTTGACCATAAGAGCTAATTCATCAATTCTCAAATTAATTGTCAGTAATTTTATAACCGATTAGTCAAGACCTAATTCCATTTAAAATAGTCCTCAGAATTTGAGCCTCTAAGACACAAATATGTGTCAAAATAAACCATTTTCAAACACTTAATTTGTTGACATGTTATGACCCAGACCAACAACTGAATCTTAATACATTTTAGGTTTTGCATTCACTCTCATTGTGAAATGTTCTCTTTCTCAATATATGCATAGACGTTGAAAGGGCGCTCCACTTATTTCCCCATTTTCAACAGTAAAAAGATTTTGTCTATAATTAACTCATTTAATACCATTGACGTCTATGGATCTCAACGATGCATTTTTACCGGGCTGGCAGTGAATGGGTTAATTTTACTATTTGTCACTCTGTACCACTCGCATATGTTGAAGAATAATGCATTACTGTACTTACAGTAAATAACTAATTGCCTTTTTGCAGAAAAAAATGAACTCATTCACGGCTATTAACGGCTATTGAAGCAAAAGATAATTTTTTACTGAATTAGCAGTGAATGAGTTCATTTTCATTTACAAGCAATACTTTAAAACATACATTTAACCATTTGATGCCGACTGAAAATAGTTGTGTGTATCACATGACCAACAGGTGAGCCGTAATCGGGCATTATCTGAGCCTAATGAGCACAAGTGATGTCTTTTTTAATCGGCAACAGGTGGCCAAATGTGTATTTAAAGCTATTAATCGTACATGACAAATAACTACTTATCAGGTTAATTATAGTCAAAATATTAACTTTTATAAACTGCTGGAAATTGCTAACTAAATAGATTAAATATTTGATAAAACCCGAGTCATTAATTGATTATTAAAATAATCGTTAGTTGTGACCCTATTTACCACCAAACAAAAGTGTCACAAAAAGTATCAATATTGAAATTATGGCAACGTCAATGTACTCAAGGTGACTCATTTGGAAATTTGGACCTGTTTATTTGAGAACAAAACTAATAGATGAAGCGTGATTTCTACGGCCTTATATTTATTGTACCATCAATCTAATGGGACTTAATTGTTCTGCCTGTCACTATCTGTCGTTGGCATAGATAGATGAGTAAAAGATATATCGTGTTTAAAAAGTAATACATTTGTGTCACATTGAGAAATTGGATAATTTCCTGATGATATCCCATGGCACATTAAGGCCTGGACATAAAAATCGTCGCCAAAAGATAAGATGTTAGGGATTAATTAGCTATTCTATGTCTGCTGGCTTTAGGCGAAAAGCAGGATATACACACACCCAAGGCTATTGTGATGCAGTAGTGCATAGTAACACCCCCACGCCCCACTCACAAAACTAAAACATCCCCTGTGACCTTTCAGAGGATCCAATTTAGATAGTAAAGGTCACCCATAGCATCTCGTTCGGCTGCAAATGCCCTTTGCACATGCTTGCTATTTGAATAATATAAATAAGGAGGTGGAAGACTGCACAGCATCACGTACTTGTGACGGCTGACGGTTGTTCCGTTTGTAGAAGTTCTCCAACTTCGGAATAGGATCGGCTCGAATCCTAATCCGATCCTTCACACCTAAACGTTTGCTTAAAGGGACTGCGATGACCCTGGTGAAGACAGAGAATACAAGGGGATGAATTACTGAACCGCATTCAATATTAATGTCATCAACAGATGTCCAACGTGGCAGCACATGAGCAATGTAACGGCGGTGGCGGCAACCGGATAGGCCCGTTGCGCTGCTCCCGTGTGACACATTGTGACTTGCTCTTTGCTGATACGACTTCAAGAAGATATTTGATCGGCGTGCGTGTGTCCTACGCAGTGACGTGGAAGAAGGAGGACAATGTTGTCGTATTCACAAGAGAGCTTGATTACAGCGCGTGTGTGTAACACTATCGCGGAGATAATCAACCCGAAACAGGCGGAGAGGGAGAGGTCAGAAAGAATGAAAAGGTCAGGAAAACACACACACAGTTTCTGGTTAGTGTGCATGTCAAGCACATATTCAAACGTAAACATGCAAAATGCCAAAATGTGGCGGACACCTTGACCATCTCACTTATTTCGTATATTTTGCCTATTCATTTGTGTCCGCTGAAATGGACATCTGCTTTGGGTCTATATCTTTTGACACATTGGAGCTACTCTGCTATGTCCCAGTGTCCTCAGTAGAGGACATCCTGGCCTTTCCAATGATGTTTCGCTAGGATGTAATTCACTTTGCTGTCTTGCACAGACAAAATGGACACAACCATGGACACAAATGAATTGGCTGGATCTCAGGAGAATATTCTGATATCACTGATCATTGCTGGGCTTTGATTTAGACTATGGCTCTTCTATAGGAATTTGCTAAATTTAATCCACTTCTTGATAATGCATGTTAAATGATCATGTCTATATCTTGTCAACTATAGAAGCCATCAAATCATTCAAGTCGAAACAGTCAATCACAGTTACTTATCATTTTCTCTTTTTTTTTTCAAGTGCGATACTAGGCATGCCTGAAAACTGCATAGAATTTATTTGTAGGAGGCATAGTTGCCCTTCTGCGTAAAAAGTGAGAATTTGGTGGTTTGAAGTAAACTAAACTTTATACCTTCATATGAGAAAATCTGATGAGACACACACAAAAAAAAAATCCAACATCCACATACTGTACAGTAGACGAAGGTACTCGAAGCACAGTAAGAGAAACACCATCAAGACATACTATTTCGGAATAAATACACTTTCATGAAAGAAATATTACAATTTGTAAAAGTTGGTCAGAACCTCTGCTTTAGCGTTTCATCCTTGCTAGCCTAAAAGGCTCATCGCTGTCACTGATACACACCAGTCCAATATAGGCATGTGACAATCTGGAGTTAAAAAGGGATTATACATGGACACTGCCAAACCTGCTGTACTAGCGCTCGGTATTAGAGAAGATAAAACGGTCTCTGAGACGAGGCTTGTCAAACAGGGTCCATATCTGTGCATCATGATGCTACTACGTTGGGCTTCTGTCACTATTGACTGCTGCTGATAGTTGACAAGCTGTCAGCCAGCCGAACCAGTCGAGTGTGTGCCATAACCTTTTCCTGAACCACCGTACGTCAAAATATGATTTAGCGTAGGGCTCTTTTTCGTAGACAGCACACGTGCCACATCTCAGTTCAAATCTAGCTTCCCTTCATTTGGAAATTAGGTAGATGCCGTGTTGCCATTCTGCGCAACACTGAAAAATCTGACAATTTGGTGACTGAAAGTAGAATTAATCTTAGGCTTGCACGTTTTCTTTTCAAATTAGGAGCAATTTAATTGGCATATAAACCAAAATTGCTAAATTGTATTATATCGACTCTGTTGCAAAATGTTCTTAATTTTTATTTAATTAAGTTATTTTCCCAATGGGCATTGTCATTACTTATGCAATTTTACAGCAGTTGATATAACAAGATCTGTCTTCTTGGAGAGTATTTTATATTTTGATTTATTTTTTATTTTATTTTATTAGATAAGCATGGATTTTGAACTGCTCCAAAGAATGCACATGGCCCATCGCCATGCTGTTAAATTGTATTTGCTGTGTGTGTGTGTGTGTTTGTTGATGGCTTGTATAATTTTGACGTAATAGTTTTGGTATTAAAAGGTGGATTAAGTCGGGTAAGTCCCCACTGAAGGAGCAGATGTCAATTCAGTATGTAGTAATTTTAAGACTAACAACCCCTCAAAAAATGATCACGTAGGCTTGCACTAAGAAGATTAACTACTCTGCCATTGTCATGATGACTCCAGTTCACCTACCTAAATGGTCTATAATTCACACAATAATAGTAATAATGATGCTAAAACAACCATTGAAAGTTGAGTGTAGTGCATTTGGGACCGAAAATAATCAGTAATGATCCACCTATGATTATCTAGCTTGCTTCACTCCTCAGCTCCTCAATAAGCAGTGAAAGCAGCACAAACCGGGGAATATTTGTCATACCTCTTGTAACTGCTGTCACGGTCAACTGTAATCCTCTTTCCATACCGTTCTTTTGAACATTTTGCTGAGTGACATACAAGCTAATTGTTTCAGCTTCTCTAAAAACCATCAGTCATTTCCCTGAAAGCTCTCAAAGGGTAACCACAAGCTTTCAATGTTTGCATTGAATTTTTCTCTATAAGTATAATCATTGTATCACGCAGCACAGTACATGAGAGAGGACTACAAAATTCCCTCTGGTCATCACCACAGCATTGCTTGCTTTTGTCGTTTCTTTCCCAAATGGGAATTGTGTAATTAGCACAACTGGGGATATCTATGAGAGCTTGTGGTGAATCAGCACAGAACCATTAGCCATGATTGATTTAAGCATCTACATCATATGAGCTATAATGCAAAAAAAAACAAACAAAAAACAAAACAAAACACAAGCCCAGCTTTTACCGCTGCAACCAATTTATGTTCCGTATGGTCAGATGCTTTTAGGGGAAGAACATGCAGTCAGCAGCTAAAAGTGTCTACTCGCGATGTCAGCCTGAAAAACACCCCCCTTGCCACTCACACGCTAATGCAGAAAACCAGCCAGCGTGACGGGCACAAGTTGAAGGAGGAACTCGACACCCCCATAATTATACATCCTGCAACCACAATATGGTACACCGCATCTAATGGGATACCGTATTAGAGCTGCATCAAATATTATGCATTAACATTCATCACATTATATCATCAACTGTATTCTGGGAGTGTGTGAGCTACTGTCCTCGAGCCAAGCACATATATCATTTAGAGAATGTTAGGGATGTCAAAATTAAAGCGTCAAGTTTGGTGAATAATTTGGGAAAATAAAATGATTAACTCTCTTCTATTTAATTCCTGTGACAAGTGAACTAGATCCAAACTGAGTGGAGAGTTGCCGGCACCAAGACAGACAAAGATGGACATTTATGTAGTTTTACTTTAAAAAAAAAAGTTAGTCAAAATGACAAATTTGCACACTTTACTGTGTCAGAGTTGGCATTTTTGTTCAATAGTTGTATTTTACAGCAAAATAATTGTTTTCAAAGTTCCAAGAAATGTATTACAACAGTCTCTGAAAAGAAATATGATTTTTTTTTTTTTTTTTTTTTTATATTCCAAAATTTTACTCTTTAACTTTAACTATTATTGTAGAGGTGCAATGGTTCATCAATTAATCGGCAATGACAAATACTTGCTAATTATTTTTGATAGCTGATGAATTGTATGTAGACCTATAATTGTGCAAACCCTCTGAAAAATCATCCTCTTTGATAATTAATATTATCAGATTTGTTTTGTATTGAAACGACCCAGATAGGGGGTCTGTCCTATTTAGACTCATAATTGGGTTATTTTTAAGTGAAAAGAAACAGACATAACTGAAACATAAAAAAGGTTTTTGCAGAATATGCCATTCTCAATTTGAAAAAACAAATCCTATTTTTAATAAAAGGAAGGAAATCAGAAGTTATTTTTAAAAATATGATCAATTGACAAACTAATCGACGGATTAATCGATTATTAAAATAATGTTATTTGTAGCAGTACATTATTGATCCGTAATCAGACATCTAGTTTAATTTTAAAGTGTTAAAATCCTCAGTTTTAGCCTATTATCAACAAAAATTCTTCTTTTTTTATAGATCTACACCTGAATGTACTTATCTAAAGAAAACATCCATCTAATCATTTTCTCACAAGTGTCACATGCCCTCTGGACCAGTCTATGAGCAGCAGGAGGGGTAAAACCTGAACTGGTTGCCAGCCAATCGCAGGGCACACAGAGACAAACAAACATTCACACTCGCAAAAACATCTAAGGGCAATTTGGAGTGACCAATATACATAACATGCATGCAAACCGCAACCATGCAGACTGCACACAGGAAACCGGAATCGAACACACGACCTCCGCATGTGAGGCGGAGGTGCTAATCAGTTTCTAACCATCTTTTTTTGTCCGATTCACTGATTAATTGAGAAAACTCCAGATTAATCGATCACCAAAATAATCATTACTAGTAGAGCCCTAAGGGCAAGAAAACTTAACGTTGTTTTAACGTCATATTTCCTCGAAGGACTGAGAGTACTGAGGTGAAATGATGAAGATTGACATGAGAAAATTTCATGCTCGATTAATCCATCTCGCAAGCCAAACCGTATCGTGACCGTTGTGGTTCGTTCTGGTGTACAACTGCGCAGAAACACAATGAGAACCCCCCATAACGCTAAAGTGACCGACAGTTGGCGTTACGCAAATGTAGGAATGTGCTGGACCATGATGACAGAAGTAAGATCCCAGCAAGAAGCCTCACACTCACCTCTCAAAAACATATCTCAAGGCTATGAAAGCAAAAGCCACTGGCAACGTGTAGACGAGATCTCTGGGTAGTGGATAATGACCCTCGCTCAGATCCATGTCCTGCCAGTGGATGCCAGGGGGCAACCAGTACCTGTCCTGCCACAACCACTCATTTAGCAGGGCCTCCATCCTAGGGGGGAAAGAGCAATTTTTCAAATATGACCTGTTTAAACGGATGTCAATCACATTTTATCTGCTTCCATCAGAGTGCATACACGGCATTAAATTTGCAAATAACGAACAGGTACAACGATGAATGCACAAGCTGATGGTACAATAATGAATACACAGTCACATTGATTGAGTGACGTATTAATTACACGGGATGCCCCTCTATGCATCCATTAGCAAGTCAAACCACAACGCCACTTCTTCTCAAGATAAACGGACGTATAGTTAAAAGATACAACATACCATTATTGATAAATATAATAATAATAATCATTGCGTGAAAAGAAAACTAGAAAAGATACGAAAACGCCCCCAACACACACACACACACGAACACACAACATAACGTACAAACACATACACAACCATGTAAACAAGCCCGCCTTTTTTATCATCTTTTTTCTTTCTTTTTTTTTTTTTACATCAAATATATATTTATTACCAATACAGGAGACAACCAAATGACAAAAACAAAATCGCTCACCTGCTCTCGCTCCTGTGAGGAGGATGACAAGCGAATAGCGAGGAGGAGCCTTCAGACTGGGATCGCTGAGGCTGGGGGCGGGGCTTAACGTCATCAGCGTCACCTTGTAGAAGAGGGAGGGGGGTGCCGGAAGTGGTGGCGGGGGGAGATACAATTCAGCCACTAGAGGAGGCGATAAAAAGTAGCATAATGGCCGTACAAACAAAACAAAGATTATAATGTAACAATCTTTAAATATCAAGGGCATGCTTGGTTTACTTTTACATTATCAGTCAAGTCGCACAAGAAGGTAGGCTGAGTTACTTCCGTTGAATATTGCTTGATTCTTTTCACAAAGTCGTTAAACGTTTGGAAAAAAACATCAACTTTTAATCGGTCTCATTCAGAAGACAACAAATTCAAACTATTAATTCTTGAAAATGTACACCTGTGAACTGAAAGTCATTGCAGGTCATAAAACATCATCCACATCACATTACTGAATGGGAAATACTGTATCAAAATTTACAAAGCTGTCATCTTAGGAAAATGGGCCTACTCTGAAGAATCTAACATGTGAAACATATTATGGTTTGAAAAATAATTTTATACGTGGTGTACAGTTCCTTATGTAGTTGTTATGCAGATTTAATGCTTTCGTGAGGGTAAAATACCGAATGGACTTGAAGATATTTCCAAACTTTTGATTGGTACAGTGTACACTGAATTTTCTCCACACATTCTGAACAATTACGATCTTAACCGATTTAAATGGAAATAAATGACACAACAAACATTCATTTAAAGTTTTGATTTATTGAAAACAATCACATGCAAAAGTCCATTCAAACAAAAATGATGTATATTGATTGAAGTCGGTCTCAATGTAACTTTAGCAATCATAGCTTGCATAATTTGTTTAAAAGGAAGTAAATTTATTTTGCAATTTTTTAGCAGTAAAGCCATAATACTCTCTCTGGAATTAAGTTGATAACTAAATTATTTTTCACAATCAAATAATACCTTAATGAACACATTTTACAAACAAACATAGCTCACCTATTTGTCATGTGGCGTTCATAAGCAGAGCAGTGATTGATTGGTCGTTACCAGAACCTTCAGCACGTGATGTCATTTTGGGTCGACAGCAAGAGAAAAATAAGTGTTTCTATAAGTATTACATTCACATGAAAAATAATGATCAAATTAACTCATTCAATCCCAAAGACATAATTTTACATTATTAAGAGTCCAGACATTCAATCTCAAGTACTTAATTATATTATTTTCCAAATATTTTCAAGTGATAGGCTAAAAAAAAGTGACCAAAAACGTCGGATGCCAAAAAGGTTGATAATTGACAAAATTTTAACTTTCTCCTGCTGAACACGACAAAACATGTGGACTATCTCTGTAAATGCCACAAAACAGTTATTAGTACCTGATGTAAATATGTTTTGTAAACCATTCATCGAGTATTCCGACACTTTTACAAAATCTCGATTTAACTGCCAAGCATTTGAAAGAGTGCATCAAAAAAATCCTACACCTTAATCATGTCTGAAAGACACCCAAGCAATTGATTTCATAATATATGTCGGTGTTTTTTTTTAACCATTGAACAATCATAGTTTTTAAAACTGTTTTTGCTTTTGGTATTTGAACCGTCACTGGTATCATTCATCAGTTTTGGGTTACATCGATAAGATTTAAAACTGCGCTCACATGATGCTACTTTTCATACCAATCATACTCTTAACAGTAGCAAAAAAACAAAAGGAAAATTCCATCCAAAAAGAAGATAAGCGACATAAACGTTTTCCTTCCTTCCCCCACGACCACAAAACAAACACCGTCTGGTACATTAGTTCTTTCTGCTACAGTCATCACAGTCACAGTCAAAATTTATTTTAATCCTCCATGTGCTGAATATATATCCGAGTTTACACAGAGACTTTTTTTTGTCATCCCGATTAAAGATTTATTTTCATTTATTCACTTGCTTGATCTATTCTGCTCGGCCATTTACACACTCGCTCTGTTAATCAGATCGGCCATGTCACACGTCGATATCGATCACGTGAATTGTAAAGATGGATTTCATTCGTCTTTTTAGCACAGTAGTTGTGATTTTCTTAGCACTTTTATTAAAGCACCATCATGATAAAACAAGTTACAAGTTCTTTGAAAGAAGTTTTCTCATTGGAGAAGAACTTGGCTATTCTGATTGAGCTGTCCACATGATACTATAACACCCCCGTGATTCCGAATGAAATTCCATTCGGATTTAGCCTTTTCATTCTATTGGGGGAGTTTATATGGAGTATTTTCATTTCGTTGTTCATTCAGATTCAAATTATTGATGGCGCTTGCCCCTGGTGGCAATATACAAACTTTAAAATTAAACTAGGTGTCTGATTATGGATCAGTAATGTACTGCTGCAAATAACAATTTGACTTGACTATAGGCCACAGATTTCAAAGTTTGAGAAAAAGTAGTGGTGTATAGTCCGAATTTTACAGTAGATATGTATGAGTACAGTTCTGTACCAAGGGAATCCCCATTTCAAAGCGTAGTCCTTGTTTGTGGGCAGTGAGGTAGACGCGTTACAAAGGAACCTCAAGTTGAACTCAAGCCAAGACTATTGCCCCCTTCAGCCTGAACCGCGTCTAACCTTGTTTTTAGTGCCTTCGACTTGCTTATATCTTGACACGTGAACCTGTAGGCAAACAACGTGTGACACAAAAATGAGCAGAATGACAAGAAGAGATGAAAGATTACTTTGTGGCAGCACATAGGAATTCTCAAAATTGTGACAATGTGACAGGTCCTGCGAGTGATTGCGAGCATTTGCGATAATGCAGATGAAAAGCGCATGCCATATTATCCTGTAAATTTCATGGCTTTCTCAGACAATCTGAATACAATCTCTAAAGTTACACTACACATTGCTTTAAAATGAGATGACTGTGGACCTCAGTGTGCACCAAGCCTAATTTCAGGCAAGATAATTAATTCTCAGCGAGACAAAGTAGCAGTGGTGTGTTATGCTAATCGCACCAGAGAAGGAATGTGGGCTGTCTGGAACGAAGGCAGGTCAATGAATGCATATTGCACAAAATTTATCTCAGTGTAATCTGCGAGATTAGATAAAAATGCCTTTATTGTGCAAGTTTCTCAATGAAGTTAGTATTTGAGTTCTGCTTTAAAGAAGACTAACCGCCCTTTTCTCGTACTCTTTGAAATGAACTTCCTGGTTTGGAGATACACTCTAAAACCAGTTGGGTCAAAAAGAGGCCGCCACAACTTTTTGGGTTGTTCATTTACCTGGAAAGGGGGGTAACATCAATAACCCACAAAGCAACCAAATGACTTTTTTTTTGTGTGAGTTGCATATATATGTACGGTATATATTTTTTTACTTTTCATTTTATTTTAAAATAAATTCTAAAACTATTCATGACTCTTCAATAGAGCAGAACCCCTGGGTTAAAGACAAAATTTCATTTTTTTTTAATTCATATGACAAATACACAGTATAACCCCCCCACACCCCAAAAAAGAAAAAAATAGTCTTTCTGTTTTTAGAGTGTATTTCTAAAGTTCCATTGGGCCTGTGGGCATTAAAGCAGATTAGTATCAAAATAGGTGGTTCCTAACCCCTGTGATTTTTTTCTTTAGCCACGTACCCCCTGAATAGTGCGAAGCAATTTTGAAAAAAAAAAACAAAACCTTAAAATAATGAGTGGCACTGCTATCCATGTCTATTATATTAAATAAATATGGGACGGCAAAGTGTAGTGGTAGGGTTGTACCACTTAGGATCAAAGATCGCGTCACTAATGACAATGCACATCTTTACAAAACTCAACAAAATAAAGTCAAACAATATTTTGCAAAGGATTTTCTATAACACATTTTAGCACAAAGTTGTTTCATGTTCCAAGTAATTTGCTCTTAATTTGAAAAGAAAACTACTGTTCCTGTCACAGCAAAATAAAGCATTCAATTTAATTTGCTGAT
This sequence comes from Hippichthys cyanospilos, assembly GCF_059441005.1. Taxonomy (NCBI): domain Eukaryota; kingdom Metazoa; phylum Chordata; class Actinopteri; order Syngnathiformes; family Syngnathidae; genus Hippichthys; species Hippichthys cyanospilos. The sequence goes on along the minus strand of NC_142378.1, from coordinate 7,957,588 downwards.
ACCTGCAGAAACCCTGTTAAAATCTTATTTACCCCCTGAAGTGTTTTCGTACATGCCCATTTGAGAACCGCTGGTTCAAACCCAATGGTTTTACTACTGTTGGTAAGCATGAACGAGGTGTAAATTTATACGACTGTATGCATAAAAATGGAATAGCTCGTAGTCCAGCATTCCACTAAACACGTTAACCACAATAAAAAATGTTCTCTATTCTCAGGACAGCCTTACAGGTTAAAACACTTTCATGCTTACAGGCCTTAAAGTTTATTTTGACTTTGATGGGCATGTGGGTGTGTGTTGTCTAAAGTGCTGAATAATTGTTGACGAACAGTCAAGTGAGTTTTGTTCCTGTTTGACAGCCAGTCTTGACTACACGTGCAACATAGACGAGCTTCTAAAAATGCTCTCTTTTAGAAGCAGACCTCTATGAGGTTAGATGTGCGTCACAATTGCAGAAATGTTTTGTGAAATACCACATAACAAAAACATGTTACGTGTGTTGCGTGGACTAAACTGTGCATGTGCATGAATTGTGCAAGTTATTCAATGCAAGTTGAATAAAGTTTGACTTATTTTCGATACTTTGTTTTCTTTGACGTGTGATAATGTGTCTTACTGTGGCCCGGATATGGAAATTTCCAAAAATGGATCCTGTTCATTTAGATTGCCTTCTGGTGAACTTGGTAGTCAGCGGTTGGTAATTTCAAATTCTGGAGAAGAACTTTGCACAGTACAGTAATGTAGCCTCTGTTTGTCGCTACCACTCAAGATGATAAATTCACTCCTCAAGGTGGAGCTAGAGGAGAACTCTGGAAGTGTTTCCTATGGATTACCACTCTTGTGTTATGGCATGATATCAAGCGGCCTGAATATTTCATTTTGAGTGATGGCATTTACTGTCCTACTCACAGTGACGGCCCCTAAGGCCATGTGGACCAGCGACCACGGAGGCCCCAGCTCTGCGGTCGTCTGCTATACTCTGCCAATAACAACATGGCAGGGGAGGTGGGAAATAAGTTCAGGAAACCAGCTGGCTCGCTGCAACAGGGGTGGCGGTTCCGAGTTTGCCTGAGCTGCTGAATAGCTCAAATAAGAGCAGACATATTTTGGCGAGAAATAACCAAGGACATGCGTGGGACTTTTTAAAAATCGGATTCATCAATCACCACAAAAATGGTCAAATTTATCGATTATGAAAGTAATCCTCAAATGCAGCCCTGTGTAATGTTAAAAACGTGACAGGAAATTAGCCAACAACGTTTCACAATGATCCAGTATTGAATTAATTTTTGGTGAATATTGCAATGTGCTTAACATATCTGCCTCACAGTTATAAATTTAATGATTCTAATCCTGGCAGGCCTTCTTTTATGGAATTGTAGTTTTCACGGAATACTTTTTTCCCCCCATCATTCCAAAAACATGCATCTTCAGTTCATTCTGTCCAATCTTTTGATCTTTTCATCAAAAGCTTTTCACATCAAAGGGAAAGCATTGAAAGAGATGACATGGGGGGGGCTGCAATTTTACCCAGATGGTGATAACATGTCATGTTCAATACGGCTCGATCACGTAGTTATTACACTACCAGGCTAAAATGATGTGGAAGAAAATGACCCAAAAATGATCAAAATACTGCACAAGCATTGAATTTCTCTGGTTGTGTAGGCCCTGTGATTACCTGACGCCCAGTCCAAGGGTTTACCCCACCTCTCCGGTGAAATCAACTAGGCTAGGCTCCGATTCATCTGTGATCCTAGATTAAATAAAATAGCTCTCTAAAATGGATGCATGGCTCTTGTCTTGATGATGGGAGAGTTTGACTGCTTTGTAAAGCCTTCTTCATGGACATTGGAAAGGTTTCAATGGTGTTCAAATCTGGACTTTGAGTTGGTCAATCCATGTGTGAAAATGATGTCTCATGCTCTCCAAAAACATTCTTTCGCTATTTGAGCCTCATGAATGCTGCTATTGTCATCTTGGAATGCGCTCCCCTCATCAGAGAAGCAGAGAGAGAAAAAAAAAAGGCATTCATGGAAAAACCTGCTCATTTTGTATATTCACTCAGCCAGATGGCCTCATTTTTGGGGAACATGTAAATTGTAGCCCAATTGAAGCAAGTCGAGATTAGAACGCGAACGCAGTCTGCACTTAGTATGTAGTCTGCATCACCTCTATCTGCCTTCCGCAATGTGCTCATTACTCTTGAATGGTGTCAATCAAGACTCATTCAAACCACATTAAATGTTCCATTGTTCAAGCTAACACTTGTTTTTCCATTGCTATCACCAATTTATGGAAACATTTATTTTCATCTTTTATCATTGATGTCCAGTTGAGTGAGACCGAATAGGCCAGTGACAAACCAGCTTGCTCAATGCCTGGATATCATAGGGCAGGGATGAGCAATTTAAATAATGGAGGGGGCCACAGTTTTTGATCAGTGATAATGGAAGGTGACAGGGAACCGCAAAAATTTAATTTGATTTAAATTGAGTTTTAATACGGTCGATATATGTATGAATATGTAAGATCCAGCTTTGTATTCTCTCCATGCAATCCATATTGCTTTTCGTGTACTTTACCTGGTTTTCTCATCATAAACATGCCGGTAAACAACCAATGCCCAACCCCCCCCCCCCCCAGTAACTTTGAAATTTTGACGCTCCTTTGTATCCTCATGCTCACTCAGCCAGGTGCTTTGTCTGCTCCCTGCAGTTGCTAAAACTTGGCAGACCCTCTTTTGGATGCGCCATCTTTTTTTTTTTCTTTTACCTTCTCCATTCCTCTGCACTCCTCCACTGTTATTCCTCCTTTTGTCTGTTGTGCTTGGCATTAACGCTGCTGTAGACCCTCAAGTGTGGAGCCAGTGAACTCTCCAGCTCTAAGCTAAGACAACAGGCCCCCTTCTTCTTAACACACACAATATCCAAGATCAGGCTTTCACAATAACTGGAGGCGTACAGTAAAAATGTTGCTCCTCGGGGTAACTGGGTCTCTCAGTCTTGGGCCGCGTTTGACCTCCTTTCTGAGCAAACCTAAATAGAACTATATCCGTTTCTTACAGTAGAGGGCGCCAGATGTTGGTGCATGATGACAATTCACAGACGTAAAGAAAATACGATGTATATTTGATACTTATCCAGAAATAGACGTTTAATTTAATTTAAAGTTGAACTGATTCCAAAATTGATAACGTCGAATAAAAAATGTGGAAAAGTGAACCAAAATGTGGTCCTAATTTGCTTCTTTGGATGGATTCACTTTCAATTTTCATAGAATTCCTGCAAGACTCACATTTTTCCTTTCTACAACTATGCAAAAGCTATTTCATGGATTAAAAAAAATAAATCAGCCAAGATAATAGTTGTTAGATAGATTCCTGCTGTGGAAGCAACAAAACAGGTTGCCTCACGCAAGAACCAGCTGTGAGGTCCTCCTCACATTGTGCAGTGGTAGACACGTGTTTGTCTACTGGGTCAACAGTACAGTTCCATCCTTGGAAGGAGACCAGAAAATGCACAGAGCTACTCTAAGTGAAGATGCTTTATTGTCAAGTAGAAAGTTAGCAACACAGTCTTTCTCAAGTCAGGTGGGGGCTATCGTATCTCTTCAGCTTCACTCAAAGATTTTTTTCCCCCCCAAACATTTCATACAACTCATAAACAAATTCCTAGGAAAACACATCAGATTTTTTTTTTCCCAACGTGTATATCATTTTTGTCACGCTTCATTATAATTATTTTTTAATAAGATTCACAATATGATGTGATCCATTAAATCATCGTTAAATACGTCATAATAAACCTCTACATTTCACATTAATGCGCACTTAATCGGGCAGATCAAGTCAAACCTAGGCACAGGAAATGAATGGTTCTGATTTAAAAACAGTTGGCTCAAAAACAACCCAACTTAAGTTCGAAAGGAACCAAAAACACCTTATCCGAGTACCTGATTATTCAATAGTATTTTCAGTAGGATACCCTAACACCAAATTGATAAGCCAAAATGTTGGGTGGATTCCTTTTTGACCCAGGGGTTTAAAAACGCATATTTCAGTGTACTAAATTCTTGCCATTTAATGTCATAAACTCACTAAACAAATGCAATTCTGTAAAATATTTAACATGTTAATTGGCTTCTAATAATGCAGTTATTTTTTGTTCGTAATGTAACACTCTTCTGTATATTCTAAAAACAATTGGCTTAAAAAATTACCCAAGTCTGGGTCAAAAGGGGATCAGCATTTACTTGGGTTAAATTGACCTTTTTTTTCCTTTTGCACTAAAAAAAATGTGTCAAATTGACCCAAGAAGTGTTTGGTCCCTAATTGATCCATAATTGGGTTATTTTTGACCCAACTGTTTTTCCAGTAAAGTGAAAAGAGCCAGAGTTACACATGCCAGCATTTCAAAGGGTTTGGAAACTTTTTTCCATGTCTGCACCTTGTCTTTTAACAGAGAACCTGGTTACAGGCATGCTATTGAGAAATAAAAATATCAAATTAAAGCTCGCCCATATGTTGCCCATCAGAACTTGTCTGCAGTTTCCTTCATCCCATCTGTGTTTACTGTCCAATTACTTTATAGGCACAAGTGTGCACCCCCCCTAGCCTCCTTCTGACCACCACCAAATCTTGTCATTGTCTTTGTCTGACATCATCAAATTACACACAGCATCGGCATCTGTCATCATCATTCCAGTAATGATTATCATTATCGTGCCGCCATTACCATCTAAGCCGGGACTGCATCATATTTGGCCGGGTCTTCAGGTCGGCAAGGGAAAGGGCGGGCTGGATCACAGACATAGCAGTGATTGAAGGAGTATTTTTTTCCAAACCGTGTTCCTGACTCGATGGGAAAGGTTGGACAAAACGAGCCTAAATGAAAGACCGTGCAGCTCTCACACCTGGCGTTCTCTTATCATTGCCGCTTAACCGTCATCACGCTATCGGACAGACACGGGCCGATGCTTTGATTCTTCCCTTTATCATTTATTCGGGGGGTGGTGAACTCTCCGAATCTGTCGCATTATCTCACGTGTTGCCAACAGGCTTCGTAATGGCCGCTCACAATGATGGGAAGGGTCGCACAGCAGCAATAGCGGCCTTATCTGGCATCGGCATTGACAGCTGGGAATGTGTCAGCGCCAACAAGTCCGTTATATTGTTTTCATGTTTCCAGCTACATGTAATATATGTTAGCGAGAAGGGTGGGGTTGCGACGGCTTCCTGTTATGGTGATGTCCTGCTCGAGTGCGTGGTAAAAGAATGCATTGGTTAACATCCGCATGGTATAACTAGCAGCTCAATGTGCAGCCTTTTATGCCCCTGGATCATTTCCATTGGTCGCTTATCAAGACACTGAATTTGGCATTAATATCTACTCCAAAGTATATCGATCACATTATTATGAGGCACATTATAAGGCATACAGTATCTTTGCAAATTTGATAAGCTACAATGAATGAACATTTGTTTTAATTGTAATAAATCAAAATGTTGATTTTGGATTTAAATGCGATTTAAAAACCAATGACCAAAATCTGGGTTCAGAATTGGATGTAGCTTAATGTTATACAAATGCGTTATGAATTTGAAAAATCAAATGTATGTTGTTTTCAGTCCTTTTTGGCCCAAGGAGAAAACAAATTACTTTTGATCACGATTGAAAAATCTTTCACCATTATCCCTTGTGCTGTGTTTTGTCCAATCATTTCACTTCAAGGGGAAAACTTTGAGACAAGAAATTTCACCCAGATGGTGACAACATGTCAACATTCAACATGGCACGACTACTTAGTTATTACATTACCAAGACTGTGATTCCTTAGCTAACATATTGAAAGAATGATGTGGAACAAAATGAAAAACATAGAAAAACATCGATAAGCAAATGATTTTTTTAAATCATTTTCATTGACCCACAATTGTCCAAAATCTTAGACAGTTGAGATGATCAGATTTAATTTGCCCTCCGTGAAGCAGACTGATTATTATATTGTATTAAAACGACCTTTTACAATAATCTGCTTTTGTTTTATAAAACAAAGATCAATATTTTTCACGTTTTTTGACAGACCGAACCAAAAAGTGAGTCATAAAAATGGTTACATTTTTACACAAACTCTAAAATTCTTTCATAACGTGTGAGGGCGCTTATTGCAATTTATTACGGAGAAGGCAACTTAGCTCAGTCTTCTACGACAGTCCATGTCTTCTACCAATTCCTGCTGTGTATATGAAACTTGACTGATGCCGCTTAGGAATTTGCCCTACATCACCAGAGCTGGGGCCCGCAGCTGTAAATCACATGACGAGCATTTGGGAATGACCATAACGAAGACAGACGGCTGGAAGCGGGAACTGACAGTGGGAGTTGCATTCCTGAGGCCATTCTTGTCATATTACACACATGCTGGAGATGTTCATTAAATTCCTAACAATGTTTCAAGTTGAAGTATAATAGTATACTCAAATATTTTATCACGAACTGAACTTTTTTTATGACGTACTGCTCATTAGAAGAAATAAGTAGACATCAATTTATCAGAGGCGGGTGTATGTCACGTGGTATAATTTGGGGTCTCTAAACAATCAATTATTATAACAATGATGAATATTGGCGGTGGCGCAGTGAGTAACACGTCCGCCTCACAGTTCAAAGGTCACGGTCCAAATCCACCTCGCTCCAGCCTTCCTGTGTGGAGTTTGCATGTTCTCCCCGAGCCCGCATGGGCTCTCTCCTGGCACTCTGGCTTTCTCCCACACTCCAAAAATATGCATGGCAGATGAATTGGACATACTAAATTGTCCTTAGGTGTGATTGCGTGCGTGAATTGTTGTTCATCTCTGTGTGGCTGGCAACCAGTTCGGGGTGTCCCCCGCCTAAAACAATCGAGTCAAAAATAGTGCCAAGAGGGGACCAATCCAACATTTTTAACTATTAAGTTTACCCAAAATGTTGGGTTACTTCATTTTTTTGTTTTGAAACACACGAGGACCAACCCAACCATCAGTTTTTCATTTTCCAGAAAAGTTGGCAGTCCTTTTAAGACCCAGTTTGGGATATGAGATACCTCTCTTTTCAAGTGTAGGTTTTTTTTTTTTTAATTCTTTACACTCTAAAAACATTTGGTTAAGAAATAACCCAAATAATCACATCAAAATGGGACCAACCCATTATTTGGAGTTAATCGACTAACCCATAAATTTAACTCAGTTCATTTTTGTTTTGAAACAAAAATTATTTGAGTTATTGGCTCAAAATAACCCAAATTGGGTCAAAATGACCTACCCAACTTCTTAAGTTATTCCTTTTACCCAAAAAGTTCAGCCAGTCCATTTTTGTTTTAAAACAAATATTTGAGTGTATTTTTTAAACCAACATTTTTACACTCATGAACACAATTCGTGTCAGTTTCTAACCAAAACGTTGGGTTGGTTTGTTGGTTTTTAGAGTTAGAACAGTTTTTAGAGTGGCTTCTAGGGGCTGATTCACTTCTACAATATCACAAATTATAGACCTGTATCCCCGAGGCAACAATTGCATCATTTCTCTAAGACTGTACAGAGGCTCTGAATGGATATGACAATTTCTAGTCTTCCCCATGCTGTAGTGGGCCTGCTCCACATCCATGAACCCATCAGCACGACATTTGAGTAGTTTCCACAGTACATGTGCAAGCTTTACTTTATTCGCTGACGCAAAATTGAGAAGAACAATTGAGTGATACACCAAACAATGTGGGGGATATTCACAGTCACACGCCAGCCCTCCAACAAGCAGCAGATGCTGGCGACAGTTCCTCAGCGGGACCATGCACATCTTCAGTGTTCAGATCTTTCTTTTTAAAGCCACTTCACAGACAAATTTCGACAAATAGATGACCGAGCTGACGCTATATCCTGGGTGTGGAAGAAGAGTGTTCCGTTCTGTGAGGGAAGATCTTAAAGAAAGATGATGAAGTGGCTTCTGGGTGACCTCATAGGCTGCCTGTGGAGTTCTCTAATAAAGTAGACACTCGAAGCACAACAACAAATATTGACTCATCCAGATCCTGTGCCCCTGCTGGCACACCACACAGATGGACTGCTCAAAGCACCAACCATGCTGACAATATTTAATTTTTCCAAAAGCATTTACCCAACATATTTCAGATCTCAATGTCGCCACTGTCTCCATCAATCTATTCTGTTTGTCACACTGTATAGCTATTGATCAAATTTCTTCTTTTACTCAAAGTATCATTCGACGCGTACGTCGTGCCTCTCAAATGGTTACCAGCCAATTGAATGTATTGCTTTTCAATGAACAGTATAGTTTTCTTTTCAAATTAGGAGCAAATTCATTGGAACATGAAGCACTTTAGTGATATATTGTGTTCTAGTGGTTACTTAGCAAAATGCTATTATGCCTTCAATTTCCTAAATTTTATACTGGCTGCACGTTTTCCAGCAGATGCACCGGAAATCCCCAATTAGCATCCTCTTTTACTTATTTATCACAATAAAATGCGAAAACTTATAAAAAAGACATTTCTAGAACTCTGAATTTCTTAAATAGAATGAAATTTAGACTCCCCCCCCCAAAAAAAAAACAAAAACTTAGTTGAGCACCCTAGCATTGAGACATAACGTCTTAGCAAGCAGAGGCCTTGGAGTGCTCAATGCAAAATATTTCCTTCAGTCAATAAATGTGTACATTCAAGGAAACAACTCTTTAGATACTGATTTGATTGAGTAAATTAGTGCTTTGTATGATTTTCAGTCATATTCACCAGACTTGACTATTTGTATTTGAAAAAAATGCGCCACCTTGTGGTGGAAAGAGGTATTACATCAGGCTTAGTAACCATGCATTTTATGGGGGTTACAGATTGATTTGTTTTAAAAGTAGATGTTGGGCTATGAAAAGGAAAACTGAGTCAATAATTTTTTTCAAACGCAGCGCTAATTGTGTGGAATTTGAATGCAAACATGTCAAAAGGCCATATGTGGACATTAGCGGTTCAGAGTGTGAAAATTGACTCATTAGCTCCTTTAGATGTCTACTCTTCACCCTACATATGTCCCGCTCTGTGTTTTCAGACAAAACGCCTTCCCTTTTTTGGTTTGAGGAAGACTCCTGGGTGGTCCATCGATGAGCATTTCCACTTGGGCCTCCGGGCATATGCAGAGCTTACAGCTTTCGATGTTTGACCCTAAACAAATGTGTCGCAGACAGTTGCAAGAAACGAGCATCTGTTTGTGTTGATAGCGGGTCGAAAATCCAGTTTCCCATCATCGACATGGTGAAAGGCCGCTTTTTGGATTTGTTTTCTCAAAACCTCAAAGGTTTGTGGGGGAATTACTTCACAAAATGATGGATTTGCTCAAGAATCCAACGCTTAACATCATTTTCAGTGTTGTCTTTTTTCTTTGTCTCCGTTGCAGTTCTTGCAAGTACCCAAAAGAACAGCTGCATCCCAAATAAAGAGTGTGTGTGGGAGGGGTCATTGAGGCACATGAAAGGTGGCAAAAATGCTGATGGGCAGGTAGGTTAAGAGGATGTTCTGAGTATTTCAGCATGTTAACCAAACCTGCAATGATCACCACGAGCGGATCAGGCTAGGCTGCGGGATATCTATCAGCTGCACATCCTGTTCGTCCATTTGGCCCAAGTACACCTGCTTTACTAGACTTTCATACCCATAAAAGCTTTTTGTGACTTTTCCAACAATTGATGTCAGACAAAGTGAGGTAGACATCACCGTTTTGTTTTTGGGATGCTTTTAATTTCCGATTGCTTCAAGGGAATCAGCTGTCGTTTGGTTTGGCCTTGAACGCTACGTACCGTCTTTGCAGGCGACTATTTGCGTAGAAGTGTTTGGTCCTTGAGGGGAATGCCCCGCCCCAAAGAATCCATCTGAATCCACTGAATCCATCAATCAGTCACATGTAGAAAATGAAAAGTATATGTTTCATGGTCAAACTATTGCAATTAAACTTAACTTCAAAGGTTCATTATTGCAACGCTGCATAAAGAAATTTGACTAAACTGCTAGTGAAATGACACAAGACACTTACATATTCTAAGTGTGTCAGATTAACAGATTAATTGCAATCAATTAAATACAGTCATAGCTAAAGTGTTTTTTTAAAACATTATTAATTATCTCTATGCTTCATGTATGACGATTGCCTACATTATTCCTGCATTTTGCTTCTTGTGCTTGAGTAGTTAGGGGTTGGAAAACAAAGGTCAATTACACACTGAAGTGGGCAATGATCAGCTGTCGTGCTTGGCATAACCTTACAGTGGATGGTACAAACTTTTCGTTGCAGAAAAAAGAAAGATGGAGGCGCATGTGAGATTGCTCAGTCCAATGAATGGTATATTTAACTTTAAAAAAATGCCATTATGGCACTTTTGATGACCACAGAAGCGGCTCAGGTTTAGCCTACCGCATCAATACAAAGCACCCAGCCTCAAAGCAGTAGTTTGCTCTATGGGTTTCTGAAAACGTTCTGCATGGTAGGCTAAAATCAATTCAAAAGATGGTTTTCAAATGGGCGTGTGTGTACCCCTGTGGGTTTGTAAAGGCACCATAGGGGATTAAATTCAAATTCCAGTGGTCTCAAACACATGAAGAAGACCAAACATTCTTGAAAATGCAAATCTGTGAAAATTGAAATACACCTCATGAAGCTGATTGAGACAATATCAACATGTGCAAAGCTGCCATCTTGGCAAAATGTTGCCTATTTTCAATTGTTACTTAAGAATTTTATTTCAGATTCTAGAACATATTTTGGTTTGAATGACTTTAGTACATGATTCATTGCATGTTGTTCCATAGTCTTGATGACTTTTGTATAATTTAAAATTTAGGAAAAATAATTAAAAAAAAACATGGAATTTAACTGTGTTTTTCAAACTTCCGGCTAGTACTGACATCTTACATCTAAAATATTTTATATTAATGTGACAGTACAATAATATATTCACAATTCCATTTAGAAAACAAACAAACAGCTGTAAATTCAGTATAAATGAAGTACTCCTTATTTTTTAAAGTCATAACGAAAGATCCATCTGTTGCAGAGCCCTGGTCTAAATCTATAGCGTTAAATAGGGCAAGGGCTTTCTAACTAGATAATGTATATGTGCACATGAGAGCACATTCGAAGTGCAACGCTAAATTCACGAGAATACAGAATGCTTGTTCAATCTTTGCTGCTGTCAGACAGATGTGATGTGCATGTGGCGAAAAACTTTCTCTCTACTGCTTTCCTTCTGCCTTGCTTGAATCAACTTTACTTATGGAGCAAGAGATGACCTCACCCCTTCCAAGTCCCAGCACCCCCAAGGTCTGGACAGGAAATAGAGGAGAGCACCACCCCCACCCCCACCCAGCCCGGTTGCACCCAGCTACCCTCAAAAGAAGACATCAAAGTCTGTAGAAACCTCAGAAATAAAAAAAAAATTAGAATGCCATTAATGTAAAATGCATAACATGAGAGACATTTGGTTGGTAAATGTTCACACAGTCAATTCCAGCCATTGTTTGGATTCCTCTTTAGGGAGCGTTTTATGTGCCTTCGAAAATGCAAAAAAAAAAAAAAAAAAAACCAGCACATCTGAAAGCCATTAGGCCCTCAAACTGTTAGCAAGCACTCGGTGGATTCTTTCCGCTCTCTTGGCATCTCGCTACATCTCTTTCTTTGCCTTATTTCTCATCTGACCGCCTTCGACCTCTTTCTTTTTCAGCAACAGGGCTTACTTAAGTCAAAACTCTGGTTTAGAAACTTTCCACTATGGGCCACTGAAGGCAACATTTCTCAGCTTTGGGTCACATCAAACACATGAGCCTCCATCACTTCACCCTCCTTGTGTATGTTTCAACAGTCACTTCCCCGTGGTCAGATCGACATTGTCACTGCAGAAGAACATCCCTTGCATGAACATCTCTTCATCCCCTCACTCTAAATGTACCAATCTGTTTGTACACTTTTATTATAGGATCACATATTCTCCCCCTCCCGCCGCCGAACACTGCCATTCTTTGTCTCCGCTCTCGTTATACTTTGAAGTTCTGCATTCCAGTCTCACTGCATCACCGAGACCGAACAGCTGCACGAGGCCCGTCACTTCTTGACAGAGCCAAGCATTGCTGAGCAGGTAAGGTGAGGAAACAAATATCTGTGCTGGAGACAAACGATGGAAAGAAATACAGCATGGAGGGAGAACAAAAACAACAGAAAATAGTAGACATGGGTGGAGGACGTGTAAAAACTATAAAACTAATGATGATGACATGATGACAAAGCAAAGGTGATTCGTGTTGCTCATGTGTCACACTTTTCAAACGAGTCTCATCAATTAAACACCTGATTTTTAACTTCAAAGACAAATGTGCATGGTAGCATTGAAGTCTCGAACGCAATTCTCAAATGGTGAGTTCAAGGGTTTCTGGGCCACTTGATTGTGCCATACAATAAATGAAGCATCATGAAGCTTTGTATCATGTCCCAACGAACTGGGTGCTTCATTCAAGATTCATAGTGTTTTGTCATGCGCACAGTGTAGAAACACATTTCTCCATAAACCCGTGTGTGGTATTTTGTCGAAGCCTTTGATCTTTACATCAAAGGAAAGCATTAAAAAAGACACCTGGAGCTGAAATTCCACCCAGATGGTGACTACATATCAAAGATGGTTCGACCACTTATTTATCGCACATGAGTGTGCAATCCCTTGGTTAAAATACTGCAAAAATAATGTGGAAGAAAATGACCCCAAACTGGCCAAAATATTGCACAAAGGTTAAAAATGTCAACAAAATAAACTTAGTTTAAAAAAAAAAACTGAGAAAAAAAAGTGAATTCAATGCCATAAGCAAGATACAAAGTAACTAACCAGTATTGCATAAACTTACTAAAAAAATAAAACAATAAAAAAAACTAGGATAAACAAGAAACAGGAGGACAAAACAAGACGCAAGTATGTTGGACACAATTAAAGTAATGAGACACCGACAAAAGGGACAACAAACAAAAACGTAAACAAAAGCAAAACCACCTCAAAATAGTTGTTGAGTTATTAATTTGTGAATTATCCCGCTTTGCCATTTCAAAAATGAAGCCTTTCCCTTTAATTGTCCGCATGTGTGTGGTGCTGTCTCTCCCACCAGCAAAGGGTCAAAACCACCCACGGATCACAAAATTCCCAGCTGTGCTCATCTTCAGAACCAGAGCTTGTCCAAATTGAGCCGGAGGGAGACCGATTTGACCCTTCAAAGCCTAAGTCAAAAGCCTAAAATCACACTAAAAACACACTCTGTCTCCAGTCTGACCCACTGACCTAAGATTAACCTCATACCAAACATAGTACATGTGTTAGGTACATGTACTATGTACTCATTCAATCCCAAATACATATTTTATGTTTAAGTCGAGGCATTCAATCCCAGGTACTTGTTTTCTTTTTTTTTTCAAGGAGGATCTAAAAGGCTAGAACCAAATAAATCAAATTCTATGTCCCGTATTTTCAATACTATAAGGCGCACCTAAAGGCCTTATTTTTTTTTTTTTAAAAAAGCTGATGGTGCGCCTTATAATCAAGTGCGCATGATAAAGTAAGCTTTACCTGTTTCTTTTGTGTGTTTACAGTTGAACAAGTTTGGTCATATTGACATCGAGTTATTATGCTTTTGAGAGTTTAGAGTTATTCTTGTTATTACTTTGAGTATTACCATATTGTGATTGAAAAAGTTTTAAAAAATGTCTTTAATTGAGGGTGCGCCTTATAATCCGGTGCACCTTATATATGGAAAAAGTTTTAAAATATGTCATTAATTGAGGGTGCGCCTTATAATCCGGTGCGCCTTATAGTGCGGAAAATACTGTACTATGTAATTAAGCACATTAAGTAAATTACTGTAGATTGTCAAAACAGGTAGAGGTTCGAATCGGCACCATGTCTTCATTCCTTGAATGCTCGCAAATGGAATTTATTTAATGGTAAAACTGACATTATTAAGTTACTTCAGTACTTTTTGTATCTAACGTATTGGATCACTTTAGTACTTAATTACATAAAGTAATCAATCAGCACTCGATTATCCAAAGGAATCTATTTCTATACTACTTAATTACCTCACATTGGATGTGTAAATTTGTAAATTATTACCTAAAAACAGCATTGAGCACTTTAAAGCAATCCATTTCGTCAATTTACTTTCATTGATTTGACTTTCTTTTCTCCACCTGGATATTTTTGGGCTGATGTGACCTACATATGCACCGGTTCACCCCACTGGGCAAGCAGTACAGTATGACTAATCCCGGTCATTAATCTCCTCCTGCTGGGAAGCTGTGGTGGAAGTGAATTTGGCAGCGAGATTGCTTCCCTTGATGGGCCAGACACTCTCTGGAAACCTCCACAAGGCTCTGGTGGTCTCTCTGCTGTCAGGATGACAACAAGAATGCAGCATACAGAGGACAAATCCAGTCTTCTTATATTATCGTAGATGCGGAAACTTGTTTCATTGCAAAACGTGCGGTGATTTAACGCACTAGGAATTCTTTTGCGCTGTATATTAAAGTGCAGGGCTAAACCCTATATTCTTAATAAACACTTACTGTAGATTTAAGGCTGGCTCAGGCTTGTCCCAGTTATTCTGCCATAGGCCTAAAATGCTGGAATGTCTCCCGTGGTGCACCTTTCACCTCTGTCCTCCTCTCCATCTCTGTTGATGGAGAGCAGCGGTTTTTAAACGAAGACCAGTGTTGGGCAAGTTACTTTGAAACTGTAATGCGTTATTTATTGCTTATTACTGTCGTTTACTGTCAAAGTAATTAGTTACGCTACTGTTACATCACTTTGAAATTACTCTCATCAACATATCTGAAAAAAGGGATTTGCCATTCTAAATTTAGCTCATTACACACATTACACATCCAGTGGAAGGTTGGCTTAAGATAAAATTAATTAGTCTGTTTTATTGACTAATCAAAATTTAACAAGTTTTAAAAAATTCATAGTTTCATAAAATATCAGGACATTTTTTTCTACCAGTGCAGGAAATAAAAATTAACTATTGCTTTTTATTATCCGATGATTCTTTAATGCCCAAAAAAAGGCTACAATATTGTTATGGTTTTTCAAAATAAAACCGCATTTTTAAATATCTTATTTGGATTAAACGCAATAGTATTCTGCTTTCATAGATGACTAAATAGATCAGAGGATATTTGTTGTTGCAAAGCTGGATTTTTTAAAGAATTTTCTTAAATCACTTTCTAAGAGTGATTGATCAGTTTTCAGAAATAGTCATCAATTATTTGATTACCATTTAGTTGTCAATTAATGGTTGAAGCTTTCGTCGATATAATTGGATTTATTGTTCAGCCCTACACAGCTTTACAATATTTATTTTTTTAAGCACTGTCACCGATGGATGTATACAGAAATATACAGTATATTTTGTCTCCCACTGCTGTATATGACCGGAAAAAAAAAAAAAGTAGACTATGTTTTTTTTCCTTCAAGCTTCTCAATTGCTAAAATAGCTTGACAAGCTTGTGAATGTCAACTGAGTTTGTTTAAAATGGCATTGGGGTGACCCCCAGCAAAGAAAATATATATTGCATTTCAAAAAATATCTCTTTAAATGTGACCGTTGTCTTGGCTCTGGTTATGGGAGGTTTTCGTTACTTTTAAAAGAGCCTTTAAATAATAATTGTGCTGTGAATCGATCGCACATGAATCGAACTGAAATGAACTCAGCGTCCTTGGGAGCACATGGTGTACAGTATTTAACCCCCTGAAAATTTGTCACTTGTCTTATGATGTGGATGTGTCTGATGATGTGTTCTACAACACGCAAGCTAGTTATTTTGTTCCCTTTCTAGCGTAGTAACAGTACAGTCTGCTCTGTGTACAACAAACAGCTCACTTTTGTCAATGGCTAGACATCACAACGCCCAAAACAAGTGTGACTAATCCCATCTTTTAATGGGATAACCCAATTAAAGCTGACAATACCGACATGTCTTGCTAGCACATGCTCAACTTGCGTGTTTGCTTGCCCTCTTCACTTGAACCCAATGTAAACAAAACTTGCATTTAACTGCGATTGGGGAGGAAAAAAAAACCTCGCCGCTTTTTGGTGGCTGGGGCAGACCGCTCGTCAAGTCGTATTTACCTTAGGTCGACATATGGTGTGCCTGTGTGTGTGTGAGTGTTTACATACGTGTAAACAAATGTGTGTGCTGGGAAAAAGGAGACAAAAAGGGGGAGAGAGTGAGAGGCAAAGGGAGAACCTGGCAAAACTAGCCAGTATACTACTTTGCAGAATATGATTCTGCTTAGCGGGGTGGAGGCGAGGACTTCAGGATGAAAGCGAGACCCATTTGGGAAGCACACACACACACCGTTTTTTCTATCTTAGTGGGGACATTCCATTGAAATAATGCATTTCCTAGCCTCTAACCCTAAACCTAAGCATCACACTAGATTGCCTAACCCTTACCCTAACCTCAACCAAAATTCTATTCAAACCTAAACTCTAAAAGCAAGTCTTGACCCTCATAAAGCGGTCTGAACTTGTGAGGTCCACTAAAATGGTCCCCATAAGTGCAAAGGTTTCCCACAAAGACGTAAAACCAATGATTTGGTCCCAATTATATAGAAAATACAAGGGCACGCACACACACACACACACAATGTGACCACCAAACTCGTCACAGATTGATTTCTTTGTTCTTATTGTTTGCAGTCTCACGGTGTCACATTAACACTATAAAATGTCTGGAAGCCAGGGGGTGATTCCAAGGTCAGAGATTTGAGGGTGCTTAACTCCTGGCTAGGCAAGACGAATGTAACTATTTTGTACATTTTAATGCGGGAACAATAATATACAGTAGCTTACAGGAATTTCAATGTATGCGTAACTATCGCTTGAATGACTTGACGGCAAGTAAATAGACTACGTATTTACGGATGAACATGTGTCACGTTTCAAAGACAAACCTCAAGCACATCCTGACAATAAAACTCTCACCGCAATCGTATCTCCGGAAATCCAATTGCGCTGCTTTCCGCTAGTTGGATTTAGATCATACCGACTCCCGCTGAGACTAAACGTTTTATGGCTGTAATTACGTAACTTTCTTTTTTTTTTTTAAGTCTCGAAAACCGGTTTATTGCGCCAACAAACAAAACATCCTTGCCTTTCTTAGGTTCGTCAGATGGTACGAGGTAAAATGATTGTCGTATAGTGATTATTTACAAGTCTGTGTAATTGTCCATTGTCTAAAACGAGGATTTATGACCGGGTGTTTCTTTTTGCGCTTAACAGCTCTTATCTTTGAGCAAATTGACCCGCATTGAGAGAGACATTATAGCACAAATCTTGTTCTCGGTTTCCTCACGATGCAAAGCTATGTTGGGAAGAGAAACTGGCTACAGAGCTCCTTGTCAGAGGCTCAAAGATTCCCAGATGGATGGAAACTATTCCTCAAAATGAGCTGCAGTCATATGAGCCGAATAAAATGAAGGCCACGGCAGATGTCGGATTTCATGTTCATCATCAAATTATCCGGAGACTCTTTGCGGTTTCTCCTTTAGTTCATCACCTGCTGACATATGATTATACGAAACATCTGGGTGTTCTTTTAGCATCAGGGCAACCACAATAATAAATATATTGTTAAATTAGTACCTCCCTGAAGGTGTCAATCAAAACCCAACATGCAAATTCTCTTGTTGCAGCTCTCATTCGATCGCGTGTGGATGGGCGCTTGTATTTGCCTTACATCTTTCCAAATGAACTCACTCGAAATTGAAGTCGTTCAGATGGTCAAATAGTGTTGACATCGGCGCAGAAGATAGCAACATTAAAGATGCGCTCAGCTGTCCTCACCAATTTACCACCCAGATGGCCTCCCCTTTCGGTGCTAACTTCCTGTCAGCACTTGTGGCAACAAAACACAAGGATGTGTCAATCACAATGTCTGCTCGGTCCAAGCAGCAAATAGACTCTTTGAACAGCAAGCGGCAATTTGACACTCAAACTAGGAGTATGTCTTTTCAAATCTGTTCATCTTCATACAAAATAAAATAGATGGCTGTATCATGTATATGTTTTGTAATAAGCTTCATTCGCACTGAAAGATACTTGTGTGACCTGTGACCATTTGTTTTCACTGTAGCGGACATTTGTTTTTGGTCTATATCTTTTAATGCATTCGAGCTCTACCCTATTAGGGGACCTTCCGGTCTTTCCAGTGGTGTCTCATCTGCTACCTTTGCTTGTCTTCCTGAGACATATTGGACACAAGGACACAAATTAATAGAGTGAGTCTCAGCAGGATATTGGCCACTTTTGTTGTAATAGGTGTTGGCTTTTACACACAACATCAATCGATCAGCCAACTCTGTTCAAATTCTTGTATTAATGTCTCCAATTGAAATGCATTGGGAAAACTAACAAATAAACAAACAAAAAAAATCATACCCCCCCAAATTCTTTAAAAAATAGCTGATGAACATTCACTTATATTTCTTATGTAAACTGTGGAATAGAATTAGAGGAGTCCCAATTCAATGTTGATATCCAATATCAGCCTGATACCAGCCACAAAACAGTATCGGATTAGATCTGTCTACATCCAAAATCTCAGATATGACTACATTCTATACTCTATTCTAATTTATTTTCATTGACTTTATTAGGGTTATTTCTCAAGGTTTATTTTATTCAAGCACAGTAAATTCTCAAATTTGTTGAATCTATGTAACCCAAAAGTCTGCAATAACATGGTCATATTTTCTCATACCCACTTTTGCTGACTATTGTTCTCTCTTTTTTTTAATAAAATCGCTTGATCAAGTCTCGTTATTGGGAAGAATGCTCAGCTGAAATATCGGTATCGAATAAGAAGTAAAAAAAACAACAACAACCAGAAGATAAAAAGAATCATCTGAAAAACAACAAGGAAACTCCCAAAAACATGTAAAAATGTACAGTTCCAGAGTAAAACTACGTACTATTAGTATGCTTCCATCTTGTGGAAAATAGTGAAATTACACCCCAAATTAATGCAGCACAAACCAAATAGTTACAACTGTACAAATATATATATATATATATATATATATATATATATATATATATATATATATATATATATATATTTTTTTTTTTTTTTAATGTTTTAATGATACACTTTGCTTTATTCCACACTTATAGTTCTTTTATATAAAGTATATGCACATGTTTCCAATTATGAACTGAGAAATATGTTTACAAGAGGTTCAATGATTAATTGACAACTTATCTATGATCAAATTAATCAATCATTATTTTTGATAATTGATTAATTATTTTAATACTTTTTCTCATTTCCAACAGTCCAAAATGCTCCGTTTCAATTTTTCAATGGTAAATAATATTCGATTTCTGTCAGTCTGTCATGGTGTTAAATCAAAATAAATATTGACCTTTCATTATGCTTATTTTCTGACATGTTATGAAGCAAACCTGAAACTCTTTGTGCATTTTCTGCGGTCAATTAAAAAAAGTATGTAAAGTAAAATGTTTTTAAATCATTTTACTTTTCGACAAAAGATTATTTTATTATTGAAATAATCATTAGTTGCAGTACTAATACAGTTCATGTAACCTTTACCTTTACTTATATTGGAAATATGCTTTGTAAGCGGACCCCTTGTACAAACAGATATAGAACTGTCGGAGTGTGCTGCAATATGAGTTTAAACTAACATTTTCCTGACTTTGCGTATATTTATGTACCGTCAAACCCCAATCGGACTCCATTATGACCCCCATCACCTTTCTTTGTTGATAATGTGGGTTCCTTTTCCACAGGCAGATGTGAATGCAAATGCATCTTATCACATGTCTAAGTGTCCTGTTGCCCCGGAGGAGGGATGATAGTGACGTTAGAGCACTGCTGGCCCCTGTTAGAACAACTCCAGGAGTCTTCTTGAGGAATGTGGGTTTGTCCTGTAGACCGTTACTACCCCCCAACTCCCCCCACTTTTTTTTTTTTTTACTCCCTCCCCTTCTCCCAAACGGGGCAATTCCCTAACTTTTCTCCACTTTTTTCCACTCACAAGCCTATAGTAGTTGAATATTCCATCCTTGGTGCGCATACATTCCTGCCTCTTAATTCCAAGTGCGGGCTGCTCGACGTCAAGGCGCTCCGATTGTTCCAAGGTATTGCGGGCATGCTTGTTAGTAATCGCATGACAAAAGAGTGTAATGTGACTTATTCAATGACTTCGAGGGGGTGAGCAGTCCACGTTTCACGGCGGATTAAGTCGTCTACGGAGTAGATTCGAGTCAAATGTGCACGTTAGGATGCTACAAGTTGATGCAGAAAGTTTGACATTGCAATGTTCATGTGGTTGTTTTTAACCGGCTTTCTGTTGCTTTGCATGTAGATTAAAAAAAAATCGTGACGTTTATCCTGAGGTTTTGGCTCGCAAAAATTGATTATTTGTGGGACTTTTGGTTTACGTCGCGTTTAATGAAGCGCGTAGATGCGTTTATTTCCATTCATAAAGTTTCGGTGAGAACTCAGTGCTGCAGCTCTGTGGTATAAAATATAACGACTTGGACACGATAAATACAACTGATTTTCAGACAGTTGCGTTTTCTTAGCTCTGTATTTAGGGAAAAAGCAGGTTCACTTAAGATTTAAAGCAGTTTGCTGTTTATTTTTTTTCCTCAGTAGCTGCTGATATATAAACATTCTAAATCTTAGCTTTTGGGTATTAACCTCATAAAACTATTTTACCACAGTAGTGGACACAAAAATGAATGCAAATGAATTGTTTGAGTCACATACTCAAACTATATTTGAAACGCTTGAATCAGCACGGGTACAATATCTGTGTGAATGTGCCAAAGTTTACACATTCGTAGTCCCTTGACAATGACTTGACTTGCATGTTTTTTGTAAAGAATAAACGTGTTTGGTTCATTGGAGACTTCTAATGTCCAAAAGTGTGGCTATTTGTATAAAAGGTTGTTTACGTTTGTGTGCCCTGCCACTGGCTGGCGACCAATCCAGGGCACTGGACTGTATATACCCCCTCTTGCAAAAAAATCAGATGGACTAGGCTTTAATCATGGTTTTGGATGCTCCTAAAATGGATACTTGACTTATTTAGCCATTTTCAGCAATAAAATGGTTGACCTTATGTCAGTCATCTAGTTCATAACGAAATTTTTTTTGACGTACAAATACAACCTTTAAAGACACATTTTGTCGTTTGCTGTCAACTGAAAATGACATCACATCTGCTCAAAGCTTGGGTATCAACCAATCATGGCTCATCATACAAATGTCACTTGACCAAAAACAGAATACTGTAAATACTGTATATTTAGTATCCTTGATGGTGTTTCTTTCTTTCTTTCTTTCTTTCTTTCTTTCTTTCTTTCTTTCTTTCTTTCTTTCTTTCTTTCTTTCTTTCTTTCTGTTTTTTAAGGAATAATTCTTGTTTCTTGTTCTGCCTAAGCGCTTCTGCAGATTTTCTCACGCCGGTGTGGCCTTAAAATATACAAACAAAAGCTTTACCCAGCTTTATTTGGACTGTATGTGGTGTGAAAGTGCTCTGATCACTGCTCTTGACTGCTGAAATGTAATGGATCAGGCACAAGAATCTTTTGTGCCGCCACGCCGCTCAATTCTCTTGTTACAAGGAGCTCCTTTTACCTCAGTGGAAAAGTAGTGAAACGCAGGAACACACACGCTGATGTACAATCAGATTTTCATCTCTGCCAAATACTGTCATGTCATCATTTGTGACAGCTCATCATCTTCAGTGAACGTTTGGTTTTTTTTTTCCCCCCAAGTGATGTGTGTTGGATGTCTTTGTCCACTTTTATTTACACTGTAAATATGTCATGTGATAAAAGCCATGGTTGGTCGGGCCCCTCAGTTCTTTCTTCAAGCTGTGGTCTATAATGAGGTGGCGAAGAGAAAATAAACCTCAAGGCTGTCCAATCCAGTTGGACCATGGGTGTTTTTCAACTGGAACGTACCCCCAAAAAAGTCACAAATGGAAAGACTATACCGCTCTTGTATGAGGTCAGTTCATCCAAAATGGAATGATTTAGGATATTCCCTATTGAATAAATTACACAATGAACAAAATTGGTATACTTGATGAGCAATTTGTCCTCGTCGATTAACCGACGTCTGCTTTAGGTCAATGGTTGTTCCAGTCTCGCAATTTTATTCTCTGCCCATCAAATGAATGTCTTTGGCTCCCTCTAGGCAAGCGCAATGCTTTCAGTGGGGAGCTTCTCCATTCTTAAAGCTTATGAACCTTTAAATCCAGGGATAGTCTGTAGTCAGAACCCATTGTGAGTTGTAAATACACACATAAAAACCGAGCATGTTTTCTCTCTAAAGTTCCTGGATGGGCTATGACAGTTAAGGCTGGTCAGAGTTTTTTGGATTCACTAATAAGTGCATAATTAGTCAAATTCAAGTCAAGCAAAAAAAAAAAAAAGTTGACAATAATATGTTCAATCTGCCCCCACTAGTCTAAACACAGAATTCTGATTAATATTGTGTTTGTGGAATGTGAATGAATCAACAAAACACACCCGTGTTTATTAATCCCAGAGCGCGGCCGGTTTTCTATTTGGTGTCGACTAAAGATGACATCAGTCATGACTCACTTGTTTGGTCATGTGATGTTTGCAAGGTGAGCCTTGATTGGACATTAACTTTACAATTTATTTTCTTTTGACAGCAAGTCACAAAATCACCATCCCTTAGATGGACAAAAAAAACTGATTTTACTTCTTAATTTATATCCCACAAATGCCATATTAAGAAAAACTACAGTGTGGGGCTGTGTAGTTGATTTTACTACATTCACAACAAAAATTCACCTAAATAACACAAAACGCAGATTTCTGGCATTGAGTCAACACCGTGTAAGTCACATTTGTTTATGTTTAAAAAAAATACAAACCTTTGGTCAGTCCACATGAATCTTTTGAACAGAACTGTTAAAAAAATCTCTTGCTAACGTTCACAATGCTATTGGTTGAACAAAGTTTTTGGGATCTCTGTGAACTTGATGATTTTGGAGATGAGAGCATTCTGGCTGCCCGCTATTAATATAACACAAAACTTGGCACATTTTCAGTAATCTCCTCCAAACATGAGAAACGAATTTCTGAGTTCACTCACAAATAACAGTAAACATTCTTAACTGGCATTACAGTAGATAGCGTTAACCGCTGTATAAATAATTTGTGGTCCAGTCTATGAGTCGAGACACTTTCTCAGAGTAAATATGAAAAGCATCCTTAATAACTTTGACCTCAATTCTCTTTTCTTTCCAGTCCCGACTGCAGAGTGCACACCAGGACTTGGTCTCCATCCAGGTCTAGATTGTTCCGCTCAGCTTGGGTCCAACCGGTGATCAGACAGCCTGAGAGGGAACCGTAAAAGGCTTGTGTTTCATTCGGAGGGCTAGTCGGCCAGACCAATGGGATCAGGGAAGCTGGCCCAGGTGCTGCTGGGATGGGTGGCGCTGTGTCTTGCCCCAATCCTGGTGGCGTACGGCCAGACCGCTAATGGAAATGGACCGCTCCAAGCTAGCCGCTTCACGGCCACCGCGGACCAGAGAGAGGTGCAGCGGGTTCGACGCCGTGGCCAGGAGACGCTGAGAGGGTAGGCTTTATTTACAGTATAGTCTTTTTTCAGATGATATGGAGAAATATTTTAAACCAGTTTTGGTCGGCCCTGCGACTTGTACTCAGGTGCGACGTATCACTTTACAGCATTGCTGACCCAATGTACAATGCAATAACACTCCCACACTCAAGGAAGGTGGAGTCTGAAGGAGTCTAACAGCCTGTTAACTCTTTTAGTGCCAAGCGTGATCAGAGAAAAATAAAACTCTAGAGGGCCGGTATATTTGGTATTTTCACTCATCTTTCAAGGCAGACGGAATATTGTGTGCTATGTCTATGTAAATATGGGTGTTGAAAGATTGACTTCCATTCTTCAGTTAGAATTGATGTAGGCAACAGCTGTGTTGTAAGTGTGGAAACACCATCCAATGGTCACAGTTAGCACTTCAGTGCTCTCTTGGTTTAGATTAGGTAATCATAGTGTCAAGTGTGTCAGCTCCCATCCATATATAAGCGTATTTGACCAGAATTGTATTATTTTTAATTATTACTTTTTTAAAAGACGATAATTCTTGTCCATAGCACTGAAAGAGTTAATACATGGTCTTATTCAGACGCAAATGAAGACACTTTTGCTTGAATCTAAATCACTGCTCGTCATGCTACGTTGACGAGTTTTGGCAACAACTCTTTACAATGTTTGTAGACGGTACGCTTGTGGCTGTGAGTGAGAGAGCTGTGCGGGAACACACATGTGAAGGAGGGGATGGGGTGTGAGCGGATGCACGAGGGAAAGACAACACAAGTTGAGACTGGCCCTTTAAGAAAACTTGCACAGTGGGGAATGGGTGTAGGGAGGGGAGGATGAGTCCTTGGGACAGCCGGGAAGTAGCAGCCGCTCACCACGCTCTGATGCATTGTGTGTTTTTTGTTGTAAAAGAAAACAAAGCTTGTGCGTGTGAAAGAAAGGTAGGCAGGGTTTTATTAAACACATTTCATCCACTTTATTTATGTATGCACAAAATGGGAGAGTCAGTCAGCGCTTTTGCCAAAATGCAACTGTTCTCTTATCTTGGAAGGCATCAAATTTATGAGACAACATCCGACTCTCACATTGTACAGCGGGTCAGGAAAAAGCAGTGAAAAAGCTGACTAGCGTTCATCGTGAATGCGGCTTTTGTGTTTCAATACAGTAAGATGGAACAGTATAACGTAACGGCTTCATTAGCAGAAGAATGGAAAAGTGCCCCAACCCCAGTTTTGCATAAACGACTTAAGACCTTTGTATCTGGAGCGGCTTAAAACCATAAATTACTTTACCCCCTCTGATTTCCTGGCAGCGCCCTTTCAACTGCTGTGCTTGCTGCTGTGAGGCCAGACCGCCTTCTATCAAATTATGCTGCGGAATACTAGTGCATTGTTTTCCCCAAAACAGCACAAGTTTGACCTTAACAAGCTGCCTGGCGCGCTGAACTCACCACGCGTATTTACGACAAATTGACATTTCATGGGAAAGGAGGGGAATAGCAGCTTTCTATATGTCCCGTGTAGGGATGATGAGGGAGAATGTGACCCAAATTCCTGTGCGTGTTGGTTATAAGCCAGAGAAAGTAGTTCACCGCCATTAAGGGTTGTGCTAAGTTGAGGCAGCTGATTTAAAGTTGGGTGCTGCCCCAAGTCGCTGGCCCTTGATGACGTCAGCGTTTTTCCGTGTTTTGATAGGTCAGTCAAAGCAAAGGTTATTCAAGCCAAGTTTGACTAGCAAAACATATCTCTTGTGATTTGTACACAGATTTAATAATCAGCATTTCTGGTGAGTATGATGTGCTTTTTTAGTTTTTTGTAAACGTTTGCATTACGTCATGGTGTTATGATGCGTTTTTGAATGATTCATCATTCATCGATAGGTAATCATTAATCAAATTATTCCATAAATAATTTATTTTTTGACAATTCATTAATTGTTTAGAGAACTAAAACTGTCCAATTTCCGAGACTCTCAGTCTCTCAACAGTTTTTTTTTATCCTTCGTAAAACGGAATGATTGGCATTTTTATTAGATCAAAAATAAACCAAAAATACATTTTGAAATAAATGTTAAAAATGAAAACATTTTTTAGCATCCCATTCATAGATTACTCAAAAAAAGAATCAACAGGTTAATCAATAAGCAGTATTGATAGTTTCCCTAATTGCAAATTGCAGCTTAATTTGAGTAAATCTCAATTGAAAATGTAGGTTAAAAATGCATAGCCTGATATGGAAAAACGCATTGGAACACGATGTTAAAATGGAAGAAAATTCAATTATGTAAATACAAAAACATATGTATACCTATACTATAGTTTTCAGAAAAAAGTGAAAACGTGGATGATGTTCGTAATTTTTGGGGGGTTTCTTTCTTTCTTTGCTAAACTCATGCATCCATTGTAAGCTATGTCACTTGTTTTTGGCTTGGCATGGTTTATAAATTACATTTTTATGGCATTTAATTAAAAAGTATGAATAGTATTTTAAAAAGTTAATATAGTTACTAAAAACGAATGATGGCAGAAATTTTAAAATTCAAATTGCTATTGAATGTTAGAGGTCCACTGGCATCACAAACTGATTTTGTTGGCTCTGCATAGCATGTACATGTATGGACATGCATGTTTTTAAAGCTGTTGTTTGTTTGAGTGTCTGGGTAATGAACCTAAAAGGTCACATCAGCCCTCAAAATCTACACCCCTTCTACTCAACTTATTGGCAACCTCATGCACCCCGCTGTGATATTCAAACCCTCTTCTATATTTCGCTGCTCCAGAAAAAAAAAAAAAAAACAAGGTATGTTTTGTTGGTCTCCGTTGTCAAAATCAGTTATTCCAATCATGCTCGCGGCATATGGTTGCCCTCGTGCCAAGCCACAGGAAATGAGGTAGTCCTATCACCCGAAGGACCTATGAAAAGGGACGTTTGTTTCACCGTTGTAGGTGACAAAGCAGCAGCGGCACGGACCGCATGATGATGATGACAGCATGCACACACACACCCTTGTGTTTTGTTAACTACGTTGGGTATAACTCCAGAACTCGGGTTGACATATTGCTTGTTGAATTTTTCTCAAACGGGAATGGCGAGCGATAAAGAAAGTAGAGGGCCAGTTTAATATAAAGGCAGAGTCTGTGTTTGGGCTGGCTGACTTTGTGCTGAATAGTTCATCATCTGGATTGTGTTTCCTGACATACTGTATCTCAACTTTTCATTAAGTAACGTCTGAAAGGGAATTCTACTGCCCAGATTAAATAAATGAGCTGACAAAGCAAAAATATACATTTACATTTTGTCAACTTGAGTGCAATTGCATAGTGAGTGCAATTGCAAAGTTTTCCAATCAAACATTTCTTATATAATGAAACTATTCCATCAATAAAATGTCTGCAGCGCACCACTACCAGGTCTTTTGGATATGAAATTTAACTGGTAATTTTATTGTTAGCTGGCACACAACCACAGTTTTATTTTCCCCGGGAGCTACAGCGAGCTCGCCAAATCAAATACAATGTGTGTGTCTCGTTCATTTTTCATTACAGTTTGTCACTGGCTGAAAACGGACATTTACTAGTTCAAAATGTGAAGTGTGTTACAGTGGCCCACCTCTGGAGGTGAATATGTACAGATTATTGGGACACCTGGTTCTTATAGCTAAAGGAATCTAGGTCTGGGAAAACGTTCTATATTCTAAGACGGCGGTTCTCAAATCGGGGCACGAGTACTCCTGGGGATACGTGAAGGCACTTCGGGGGGGTATTTGAGGTTTGAGCAAATCTCATTTAATGCTTTTTTTTTAAAGTACAGTTGTCTTTTCAAATTAAGAGCTAATTAATTGGAACATGAAACATCTTATTGTTGTGTTGTGTTACAGTTACTCCCTTGCAAAAACTTGTTGGTCTGTATTTTCCCTGTTAAGTTTTGTACGGATGCATTTTGCCATTAGCTAGGCCTAACCCATTGATTGGCCATCTAATTAAATCGTCTGATTACGACTCTTCAAACATCAACCAAACTTATTCACTCAAACGGGCAAGTATTTGCTGATTACTGGTATTTTAAATGTTGAACTTTATGTATTTTCACCATTTATACTGGTAAAACTGATGTCATTTATTACACATAAATCTATACAACGCCATGTATTTTCACATCTATGTCAATGATTGAAGGTGAGGAATGCAAAAAGGCGTGCCAAGAATTGGCCCGGATGTTACGACTTTGCATACTGTTCAAAGTTAAGTCACAGTTTATAAAAACATGCAATACATAGTGCTACATAAATTAAGCATACATGTGTTAAATATGATACCTATTGAATTACTAGTAACACAAACACTTATGACAAAGAATAATACCCCCACAACTTTATCAATTGCACCGTGCAATGCATTCAGTGAGCAGTTACTAGGCCGACCCGTGAAAAGTGAAACCCCGCATATGCAGTATATGTTGCTTATTGAAATGCATTTATTGGAAAAAATGCTGCCCTATTAATTATACATATATTTTTAACACTTGTGCAGTATTTGAATCATTTTTGGTCATTTTTCTTCCAACTCATTCTGGAAGTGTGATAACTAGGTGGTCATGCCATTTTAAACTTTGACATGTTGTCACCATCTGGGTGAAATTTCAGCTCCCTAATGCCTTCTCACAGTGTTTTCCTTGATGTAAAGATCAAAGGGGTGCACAAAATACTGCACAAGAGTTCAGTGAATCGAACGATTAATTGTTAATCTGTATTTTTTTTCTGCCAAAAATCCATATGTTGGGTCCTAGTCTTGAGTGATGCTATTTTGTGAGTGTTAGAGGTCTATCTCTTTGCATTCAATATTTGTATAGTTATCCGATTTTTGATGACGAAAAAAAGAGCTTGGAAAACTTAAAACTACGCGGTTGAAAACGCCGGCGTTGCTCAGGAACCGTTGAAGGTCGCAGATTCACCTCAAAGTACAAGGATATGGGATACATTCAAGAGCCTGCAGTGCATCCCAAATGCTTTCATCCAAGTGTTGGACCAATCACATGAGTGGACTCAGCAACTGTGCGTGTGGCAGATGGAGGGTGGTTAGCTTAATGATGGCCATTATGCTGGCCTTGGGCTAACATGCAGTGTTTATTTGCTGGCGAGAATTCTATATCCACAAATCTGTCCCTGGTATAGCCGCTAGTGCTGATGCTGACTCGTTTTGACTCGCAGGCTCCCACAACACTCTGCTGCTTGCTATCAGTCCATTCAGCTTTGTATCTGATCAGACTTTTGGCTCGCCGCCCTGAATGCTTTAATTGAAGTTGGGGTTTTTTTCTTTGCGGGAAGGACTCAACGTGTTCTGGATTTGAATGCTGCCTCGCATGCGTCGTAAAAACAAAATGGGATTATTTATAATGTCAGGGAACGATTTCCCACATTTAACTGCACTTATGTCAAATTAGTGTTGATGGTAGATTCAGATGATTGAAGAGACGAAGTCCTAGCTGAGGGTTTTTGCCTTCTAGTATCGCTTGAGAACCATTGCAGACAATGTATGATGGAAAAAATCTTAAATGGTGAACCAAAATTATTATGTTGATGCTTTTGATGACTCCTATTACTTATTACATACGTATACAGTAAATGTCGTAAATCCTGGAAGTATGCAGGTCTTGAATTAGCATGCTTGGTTTTATTAAGAATAGTCTGGAGCCAAAATAATGTATAACGTACATTTCTAAAGTACATTTAACCCTAAAAAGACTATATTTGGTTGCAGTCCAAACAAAGTAAGATTTACACTTGAAAGAGAGTAAAAGAGTCAGAGTAAATTGTGAATTTTGCTCTGTTTAACAGTGGGACAAAATATAATCATAATAATCAAACAAACGTAATATTCAAAATGAATTGTGTGTTGTCCAAACATCATGATTGTAATGGTGAACTCTCTGAAAGATTAAACCGTTGGTTTTCAACCTTTATTCAACAATGTACCCCCGAAAAAAAGATGTATTTATTTATGACTTTCCCAATCCACTCACATTGTCTTACAAAAATGTCCGTTCTTTCTTGAGCAAGCTACATGAATGTGTTGGCAGAGGATTCCTGTGGGCGAGCGGAGATAAAAAAAAAAGAGAGAATAAATCATTTGTTGGCTCTTCCCATTTCCAACTACTGTGGCATTGGAATCCTCCAGAAATAAATGGACATAGTCATATGAATTGGTCAGATTACAGCTGGCTCTAAAAATAGATCTTTGCATGGGTCTCTTACCAAAATTATGTTTAAAAAATGTGTCAGAAAAGAACAGTTAATATGGAAAATCATTAAACCAAACATACTGCTTAGTAGAAAAGGGGCTTTGTCCTTTTTTTTTTTCAAACAGTTTTCTTTTTGTACTCGGCCGTGAAAAATTCCATCTTCATAAAATCATCACATAACCTTGAACGTTTTGGCTTCGATTGAATTCCGCCATAAAGCAAAGACAAGAAATCTGTGCTCATGTTCTACTGCTAGAAGAATGATGTCATTGCACATATGTCCAAAGCCCAAACTCATGTCTGGTAAATATATGGTAGCCAGTTCTTGATCAGTATTGCACAAAAAATAAAGTTACTTGACCACAACTGCTTTCCTTGTAGACAAAAAAAAGCCAATAAAATAACCACATTTTCTCTTAAAACGTCTTTTTTTTTGCTCTCGATGCTGAACCAGTTCATTCTTGGCAACCATCCTAATTGTAAACTTGACTCAGCTTTACCAAGCCTCACTGTAGGGAGAAGGTCACAGAGTACAGAATTCACATCAGTAGTAACAACCCAGTGGCCTAGACGGAGTCTTCCCCTTGAAGGCCCAAAAATTTCAAATTAAGAGCAAATGATTTAGAACATGAACAACTAGTTGATCAGTTTTGGTCATTGCAAAACATTGTATGTCTTCATTTTGTTTGGTTTTATGTCAATGTGCTTTGTCAGTAGTGATGCCTTTTCTCAACAGATGAGCCAGAAATAAAACAGATGATCTTACACAATATTCTAGAGTTTTCTGAATAGAGTACACCTAGATATACCACTACAAATGTAGCTCCAGATTAATCAATAAGACACACATGGCACAGTACTCTGTTTTAAGTCTGTTTTTGGTGTTTCATCCCTGAAATCCTCTCTGCTGGTTAGACGGTACTTGACTGGAAAAACATTTCACAGGAGGCGCATCATTCAAAAAGATTGAGAACCGTTGTTTTATACGTTCCTCAATCTGTCACAGGAGGAGTCAAATTTGCACTCAGAAGCAGACATGACAAGGGTGAAGTTGCAGCGGAAAGTCTTTATGCACAAAATCCAAAACAATCACAGCCACCATGGGAAATTAGACTCGGAAACTAGACCAAGCTCGGAAATTAAACTCAGGAAGAAACGAGGAAGACAGCTTGGCATGATGTCTCGAGAGTTTGACATTCTGACAATGTGTCACTAAGACCCTAGAGCTCAAATGCTGTCAGACACAACACTATAGGATAGACTAAAGCAAACTAAAGGTTGATAGCAAACGCATAGAAACTGATACATCAACCATCAACGACCCTAAATGATATAGCAACAGAAATGACAACAAGAATATCAAGATGCTGATTAGACAGCCTGCACATTGCATAGGTGTGCATTAGCATGCATATTATAGAAGACCACTCAGTGTTAGAGCAGACTTTTATTGTAGGCACCCTGAGGCACACTCTATGTTAGAGCGGGAGTTTATTGTGGGCACCCTGAGGCACACCTGTGCAATAATTATGCTGTCTAATCAGCATCTTAATATGCCACATAAGCGAAGTGGATAGCTTATTTCAGCAGAGGAGAAGTGCTCGCCAACTCACATTTAGACAGATTTGTGAACGATAGACAATTGCTTCATCAACAAATAATTTAGAATTTTTTTAATAATCAATGGATTGTCTGGAGTATTGGTACTCAAATTGGGGGTACCCCTGATGGTACGTTAAGGCATTCCGGGGAATATGTGAGGTACCGGCAGATCAAATGTGATGTTTTTAATGCATGAAAACATTGAAGGCTTTTATTTTGAAAAACAAAAACCAAAACATGGAAGTGCATTATCATTAGTGACTTTGAATGCAATTTTTCACACTGAGCGATGCCACCTCAAATGTAGTTCTAATTTTTAATAAATTTGAAAGATAGTACAGATAGTATTTTAAGGCTTTTTTTTTTTTTAAATCCAAAAATATTTTGCACTGGCAAAGCAGTTCTTGGCAGGTCTACATAATTGAAAAAAAGAGTTGAGAACACCGGTTAAAAAAACACTGAAATTGTAAAAAAATCCTCAGAATTCTCTCAACTGTAAATATTCTTACATTTTTTTTAGATATCTCTGAAAGCAGATTGATTATCATTGTGTTCAACTAAAAAAAAAAAAAAAAATAGCCTATTTTTTGAAGTTACTGAACAAACCAGAAAATGAATCATAGAATAAAAAAATCTTATTTCCTGTCAATTTGAGAACATATCCTATTATTAGGATGAGAGAAAGCAGATTTACAGATTAATCAATTAATAAAATAATTATTACTTGCAGCTTTAGTTAACAATATTTGATAGAAATAGACCTTTTGTGAACACATAGAAAATGTGAAACATTTCAAGTTAATAAAAAATGTCAGCCATAACAAGTGTTGCGTCAATATTCCTCCTCTCCTTATTTGTCTTTTTGGGAATATGAAATAGAATTCATGCCAACCCGTTTGCCTACTTTAAGGTTATTTGAGTTAAGGTTCTCTGTTTCAAATCAATGCTTTTCCCTTGCCTTTTTTTTTCCTGCACTTTGCGTTTTCCCCCGGTTAGCGATTTTCCTTTTATTACGAATAACGGCATTTAACGAGCGATTTACGGGCCAGGAGGCGGCTTCAAAGGTCGCGACGTGGACGCACAAGAGTTAATCTCCTTTAGATTGAGCCCTGAGAACAGTGGGACATTTCAATATTGTGAAAAACCCCCAGGGCTTTAACTTTTTTTTTTTTTTTTGTCTACGTCTGTCTTTCATTCCGTTCGACTGGATCGGGCCCACTAAAGCTCCGGAGGGAGCGGGCGCTGACCTGCGGGAAAGACTAGGATAGAGGGGCAGAGGAAGAATAACAAAGGAGAACACCTCAGGGTCAGGCGCGTATAATCCATCGTATATTAACATCCTCCCAGTCTAACTGTAACAGTGGAATAGTTTGAAAGCTCTGGAGGGAATAAATCAGTGGCTCATTAGGCGGTGGAATGCTCACATGCATTACTGAGGTGTTTGGGAACCCTAAAAGCATGTTTGCTTTGCGCCCCAGAAAGTTGAGTTGTGCTCCGGCCTGGCCTTTCCCTATCTGAGTTTTCCACTCCTGCGGCTTCCTCCTCTTCTCAACATCAACTTGTTTTGCTTTCCCTCCCGCTTATCCTCTGTTCCTTTTCCTTTCCCACCGTCATGTCCTCCCCCCAGCACAATCCTTGTCGCTCTCTTCACACGTGAATGTAAATTCCTCCCCGTGTCTGCCCACCTGGTTGGCTGTTCAAGGTCTCTACGGCGTATGGTCAAGTCATTGGTGGCGGGGTTTGCTTACTATGAATTTTGAGGTTCCATACCCACCTGTTGTTGCCACACAGGTGGAATGTCATCTGTTTCGCTTCGGTGTGGAACTTCAGACCTTCTTAACTCTTTCATTTCCAAGCAATCTGAAAAGGAAACCAGCCAGTTCACAACCTTTTTCGATGATGTACCCCCTGTGAAATATATTTTCAGCCAAGTATCCTTAACATTTTGGGGCAAAAAAAAAAAAAGACTTAAAACATGCCATCAGTGTTTGATTTATTAGATCCTTTCAAATTTCATTTGTATTGGGCCACAACAAAATGATCACCCTAAAATTTCCTCTTTTGGATCATAGAAGAAATGTGTTTTCAAGAATAACCATACCAAAAAAAAGAATCAATATAAAGTGTCAGACATGTTCTAAAAAAAAAAATAATTTGAAATAAATATTTGTCCACAGGAAAAAATATTCAAAATAAAGCATCCTGTTTTGGGGGTACAGTTCACAAAAATAAATACTTTCATTAACTGATGAAAATTCTTATTTTATTGCAATTACAAATAAAAAAATAAACTCTTAATTATTTATAAATATTGGTCCACAAAAAATAAACATAAAGTGTCGGGGGGAAGAAAAAAATTATATATATATATATATATATATATATATATATATATATATATATATATATATATATATATAATTTTTTAAATTTATTTATTTTTTGAGAAAAGGTCAGACACTTTATAATGGTTATTTTTTGTGGACAAATATTTATAAATAATTAAGTGTTTATTTTTTTATTTGTAAATGCAATAAAATAAGAATTTTCATCTGGCTGATAGCCTCTTTAGTTGTCGCATATTCCGGCTTGCTTTGGGCCAAGAGATGAGTTACACACTGTACTCGTCGGCAAGGCGCAAATAGACAAATGATCATTCAAAGCAAGTAAAATTTAGAGTCTTCAACCGAAAATGCTTAGTTCTTTTATTGCCTTTGATAGCATCAAAAGATCCATTTTAACAAGGCTAATATTTCTTCCTGGTATCCACCAATTATTTATCAATAGTGACTCATTGCATCCCGTACAAACAACATAATGAGCGCATGTGTGACAAAAATCCTAATGCATTTTTCAAAGAAAGGACCTTGGCTCCAGAATGATCAATAAAACAGCTTAAAGCATTTTGAGAGTAAATAAAAACTGGACTCGGAGATGTTGTTTGGGAGCAGATGACTCATCTCCAAGCACTTGAGAAGAAGAATCCGAACCAAATAAGCCCCACAATTTTCACAATAAACAAAAGTGGCCAGTTTAGTCGAGGTATTTCTGAACTTGTAAAAACAGTTGTAAAATGGCCGTCACTCCCATGGGAAGTCTCCAAAAGTCGCTGCGATGATGTCACCTTGATGATGTAACTATTGACTTAAGCTCTATGTAAATATTTGAAAGATACCCTTTTACAGGGATGATGATATGTTAACAAGCAGGGAAGTTCCAATGAAATATCAGTTGTATTACTGGAAATGTAGACATCATTATCGCTCACATGTCTCACAAAATACAACTGCACATTATTTATCTCCTTGTGTTGTTTTGTAGTGCTGCACCAGAGCTACATTAAGGTTGCTTTTTTGGAGAAGATGCTTCTAAAAAGCTGTTTCATTCTTTTCTCATGCTCCTCTCTTAACCTTGTTGAAGCTGCTGCTTCTTTTTGGTCAAAGAAAGCCACAAAAAAGTCAAGACGAAGCTAAAAATGGTTGAAATGTTGAGGTTTTGTGTGTCTACCTTCACATTCGGTGAATAACGGAGTAATTGACCACCGCCACCCCAAAAATTATCATTTATTTTTCTTGTACTCAGCCTGAACATCAGTTGAAGTGAGTGGATATAAAAACGCAGTTTCTTATCTTCAACACATAATTTATTAGACACCAATAAAATTTGCCTATGCTAAACGGTTAGCTATCACAATTAGCATTAGCACCCTACCGATAGTCATTTATGGGCAACGAACACTAACTACTCTTTAGTTCATATATACATAAAGTTAAATCTACTTTACACATGTAATTGTGTCCTTAATGTCACTTAAAATTTTTCAACAAATTTGTCAGCTTCAAGGTCAGTAACTTCCTGTTAATCTTCTTCTTCTTCTTCAACATTTTGTGCTTGACTGTCTTCTATTATTTAAACACCTAAAATCGAAACACTGTTGATTGTTTGCAGTGACAGGTTACATTTTTGGATAGTAAAACCCTTATTGTTGCTTTTACTACTATCCAGCGCAATATTAGATGTTAGGACCAATTTTACACTTCTCTGAACCAAAGGTTTTTTTTTTGTTTTGTTTTGTTTTACTCAGTCTTTGTATTGATTTTAGACAGGGAGGACTCTGAATGGTCTTTCAAGATTGTTCAAGACTACTTCTACTACTAGTACTCCTGCTGTGATTGGTGACAAATTACACAAATTGTCAAAGATACTATACAACAAATTTGGTTATATTTGAAATAGTTTTTGTTATACTAGTTCAAACACAGATAGCACACGTTCTATTTTGTGATTTGCTTTGCTATAACAGTCTTTGTCATGTCTTGGTCTTGACCTCCAAAAGTCTCGGTCTTGTCTTGGTCTCAATCTCCAAAATTCTGGATTTTGTTGTGGTTTTGATACTCTCTCGTCATGTCTCGTTCTTGACCTCCAAAAGTCTTGGTCTTGTTTCAGTCTCAATCTCCAAAAGCCTGTGTTTTGTCATTGTCTTGATACTCTCTTTTCATATCTCGTTCTTGACCTAAAAAGTCTTGGTCTTGCCTCGGTCCCAGTCTCCAAAAGTCTGGGTCCTACCGTGGTCTCCATACTCTATCGTCACGTCTCGTTCTTGATTTCCAAGTGTGTCTTGTCTCGGCCTCAATCTCCAAAAGTCTGGGTTTTCTCGTGGTCTCGATACTCCCTCGTCTAGATAATGTCATGGTCTTTGCTGGTGCGGTTTTGACGACAACACTTGTAGATGTTATCTGAGGCAAATGACTTCATTGCAGACATCATGATTCGTGTCCCTCACAATTGACTGTTGTGTAGTAAATGCAAAGAAAGAACCACAACACAAATGACCACAAATGTAGACATCATTCACTACGTGCTTTGAAAGCTCTCGGTGGATATCATCAGTACGACCGCACCATTGGAACCCTTTCAGATAGCTATGGGGCATTGACTTTTGTGTTCTGATGGGAATTGGGTTTTAGGGTTGATGCATGAAGGGTATTTTTTTTTCAGTCCAGTAAGGATGATAAAGAGCCCTCCTCATATTGCTTTGTAAAGCCTAAATGTGTTTGTGTGTGTGTGTGTGTGTGTGTGTGTGTGAGAGACTAATGCTTGTCATTTGCAAATGTGGTTTTGCTATTTCCTGAGAGGAAAGCTTGCGGCCTAGAACAATCAAACGCTCCATAGACTGTGATGACTGTTGCATCTGTCAACTGAGCAGACTCAGATCAGTTTTTTTGTGTGTGCGTGTTTTGTTTTCTCTTAAGAAGCACACTCCTCTCCATGACACCCCCCCCCCCCCCCCCCCATGTTTTTTGTTTACTCTAAAAGCATAAGACGTGCACGTTTTTGGTTAGTTTGGAACCTAAGACTTTGTTTCGGGGATTCCCTCAAATACGCTGCTTGATTCCAAACTTGTTTTCTCTGTTTTTTGTATGTCAGACCCAATGTGTGCGGTTCTCGCTTCCATTCGTACTGCTGCCCCGGTTGGAAGACTCTGCCAGGGGGGAACCAGTGTATCGTCCGTGAGTTCTCCTTCCATTAATCCTCAAAGTTTCTCCCAAAGGAGAGAATGCCTTTTCTCTTGCTTCTTTACTAAAACGACACGCCCTTTGCCCTTTGACCTAACAGCAATTTGCAGGAACTCCTGTGGTGATGGCTTCTGTTCCAGACCCAACATGTGCACCTGTTCAAACGGGCAGCTTTCTTCCAGCTGTGGCGCAGGAGGAGGAGGTCAGTTGACATCCCATTAATCACAAAAACACACAGAAACATTTACCTGTCAAAAGTACACTAGAGGTGCAAAGATTACCCGATTAATTCATCGAATACCAATCAATAACCAGACCTGAAATTCAATCAATGCTCTGAATTTCCAGCCTATCGACTACAAAGATTGTCAGATTTCTTTAGTTCTATAGGAAAGTAAACTAATTATTCTTGTTGCTTTTACTACTATGATCAACATTTTTTTTCTGATGTTATTAACCAAAAAGTAATCTATAAATTCATAATGGAATGCACTGGCAACTTGAAAAAAATGTTCATTGTTTAAATAAAAATAAATGTTTCTAGAATTGCTAATTTTATCCACTGATTAATCAAATATTCATTGATTCATTATTGATTATTAAAATAAGCGTTAGCTTAGGCCCTAATGCACACTAAATCAATATTTATAACTGTGACTGGTGGGGACTCGTTGAGTCCTTCATGCTGTTTTTTCAGTCCTTTTTTTGTCACACAGTGTTAGTTGTGGCATAATGCATTTTAATATTTAATTTTGAGTTGCTCAGTGACTCGTTAGAACTCAACAAGCTGTCAAACTGTCAATCTGTCATGTCAAGCTGTGTTTCCTTCCAGGTCTAGTGTTCCAAGTCTAGTTGTTTGTTTGATTTCTTTTATATATGCACATACAATACTACTCCACTATGATTGAATCCAATGTATAGCTGCAACTAATGTTTATTGAAAAAAAAGTTAATATATGGATCTAATATAAAAAAAAATATATATATATATATATATATATATATATATATATATATATATATATATATATATATATATATATATATATATATATAATATATATATATATATATATATTATATATATATATATATATATATATATATATATATATATATATATATATATATATATATATATATAATATATATATATATATAATATATATATATATATATATATATATATATATATATATATATATATATATATATATTATATATATATATATGTATATATATATATAATATCAATTTTCGCTTTTTTTTGCAAGGTTTTATTAGTTTAACAGTTACATATAGTGTATAGTGTTGAGCATCACTTTGGTCAAGCCTGTTTTAATTTTGGGTTGACTTAGAGGATGTCAACATACAGTGGATGGAACACAATCCATTCTTTGGGGCCAGTCAGTCTACAATTTGTTCAGATGAATTATCCCAGCATTATTATCGCTCTAAAAAGATTTTTCTCCATACAAGTCAAACTGGGCCAGCTACTTATAAAATAACGCTGTTTCCAAAACTAGTTTTATTTCCCACCGGTCACATCACTCTTATCGTGTGAGGAAAGTTACACATGGAGTTTCTCGCCAGCGCTGATCAATTCCAGTTGAGATTCTGGTTTATTTAAGGAGGAGTGGATGTACCATATGTGGCGAATTGCACAAAGTCATAATAGTCTTAAGGGAATTAGTTCAGGGTTCAAGTAATAGCGAAATGAGAAGGGTGTTAGCAAATACTTTAAGCCCACTTTGGGAGCGTGTAAAGTACGTGTGGATGTGTGCATTAAGTGGCGTGCAATATATTCAGCCTCACTGCTTCAGTGGGCCAAAATCAGCTCATCAGTCATGCCTGGCCTCCCGCCAGACCCTTTACACATGCTTACATTCCATGTGAGGCGCAAACACACAACTCGTACAATTTCACAGGCGGATGCGCGTCGAATCTTATATTACACTTTTATTGACTTTAAAGTAAAGCGAGCGTAAAAAAAAAAAAGTCCAAACTAAAGGTGATGTCCCCTGAAGAGGAAGACCATAGATAGATCCTGTACAGCAGGATGCTTGCTGATTTCAGCGTCAGTGATTTGGCAAGAGCTATGGAGTCAAGATTCCGTGCGGGTCAAAGGACATAGAAGATAAATTAAAGTTTCAAGGGCTTAGAGGGGTTTCACTGAACTGTCAGTCACTCATACACACTCGGAGTCCTCGACAATCACCCGTCGGGTTTTATGGAGCTTTTTTTATTGGTCGTGCGGAGAGTAGAGGGAAAACACGGAGACGTCCCTATGATGTGAGCCAATTTAATTTGTCTGTGGTGGTGGTTTGCGTGTCGTGGTCACATTATCTTATCAAGCTTCTGAAGCAGTTTGAATGATAGTCAGTGGTCAAGCCGCAGAGAATGTTTGTCCATTCATCCAGAGGATGAGCGAAGAGGAATCCAGGCTAGTAAGTAAAAGTTTGATTTTATGACCCAAACATGCCTTTATGGTACTTGTATTCCCAGAGACATCCCCAAACTCTTCCCGTAAAGTTGAAAATAAAGAATATTTTCAATTGTTCTATCAAGAGACACGTGTAGTGTGGTACGAGAATCCTCTAGGTCATGAGTGTCCAAACCTTTTTCAGAGAGCTACATAAAGGAAAATCATAGTGTTTGCTGTAATTTAACAGGCATCGCAAATTCAGTTCATCAAGAAACTGTATATTGGTTATATATTCTTATTTTCCTAACTGCTAAATGAATAGCTTGCTACTTGAACAACCTTCATTCTGTCTATAGTTTAAAATCAATTGTTGTTTTCCTCTTTATCAGACAGTGTAAGACTTATAAACTTGAAAATGAAAAAATAGGTGGCGATCAGGTGATCGGTGACCCCAACTTTTAACTCAGTCATTGCTATTAATGACTTTAGACAAAGATCAATTTTCACTGGGCACCACGGTCATCTATCGAAGGCAATGATCAATTTTAACTGAGCTGGCAGTGATTGAGTTAATTTATTGTTTGGCATTTGCCATTGAGTGTACAGTAAATATGCCAAATTCCTTCTTCTTGTTTTTGACATATTTGTTTTGGATATATTTTTTGTACATGTTTTTACTTGAAGCTCTGTATAAAAAGGTGATTTAAATTATTTATCGATTTACAAAAGCTGTAAGTCAGTGGTTTTTAAATGGAGGTACAGCATGTGAACCCCTGGGGTACATCAAAGCTCTTCAGGGGTACATGTCATTTTACAGGGTGTAATAATATAGTATAATAATTGTTATGCTGTGACAGGAGCAGTAAATGCTTCATTTCAAATTAAGAGCACACAAATTGGAACATGAAGCAACTTATTGTTAGATTTTGTTATATTGACTCCTTTGCAAAACATTGAGTGCCTTCATTTTAGGTTTTATGCAGCTGTGCATTATTGACAATTTTTCAGCAGACGGGACAAAAATAAAACAGCTG
Organism: Hippichthys cyanospilos; assembly: GCF_059441005.1. NCBI lineage: Eukaryota > Metazoa > Chordata > Actinopteri > Syngnathiformes > Syngnathidae > Hippichthys > Hippichthys cyanospilos. The sequence continues at coordinate 7,917,065 of NC_142378.1, read as the reverse complement.
TCACACGACATAGTACTATAATTATTATATTTTTTTACAAAACAGTCAAAGTGTGTATGAGTGACAAGTCAACATACTGAAAAGCTCGAGATAGTTTATTAGTCACCTCCGGTTGTCCCCAAAACAGGGATTGACCCGACATCTGGTCACCCTATCTTTAACTCGCTGAACCAAATTTCCTGTTTATTGAAACTGCACCTTATAATCTTGCGCTCCTTATAGTCTGAAAAATCTCGAAACATACGTCTGCATGATCTAAAAATGTGAGTTCGCTTGCCACCAGTCTCTGTGGCCTATGCTAATCAGAATGCAACACAGCAATAAAGCTCCCTAGTTTTCCATCACACACAAACACACCCATGGACTTGACACACACATGCATTGACTTCCTGTGTTTCTCAGCCTCGTAAAAAGCACCCAGATGTGAGCAGCTGAGCGACAACGCTAGCGAGAAGACAGAGGGGCATTGTGGTCTTCCACAGCAGTCCTAACTCGCATGCACATCCCCCCACAGCCCCTTGCCACGCACGTGCGGCTTTCCAGGCACGGGTCATTGGGGTGAAGCGTCTCACTCTCTCTGTTCAACCTGCAGAGGATGCAATAAGGCGAAGTTAGCCAGTGAGATCATCTTCTCCTGTCGCCAAATGTGCTTGTTTGCTTCTCAGCGCTCCTCCTTGTCCTCCTCCCATCCAGCTCCTGTGACAAAGAAAACATGACACACGCTCCGGCTCTCTCAGACGCCACCTCCCATGTCTCGTTTGTATTAGGAGAAAAAATCGGTTTCATTTCCTGCTGAAGGCCAAGACTGGGTTTTAGATCTTAACCCTTAGGCACACAAATTATACACATTGCATTTGTTTCCTAACTTTGTAAATGCTGTTAAAGGTGTAATAATTAAACTGACGTGATAATGACACTTTAAGACATAGCCATTAACTGGTCTCTACCGCTAACTTCTGTCTTGAGGTGAAACACAAGCCAAAAAAGAATTTTCTGTTTGCCGACATAGTTCCACCACCGCTCAACGGAATATTGCAAAAAATTGCAGGAAAATCAATGTCATTAGTCATATTAAAATGCATCTCAAAAATTGTAATTATCATGGTTTTATATGGTCCAAAATTTGGACAAAGATTACTTTTGTACACAAAATCCAAAATACACAAAATACCAGAATCGTTGCGGTTTGAAGTGTTACATGTTTGAATCATCTGCTGGAAATTTCAGCTCCCTACTGTTTTTTTCCCATTATTTCTTTTGTGATATCATGAAAAAAAAGAAAGGAATTTCCCTAATTTGTAACATAATGCCTCAAGGGTTGAGCTAAACACAGTTTGAGGTGTGCTTTGCTATTGGAGCTCCTCAGAATATTTTTTTAAGCGGTTAGTCTCCATGTTGTCGATACACCTTGGACATCAAACGTCTCCAACATGGCCGATGTTGACACCCCGAGAGGAAAACCTGACTAGTTTCCCTTGCGGTGAGCTGAACCACAGGGAGAAAAAAGACAATTGCACACAACTAAAAAACCAGCCAGCCGCAGTGTGAAACTGTTTTCTTTGATTTATCGGCTTGTCGTCACGAGACACAAACCAGACCATAAGCTTCTTCTGCCAAGTGCTTTGCACGTGAGAGCGCTTCTCCAAACATTAAATACAAGAAGTAATGAGGGCTTTCTTGACAGGGAATCAGACTTTTGCTCATGAGACTGAGGTTTACTTAGCATTTAGCTTTTTAGCCTCCCGTTTGGTCCGAGTGGTTCTCAACCTTTGAAAAAAATCATCCATCCATCCGTTTTCTTCATCGTTTGTCATTTGGCCTATCACAGCTGTCTTAAAGCAGTACGCGGGCGACATCCTGAATTGGTTGCCAGCCAAATGCAGGGCACACAGAGAAAAACAATCATTCACAAAAACACCCAAAGACGATTTGAAGTGTCCAAAATACCCTTTGAAATACAAAAAAACCCCAACATGAAAACATTGAATGTTTTGCAAAGGAGTCACCACAACACAATAAGTTCCTTGCTGTTCCAATTAATTTCCTCTAAATTTGAAAAGAAACATGTACTGCTCCTGTCGTGACATTATAAAGCATTCCATTAGATTTGCTGATACCTGCAGAAATAGTTTAATTCTAATATACAACCTGATGTGCTTCCACGTACCCCAAGGGGTACCCCCAAGTGAGAATCCCTGGACGAGTGGGTGGTTTACTATACCTGCTGTGTGCGGAGGATCAGAAGTGAGGATGTCCGGGGTTTTCCCCTCCGCATGCCAGAAATGTGAAAGCAAGAGCCCTAAACAGATGGTGGGGGAAAAAAAAAAGAGGATGCACGTGGAGAGAAAGAGGAAATTAATGTTGAACTTGCGATTGGTGTTTTGAAAGCATGAAGGTGAAAGGCAGGAATGTGGAGGAAGAAAGGATAACAGACATGCAAGGACTAACGGACAAGCAGTCGTCATCTCGCTAAGCCAACATAAAAGGCAACGGAGACTAGGCTAGTATAGAAGAGAATGAGGTTTGTAGCTTCTTTAAAATCCATAAGATAATTCATGTGAAGTAAAGCAGGGGGTAACCCCAATCTCTTTGAAATGAAGAGCTTCTTCTCCGGGCGAATTATTAAGAAGAGCTACCGATTTAATATGTGTCGCACCTGCTGGCTTCTCTCCACAAACTATGATTAAGTGGTGCGCTACAAATAATGTGATTTAAATTCAGGATGCAACAGTTATTTGAGTCGCCAGCTATTTGAATACCAAAGTAATTTTGAAATATTTTTTATTGGCAATTAATCATTCAGTGGGCTGAAATGTTCTAAATAATAGGAGTTTCAGCTTGTCAACAGGAAATATTGTAAGATTTCTCTGGGTGTCTATGAAATCAGACATATTAATATTGTGTTGAATCCGAAAAGGAGGTTTGCAAACATCTGCTTTGACTTTTGGAAACAATGGTCAACATTTTCACAAAGTTTCTGAAGTATTACGGACCAAACCAGCAATCAAACCATTGAAAATATATTTATATGTTGATGCATTTTCTGCTATGTTAATTATCCAAAAATATTTGGTGTTTTCACTAAGAGAATGAAAATTAGAACATGTTGAGAAACCCGATTTATCATTTATTTTACGAAATGTTCGACAGAGTAATCAATTGAGGCCAACTGCAAACTGTTCCGGTGACTTAAAAAGGTAAAATTTACAAACACGTTCATTAATGAAATAAAATAAAAGAAAACATGAACTAAAACGGCGTCTTACATTTATAAAAATAACTAAAACTGTAACGTAATTTAAAAAAAAAATGGCTGTTTTTGTCTGACTTTAATCATATGATTTTCGGTTCATTATTAATTTTGTTGTTTGTTTGTTTGTTTGTTTTTTCTGTTGTTTTTGTTTTGTTGTATGTCCTTAAAGGGAAATCAACCTACAGTATTATCTCTGTGATGAATCTATATTAATCAAAATTGCACTAAATTGCTTTTATTTTGGAAAACAATTATTACAATTTTGGCTCTTTTTGCGACTTATTACGGACCAAGCCACTAACTGAATTTTGGTTTACCTCAATTTTTGCACTGTCCATTTTAAATAATGACCTGCTTTTGATAAACTATTACAACTATTTGTGTGAAAATGTTGTTTTAAACTCGGTGGACAGTCAAAAAGAGACATCATGAACTGTGAGTGGCTCCCGCCAAGAGTACTGCTTTTCATCAAATATAATCATATCTCCTATTGATTCCTGCTTTTTGTTTTCCCGTCTTTTTTTTTTTTTTTTTTACTACGCCACGTTGCCCTCCCTCCCTGTGTAAATTCCTGAGTGACTGCCGCATGCTGCAGGATCTACTTATTGCTGACCTCTGGTCTGCTGGATACAATCTCGCCTGAAGGCCTCTGTGTCTTGTCTGCTGGGATAAAATAGCTTTATGCTAGGAGTAGTATATTTAAAATACAGTCAACCAACTCATACTTGTGGTTCAGCATCTCCAGATTCATCGATTAGTGGATTCTTTTTTTTTTAAATTATATATTTAAAATAGTCTTTAACGTAAAAGTCTGAATATCGACCCTCAAATCATTCATACAACGTGTACTGTCATTTGTGGAACCGATCAATAAAATCATTGATCACTCGGTGAATTTTAACATTAGAGCAGGATGATTTGACATAAAATGCTAAATATCAGCCAATCTCAATCAAGAGGATCAGATTACAGTAAAATCTAAATTAGGATTTTTTTTTTAACTCATTCAATGCCAGGGACGTATTTTAACGTTTTTCGAAGAGTCCTGACATTCATACCCAGGTACTTACCTCAGTCAATGACAGGGATGTGTTTTCATATTTTTAAAGCGTCTAGGATTGAATGTCTGGACACGTAAAAGAAAAAAAATAAAGTAAAAAATACGTCCCTGGCATTGAATCAGTCAAGTATCTGGGTTTGAATGTCTGAACTCTTAAATAAAAATATGTGAAAATACGGTACGTCCCTGGCATTAAATGAGTTAATCTGACTTTTTTTTTTAGAAGCCAATGGTCGATTATCAGTGTACTTTCAAGATTTTTTTTAGATTAAAAAAAATATTTTTAGCGTCTCATATGTAACGTAAAGTAGAATTTTGCTATTCTCAATTACATATCATTCGTGTCCTGTACTTGTTGTGAATCCAGTTAATACTTGACTATCACCGGTTGTGACTTTTGTTACCATGTATATAAAACAACCAAACTTGAAATATTCTGGACAAACCACTCTATATAAAAATGGATTTACAAAATGTTACATTTGTTGCAAGAATTGAGTATCTTTATGAGTTCATCATACCATTTCTGTACCTTGCTAGCTACAATATATTTTCCCTTTCCTGTTGCAGTTCAGTCGTGTAATGTCAGGTGCATGAATGGAGGCAGTTGTGCCGAGGACTCCTGCACTTGTCCTAAAGGCTTCACGGGCAACCACTGTGGGCAACGTGAGTACAGTCTATATACGTTTACACTCCATGACCATAAAATTAGGTACATCTGCACATCTAAACTTAATATCTATCTCAGTCTTTACAAAGAAACACTAAAATGTACTAATAAGATTATTTAAAGAATTATCGGTGTTCAACATATATATATATCTATATAAATATATCTTTTTTGTTTTTAGCTGTCTGTGAGAATGGCTGCCAGAATGGCGGACGCTGCATCGGCCCCAATAGATGTGCCTGTGTGTACGGATTCACGGGCCCTCAGTGTGAGAGAGGTGAGAACTCATTCTTGTTTTTTTTTTTCATCAACATTTTTTTTTCCTCGCAATAATATGTAACAATGCACTCATTATTTGTTACCTTCTATACATACATGTTAATCGGTTAACAATCATGATTAGCATGATAAACGCTAGTGCGGTACACTAGCGTTTATCATTTAAAATCAACAAACACTTACTACCATTTAGTACGTTCATTACACATGTAATAATATCCTTAAAGTCTTTTGCCGCAATGCGCAAACTTGGGGAGCTGTCTTTTAACTACTATGAGGTCAACAACTTCCTGTTTTTCTTCTTTGTCGTGTTCTTATTCTTGAGAGGGCACGTTTCGTTCTATACTGCCCCCTACACCTGGAACCGAGCCATTATATAGTTGATGGGTTAAAATTTGGGGATTTTTGAAAAACTTGGGGAAGTTATTTATTTTGAAGCCTCATGTTCTAATATTGCCCTCATTGAATGACTACTAACTGCCAAATCAATAAATGTTTTTAAGAACATTAATTACATCAGCCATTCTCTCTTGGTGATACACCAAAACAAGCAATGGAACCGTATGTAAATAGGTCCATGCATGATTTTTCTTTTTCAGTTACTACTGTTGTATGCCTGTTCCATTTTGCAGAAATTGAACATTACTTTTTTTAAAATCACTCTTTTTTTATTAGAAATGGTCCAAAATTTGTGAACGCGCCTGTTTTGTAGGGAGTCTTTTTCCCTTGTCATCATTGCCACACTTCATAGATCTGCAAGAAGAGTCCATGTAGAAAACAGTGATGTGGCGCTTTAAGACAGATATTTTTTGTCAATCTATTTTTAGAGTAGACTTACCCAACTTGATCGACTTTTTTTTCCCTCTGAGTCATTAATTCCCTTAGTAGAGTACTCTCATGATATATGAAAGAATCACTGCCCATGTACAACCCAGTTGTATTTAACTTTTTACTGCAATTTTCTTACGTTTAAAAAGAGTGTTAGTATTCAATCCATGCATTGTGTCACGGTATCTTGCAATAATATTACTTGATGATTTTCATGTTTGGTCATAATGGTGGTACGTTGTGTAAAAGTTCCATGGGTGTGAAGTGCGATGGAAAAAGTTGTTTGTATGAATGTAATCTAGACAGACAGTCCAAAAATGGCATTAAATTTCCTTGACAACAAAATCCCTAAATCAACAGAGGGTTACTTTTGTTTTTGTAAACACTGTGTGTGGATTTTTTTTTATTCTCAAGTCTTCGCTGGAGACTGATAGCCGGAAGAGACACACCAAGCACTTAGATGCTTTTATGTTATTTTTTTTAGATCAGTGCAAGTCTTTAATGCGGTCATGTGTCGTGCCCTTATCAGCCCAGATTTATTCTGCAAATGATGACTTCAGTGCCTGGTTAGCATTCAGGCTCCATCTAAGACAGATGACTTCATGCAGCGCAGACAGACAGAGAGTTCTTGTCTCCTGCGCTTTGAGTGGAAGCATGTGGCTGCAAGTGATGGAGGGAGGGGGACGGGGATGGATGCAGCCTTTGGGTGGATGAAAAGTGAAAATGGAGAGATGTTTCAACATTCTAGTTCAGAAAGGCTGGGCTGCGATCCTCAAGTGGATTGTGAGAAAGTTTTATTGTGTCTCCATGTACAGCATGTGCAAAACTCAACCAGCAGCTTGGGGCAATTTAACTGCCGTTTTCATGTCTTTTTGACATTAATAAAACTGTAAATGCTAAAGGTTTTAGGGTTGGATCCATTCCATTTCACTTGAAGATAATCCTGCTATTGCCTATTCAGCTTGTGAAAGCTTCTTTTATATTTTTCCTTAGTGATAGAGCTATAGTTAGAGTACTGGTTCAAATGGGTTACAGCGTAAAAACAACTTTATATTGAGGCTAAGTGGACAGGAAATGGCTAGACGAATATTTGCGAAGTGATAAGAGAGTGATAATACTGGCCGTTAAAAAGAAATTTGTTCTGCATGTACACACTTTCACCACTGTATCTTTTGTTAAGAACATTTTTGGGAATATGTCCGTTTTTTTTTTTCTTTCTAACTATGATTAAAACAATACTGTATTTCAAAGCGACATATTTGCCCAAAATTATTGGATTGAAAAGATATCTTTATCATTATTATGAGTTTAGGAAATGTTTTATTAACTATTGTTTTAAAGAACCCTTCCAAGAACAATTTTTCTTTTTTTGGGAAACATTTGGAGACTCTGCATATTTGTTTTTAATTCACCACAAAACATGGTGCAATTGTCAAGTAATATTTCCCTTCAATATGTTATAATTATGCTAGCAACTAAAGATTTTAACGAACAAAATAATCAGTTGATTATTTTTTCAATGAACCATCTAAAAAAATTGTTTAAAAAAAACAGGATTTAAAAAAAAATTGACTGCAGAAATTAGTTTTTTGTTTGTTTTTTGTTTCTAGTTTAGAAAATAGGCAAAAGCGATTGTTTGATTTTGATTCAAAACAATCAATCTGAGAATATACAAGAGAAACAAAAGATTTTAAAAAATCTGATAATATTTCCATTTGTGAGCCTAAAATTCAGACTATATTGACCATTTTAGATCTCTAAACAATACCACCATCATCTCTACCTTTTTTCGTCTTCTGCATTCCGCTTTTTTCCATGAAACAGCAAAGTTGTTGAAAAATATACTGTTTCAGGGTTGAGTGTGTCAGGGGGCGTCTTAAATACATCTGTCAAAAAATAATGCTGCCCCTTCCCCCTAATTCTCCCAACAAGCCCACAAACCTGAGTGCATAGCCTTGCTTTGTGGAGTGGTCGTGGACATTTCCTGATGTAAGGAAGGAAAGGAAAGAAGGAGGGATGGATGGAGGAAATAGAGGCACAAATAAAAAGGGGTTCCCCAGCTGTGTCCACAAAGCCTAGCAGTGTATAGACAAACACCCTTCATATTGGAGGGCAATGTTGTAAAGCTTCTGCTTGTGTGTTTTTCCTGAAGGCTCCACTGAGAGACCTACTTCATGCCACAAAAGGCCTACATTTAGTCGTTGTATTTTTCTCCTGAAACTTAAGGCAGTGTAAGTATACATTTTGCATACATGCAACTATCATATGCAACTAGAATATTTGCAATTTCTGAAGAAATTGCGTGTGAAGGTGTAACCTCTGAAGGCAAAGGTGTTGAATGATGTGGAATGGTGGGAATTGGGGGAATTGATTAAAGTTGGAACGGTCCGAATCGGATGAAGAATGACAAAGATAGAAGTGATAAACTAAAAAAGTGGAATTGTGGGTAATTTTTGAACTCTGGAAAGAAGAAAATTCAAACTACCATTGAATGGGGGGAATTGGATGAATCGATTAAACTTGGAACGGTCGCAATCGGATGAAGAATGGCAAAGGTAGAAGGGAAAAACTGAAAAAGTGGAATTGTGGGAAATTTTTGAATTGTGAGTAAAAATGGAGTGGCGGGCATTGGGAGAATGGATTAAAGTTAGAACGGTAAAAATCGGATGAAGAATGGTGAAGATAGAAGGGAAAAACTGAAAAAGTGGAATTATGGGTAATTTTTGAATTGTGGGTAAAAATGGAGTGGCGGGCATTGGGGGAATTGATGAAAGTTGGAACGGTCAGAATCGGATGAAGAATGGCAAAGATAGAAGGGAAAAACTGAAAAAGTGGAATTATGGGTAATTTTTGAATTGTGGGTAAAAATGGAGTGGCGGGCATCGGGGGAATTGATGAAAGTTGGAACGGTCAGAATCGGATGAAGAATGGCAAAGATAGAAGGGAAAAACTGAAAAAGTGGAATTATGGGTAATTTTTGAATTGTGGGTAAAAATGGAGTGGCGGGCATCAGGGGAATTGATTAATGTTGGAACGGTCACAATCGGATGAAGAATGGAAAAGATAGAAGGGAAAAACTGAAAAAGTGGAATTGTGGGTAATTTTTTAATTCAGGTAAGAAGAAAATAGATACCACCATGTAATGGCGGGAATTGGGGGAATTGATTCAAGTTGGAACGGTCGCAATTGGATGAAGAATGGCAAAGATAGAAGGGAAAAACTGAAAAAGTGGAATTATGGGTAATTTTTGAATTGTGGGTAAAAATGGAGTGGCGGGCATCGGGGGAATTGATGAAAGTTGGAACGGTCAGAATCGGATGAAGAATGGCAAAGATAGAAGGGAAAAACTGAAAAAGTGGAATTATGGGTAATTTTTGAATTGTGGGTAAAAATGGAGTGGCGGGCATTGGGGGAATTGATTAAAGTTGGAATGGTCAGAATCGGATAAAGAATGGAAAAGATAGAGGGGAAAAACTGATAAAGTGGAATTGTGGGTAATTTTTGAATCATGGGAAGAGGAAAGGGGATACACAAATGAAATGGTGGGAATTGGGGGAATCCATTAAAGTTGGAACGGTGGGAATCGGAGCAGGAATGGCCAAGATAGAAGGTTACAAAGTTTTGGATGAGGAAAATGGGAATGAGGAATTATGGGTAAAAATATGAAAATAGTTATGAATTACTGGAAGGTGTGAATATGAGTAGTATTGATATTGGGGAATGTATTAACTGATTAATGTGAGTGTGAAGTGGAGAAGCTTCAAGTAAAAAATGTTAAATCCACCACTGGGAATGAATTATGAATTGTTATAAATGAAAAATATTGAATTATGGGAAAATATTAATAATTATTAACTGTTACAATGGTGGGAATGAGCCATAAGGCGAAATGTATGAGATAAATGTTATGAATATGAAATAGGAAAGCTCAAAATGTAAAATGTTTAATCTCCCATTGGGAATGAATGGGAAGCCCTCCCATTGGAAATGAATTATGAATATTTGAAGGATGAAAAATATGGAATTATGGGAAAATATTGGAATGTATTAATTACTGGAATGATAGGAAGGATCCCTATAACGAGATGAATAAGTTAAATATTGAAAATATGAAAAGGGAGAGCTGTAATAATGAAACAAAAAATGACCCAATGTAAGTCAATGGGACTTTTTGGGGTGGAAAACCGGGAATTCTGGGAAAACTGTGAATACTTGGAATTCCAAAAATGGAAACGCCCTTCGGGCGCTTAACTGGAATAATGTGAAATTGGAACGGTGTGAATCGGATAAACTGGGAATGAGCTGAAATCCGTCGAAAAACAGGCAGAATAAGAATAATAATAATAACTAGAATATTTGCAATTTCTGAAGAAATTGCGTGTGAAGGTGTAACCTCTGAAGGCAAAGGTGTTGAATGATGTGGAATGGTGGGAATTGGGGGAATTGATTAAAGTTGGAACGGTCCGAATCGGATGAAGAATGACAAAGATAGAAGTGATAAACTAAAAAAGTGGAATTGTGGGTAATTTTTGAACTCTGGAAAGAAGAAAATTCAAACTACCATTGAATGGGGGGAATTGGATGAATCGATTAAACTTGGAACGGTCGCAATCGGATGAAGAATGGCAAAGGTAGAAGGGAAAAACTGAAAAAGTGGAATTGTGGGAAATTTTTGAATTGTGAGTAAAAATGGAGTGGCGGGCATTGGGAGAATGGATTAAAGTTAGAACGGTAAAAATCGGATGAAGAATGGTGAAGATAGAAGGGAAAAACTGAAAAAGTGGAATTATGGGTAATTTTTGAATTGTGGGTAAAAATGGAGTGGCGGGCATTGGGGGAATTGATTAAAGTTGGAACGGTCAGAATCGGATGAAGAATGGCAAAGATAGAAGGGAAAAACTGAAAAAGTGGAATTATGGGTAATTTTTGAATTGTGGGTAAAAATGGAGTGGCGGGCATCAGGGGAATTGATTAATGTTGGAACGGTCACAATCGGATGAAGAATGGAAAAGATAGAAGGGAAAAACTGAAAAAGTGGAATTGTGGGTAATTTTTTAATTCAGGTAAGAAGAAAATAGATACCACCATGTAATGGCGGGAATTGGGGGAATTGATTCAAGTTGGAACGGTCGCAATTGGATGAAGAATGGCAAAGATAGAAGGGAAAAACTGAAAAAGTGGAATTATGGGTAATTTTTGAATTGTGGGTAAAAATGGAGTGGCGGGCATCGGGGGAATTGATGAAAGTTGGAACGGTCAGAATCGGATGAAGAATGGCAAAGATAGAAGGGAAAAACTGAAAAAGTGGAATTATGGGTAATTTTTGAATTGTGGGTAAAAATGGAGTGGCGGGCATTGGGGGAATTGATTAAAGTTGGAATGGTCAGAATCGGATAAAGAATGGAAAAGATAGAGGGGAAAAACTGATAAAGTGGAATTGTGGGTAATTTTTGAATCATGGGAAGAGGAAAGGGGATACACAAATGAAATGGTGGGAATTGGGGGAATCCATTAAAGTTGGAACGGTGGGAATCGGAGCAGGAATGGCCAAGATAGAAGGTTACAAAGTTTTGGATGAGGAAAATGGGAATGAGGAATTATGGGTAAAAATATGAAAATAGTTATGAATTACTGGAAGGTGTGAATATGAGTAGTATTGATATTGGGGAATGTATTAACTGATTAATGTGAGTGTGAAGTAGAGAAGCTTCAAGTAAATAATGTTAAATCCACCACTGGAAATGAATTATGAATTGTTATACATGAAAAATATTGAATTATGGGAAAATATTAATAATTATTAACTGTTACAATGGTGGGAATGAGCCATAAGGCGAAATGTATGAGATAAATGTTATGAATATGAAATAGGAAAGCTCAAAATGTAAAATGTTTAATCTCCCATTGGGAATGAATGGGAAGCCCTCCCATTGGAAATGAATTATGAATATTTGAAGGATTAAAAATATGGAATTATGGGAAAATATTGGAATGTATTAATTACTGGAATGATAGGAAGGATCCCTATAACGAGATGAATAAGTTAAATATTGAAAATATGAAAAGGGAGAGCTGTAATAATGAAACAAAAAATGACCCAATGTAAGTCAATGGGACTTTTTGGGGTGGAAAACCGGGAATTCTGGGAAAACTGTGAATACTTGGAATTCCAAAAATGGAAACGCCCTTCGGGCGCTTAACTGGAATAATGTGAAATTGGAACGGTGTGAATCGGATAAACTGGGAATGAGCTGAAATCCGTCGAAAAACAGGCAGAATAAGAATAATAATAATAACTAGAATATTTGCAATTTCTGAAGAAATTGCGTGTGAAGGTGTAACCTCTGAAGGCAAAGGTGTTGAATGATGTGGAATGGTGGGAATTGGGGGAATTGATTAAAGTTGGAACGGTCCGAATCGGATGAAGAATGACAAAGATAGAAGTGATAAACTGAAAAAGTGGAATTGTGGGTAATTTTTGAACTCTGGAAAGAAGAAAATTCAAACTACCATTGAATGGGGGGAATTGGATGAATCGATTAAACTTGGAACGGTCGCAATCGGATGAAGAATGGCAAAGGTAGAAGGGAAAAACTGAAAAAGTGGAATTGTGGGAAATTTTTGAATTGTGAGTAAAAATGGAGTGGCGGGCATTGGGAGAATGGATTAAAGTTAGAACGGTAAAAATCGGATGAAGAATGGTGAAGATAGAAGGGAAAAACTGAAAAAGTGGAATTATGGGTAATTTTTGAATTGTGGGTAAAAATGGAGTGGCGGGCATTGGGGGAATTGATTAAAGTTGGAACGGTCAGAATCGGATGAAGAATGGCAAAGATAGAAGGGAAAAACTGAAAAAGTGGAATTATGGGTAATTTTTGAATTGTGGGTAAAAATGGAGTGGCGGGCATTGGGGGAATTGATTAAAGTTGGAACGGTCAGAATCGGATGAAGAATGGCAAAGATAGAAGGGAAAAACTGAAAAAGTGGAATTATGGGTAATTTTTGAATTGTGGGTAAAAATGGAGTGGCGGGCATCAGGGGAATTGATTAATGTTGGAACGGTCACAATCGGATGAAGAATGGAAAAGATAGAAGGGAAAAACTGAAAAAGTGGAATTGTGGGTAATTTTTTAATTCAGGTAAGAAGAAAATAGATACCACCATGTAATGGCGGGAATTGGGGGAATTGATTCAAGTTGGAACGGTCGCAATTGGATGAAGAATGGCAAAGATAGAAGGGAAAAACTGAAAAAGTGGAATTATGGGTAATTTTTGAATTGTGGGTAAAAATGGAGTGGCGGGCATCGGGGGAATTGATGAAAGTTGGAACGGTCAGAATCGGATGAAGAATGGCAAAGATAGAAGGGAAAAACTGAAAAAGTGGAATTATGGGTAATTTTTGAATTGTGGGTAAAAATGGAGTGGCGGGCATTGGGGGAATTGATTAAAGTTGGAATGGTCAGAATCGGATAAAGAATGGAAAAGATAGAGGGGAAAAACTGATAAAGTGGAATTGTGGGTAATTTTTGAATCATGGGAAGAGGAAAGGGGATACACAAATGAAATGGTGGGAATTGGGGGAATCCATTAAAGTTGGAACGGTGGGAATCGGAGCAGGAATGGCCAAGATAGAAGGTTACAAAGTTTTGGATGAGGAAAATGGGAATGAGGAATTATGGGTAAAAATATGAAAATAGTTATGAATTACTGGAAGGTGTGAATATGAGTAGTATTCAAATTGGGGAATGTATTAACTGATTAATGTGAGTGTGAAGTGGAGAAGCTTTAAATAAAAAATGTTAAGTCCGCCACTGGGAATGAATTATGAATTGTTATACATGAAAAATATGTAATTATGGGAAAATATTGAAAATTATTAATTGTTACAATAGTGGGAATGAGCCAACAGGCGAAATGTATGAGTTAAATGTTATGAATATGAAATAGGAAAGCTCAAAATGTGAAATGTTTAATCTCCCATTGGGAATGAATGGGAAGCCCTCCCATTGGAAATGAATTATGAATATTTGAAGGATGAAAAATATGGAATTATGGGAAAATATTGGAATGTATTAATTACTGGAATGATAGGAAGGATCCCTATAACGAGATGAATAAGTTAAATATTGAAAATATGAAAAGGGAGAGCTGTAATAATGAAACAAAATATGACCCAATGTTAGTCAATGGGACTTTTTGGGGTGGAAAACCGGGAATTCTGGGAAAACTGTGAATACTTGGAATTCCAAAAATGGAAACGCCCTTCGGGCGCTTTACTGGAATAATGTGAAATTGGAACGGTGTGAATCGGATAAACTGGGAATGAGCTGAAACCCGTCGAAAAACAGGCAGAATAAGAATAATAATAATAACTAGAATATTTGCAATTTCTGAAGAAATTGCGTGTGAAGGTGTAACCTCTGAAGGCAAAGGTGTTGAATGATGTGGAATGGTGGGAATTGGGGGAATTGATTAAAGTTGGAACGGTCCGAATCGGATGAAGAATGACAAAGATAGAAGTGATAAACTAAAAAAGTGGAATTGTGGGTAATTTTTGAACTCTGGAAAGAAGAAAATTCAAACTACCATTGAATGGGGGGAATTGGATGAATCGATTAAACTTGGAACGGTCGCAATCGGATGAAGAATGGCAAAGGTAGAAGGGAAAAACTGAAAAAGTGGAATTGTGGGAAATTTTTGAATTGTGAGTAAAAATGGAGTGGCGGGCATTGGGAGAATGGATTAAAGTTAGAACGGTAAAAATCGGATGAAGAATGGTGAAGATAGAAGGGAAAAACTGAAAAAGTGGAATTATGGGTAATTTTTGAATTGTGGGTAAAAATGGAGTGGCGGGCATTGGGGGAATTGATTAAAGTTGGAACGGTCAGAATCGGATGAAGAATGGCAAAGATAGAAGGGAAAAACTGAAAAAGTGGAATTATGGGTAATTTTTGAATTGTGGGTAAAAATGGAGTGGCGGGCATCGGGGGAATTGATGAAAGTTGGAACGGTCAGAATCGGATGAAGAATGGCAAAGATAGAAGGGAAAAACTGAAAAAGTGGAATTATGGGTAATTTTTGAATTGTGGGTAAAAATGGAGTGGCGGGCATCAGGGGAATTGATTAATGTTGGAACGGTCACAATCGGATGAAGAATGGAAAAGATAGAAGGGAAAAACTGAAAAAGTGGAATTGTGGGTAATTTTTTAATTCAGGTAAGAAGAAAATAGATACCACCATGTAATGGCGGGAATTGGGGGAATTGATTCAAGTTGGAACGGTCGCAATTGGATGAAGAATGGCAAAGATAGAAGGGAAAAACTGAAAAAGTGGAATTATGGGTAATTTTTGAATTGTGGGTAAAAATGGAGTGGCGGGCATCGGGGGAATTGATTAAAGTTGGAATGGTCAGAATCGGATAAAGAATGGAAAAGATAGAGGGGAAAAACTGATAAAGTGGAATTGTGGGTAATTTTTGAATCATGGGAAGAGGAAAGGGGATACACAAATGAAATAGTGGGAATTGGGGGAATCCATTAAAGTTGGAACGGTGGGAATCGGAGCAGGAATGGCCAAGATAGAAGGTTACAAAGTTTTGGATGAGGAAAATGGGAATGAGGAATTATGGGTAAAAATATGAAAATAGTTATGAATTACTGGAAGGTGTGAATATGAGTAGTATTCAAATTGGGGAATGTATTAACTGATTAATGTGAGTGTGAAGTGGAGAAGCTTTAAATAAAAAATGTTAAGTCCGCCACTGGGAATGAATTATGAATTGTTATACATGAAAAATATGTAATTATGGGAAAATATTGAAAATTATTAATTGTTACAATAGTGGGAATGAGCCAACAGGCGAAATGTATGAGTTAAATGTTATGAATATGAAATAGGAAAGCTCAAAATGTGAAATGTTTAATCTCCCATTGGGAATGAATGGGAAGCCCTCCCATTGGAAATGAATTATGAATATTTGAAGGATGAAAAATATGGAATTATGGGAAAATATTGGAATGTATTAATTACTGGAATGATAGGAAGGATCCCTATAACGAGATGAATAAGTTAAATATTGAAAATATGAAAAGGGAGAGCTGTAATAATGAAACAAAATATGACCCAATGTTAGTCAATGGGACTTTTTGGGGTGGAAAACCGGGAATTCTGGGAAAACTGTGAATACTTGGAATTCCAAAAATGGAAACGCCCTTCGGGCGCTTAACTGGAATAGTGTCAAATTGGAACGGTGTGAATCGGATAAACTGGGAATGAGCTGAAATCCGTCGAAAAACAGGCAGAATAAGAATAATAATAATAATAACTAGAATATTTGCAATTTCTGAAGAAATTGCGTGTGAAGGTGTAACCTCTGAAGGCAAAGGTGTTGAATGATGTGGAATGGTGGGAATTGGGGGAATTGATTAAAGTTGGAACGGTCCGAATCGGATGAAGAATGACAAAGATAGAAGTGATAAACTGAAAAAGTGGAATTGTGGGTAATTTTTGAACTCTGGAAAGAAGAAAATTCAAACTACCATTGAATGGGGGGAATTGGATGAATCGATTAAACTTGGAACGGTCGCAATCGGATGAAGAATGGCAAAGGTAGAAGGGAAAAACTGAAAAAGTGGAATTGTGGGAAATTTTTGAATTGTGAGTAAAAATGGAGTGGCGGGCATTGGGAGAATGGATTAAAGTTAGAACGGTAAAAATCGGATGAAGAATGGCAAAGATAGAAGGGAAAAACTGAAAAAGTGGAATTATGGGTAATTTTTGAATTGTGGGTAAAAATGGAGTGGCGGGCATCGGGGGAATTGATGAAAGTTGGAACGGTCAGAATCGGATGAAGAATGGCAAAGATAGAAGGGAAAAACTGAAAAAGTGGAATTATGGGTAATTTTTGAATTGTGGGTAAAAATGGAGTGGCGGGCATCAGGGGAATTGATTAATGTTGGAACGGTCACAATCGGATGAAGAATGGAAAAGATAGAAGGGAAAAACTGAAAAAGTGGAATTGTGGGTAATTTTTTAATTCAGGTAAGAAGAAAATAGATACCACCATGTAATGGCGGGAATTGGGGGAATTGATTCAAGTTGGAACGGTCGCAATTGGATGAAGAATGGCAAAGATAGAAGGGAAAAACTGAAAAAGTGGAATTATGGGTAATTTTTGAATTGTGGGTAAAAATGGAGTGGCGGGCATCGGGGGAATTGATGAAAGTTGGAACGGTCAGAATCGGATGAAGAATGGCAAAGATAGAAGGGAAAAACTGAAAAAGTGGAATTATGGGTAATTTTTGAATTGTGGGTAAAAATGGAGTGGCGGGCATTGGGGGAATTGATTAAAGTTGGAATGGTCAGAATCGGATAAAGAATGGAAAAGATAGAGGGGAAAAACTGATAAAGTGGAATTGTGGGTAATTTTTGAATCATGGGAAGAGGAAAGGGGATACACAAATGAAATGGTGGGAATTGGGGGAATCCATTAAAGTTGGAACGGTGGGAATCGGAGCAGGAATGGCCAAGATAGAAGGTTACAAAGTTTTGGATGAGGAAAATGGGAATGAGGAATTATGGGTAAAAATATGAAAATAGTTATGAATTACTGGAAGGTGTGAATATGAGTAGTATTCAAATTGGGGAATGTATTAACTGATTAATGTGAGTGTGAAGTGGAGAAGCTTTAAATAAAAAATGTTAAGTCCGCCACTGGGAATGAATTATGAATTGTTATACATGAAAAATATGTAATTATGGGAAAATATTGAAAATTATTAATTGTTACAATAGTAGGAATGAGCCAACAGGCGAAATGTATGAGTTAAATGTTATGAATATGAAATAGGAAAGCTCAAAATGTGAAATGTTTAATCTCCCATTGGGAATGAATGGGAAGCCCTCCCATTGGAAATGAATTATGAATATTTGAAGGATGAAAAATATGGAATTATGGGAAAATATTGGAATGTATTAATTACTGGAATGATAGGAAGGATCCCTATAACGAGATGAATAAGTTAAATATTGAAAATATGAAAAGGGAGAGCTGTAATAATGAAACAAAATATGACCCAATGTTAGTCAATGGGACTTTTTGGGGTGGAAAACCGGGAATTCTGGAAAAACTGTGAATACTTGGAATTCCAAAAATGGAAACGCCCTTCGGGCGCTTTACTGGAATAATGTGAAATTGGAACGGTGTGAATCGGATAAACTGGGAATGAGCTGAAATCCGTCGAAAAACAGGCAGAATAAGAATAATAATAATAATAATAATAAAGAAAATGGCCGAGCACAATAACATATGTGTGAAGGTTCCACCTTCACACAATAACTAGAATATTTGCAATTTCTGAAGAAATTGCGTGTGAAGGTGAAACCTCTGAAGGCAAAGGTGTTGAATGATGTGGAATGGTGGGAATTCGGGGAATCGATTAAAGTTGTAACGGTTGGAATCGGATGAAGAATAGCAAAGATAGAAGGGAAAAACTGAAAAAAGTGGAATTGTGGGTAATATTTTAATTGTGGGTAAAAATGGAGTGGCGGGCATTGGGGGAATTGATTAAAGTTGGAACGGTCTGAATCGGATGAAGAATGACAAAGATAGAAGTGATAAACTGAAAAAGTGGAATTGTGGGTAATTTTTGAACTCTGGAAAGAGGAAAATTCAAACCACCATTGAATGGTGGGAATTGGATGAATCGATTAAACTTCGAACGGTTTCAATCGGATGAAGAATGGCAATTGTATAAGGGAAAAACTAAAAAAGTGGAATTGTGGGTAATTTTTGAATAATGGGTAAAAATGGAATGGCGGGCATTGGGGGAGTTGATTAAAGTTGGAACGGTAAGAATCGGATGAAAAATGGTGAAGATAGAAGGGAAAAACTGAAAAAGTGGAATTGTGGGTAATTTTTGAATTCAGGGAAGAGGAAAATAGATACCACCATGTAATGGCAAGAATTGGGGGAATTGATTAAAGTTGGAACGGTCGCAATCGGATGAAGAATGGCAAAGATAGAAGGGAAAAACTGAAAAAGTGGAATTATGGGTAATTTTTGAATTGTGGGTAAAAATGGAGTGGCGGTTATCGGGAGAATTGATTAAAGTTGGAACGGTCAAAATCGGATGAAGAATGGCAAAGATAGAAAGGAAAAACTGAAAAAAAGGAATTGTGGGTAATTTTTGAATTGTGGGTAAAAATGGAATGGCGGGAATCGGCTGAATCGATTAAAGTTGTAACGGTCGGAATCGGATGAAGACTGGCAAAGATAGAAGGGAAAAACTGAATGAGATGTCTGATCAGATATCCAAGATGGCCGCCCCTGAGGGCTGATGGGAGATGGAGTCTCGGTGTATGTAGTCAAGTGTCCAAGATGGCCACATGACGATCCCATGGGAAAAAGAGTACTTTGTCTACCTAAACAGTAGTCCACGAAGGCCAAAGGCCCACACAATGAATGACCTAATTGAAAATGAATTGGTTCATTAAAGGTACAGTGTGTGGAATAGTGGGGAAATTTTGATTCCTGGTAAGAGGTAAATGAATACACCAATGAATTGGTGGGGATGAATGGAATCAATTAAAGTTGGAACGATGGGAATCGGATGAAGAATGGCGAAGACAGAAGGTTACAATGTTTTGGCAAGAATAATTAACTGAGGAATTATGGGTAAAAAATGGGAAAAACTTGAAATTGTTGGTGCGAGGGTGTTCCTTGCAATCTTACCCATTATGGGAAACACCTAAAGTTGGAAAGATAAGTATAGGTCGGACGCAAATGGAGATATCACAAGCGGAAACATCAAAAATCTGATTTTTCGCGAGTTTTAGGGGGCTATTACTTATGCAAAACAGATGCATTGTGGGTAAATGACACTCTGAGGTCATAGGCAGGGTCAAGGTGAACGGTTAAATGCTGAGTCGGACTGAATCGGACAAACACCTGTAGTCATTAAATAAAAAAAACAACAATTTTTATAATTTTGTAAAATATCACAAAATTTCAAAAAGTAATAAAAAAGTACACTTAAAGTTCAAATTCTGAATTTGGGGGGATTATATTTAATAGTTTGGATGTTCAACATTAGGAGAGTGTTGTTTTTATTGTACTGAGTTAACCAAGATGGCCGCCATCCTGGGTGGAAGTTGGGCTGAGCGCTCATGAGATGTCTGATCAGATATCCAAGATGGCCGCCCCTGAGGGTTGATGGGAAATTGAGTCTCAGTGTATGTGTTCAAGTGTCCAAGATGGCCGCTTGACGACCCCATGGGAAATGGAGTACTTTGACTA
This sequence comes from Hippichthys cyanospilos, assembly GCF_059441005.1. Taxonomy (NCBI): domain Eukaryota; kingdom Metazoa; phylum Chordata; class Actinopteri; order Syngnathiformes; family Syngnathidae; genus Hippichthys; species Hippichthys cyanospilos. Next base: position 7,896,679 of record NC_142378.1, on the reverse strand, counting down.
CCTCAACAGTAGTCACCAAAGACCAAACGCCCACACAATGAATGACCTCATTGAAAATGAATTGGTTCATTAAAGGTACAGTGTGTGGAATTGTGGTGCAACTTTGAATTCTGGTAAGAGGTAAACGAATACACCAATGAATTGGCGGGGATGAATGGAATCATATAAAGTTGGAACGGTGGGAATCGAATGAAGAATGGCAAAGACAGAAGGTTACAATGTTTTGGCGAGAACAATTAACTGAGGAATTATGGGTAAAAAAATGGGAAAAACTATAAATTGTTGGTGCGGGGGTGTTCTTGGCAATCTAACCCATGATGGGAAACACCTAAAATTGAAACAATAAGTATATGTCGGACGCAAATGGAGATATCACAAGAGGAAACATCAAAAATCTGATTTTTCGCGAGTTTTAGGGGGCTATTACTTATGCAAAACAGATGCATTGTGGGTAAATGACAACCTGAGGTCATAGGCAGGGTCAAGATGAACGGTTAAATGCTACATCGGCCTGAATCGGACAAACACCTGTAGTCATTAAAGTGAAAAAACAATAATTTTTCGAATTTTGTAAAATATCACAAAATTTCAAAAAGTGAGAAAAAAGTATACTTAAAGTTCAAATTGTGAATTTTGGGGGATTATATTTAATAGTTTGGATGTTCAACATTAGGAGAGCGTTGTTTTTATTGTTCTGAGTAAACCAAGATGGCCGCCATACTGGGTGGAAGTTGGGCTGAGCGCTCATGAGCTGTCTGAACAGATATCCAAGATGGCCGCCCCTGAGGGTTGATGGGAAATGGAGTCTTAGTGTATGTGGGCAAGTGTCCAAGATGGCCGCTTGACGACCCCATGGGAAATGGAGTACTTTGTCTACCTAAACAGTAGTCACTGAAGGCCGAACGCCCACACAATGAATGACCTCATTGAAAATGAATTGGTTCATTAAAGGTACAGTGTGTGGAATTGTGGGAAAATTTTTAATTTTTGGGAAGAGGTAAATGGATACACGAATGAAATGGCGGGCATCGGGGGAATCGATTAAAGTTGGAACGGTGGGAATCGGAGCAGGAATGGCCAAGATAGAAGGTTACAAAGTTTGGTGAGGAAAATGGGAATGAGGAATTATGGGTAAAAAATATGAAAATAGTTATGAATTACTGGAAGGTGTGAATATGAGTAGTATTGATATTGGGGAATGTATTAACTGATTAATGTGAGTGTGAAGTAGAGAAGCTTCAAGTAAATAATGTTAAATCCACCACTGGAAATGAATTATGAATTGTTATACATGAAAAATATTGAATTATGGGAAAATATTAATAATTATTAACTGTTACAATGGTGGGAATGAGCCATAAGGCGAAATGTATGAGTTAAATGTTATGAAAATGAAATAGGAAAGCTCAAAATGTAAAATGTTTAATCTCCCATTGAGAATGAATGGGAAGCCCTCCCATTGGAAATGAATTATGAATATTTGAAGGATGAAAAATATGGAATTATGGGAAAATATTGGAATGTATCAATTACTGGAATGATGGGAAGGATCCCTAAAACGAGTTGAATGAGTTAAATATTGAAAATATGAAAAGGGAAAGCTGTAATAATGAAACAAAAAATGACCCAATGTAAGTCAATGGGCCTTTTTGGGGTGGAAAACCGGGAATTCTGGGAAAACTGTGAATACTTGGAATTCCAAAAATGGAAACGCCCTTCGGGCGCTTAACTGGAATAATGTCAAATTGGAACGGTGTGAATCGGATAAACTGGGAATGAGCTGAAATCCGTCGAAAAACAGGCAGAATAAGAATAATAATAATAATAATAAAGAAAATGGCCGAGCACAATAACATATGTGTGAAGGTTCCACCTTCACACAATAAAGAAAATGGCCGAGCACAATAACATATGTGTGAAGGTTCCACCTTCACACAATAATAATAAAGAAAATGGCCGAGCACAATAACATATGTGTGAAGGTTCCACCTTCACACAATAAAGAAAATGGCCGAGCACAATAACATATGTGTGAAGGTTCCACCTTCACACAACTAGAAAAAGTGCAATTTCTGAAGAAATTGCGTGTGAAGGTGAAACCGTTGAAGGTTTGGGAGTTGAAAAGTGGAATGATGTGGAACGATTGAATGGTGTGAATCTGTGAAGAAATATGAATACAAAGTTGAAAAACTGTAAAAAAGTTGAACTGTGGAATTTGAAGATGAATGAAAAACTGAAAAAGTTGAACTGGAGAATGATGTGAATCTGTGAAAAATTATGAATCCTACAAAGTTGAAAAACTGAGAAAAGTTGAACTGGAATAGTGTGAATCTGTGACATTAGGCCTAATGTTAAGTGAATGATGTGATTCAAAAACATGCAGGATATCAGCCCTCGAGGACTGGAGTTTTAAACTCCTGTTAATGAGCTTATCATTTGAATGAGGTGGATTGAATGAGGTGGATTGTGGATTGATGTGAAACAGTGAAGAAATGTGAATAATACAGAGTTGAAAAACTGAAAAAAACTAAAACGTATGAATCAAGCTGAGTTAACCAAGCCAGATGCCGTACTAGGTGGAAGCAGTAGTGAGAGGTAATGAGACGTCTAATAAAATATCCAAGATGGCCGCCCATGAGGGCAGATTGGAGTTGGAGTCTTCAGTGGTCTAAGATGGCCGCCCGATGGCAACATGGGAAATGGATTACTTTGTGTAACTAAACTATAGGTGTCAAACTCCAGTCCTCGAGGGCTTGTATCCTGCATGTTTTTGAATCACACCTGTAATGGAGGTGTCGGAGTAGCGTCCAAACTTGTGACCTCCTTGAAAGGACTGTACTTGACTGATTCAGAGGATCCTCAATCTTATCAGGTTGTCCGGCAGAACATAAAGACGATGCACACTCTCATGCCACTCTTTATTTGTATATAATGTTCTATTTATTTATCTGGGTTGGTGTGTGTGTGTTTCTGTGTTTGTGTGTTCTGTGTGTGTTCTATGTTTGATTGTGGGTGTGTGGTCTCTGCAAAGGAGAGCAGAGAACATTCACTAAACATTGATAACTAACATAACTAACATTGTACAATATGTTACATCATATGCTCATATGACTCTATATTAGCTTAGAATAACATAAACAACACAGGCAAACATACCGTACAATGATAGGAAGAATGAATTCAACCCAATCGTTCCAAAATGTGCGTTAGGTAGGAAAGGGTTAATGGAGCCGAATAGATTTGAGTGGGCGGTGACGTCACTCCCTTACGGCGTAAGGATCACATTGGCACACACGGCAAACATGCGAAAAAATACGCACATTTTGTGGATGAAACTTTAACGTGAATACTAAAAGTGAAGTATGAAAAGTACGGTATATTTGCCTTTAGCAATTATACCAAACTTAGGTGCAATAACAACTTAAGACATTAATGGACAAAGTGAAGCAGTGCAAACGTAAACATGTATCCAAAACCACGAACGGACAACATATTCAAACTGTACTTACATTCTCATGGACGCACGGAATAATAATGAAAGGAATGAGATAATCCACAGAATGATTGAAAGCAGAAAAAATGACTGTCCGTTACAACGATACCTGCCGACTACCGGTGAAAGAGCAAAACAACCTATGATAGTGTGAACAGAGTCCTGATTGGTAGTGCAGGAATGAAACACAACTTGTGATTAGTTGCTAGGCGGTTGCTAGGAAGATCACATGACCACAGGAGAAACATGTCCAGACGTAAATAGTAATAACAGAACGATTCAAACACGAAATCGTTAAGTATAATCAGAAACTTCTTAACAACACCATTCACTTAACACTAGACAATTTTTTACGGTACAAAAACTTGAATTGTAGCTGAAAGTTGAACTGTAAACGTGAAACGCGATTTGCCCGAACCGGGACACGGACATGTTGAAGATGACAACTCTACCACTGGGCCACTGGGGGGCAGTGTAAGACCACATTGTGAAAGCTTGAAATATAGGGAATGAAGTATTTTTGAACGTGAATCTATGAAGAACTACGAATAATACAAAGTTCAAAAACTGAAAAAAGTTCAACTGTGGAATGAAAAGATGAAATGAAAGTAAGAACAGTTTGAAAAGGCTAAATTCTTTAAATATGAATAGTATAAAAAACGTAAATTGTAGGAAAACGATGAATAGTTGAACCTTGAAAAATAAAAAAAAGCACTTCACGTGAATATGTGGAATGATATGAAGTTCGAACGGCATGAATTGGATGAACTGGGAAGGAATTGAAACCAAAAAAAAATACTGAATTAACTGAAAAAACAACACTGAATGTGTGAAAAGGCACAGCGGGGATCGAACGCACGAACATGTAGTAGATATACGTCAACAGAACGTCTGAGCCACGGGAAATGACGAAACCGTGAACGCTTTAAAAGGAAGTAGGAAGTACGCTCCAATCACGTAACATTAGGCCGTTTTTACGGTACAAAAACTTAAATTGTAGGAAAACGATGAAAAGTTGAAACTTGAAAAATAGACCCGCACTAACTAAAAAAGACTCACACAACTAAAAAATGACGCAGCCTGGGATTGAACCCACGAACATGAAGTGCGAATGCCGTACACAAATCCCATGAGCCACCGAGACATAGGAACTATCGAAAACGTTAAGGTTTAAAAATAAAGCACGAAGACCAGCCCATTCACTTAACATTAGGCCGTTTTTACGGTACAAAAACTTAAATTGTAGGAAAACGATGAAAAGTTGAAACTTGAAAAATAGACCCGCACTAAACATGAATATGTAGAATGATATGAAGTTTGAACGGCATGAATTGGATGAACTGGGAATGAGTTGAAACGTACCTAAAAAACGGTCGGAATAAAAAAAATAATAATAATAATAAAGGTGGAGAAAAACATAAGTGTGAAGGTTTCACCTTCACACAATAATAAAGAAAATGGCCGAGCACAATAACATATGTGTGAAGGTTCCACCTTCACACAACTAGTAAATTTTGCTGATTTGTAGATAGTTTTAGTCCATGGCAAAGCTATGCTTCACAATCCAGTCAATTTGTTGGTGATGATGCATAAACCAGTTGATGCGAGGGACGTAACTCCAAAATAAGAAACCGAAGAAGAAATTCATACAAACAAATAGTCTCAGAGGAGGGCAGCAAATTACTAATGGGATTGGATACAGCTGTGATTGTGCAAATTTACAGGTTTCTCTTATCTCGTAAACAATGCACAAAGGCAAAGAATACTATCAGTGGTTCCTTTCTCCCAAATAAACCTAACGTGCCAAAAGAGAAATCCTGACAATGAGTCCGATTCTTTTTGAGGAAACGGTCTTGATGGAAAAAGGCAGGAAATTCCGTTTTCCGGATGCGTGGTTGCTTATTATCAGTAATACCGTGAAAGTGAGAGGATATGTGAATATTTACTTAGAACGGTGAATTACAGATCCCTGAACTTCAAATCACTTGACTGATGTGATGTATTAACAAAAAACAACCTTGAATGTGCTACACATTCACTAATATATTATACGGGATATAAGTCGCTCCGTCGTGTAAGTCGTAGTATAGTATAAGTTTATCTTGTCATAAAATGTATTGCGAAGAAAAAAAACCATATAGAAGTTGTAGTACTATTTCTGAAACTCAGAGTTGTTCAGAGTTTAGAAAACCAGCTGCTGATTGCTTAATAACATTAAAAAATGGGCTGTGTATTATGTGAGTGTGCCGTGAGTCTACTTCTTGAAAAATAAATATATTAAATATATATAATAATATATGTAAATAAAAAAAACAACAACACCAAAAAAAAAAAAAATATATATATATATATATATATATATATATATATATATATATATATATATATATATATATATATATATATATATATATATATATATATAATACTTGTGCAGCTTTGGATGAATTTTTAGCTTTTTAGCCGTTAGAATGTTTATTTTTCTCCTTTTAAATGATTATTATTATCTTTAAACCGCAGAAAATGACATGATCAGCTCAATGTCTTATCATGTAATCTGGATCACGACATCCCGAGTTCCAACGATATGCTCCCAATTACTGAAAATGCCTGAAAATGACAAAGTATATGATTTTCCCAGTGCAATAATATTTACAAAAGTCATCGCTGTGGAATGCTTAAGCCAAAGCTAAATATCACATTTATTCTAATCAAATGTAAAACGAGGCAATTTTCGCCGAAAAAAAAATACTACACCACACCGAATAATGGAGCCTGCCTGTTATCAATCGTTTTGCCGTGTTCGTGTTCCTTCGCTGTGTGCCATTGAGCACGTTTCCCTTTCCTAAAATAACCGCCAAAGTTGAGATGGATATAGTTTTTCTGCACAATGGCTTAGCTACAAACACAATGACGTTTCTTGTTTCAAAGTTCTGTACACAATGTGAACGTTAAATAGATGAAAGGGCCGATAAGTGTTTAAGTATATCCACATTTCCTGTTTGAGTTCGGCGTACCGCTGACGGCTCCTCTCGTCGTCGGCGCCTCAGTTTAGCACACTTCATGTCAGGAATGGCGGTTTTTCAGGCTTATTTATAACGGCTATGAGAAGAGCCATAAACGAGACGCCCACATAAGCATATAAACAAATGTGCACGTTAGAGTCATTTATTTATCAGTGGGAAGAAACAAAATGATGCAATCAGGCTGCAAGATGTGTGTGAGCACACACACACTGAGAAAACAGGTGCTTTACATTACGATTGGGCTAAAACCAAATTACAAGCCGTACAAAGTCTCGGGATGACATCCGTTTTCAAATCGCAAGCTGACAGACAAACAGACACACATGCAAACACGCAGCGTTTTATTCATCTGACTTATTGACCTCCTTTTTTGTAAAGTCTGCATGAATGATAATGGCTTCATTGCCATGCAATAAACTCATTTCTAAAAAGGTTTCTTGTTATTCCAATCCGCCTCTCGGGAGTTTTGGGAATGCCTCGGCCATTATTAATGAGTCTGAAATGGATTTTTTTTTCCCCACACTTTTTTCTCACCATTTCACTTTTCCTCCAACTGCTTGGGTCAGTGCCTTAGCAACTCTTTACGATCCCACAACTGGACAGCATTGATGGGAAAGCGCTGAACACTTTAGTTCCAGACAGAATTTTTATTTTTTTTTTCTCACTTCAACCTTGAGACAGTTTTATCTTGCTTTGCTCCAACATCCATCAGAGTGTAAGAGCCACAGGCTTTCAAGAGCATTCACGTTTTCTGGGGCTATGTAAAGGATCATATCCGATAAATATCCCTAGCTGTGACTGGCTGGCTAATTTGGCGTGGGTGATCCAGGTCAAAGTTCACTGAACTGGTTTGGAAATGGCCTTTTGATACTAAGTGTTAAATAAAAACCCGATGGATGAGACAAGGATGGTACAAAGTGATGAGAGAAGGTCTGGAGACTGTTTTGAACTAACAAAAGGCAAACGAGACAAAATTGCTTCCCCATGTTGGATTTCTCTCATGTCCTGAAATGCCTGATCTCATGCTCCCAAATGTCCGCTGAATTTAAATACAATACATCCAGATGGGACCGTAATGCATTTTATAAATGGGTTGAGAAACAGGCTTGTGTATCATTTATTTCTAAAGGAAACTTTCGGTTTAGTTTGGCTTAAAACGACGGTAGAATTTGTATACTGTGCTTTCCCACATACCTGCATGCATGTACAGAAGATTATTTATTTATTTTTTTTAAATATATCAAGGACACACAAAACTGACTTGGCTGAACTATTTCCTTTTTCTTTCATCTGAGATAATAGGCCCTCTTTTTCATCATTTTGTTTCACAGAGGGGGTCATAACTTGAAGAGGCAAATGGCTTTGTTTAAAAAAAAAGTGGTTACAAATGTCCTTGAGACAGTATTGTGCGTTTGAGATGACGCAAGGTGTAATTTCTTCTTGCCTTTATTTGGTTTCCTTCATTACGATGAACCATTTATTCCATTTGATGTTCAGCTGTTATCTGTTTACCAAATAGCACATTTGGCCAAAACAGTATAAATCCACCATTGAAAATTGTCCCCACATTATTTTTTGTTTACAAAACAGCGTTCAACCTATATAGTGACTTATGATTACGGGCTTCAAACAAAATAATAAGCTGAATAAAACTTCTGATAGGTGGGTGGTATAAATTTGGCCTGTGTTTAAAAAAAAGAATCAATATCAAACAATTTTCCTTGTCTTCAACGTTTGCTGATTCATTAAAAGCATAAATCAATCTATAAACTACATTAAAAAATGGGTACTAATCCTGTGTATGCCATGTAGCAAAGTGTCATATTTCTTCAATGATAATCATCTAATGAATCATCTAATGAAGCAGTCTGCCAGTAAAAAATACAATATGAAAACAATGATTAATGAATTGCTCGCATGTTAGATGAATAAAGTGATTGCTTATTAGAATCAACATTAGGATCTGTTTTCTTTCAAATGAACCCTCAATGATGGTAAGCGAGGCATCTGCTAAGAGGCTAGGCCCTGATGCTAATCTGCTCTTATAAGTCATTTTTGTTCAAATATACCTTGTTCAAAAAATTGTTTACAACTAATAAGAGTTCTCAGAGTGTTTCAATAATCTATGATAGATTGAATAGAATTTTTATCCTGATAAATGAGGAGAAGAACATGCTATTTGGCAATTAGCATGAAGCTAATGCTAATCACGAGTGGCTAACCACTACACTAGCACTTACAGTATTAATTGTTCTCTATTAGTTAGTTCATTTTATTTGATATAACATTTATACCAGTTTGCATAGTACATAGAGTAATTCATTTCAATTATTAAAATCCAGTATGTGAAATGTGAATGTATGATGATACCTTGTGGTTATGCTACTCTGCAATATGCTTGTGTAGGGTTAGGAGTGTGTAGGAGTTAATGGAGAAAAGAAACATAAGGATAATATTATGGGACTATTCTGGGCGCTTCTTCGTGACCTTGAATGGGATACGGATAAGCATAAGAATGCGGATGCATGACTTACTTGAATAACAGTGCATCATCTTTTTGAATGAAATCCTACTAAAGCTCTTGACAACAGACTCAGGGAAGTATAAAGACCTTGGGAGATCAAATAGAGGCCAGAGGGCAGGCAGGAATTCCCAAAGTAGACTAAGACAAGACAGGTGGATGAGAACTGGAATTTTGCATGAGCCATGTTCACTTTGACCTACTTTTTCTTCTTGTTTTCTTTCTTTCTGTACCTCCTATATGTTCCTCACATGTGTGATCACTTTTCATGTAGCACCAGGAGCTGCTGAGGGCAATCAGTCTGTTGACTCCAGCAGGAAGCAACATTGATTTATCTCACCATCTCACATTGGGAGGAAAGGACTTTCTTTTCTGCATATTTCACCAGCCAAATTGCAGATTTTGCAGGCTCCTTCTGATTGCAATTTTTTTTTTTTAATTTCAGGTTGTGATTTGTATTCTTAAGAATGGTTTTCGTTTTGTTTTTTTCTTACATTTTTCTGTCAGACGTTTGTCTAATGAGTGCGTCGCACGAGGCGTGTTGTCATGACTCGAACGCTCGAATGAAAATGCATTGTCCCATTGTGGCATTCAAAATAAGGGTGACTGGTTGTCATGAGGCCATGATGACATGCCGCTGTTAGCTGACTATTGCGTCATATCATTTTAAATAGATGCTACCATTGTTCGGTTGAAGATTGAAAATGTTGATGGAATATTAATACACCCATGCGTGATGATGGCTAATTTGTGTTCAAGACTGGTTAAGCTACTTGAACCGGTTATGATTTTGTTCAATCTTGGTGAAAGCTGCTACTTGTAAAATGCTTCTTTCTTTGGTCCAAAGCGATTTAAAACAATGAAAGTGAGGATTACTTTTAACGCCATTGAGTCATGCTGTTAAAACCGTGCTGTGATGCTCTGCCAAAAAAAAAAAAAAAAAGGCTCAAACTCAGCGTCTCCTAAAATAATCCTCCTTCGCAGAACCAGATGTGATGTGACTCGGAGTTTTATCGTAATTTAATCAAATGTCAGCGATTAACCAATCCTTTTTTCGACAGATTACAGGACCGGACCGTGTTTCACGCAGGTGAACAACCAGTTGTGTCAGGGCCAGCTGAGTGGGATCGTGTGCACCAAGACATTATGCTGCGCCACCATCGGCCGAGCCTGGGGACACCCTTGCGAGCAGTGCCCCGCCCAGCCGCACCCGTGCAGACGGGGCTTCATCCCCAACATCCGCACCGGAGCCTGCCAAGGTCAGATGTTCCTCACCACCGCAAACATTACTCATTATGTGTCGTCACCTTCACTGAACGCCAGGCAACATCCCCAGGCCGGTGTCAACAAAGTCCGAGGCCTGTTTACATGTAGGCAGCAGGCTAGAAGCTTATATCCGGGGAAAATGTACACGTTAACACATGTTACATCTCTACGTGTGGCTGCAGGAAGTTTTTTGTGGAAGCTAATGCTGATTTTTGACAGAAAAACAATAGATTATTGATTATTCGTCCGAAACAATTCTGATGAATAAAATGACATTTCCTTCCCCCAGATGCATTTCAATGGGCGTCCATTATATGTGAAAAAAGCTGCAAACACTTTCTTAGTCAAATGGTAATTTGCATAACTCTTGTTCAATGTGACTTGACTTGAGAGGTTCTACTATACACTCTGCTTGAAAACGATATAAAAAAGGAATTAATCACACACACACACAATAAAAGAATTTTGTCAAATGGATAATGAAGTTTTGGAAAGGCTCAGCCCGCGGTAAGCACATTCGTCGGATGGATATCATTCTTGTAGCTTGCTGTAGGTTAAACAGAACCTTATTTAGTGCACCTAATGCATATGCTGATGCCATGAAATCACCGAAGAGCCTTGAGTGACGTCTTGCTGGAACCACTAAAAAGTGCACGTGATGGTGAATCCAAATGTAAGGAGCGCACTCCAGGCTCCATCAGGGTGTTGGCGGCTCCGTGCTCGCTTTGTGTCTCGCACAGAAGAGCAGACAGAGTCGTGTTCAAGTTGGAGCAGAGGTTGAATATGTTCAAGAGATTGAAAACAGCCTCTCCACTGCACGTGCTCAAGCCTCTTTGGATTCTCAAGAGCGTCGAGGGGGAAATAAATCCACGCCGTTACACTCATTTCCCAAGGAGCACGCCTACTTACGAATCAGCAATACTGGGAAAAATGACTCACTGTGAATTCTGGGAAAATTTTACATTTAATAAAACTGCTTCCTCTTCGAACGAGATCAACTTGCTGGAAGTTACATCTCATTCTGCCTACACTTTCATAACTTCCTTTACGAAGCCACAAAAATCTGACAAAATGTCTGATCAAAAATCGCTGGTGTTGGGCCAAAACCTCCAGTTTTATTTTGGAGGATTTGGGTCATTTTTCCAAATCTATACTATTGGCCAGTCCACGTGTGTGTGTGTGTGTGTAATTTTTACAAATAATAGACCTAAAGTGTTGAAAATGGCTCACTCTGCTTTGAGGTACAATCCTAATAGTTGAACAAATTTGTCATTTTTGGAACCACCTGAAAAGTGATGACTTTGAAGACATGGAGATTCGGCCTCATACCAAGGCAGAGCATTTTGCGGGCCACATCAAATAAAGTGGCGGGCCAGATCTGGCCCCCGGGCCTTGAGTTTGACACCAGTGCTATCGTGGATCTCAAATAGGGAATGTTGAATGCACTTTAGGCTTACGGGAGTGTTTGACAAGGTCTCAGCATGTATGCGCAAATCAAACTGAATGTTTTTCAATGACAGAAACTTTTTTTTTTCAAATTAAGAGCAAATTAATAGAAATATGAATCAACTTATTGCGAAATTGCATTTTAGTGACTTTGCAAAATGTATGTGCCTTTTAAACAGAGTTTCTGCAGGTATCAACACATCTAATTTAATACTTGCCGTGACAGCAACCCGATAGGATTCTTTTCGGATTAAGAGCAAATTAATTGGAACATGAATTTGTTTGTTACTTTACAAACTTGTATGCCTTTATTTTGTTAGGTTTCATATAGATGCACATTGTCATTAGTGACCGAATTTTCCAGCAGATGTTCACTCAAAAGTCACTCAATAAAGCATGCTTTTTCAACATGGATGGGGCAACCCTCTGTTTTCAGTCATTTTTCTTTTCACTGCACTGCATTACAGCTTCAGAACTTTTACTTTTATCTTGACAAGTTTCTATCTCATTTGCAATGTAGATGTGGACGAGTGTCAAGCTGTACCAAATCTTTGTGCTGGAGGTAACTGCATCAACACCGTGGGATCCTACGAGTGCAAATGTCCCGCTGGCCACCGTCAGAGTGAAAAGAGCCACAAATGTGAAGGTGAGTCTCACCCATTATAGATTTGCAAGCAAAAACATGTCCCAAAAGAATCCTGTACTGCAGTCCTCACAAATAGCTTTGCTTTTGTGCTGTGTAGTGTAATTGCTCATCTACGCCACTAGTTGGTGCAGTGGTGCCCTTTCCTTGGGGAACAACCAAAAAACATATTTTAAAAAATCCCTCATAAAAAAATATCAGTAGCCATAATGACAACACAAAAATATTTCTCCACAAAATGTGAATTTCATTCACTTTTACAGGCTTTCTTTTTTTTTTTTTTCCATTGTCTGTGTAGAAACAATAAGCCTGGGTCCTTTTGGGTCAGGTTTTCATGTTTCTGAGCTTCTTAGCAAAAGCCTAACTGAGGTTTTGAGGCAATTGAAGTGAATTGCAGTTATGATGTAAGATGTGGGTGTCTGATTGTTTTTGGTTCAACATGGCAATGGTTTTTATGGTCTGCTTTTTACTTGAGTCTGCCCGCGCTTTACTTTTTTTTTTCTCTCTCTCTCAACCTGTCCTTCCATTTTCCCCTCTGTAAGTACAGTCTTTGGCTGCCAACCAGCTGTTGCTTTCCGAACAAAGGAATACTTTCGACATGTTTAAGTTAACACTGCCGTCGCTCTCGGCTTCTTTTCTGTCTTCGTATTTGGATTAGATGAATCGATGCATAGTGGCTGAATCAAACAAGCGTTTTCTCTTACATACCTTAATTATAGTACATGCTGCATCCATTTATATTACACATACAGGAAGAGGTATTGGTCATCACTTTGTGGTCAGTGGTTTGCACATTTGGAAGTTCTCAAATATTTAGGACGTTTTTTTCCCGTCAGTTTATGGGATCGGACAGCAAAGGTGAATAAAGGGGTAACGATTATCAATATATATTTTTTAAATTGATTACTTTTTTTTTTAGATCTATTTAAAGTTGTCAAAATCCTCAGAATTTCTACCTCTCACCAGTAAATATTTTCCCATTTTTAAAGTCTTCCATGTAAGGAGTCTCATTATGTTTGTGTTTAATCAAAATGAAACATTAGCAGTAATTTACTTTTAGTTTTAATAAAAAGGCAACATTTTTGCACATTTTCTGACAAGCGGCACATTGAATGTTAGTTAATTAGTTATTTCACTCTCAATTTATGTTAATATCCTGGGATGGAACTTGAAACTTCATTTTTCTGAATATTTTATTTGTGTTTGTATTTTTCCAATAGCCCATGAACGTCAAATCGATAAAACAATGCAAATGCAATATGCAAATACAAATACAACCAAAAATTTCATTTTAAAAGAATATATTTCCTCAAACAAAATAAGACAGAAGAAATGTACAAGCAAGAGTCAAAACCAATAGAAAAAATGTAAGTATTGGTTGCAATGTAAGCAGGGGAGTAAAAGTAATAGTGTTTTAGAAAAAAATACTCAAGTAAAAGTATAAATTATTTGGCATTAAAACTACTCCGACGAGTACATCCATCCTCGCTTTGTGCACTTGGACACATTCATGCTAGGACAGAAAGAAAAAAAGGCTTATGAAAAAAAGGCTTATCTCAAATGTTCTCACAAATTTGAAAGCATTCATTCGTCCTAAATGTCTCGGTGTGACGAATCAAGTTGTCGGTTGAACTAAAGAGTCTGGTTCATGCCTTGATAATTTGCCTCAGCACTTTTCCCTACGTAGTGCAGATTACAGTAAATCGTCCTTGCAAAATGCAGTGACACACAATTGTAAAGAGAAAACACGCACAGACGCAAACCATACGAACCGCGCTGGCACTTAAACTGTAATTATGCCACACAGTGCTGCAGTAATTGCATATAAATAAGTGGCACACATAAAAATCTGATACTGCGTCGAACCTCAGTTTGGGTTTCCCCGCATGAAGCAACAAGAACTCTTGGAGCCCAGCCCCGAGTGAATAATAGTCATTTAATGTGGTGTCATAAAGCATAGCACACATAGGTGGGCCTCCTTCAGCACCGAGCTTTGCTACTCTCAGAGGTCATTGCCATTTCATTTGGGCTTTATTGACTTCTTCCCTCCCACTATATGGACCTCTAATTGAGTTAGCATCTGTATATTGGAAGGCTCGCGTGTTTGCAGCTCTGATCCCTCCTGAAGAATAAAGACATAATTACTTGGATGACCTCATGTACTGATTATTGACTGGAACAAGTGTGTGATCATTTGGACTAATCTCATTATTATTGCAAAAATGACATAATACTATACATAATACTATACATATACTATATATACATATATATATATATATATATATATATATATATATATATATATATATATATATATATATATATATATATATATATATATATATAGCATATATATATATATATATAGCATATATATATATATAGCATATATATATATATATATATAGCATATATATATATATATATATATATATATATATATATATATATATATATATATATATATATATATATATATATATATATATATATATATATATATATATATATATATATATATATATATGATGTTGGTAAATTTAACTGTAAGAAATGTCCCAACAGGGACTTTAAAAAAACAGTGATATGCATAATAAGAAGGGGCTGGTTTACCACAGAAGCAGCTCAGGTTTAGCCTACCACATCAATGCAAAGCACCCTGCTGTGACTCCAACCAAACAAAGCAACAAAAACTCGAGAATACCAAGCAATTGAGCAAGTCTGCGATGTATAGGATGCGTGGTGTTTTATTTTCATGTTTTCTTTTTTCTAATTATCTTTTTCTAATCATTCTGTGATTGAATAAGAAAACAGAACCATTTTTTCAAACATTTGAGAAAACAAGAAAAAAAATCACACAAAAAATTAAGGATTTACAGAAATATTTTTTTAATTGACATGGTAAACTACACATGACCAAAGTAATTTTGCTACTGTGTTTCAGATATCGATGAATGCAGCACTCTACCCGGCGTTTGTGATGGAGGCGAGTGCACCAACACGGCTGGTAGTTACGTGTGCACCTGCCCACGAGGTTTCATCTCAAGCACAGATGGCTCCAGATGTGTGGGTGAGTGTCGCCAAAAGTCCGCACAACATTCCGACGCTCTTCCCATATTGGTTGGTTGGCATGCGATGAGTCAGAATGGCCTGCAGACAAACACACTTTGGTGTACTCTTTGGCTTCCACAGCATTAATTTACACATGGTGAGACACAGATACACAGCATACCTCACCGACGCGCCCCATGAAACATTACCAGGTGTTAATGTATTCTTATTGTCAATCACAGAAAACACAACCAGGTGTTAACTTAGAACATTAAGTCCAGGCTGGAAAATGCTTCATACATTTCATGTTATGCAATACGTGTTTAGTCTGAAAAAAAAAAAAGTTTATATTTATATTATATTTATCAAACAGTGGTTCTTAAACAGGGGTAGATGTACCCCTGGGGGTAGGTTAAGGCATTTCGGAGAATAGTGGTTAGTACGATTGTCTCACAGTTCATAAAGTCAAATTTAAATCCTGCTTGCTCTGGCCTTCCTGCGTGAAGTTTGCATGTCCTCCCCAAGCCTGCGTGGGTTCTCTCCGGGCTTCCTCCCACATTCCAAAAACACATGCATAGCAGGTGTATTGGACACTCCAAATTTGTACTCAGGTATCATTGGGTTGTTTGTCTCTGTGTGCCCTTCGATTGGCTGATAACTAGTCCAGGGTGTCCCCCGCCTCCTGTCCAAAGATTGCTGGGATCGACACCAGAAATAGTATTAGTGTTCTTTTCAGATTAAAAGCAAATTAATTGCAAGATGAAGCCACTTAAGGGTAAATTGTTGTAGTGACTTCTTTGTAAATTGTATTTATAATTTCAACAGGGTTTCTGCAGTTATCATCAAATCTAATTTAATGCTTGTCATTTTTTCTTTTCAAATTAAGAGCAAATTAATTGGTGCTAAATTGCTATCCTGTGGAGTTGCTCTAAAATCCGCCTGGAGATATCACTACATACTCTAGTATGTCCTATATCAATTATTTTACTACATTTATTTTATATTTTATTATCATATAACTATACTGTAGTTTCAAAGCAAAATAAATCAGATGGCACAGCACTCTGTTTTACATTTAAATGCAGAATGCTTTGTCATGTGGTCTCCTTGAATTTTTCAGTTTAATGCCATTTAAAGTGAAAACATGCTGATGAGTAATGGAATCAAAATCTCTTTGTAATACCACAAATCTTGCCTGGAGTCATAGAGTTAGGAATATGAGTTACAAACATAGGCACCAAGATACAAATGTAAGAGCTTTTCTAAGAAGGCTTTTGGACACGATATAGCGAGGCGCCTGGAGTCTTTTTCTCCCGTGCGGCATCGCTGTCATTGGACCA
Organism: Hippichthys cyanospilos; assembly: GCF_059441005.1. NCBI lineage: Eukaryota > Metazoa > Chordata > Actinopteri > Syngnathiformes > Syngnathidae > Hippichthys > Hippichthys cyanospilos. The sequence goes on along the minus strand of NC_142378.1, from coordinate 7,879,890 downwards.
TAAGTCATCTGGCAGGCCTGAGGTCAGCTCCCTTGTAGCCGCACAAAACTTTGAAAATATGGGGTATTTTGTAAATATGGGTCCGACTTTTATCTAAATCTCAAGAATAAAGCAACAGAGTCTGATTAAACAAATACCACACAATTATATGTGTTTGTAAAGCATAATTTTAACATTCACAGGACAGGGAGGAAAATGTAAGCGAACCCTCGGATTTAGTTAATAACTGGTTGCCCCACCTTTGGCAGCAAAACTCCCAACCAAACATTTCCTGGAGCTGCGAATCAGATGTGCACAATTTTGCGCCGTTGCTCGTGACAAAACTATTTCAGTTCAACAAGATTCCTGGCATGTTTGGTGTGAATCACTCTCTTTTATAGTATTTTTTTTGGAATGCTAACGGTTTTTCATCACAGAAGCATCAACAAAGCAATGCTGGAACGCATTTGGCAATTGGCTTGACATATGATGTATGACCAACAGAGCACACATTAAAAATTGGAGATTAAATCCTTTCAGTACATATCAGGAGGGCTTATATATGTTTTGTGGTTTTTGAGATATTTAACTCATTCAATGCCAAGGACGTGTTTTCAAGCATTTTTTAAAAGTATTTTCAATTGAATGTCTGGAGTCCTAATAAATCTGAAAATACCTCCTGGCATTGAATGAGTTTAATGTCGAAATGAGCTCAAAACGTTTGGAACGATGCTAATGTTTTTTGCTAGCTGTGTTTGCTAACCGGTCAAGAACAAAAGTAGAAAGCAATGTCGTTATGTGTATTTTTTTTTTCTAAAATATGATTTACAGGTAAAAAAAAAAAAACATCAGCAAATTATAAACATGATGAAATGTAAAATTGTCTTAGATCCAGCCATGGTCAGAGCAATTATCATGACAGTGGTATTTTTGGTGAGACTTAGCTCCCTTTTTTTCCCTTGTTTTCGATAGCTAAAATAGTAAAATGTTCCTTTGTTTATCACGAGGGTTATGTTCTCCAAAAATCTTTGCTGTGTTTGAAAGCCATGAAATTGTTTTTGAGTTGAATTGTTTTTCTTTTTTATTCCCTTTTATTTAGTTTGTTCCTTAAAAAAAGAAAACAATAGATAAAATGTATCAAAAATTGGTCATAAATGAAAAGAAAAAAATCTTCAAGATTCAAGAGTTCTATTGTCATATGCATAGTTATACCACATAATGAAATTCTTATTCTGTTCACTTGCCTGATCAGACTAAATTCCATAATTGAGCAAATAATAAGGTAGGCAATAGAACACACACATATATATATATAAATGCATAGGTTATAATCTCCAAATTACATTCATTTTTTTCTTCTAGTACACTAACATTAATGTTTAGGACTGTAGTTTGGTTGGTCTGCGACATGAGCATGAAAACAAATCAGATGGTAAGAGAATTCTTGACTTTTCCCGCTATGTATGCCTCATCATTTTCTCCCCATATAAAAAGGCCAATTTAAGACTTTACGGCTACGCTCAGGAAACAAGGTGACTCGGTCTACGCTGGATGTTTCGCATGGATGTCGTGACGGAGGAGGCCAGTGGGGGCCGGCGGGAGGGCGTAACAGTAATCAGAGCCTAATGCCCTGTCACATGGTGGAAGCCGGGGAAAAAAGATCCGTCCAGTCAGTTAGGCTCTATAAACACCTCCCTTGAAACGAAAGCATATGCTGGTGTCGTGGCGCAAAGCACACGGCCGTCTGCTTCCAATTAAAAGCCTTCGTCATCCTCATCAGCAAATCCCATCGAAGTCCTCCAGCTCGCCGCGTCCTATGGGATGTTAACAGGTTTTAACTCACATGCGTCGACTTTGTACACATTATGAAAGCAAGGGGAACGCGTATCTGTATCGAATACCCGTGTGTGTATGTGTGTGCCTTTGGAATTCAAACATTCCCACACACTGCAGAGCCCCACTAATGTTCTGATCTAATTGGCAAGAATTGCTCCACATGGAACTGATTAATTCCAGACTGCTGGCTCATTAGCGAGATAATCGACATGTGGGCCCCTTAACATGCACCCAACCCCCTCTTTCAATAATGCTTAGCTTTTCTACCTCCCCTTTGGTTGACAGATACACATACTGTAGTACAGTGGGAATGCTGCTTTCTTGCTTTCTTCCAGGAAATACCCACATTCCCACTTGCTCTCTTCACTTGCACTTGCTCTTTGAACTCCCGGCCCATTGACCTCAGCCTGTCAAACTGTAACAAATAAGAACCCTCTCCTTTTTTTTTGGAGGCCCCTTAGATGTTGGCAGTTAGTGGGGACCCCAAGCAACCTTTGCCTACTGCCAACTCATAAAAGGACTTCCTCCCCACCCACCTTGGAGGGCGCAGGGCATCCATCTTTCTTAGTACTTCTGTTTTCAGAGGCACTATTACCTCGAAATTTTTCATGTCATACATTGGCATGGGGGAGGGGGGACTTGTTTTATAGCAAAAGGTCAACAACACAGTGCCCATTCTCATGAAATTTTGTAGACTGTTGAATCTCTGACCACAACCATTACTTCAGACATACACCTGTTCCCTGTAATCAATTCGAGTAGAGGGTGGGGTGATGCTCGAAATTGTCCCGCAGATCTCTTTTTATTAAAAAATGGCTGGCGATCAATGACCACAAAACACTTCCGTTTGAAAGCATAAAAAAAAAAAAGGTATTAAAAAAATGTACACAGAAAAATGTTCAACTTAAAGTGTCCTCTTTAGGAATCATATTAGAGATCTGTCCACAAAAATAAATCATTAACTTGACAGGTAACGAGAGGTGACACATTGGGTCAAACCATTCCAGTATGGGGTAGAATCTCACTTTTAAAATAGTGAAATTGAATAACCTACTGAACATAAAATTTCTTTGATGGACATATTTTGCTGAAAATTTTAGATCATTCAAAAGATTTTAAAGGACTTCCTTAAAGTACCCCCAGGGATACCTTTACCCGCATTTGAGAACCACTGCTTTAAGTAAATACTGCAAATACATTTTGGCTACAACCCTACTTTATGTATAATGACATTAAATTGTGGAAATGTCCAATCTTATTGCAGACCAACGTGCGGGCACGTGCTTCTCGGCACTGGCTAACGGTCGATGCGCTGCTGAGCTGAATGGCCAGTACACCAAGATGCAATGCTGCTGTGACACCGGCCGCTGTTGGGCTTTGGGGCAGATTCCCGAGATGTGCCCTGTGAGGGGTTCTGGTGAGCTGCAAACACACATAATAACTCATTCAACACCAAAGACGTATTTTTACGCATTTACTGAGTCTAGACATTCAGGTACTCATTCGCTGTTTTTGTTTTGGTGTTTTTCCAAATTTTAGGATAAAAGAGGGTCTGAAAAATAGATGGCAATGAATGAGTTGGAGCTGATACTACTTAATCACAAGTATTTACTTTCTCCCTTTTTCATCTCCTAGACGAGTTCCGTCGTTTATGTATCGTGGGCGTTCCTCAGGGACACGGCCTCCCCAATGGCTATCCCAATGGATACTTCCCAAACAACAATGGCTACGGGCCCAAGTATCCCGGTATCCCGAATGGAAACGGGGGAAATGGCGGAGGCTCATTCGGAGGCAACGGCGGAAGCTTCGGCGGCAATGGCGGAGGTTTCGGAGGCAACGGAGGCAGCTTTGGCGGAAACGGAGGGGGACTTATGACGCATCACCAAATAGGCGAGTTGCTCTGGTCACCAAGTTGATCGTGAGCGGGTCACTCACTGTGTACGACTTGATCCTACAGGCTGCTATGGGAACCATTACATCAACAACACCTAAATTAACTTAAACTTTAGAGCAAAAGCTGCAGAACAATTTAGGTAGCAACATCTTTTAATAAAAGATCATATCTTTTAAAGTTTTGTGTTTGAAAGAAATAACAGCTCACTAACAATCATCCAGCTCAATAATGAAGAATATACTTTTCATAAGATATTCTATTTGTCATATCATATATATTTGCTGTTACAGATATTCAGGAACCTCAAAAACATACATTGAAGAATATTGCTTTTTAAATTGAAAGATGCGAATATCTCCATTTACTGGACATAATGTTGGAAGCTGGTTAATGCTAATATTCATGCTAGCTGTGTTCGGTAACATGTATTGAATTCTTTTTCTAATACATTAGTGGAATTGGCGTAAAATAAACATGGTGAAATAGGAAATTAGCATGATGATGCCTTTTCTGGTGAGTCACCTTGGTCACTTATTTTTCTAACTACTATTTAATATATATCTTGAACAAAATCTGTTATATTTAATATGTAATTCGGTCATAAAGAGGGAGCCACAAAAAAGAAGGCTTCATATTTATTCCATATGCTGTTTTGTGTTTTTTCAGGCACCGTCACAATCAACGACACCATTGACATCTGCAAGCACTTCACCAATCTGTGTCTGAACGGTCGCTGCAGCCCCACACCCACAAGCTATCGCTGCGAGTGCAATATGGGCTACAAGCAAGATGTGCGTGGGGAATGCATTGGTAAGTCTTATGCCCACACACCATCATTTACTCCCCCCCTCCCTGCATAGTGTACATACCACAGCATTGTACTGCCACCTTCTGCCAGTTTCTGTAACTTACCAAACATGACCAGTTAGAGACAATTGGAAATCTGTTATTTAGTGTTCTTTACTTTCTCATTGTAGATGTTGACGAATGTGTGAGTAATCCATGCATCAATGGCGACTGTGTCAACACACCGGGGTCATATCACTGCAAGTGTCATGACGGCTACCAGGGAACACCCACCAAGCAAGCTTGTATTGGTACGTCAGGGGTAAAAAAAAAAAAAAAAGATCAAACATCTAAATTCAAATTTAAATACATGATAATTACTTCTTTTTTGTTTTTTGTAGATATTGATGAGTGTATAGTCAATGGGGTGATGTGTCGCAATGGCCGCTGCGTCAACACCGAGGGAAGTTTCCAGTGTATCTGCAATGCTGGTTTTGAACTCACACCGGATGGCAAGAACTGCATTGGTAAGGAGACACAAAGAGGGCTCATATTAAACCAAACAAACTTGGACCTTAAAAGTAATATCAGGTTGGATATTTCAAACCTATTATGTATGTTGTAAGTTTACGAGACATTTCCAAATCCAGGTTGCACTTAAGGAAAATATTAAAGACTGTTTCTTTGTCTTCTTAAACTCACTTTGTGGTTTTGTCCCTGGTCCAGATCACGATGAATGTGCCACTACCAACATGTGTCTGAATGGCATGTGCATCAATGAGGACGGCAGTTTTAAGTGTATCTGCAAGCCCGGCTTCGCACTGGCACCAAATGGACGCTACTGCACTGGTATGTTTACGTTTGATGAGAACAGACAAAATGAATTGAAAAATGAAAGAAAAAATGCATACTTTTCAAAAAAACAAAGTTACAAGGAAACCCTGTGACACATACGTATGTCATCTGGAGCAGTTTAGAATTCATTTTTATCTGACAACATGACGAAAAAATGCATCAAGCTCAACAGGGATGATTTTTATTCAATTTATTCGATGTATGCAGTGGTTTCTATGAATGATCCTTTCCAACAAGTTTAACTATAATGTAATTTAATTCTAGTTTTTCCTAGGAAACAAAGTAAATCCAATTAATCGTTCCTGAATATAATCATGATATCATGAATCAAAATATAATCAGGAAATGCATTTTATAGGGTGGATATGCTGCTATAAAAATGGATGGTTGGCTAGAGAAAATAATGTGAAATAATATAAATGACTGTGCAAACTTTTTTTCTTTTCTTTATCATTTTTTCTTGCTTTGATATGAATTCTTTTTGAAGTCTATGATGTTAATCGATTAGTCAGATTTAACAAAAAAATGCCTTAATTTAAAAAAAAACTGGATAATTTCTCATTCTTGACAGGGCAGGAAACAAAAAAAATATTGGTCTGTAACATGTAAAAAAAAAAGGTTAAAATATTGCTAATTTTTCCAAATTAAAAGCAGATTGATATTTTACTCTGCTTTTTTAGGAGATTAAATAAACTACAAAAACCAAGCAGATGATGACAAAATTTCAGTGTGCACATTGACAGGTCAGTGTGCAACAGATGTGGTTTGCAACTCAAACTGAAATTGCGCTTACCAACTAATCAGAGGGCAAAAAAAATGACTGAGGCGAAAAATGATCGGTTGAAAAAAATAAACAGTCCTATTTCTGATACCATTTAACATCATTTAGAACCATTTTTTTTTTTTTTTATGTTGCCTCTCCATTAGACATCGATGAATGTCTGACACCCGGAATTTGCATGAACGGCCGCTGCATCAACTCTGAGGGCTCTTTCCGCTGCGAGTGCCCGCCGGGCCTGGCTATCGATGTGGATGGGAGAGTGTGCGTGGACACGCACATGAGGACCACCTGCTACGGCGCCATAAAGATGGGCACGTGCTCGCGACCCTTCCCGGGAGCCGTGACTAAGTCCGAGTGCTGTTGTGCCAATCCGGAACATGGATTCGGAGAACCCTGCCACCCGTGTCCCTCTCGGAACTCAGGTAGCAACCCCGAACGGGGTTTCTCGTGATTGTTGAACGCTGTATCAATTTGAACTGTTTTTTCCAGCCGAGTTTCAGGCTGTGTGCAGTAGCGGTATCGGCATCACAGCTGACGGCAGAGGTCGGTATGACGGTCATCGGTTTTGCTAAAAAACACTTTTGGTGCTTTAGTAACTGTAAAACAACTTTAATCAATTTGCCCTCAGACATCAATGAATGCGCTCTGGACCCGGACATTTGTCAGAACGGCATTTGTGAGAACCTGAGAGGAAGTTATCGCTGCATCTGTAACATCGGCTATGAGTCAGACACCAGTGGCAAAAATTGCGTCGGTGAGTCTCGATTATTTTTTTTTAATACATCATACTATGTCAAAGGGTGACTTTTTGGATCACCAACTGCGCTGAGGCAAATTACATATAAATTTTAATGTTATGCTTAAATGTATACATTCACCATATTCATCTTCGAAGGAGATTTATAATGCGGTAGCAGTATATCAAATAAAATAATTTCATAGAAGTGAAAGAAGGGGCATACAAAAAGTGGAGAGCGACAAAATTTTCCCGAGTCTAGACATTCAATCCCAGGCACTTATATATATTTTATCCAAACATTGGGCAGAATTAGGGTTTAACAAACTTTGGTACTAAATTAATTAAGTCTTTTCTTTAAGGGAAATACGCAGGTACTCAACTACCTTAAGTAATTAATTACTAAAGTAATTATAGTAATCACTTTTGAAAATTACGTACTAAAGAAATACTTAATTGATTACCGGTACTTTATTCAGTTAAGCATTAAAGTAATCAATACTTTTGGTTGAAATGTTTTAATTACTTCCTTTTTACTTTAGTACCGTAGTATAGTATTTGATTGACTTCAGTTGATTACTTTAGTAATCGATTACATTGGTACCAGACACTTTTAGACCCTCCTTTAGCCATATACTTCAGGCTGAAAACATAATAGCTCCTTGTTTATTAGTTTATTTCTCAAAACATGAGCTTCACTAACTCCCTATATTTAAGTGTACATATATATGTATAAAATATCTAATTTTTCAATTTCAGATATCAATGAATGTCTGGTCAACCGCCAGCTTTGTGACAACGGCCTGTGCCGAAACACTCCTGGCTCGTACACATGTTCCTGTCCAAAAGGTTTTGTGTTCAAGCCAGACTCAGAGACATGTGAAGGTGAACACGCATTTACACACACGCACACTGCAAACACACGCACACAAATTTTGCATTCCATCTGTTTTTGATTAAGGTCATAATAAGGTGACCTAGTTTTTGCCTGTAAACATGTTGATCCACATCCCTAATCTCAGGTGCGCTTCTTTGTGTGTGTTCCAGATATTAATGAATGCGAGTCCAGTCCATGTGTCAATGGGGTTTGTCGCAATGTGATCGGGTCCTTCAACTGTGAGTGCACCCATGGGAGCAAGTTGGACTCTACCAACACCATCTGTGTGGGTAAGTCATCCTACTGCCAAATTGTCCTACATTTAAATCAAGGATGGGCAAACTTGTATTCAAGGCTCACATTTTTTATTTAAGATGGTCAGATGATAACATAATAAATCATTCTCACGTTAATACGTCTAAATTATAAGTACCATAACTACCCTGCGGCTCATTGTCAGTCCAGTGCTGCTTAGCCACATTTTTTTTTTTTTTTTTTTTACTACCTCCGGGCAATCTCCTCGTAAACAAAAGGAGACAGACAAAGACGCTATCAAAGTATTGATTTTGAGTCTGAACTGCATTTTTTCTCTCCACCAGGTATCACTCTCCACTTGTAAACATAAAGCATGTTTGTAACTCCAAAGTGATTTAGTGGATACATATTTGCATGCATTTCCATGGTTCAGCTGCAAACTATTACATTATGCAGTCTGCCCACGATACAAGTTGACATGTACTACATTTTCTCTGCTATTAATAGCCCATGCTTATTTGGAAGTTTGTTACTTTTGGAAAATTGCTTGCTGTTGCTGGAAGTGGAAGGTATAATTAGTCATCGAATGAATACTAAGATTTGCATGAGCTGCCACTGTCAGAGAGCTATAAATGCTGCTGCCTTTGCTCCATATCTGCTTTTAATTTGACGGATCATCAGTTACTCGGAAAGATGAAGTGGAACGTAAATTGTGGTTTTGCTGTTTGGGTGGTCTTGTGAGAAGAAGTGTAACTTTGTCACTGCACTCTCTCTTCAGTAGTATGTAATGAACAAAGTATCTATCTATCTATCTATCTATCTATCTATCTATCTATCTATCTATCTATCTATCTATCTATCTATCTATCTATCTATCTATCTATCTATCTATCTATCTATCTATCTGTCTATCTATCTGTCTGTCTGTCTGTCTGTCTGTCTGTCTGTCTGTCTGTCTGGCTAGCTAGCTAGCTAGCTAGCTAGCTATCAATAATCATCTAATAATCTTTCAGTCTTTCTATTGAGCTAGCTAGCTAGCTAATAATCTACAGTTTGTATCGATCCAGCTAGCTAATAATCTAGCAAAAATCTATCTATCTATCTATCTATCTATCTATCTATCTATCTATCTATCTATCTATCTATCTATCTATCTATCTATCTATCTATCTATCTATCTATCTATCTATCTATCTATCTATCTATATCTGTCTGTCTGTCTGTCTGTCTGTCTGTCTGTCTGGCTAGCTAGCTAGCTAGCTAGCTAGCTATCAATAATCATCTATATCTATATCAATAATCTATATAATCTATATCATCTATATCAATAATCATCTCTTGAGCTAGCTAGCTAATAATCTACAGTTTGTATCTATCCAGGTGTGAATAATGTGAATGTGAATAATCTATCTATGTATCTATCTATCTCGCTAATCATCTATCTGTGTATCTATCTATCTATCTATCTATCTATCTATCTATCTATCTATCTATCTATCTATCTATCTATCTATCTATCTATCTATCTATCTATCTATCTATCTATCTATATCTATCTGTCTGTCTGTCTGTCTGTCTGTCTGTCTGTCTGTCTGTCTGTCTGGCTAGCTAGCTAGCTAGCTAGCTAGCTATCAATAATCATCTAATAATCTTTCAGTCTTTCTATTGAGCTAGCTAGCTAGCTAATAATCTACAGTTTGTATCTATCCAGCTAGCTAATAATCTAGCAAAAATCTATCTATCTATCTATCTATCTATCTATCTATCTATCTATCTATCTATCTATCTATCTATCTATCTATCTATCTATCGCTAGCTAGCTAGCTAGCTAGCTAGCTAGCTAGCTAATATCTATCAGTCTATCAATAATCATCTAATAATCTTTCAATCTATCTCTTGAGCTAGCTAGCTAATAATCTACAGTTTGTATCTATCCAGGTGTGAATAATGTGAATGTGAATAATCTATCTATGTATCTATCTATCTCGCTAATCATCTATCTGTGTATCTATCTATCTAGCTAATCATCTATCTATGTATCTCTCTATCTAGCTAATCATCTATTTATCTCTCTATCTAGCTATTCATCTATCTATGTATCTCTCTATCTAGCTAGTCATCTATCTATCTCTCTAGCTAGTCATCTATCTATCTCTCTAGCTAGCTAATCATTTATACATGTATGTATCTATCTAGCTAATAATCCATCTATGTATCTATCTATCTTTGTTTAGTTATTCAAATATGTTATTTTCAGACACAGCTCCACCAAGTTTTGTGGAAAATAGTGGGTAGCCCTCCTCATCTGTTTTGCTTTGCCCCCTCAGATAGCATGAAGAGTACTTGTTGGCTGACCATACAGGACAACCGCTGCGAGGTGAACATCAACGGGGCCACGCTCAAATCTGAGTGCTGCTCTACATTGGGAGCAGCCTGGGGTAGTCCTTGTGAACGCTGCGAGATTGGTCAGTAAATATGTTCATTGCAAGAGCTATTCTAAAGTGGAGATTTTCCAGCATTGTACATATTAGATAGAAGATAATGGAAGATAATAAATAACAGAAGATAATAGAAGCTCATTATTGTTTTTAGAAGAAATAAACTTTCAAATTTCCCTGTACTCTTATTAGACACGGCTTGTTCACGAGGATTTGCTCGCATGAAGGGCCTCATCTGTGAAGGTAAGAACAACAAACCGCCCAGCCAGAAGATAATCTTTTGAGCGTGCCCTAAAACGGACCTTGATGCTGTTACCCACAGACATCAACGAGTGTGAGGTGTTCCCCGGAGTGTGCACAAATGGGCGCTGCGTGAACACCCAGGGCTCCTTCCGCTGCGAGTGTGCCGAGGGCCTCACTTTGGACAGTACTGGTCGCACGTGTGTGGGTAAGAGGATAAACGTGTAATGAGAGCAACGGCACCAAAGCAAAAATCATCATGTAACGACCATATTTTTATTTTGCAAGACATGCGTAGTGAGCAGTGTTACATGAAGTGGCACGAGGACGAGTGTGGCGAGCCGCTGCCTGGGCGGTACCGAGTGGACATGTGTTGCTGCTCCGTGGGCGCAGCCTGGGGTGTCGACTGTGAAGAGTGCCCCAAAGCCAACTCTCCCGAGTATCGGGCCATCTGTCCAAGAGGACCTGGTTTTGCTAACAGGGACATTCTAACTGGCAGGCCCTTCTACAAAGGTAATTTTAGAACCACTGGCAGCTATGGTCACAAAATTGTGTATTATTATGTTATTATGTGCTCAAAGCCATTTTTGGTGTTTAAAACTCACTTATTCACTAAATAGTGCTCATATTTTTTTTAGGTTTGTAAAATATTAAATACATCGTAGCAATGGGACACGACACAAATCCCATGAAAGGATATAGCTCATAAGTTTGAATCTATGAGAACGAGATGAGATTTTGGCAAAAATTCAACGTTTTTCTTAAGCAGACTACAAGAAAATCAACACTTCAGCATGTAAATGTAAACAAACAGGCATATTTTTTCCATAATAATATTTTTTAATGAGTGCATCCTGTACTTGTCTTGTAGGGCTACAGCTATTGAATATTTGGTATTTGGATAAAAATGAAAACAAAATACATTTTTACTGACTGTGAAAAACAATTAACACCAAAGACCAACTTATACATTTCCACTTAATAATGAGTGACCAGATCAGATATACTGTATACTGTATATTTTTTTTCAATAATCAAATGTTTTTCATTTTAAACTGTGAGGTTTTAGACAGCTTTCTCACCGTAATTTTTTTCAACAAGTCAAAGTGACATCAGACCCACAGAGGACACGGATTTTACTCAGCCTGGTATGTTTAAAAGTTAACCGTGCCAACAACGGCCGTGTCAGGAGGGTATCAGTCTCAAAGTGTGAATTTTTGATTTACGTCTAATATACTATGTCTGACAAGCAATCCAACACCTCTTGAGGCACTCAAGTGCTGCTAGCTAGCAGCTAATTTATGCTAGAGGCTGCGCTAAACGCTGACACCAGGCGCGGTACAACAAAATGTCAGTGTAATCAAATTGTTTTTAGTGCCTGAATTGGTGTCTGCAGTAGAAATAATTATTTATATTGTCGTGACATGCTTTTCCAGGAAGAAATTAAATAAAAAAATTTCCAAGGTGTTCTTGTCCATGCATTGTTTGGTATTGTAAGGCTTATTTCATTAATTTTCCACAGATGTGAATGAATGTAAGGTCTTCAATGGTCTATGCACTTACGGAACTTGCCGGAATACCATCGGAAGTTTCAAGTGTCGCTGCAACAGCGGCTTTGCTCTGACGGCCGAGGAGAGAAACTGCACAGGTACAGGAGCACAAAAGAATAACTGTTATCAGACGGATTTGTATTATTCGGCTCCTTTTGATCCTGCGGTTGCGCAATAGACATCGATGAGTGCCGCATCTCCCCGGACCTGTGTGGTCATGGAACCTGCGTCAACACTCCCGGCAGCTTTGAGTGCGAATGCTTCGAAGGCTACGAAAGCGGTTTCATGATGATGAAGAATTGCATGGGTAAGTCACACATATTCGCAGTAGTATAGTTTGATAAAATAATTGTTTACATTTGAACGGATTTTCTTCTTTCACCTTCCCGGCATCTTGTAGACATTGACGAATGCGAGCGGAACCCCCTTCTGTGTCGCGGCGGGACCTGTCTCAACACTGAAGGCAGTTACGAATGCGAATGTCCCCCAGGACACACGCTCAGTTCCGACGGATCGGCTTGCGAAGGTAGGGGAGTTAGCCCAACCCAATTTGATGACATCCATTACAAAAGAAGATGAAAGTCTTTACGAAACCCAGCGGAAGCTCACTTAGGAGAACTTTAAAGACGATTTCTCTCCATCCGACTTTTCTCAACAGACGTGAACGAGTGCCAGCTGAGTGACAACTTGTGTAAAAACGGCCAGTGCGTCAACATGCCGGGCACCTACCAGTGCTCGTGTGACACCGGCTACCAGGCCACACCGGACAGACAGGGCTGCGTTGGTCAGCGCACACAACTCCACAGTTTCGTTGGCGTTACCTAGTCATGGGTGTCAACCTGTATGCAACTTTTGATTTAGATATCGATGAGTGCACCATCATGAACGGCGGCTGTGAAACCCACTGCACCAACTCCGAGGGCAGCTACGAGTGCAGCTGCAGCGAAGGCTACGCTCTCATGCCTGACCTCAGGACGTGTTCAGGTAAACAAGCGTCAAAGTCTTTCCTCCTGCAATTGAAGATTTCAAACCATCCCCCGTCTTGAGTAGACATCGACGAGTGTGAGGAGACGCCAGACATCTGCGACGGAGGCCAGTGTACAAACATTCCAGGGGAATACCGCTGCCTGTGCTATGACGGCTTTATGGCTTCCCTTGACATGAGGACCTGCATCGGTGAGAAGAAAAAAAATATTCCGAATCCTTCTCAGGATGTGGTTCTAATTTTAGTCATGTCTTCAGTGCCAAAATGTTTTTCTTTTATTCGCATACAGATGTGAACGAGTGTGATTTGAACCCAAACATCTGTCTGCACGGCGACTGTGAGAACACCAAAGGCTCGTTCATCTGTCACTGTCAGCTTGGATACTTTGTCAAGAAGGGATCCACTGGATGCACAGGTGTGTACCCAAAGGCTGGATTATGTTTTGGGGGTTTTTGGGGGGGTTGCAAGGTTGTTCACATTTAATAAACGTGACCTCTATGTGACCCTTATGTGACCTGTGTGTGAAATACAGTATAAACAATACCGTGCAAAGCGGGCGTGCTAAACTTTTTTTTTTTTTTTTTTACTAAAGAGTACATGGTGATATCAATCAACAATAATACCTTACTCTCCTTCCATTGAATTGTCTCTGTCCCATCCGCCACTGTTTTAGTATCTCCAACCTGCTTCCGCACATGCGGGTCAGATGAAAGCGACCTGGCCGTTCAAAGTGAACTGAAAGGGTTGGATATGGGTCCGTTTCAGGACCTCTTACTCAAGTGGCTTGGGTTGCATTTGTAAAAATTGGATCTGTGTGGTTCAAACTGCCATTAAAAGATCAGGTACAGGTCGCATAAGGGTAAAAATATCTGAACACACACACACAAATACACAAGTGCATAGGTGCATTTCTATTATCCTCAGATTTGCCCAAAATGATGCCCTTTACATGATCGTAATTATAATGACCAAAAATATTGTATTTGCAGATATTGACGAGTGCGAGATTGGCGCGCATAACTGTGACATGCACGCTGCGTGCATCAACGTTCCCGGGAGTTTCAAGTGTCGCTGTCGTGATGGCTGGGTGGGCGATGGCATCAAGTGCGTCGGTGAGTATGTTGCTATTTCGTATCCTGCTAGATACATCATATTCATTTCATATTCATTTGTGTCCACTTTTGCATCTATTTTGTCTCAGCAAGACAGCAAAGTACACATTGAAAGGCCAGGATGTCCTCTACTGTGGACACTAGGTCTTATTGGTGTAACTCAATGAGTCTAATGATATAGACCAAAAACTAATGTCCACTATAGTGGACACAATTGAATTAGGCTCGTTTCTAAGGAGGATACTCAAAGACAATGATTGGACTATGATTTATGACTTTATCTCTGTTTGCAGATCAGGACGAGTGCGCCGCAGAGGATCACAACTGCAATCCAAACGCTGACTGTGTCAACACGCCAGGATCTTACAGGTGCACATGCAAGGAGGGCTTCAATGGAGATGGCTTTTCCTGCTCGGGTAGGACCAAAATAAAGCTGTGTTTTTGCTTGCAGTTTGCCCTCACACCCAAATGACATTTTGGTTCTCCTTGAAGTAGCACTGTTATCACTGACCGCAAACCGCGCTTTTGTGTCTCAGACATGGACGAGTGCGCAGACAACGTCAACCTGTGTGAAAACGGCCAGTGTCTAAACGCTCCGGGAGGGTACCGCTGCGAGTGTGAGATGGGCTTCACCCCGACAGAGGACAGCAAGGCCTGTCAAGGTCTGCACTTCCTCCTCTTTACGCACTTGATGTAGTTGCTAGGGCTGTCGCTATCAAATCTTTTTCACATTGGCTGTCCTATCAATCATTTGCTCAAATAATTGCATAATAATAAATTACTTTTTGCGGATCCTGTAAAGCCGAGAGTGATTTGAAATGTGGATAAAACTCATTGTTTATTTTCTTCTATACATATGAATTTTTAGATTCCAACATTTGCCGACATTAAACAGGTAGCGATCACAATTAGCATTAGCGTGCAAGTCATTTCCATTTAAGGTCAACAAACACTGAATACCATGTAGTTCACACATATAGTACCTAATGTTATGTGTAAATAGTAAATATGGTAACAGTGTCTAGGCCACATAAAATAATGCGGTGGGCCGGATCGGGCCCCCGGGGTTTGAGTTTGTCACCAGAGTACTATGATGTCAATAACTTCCTGTTCTTCTTCTCCTTTTTATTCTTCTTGACAAGCAGACCTTGCACATTTTGTGCTTGACTGCTCCCTCGAATGTATGTAGTGGCAGGTTATATTTGCTGAAAATACAGCTGAAGTACTTTCCTTTATTTTGGGAAGATGTTGGTTTTCATAAAAGCTCACTAACTACCAAATCCATGCACAAATAGCATCCGTCATTTAGCCACTAGGTGGTGCACCAAGACAACCAATGGAGCCATATGGCACTGCGGTTTTTGTATTTTTTAGCACTTCCATGGCATGTCTTTTTCACTTTGCAATAATTGAACATTAGATTACTTTCATCCTGTTTTTAAATAAGAAATCATTCCAAAATTGTGGAGTTACATTGTATTTTAATACAGGATATATTAGATTCTGACATATATCATATCTGTTTGGTCGACCTATTTTTTAAGTCGATTTTCCCATCTGGGTCGACTATTTTTCAATACCCTAAATATTTGCATACATTTTTGAGGAAACTACATAAATTAAAATTTTCCCTCATCTTTTCCTGCAGATATCGATGAGTGTAATTTCCAGAACATCTGCGTGTTCGGAACGTGCCAGAACCTTCCGGGAATGTTCCGCTGCATCTGTGATGATGGTTATGAACTGGACCGTAGTGGAGGAAACTGTACAGGTTAGTTCTCAGGCCTCCAACAATAGCCAAAATGATTACAAAAAAAAAAGTTTAATCTTCAAACAACTGACCTTGGCTTTTCCAATCTGCATTCTGAACAAGTTTGTTTGTGCCACCGCGTACCACAGACATCAACGAGTGCGCCGACCCAGTGAACTGCATCAACGGGCTGTGTGTAAACACTCCAGGAAATTACCAGTGCAATTGCCCGGCCGACTTTGAGCTCAACCCCACTGGTGTCGGTTGTGTGGGTGAGACGGAATATTCTTATTTTTTCTGTTATAAAAAGCAAAAGTAAACTTTTTTTTTCATTCACATGTACCAATTTATTGAAATTCATCTGATTTTAGTTTTTTAACGATCACTATATCTTATAGATCCATGGAATCCAGCCAGGCTAGATTGGTTAAATATTCTTCATTGACAGAACATTGCCCGAAGCTCTTTTAAGTTGCTACTGCATATTATTAATTAAGCTTATGCTTATAATGCACATGCATAAATTATTGTTCACGTTCTTTAACTACTTCTCAGATTTTTCTTTTACTTTGAATTCAAACTTTTAAAAAGTGATATTATTCATGACCCACTCAGATACTCGTGTGGGAAACTGCTTCCTCGACATCCTCGCACGCGGCGACGGAGGAATCTCCTGCAGCGCTGAGATCGGGGTGGGCGTGACCAGAGCATCCTGTTGCTGTTCGCTCGGGGGAGCTTGGGGCAACCCTTGCGAACTGTGCCCGGCACCCAACTCAAGTATGCACAACCGCCTGATCCGCTATGTGATTTTAGATGTGATTTAGATGTTCGTTACTTGGCCATAAACATTTGGTGTACCTGAAAAACAAGAGTGGAAATCCTTTCAGATAGATTCATTTAAACAGTCTTGTATATTTCTGGGGTTTGAGGTTGCTGTACAGCAGAACTCTATTTTTATTATATAATAGATAGGGCTGGGCGATGTGGCCAATTATCTTTTTTTTAAAGTTGTTCTGGACAATTAACATTTTAATTGGGTTTAATAAAATTAATACACCCAATAAACATATACAGAAAAAAATATAACTGCAATTTATTAAAAAACAAATACTGTGCAAAATGTACAAGTAAAATAACAAGTAACACATATTGTAAAAATAATAAGAATGTATACTGACTTCAATCACTTTAACATAAACTTAACATTCAACGCCTGCGCAAAAAATAGCTATTTAATTATTTTAAACACGTCTCGTAAACCACCCATATGCCGATTTTTTAAATGATGAATTAATCTAATGAATTCAGTCAGTAACGAGCTTTGTTCTATCAACAGCCGAATATCGAACCCTTTGTCCCGGAGGAGAAGGTTTCCGACCCAACCCCATTACTGTCATTCTAGAAGGTAAAGCAACCGTTTTTCTTTCTTTCTTCGCTCTACATGGAACTTAACATTAATTATTGATTGAATCTGTAGATATCGACGAGTGCCAAGAGCTTCCAGGCCTGTGCCAGGGTGGCAACTGTGTCAACACCTTTGGCAGCTTCCAGTGTGAGTGCCCAGCGGGCTATTATCTCAACGAGGAGACTCGCATCTGCGAAGGTAAGAATATTCACGACCAAAGATGACCTCTTTCGCCGTTTTTCATTATTTATGTTTCTACTAATTGCATCCCGTCTTTCTAAACTTGTAGACATTGATGAATGCACCACTCACGTCGGGATCTGTGGACCCGGTACTTGCTATAACACTTTGGGCAACTACACGTGCGTGTGTCCCCCTGAGTACATGCAGGTCAATGGAGGAAACAACTGCATGGGTACGTGAGATATCACATCCAAGAGTGTTATTTTTTCCCCCAAAGTTCTGGTGCTGATTCTGTGTGAAATTCAGACATGAGGAAAAGCGTGTGTTACCGCAACTTCAACGACACATGTGAGAACGAGCTGTCCTTCAACATGACCAAGAAGATGTGTTGCTGTGCCTACAACGTAGGCAAGGCTTGGAACAAGCCGTGCGAGGCCTGCCCAACTCCCGCTACCTGTGAGTGTCCCTCACAAAAAAATGACTGCGTAACAGCTGTGATGCATTTCCGTTAACGTTGTGAACATACTTTTGTGCTTCAGCTGAATATCAGTTACTTTGTGGTAACCAGGCCCCTGGCTTCATCATTGACATCCATACTGGCAAGCCGATTGGTAAGGTCATAATTTTGTGCATTACAAGTCTTCATCAAAATGAAGTTGTGTATTTATTCGATGAAAACTTGTGGCTTTCCTGTGTGAAGTCATATTACTAGAATAAAGTATTTTTAAAGTAAAAGCAAAGTAAAAGTGAATGTAAAGTAAAAGTAAAAGTTTTAAAGTAAAAAGTCATATTTTAACATTAAAATCTGCCTTAACATATATGGTAATGCATTCAACTTATCCAAGAAATTGGAAATGAATGATTTTTTTCAACCAACTAACTAAAAACTAACACTAATTTCAATCAACGTGTCAACAATAAATAATATATATATATTGATAGTGATGATAATGTTATGTTTATGTGCTAAAAAGACTATAATAAAGTATTGATTGGATGAATACATCATCCAAATATAATTTTAACGGATTTTAATTGAGGTAATAGACTCACCAAGCATTTATGTAAATAAGGTTAGATTTATTCCAAAATAAACGCTGTGCAACATGTGAAGATGACAATAATCTGAACTGATTCTAAATCAGTTTCAGCGTAAGCGTAACATTTATAGCTTGTGAAAAAAAATGTTATTTATAGCATGCAATATTTCCAACTGTTATATAGTCAAATCATTGGTTTTTTAAAAAATTACTCAATCAAAATGTCAATTTGTGTTACCCTACTTTGGATATTAAAACATGAATGCAAAAAAAGTGATGGTACAATAATCAAGCCAGAAAAAAGTTACACTAAAGTATTTTCTAAGAAGATTTACAAAGATCAGTACTTATGTGTGATTTATCTTGCCAAAATCAAGCAATTTGACATTACTTGACATCCATCCATCACACTATCCCCTGGTGCCATTTATGCGCAGATATCGATGAGTGCAGGGAGATTCCCGGTATTTGCGCCAACGGTGTGTGCATCAACCAGATCGGTAGCTTCCGTTGTGAATGTCCTATGGGCTTCAGCTACAACAACATCCTGCTCATTTGCGAAGGTAACCCTTGTAAAATAACAGTCAAGTCAAGAAGAAATAGCGCCTGTGTTTGATGTTGAATTTGCTTCCCGCGCAGATATTGACGAGTGTAACAGCGGCGACAACCTGTGCCAGCGTAACGCCAAGTGTATCAACATTCCCGGCAGTTATCGCTGCGAGTGTTCGCCAGGTTTCAAACTCTCCCCCAGTGGAGCCTGTGTGGGTAAGTGGATGTTTTTTTGGGGACTGTCAGTACATAAAAAACGATGTTCATACAAGTGTGGTTGAAGGTGATGAACAGGAAGTTTTTACTCTTCATCACAGTCAAGTAAACGTAATGCAATTGTGACAATTGTAAAGGGTTCCTCAATTCATCCTATCCTTGTGTTAGACCGCAACGAGTGCCAGGAGATTCCAAATGTGTGCAGCCACGGAGAGTGTATCGATACTCAAGGCAGCTACCGGTGTCTCTGCCACAACGGTTTCAAGGCAACCGCGGATCAGACCATGTGCATGGGTGAGAGAGATGATCACAACTGATCTTAAAATTCTTTTTTCTTTTTCCTTTGCTCAGTTGAACTCAGGAATTTGATGTGTTTTTAGACATCGATGAGTGCGACAGACAGCCATGCGGCAACGGCACCTGTAAAAACACTGTGGGCTCCTACAACTGCCTTTGCTTCCCTGGCTTTGAACTCACCCACAACAATGATTGCATGGGTATGGAATTGATTACACCTTACAAGACATGAGTCTCGAATTTTGCTTCTTATCTGATGTGGTCTCGGCTCGTGTTTACCGGTAGATCAGAGTCAAGAAAACATACGTAAAAATGTGGAATGTAGAAGTATTCCCTTACAATTACGAAGAAAACACTGATTGTTGAAACACAGACCCCGACCAATAAATCGGCCAACCATTTTAATCAGCTGGTTTCAACCACAATAAAATCAGGAAAAATAAGCTCATTTGTTTCAGACGGTTGCAGTTTTTTGTGTGTTTTTTTTTTTTTAGACCTAACATAAACAAATATGACATTCAAACCCCCTCCATCCACTCTCCAAAGAATAATGAGAAAAAAAAAACATGTTTTTTTCTCTCTATTGGAAAGTTATGAATATGTGACAATGTAGCAATTTAGTTTCAACATAAGGTTAAGGTTTTAAAGTATGATTAGTAAGTACGGTTAGGTTTTTCAATCTATGGTCAGGATGTTTAGTTAAAAATTCAAAGCGGGTTTAAACTTTTAAAGTAGGCTTTCAAAATTTAGAAAATACATTATTTTTTGCCTTATTTTCCACACATCAAAATTCAACAAATATAACCCCCCCAACACAAAAAATGGGGACATTTTTAGAATATTAATATTAACATATGATACATATAACGTATTTAATTCATTCCTGAAAATTCATCCATATTGATGAGGCTCTAACATGAATTTCTAAAAGTTTCACCCTAATTTCTATTCCTTTGTCCATATTCATTGGTAAATTCACTTACAGACATCGACGAATGCAGCGCCCTGCAGGGTCAAGTGTGCAGGAATGGACAGTGCATCAACGGTCTGGGTTCCTTCCAATGTCTCTGCCACGAAGGTTACGAAAATACGCCTGATGGGAAAAACTGTGTCGGTAAGTCTGATTCATGAGTTCATACAGTACTGCTCATAATCTTTTCATTTTCAAACACGAGTTTTTTTCTTCTGCAGATATCAACGAGTGCGTGAGTCTGCCTGGCACGTGCTCGCCGGGAACTTGTCAGAATTTGGACGGATCCTTCAGATGTATTTGTCCTCCGGGTTATGAGGTGCAGAATGACCAATGCATCGGTACGACACAGTCGTGCACGCTTAACAATGAGCACAAAATCATGTTACCTCCATCATCTACTCTATTTTCTCTTGGCGTCTTCCCAGATATCAACGAGTGTGAGGTGGAACCAAACCTTTGCCAGTTTGGCACCTGTACCAACACCCCTGGCAGCTTTCAGTGCACCTGCCAGCCCGGCTTCGTGCTCTCTGACAACAAGCGGCGCTGCTATGGTGAGGAAAACTCAATCACGATTATTTTGGTCAATATTGAAATCACAATTATTCTCTATGTTTGGTCAACCGTCTATTTATTGGCCTTTTTTTAAACAAGCCGTATATAAACAAGGCTTCAACGCTTGATACTTACAAATAATTATAATAATAATGATAATACACTAAAATAATTAGATTAAATAATAATTAAAACAAATTCAAAAGACATGGCAGAAACTTGTCGCACGGGGTAACACAGTTAACTTACTTGCTGAGTGCAAACCAATGAAAAAAATGAAGCGTAATTAGAACCAAGCACATTATTAACTTTTCGGATTTTTCAAACTGTGTCTCAATTGACAGCTAGCACTGCATATATTTGGAATCAAGTAAGAAAATCAATGCCCTTTCACACTGGTAAATAATATGTTAAGGCGAGAAAAGCAGAGGCCTTTGTCAGGCAGTCATGTGGGAAACATTGCCCCCTGGTGGTAGGATGACAAAGTGCTTTATTTTACATGTACGCCAGCAGGCTTTTTAATTGTTAAAATCGCATATAATCAGATTAATTAATCGTGGCAGCCATTATCGTGGTCACGATTAAAATTCGATTAATTATGCAGCCCTAATCCATGGGTTAACTCCTTTCTTTATAATAGTTAGAACTGGGATAGTATGAGTTTAAAAATGTGTTTGTGTATGGGGTATATAAACAATAGTTTATTTCAATAATAAAAAAAAACAATCTGTTTGCTTTTATCCCTTTTACCACAGACACCCGAGAGAGTTTCTGTTTCACCAAATTCGAGGTGGGCAAATGTTCGGTCCCAAAAGCTTTTAATACCACCAAAGCCAAATGCTGCTGCAGTAAGATGCCCGGAGAGGGTTGGGGCCTTCCTTGCGAGCTCTGTCCCCGAGAGACCGAAGGTATGAAACACACACCGCTGAAGAAAGTCAGACATGTTTTTCCTTTTTTTTTTCCAAAGCCACTTGGATCTCAAGTTAGACCATATTATTTAAATAACATTCATTAGTATTTTTTTTTTATGTAACCTTAAGGAACACGTGGAGGGACTTAATGAATTTATGCGCATAATGACATTTGTAAAATAATGTAAGTGACCTTTTCATTGTGTTTTACAGCTGCGTTTAACACTTTATGTCCCTACGGCCACGGAGCGCTGCCCGGACCTGGTGATGCTCGCGAGGGTGCGTATTACATTACACAACTAAATTAAGCTACTTTGATGGAATACTATATGGAATATATATGTTTAAATATACCGCTTTTTCCTCCTGCAGATATGAATGAGTGTTTGGATAATCCAGGCATCTGCCAGAATGGCATCTGCATTAACACGGATGGTTCGTTCCGCTGTGAATGTCCCTTCGGATACAACCTGGACTACACTGGAGTTAATTGCATCGGTAGGGTACTTTCAATCTGTATTTGAGTAAAAGGTGTGTTTTTGTTTTATTTTTTACTCACATGATCTTTATAATACATTTCAGCATAATGTTGTCGAAATTTAGCAAAAATAATGTCAATATCTGACAAGGAACATTTGATTTTGATTAAGGAAGCACCGAAATGAAAATGTTTGACCAAAACTGAAATTGAGAAATATTTGGCCAAAAACATAAACACAGAGAGGAAAAAATACAAAATTTTTGCACATTGCCTCACAGCAGCCAAGCGACTGCGGGAACGGGAAGCGGAAGTTTGGCAATGCTTTTTCTCGACTCGTCGAAGTGCTTTACAGACATAATCACATCTATTTTCTCACATATTGTTTCGTTTTTAATTGTCTTTCAGCCATTTTCTGATGAAAATTCTGTTATAAATATTATCATTATCAACACTTTGTATTCATTGAATTTGAACATCTGTTTAAAAGTGGGAAAGTTAAGTTTTGCGTTTCATGCAAAACAATGACATCTTCAGGCGTTTTGTGTAACTACAACCTTGATCATATCATATTGATCATATGGGCAACTAATGTATTTTATTTGTTACGTACAGTTCTGCTCCTCTTAATTTTTGTGTACAGTGTTCTGATCCTTTCTATTCATCAAATGCCTTTCGGATTTTTACTCTTGTCATATAACCCATATAATACATATAAATTTGCAAAAAAATGACCCCAACTACACAAAAGCACATTTTCAGCCATCTTTGTTGTTGACGTTCACCTCGAACGCTTAGAGGTCAGATTTAGGACGATCGGAGTGGAATAAATCCAACTTCCCACCTTTCTTGAATGCAGCATTTGAATCTGTGACCCGAATTCGGAATGTTGTCTGTACCCTAAATGGACTTATTGTGGTTTTTACTATATCAGGACTCTTTGCACACATCAAGTATTAATAATAATAATATGGGAAACATTTAAAATTCTTCAATGCACCTTTAAGTAACCAAATATGATTCTAGTGTATGCCAAATCGCGGGTAATATCCAAATGTATGGATGTTGAATTTTGTTCCAACCTTGTCCCCTGCAGACACGGACGAGTGCTCCATTGGAAACCCATGTGGAAATGGAACCTGCACCAATGTGGTGGGCGGCTTTGAATGTTCTTGCCAAGAGGGCTTTGAACCCGGACCTATGATGACATGCGAAGGTCAGATGATGCAGAGGATAATTAGTGTTATATGTAACATTGCTTAAGGCTGAAGGACACCATTGTGGTCTGATATCTGCAGACATCAACGAGTGCTCAAAGAACCCTCTGCTGTGTGCCTTCCGCTGCGTGAACACTTTCGGCTCGTACGAGTGCATGTGCCCCGCCGGCTACGTGCTGCGAGACGACCAGCGCATGTGCAGAGGTGAGAAGATTGTTAAAAATGATTTGAGGAACATTTTACCGGCTCAGGAATATTTACCTATCGGAATGTTGTCAATATCACCCCCCTTCACTCCATCAGATCAGGATGAGTGCTCCGAGGGTCTGGATGACTGTGACTCCAAGGGTATGACTTGTAAAAACCTGATCGGGACCTTCATGTGTATTTGCCCACCTGGCATGCAGCGCCGCCCTGATGGAGAAGGATGTATGGGTGAGGAAATATGCTCCTGTTTAAAACATCTGCTATTGTATTGTAGGGATGTGATGAATAATGAAAAACTAATTAATTATCAAATTATAATGTGGACGCTCAATACCAGTTTTTTCAGACCAATACCAATAGTACAAGTATTAAACTATTTAGTCGTCTTTGATACCGATACCATGTACAGGTACCACTAATCTTTTTGATACGCGCAATTTTGCCAACGACAATAATCATTGCTAATCATTTTTGATACAAATATTCGATAATGCTTTCTTCAGTCCGATACCAATACATAGAAAATTTCACCTGAAAAAAAATATTCAGACCAATACCAGTAGTATTCAACTCTTGATTAGTTACTAATACCAAGTACTAATACGAGTGCTTTTGATACACACATTTTCAGCTTGAAAAAAAATCCATGAAACTAATCCTCACTAGTCATTTTTCCTTCAGATCGATACTAGTACAAGCACTCAACTCTTGAGTGGTCATCAACAATTAATTGGTATCAATGGGGATCAATTGATGAATCATTTCATAACGTAATTTAAAATGTGTCTGAATCCTTGGAATTTCAACCTCTCAACTTTGGAAAAAAATGTAATCATTTTTGCCCTTTAAAGAAAGTTGCAAAACAAACCAGTAATTGAATCATGCATTTTCTCGACTGTTAATTTGAAATAGTGTCCATTTTTTTTTACCAACATGCAATTTAAAACTGTCATTTTTAAACTTGATTAATTGATTAATTGACAGGTGAATCAACTATTAAAATAATTGACAGCTCTGAATGTGTGTCATGTGCAAAGTAACATGATTGTCTCAAGATTATAAATAGAATAGAATGGAATCATTTTTAATGATTTTTCTGTTCAATTCTACTGTACATGCCTAGGACAATACTTTTTGCGCAATATGATAAAAGTAGCACGCTTAACACCTATATTAACCATTGCTTTTTACATCAAAGGCATTGTACATCAAAGGCAAAGCATTGAAAGAAGACATCAGGGAGCTGAAATTTCACCCAGATGCTGACACGATGTCAATATTTTAACGGCGGGGCCAACTTTGTTATCACACTTCTCGTATAGTGCTATTTTTCACCTAAAATTCTGCAAATAGAATGTGGAAGAATTTGTTCAAAAATGATGCTTTTGAGATGTATACTTTGCATGTACGTCTGGCTCATGCCTGCGCGCGTGTCCGTCAGACTTGAATGAGTGCAGAGCCAAGCCTGGCATTTGTAAGAACGGGCGCTGCGTCAACACCGTGGGAAGCTACCGCTGCGAGTGCAACGACGGCTTCGAGCCCAGCTCCACCGGAACCGAGTGCATCGGTGAGATATTGATGACCTGCTCTCACGCACTCCAAAGGAGAAGCGGTAGTAATTAAAAAGGCCTGACTTCCTTGCCGCCCCCCCCCCCCCAGACAACCGCAAGGGCTTCTGTTACATGGAGGTCCTGCAGACCATGTGTCAGCAGTCGTCCACCAACAGGAACAGCGTGACCAAGTCGGAGTGCTGCTGCAACACGGGTCGAGGCTGGGGCTCGCAGTGTGAGCTCTGCCCCTTGCCCGGCACCGTCCAGTACAAGAAGATGTGCCCTCTTGGGCCCGGCTACACTACGGACGGAAGGGGTGAGTGGATTACGCTTCGGTGAAGATAAGGCCCAATCGGTTTTGTGGCACTTTCTATGCACTGGTGCTGACTCCGTTCTAACGTGATTTTGGATATTATTATTATTAACTTGAGGATGAGTTGAATTACTTTGAGGGATTTGTTCTTTGAAGGTTTGACATTGAAAATTGGTGAAATTGTGAAATGGAGGTTTCGCACAAGTAGCAAAATGCCAGATAGGGAGTTTGTTTACAAGAAATGTTTACACTAGTTATTAATTGTGATACTGAAGCGGTTTTTTTGCATGGCGATGGACATTGAGTTTAAAAGTGATTTAAAATCAGTAGACGTTGACATTTTTTATATATATTTTTATACATTTTTTAATATGTCAATTATATGTCAGCAAAAATACATCCCTTTATTCAAAAACATGATTTTTTTTTTTTTTCAAATTGACACTGCATCTTTCTTTTACTGGTATTGTCGGTATCATTACATGATTGGCTAAAATATTGTTACAGTACTCCTAAAGTAAAAGTAAAAAATACATTTTTTTTTTTTTACCACTAAGTTATTCCTTCCGTCTGTGTTCATAGTGGAGCAAAGAAGCCTCATTATATTTACTGTTAAGAGGCTGGAATACTGAGAATTTGGACAATTTTAAGTCTCTAAACAACAGTATTAGTAAAAATAATTTTGTTGCTAACCCAATTAATGACTCGATTAGTTGTCAAATAATTGATTTTTTGCACCTTTGGTAGACAAGAAACTAAAACGATAAATATTCTCAATTTTCTTTAGTCCTCTTTTCAAAGCAAATAATTGATTTTAAGAAATAATTTTCGATGAATTTGCTGAATTAGTTGTCGATTAGTCACTGCAACTCTAGACTAAATCAAATTTACGCAGGATTTGTTTTTCTTGACAAAATCAAACCTTCAAATAAAAATGGCTTGTACGGGATGAAAAAATGAATGAAAAAAATGGATTTTTTGGCACCATAACTCTGAACAAACTTCGGAGAGGATGTGTACACTTCACATCAGTTTTTTTTCTTCCGTCCTTGCATTTAGACATCAACGAATGTCAGGTGATGCCAGATCTGTGCCGCAACGGTCAGTGCATCAACACTATCGGCTCCTTCCGCTGCCACTGTAACGTTGGCTACAAAACCGACTTTACGGCTACCTCGTGTGTCGGTAAGGCTCCTCTCCATTTCTAATCTTTGTATTTCAGCGCTGTTTTGGGAATGCTACAACCCCCCCCCATTCATGTTTCATGTGGTTGCAGACATGGACGAGTGTGCTCTGTCTCCCAAGCCTTGTAACTTCCTGTGTAAAAACACGGAGGGAAGCTACCTCTGCTCTTGCCCGAGAGGATATAGCCTACAGCCTGATGGAAAGACCTGCAAAGGTACAAAGATAAAAAGGTTGTTGATAAAATAAGCTCATAGTTTTTGTGAATGTTCTTTTTATTGTGAAGTGGGTATTTTCTAATAACTTTCACATTGGACCTTGTGGAGGGAATTCCAATGAAATCCGAGCTCTGGAGTCATCAAGTCTCAAATTTCAAAGGAGAATAAGGCTCAATCTTACAAAAATAAACGTATCCTTTTAAGGCCACTAACTAAAATTCACCACACAACCAAAATTTCAACATTTTTGTCATTTTTTTACTTCGTATTACAACTTTAGTTCTATAACAGTACTCCTTTAGCTTGGCACTAAAAGAATTAATGGAAAATATCAGTATGACATAAATGTCTGTCGTAGTTTTTAACTTCCAGATTATGCAGGTGACAAGTGCAAAAATCTTAGCAGAGGTCTGAGCTCAACGTTTTTACGTTTTATCCCTCCTGCTAAGATCTGGACGAGTGTTCCACCAAGCAACACAACTGCCAGTTCCTTTGCGTCAACACCATCGGAGGCTTCACTTGCAAATGTCCTCCCGGCTTCACTCAGCATCAAACAGCCTGCATCGGTGAGAAGAAGACTTCCCGTCCAATCATCTTAGCGTGCTTCGAGTTAACGATCCCTTCTGATTTTCCAGACAACAACGAGTGCATGGGTCAGAACAGCGCTTGCGGTTCTCAGGCATCTTGTGTCAACACTCCGGGTAGCTTCAACTGCGAGTGCTCCAAAGGCTTCTCTTTGGACGCCACGGGCCTGGAGTGCGAGGGTAAGCGCCGACGCGAGTGAGACGCGGCGGGATTACGCGTTTTGATGTTTGGTGTCAAAATGTTTGTCAGATGTGGACGAATGCAGCAGCAACCACCGCTGTCAACACGGCTGTCAGAACATGATGGGAGGTTTCCGCTGCGGCTGCCCTCAAGGTTACGTGCAGCATTACCAGTGGAACCAGTGCGTCGGTGAGTCGCAGACACAAGTCAAGTTGAATTTTGCACGATGGATCTCCTTAGATGAGTAATTTATAATATATATTTACTCATTTATTTATCTTCTATCTGGTAAGTAACGTGACCATTGCATAAAATACAGTACATTCTCCAATGAATTGCGTTTATCAACAAAGATTGTTTTGGAAAGATTTTTAGTACATATTTGTTGGATGAAAAGATTATAGAATGAATCTGCTAAAATCAATAAAATATTATTTGTTCAGTGAACCATTCATTAGTTTTTGTGCAGTATTCCGGGTCATTTGCTTCAATTTTAGCCAGGGCATGGCACACTCCTGGTAGTGTGATAACTAAGTGCTTGTCACATCTTGAACTTTGATGTTGTCACCATCCGGGTGAAATTTCAGCTCCATATTGTCTTCTTTCAATGCTTTCCTTTTGAGGAAAATTACCTTTGATGTAAAGATAAAATTAGACACCGCACGAAGGTTAATTGAACAATCACTGAATTGAATTCACAGAGTGGAGTAAAGGTATGTGAGTTTTTAAATTAGACCTTAATTTTTTTAGGAAAATATACTGTGAGTCCATCAAAATTATTTGATGTTTAGTATTTACTTCGATTTCAGCATCCTACAAACCTAAACTCCCCCATCTCAGAATGGTTTGATCAAAACTCTTACCGCCACATAGAATCACCTGTCAATCACTTGAAATCTTCATTTAAAAATAAGTTAATAATTCATTTTTGGTAGAACAGATCTTTACTACGATCCCAAAGGAGCCAATCCCAAAGGTCCAATTTCCGTAATAGATTTACTTTCAAATGCAGAGCACAAGTACTAAGCATGATCCTACTGCACAGTTATCTTGTACCTCGGTTAAATAATGACATGCGCTCGTTTCCTGTCCTTTTGCGCGCAGATGAAAACGAGTGCCAGTCGGGCTCGATGTGCGGCTCGGCTTCCTGTTACAACACGCTGGGCAGCTACAAGTGCGTGTGCCCCTCCGGCTTCGACTTCGAGTCGTCCGCCGGAGGCTGCCAGGACGTCAACGAGTGCTCCATGGGAGGCAACCCGTGCATGTACGGCTGCTCCAACACGGACGGGGGATACCTGTGCGGCTGCCCCGGAGGTTTCTACAGGGCCGGGCAAGGGTGAGCGATGAACTCAACCTCGGGGGCTAAAGCAACGCCGCTGATTACAAATCATCATTTCAGTTTTCTTTGGGGTACGTTTTTGACTGTCTTGTGTGTGTGTTTTCATCCAGTCACTGCATATCAGGCTCAGGCTTCCCAGGCCAACTGGCTACGGAAGGCGAGGAGGACGACAGTCTGTCCCCTGAGGCCTGCTACGAGTGCAAGATCAACGGCGGGGGAAAGAACGGACGACACAAACGCAACGCGGATGAAAATGAGCTTGATCATGTAAGTTGGTGGCCTAACGCAGTCCTTCTCAAATAATAGGAAGGAAACAAGCTTTGCTTTTGCGCTTTGTAGTGTAATTGCACATATGCTGTCAACATTTTTTTTTTCAATTTCAGGTGATTTCGAAAAAAATCAGCGCAATGTTTTGTACTTTTTTTCTTCAGGTTAAAATATTGATGATTGGTGTTAATATTCCAGATCAATTTACATGTATTACTTATTTATTTTATCATCAAATGTTTCAGTTGGTCAAATATGTGTCTAGTTTGAATAAGGATTGACATGTTTTGTTTTGGTTTTTCTCATGCATGAGGAGAACGAGGGAGGACTGTACAGGGTCAATTCTAGCCCCTCTGAACCCTCTCTTTTTGTTTGATTTTACAAGTCCCTAATTTACATAAAGGTTCCCACCCTAAAAACAACATGGCTGGAACCCTGTACACGTGTCTTTCTATGTGTGTGTATGATGTGATGATGCGGCAAGATGTTTTGTAGATAACAAGCAAAGTGACATTGACCCACAGCGACGTTCGATTCGTGTCTTCATTGCAAGCAGATATATATATTTATTATAGCAAATGTATAATCACTATTCATACAATTATTCTGACAGATGATGACAGTAATGTCGAAACTGATTTTTTTTTTCTCCCCCCCGCAGGAGCCGGTGAGTCTGGCCAGCGTGGACACGCAAGCCTCCATCCCCATGAACCTTTCCTTGGCCTCGCTCCTGAACAAGGAGCCCCTGCTGGAGCTGCTGCCCGCCCTGCAGCCGCTGGAGCACCACGTGCGCTACGTCATCACGCACGGCAACGCCGACGAACACTTCCGCCTGCTGGAGCGCCGCGACGGCAAGAGCGTGCTGAGGCTGGGCAAGCGGCCGCCCCCCGCCGGATCCTACCGGCTGGACATCGCCAGCCTGCCCCTCTTCGGGCCGCGGAGACGAAGCCAGCTGGAGGAGCAGCACGACAAGGACTACCTACGGGGGGAGATAGGGGACGCCCTGCGCATCAAGCTTCACATCCACCTGCACTGAACGCGCCCCTGGGACTGACCCCCCCTTCAAAGCCTGAACCTTTGAGTTTTCTCCCCGGGGCGATGAAAGACTGAGGCCGCCGGCCCGACTCCGCCGCCACTTTTGTTAGTACGTGTTTCGTGTCGTGTTTTCGATTTTCCTTTTGTTTTACCCCGATTATGCTTGTGCCCATCTTTGTTTCCCGCGACGAGCACTCCCGCGGAGCAGATCCCAGCGAGGTGCATACGGAGCCCCACTAACACGCGAGCATCTCGATAAACTGGAATAGTTCTCATTTATTGCAGCAGTTCGGTTCCTGACGCGAATTTTCACTTTTTGAACCGAACTGCCGAAATAAATGAACTTTACTAGGATATTCCCATTTATCGAGGTGAACTTGTAAAAGACGTAACGGCGCACATGTCCATGAAGCACTTTTGTAGGCAGGCAAATAAAAAAAACACACACACACACACACACACACAACAACAACAGGGGTTTTATAAGAAAAAGTGCTAAGAACTGCCATAACTGTCCTTCTGCATGCGTTTGAAGTCCGATCCAGCCATTTGTGACAAGGAATGAGGCATCTTTGTGGCATATTCATTTCCAACATCACATCATGCTACTGTTTGGTGTCACGTCACGGCGCCATAACATTTCAGGTTCGTCAGCTGTGGAGTTGGCCTGTGTTCGCTTACCTCAGTGCGATGCTGACATGCAGACCAAAGAGGGTGCTATCGTCACAAGCAGGGAATACAGAAGCTTTTCCAAAGAAAACCACTTTTTGTAAGGATAACAAGGTGCATTGATTCGGAACTAAGGAGGAGGCAACAGTAATGTGACCATTTCTTTCCAAAAAAACTTCATAATCTCCTGAGATCCAGCCTATTCATTTGTGTACACTGTGTCAATTTTTGTCTCAGTAAGACAGGAAATATGATTGCCTCCCACCCAAACACAAGCTAGAAAAACAAAATGTCCACTAAACACATGAGACATCAATGGAATGGCGAGAATGTCCTCAATCAAGGACACTAGGAGTTAGTGGAGTTGCTCAAAAGCAGGAGGCCAAAATCCAGTGTCCACCAAACACAAGAGACATCATTATTAGTCTCTCTGTAGAGTAATGAATCTCAAATTTAAGTTACTTTGATTGTACTTTTTCCTTTAGGCATTTACTTATGTAAAAAAAAAAAAAACAAACAAACGTAGCTATCAGTACACTAAAATGTGTTGGGTTAAGAATAATTCAATTAGGGTCCAAACAAGGACCATCCCATTATCTTACACACACACACACACACACACACACACATATATATATATATATATATATATATATATATATATATATATATATATATATATATATATATATATATATATATATATATATATATATATATATATATATATATATATATATATATATATATATATATATATATATATATATATATATATATATATATATATATATATATATATATATAGATCTTGCACTACAGTGGACCCAAATAAATAGGTGTCAGGAGCATATCACTGCCAATAGAACTTATTCACTGCCAGCATATTAAAAAAAAAAAATCCAATATTTGACGTCTATAGCCGTCAATGGCAGTTAATGAGGTCCGAGCCGTGTTTACACCACAGTGCCAAAAGATTACCGAGCTGTAAGTTATGGATGCACAAAGATTTTTCAGGTCACACTCTTCATTTCTCATATTTTTTTCTCTCTCAAAGAGTGAAACAAAAAGGTGCTATAGATCATCCCGTCTGCTGTTCGCGGTCTTGAATCTGGATTGCAAAAGTGACATGTGTTATTAATGTTGTGCCAGGCTTTATTATTTGTTGTTTGTTTGTACATTGTCTCAGTGCTGAAAAAAAAACAATATTATCAAACCTGCTTTTTGAAATTGTATATTTTTAAGTTTAATTTAGTTTTTTTTTATGTCAAGACAGCCAAAGTAAAGCATACATCGAAGGCCTTTTAATGCTTTTGACTGTTGGTCTCCATTTGAAACGATCAACTCCGATGTCAGCATTCGAGGAGCTTCCACTATCTCTACAAAGCTTCTAAGCGTCAGCGCAAAGTTGAGCGCCACCAGCTGGGCTCACAACGGTGCTAAACGATGATCAAATTCCAGCTTGCCGACATGTTTAACACACATAACCGTTTCGTCTATTTCTAACCTGGAAATCTTCGTAACACTTTTGTATCTTTATCTTGTCGTTTTTCTTGTTGTTTTTTTTTTCTTCTTCTTGACATTTCAGTGCCGAACTTGAATCGCGCCATCAGCATCATCACCCACTTGCACTGAAGTAGGACGTGCGAAATCTGCCGGAAAAAAGCAAGCGCTCGGCTTGAAGCTTCGAAAAGGTCCGAAAAAGAGAAAGCTTCATGTGACAATCATCTGTACGCGGCATATGTATTTGTGGAAGATCAATAAATCACGTGTTTGTTTTGTTTTGAATATTCTGATCCTCATTTATGTGCAAAGACAAAAACCAAAGACACTGTCGTTGGCAGTCGGTAAGATCTGAATGATTCACGCATATTGTAAACTTTTGCAATAAAGTATTGTGGGTTATATTTTTAAGTGTTGTCTCTTCCTCTGATGTAAACAAATTTTACCCTGTGATGTGTAATTATGATAAAATAAGGAATTGGCATCTTTTTTTCAGGCACTTTGTTGCACTTTTTTCTGCTTAGACCAGTGGTGTCAAACTTGTTTTTGCTTGCCGGATTTATGGAGGAAAATCTTTTCCCAAATCATAGTATACATTTATATAGCGTTAAAACGACTTCAAATGTATTATTGTTTTTTATTACTGTTAAAAATAGTACAAGCACAACAACACTATTAAAAAAATCATTGAAAACTTCAGCTCATTTTTAGACTTTACAAAATCATCTCGGATTTAAACCTATTTGTATGTTTGACACCCTTGGCTAAGACATTAAACTGTATAAATGCTGGTAAAACAGTTGTTGAAAGTGTTTTTTTTTAATTGCTTTTTACTTGTGTCAATTTCAAAAAGTATACAGGTCTAGGTTTACAGTTTTTATAGATAATAATCGTTTTTATGGTCGTCATGGCAAGTGGGGGGCGGGACTTTGCAAAATATAATTGAGGAGCACTGCTTTAACCGTTCATTCATTTGTGCTTTGTTTGGCTTGATCTTTGTTTTTTTGGCGCCGCCTCTGGCCACTGTTGATATTACATTTTGTAGTGAGAGGGATGGTGAGATCGTTGTTTTGTCTCTCTGAAATCCGGCCCACGTGTGTCTGTAAGTTGCACTTTCTTTGTAAGAATGTTGTCATTTATGATAATATGCCCAATATTAGTTTGTTCGTAGACCCATCAACTTTTGACTGTTTCTAACATGCTAGCTAATCTTCACCGTGTTATATAGTGCTGCCGGTTATGGTTTAGCATGTTAGCATTTTCGTTAGCTTGTTAGCATTTGTGCCAGGTATTTCCTTTTGTCTATGTTGGCATATGCAAACATTTGCATTGATAAGAACCATTTGCATCTAATTAACGCTTTGTATTGAAATGAATAGCATTTGTAATTTAGTTATACGCTTGACCTAATCAATGTAATTTGTGTACATTCCAGAATATAAAATCTCAAACTTTAACCTGCCATTAATCCGGCCATTAAAAGGTCAGGGACCACTGCAGTAGAAGACATTCTGGCCTTTCCAATGATGTATTGTGTGATTGGGTTGGCTGCAATTCATTTTGCTGTCTTACTGAGACAAAATGTACACAACAGTGGACACAAATTAGTAGGATGGCTCTCAGGAGGATATACGTTTCTGGCCCTTTAAGAAAACGTGCAATGTGGGGGAGGAGGGAATAGTCAGGGCTTCGTGGAAGAGTATGCGATATTTTCAATTTAAGAGCAAATTAATTGGAACATGAAGCATCATATTGCTAAATTGACTCATTAAATGCCTTAATTTTGTCAATTGTTTTACTGATTGTCAGCGGTGATGCGATTTTTTTGGCAGGAGGTGAAACAAATATTTTCATAGGTGGCACATTGGAAAAAAAAACCCATGCCATGTCCGCTTAACCTGCACACTTACTGTATCTAATCCGTACATATATTTTTTGTTTGCAATTGTGGCACAAACAGCACAACACGCCATTGAACAGGAAATGTGTTTTTCTTTTATTTCTGACTGATCATTCCCAGTGTATCAAAACCAAAGCAAAAAACTTTGAAAAATTACAAAACAGAAAGACAAAGAAAAGCAATCAGCTTTGCCCGCTTCAAAGACACGGCTGAGTCACTACTTTCAAAAGTTACAGTGCACTTTGACCTAATCAGGAAAGACGGAAAGATAGCAAAAAGGAGACTCCCAAATTTGAGTCACGATTAGAAAAATAAAGCAATATTTTCCCTAAAGGTTGCTTTTGCTTCATCAACACGTTTGCCAGGCAAATGAAACAATGAACACAAAATATCCTTGCAGTAGTAAGAGATTATTTCTACGTATTTATTGTGTGTATATCGGATCAATATGGCTTCTCAAGTTATAGACACAAACACAACACTGAGAAGAATTCAAGGAGACACAAACTACCCGCTGTGGCTTAAAAAGCGTCCGAAGTCGCAGTGCTACGCGAGGATCAACTACAAATGCCATCAGCACAAAAAAATCTTAACATGTGCAATCCTTGACCAGCACATAACCACAGCCATCATTTATTTAAAGGGCCCTCTGCTTAAGTGTAAACTTGACATTTTTGCCTGCATTTTTAGCGGCGCGCTCACATGTCAAACCTTACGTCAGCAGCTTTAGATAGTATAGTATAGTATAGTATAGTATAGTATAGTGTGTGTATACATATAATGTTCTACCTTGTGGATTTGAGATAGTCGCCTGTTTTTGAGTAAAGGGTTAGAAATGTATTTTTTTTTTAATCATTGATTAATCAGTATCTAAGAATGTTTCCCATCAAGATGCAGAAAATTCATAAAATCAGAAAATTCAGAAAATTATATATATATATATATATATATATATATATATATATATATATATATATATATATATATATATATATAATAACTGTATTCAATAAATTATCACACTTCAAGCTGCTGCTGATTGTATGCAGAAAATTCATAAAATCAGAAAATTCAGAAAATTATATATATATATATATATATATATATATATATATATATATATATATATATAATTTTCTGAATTTTCTGATTTTATGAATTTTCTGCATACAATCAGCAGCAGCTTGAAGTGTGATAATTTATTGATTAATTGCTTACCAAATCCATCATTTAGAATTGGCCAAGTGTAGCAGCCCTAATATATATATATATATATATATATATATATATATATATATATATATATATATATATATATACACATCTTTAAAAGTGTTCAATTCAGCTGTTTTACACCCTCCCATGTTTCCAAGTGTGATAATTTATTGATTAATTGCTTACCAAATCCATCATTTAGAATTGGCCAAGTGCAGCAGCCCTAATATATATATATATATATATATATATATATATATACATATATATATATATATATATATATATATATATATATATATATATATATATATATATATATATATATATACTTCTTTAAAAGTGTTCAATTCAGCTGTTTTATACTCTCCCATGTTTCCCACGTTTGAA
Source organism: Hippichthys cyanospilos (assembly GCF_059441005.1). NCBI lineage: Eukaryota > Metazoa > Chordata > Actinopteri > Syngnathiformes > Syngnathidae > Hippichthys > Hippichthys cyanospilos. The sequence continues at coordinate 7,843,442 of NC_142378.1, read as the reverse complement.
AAACCCCGCCTGAAATCAACGTGTGTGAAAATGACGAATATGGCCAAACGTATTTGCGTTTTGCTGTGCTGTGTGCCGTCAAGCTTGTACAACGTGTCACATTAAGGCAGCTGTGCAGCTTTGTTATTTTGGCTTTTTGTGGTCCCGCCGCTCCGTCATATTTACACGAACCCCCGTCCTCCAAAAGCAGGATTTCCAAAAAGCTCCTTGAGAGTGTGTTCCCGACACGTTAAATCGTCCCCGTTTGGATTTGGCATCCAAGCTCGGAGGGAAGGCGAGGCTTTCTACACCAAGGCGTAATCAAACTGCCCCCTTTCCAGCCCCTCCTTGTGGTCAGTCCAGGATGATGCGGGCATGCGACTGTAGGGGTCCAGCAGGATCCTGAAGCACCTGACCAGCAGGAAGACCAGGAAGAGCATGAGGAGGCCCACGAAGGCCAAAGCCGTGCGCTGCTCGGCGTCCACGCCCACCAAGGCCAGCGGGGGGCCGCTGCTGCCGCCGCCCCCGCCGCCGCCCGGGAGGGAAGAGCCGGCCGGGGACAGCAGCAACTCGTAGTCCAGCGTGGGCCCATCGCTCATCCTCCACGGGGCCCGCAGGCACGGTTTGCACACCGACTGGATGGTTGGTGCGTTGGGGGGAGGGGACGAGAAGGAAGGGAAGGTGTTCATGGGCCACCGATTGGAAATGCTTCCAGATAAGCGTCTCCTCTGCCGTCTTTTGTCTAACGCTGACAACCGTGCTCCTAATCAGATGTGACCACTAGCCACAAGCTTGTATTCGTTCGGACTATTTATGAGAGGTGGGGGGGGGGCGGTGACCGCCCTCAGCCGCTTAATATTTTTAGGGGGATAATCAGACAAGACAAGGTCGACGTTCTGGGAAGTGATACGCCGCTAATTAAGAAACAGGAGCAGTCTAAGGGCATCAGCTCGCCGATACTGAGAAGTTTTTTTTTTCTTTTTTTTTACAGTGGGCAAGTCCGTGCGAAAATAGCAAAGACCATGTTGCAAAAAGTCCTCCCGCCGCCTACTCGGTTAAAGAGTGATAAGTGGGTCGCAGGCGTCAAGTGTCCCAAGAAGTTCTTCTCACCATTTCCCTTAGGGATGATCACCACGCACACACACGCGCACGCGGGAAAAAAAAAAAGGATGTGTGATGCCACAAGAGGTAGGAAATAAAAAGTGCGAGTGTGTCATTCATAAAAGGCCGGTTGAGTCTTAGAATCTGCTCAAGCTGACGTCCTCTGCAGACGTGACGTCAGCAGCAACTTCAGTTTACTTGAGACCTGAAAGAACATTTGGAGAAACTCGGGTTAGAAGTCAGAACGAACCAAATTGGAGGGTTGAATGCAAAAACGTTATCCCGGTTTTTATTTTCCAGCCCATTATATTACAACATTTAGCCAAGTGAGAATTTAACAGGAAGTTGTTTTTTCTTTTCAAATTAAGAGTAAATTAATTTGAAGAAAGGGATTGAAATTTGAAAAATGGGTTTTACTATCCGTGTCATCGACAAAATAATCGACCACCAAAATCATTCCAAAAATATTCTTCAATCAATCAAATTTTATTTGTATAGCCCTAAATCACCAAAGTCTCAAAAGGCTTTTCAGGTGAAAAGAGGTCATGTCGAGACTTCATTTCATTGTAGGTACACAACAGCATCCCCTGCTTAAAGCTCCCAAAAGGGGAAGAAAACTCAAAAACCCAATTTAGGGAAAATCAGAAACCTTCTGAAGGGAGCACAGGTGGGAGGAGCCCCCTTCCGGGCTCAACAGGTTGAAGTGGATGCTGCGTGTACCCAATACAGATAATCAGTACAAACAGATACAGAATTGCACTGGTGACTTAAAACCATGACTGCACTTTTTAAAAGGTTGGAAATCAAAACATGGGTTTTATATCCGAGTCACCGATTAATTGGCGAAATAATCGACTATCAAAATCCCTTCAAATTATTCTTGCAATTCATTATTGAGACACTGAAAATTGTCTCAATTCTCCGAATCGCATTGTCAATTTGAAAAAAAAACGACTGTATTTATTAAAGAGACGTGAATTAAAACATGGATTTTAAAATAATAAAATCCAATATTCTACTGCTGAGTGTCACGAGCGGCGCCGATCTAACAAGGTCGCGCACTTTGAACATTTAATGGCTCGTAACGGCTAGCATAAAGACGACACCAAGTCACGCCTTGTCCGTCTCACCCTGGCGCCGTATTGCTATCATTAGTAGCCTTAATTAGTAATAAGCGACGTGGATGTTAGCCATCTGCGCGCGTATAGCTCGTAACGAAGCCGCCGCCGCCGAGCGCGTTAGCTGTAATGAATAGCCATTACGGTCGGCGGGACGGGATGACATCAGCCCCGGTTTGTCTCCCTCGTCCCCAAAGGCGACAAAGTGGAGCCTCATCAATAATGGAAAATGGCTCGTCTCCCGCCACCGACCCGCTTTCAAATCACCGAAGACGCGTGACACCCGACCCCGCGTTGGACGATGATGAATGGTAAAGCGATGAGGATGAATGGAGGAGGTGATGGATGGGCGTCGCCGCGGCGATTGAAGAGAGTGAATGCTTTTTATTTTTATTTGATTTGCTATCTGTGGCCGTCTCCGGGGTGAAACTCCCGACTTGGATGGAAAGATGCAGTGTGTGTGTGTGAAACAAAAAAATAAAAAATAGGTCGGAAAAGCTTCGGAAGTGCTTTCAAGGACTTTATTACTATGATGGGAAGGGTTGGGGAGCTGTCTTGTAAACAGAAGGTTGTCAGTTTGCCCGGTGCTGAAGCGCCCTTGAGCAAGATGCGGAATCCTTAATTGAGGTGCTGTTTGCGTCGTTTTGTTAGGTACACTTGGACAGATTTCTGCTTTCTTGTTTGAGCTTCTCATCTTCAAGCGAACGCTTTACGCAATAATCGATGAATCTGCCGATTATTTTGGAAATTAATCGACGACTTTGAAAACCACGTTGAATTTTGGTCTGTTGAGAGCAGAACTTTTATTTTTCAAATTGACAGCGCGATTTTTTTTTTTTACAGTGACAGATAGTTGGCAAAAAAAATGTTGATCTCTGCTTTCCAAAGTTAATTTCAGATGGAAATGTTTTATTTTTGGAATAATCTCTGCTTTTAAGAAAAATAGTTTCAGTCAAAACCGCCGGAATTCTGAGCATTTGGACAATTTTATTTGTCCGCAATTAATTCCTGACCAAGAAAAAAATGTAATTATTTTGGTGATTGATTAATATGTCAATTATTTTGTAGGTTAATAATTGAACCAGATATTGAAAAAAACCCCAAAAACAAACATGTTTTAATTTATATCCCTTGATTAAAAATTTTTTTTAATGATTTTTTTGCTGTTTTGATCCACATTAAGTCAGAAAATCTGCATAAAAGTTGATCAATGTTTTCCAATGTTTTCCAAATGTTTCCATATCCAACACGACAGTCTGCTTTGACAGCGGAATCGAGAAATCGGAGAACATTTCCATTGAAATTCCAAACAATTAGACAAGTGTCCAAACGATTATTTGATTACCTTAAATAATTATTGATCATCAAACACATTGTGAAATGCTCAGAATTTCACTGTCTTGATTAGCGCCAATCGATTCATCGATTGATCCGTTATTAATGATTCCAATGATCATCATTTGCATCCCTAATTTACACTCCAATTGATGACAGCCACAAGCGGAAATCTTTCAAGCTACGTAAGTCATCAGACCTCAGACCTGTGTTACCTCTCAAGTGACCGAGGAGTCATCCTTCCTCGGTGCCTCCACACAAATACACCCACACACACCCGCACACACACCCGCGAGTGAGCAAAAAGAGGCGAGCAACAAGACAGCAACGTTTGCAATCCGAGTGATTTTTCATTTCGACTCCAGGAAGTAATGGATCATCACACGCGCGGATGATTTTGTGATTAGGGAGGAAACTGCTGTGATCCAGCTATTCCTTGAATCTATGTTTGTTTACAGAAAGACAGCTGTGTGCAAGGGAGGAAAGTTAACGAGCAGAACTGGTTGAACTAGGTTGGACTAGTTATGTATACAGAGTGGAAGATCCTTGATTAATTTGGAGACCACAACTTGCTTGAGAAAGAAATGAAAGACGAAAGAAAAGCAAAAGAAAAGTTTTGACTCGGGTTGTGTTTTTGGACTCCAGTCTCTCTTGTTGTTCATTCTTTCTGCTGGTGTCAGCAGATCTAATTGGCTGCTTTGGAATGCTGTGCTAGGAACAACAGTATATTGTTCTTTTCAAATTGAGGGGAAAATAATTGGAACATGAAGCATGAACCATTTGCAAAAGATAAGATTTGACTCAGGTTGCGTTTTTTGACTCCAGTCTCTCTTGTTGTTAATTCGTTCTGCTGGTATCAATAGATCCTATTGGATGCGTTTGAATGCCGTGCTAGGAACAGTACAGTATATTGGTCTTTTCAAATTGAGAGAAAAATCATTGGAACATGAAGCATGAATCATTTGCACAAGATGTCTTCAGTCTCTTTTATTGATAACAGACAAAAGCACATGGATTATCTTTGTGTTAAATCAAAATAAAATATTTGAAAGTAGTTTTTAGGACTACTATGGAAAACGATCAACATTTTTGCTTATTTTCTGATATGACAGATCAAAAAGTAAGGAAAAAAAAACTTTCACAATCTCATTTTGACTCAGGCTGTGTTCTTTGTTTTCAGTCTCTCTTATTGAAAACAACAAAGGTAGATGGATTATGTTTGTGTTTAATTAAAAAAAAAACAATTTGCAAAAACCAGCGTTACTTTGGGAAACAACACTCAATATTTTGGTTTATTTTCTGATGTGACAGACCAAACAAACAAAACAAAAAGAAAAGTGTCATTGATTAAAACAACAACACAATCAGCAGATTAATCAATTATCAAAATGATCGTTTGTTGAAGCCCTAACTCGGGAAAATTATCGGCTATTTTCAGCTTGATGATGAGGTATTCATCTTTATCAGCAGAACAAACCCATTCGACTATCCAATTTGAGTTCTTTTTGCGTTTTTCTCGTGCTGTCCCTCCAAGCAAGGCTCCATCTGGCATGCACGCACACACAGGCAAAAAAAAACCAAGCTAGCAACTGGCTCACTGCTGTCAGTGTTGATTTGTTATTTATAACCTGACCAAAGACATTGTTCTGACATTAATTAAATTGAAGAAGCACTGAGAAATCATTGAAGTTGCATGTGTTGCCCGAGCGGTTTAAGGTTGCATGGCTTCCTTGAAGACACCTTGGAAGTGAACTGTGACCCGGCTGTGTGGATTACAATGGGTTTTTCTTGATGGTCATTTTATATGATGACCTTGTTGCTAGGCAGAATTTATAGCGTTCAAATATAACTGGGCCATCCGTCCATGAAAAATTTTTTAAAAAGTTATTATTTTTTTTCCCTCTTTTTTCCAGTATAAATCTATTATGTTAAATAACTACTTAAAATAGTTATTTTTACTTCAAGTAATTTCTTATTTTGGTAATAAGAAATTGTTTACGAAAGTATTCTATTAATTTAGTAACAGATTACAGTTTCAAAATTGCAAAAACACATACAGGTATGTCTTCGTGATGAAGACAGGTACGCCTTATTCGAAGGAGTTGATTGATTTTATATATATATATGTATATATATATATATATATATATATATATATATATGTATATATATATGTATATGTATTTATGTTTTTTTAAAATATATAAATATATTTTTTAATATATATATATATATATATATATATATATATATATATATATATACATACATGTATCTATTTTTTTAATATATATTCTTATTTCTGTTTTTTTAAAATATATAAATATATATATATATATTTAAAAAAACATAATATGTATATATATTTAATACGTATTTGTTTTTTTAAATATATAAATATATATATATATATATATATATATATATATATATATATATATATAAACAAATGTATATATATTTAAAAAAAAATATATATATATATATATATATATATATATATTTAAAAAAACAAATATGTATATATATTTAAAAAAAAATATATATATATATATATATATATATATATATATATATATATATATTTTTTTTTTTTTTTTTTTTTTTTAAATAAGTCGCTCTGGTAATAATCATGTCGTCAAGGAACAAAAGGGCCTCATGGTATGCACATATACGGGCGGTTCGTATAAAACATTAAACACACCTCCACTGTCCACAATGCAGTCACCACTGCATCCAAAGTGAAGTGCAGGCCTACCGCTTGACAGAAACACGTCACCGATATTGACTCGACGCGACTATTCACGAGTCCTCGAGTTCATTCATCACCTAAGGGACCCCGCCACCTGTAGAGCTCTGCTAATGAACACGTTGGCAAGTAGGTCACCTTGAGCTCAAAAGAAGCAAAAAAAGATACCCAAATATATCCAAAGTCTATAAAGGAAGCCGCAAAGTATGCGCGGTGAAAAAGCACAATTCAGCCTTGGAGGTATTTTTAGCCACTTAACGAGGCAAAGTGTCTGTGGAGTCATTTCTCTTTGCGCTCTTAGCTCACCAGCAGACGTCTCCTCACGCCTCGTAATTCGCCTGGCAGACAGGCGCCCGCTACAATAAGGATGATAAAGTTTGACAATTAAATACTCGATTGTGTCTCTCTCTCCCGGTAGCCGCGGGTCTCGCTTGGACAAGCAGCAGAAGGAGGGCGTTTTGAGTGCCACGTGCCCGCCGAAAGGCAAACAGACACGCGGAGGGCCGGCGAAATGTTCTCCCGGCCGGCGCGCATGCAAATGAGGAGCGCTCGGGACCGCTGACCTTTTAAAACGAAATGTTACCACGGGAAAGGATTCGTACTTTGAATTAACCTTTCATAAGGCGCTCGTTCAAGAAAATGCAAAATCCAGAATTCGTTATATATCGACGGACTAAATGCTATTATCGTCGGTTTATTTTATCGGGTTAATCGAGAGTGGCGTAAAGGGGCAACCATTACTCAACAAGTGATCGGTATTACAGATTTATTACAGAAATTGCCTAATCCGTTCTAAGCCCCCAAAATGCACCTAAACACTTGAAATGAATAATATAAATAAACTACAAAAGTGCATCAAAAAATGCATCAAAAACAGTCACAAATACAGTATGTGTATTATGTATGTAATTAGGAGTGGAAAGGATCTGTAACCAGACCAGAAGAAGATCTGAGGGCAGGTTCCTGTCTACTCTCCTCGCGAGAAAAAAAATAATTGTCCTCCTTCCTGTTTATTGTTTATTAAATGTTCTAGGTTTCCTGAACCGAATACTAAGACACCAATATGTTGTACACAAACTTCCCACAAAAAAGTGAATCATAATCAACGCATTCACTGCCATTGAGGGCTAAAAATGTCAAAGATCAATTGTTCTGGCTCCTTATGAGCCATTGTACCGTTTCTGTGGTTACAAAACTGTTCGTTTCGTTCATTTAAAAGTTTGCGTAAATGTGAAAGGACAACCGGATCCTTTGCGCTGTGCACTTCCTGTTCTCCCATCGAGCAAGAAAGGAACGCTTGAATAGCCACAACTCCCAAGTCCTCAAGTCTTGAGCCAAGCACAGCCTGTATGTATATATGTTTGTTATGTTTACAGTTTTACACGTTTGTTGGGGTTATTGTTTGAATGTTCATATCATAAAGACGGGGGAAATCAATTCGCTTATGGGGATTAGCATCGAGTTAGCGATTAGCATTGAGCTAGCGAACAGGACATTAGCTCGCGACCGTTAGCATGCTTGTCTAATCTCGTGCTATGTCATGAGGCATTCAAGTGGGCTAGTTACTTTGTTGTATTTTATTTGCCGCAGCATGGAAATAGTCTTTATGTTTTTCTTGTTTCAGTTTTACACCTACTTTAAAGCATCTAAAGTGATTAAAAAGGGGGAGAATCACCAACAGGTGTCTTTTTTTGAAGGAGTTGCCTATCTGCCTAGCTAGCTAAAACGTCAGCGAGGGCAGAATATCAATTTTAAATGAACACTTATATGACTCCAAAATCCAGTTTTGATTTAGTTCATTTATATTTGTGTATTTCCTGCAGTCAATTTGACATGTTTTACAACAAATGGATCAAAATTAGAAGATTCTTTTTTCTGCTCCGATTGAGTAATGGAAAAATAATCGACAGATGAATCGATTCTTGAAATAAACATTTAGCAGCAGCCTCGCAGCCGTGCCTCGATTTGCCGGTTCGTCAGGAGATGACGCCGACTTTTAGCTTTGAGTCACGTGTTACTTCAATTTCCATTACTTCCTATCAGGAAGAACGTAAGATTGCGTTTGATCTTACGGGTTCCACTCTCCATCAAGGCGTACCCGCTCTGGGGTTATGTCAAAAACATATGTACTCCCCCAACACTTTGCCCTCATCGGGGTGATAAATGGCGACTGGAAAAGAGGAAAAAGTGGTGCGCTGCTGTTGGAAAGCGTTCCAATCAGCTCAGCGAGCAACTTGACATTGTGGCAAAGCAGACAAATGAGCGAGGGATATTGAGGGCGAGACAAATGGAAGTATACACAGATGAAGGAGCAAGGGGAAAAGAACAAGCTCTTTGTGATTCTCGACAACAGCAAGCAATTCCATCCGGGAACCTGCCCCACCATCTATCATTTTAGCCACGGCTCAAAAGAACATCAAGTCTATTTCCTCTATCAGCAATTTGAAGGCTTTCAAGGTTACTTCTCATTTCGTATTCACGCTCCGCGAGATTCCGCGGCTCGTTTTGTACATTTCCGACGCGCCGTACTTTATTTCGTCTAATCCTTTGATCTTTACGTCAAAGATCTTTCGCATCAAAGGGAAAGGATTGAAATAAGACACTAGGGAGCTGAAATTTCACCCATAGGGTGACATCATGTCAAAGTTTTAACAAGACACGAGGGAGCTGAAATTTCACCCGTAGGGTGACATCATGTCACAGTTTCAACTATACCAGTATGGCGAAAATACCGATGTGGAAGAAAAATGACCCAAAATGGTCAAAATACTGCAATAGGGGTTAAACAAGGCTGATTTAAACACAGCGGCGTTTCCTGTGTGTGTGGATGTGCGGCTCCCTTCTCCAAAGACGTCAAGCGGGATGAGATTTGGAGACGTCGCCTCGGGCCCCTTGCGTCTTCTCCCCTGGTTGTTTGTGTCACTGTCCCTGGCGGCATGAAGCACCCGTGCGCCTAAGCTTCAATCTGAGGTCGTTCGATAGGATCTGAGCTGGTCACCGATCGATATTCATGCGATAAGCCAGAAAGGGAGCTACAACTGCAATACCACAAGTGTATTACATATCTTGCCTTTAAAAAGAATTAGAATTATTTGAGATTTTTCAACTATCTTTATTACATACTGAAGCATGGAGAACATTTTTTGATGGGCAAACTCATTTGAACCTTCTTGCAAGAACGTTTGAATCTACAGTATTTTTATATATGTTGAATTGTGTATGTTGAAATGTATTTTCATATGTGTTTTATATGTGTTCAAATGCATTTTCAAATGTTTTTAAATGTACTTACAAATGTAGTCATACATATTTGTAAATATTTGTAAATACGTACACATTTGTGAATACATTTGAATTTTCAAGCACGTTCAAACATCTTTTCAAATACGTTTGAATTTATTTTCAAATACATTTGAACTTATTCGTAAAGTATATTCGAAAGTAGTTATTTAACAAGATATTTATTACATACGGAAGAGTGGAACTGCCAATGTGAAGGAAACATTTTTGATTGGTAAATTTTTCAGATGTGAATGTACTTAGAACATAGCATAGACATAGTACATACCATATGTAGCATGAAAAAAAAACTTTTTAATTTTTAGCTTAAAAACTACTTTCAAAGGTATTAACACATATGTTCAAATGTATTACCAAGTACATTTAAACATATTTGAAAATACGTCCAAACATATTTGAAAAATATGTCCGACATGACCCTAACCCGAGGCTAAATTGTGTGTTTTTAGCCTTTAGCTTACAAATACGTTTGAACATATTTGTATATAGGTTCAAATGTAGTTATAAGTGTTTTGAACATATTTAAAATGTTTGAAAGGGTGTGTTCAAACGCATTTAGAAATACATTCAAAAACATTTTCACATTTGCATAACCTGTAACATTTAAAAAAATGATTTAGCCTTTTTTTAGCATTTAGCTCACGTTAAAATTCCTGTGAACATATCTGCAAATACATTTAACGCCTTTGCAGTATTTTGTCCAATCCTTTGATCTTTTATATCAAAGGCATTTCACATCAAAGGGAGAGCATTTGAAGAAGAGGCAAGGGAGCTGAAATTTCACCCAGATGGGGACAACTTGTCAAAGTTCAACATGGCTTTATTAACCACTTATTTATCACATTTCCACGAGTGTGCCATCCCTTAGCTAAAATACGGCGAGAATGATGTGGAAGAAAATGACCCCAAAAAAATCGGAATACTTGCAAGTAAAACCATTTATGCCACTTTGGCGGTTTCACGCTTTTGTAAAACAGCGGTTTCACCACAAATAAGTCTTCATGCATTCGAAACTGTTTTGCGAAACAATGATATTTCTATTTTTGGTCACTCGAAACCAAATTCATGAATTAAAAATTTATTTTATCCACGACTAAAAAAAAAAATGGACTCGTAAATCCCCAGCACATACTGTACACACCCGCCCACTCTATCACTCTTGTCCAGCAGCAGTTGCAGCACACCTCAATCGCGCGCGTCATATCTGACCATCGCTTCCATCAGCTCCTCTCAACACTGCGCAGTGTTGTCACCGGCTTCTCTTTATAAAAGTGCCCTTATCACCCTCTCAAAGCCCCCTACCCTCCAAAGCCCTCAAGTCAGAGTTAATAAACGTCAGCCCAATCACCCCCACCTACATCCTATATTTAATTCACCAATCCGACGCATGAAATATTCATACGACGACGAGTCGGACGGGTCCGCGACCGGTAGCAAGCAGGTCAAGTAGGGAGGACATTGGGTAAGTAGTTTTACAGTCTATTTTTGAAAATGAATGAAAAAAAATACATAATCTTGTTTTTTAACTCTTAAATATTGGACTTAACACTTGTAGGGTATTGTGTCCCCTTCTTTACTCTTTACATCAAAGAGAAAGCAGTGAAAGGCACTAGGGAGCTGAAATTTCACCCAGATGGTGACAACATGTCAAATTTCAAAATGGCGCAACCCCTTATCACACCAACAGGAGTTTGCCATCTTTTTGCTAAAATACTCCGAGGATGATGCGGAAGAAAATGACCCAAAAATGGTCAAAATACTGCAAAACGAATTTTAATCATGTCGTTCCTAGAAACTATTTTCTTCAGTAATTGGACGTCTTAGAGGGAAAATATTATGAAAAACAGAATCCTGTCCTGACAGATAAAAGTTGAATTAAGGGAAGGCATACGCGGAGAGAGGTCAAAAAAGAAGCGGATAAGAGGAATGAGAAAAGGCGTTAAGGAGAATGCTAATGGCCGCGATTCACCCGTTCACTCGGCGGCTACCTGGGGAGCTCGCCGAGGTCGCGCGGCATCAATCAGATACATCTAGAGGTCAAACGGAGAGAACGGGTGAAGAGGAGAGGAAAAGAAAAATCAGACTGAAGGGAGATGAGAAGTGCCGCAATATGGAGATGTCAGCACTCTTAAAGTCTGAAAACAGCACTCCGCCTCCATCAAGCAGCTTGTCTGTCAAATCCACCGGGACAGAACGGAGACCGTGCCAACTCGTCAGTCCGGCCCACGACCAAGGCCATATATATTACATGCTCTACCCACACAACGACGCTCCACAAGCATCAAGCTGGCAGGGCTAAGAGTCAGCAAGAAAGAAGACAGACACCAAAACTTCTTTTTTTTTTTTTTGTGGTGCGTGTCTTGAACATTTAGATGATTAGACAGGGTAAAAATAGAGTTGTAGTCAGAAGTATTCACTATGGCAAAATCCTAACATCTGTGGCGGAAGTTATGAATCAAATTACAATATAGTAAACAAACTTGGCTTTATCACACCACCCTTTTCAATATATATATATATATATATATATATATATATATATATATATATATATATATGCACACATACCATATTTTCCGCATTATAAGGTGCACCTAAAAGCCTTAATTTTTTTTGAAAAGCTGATGGTGCGCCTTATAATCAGGTGCGCCTTATATATGGATCAATATTGAGAGTTGGGATTGGTAGATGGGGAATGAAGTGATAAAGTAAGCTTTACCTGTTTCTTTTGTGTGTTTACAGTTGAACAAGGTTGGTCATATGGACATTGAGTTATTATGATATTGAGAGTTTAGAGTTATTATTTGAGTTATTATTGTTATTACTTTGACTTACTATATTGTGATTGAAAACGTTTTAAAATATGGCATTACTTGAGGGTGCGCCTTATAATCCGGTGCGCTTTATAATCCGGTGCGCCTTATGGTGCGGAAAATACGGTGTGTATTTCTGTGTGTGTATATATATATATATATATATATATATATATATATATAAAGAAGTCACAAAGAAAAAAAGACATTTTGGATGAATACATGCTGGAAAACACTGGTAAAAACCTTAAAGTGGCAAGGTAAACCCAGCCTATAGGCTAGTCCATAACGCACTCGGGCGATAAAATGCTAATTCTAAGCAGCGAGCTCAGCTCTACCCCGCCGACTTGCCCCGACGGCCCTCGACAAAAGAAGGCACCGGCCGGACCGGCAAGTAGCGCTTAAAGGCACGAGAAAAGACGTAACAAAGACACGGGCACATCACCTTGCTGAAGTGAAGGCCGTCTGTGCAGCTGATTACATTATTGAGCTCAGGAGCGGAGAATGGGGGCGCTGGGTCGGAATGCCTCTCGCGCCGCAAGAGCCCAAACGCATCTGGGCTGAGAAAGAAAAAAAAAAAGGCACAGATTATCTCTGCACACTTTGCTTCGCGAGCCATCAGCACTTTTCATTGACACATGTCTTTACTTTTTTTTTTTTTTTTTTTAGCTCAGGATTTGCAGTTAATAGACTTTCCCTGAAGGATGGGTGCCTGCCTAGGACTGTCTTTAAATGACACCAAATGGGTTGTTTATGACCTTGCGTGCTACGGAGCCACATTACATACAGCCAAATTGAATCACGCTCACTGTGACATTGCTATTATTTCAGGGGCAATAAACTGCCATATCAAAAAAATATAGACATACAAGTCATTTCCCCCACGTAGCCACTTGAAAAAAAAAATCATTTTAGAAGTGAAGCGTATTATAGCATTTAAATTACGCCTGTCAAAACAAGGAGGCAAAGACAATTCGGTGTCTTTAAGCGAGGCCCGACTGTCATAAAGACGCCGCCGTGGTGGGCGATGAAGAAAAAAACGACAGCAGATATGGTAGCTAATAACGCAGGCGGGCTGCGGCGCCGTGTGTGCGCTGATTCACTAATGTGATTTTTGCTACGTTGCGCATCCTTCTGGTAAACCTCAGGAGGGGCAAACCCAGCAAGCTTTTCATTTTCCTCCGCCGCCCCGCTCCGGTTACAGGTCATTACGGCAGGACAGCGGCGAGGACTTCCTGGAGATCAGCATTACCGAGGCTGCCCTTTTCTATTTATTACTAACCGTAAGATGAGAGCGCGCGTGGAGGCAAAGTGACTACGCTATATAGGTTGCCTATAGGTTCGGGCCAGGAGGTATTTTCCGCACACAAACTACATTAACCCGGTGCTTCTCAAATACATATATATATATATATATATATATATATATATATATATATATATATATATATATATATATATATATATATATATATATATATATATTTTTTTTTTTTTTTTTTTGCAAAGCCCCACCTAGTAAAGAGAAAATACCCCCACAGATCAATTTTAACCCTTGTTGCATTATGTTACAAATAATGGAAATTCCTTTCATTTTTTTGTGACGTAAAAAATCAATGAGTGAAAATACACTAGGAAGCTGAAATTCCCAGCAGATGATTAAAACATGAAATTTCAAAATGCAACAATTCTGACATATCCATGTGATAGCAGCTGAGCGTGCGAGATTTTATGTACAAAAATAATTGTCCAAATTTTGGACCATATAAAACCATTATAATAATTTTTGAGATGCATTTAAATAGAATTTATGACATTGAATTTCCTGCGATTTTTTGTAACATTCTGCTGAGCGGCGGTCAAACTATGTCAGCAAACAGAAAATACTGTTGAATTGTGTTTCACCTCAAGACAGTAGGTGGCGGTAGAGACCAGTTAAAGTGTCATCGTCAAAGGCTACAAAGACAGACCATTCCATTTACAAAATTAGGAAATGCAATGTTTATAGTTTGCAGAGTGTGCACAAGGGTTAAGATTATGATCCATAAAATTGTATAAGTATGCCTAAAATCGTATCCTTTTTAACAGTAACAAAAGAAAAATGCAATATAAATCAAATTTCTACAACTCTTAGCTACTTTTTTATAGCATGTATGCGGGTTACAGGTTAGTTGAAAGGAGAAAAAAGATGACCAAGTGACCAAGTGTCTGAAATAAAAACTGAACAAACATGTGAATCCTAATTTTATTGCAACTATATGTCACATGATAAAAACAAAACATTTTCCCTGGGTCATCTGAGCTCCCCAGGGGCCCCACTCCACAACCGATAAACCTTCAGTGCCCCAAATATGGGACATACAGTCCTTATTACGTTGGTAATTCTTACTTACCCGCTAACCAAAGTTTCTTTATTGATTAAAAAAAAAAAATTAATAGGATGCCTTTAGGTTTGGACCCTGAGTCATTTTCCACTCACAAACCACATAAACTACCAAAATAAAGGCATACAATATTTTGGAAAGTAAGGCAATTTAGCAAAGAATACATTCATTTTCCAATTCATTTGCTCTTCATTCGAAAATCCGGCAGAAACCCTGTAAAAATATGCCTTCCTTTACTCCCAAGGATACTCACATTACTGTAGAAATCCATGACACAATACACACTGCAATGTTCCCCTACATTTTCCCACTATATTGTAGCTTTTTAAAGGAACGTTTTTATGGGTTTTACAACAAACAGAAAACGTCCAAAATTGAGAATGACATGCCTTCAGTGTAGTACCGCATTGGGCCACAACATGCCAGGCAGAACTGAGGCGGGCTAGAAGAGAAGCAGCATTAAAAAAGCAAGAAGAAAAGAGTAAACGAACTGAAGGGTTTTTTTTTGTAATTGCTATTGAAAAAAATTCAGTCACACTGTCAACAATGTTTCCCATTATAGGTTAGCAATAAGCAAGGGGAGCTTTGTTAGGATTAGGTTTGGTTGTTGGGGTTTAAGTATACAATACTTCATGAATAATACTTCATGAATGAAGTATGAATTAGGTATCACACTTCAACAACAAAGCCTTCTTTTTTAACATTTTACAATCATAATAATAAATAGACTATTAACTGAATACACAGAAAATGAATGAGGTAGTGCAGCAAATATTATGGCGTGTAACACAGAAGTAATATAAAAATGAAATGTAACTTATGCTCATATCACCGACTCATTATACATCGGAACACTCCAAAGTACCAGAAAGAATCCAGATTATCATCCGATTTAATTAAACTCATGTACCCAACGCCACTGATTAACATTAACAATGGACCATTCTTCAAGAACAAATTTTCAAGCCAAATCATAACGCTCGTCTACGGCATTACACGACATCTTATGCGCCGCTTATGTCCAACATCTATTTCCAAATCTGAAATTCCATCACGATGTGGAAATGAGTGACAGTTTCAAATTGAAGAGTCATGCAAATGGTTGACTGATTAAGTGCATGCGCAATCGTAATGAGCCACAACATGGCTTCCAGCGAAAGAATAAAAAAGAATATCTGGCAGGGTAATTCAATAAAGTCAAGGTGTCTTGCTCGTGGCTAAAAGGGGATTTCACAAAAGCAGTGTCATTGTAATTTTTATGCCACGCTGGTGCATGATGTGGCAAATAAATTCAAGTAAGCAGGTAAGGTAAATGCATCCCGGTTGTGTTTGCTACACACAGATTCCATTCATCACACACGTCCTTTAAGAAAAAAAGAGAATAGGAGTGATGTGATGATTCCAACAAATTTTTATGTCTCAGGGTGGATGTGATCATCATAAAACAAGTGTTTTGTTTAGATATTTTAACTTACATCAAAGTCCGTATTCAGGCATGGGGAGAACATGCAAACCCTACGCAGGGAAGCCAGAGCTGAAATCGAATCCAACACATCCGCTTAAGACAGATGTGCTAAGCAGGCTTCTGCAGTGCCACCCTGCTGTCATTTTTTTATACAGGTTATATTTTTAAGTAGTTCTGCAAAATGGCCACTGGGTGGCAGCACTGACCTGCAAAATCACATTGATTTTGCAAATTACAGTGAGCATGGGCTCTTAATCCATGCAAATGGTGAAAGAGCAACAGGTGTCCCTCATTGTCGATTTAGGTCTTATTTCTAATATTTTTAATATATTTTTAATACAGTATTTTATTTGATTCTTTTTCGTGTGTGGCGACCGATGTTTATAAACAATTACGAAAGCTCGGTGACATGTTTCTTCAGCTCCTCTCATCTGAAAGTACCTTGTGGGTTTAAATGCATTGCACTGATGTCAGTGGTGTCCAAACTGGGCCTGGGGGCCATTTGTGGTCCATTTTCAAGCGGCCCATGGCATTAACTGACAATTACATTTCCTATTATTTAAACTAACAATTTACAACTAATCAAATATCATAATATCCTTTCATAACACTGGTGAATAAAGTATTATTTTGACCAGCAAAAATGGGTTTCTCCATTCCTCTTTGTGTTAAGATACAAATTGTGGACAAATCACAGGATTGATTCTCAAACAACTGCTTTCAAAATAGTAATGTTACACTATAATGTTCTTGTTTTAGTTCTGAATATGGCAATGGGATTCAACTGCTGCTCAATGCAGTTGAAAATAATTTATGGTGGTTTACTAGGTTTTCAGGTTGTAGTTACTGTAAAAAAAACGAAACTGTACTATAGAAGAAATATGCAATTACTTGACTGATTTTTCTGTGATTGTTATATTACATACATATACATATTAATATTTTAAAACATTCCAAGTAGCCCTAAGATCCTTTGATTTTTCTTTTGAATATTTTTAATTTATTTTGCTCTTAAGTATTTTCGGGTTTTATTAATTTGTGTGGAAAGTGAAATTCAAGTGAAACGCAGCAAGCTAATGTTGTGACATGTTAGCAGCAACGATGGCTTACGATTTCAAAATGGCGCATTTATGATCTCAATTTATTTTTACTAAGTGTAAACGTAATTTTAACTGCATGATTGACCTTGTCTGGTACCTTAATTACATACACTTTTCACAAAAAATTTTCTTAGAATAGTGACGAAAGGAAAAGTGTTTGAGCCAGAAGCATATTGATAATTGACAGAACATATGAAAAAACAAAAACATGATTGCAAGGAGCACATGTCGATTTTTGTTGCAATACATATTTTGTACATTTATTTTTGTATATACAGATGAGCATTGATTTGTGAATGGACCTTTTGTATGATGTTACGCAACTCTGCGAATAACACGAATTTCTATGTAAAGCATACAAACAAAATAGAATCTCATGAATAAAATGAAAATGAACATGAAGTGATTGGAGAAAGAGCAACAGGTGTCCCGCGTCCAATCATGTGTCCTTCTTTTCAAAAGGACAATCGGACCCGCTACATAGGGAATGTGTTTAAATAACGTAAATTCTTAAAATTTAGAGAACATTTTTTGTTTCTATGAGGAGCATGGTGCTGTCTAATCGCAGTAAATGTGTGTTGTAAGAAATCTATGGTAAGAAATCTATCTATGCTCATCTATTTATGCCAGCTTATAAAGAAAGGACGATTAAATGCTCTTGAAATTGGTGCTTGAAGATAAATGTGTTTTTTTATGCATATGCTGTAATGCAATTCTTCAAACGAGACAAAGCACTGTGAAAAAAAAATGTTTTAAACGTCAGTCAGCCTGACAAAAGAGCAGTCACGATGAGGTCAATTAGGGCTATGCCAGCACTTTTTTTTTTTCCCTCCAAGAAAGCCTTTCAAACAAAAATGTCGCACAAACCTGATGCCACGCAAGGTTCCTCAGCGGCAGCCTCAAACTTTGTGATGTTGTCCTCCTCCTCCTCCTCCTGGGCTGCCACCTCCGCCTCCTTCACTCGTGCTGCTGCTCAGCGGCGCTTTTGCACCGACTGGAGAGTCCCTGCGAAAAGCAGAGGCTCTCTTCAAGCCACGCCTCACTCTGAGTCGCCAGCCTATCAGGGACTTGCTTGACGTTAGGAAATAATAATACACAAGACCGGCGGTATTACTGTTGATGAAATAACAATAGCCATATTGTTACACTTGCTAATTGGATACAATGCAAAGTTTAATTTTCTTTTTTGAAAGACTAGTCATTTGCGTCCACTGTAGTGACGTTTAATTTACTTATGGATGTTTTTTTTCAAATTTTATAGAACATGCACTCACTTTTTTTTAATTATTATTGGGTTACTAATTTGGTCTATAACGTTGCAAAAATGTATGTATATATGTATGTAAATGTCATTGTCTTGTTAGTTTGTCTTGTCTGCCTGTTCTCTTGTGTCAGCCAATCAGCTCCCTGCACCACTTGTGTCTTGCCCAGGTATTCATTGTTGTCTCATCAATTTGGACTGTATTAGTTTCTTGTTTCCTTTCAGTTTTTGTTGGGTTGATGTCGTTGTCTGTTGCATAGTTTGCCATAATCTTGCCCTTCGTCGTCTCAGTAAGTTTCAATTAAGTTTTTCTCGAGTCCTGTATGAACGTTTTCTTGTAGAAAGTTCATTTTTGGGGTTTATTATTTTTACTGTTCATTTTCCATCTTCACATACATAATAAAATGATCATTTTTGAGCCCATTCCTGCTTCCCTGCATTTGTGTCCACAATCCTCCACATCCTTTAGACCCATGCTAAATCCTGATAGCAAAGAAAAGCCTGTTCCTCAGGGTCATATGTGCCCCCTTGCTATTGCATTGCGGCTCCCCAGGGGCCCTCACTCCACTAATTGAGGAGGTTTAGGCGTGCCAGGTGCAAAAACTGTCCATTGATGTGTAAAAACATCCTAAAATTCACACCTGAAAGGAACGACAGTGCCTGTAAAAATCTCAAAATTGTTCTACTCAGATGCACCGTTGGTGCTCCTTCGCAACCATAAAATGACATTTAATAGACCTACTAGACTTATTACTGTGCACAGTTAACACCCTTCTGTGTGTGTCCTTGAAATGTCTACTAGCACGCTTCCGACCAGACTGTTGTAAAATGCTGCGGGCCTCTATTGAACTTGTGCTATGCATGTGAGAGAATTAAAGTTATTTTATTATGTTTGAAAAATCAATTACCATATGTTTTTATTTTAAACTGCCTGGATACAGCAGCACCAATTTATTTTCAACATAACACCAACACACATATATTGTTAGAATACTGCACCAAAACAACAATAACACGCCCGCTTGTGTTTACTATTGAAGAGTACCCCTTAGTGGTGAGTAAAATATCAGTTCAAACTCAAAATCAAAACTTTGATAGGGGCTTCCAATGACTCACTTTGTTTACAGAGATATTGCAGAGAGTTTACAGAGAGACTAGCCAGGCAGCTTGTAAAAAAATGTGCAACGTGTTCATATGCAATCTTATGCACAAACTGAGTAAAAGGTGACAAAGGTATTATGAGCTAACTCATTTGTGCTCACACTTTGCAAGCTATACGCAGTGGATTTTTCCCCTAATTGCGTTAATGCTTTTAAAAGCGTAATAATTAAAGTTATTTATGATTTATTTTTTTTCCGTCAACCACTCAAATTGTTCTGTGGCATCAGTTCTAGCTATAAATTTGTAGGTTAAATGTATTAACACCAAAAAAACCTGAAAAATGGTATGGTGTGTTTTTGTAGCCTATGAAGTGACGATGACATAACTGGTCACTACTGCCACCTATTGTCTTGAGGTGAGATACACGTCAACAAAGAATTTTCTGTTTGCTGACATAGTGTGATTGCCGCTCAACAGAATTTTGCAAAAATTGCAGCATAATCAATGTAAAGAATCCGAATAAATTGCATCTCAAAATTTGTCATTTTAATGTTTTTTTATGGTCCAAAATTTGGACAATGATTACTTTTTATACACAAAATCTCGCTTCTCAATCTGCAATCACATAGAAATGTCAGAATTGTTGCATTTTGAAATTCTACATGTTTTAATCATCTGCAGGATATTTCAGCTCCCGACTGGTTTTTTCCCCATTGATTCTTTTATCATATCATTAAAAAATGAAAGGAATTTCCATAATTTGTAACATAACGCAACAAGGGATGTTCTCTCCCTCCTAAAACGATTGCACTTTTTTCAAATATATCATTTATAAGACACACAATCTTTATTTGCTTCCCATAATGCCACGGTATCCTCCCAAACCGTTTCTATAGGCCTACTTTCTTCTTTTTCCTCCTGCGGGGGACGGGGGTGACATCTGTGCAATCTGTGCCACCTGCTGCCAGCCTTCCATCCAGTTGCCGCTGGCACGGATCCCCCCCCCCCCCCCCCCCCCCCCCCCCCCTGCACGGGTTCCAGGTACAGTGGCTCGGCGCCGGGGAATTATTTGTGTGTTCGCACAGTAAGGAGACAATTACAAGGAAGACCAGCCGTGCATGCGGAGAGCCCTTAATTAGATTTATGACTGTGGCCTTTTGGATCTTTGGGTAGGACCTCCGCTTTATTTATATAATTAAAGGAGTTTGGCTGTTTGCGAGGCCTCGGAGTGCTGAATTGAATCGATCAAAAACGGAAACTGCTGAAACGCAGAACATGCAATAAGAATACCTTTGACTTGAGTGCATTCTGCTCATTCGGTTGAACGCTTAGTTTAAAATGACTCAATTTTCAAAGGGAAAACGAGGAATGAATCGATTACAATCAGTCAGATTTATGACTGTGGCATTTCTTGGTTTGAAGGTAATGACTACATGTTCTTTTATGTAATCAACATTAAAGGTTTTTTTTTTTTCTTTAAATAGGGATATGCTCGACCTATGAAAATGCTGTGGCGGACTTTGGCATTGGTAATACTTAAAGTGGTATTATGTACTGCGCCTATTGTTCTTTGTAAGTTTGTGGACTAATCCTAACCTGGTGTTTCTCAAATAATGGGGTGGAACCCCCTGGGAAAAGAGAATTTTTTTTTTTTTTTTTGTCATGTAAAGTGTAATTGTGAGCAAATAAAGATTGCCATCTTTTTTTCCAGACAGGAAGAGCCTCTTCATTCTGCAGTATAACAAAAACAATATACTGCTGCTTGCACCCTCTTTATTGACCCTTTTTATTCTAACAATTGGAATAATTTTCTTGTGATTCCATTGCTTCGTTTTTGTAGATATTGTGCCTATAGTCCACAAATGTTGATAAACATTAAAAGTCTAACAAAAAAAAAATCTAATTCTATAAATTTGTGTAATTTGATAGTTGAATGACGGTCACTCTTTTCCCACATTTCCAATAAAAAAAAGAGAATTTGCAAATGCATGATAATGCTTTTGTCTATATCTCATAGAATATGCACCTAATGACACAAAAGTGAGTGTTTTTTAACCCTTGTGGCATTCTGTTACAAATTATGGAAATTCCTTAGATTTTTTTTTATAAAAGAATCAATGGGGAAAATAACACTAAGGAGCTGAAAATTTCCAGCAGATGATTAAAACATGCAAAATTTTAAAATGCAATGATTCCGACATTTCTATGTGGTTGTAGCTGAGCATGCGAGATTTTGTGTACAGAAATAATCATTGTCCAAATTTTGGACCATATAAAACCATTATAATTACAATTTTTGAGATGCATTTTAAAAAGATTTATGACTGATTTTCCTGTGATTTTTGCAACATTCCAATGAGCGGCGGTTAAACTATGTTTGCAAACAGAAAATTCTTTGTTGACTTGTGTTTCACCTCAAGACAGTAGGTGGCGGTAGAGGCCAGTTAAAGTGTCATCCTAACTTCACGGCCTGGACCACATCATACAAAACAGACCATACGATTTTTCATTTTTTTTGTGGGTGGTAATAAATTTAACCTACTATGTATGGATATAACTGATGCCACTAAACAATTGAGTGGTTGTAAAAAAAAAAAAAAAGCATAAATAACCTTAAAATATTTCAGCATTTAAGCATTTCCAAAATTAGGGAAAAATGCAATGTGTATAGTTTGCAAAGTGTGTGCACGAGGGTTAATCACGTGCCTCCCATTTGGGCAGCCTAACGAAATGTTTGATGAAGGTGATGATGCGTGTGGGCGGACACAAGGTAACGTTCAAACCTTTGACCGGCCAAATGGGCCTACAACTAATAACACGGTAGTTTAATTAAAGCAATTTCCTCTTGGAACAAATTGGCAGCGTCACATTAGGGAGTGAAAATGCTCATGAGTGCATGAGGAGAGAGGCTTGAAGTGTGTGTGTGCGTGTGTGTGTGTCTCAATGAGATTTTTTTTTTTCTGCAGGAGGCTCCATTTAAAGCCTAATCTTATTTGTTGAATAGCAATTCCCATCTTATTAACCATAAGGATACATATCTGATGTATGTGTTGTTGAGGGTGTGTTTTAGCTAACATCCAAACATTCATCTTTTGTCAATTTGAATGTGTGTGCGGGTGGGGAGGAGGAGTTGGCCATAAGCAATCAATAAAGCTGATAATGAGATCCAAGGGGTGCCGTTGTGGCCGGGCCCTCGGGCGTGCAGGGGGGCTCGTCTTCCGTAAAGAGCACTGTTGTCCTACAAGACAACACACACACACACCATTACCCTTTTCAGCCAATACAACAATTACAAAACAACATTTACGCGCTGGGAAAATATTTCTTTTTCTTGCACCTTACTGTTTATCGAAGGACGTTAGGGACCCCAACCCCGATTCATGAGAATGTGTATCCTTTTTTTTGTGTGCATTTCTAAAAGGGTTAGCAAATTTTCAAAAGACCCCCACTGCAAGTATTTTCGGAAACAAAACAAAAACATCTCCAAATTTAAAATGTATTAACATGATCAAATGTAAACATTTAATAAGTGCCCTTTTTATTCACCAACAGAATCTATTTTATTGAAGCTATATTGAAGTTTAGAAAATAAAACTTGGAAATTGCACGCTTCCTTCCTGTGTTCCGAACTGTGTTTATTTCCAATAATTTGGTCAAAAATAGCAACATGACATAAAATTCCACTTTAGCTTTCCTGGCACATATTTAAAATATATGCATTCATTCAATGCCAGGGACGTATTTTCACGTTTTTTTAAGAGTCTGATACTAGAGTCTGAGATGGATACTTAAGTATTAAATCGATACTTAAGATTCTGGGATTGAATGTCTGGACTCTTAAAAAAAACACACACAAAAAAAAACCCTTCTAATACATCCCTGGCATTGAATGAGTTGAACTGGTTCAATCGATTGATTTACAATTCAAGATTCAAGCGTTTTATAGTCCTATGCCTAGTAAAACTATACAATTAAATTCTTATTATGTTCACTTCCCCGAGCAGACTACACTCCATAATCAAGCAAATAATAAAGTAGGCAATAAAACAAAAGAAACACTAATAGTCAATATATATATATATATATATATATATATATATATATATATATATATATATATATATATATATATATATATATGGGGATACAGTATATATAATGTTGAGAAAAATAAATGTTCAAAAATCTTTCTTTTCATACACAACTCCTCCACCTTGTACTGGCTATGATCATATCATATCAACTTCAGTGTTGTATTAAAATGCATCACTACTAAATGTATGTCGCCGTACTGTACATGCAAAGGTAATGCATGCATTATAATACCGGGCAAGTATTAGGTACGATCTTGACTGACAGCAAGTGAAATGACTTTGTGGTTTACATCCTCACATAGGCATGTTTGCATAAATGGAAGCTGCACGGACATGCATGGGGTTTGTGTGAGTATGCGACCGGGGGAAGATTTCACAGCAAGCTCGAAATCTCTCGACTTTTCCCCCGAGGCTCCGCGTCCCCGGAGGCTGTAATCCATCCCCGCGTTGAGAGCCGGCAAATGGATCATGACAAAAACACGAACACAAGAACGTATTGGCCTTCAAAGCGATGGAGGCAAAGTGAGTTGACTATACGTGAAAGTCATCAAAACCTGCTGGGAACGCGAGCCGGTTTGTCGCCGCTGACCTTGTGTGTCCCATATCCCCTGTGTATTACGTGTGTGTGTGAGCAATTTACTGTACGGGGTTTCGGCTGATGGAGCACGGAAGAACCTTGCTAAATTGCACCGTGTCAGTCCTCCAACTGAAGGTTTAGGTTAGTCTAACGTTCAATTAATTCTGCAGGGGATGCCGAGCTGAATCAGTACATCTGTCCGCGCGGTGTGCACCTGAATGCAAAGCTTTGCAGGACTTGCTTGTTTTTTCAGGGTGTACATGTGTGTCCTTTGATGCCGGGGTCATGGAGGGGAAAGCTTTTATTTCCCTGGTGCTTTGCCACAAGCTGAATGAGGTGCACTTGAAGGGGAAAAGGATTCAATTGTTCCCGTTTAGTCGTGCTTAAGCATGGTGTTAAATCTCAAAGTTTAACACCTTACATTTCAATAAAAACCAATGCATGCCTCTAGGTGGTGAGCGGTGGTTCTCGACATCCTTTCAATGATGTCAATCCTGTGAAGTCATTTTTCAGCCGAGTACTAACCAAAGCATTTTTGGGTGGAGGGGTATTCAAAAAACTGAGTGCAGTAAACTTTGGAACTTCGCGCTGAGGTATCTTTATGCTTACTTTACTCAGCAACTCCAAAAGATGGATCATGTGACATCATCTGTTTTTTTCTGTCTTATCTGCTGAAAAATTGCCATTATGGACACATTTCATCTGTGTAAAACTTAACGAAATAAAGGGATACAACGTTTTGCGATTATAATACAATTTATCAATGACTTGTTTCAAGTTCCAATTGATTTGCTCTTAATTTGAAAGGAAAAATGCACTATTCCAGTACATAAAATTGGAAAGCATTAAATTAGATTTTTGATAGCTACAGAAAACCTGTTAAAATCTCTTGTACCCCCCCCCCCCCCCCATTTTCTCCAATCCACAAATCTTTACATCAAAGGCATTTTACATCAAAGGGAAAGCATTGAAAGAAGGCACTAAGGAGCTGAAATTTCACCCAAATGGTGACAACACATCAAAGTTCAGAACTGGCATGACTACTTAATTATCACAATGGCAGGAGTGTGTCATGCATGGGCTAAAATACTGCCAGAATAATGGGAAAGAAAATAATGGAAAAATGACCAAAATACGGCACAAGCATTAAGAATTATCTGTGGAGAGAACTCATAAAGTCTCATAAAAATATGGTAAATAGATTTCGTCATGGTACTTTTCTACCTTAGGCACTAAACGCACTTTACACTGATTGCTCATTTGTCTACTGATGATGCAGCATCAGGAGCCACTGGGGGGGGGGGGGGGTCAATGTCTTGCTCAAGGACACAACAACACGGTCACAATGATTGGGGAATCCGTCTGACAACCTCTTGGTTGTGAGACCCCCCCCCCCCCCCCCCCCCCCCACCCCGGAACCAAGCCGCTGACAATATAAAATGTTCACAATGTATGATGTAAACTATCAATCTTGCCTCATTTAGATAAAGGAGAGATAGAAAGATAATAACAGTGAGTATTTTATTTATTTATTTATTTATTTATTTATGATTGTCACATTTGCCCAAAAGATCAGGACCATGCCAGCCATTTGGCAAGAAAAATAAAAGGTCTATAATAACCTCTGTAATGGCTGCCAATAAAGTTCTATTTTAGCATGGGATTGATGCATGCTAAATTAAACATTAAACGATACAGTACTAGGCTGGTTGTCAATGTAAAATGTCAATGCCGTGCCTGGGTGAGTTTTGTAGAACGTATAATGAAATTGCTGAAAATATGACATCCTCTACCATGTATTTGGAATACAGTTTAACATTATCAGCAGCAAGACTAATTCAATATTGTCAAAATTGACAAGACGCATATCGGAAACATTACAATAAAATTCCATTTCCAGTGCCCAACATCAGAGCTGAACATTCTTGATGCCTCACTCAGGGTTGCAACAGTTTGCTTTTATTGCAACATTTGCATCACCTATGACCTTGGTGAATATAATTTAAAAATCCATTTTATGCCCTGGAGGAGAATACGGTCAAATCAAATGTTTCATTCTTGATTTGAATCAATTTCAATTATGTAGACGTTTCAGGTGAGTAAACAATACCAATACTGTTTTGAATAAGCACTTTGACAGGGTTCCTCAATTAAAAGTTAAATCCCCTATTAAAATCCTTGCAGTGAAAACCTTTACATTTCACACACCACTGGAAAGAATTGTAAACAACGAGGCACTCTAACAGGGCCATGCCAATGAAACGCCAACGCTCAAGTCAAGAAAGTCAACAAAGACCGCTCGTCCCCACTCATTTCACATTCTCTCTATGACAACAGGAACAGTTGATTTTTCTTTTCAAATTAAGAGCAAATAACTTGGAACATGTATCAACCTATTTCAAAATGCTGTTATTGTAACTCAAAAGATGCACAATGACATTAACAGCACAATTTTCCAACAGAAAAAAAATATATATATTACATGATCTTCTGAAGTTGCTGAAAACAATATTGCATTTCTATAGGAGTTTATTAAATTGGAGACAAATGGTGCAGCACTCTGTTTTAAGTTTGTTTTTTTTCTTCTAAAATACCTTTGCTTAGAGGACGCTTCTGAAGAGACAAAAATAAACATTGCTATAAAGTATTTATAGGCCACTGCTTTTAACCACACTCCCCAAAACTTAAATGATGAACAGGTTGTTACAGTAACTATAAAGCAACTTGAGAACTACTTCATTTTAAGAGATTTAATTAACTTGTCAGACCTGTAAATGTGCCCTTGTCTTTTTAGATATACAATATCTCTCCAATAAAATAATTCAATACGTCTCCTTAAGCTTTGCGCTGTATTTTGACCATTTTTTGGTCATTTTTTCCCCGCATCATTTTAGCCAAGGGATGGCACACTGTGTTGTGATAACTAAGTGGTGGTGCCATGTTGAACTCTGACATGTTGTCACCATGTGGGTGAAATTTCAGATCCCTGGTTTCTTTGATATGAAATACCTTTGATGTAAAGATAAACGGATTGGACAAAATACTGCACATTGGTTTCAAAGTGGAATGATTTGATTTTGTTGGTATCTGCACTAGTGATAATAATAATGAAAAAAAAAACTGATTGATTTTGCAGTGAAAACCTGTTTTTGTTAGTTGTTCCCCGCCCAACTCAGCTGTTATCAGAAAATAGATGATAAAATTGTTGCAAATATTTGCCAATTCAACAAAATGAAATAGCAAATATATAAGGTACAAGAAAGGGTAAAAAAATAAATAAATAATAATGAAAACTAACTGACCTATTCTGTCCATTCACAACTCAATTCAACATAAGGGTCAGCAATTGCGGGATTCATGAGCCGTACAGTAGAATGTAAATGTTGCCTTTGGGAGCGCGCAGCCACTGCGCGAAGTGAAGCAAGTGCACACGAGCGTTTCCGCGATCGGCGGGCGCCTTACAAAGACCAGACGTTGCGCTGAAGCCCGAAGGGGACGCATTAAAAATTCAAAATTGCCTTAACGCTCTTCATCAGCTTGCGGTAGGAATGCACAAAAAAAAAAACGGAGATGAGTGACCAGTTTTCATCTCTCTTTTTAATTTCCGCTCTTTGCATATTTTATCTAAAGACCCCTCGCCTCCTTCCTTAATCTACCCCCTCATCTCACTTCCTCCCCCTGCTGTCTCCTGGCCGCTATCCATCACGCCATCTGACTTTAATATGCTTTACACGGGAATATAAGCCATTCATCACTCTGTGCCGAGGCCTAGGACATTGCCTTGCTGCACATTTCATAGGCCAGTAAGCCTCGGCAATAGAACCGCTAATGCCTCTATTTAGTCCGGCGGGCGGCTCAGGTACGATCCGTCACAGGCCCGACCGCGCTGACGCCGTCCCGCCCTTTTATGGACCCCTAAGCGCTTTCTTCGTAAACACCTCTTTGGAAGGATGGAGGGATGGACTGGCGGGAGAGTGACTCTTGACACGCAGGCTCCTAATGTTTATCCACAATATAAAGTCATTTTTTTACAACTTCATCACAATTATACTACTTATATAATGACGACGACGCCGGCGGAGTAATATAAACAAGAATTAGGGGAACTAATGGAGATTTTGCCGTTGGCTCGAAGTAGGGTGTGGAGGTTCACCGGGAAATAAAAAGTCTGTGGGGGCAATGAAGTCACGTTATCAAGTAGCATTCATGCATTGCTTTTAAATGACTGCAATTATTCCTGGAAGCATGATTAGCCTTGCGGGGATTCTCGGGAGGACCGCGCCGTGGATTAACAGTGTTGGCCTGACATTAGTGTCATTCGGCAGGGGATCGCGAGAAAGGAAACACCAAATGATGAAAAACATTCAAGTGTGTAACTACGTGACTTTTT
The DNA here is from genome assembly GCF_059441005.1 of Hippichthys cyanospilos. Taxonomy (NCBI): domain Eukaryota; kingdom Metazoa; phylum Chordata; class Actinopteri; order Syngnathiformes; family Syngnathidae; genus Hippichthys; species Hippichthys cyanospilos. The sequence goes on along the minus strand of NC_142378.1, from coordinate 7,814,675 downwards.
TTTTTTTTTTGCGAGGCATCACAGAGGCATCGTGACTTTTTGGCTATCCGAGCGGAGTTGGAGCTTGGAGCTTGAACAAAGTATCAGGGTCGGAACAAAAAAAAAAAAAAACCTTTCAAAGAAAAAAAAGTGTTATTTTCGAAGAATACAGTAAATTACTATAATCGCAAAACTATGACACTTGGCGGAATTCTGATTGGATAAAACTCTAACCTAATATATATACATATATATATATATATATATATATATATATATATATATATATATATATATATATATATATATATATATATATATATATATATATATATATATATATATATATATATATATATACACACACATATGGGCTGACTTTCTCTTTCTTATTCTTATTATTAAAATTCTTATCCTGTTCACTTGCCTGAGCAGACTAAATTCCATAATTGAGCAAATAATAAGGTAGGCAATAAAACACACACTACATACATATATTGAACACTTTTGGGCTGATTTTCTCTTTACAATATGAGTATTTCCCATTGTTTTGTTTTTAGTTTGAAAGGTGTCAACTGGAAGTGACACTAAAGTGGGTATTACTATTATTTATTCAAATTCACAGATAACTAATACCGTTAAGAACAGAAATAGTTAAAATAAGCATTCCCACGCATGGAAAGAGAACACTACTGCAGTCGATGCGTGTTGTTTGTAAAAGCCACTTCTGATTGATTATCAAACGTGGCAATTATATTTTTAGTTTTCAGCGTGACCTTATGTATTGTAAATCCTCACAGGTGAGAACAAACTTCAGTGGAAAAAGTCTAGACTTGTTTCAAGCTCATTTCAGGAGTGCTTAACTGCCGCTTATCACAGGTCATCAAAATTCTTGCGTAACTTAATGAAGCTTAATGAAAAGATGCTGTTTAATGATTGCTGCACAAGATGAAAACTTTATTAGGGGCATAAATGGCATAAGATGAAAAATTAGGTTTATTACTTCTGCCAAAAAGGTTATGTTTTTATCGAATTCTGTTTGCCCCGGAGAATCATTTGTGTTTGTTTATTATGATTTGTGTTTATCCTCACCAGGCTCGCGTGTGTGAGCCTATCTCGGCTGATGTTCGGCGGGAAGTGGGGTCAACTCAGGGCTGGTCACTGGGGAAGACAAAAGAAACGAAAAGAACGAAAACCCACGCAAGTGCGAGAAAAACATGTTAAATGAATATTAAGAAAATAGCAAAGAATTGAATCCATAAGAGCAATGAGAACTGTGGAGGTACCTCGTTTGGTACTTCACTGCAAATTTCAGCAAAGTTGCAAACAACTTTGCTGCTGCATAACCACCAGTAGATGGCATCAATGCTCCATTTTTAGACAGGAGATGAGAATGCTTTCTTCTCAATTTGTTTTTGTGCTGATTATAAAAGAACACAAAGAAGAAGAACCAAACAATTTTGTTTCTTGTAAAAGGAGGTAGTCTATTCTTTTTTTATTTGATAGATATAGTGTAAATATAATCATCGCTATATTATATACTGTGCTTCTTTAGTATCTAAAAGCTCACATTTCTAGCTGTGGATCAGTATAGTACAATAAAGTTAATTCCCTATACTTTCCCGCTATTTCCACTTCAAACCTCCCAACTTTAATTCGATTCTTTTCCTATTTCCATGGCACTGGTTTAAAGCCTTGGGAGGCGTCCTGAGGTGAGTGTATTAGGTTTCCTGTGCACTGCTTTTCCCTCGCAGCGGTTACTTTGCACTCACTCTCATCTCTAGTGTTCCCGCTCAGATTTTATTCATCCATATTATGAGTCCTCATCTTTCCCCACTTGTCCTTATTCTCGTTCCACTTTCCGCCTCCATTCATAAATCACCTTAGCTCCTCTACCTTTCTGACCCTGACCTTAAAAACTATTGACGAGAGGAAGGAACTATTCATTCATAAGCTCATCTACACTTCCTGTCACATTGATGTGACAAGAGGAAAATGACTACGGAGTGAAGTTGGAGGAAGAAAATCAGTCATATAACAAATCTGTGAACGCGCTCTGACCTGGTGGGTTTTAGAGCAGGGGTTCCCAACCACCGGTCTGCGGCCTGGTATTGGTCCGTGGATCGACTGGTACCGGGCCGCAAAAAAATAATTTTTCCTGTTTGTGTGTCATCTGATTTGGATTTTAAGAATCTTTTATCATTTGTTTTGGTCCACAACGATCTAATCAACCTAAAGTGCCCTCATTTTTATCATAGAAGAAATATGTTGTCAAAAAGAAATAACTTAATTACTAATAAATATTTTTCAACTAAAAAATAATCACTATCAAGTGTCAGACTTGTAAAAAAAAAAAAAAAATATATATATATATATATATATATATATATATATATATATATATATATATATATATATATATATATATATATATATATACATATATATATATATATATATATATATATATATATATATATATATATATAATAAGTAATTGTAAATTAATATTTGTCCACTGAAAGATATTCAACATAAAGCGTCCTGTTTTGGGATTACAGTCGAGATCTGTTCACAAAAATAAATCATTCACTTAATTATGAATAAATATTTGTCCCCCAAAACATAATCAACATAAATTGTCAGACCTGGTCTCAAAAAGAAATAATTATGAATAAATATTCATCCACAAAAAAATATTCAACTTAAAGTGTCCTCTTTTGGATCAGAAAAATGAATCATTAACTTGACAGGTAACGAGAGGCGACACATGGCATGTTGGGTCGAACCAATCTCGTACGGGGGAGAATCCAGCTTTTTAAAAAAATGAAATTGAATCACCTACTGAACATAAAATTTGTTTTGTGAACTTATATTTTCCTGAAACACTTAACTAATTCAATACTTATTTTGAAAGGATTTTTACAGGTTTGTTTCATTTCAAATCTGAAGTACCCCCTGAAGTTCCTTCAAGTACCCCTAGGGGTACTAGTACCCCCATTTAAGCACCACTGCTCGAGAAGACTTCATTTTCCCTTGATTAAGTCAACAATTTTCTTTAATGCACCCAAGCACCGGTGTCTGATACGGCTCGAATCCAGAGAGGAAAGTTCATCAAACTGTGCCTTCATCATCATTAGGCTTAATTGATAGGCAGTTGTGAGCCGCGGGATTCAAGCCATAACCCACCCTGCTTATCCTTTGGCCCAAAGTCCCATCCTGATTTAGTTCCATGGATTAGCTGCCACTGCGGTTCAGGTCATCTGTCAACCCCGTTTGCGCACAGGACTTTGTGAAACGGAATGCTTGAGACCTCCGCCAAGGCTTACGCAAAAATCAGCTGCATATTCAACGAGTGAGCGTTTCGTAATCTCATACGGATACAGGGGACGAAACGTCTCACTTAAGCAGAACCAATAACAAGCTGCGCTGATGAGATTTGACCACGAGTGTCTGAACATGTTGCAAGGGATTTTCATCTTGACTTTGAATTACTTCAAAAATTCGCATATTCAGATAAAACTTGCTTTGACATCTTAGTCTTGTAGTACTCCATCACAAGTAAATAAAGGACCAATACAATAGAAACAAATAAACACCAGCATTACATTCATTTGAATATTGCCCGTTTCTTTAATGTATGCTAAATATTGCATCATCAGCTTTAAACTTAATGTACTCTGGCTGTATATTTATAGTAGACCCCTGCACAAAAAAGCATGCATAAAACTTATCGCCGGTACTGTACTTTTTACTGAAGACTAGTGGTCCACTGGGGATACTGTAGAAAGACAACCGATTTGTTTTCCCCACCAAGGAGTATGCGTTGAGTTTTATTTTGTTTTGTGTTTTTTTTTTCTCTCGCAGCTTTCTAAAGCAGTTTGTGAAGGCTCAAACCAAATGTAAAAATGATTACTTATTCTCCATTAAATTTTCATCAGACTCCAAAGATAAATTACACAATACATCGGGTCGCAGATATACCGGAGACCATCCTAGACAGGTAAACAACTATTCACCCTCATAGTCATACCTATGAAAAATTTAGACTCTTTAATCTAACATCACTGTTTTCAGAATAGAGTAGTGTGTCTCAGTTTTACATTGCAAAGCCCCCCCAGGGTAAAGAACACCTGTTGCGCCCCCCACTTCCTGTGCCAACTATAAATATCTGTAAAAATTATAGAAGTATACCTAAAACGGTATCCTTTTTAATAATAACAAAAGAAAAAAGCAATATAAATCAACATTCACCAACAGTTTTTTACAGCGTTTATACAGCTTACAGGTTAGTCTCAAATGGAAAGAGAAAACTATGTGCAACCCCCACTCACTCACCGCTGAGACTCTAAATATGATACTTATCTATAAAAGTTGCTCCGAAAATGGTATCTTTTGAACATAAAAAAGCAACATTAATCAACTTTCAAAACTGATCCTTTTTGCAGCCTTTATATCGGTTACAGCTTAGTCTAAAACTGAAAAAAATGCAATAAAGTGCCTGAAATACATTTTATTTTCTTTCCAGTTCACATGGCAAAAACAAAACCCTTTCCCTGGGGTCATCCATGCCCCCCCAGGGGGGGCCCACCTCACTATTTGAGAAAGACTGGAATCGAGTAACAATCTAGGTCGGAACAGGCTCATAATGGCCTAAAGGTCAAGAATCACGGAACAGCCAAATAAAGCCTGAATCTCAACCAAATCGCAGTTGGTAAATGTTAGTAAAAATGATTTAGTTTACCTTAAAGTGATGTCTTTGTAGCAGAATTGAGAAGTTCCTTGACAACTAAAATGTTGCTAAATTATCCATGCTTAAAAACCAGTTATAAAAAAAAGACCAGTTGTGATCAATTTAAAAGAAAAAATAAGTTAGAAAAGTGCTAACTACAGTAGGTCGGCCCATGGGAATTGTCCCAAATCTTCTAATTGAATAATTGAATTTGAATACCTCTGAAATTCCTGATCGAGATTTGCCACGAAATAATTTAGGAAAGCAATTCTACCCTAGAATTATTTAATTATTTATAATGGGCAAAAATGCCCCCCCCCCGACATCCAAATTGTAAAATCTAATATTGAAAAGCTTTGGCTGTGTATATGCTGTGCTAATGCAGAAATGAGCATTTACTGATTTCCGATTCTCAACTAATACTCAAAATTGCATTCTTTGAATTTGTCTTGGAAATGTACTGTAGCTTTTTAGCTTTTTCCCTTGGATCCAGAATCTTGATGAACCTTTATTTGTTAGATGTTAAAATCATATGTGTTATGGTTGACATGTTTAAATATCAGTAGAGCTCTATCCGCTTTTTCTTTCCTGTTCAATCGTGAGCTTTGTGGCAAAGGCCCATCGAACTCATTCATTCCTGGCAGTTAATTCAAACATTCATATTTTCTTTTGAGTCCTTTTTTTTGTCAGCGCTCTTATATTTAACCTGTTCCCCCTCCTGTGACAAATGTCCCTCCCTATTTTTTTTCTGTCCGCCTGTGTGGGCCCAAACTGCAGGCCAAAAAGTTAATGGCCTTTTTTGACACTCTTCCAGACGACTTATGAAGCAGCGTGTGTCTGCACAGGAGCGCCGTGTGTATTTACAGCCATGCTCCCATCGCGCCGGCGGAGTACTCGGAGTCCTCCCGCGCCGGCCAATAAGGGCACCCGGGCCACTAAATCTAACGACATATCGGACCTCGGGACGGGAAAGGTAAACATAGCCCCGACTGGACGGGAGGGGGGGACAGAGACAATGGCCGATCAATAGAAACAGCATTTGCATCCATTGTTTTGCCTCCTCTCAGCAGAATCGCTTTTCTCATAAAGGATCTGCTCGCTGCAATTAGACAGAGCGAGCTGATGGCGTTGCGGGTTTGGACAGAGGATTTGATTTGAGACGGATAGGAGTGATGGTAATGGAAGTGAAATAGAGACAAATTGTGTCCCCGGGGAGAGAGAAAACTATTTAAAATGACCAAAAAGAAAAGGTTGAGATAATGGGGCTTGGGTATGGCACCATTCTGTGGAATCGGGTCATCAAATTAAATGGAACTAAACATTTGAATGCAATATATTATTACGTATTCTGAGGGGAAAAGACATTAATGGAACTACAACAAAAAGTTTCGCTTTGTATTCAGTTGGTAGGGTGGCATGTGCTGGGCAAGAACTTGTGCAGGTTTGTTGCAGTTGTGGAGCACAAGGCCAATATTAACTATGTTTAGTGCAATCATCCTGAAGGATATATCACAGTACTTTTCTCATATTATCTTAAAATAAAATAAAAATTAGCATTGGACTCGATAAAATAAAAAGATCAAGCTCTGAAAAAAATTAGAGAGCAAAAAACAATGCACCCTTTTGGTTCATTTTGAATATTATTATTTATTTTAAAAAAAAGATAATACGAGATAGGTACGAGTATATCTGGGCATACGTGAAGGCACTTCAGGAGGAACGGAAGATTTTTAACGTGGTTTTTGTGCTGGTATTGGCAAATTTAATTTTATGCCTGTTAATGCCTTGATGGGGCCGTTCTTTGATTTCGTTTCAAATTAAGAGCAAATTAATTGGAACATGAAGCAACTTATTGCTAAAATCGTATTGTAGTGACTCCTTTGTAAAATGTTGTGGTTAAATCTCATTTGTGTTGTGATTAGTAACACAATTTTCCAGGAGACGAAATAGAAATAAGTGAGCACATATGCCTGTCCAAATTTTGAGTTGGCTGAGTTCACCGAGAGATACCACTATAAATGTAGTTCCAAAGTTGAATAAGCCACCAATGACATAGCATTTGTTTTCATCAACATCTATTTTTTTTTCTTCATTATCTTTTACCTTTCATTTTTATGAAATCAGCGCACCAGAGAAAAATCCACCACTCACAGACAAAAAGCGAGACTAGCAAACAGAAGCAGCACAAGGAGACCTCAAGTGACTAAAATAGAATTCAGAATCCACGTAGCACTAGCAACATTTTCCGCTTGACAAATTACGTTACACATTTGTTATAGAATTCTTATTTGTCATAGAAACACTCTTTACAAAAATGTAAGTCTTTTCATTTATTAGTAGTTCATTATTACTGGCCTTTTGCTCTATTACTTTTTTGTTTTGTTTTATTGCCTACTTTATTACGTGCTCGATTATGGAATGTCGTCTGCTCGGGGAAGTGAACAGAATAAGAATTTGATTGTGCGGCATTACTATGCATATGACAATAAAATATATCATGCTAACATGGCTAAATTCAGCTGGTTTATAGTTATTTAGCTAACTTAGTTTTGCAGGGACTGCTATTTTGTCTGATCTGGATGTGTTTTTTTTTTTTTTGCCTGATCGCATTCCATCTTGATTGACCACATTTGAGAGTTGCTTTGGATGAGTGAGAAGCCACATTCAAATTCCAGCATTGCAAACAAACACTCGAACGCGTAGAATTCTTCATGGCAGCGTGACGGTATTCGGGGGTGAAAAACGTCGATGCGAATCGGAACTGGAAGACACGAGGCTGTGATAACCTGAGTGGCGAGCAGCGGCCCTGCTTTATTTATCAGCGTTAAGGCATGCAGAGCCACACGCGGTGACACGTGTACTTTTGGAGCTATCGTCCAGAATTTGCACTGTAATGTAAATCGTAAGAGTCGAAGCACGTCTTCCACGTCTGAGCAGCTCGTGGACGCGCATGGCGGGACGGACGCGGTACAGATCAGAGTACACTCACGGCCTATTACTGCTTGAGCACCTGCATAAATTAAATGAAATGCTGAAGAGCACAAGTTCTTCGATTGCATCTGCCTCCCACTCTTTCCGCCGCATTTTTTTTTATTAAAAGTGAGGTCATTTCTGTTAATAACGCCGCTGTCTTTGATATCGCTGGCAGATCTCGAGGGACCGGAGCGATGTACGAAAATGAGAAAGGAACATATGACTTTTCATGGAAAAGAAAAAGCGATTAAACATTATTAGATCATGAACATGGTTACACTTGCAATAAGGACGTTATGAAAAGATGAAACGGATAACCTTCGAGGAATAAAACAAAGCGATGGGGGAAAAGATTCACTTGCGTTGGCGTTTCTCCACCCTTAATGAATCAAGGCGTATCCGCAAAATTCACATCCGCAAACAAAAATGCAGTGTGAATGAAATATCGGGGATTCGGTCTCAATTTCATCACTAATTTAAATTTGGGCTTGTTGTGCAGTATTTTGACCATTTCGGGTCATTTTTTCCACATCATTTTGGCTGTATTTTATCCAAGGCATTGCACACTCCTAAGCGGCAGTGCCATGTTGAACTTTGACATGCCGTCACCATCTGGGTGAAATTTCAGCTCCCTAGTGTCTTATGTCAATACTTTCCTGTGAAATGTCTTTGATGTAAGGTTCAAAGGAATGGGAAAAAAAAAAAGGATTAACTGAACATAAAACCATGGTTAACAAAATACCAACAATTAATTGCACCAGGAAAAGCACTTAATTTTTTTGGCTGTCACTATACGTCGCTGCATTGATAGAAGAACCCCGCAATTTATTTTATTTTTTTCATAAAATTCATGTAGAATAGCATAATTTCTCACTGATGCCAATTGTAAGTGGGTCTCCATCCAAATCATTTTATTTGGATCTTTTCATAATTGCAAAAACAAACCTGGATGGAAATGCTAGAACTCCCAAAAGAAGTTTTAACAGTTAGAGCAAGTGGATTTTTCAATGTATCGATAAAAGGGCAAAATGAATTTTGGCTATGGAAACAAAACCTCACATTTTGAAAACAAAACCTCACATTGTTATAATCGAATATAATATTTTGACTGGATATTAAATCACGTATTGGGCTCAACTATTGGGATTAAATGAATAACCCGATAAGGTGTCCGTCCCTCTTTTTTTTTTTTTTTTAAACTCAGTTTGGGTTATTCTTGACATGTACATATAAATTAAATAACCCAGATGAACAAACCCAGTTGCTTTCAACTAAAAAGTAATGACTTACCCCATCCCTCCAAAAACAAAACCAAAACAAAACATTTTTTGGGTTGGATTACTCATTTGAAACAACTTTTTTTAAACAACTTTTTGGCCTCAACGCATATGTCAAAAAGCTGTCCTAACCATTTCTAGAGTGTGCATGACATCAGGCAAGCTCAGCAATCATGGTAGGATAAACACTTTGACTTTTTTGTGACACCAAAAGGAGCAACCGCAAAAAGAAAACAAGTCATCCCCCAGGAGATAATAAATTCCTTCCTGACATAGTACTTGAACAGAAATGCAACTCCGTGTCCTGCAGAGTGCACTTTTTCCGGTGTGCATGTGTCCATCAAAAACCATGTTGGCACAGGGCCTCTGTGCACTGCCCAAACTGGGTCAGATGGAGCACCCAGGCATGCAAAAACGCCCACGTGTACATCCGTGACCTTCGTTGAGCTCTTTCCAAACTTTTTTTTTTTGGACTCATTTTACTCAATGGTGTCCTCATGAGAGCCCGTCTTATTCATTTGTGTCCACTCCACTGTAGAGGACAGTGGTTTCTGGTCTATATGGATTGACTCATTTTAGCAACCCTACTAAGTCCTCGTGTGGGCTTTTCTGATCATGTGTCATATGTTCAGGAGGGATGGAATTAGTTTTGCTGATTGCTGAGACAATTTGGACATAACAGTGGACACAAATGAATAGACTGGGTTTAAGGAGGCTAGATGTAAGCAGCTATGCCGTGCTGCATTAAATCAGCCTTTCTCAAATAGTGAGGCAGGCATGAGCCCGTGGAACAGGTTTTGCTGTACGAAGTGTAATCGCACATCCGCGACACAAGGGGGTGCAGTGGCGCTCGCTTTCTTAAGTCTGTGTGAAAGTTAGAACATTTTTAAGTTGCTGTCAACATTTTATTCTAAATCACATTAATGAATAATTTGATTTTGCCAGCCCTGGTTTAAGATGTCGGTGCTCCTATGTTAATGTTCCGGATCAATGTATATTTATTATTTATTTATTTCAGTATCAAACTGTTCAGTTGGTCAAAAATGTTTCTCGTTCAATTTTTTTTAGGCACTTTAACGCAAGTTTTTTTTCAGTTTCAGGCTAAGCTGTAACCTATATAAAATAATGAAGCACTGCATTAAACTCACATTCCCAGAGAAATCCTATGCGTAACGCTTTTTTTTTTTCACACCGGAAGATAGACGAAGAGAAAATAGCAAGCAAAAGGAGCCTCAGCAGAGGACAATCTCGGTTAAGTCGTCCCGAAGGAGGCCGAGCGTCAGGGGAGCACAGGGGCGCCATAGTTAATGGCTACGTCAAGTCAGATGACAGGAGATGAAAATGGGGCATCCGTTTAAAAAAATCTGACAGCCCTGCGATACTTTGCGTGTACTAAGTACTGTTCGGGATACAAAATACAGTACGTGTAACATCGGGGACATAGGACAAGATGTCACACACAAAAAAACCCGGAGAATTAATCATAGCGCCTTTACAGTCAAAAGTACTTTCTTACATGCTGATGCTTCAAAATGTTTGATAGTGTGGATTTTTTTTTATCCCTCCTGTGCATTTTGTATTTTCCCAGCTGTTGTCACTCAGACTGTCAGCAGTGCTTGCATCTGCCAAATCGGATTCCAGGCCTCGGCGTGATGTCTGCACTCACCCGTCAAGTGAGAGAGTCAATGTGACACTTGTGTCCCACTTCCGTGGCATGTGACCCGGCACCACCTCTGTGTGAGTGGACCCCATTGGAGATGTGGACGCTCACCCCAATTATCAGATTATCCGTGATCCCTTTAAACAGTTTCCATCACTCAGCGATAAATCCAACTCCGCATTAAAAAGACGCTGGGGATGCGTTACTTAATATCCCCAAAATGTACAGGTTTTCCAGTAACGTCTATGTATTACTATTTCAACCCAAGTAATGACATTAGAGTTAATCAACAGAGGTGCGCAACTTGGTTTTTTTTTTTTTTGCTGGTCCAACATTCGTCGTAGCTCCGCCCACTTTCCGTCAGTCAGTCGTCATTTTTTCAAGCCCGGCAAAATTGTAATCATTGTTACATCTGTCGTTAGTGTATTTTTACGCAACCTTTCTCCACCACTAGAGGACGACATTTGACTTTTTCTGCTCCGGCATTCATCGAGGGGTTCTGTCGGAAAAATGGGCATCCGTAGGCGACTGACAGTCCGTCAGTGCTGACAAAGTGCGCACCTCTGTTAAACTAATGAGAGTTAACTTGTCAAATATCTCAGTTACCTTGAAGAATGGATTTACTTCCCCATGCAAGTGACATTCGGTGAGTCGAATAAATCCACCATGCATATTTTTGGAGTCTGGGAAGAAACGAAAAGAATGGAGCCGGAACTGAACCCGCAACCTCTGCACTGTTAGACAGATGTGCTAACCACACTTCGCCATGCCGGCAAAGAAAATAATTATTGACTAATTTTCTAATCAATTGCCGCACTTCTCATTGCATTTGTGGGATAAAAATTTGATGGCAAAATTCTCCATTTTTAATCCATTTTGACACGCGCTGTCGACTAAAAAAGACATCACAGTTGCTCAGGGTTCTAGAAAGGGCCAATCACGGCTCAGCTTGCCTTGACAAACACTGATGCAATTCTTAGTTGATAGAAAGTAAACAGATGGATAAAAATAGGTGGAATTAGCTGCTTAATTATTATTCCACAAATGAGATACTCATCAGATCTTCGTATATAGACAAGAGAGGGTGCATAGAACGCATGGTAAAAGAATTTTGGAGTTGACTTCCCCTTTACCCTGGTGCACACACATACACACATTTGTGTCAGCTAGTTTCTGGTTCAGCGTGTCTCTAATCAGATCCAACTGACCAATCTCTAGTGTGCGCATCCTACGGGGCGTCTCTTGAGAATATCCGTATGTGTGGAGATTGTGGGGGTGCGTTTAGAGCGATGAGCGCTTTATTGGAGGAGATGCAACCTCAGCACAGCTCTACAACCAGGAGGATCCATCATGAGGGGACAGTCTTGGGAGCGGAGGAGCTGCTGGACCTCCACCCACACGGAGCAGTACAAGCAAGCGTGCAGGCCACTCATCAAAATTCACGCTCAAGGCTCCTGTGATCGATCCTGTCAATTGAAACGAGACGCTGCCGATGCATGTATGGCAACGTGCTCTCCTGGAGACCGTCTGTAGCCGGCTGTCAGCTAGCTGCCACGGGCGATGAACTATTGCCGTGTGAGCCATGTGCACCTGAACTCATCTGAGACGCGCGGCCTGAATAAAGAGCAGCGCTTTTCCCGGGGGATTCGGCCATCATCTTTGACTACTTTAACCCACTCTTCCGTGAATACAAACACGCAATCTTTGAAGATATATGACTGACGGTTGGGATAAAGATCTGGAAATAGTAGACATTGTCAAGGAGGTATAACCACGAACAATGATGCGGTGAAGCGGCAGCGCTATATTTTACAATATGTATCGTACATACTATGTATACTGTAAAAGGTGACCTTGAAATTTAAAACCAAATAATGTAAATATGGGGTAATATTACAGTATATATAAATGTGTTAATTTTCTTATGGCCAAGTAAGGTACCCCACAAGATGAATTTCTCTCAGCTTGTATCCTGCCAATTTCTATTTTTGTCCTTTTTTCTCTTGATTCGTACAGTCCGCTTGCTCGTTTCCTCAATCTTTGTTTAGCGGCAGCCATCGTTTTAAACTTCTAACGTGAGCTTGTTTTGACATAGAAAATAGCTTTGCTCACGTGTTAACTCATCAGCTTGACGATGCTGAAATTGGCTACACGGGCACGCTCTCATTAATCCTCCATTTGTCACTCATCTATACTTTGGAAAACACAGATTTTAACATTCTCCCATTACCGGAAAAGCAAAATGATGTTGAGGTTTTAAGGGCATCGATTTTGAAAAATCCCAAAATGTATATTTTGTACACTAAGTTGTCAGAATGAAGAGGTTGATGACCGATGTTTTAATATAATAGTTCTCAATGAAGCATTACATTTTCAAGATACAGTAACTATTGCAACACTGGCCCTGAAACTCACCTTGTATGACTTTGATCGTCTTTAGAGTTTTTGCAGCGCTAACATACATCTAACAACAAAAAATTAAGCCTCTACCGCCACTTGAACTTAATGTAAGCTCAGAGTAGCACGCATCATTAGGACTTCTAGTACCACCCAACAACTGTGGAGAGACACTCTGAAGTCAAGCTAATCCTAATACAAATCTCATTCCAAACCAAATCATTAAAAAATGTTGACATCATTTCCTCCCAGCTAACAATTATCAATATGAATGGTTGGTGTCTTTCTGTTGACTTCACACTGCAACTCAGCATTTAGTTCCGAAGAAAGAAAAACATCACTTATCACAATTTAGACTGAAATTTAATCTAAAAAAAACAATGGCTTGTATGCAGACATTGTTATCACCCGGGAAGGGAACCATAAAAAATGCTTGGGGCTGTATATTTGATTCGTATCAACGTGACATTTATTTCCCAAAATGTCTTCTAGTGTTGGGTGAGAAAACTGGACTTATCTTCAATTTTCATAATAAATATAGACTTTTTTAGAGCTTGACAATTACTGTGGATGATTATCACGCAAACCATTGAGCTGTAGATGCCCTGACATAATGGGAAATAACAGATGTGGAAAACATGATTCGGGGGACATCTATGCTTTTTTTTTTTTGGGGGGGGGGGGGGGGGGGGGTAATACGGGCCTGAAGAATGGGGGTTTTAAAAACAAACAAAAAAAAAAAGTCCCGCAACCTACAGACTTGTGTCATATGCACGCGTGCTTTGGCGGTGTTGGTACTCTACCGCCCCCTTGTGGGACACATAAAAAAAGCCACCATTGTGAAGCGGAACATTTCCTGCAGCGTGATGACTCTTTTCCTCCCCACCTGATTATACAGTGTTCAGTTTGAGGATGTTCTCTCCTCCGGGTGAGCGAGAGTTGCTTCCGTGCGGTATCGGAGAGCCTTAAAGGATCTGTTCGGTGCTTGAGGCAGATATGTCAAGTAGTCTCCAGGCAGCGTGCGGATTGAGCTCCTCTTGGTCTCGACAGAGGGCCCACACATACATCATCCTCAGAACTTTATCCTTGCGAGAGAGAGAGAGAAAACGACATGACTCATCGCTCTTCACAAATGTGATGCAACAGTATTACGGTAGACCGGTGTATAGATTGTAAATGTCTCCATTGTGATGAATTGTGAGAGGAACTTGTTTTTTTTTCTTGAAAGAAATGCCTTGACCTCCATAACATCACCACATGTCCCTGAGCCACTAGAATAGACAATTAGGCTGATTTACAGCCAATGAAGTCGTAGTAGTTGAGGGCCGTGGATATAAATTACCGCAACCAAAAGCGTCAAAAGCGGCTACATTTTGTCCTGTGTCTGGGTCATGGATTTTTCGATATAATATTCATGTCAAAATCAAAATTAGCGTTGTGAAATCGTGCATTTAAAACCTGATGTATTCTTTGAACCTTAAAATGCGATTGTTTATAATACAGTTTATGTATGATTGTGTTTTTTTTGTATGTCACTTACAGGGTCACCTTCTACCACTTCTCCCTTGGTATTTCGTATTACCATCACTAACTGAGCTTGGAAGGTGATGATCAAGACCGGACCCTGGTCCATCATTTTTCCCATGGCCAGCTGGAGAAGAGCGCAGACACACACATTACAAAATGTCAGTGTTTAATGCCTCTCCAACATTTGCGTCACAAATGACAACGCACATACGTAGAAAACGAAATAAAAACGTAAGGTTTTGCAAATGAGTCACTATAGCACAATTTAGAATAAGCTACTTCATGTTCTAATTCATTTGCTCTTGATTTGAAAACAAATTGGACTGCTCGTGTAACTGCATTACAAAATATAAAAGCAGATTTGCCGATTCTTACACAAACTGTTAAAATCTCACATACTCGCTGAAACTGATTCACATATTCCCATTTGAGAAGTGCTTCTCCAATGGGTAAAGTATTTGCAACAACTGAATCTTGTGTCATTTCACATTACTAAGTTGATCAGTAATAAAAAGATGGTGAGATGATAAAATCCAGGGCTGTCTCACGAGATTTACTTTGGTCTTTTTTTCCGCACAAATTTAGCATGGCGCCAGCGGTGATGACCATCTGTCAGAGATTTGGGGGGAAGCCGCTGAGGATGGCTTCTCTAAGCAGAAGAGGCAAGCTGCTGTTTTTCATCCACTTTTGGCAAAAGTAGAATTATGTGGCAGTAACTTACATCAATGCTGTCGATGTCCAGGATTTTTGAATGGAACTGAAACCCCATGGCCTTGGCTTGTTGAATCGGGTGGGCTAGCTGACTGTATGTCTGCACATTATGAAATAAATAGAATCAAAGGCACATCTTATTATTCATCACAGGCGTGAGCTCAAGTTTTTACCGCTTCATAACACCAGTCTTTTAACACCTCCAGCTCCCCTCTGATCATTGCCTGCAAGGATAAAGAATAAGAAATAACTTCACTGAATTGATTTTGGGCCATGTTTACATCTCAAGTAATCGGGAACCATTTCATTAGGGCTAGCCCAAATTTCCATACTTAGGAAATACTTTTGTACACCACAAAAAGCACTGTGTTTTCTGCATACCTCCAAAATATTAGGGATGATGTCATGTTCACACTGCTTGAGGAAAGAATCTTTGTCAAATGACGGGTCCGCCTTCAGAATTTCCGTCAGTACCTCTGACATTTCCGTCTTGGAGAAGAGGCCACCTAAAGGTGACACAGTATTTAGCAACAAATAATCGCAGATTAGCTAAACTGGTGATTATGATAAATAATTAAAGATGCATATTTACATTATTTAATAGGGATGTTCCATAGCACCTTTTTCAGACCAAAACAAGTTTATCAGTAGTCACTGATAAATACCACTTGTCGTTTTAATACACAAATCCCGGCCCCAAAGCCAATGTCAAAGCATTTTAAAGAAAGAGCTACTGCTTCCAAGATGGCAGTTCCTTTAAATGACATGAAATAGCATTTTCTGTTTTTCTAACTTATCATTTCTAGTTCATGATTTTAAACATACTCCAATAGAAAATCTGACACTAGTATCATCTGCCATTGCGAGTAACGATACCTTGAAATATGACCAGGTATTTGCCCGATACAATACTTGATATTGTGACTTGTATTCTACTAAATCTACAAACTATGTAATTATGCATTATGGTAATGTAAATATAATGTTAAATTACAAGGTCAGAGTGCACCAATGAAAAAAAACGAGGTCCCAGTAGTTAATGGCTATGGCAAGGATTTTTCTCTCAGAGCATCTTGAAGGTTTGATGCAGCTGATTTAGCAGTTCTACTGTACTGTACTAATTTTCCTTTGTCAGCTTAAATAAAATGCGCGGACTAAATGGTGACACACCTATGAGGTCGGTCATTTTGTCAGTGACGGCCCGTGATGCTCTGATGAAAGCGTTGTCACTCTCATCGTACTTCATCTTCATTTCAAAGAACCCTGGGAATGAAATTTGGTGAAAAAGGTGAGTGCATAATTACAAATGTATTAATAAGCTAACATTATGAAAAGAAAAAAAAAAGATTTTCCGTAGGGTCATCTTGTAAGACAGAATCATAATGTGACTTCACCTCATGTATTAAAAAAACAACAAAGGATAATTATTTCCACATTTGGATCGCTCTTTAACATTTTCAAAGGGTGTGTAAAATAAACAGAGCTGCCAACATTTAAAGTACCTTCAATTAACCCTTATAAACATTCATTTGTTCAAGACGTTACCGGCATGTTTGGTCATCATATACCGCTAGCCATAATATTCAAGGATCTTACAGTATAAAAGATGAGAGGGATCTCATTTTTAAAACGGGTTATTTTCCCTTTATCTAGAATTAGGGATGCAACTAATGATTATTTTGCTAATCGATGAATTTGTCAATTATTCTGTCGATTGATTAATCTGGTTTTCTTTATAGTTTATAAACTTTTATGCCGGCATTCAAAATCATATAATTACTTCAAATTGATTTAATTATGATTCCGTTAGTGGTTTGGTTGGTAACATGTCAAAAAAACGGATGAAAATGTTCATCATTGTTTTCTAGAGTTAAAAGCAAAAAACATCATCAGTCTGTTTTTAAGGAGGATTTCAAGCTTTTCAAGCAGAGACAATTTTAAATTAAAATAGCAAAGGCTAACTATATACTTATTATCTAAATCATCTATTCATTTTATAACTGATTAGTTGCCAGTTTATTATTGCATCTTTAGTTAGAAATGGGAATATGAACAGTGTGCCTTTACTACCATTCAGGCTTCTGCTATGAAGCAAGATATGCCGAGAAAAGTATACTATAACGTTTGAACTTCATTTGGGATTCATCAGTGGCACTTCAATAGTATCGGGTAAGTGCTGGTTCAGACAGGACCTTCAGTGTGAGTGGTTATTTCTGAGCATAGCCACATTCTGCGCAATAAGAATATATCACAGGGAATGTGGCTAAATGATGGAGAATGTGGCTGTGTATTTATATTTTCTCAGTTATTTTAACATCTACTAGCTAGAACAGAGGTCTGTGACCCGATACCGGCGTTTTAGGTAAGGAGACATTTTTGGTAAAGGGAAAAGGCCCAATCAAGAGACAGGTGACGAGCCAAAGACTTTGAGAAAAAAGAAAGGTTTTAAATGGGCAATACCAGGTGTCCTACTAGAAATATTTCTTTTTTTTTTTTTTGCATTGTATTGCACTACAGGTACATCATTTACAACAATGAAAATAGTTCTAAAGTTATTTATCTTGCTCTGGTTCTTTAAGATCACCAAAACAGCTGTGCAACTTGACAGAATTGA
Organism: Hippichthys cyanospilos; assembly: GCF_059441005.1. Taxonomy (NCBI): domain Eukaryota; kingdom Metazoa; phylum Chordata; class Actinopteri; order Syngnathiformes; family Syngnathidae; genus Hippichthys; species Hippichthys cyanospilos. The sequence goes on along the minus strand of NC_142378.1, from coordinate 7,796,805 downwards.
ATTAAGGATTTTTTTTCCTTACTATTGAAGACCACGTTATTGTCTTTAAAGTCCTTCCACTGCTGGTACCATTTGGAATCCTTGTGGAGCACCACACCCATGGCTTCCCTAAAGAACGTGCACAAAAGAACTTTGCCAATGTGTTCAATTAAACACATTCCATGAGAGGAGAACATGACTGTGGCGTGGCCTTCTCAAGCATGAGAGCTAAGCAGGTGGCCACTCACGTACTCGTTGGCTTCAAAGACCTTGCTGTCGTCTGAAGACCCCTTCGAGGAGAATTCACTCCTCTTTCTCAATCGAGGAGGAGGCCGATAGGGACCGGTGTGACCAAGATCACCTATCTCTTTCTTGACGCTCTCCATACCCTAAAAAACATATACATTAAATCTTGTGAAATTAAATTCAGGTAATATTATTGTGTGCACCAGATCCAAACCTGTGATATCGCTTTGAATGCACCAGTCTTTCCTAACATCTCTCCACTCTTTGAGACGCTTTCTGCTGATGTCTTTGCCGTTTTGGCTGCTTCCTCCATTCCCTCCTTAATCTTCTTTCCGATTTCTGTACGAGAGACTTCCCCCAAGCCCTATTCACACAAATGGATCAGTCAACGTGGGCTGTATATGAAACGTAAGCTCATGAATGGTAAGAAGCCTTTTGTATTTACCTCCTTGACTGTATCTGAGAGTGTCTCCAACTTCTTTTTTAAAACCTCAGATGTCTTGACTGTTTCAGACTCGATTGTTTTCTAGAAAAATGCCAATGTTTTACCAAATCAACCATATGAATTGCATAGATGGACACAAAGGCAATATACGTGGTCAGATACTAACATATTTCCTTCGCGCTTGCCTCAATGCGTCTGACTCCTCGAGTTTTTTTGCCTCTTCGCGGAACTTTTTGATGTTTTCTTTCATTTCCTTATTTTTGCTCATTTCCTGCTTCAAGTTGTCAAGGAATTCACCAAGGAAACCTTTTCTTCCTCCGCCTCTCTCTCCTGACAAATATCTTGCCTGTAGAAGGGAGGAATGAGGAACTTTTGTAGTATTTTGGGAAAATATAGTATCAACATAGCAAAAGAAGAAAATAGATAGAAGACACGAGAATGACAATTTTGTTGGAGCTCCAAATAAAATGATGAAAATGTCAGATACAAAGATTGAGGTTGCACATGACGTCAATATTCCTACCTGAGAAGAGCTTGGAAGAATACGTTGTATTCTGAAGACATTTGCTCTGTTGTGCAGCAGCAACAAAGATGATGGGAATGCCAAAGAGTAGTTTTTTAAACATACCTGATTGCAGATATACAGTATTAGCAGTAAACTTATACTGAGGAAAAATATCATCGTTCATATGTATGTTAACCGTGTATAAGACAAGATTATACATTTTGTAATGAGGTTGAAATGCAAAACAAATGATATTTCGGAAAGTGAAATTTGTTTGGAATACTTTGCGTATTTAGATTCCATTAAACAATGACCAAAATGTAGCGAAACGAATTGACATTCATCTAAACTCCACAGATCGACTGCTCGAAGGAAAAATAAGACAAACTACAGTTAAACCTGCTAAGAGTTGCACTCGATCTATTTACTTTATATCTATACATGTTTTCGCAAGTTCGTAGAACGCCAAACTACACAAACCTCACCTGATAACACTGACACAAGGGGGTCGCCATCTTGAATCTAGTGACTATTGACCTTCTTCCGGTTTGAGTCGACCTGATGAAACCTGGGGGAGGATCTTCGTTTTTCATTGGCTAACTTGCAGTTGGGGCGGGTGTTTAAGGGGTGAGAGTTCAAATGAGTACCGGCTGTCCGGCGTGGAGTTTGCCTGCTACCTCTCGATTACGTAACAGTTCTCCGTCGTTTCCCCTCACATTTCCAAATGCAATTTTCTAAACTCGTTGCCCGTAGCTGCCTGTGATTGCTTCTACCGCTAAAAGTGGCGTTTAACGCGGCATGTGCACCGTTTGAATAAGCGGTTCTCAAATGAGGGTATTAGTACGCCTGGGGGCACTTGAAGGAACTTCAGGGGGTACATGAGATTTTAAATTAAGAAAAACAAAACAAAAATCCTTTAAAAACAATCGTTGAATTGTCTCGGGAAAATATACGTTCAAAGAACAAATTTTATGCTCACTAGCTTATTCAATTTCATTATCGTAAAAGGCCAGATTCTCCCCCATAGTCGACTGGCGATCCATTTGTCACGTGCCACCTTTCGAGTTAATGATTTTTGACTCCAAAAATTGAATATTTATTTTTGTTAAGATTTCTACTGTAACCCCAGGAGGATCCTTTAATATTATGGAAAAACATATGTATATAGTGTTTATTAAATTTCACGCTTATGTAAGTCATACCCCTTTCAATTATGTACAAAAGGTGTAATACTTTCAGCTACTCTCCGGATCACCGCTGACCTCATTTTCCATGTCATTCTAGCTACCATTTGTCATGAAAATATGGCTAATTGAAAAACTTTTGTTGCGTTTAGTACTCAGTGTCATTTCAATTGCAATAGCCTGTTAAAAAAAAAAAAAAAAAAAAAAAAGCCGCTTGTTCGCTACTCATAAGGGTGCAAGCTATAGCAAATACAAAATCAACTACGCTTGACTGAAAATTGACATGCATCTTTCATGCCACTTATCGTCAGAAGGGTCACACAAGCTCAGTGAGAAAAACATTTAGAAGTATAATGTATGGATGTGAAATTCAAAAAGTCATGATTAATGGTTGAACTTTATCAAAACACCTTGAATTACAAAGTGGTCAGCTGAAACATAGCAGGAAAAAAAAACAGCTTTTACAAACTAAAAACATATTGCTAACTAAAAACAGTATACTAAAACAGTTTTGACAGTAACACATATCAAACTAAGGGAATATGAAGAGTACCTGGTGTAATAATAACACCTAATTGACAAATGCAAATATGCCAACGGTATACTAAACATCAGATGCTTAATGACAACTGCTAACAAGGGCAATCTATGCGTTCCTATCAATTCTAACGTCGATTTCTCTTCCATTTAGACGATAGCCATTCATGGTGCGACAGGCACGTTCTGCAGTCTCAGGGTTGTCAAAGCGAACCACACCGCAGCCCTTGGACTTGCCATTCTCCATCCTGATATCAGCAAACTGCACCATGCCTGCAAAGAAATGCGTAGAAAAATGAAAATGCATATAGTGAATATAGTGGTTTACAAGCAATGCTGTGGTAGCACATTTGACAATCATTATCAATGTTACCACAAGTATTGAAGGTATCCTTCAGCATCTTCCATGTGAAATCAAATGGCAGCTAAAAAAAAAAAAAAAAAGTTGGAATAAGAGTAAGGGTTAATCACACCACATAATCAAGTCGCAGTGATTGTGATAAATGTGCAAAAGATGAAAAACATACATTACGGACGAAGATCTGGCTACCCTTTCTGGGATTGGCTCCTCCACTCCCAGGGCCTCCTGCTCCAGCACCTCCGAAGGAATTTCCACCAAAACCACGATCCAAATCAGTAGAACGATCAAACTGATTGCCGCCGGCGCCGCCACCACCAGATCCCATCCGATCCATTCCAGAGCTCATGCGATCAAGGCCGCCAGACTGAAAGCGGTCAAGACCTCCAGTAGAGCCCATGTGGTCAAAGTTGCTGGACATTCTATCAAGCCCAGTGTTGCCCATGCGATCCATGCCCATCGGGGAGCCAAAATCGAGACTGGAACTCATGCGATCCATATTTGAAGGGCCCAGGCGGTCGAAACCAGTTGGGCCGAGGCGATCCAGATTAGAGCCCATACGATCGAGGTTACCGCCGAGCCTGTCCATATTAGGCCCCAGCCGATCCATCCCGGAACCCAGTCGGTCAAAACCCGAGCCCATCCTGTCCAGGTCGGACACGCGGTCCATCCTGTCCATGCCCATTCGATCCATCCCTCCAATGCGATCCATGTTTGTTCCAAGGCGATCCATTCCAGAATTCATGCGATCCATACCCATGGAATTTCCTGTGAAAGGGAGAAAAGTCCAAGCTCAGTATTTAAACCACATACAAGCTTTGGTACGTCAAAGTCATTCCAGAAACATTAGCCCATACCTCTATCAAAGGAATCTCCAAAACTATTGCGAGACATTCCCATTTCATTTCGGCCAAAGTCCCGGTCAAATCCACCACCGATACCTCGGTCCATTTCTGATAAGGCAACAGATGCAACAAATGGATATCAAGGAGGCCATACACCTGAGCTTTCTATAGGTCAAATATTTACCGTTCATTCTGCCCATCCCAGAAGAACCAAAGCGATCCATATTGTTCATTCCTCCAAAATTGTCCATTCCTAAATCTCAGACCACAAAACGATAGCACTTAAGTATTGGAAAACTTGCAACCCCCCCCCCCCCCCAAAAAAAAAAATCCCAGAAGGAAAGCCTTGGATCTTGAACATACCTCCCATTCGGTTCCCCATGTTGCCAAAGCCCATTCCGTCCATTCCTAAGAGAGAAGACAGGAGAACAATGAGCAACCAAATGGATTCTCATTCTTTTTAAAGTAACAACATGGAAATATTAACCTCCAATGCCCATGTTGCCCATTCCGCCACCGCCTCTGTTAAGTTGGGTAGCATCAATAGGCTGACCCCCGGGTCCCAAACCCAAACCAACTCCACTCAGGCCACCTGGATAGAAGAGGGGGGGCAGATTTGATTCATGTTTGTGTAAGAAGTATAACAGAAATCTGTACGAATATTACTGTTGTATTAAAAAAAAAAAAAAAAAGTTTTGCTTACGGGGAAGGGGTGCACCTCTGTCAGGAGGTGCAGGTGGCATAGATTTCTCATCCTGAAAAATACACAAACAACTAACAGTAGGAAATCATAAAAGCAGTTAAACTGTATGTAGGGAATTTTGGGAGCATACCAGTTTGACATGCATGATTCGGTTGAACAGCAACTGTCCATTCAACATGGCTGCAAAATCATTAAGGAAAGAACATGACAAGAAGACTAGAAGCACTTGAGAGTCAATTATGGAAAAAAAAAATATATATATTTCCATTCTGACTACATGATGAGCCATTTTGTCAGGATACAGACAGCTTGCACTGCTTCAATGGGCAAGTCAAACGTGACAGTGCCCATCCCTCTGCTCTTTCCATCCTTGTCCTCAAGAATGTCAGTCCTTAACACATTGCCTGCCATGCAGAACACTTCTTTCAACTTCTTCCAGCCCACTTTGTAGTCAAGCTGATGAAATAGATCAAACAAAAAAAAAAAAAGACATCAGTGAAACAATATGCATTCCAAATACATTCTATAATTTTTGCCAGGGAGGGATCAAAATAAAAATTGTTGGCCGAAACAAAAATAAATCAGATCTTGTTTGAATTGAGGATTGCCATTGTCAGTTATAGATGTCAAAGACCAATTTTGACTGGTCTGGCAGCATATCAGTTAACGCTCTCTTTCTGTGTCGCAGCATCCTGTTTTGATCATGTTCTTTCAGTGACAAAAGTCTTTTGGAGGGTTCCTGAAAAACCAATTTGGGGCCATTTTCAGCACCCCAAAAATGCAATGACTAAATTTTCATTGCCTCCCTAAGTTTTCATCATCATATAATTAAGTCTCACATTTGCAACAAAGACCGTGTTGCCAATTCTTCCCGCTTGCAGGCCATGAATGATCTCCATGGGAATATTGGGGTTGTTCAACAGGCTGGGAGGGATGTTCATCATAGGGCCATTTGGTCCAGGGCCCATTCTATCCATGTTCATGCGATCCATTGCACCCATGCCACCATGGGGTCCATGTCCCTTGCTCATTTCCCTCTGAGCAATTATACCATCAGGATCCTAGACAAAAACACTCATCAGTGACCATTCGAATCGCGGGGTGGGATGGGGGGATAATTGTTGTTGCGGCATACCTCTCTCACTTTCAGGGGACGGCCATTTAGGTTGTGCTTGTTGACTCTCTCCACTGCCTTCTTCATGAGTTCCTCATTCCTAAACTCAACCACACTAGCAAACCAGAAAAGGTTTTACAGCAATGTCATACAATTACTGAGATTACAATGGACTGTCACATAATAAAAGTAAAAGATACTTACGCACAACCCTTTGTTGATTGAAGACCACAAAACAACCCAGAACGAAAAAAAAAAATCAAGTTAGAAAAAATATACTTAACTAGATTTTACAAGATTTTTTTTTAAACATAACATGAAGCTCATGCACAATCAAAGCATTTAATACCACACCTAAATCCTTGGCCACAACAGGTGCCACAACTATTCAATTATTTAACAAAATCTTTCATCAATGACACAAAGCAGTCACATGCTTATTTTTTCTCTCCAAAATTCATGAGGAAATCCACAATGAAGCAGGATTCCTCTATAGAGATATTGGAGGTTACAATTCCAGGAAAGACATTCTTCGGTGTAAAACAATTTTTCAGATTAAACAACCATCATTAGGACCTTCGACCGCCAGTTGCCGACGTCACCTTCTATTGGTCATTAAAAGAAATTCCAGCAACCAAAATGGTACGTTTGCATATGTATATAACTATCTCACAGCTAGGAAAAAGCTGAAGTCCTTAGAGAACATCAAGCCTAAAATGACCTCACGTCAAGGCCACAGGCGACACCACAAAGGACACGTCTCCGACATGTCACAGTCTCATCAACGCCATCAGGTTTCGGAAACTGACAATTGCCCAACAATGAAGAGAGAAACGAAAGCTGACAAACAAGTTTGTCAAGGATAGTTCAAAAATGGTGTATTTGTATATATTTGCACTTACCCTTGATTTGCCTTCTGCGTCCATTAAGTGTTCCACGTACGTTACCTCACCCACTACAAATCAGATCCCAGACGACACACACCAAGGGAGAGAAGCCGAGAGAACAATTGGGGTTTAGAGTGGAAACAAGAAAGGTGGCCGGTGAGCTCAGACTGGCAGTCCCGAGCCTTCCTCCAGCACCTCTGTCGCAGCACAATATGGTACAGGTCTACAAAAAGCAAACTTTTTCTTCACCAAAATGTACTTCTTAATCCTGTCCTTTTAAAAGATTCTCCCAAAACCACCAAAACAAAGGACTAAGGCTATACAAGTTTTGCCAAAAGTCTTCCCAGTTGGAAATAAATCATCTACTTGACGATTGACAAGATATTTTTGAACGGATGCAAACCCTGCTCAGAACCATGACTCGCTTCATTGCTGACCCGTGTGCACTGAGACAACATCGGAAACCTCAGGTCACTGAATAAATACCTTCGTCTGACGAATCTTTCTAATCCTAGTAATATACCGACTATAATCTCCGTTACAGTAGTATTGGTGAGAAGAAGTGTAACGAAAGTTATTTTCTAACTGCAACGTTTTATGGAGTACAATTTAGATTCAGCACAGCCTTCCTTCACTCCTGATACGGGCCTTGTTCAACAAAATGGACCACACCTCTTAAGACAAGGACAGTGTGATGTAAGAAGTTGTTTCATTTTGTAGACCTGTACCCCAAACAATCCCAACACTTGTCTTTGGCACAACATGGAGACCTGCTGAGAAAACATTTGGCTTGTCAAGGGCACACCTAAAAGAAAAAAATAAAATTTAACTCCACAATGATAACAAATTCTAGTTAGCCCTTTAAATGGGTCCTCTATACACATTTCTGAATGTGCTTTTCACAAGCTCCAAGATCCCGAATTACTTTAAATTAAAAAAAAAAAACATTTTGATAAAACAAGGATTTGGATAACCCGCAATGGTAGACCAATAGTCAGTGCAAAAATCAATTGCGTAAACTGAAAAGGGGATTTCCCAGCCCCCTTTTTAAGTTTTGTCACTTAAAAAAAAAAAATGGACAGACTTAATTAAAAGACACGAAAACTCATGTTTTACACATCGCCCAGTAAGAGCAAGACAGAATTTCTGTCAAGCAAGTCACTGAAGTTGAATTCATCTCATTTTGCACACGCCATAGACGATTACTTGGGAATAGTGCTAGATCAATATATAAACAGACTTCTCAAAAACCACAGGACATTTTGGCCCCAAAATTAATCAAATAGAAATGGTCAATTTATCTGACCTCCAAGGCGACCGACTGCCTCAGTTCCAACCTACTGCAAATCATTAGCCGACCACAAAAGTACGTAGGGGCCCTCTGTCCAAACCACACAATTTCTCCAAAAGGGATGTGCAACGGAAAAATCCCAAAGCCCTTTAAATGCACTACTAGTCCAAAAAAAACTTACACATGCACTAATACACTCTAATTGAATCACAAGGCCTAACTGAACCCCCGAAACCCTTACCTTTTTCTTTCATTAGGTCTTTGAGCGCTTGCCATTTGACATCATAGGGGATGTTGGTAACAAAAACTCGGTATCTCTTGTGCACATTTCCGTAGGGTTCAAAGCGCCCACCACCACCTCTCTTATGGGGCCTTTCCTTTCGGCTGGAATTGCCCTCATGTTTGACCTTCCCGTTCATTTCCCTGCGTGTAAGAAAAAGACACAATTACATACAATTGATAGCAAGATGCAAATAAATCAATTCTAAACTGGCGCTAGGGGTGTTACTTTGAACGAATGTGCAATTTGCTAACGCAGCGTCAATTTGCAGTCGAGCGTAAAATGGCTGCGTGCCCCTTGCGAGCCGTTGAAAAACGATATATCCAGAAAATAAGCTCCCATATTAAAGCTATTTACAGAGACAATGTCATTATTCAGAGCCACGCCAATATTCAATTTAGCATGATGTTGCCTTGATGTCTAAAATTCGTCACAACCATGCGGTTGTTTGACCACCGAGCTAGCTCGTTAGCTTAGCTAAAGCTAACAAAGAAAATGTAAAAGAACGGACTTTACCCTTGTGGCTGAGGCGACTGTTGCTCTCCCTTCTCGGAAGTGTTTTCGCCTTGCTCGCTGGACATTGTTGCTGGCGATACAACGATTTAAGTTTACTGCGGTTAACGTTTGTGGAAAATAATTCAGACGACTGCAGTTCGCGCAGAAAGAGTGCGTCAGATGTACCAAAATGGCGGTGAACTTTTTTTTTTTTTTTTTTTACCAGGGAGGATGCAGAATTTGGAAAATATGTATAGAAGCATACTGACTTCCGTTTTTTTTTTCAAAAATAAAATAACCCTACATTATATTACCTTTCACGTTCGCTCCATTTTTAATTCAAATGTTGTTATAACATTCGTGAATATTATCAAATGATATTTTATTTAAATTTTAAATAGTTTCTCCGAGATACCTATTCGATTGTTAAATTGAAGTTCAAGTTAAATCCGTTTCCGGAATATTTTCCCAACTGTTACCAACACCTACTTGACTAAACAGTGATTTCTGTGTTTCCACGTTATGAACAGTAGAGTGCAGGAACGTTTCACCAATAGTATACAGTACTTACATTTTCCTGAGACCCCAGCCAATTCATTTGCGTCCACCGTTGTGTCCATTTTGTCTCATCAAGACATCCGTTGTATCACAACCAAACACATGAGGCCAGGATGTCAGCTACCGAGCACACTAAGACACAGGTGTCCAAAACAAGTGTCCATTACAATAGACACAAATGCATAGGGTGGTTTTCAGAATACAGTATATAATTCCACGTTTACTAATTTTGAACTCGCAAGGGAAAAGGGGTTTTAAGTCATCCATCCATCCTTTCATCCATCCAACTTAAAATTGAATGAAACGTGTCCATATAATTTGAAATTCAACAAAAATAAAAAATAAAAATAAGGGTTCACTCCGATTTGAGAAGAACACTAAAACAATCTTTTACATCGCGCGGCGTTAACATGGTGAAACTGAAAACATTCCACTCCTCGTGGTGGCGCCATTCCGTTTATTGAGAACACTAACGTATAATTTAGCCAACGAAGAAAACGTCAGGCGAGCTAGTCGGAAATAATAACTGTTTTTCGGCTAACCAGAACAATACCAGTGAATATCGCACCAGATTGACGCATTTTTACGACAAACCTTCGTTTTAGTTCCATCTAAGTTACTTTAACAGACAGTCCTTGAGTATATCTTGGTCTTGTGCAATTTTGTTGAAACACAATAGAAATGATAGCGTTAGCTTTAGCCCGCAAGGAGCAACGAGTACCGTAGACGTCAACAAATAAGCGCAAGTGCACGATTTTGTCGTGTTTACAGTTTGGTTGAGGCATCAGGTAATAGAATTATAGCATCATGGCTACCGGTGCTGATGTGAGGGACATTTTGGAGTTGACGGGAGGGGATAACGATGGCCCGATCAGCAAGAAAGACTTGATCAATTCTGATAAGGTAAGAGTTGAACTGTACTTTCACATTCGTTACAATTAGCGGGTGATTTTCATTAATATGAGAAATAACTAATTTGCATGAATAAAGTGGCGTTCCCTAAGTAGTCATAGTTATTTACAGGATGTGACTTGTACTTGACTTAACTGTTTTTTTTTTTTAAATATATCCTAGAAAAAGTCCAAGAAAACAACTGAAACACTGACCTTCAAAAGGCCCGAGGGAATGCACAGAGAGGTCTATGCGCTGCTGTACTCTGATAAAAAGTATGTATTTTTCCCTTAAAAAAAATCCTTGACCGTGTGTGTTTATGTTAAGATTTAATGTTGCTTCATTGGGTGCATCATCTATCATTTGCTGAATTTGTTACATTCACCATTAATCCAATACATTCAGTATTGGATCTGATTATTTCTTCAATAGGAGTGGTTCTCAACCTTTTCATCTTTATCTGTATTTATACCTTACCAATGTCTTAATCATTACCTTTTAACCATGTACATCTTAATTCTCTTATTCCACTTTCATTTCATTCACACTTTATTCGTTTTTTTTTTGGACAATCCCTAGGGATGCACCTCCATTGCTTCCCAGCGACACTACTCAGGGCTACAGGACCGTCAAAGCCAAACTTGGCTGTAAAAAGGTTCGGCCCTGGAAGTGGATGTCCTTCAGTAATCCTGCTCGAAGGGATGGTGCCATTTTCCACCACTGGCGACGAGTGGCAGAGGAGGGAAAAGACTACCCTTTTGCCCGCTTCAACAAGGTAAGATTTAAGAATACACTCCATCTCCTGAGCCAGAAGACACACTGTAAATGTTTCCCATATGAAGAAGTGAATTTTATTTATTTTTTCTGCTGATTCCCCGAAAAGACAGTGCAAGTACCTGTGTACTCGGAGCAAGAATACCAGCTGCATCTTCATGACGACAGCTGGACTAAAGCAGAGACTGATCACTTGTTTGATCTGTGCAAACGCTTTGACCTGCGCTTCATAGTTGTGCATGACCGCTATGATCACCAACAGTACAGAGTAATTAGCCCTCCTTCCAGAACATCATTATTCAATAAAAATTACAGAATGAAAGCAGGATGATAACTGCTTGTTGTATTCACAGTTACAACAAATCTCCCTTGTTCATCATTTCAGAAACGGTCCGTAGAAGATCTGAAAGAGCGCTACTATGGAATTTGTGGGAAGCTGACGAAGGTCCGTGCGCCTTCAGGGACAGAGCCCAAGATCTACATCTTTGATGCCGGTCATGAAAGGCGACGCAAAGAGCAGTTGGACAAGCTTTTCAACCGTACTCCTGAACAAGTGAGAAATCTTGCTTTTTCCTAACAAGGAACTGCTTTATATTAATTTATTACCTGTATAAAGATGTTCCAGCAGCATTATGTTAAAATGAAATAATGTGCTCATCAGTGTAATTCGAAGGTTGGCAGCTCTCTGAATGTTACTTGTACTTCTGTTGTCTTGCCTACAGGTGGCAGAAGAAGAATATTTGATCCAGGAGCTGAGAAAGATTGAAACCAGGAAGAAGGAGCGAGAAAAGAACGCCCAGGATCTGCAAAAACTCATAAAAGCCGCAGACACGACTACAGAGTTGAGGCGAGCTGAAAAGAGAGTTTCCAAAAAGAAACTTCCACAAAAGAGAGAAACAGAAAAACCGGTAAGCACTCAAGCACAAGCAGCGTCCTCAAGGGGTAATCAAGTCAAATATTTTCTTTACAATCCAAGTACTCCTTCTACTCCAATCAGATCACAGTATATCATTATATTGCATTTGGAGACTAAGAACTAAGCAAGTGTTTCTTTTTTTTTTCTTGTCTTATTTCCCCTCAGGCTGTTCCAGAAACAGCTGGCATCAAATTCCCAGATTTCAAATCTTCTGGAGTTACACTGCGCAGCCAGAGGGTGAGTGTCACTGCTCCAACACATTTTGTTAGTTATATTTTCACCCACTATCAAAATATTGCTGGTATCAGGTGCAATCCTTGCAACAGCCAAAAACATTTTCAGGAAATCACAACCTCCGCTTTTTGGTTGAACTATTTAACATTGAGTGCATCGTCAAAAATAGCAAGTCATTTTCGACTTTAAGTTGCGCAAACATACGTGGTCATAGTCAGTTACTAAATTAATACAAGTGTAAAAGTACATAATTGACATTTTGTGATCTTTGTTTCATTTAGAGATTTCTCTCATGACACGTGTTTCTATTCCATTTATTTCAATGTGGACCCAGTTGATTTTAAAATTTAGTATTAACATGACACAAGCAAGAATGTTTGCCTTTTGCTCACCATCCCTCATTAGCACTATGACCATGAATTCTGCCGCTGACATATTAGCACCGGTATTTGTAAGAGCCAGTAATGGTTGGGGCTTTATCCGTCTTCAAGACTGATGAGGACCTGCCGCTTTTTATGAGACGGGAATTAGCCCAGGCAACTACCGAGCTGAGTTCCTCTTGCTCATCAGTCAGACAGAGTTCAGTGAATGAAAACATTTTGATCTGGCCCGCTGAAGTGCATTTCATACGAATTAAAAAGCCCGATTTGTTACGATCATCTCGCTTGCCTACCTTAAATCACATCTGTGAGTGCGTGCGTGTCTCTCTCAAGCTGTGTGTTTTTTGTGTGTGATTTAAGATGAAACTGCCAGGCTCAGTGGGCCAAAAGAAGATCAAGGCAATTGAGCAGATTCTGGTAGATCAAGGAGTGGGTGAGTGGTCAAACTTGCCATGAACAGACACCACTTGGAAGTAAAAGTTTCTCTTTTATTGTGAATAAATACATACACAATATAAGCTCGGTTTATCTGAGCTTTTTGGCCAATTAAAACATATTTCTTCTTTTCTCTTTAGTCATTTATCTCACGAAATAATTAGTTAATTGACTTACTGTTATAAATAGTAAAACAAACTGTTTTACATTTACATTCAGAATTTTTAAACAGTTTTATGGATTAATCATGATTAATGATGATTTCCTCTATTTTAATTGATATATTGATATTGTAGAATATCAACAATTATTCAAATGTATTATCAAAGTAATCAAGAATTTGATGTTAGGCAGCATAATGAAGTCATTGTGATCCAAAAAAAAAAAAAAAAATGTCTGGATTGAGTAAATTCAATGCAGCACGTTTTTTCAGTGTATTTTCTGACGTATTAACAAACTACAATCATAATTAACTTTTTGGAATTTTCTGCAGTGTCAATTCAAAATTATGTCCTGTTTTCAAATAAAGGGAGTGTAATTCAAATGATAATTTTTTTGGAGTTAATCGAGGACAAATATAAAAATCAATTACTAAAAAAAAAGTTGCAATTTATTTCAACTGCATCATTAAATTAAATACACAATGACATTGTTTTCACTGTTATTTTTGTACCGCAGATCTCAACCCAATGCCGACAGAAGAAATTGTGCAGATTTTCAACGAGCTGCGAAGCGACCTGGTACTCCTGTATGAGCTGAAGCAAGCGCACAGCAATTGTGAATACGAGCAACAGATGTTGCGTCACCGCTACGAAGCGCTACTGAAGGTCGGAAACGGAGGAGCGTGCGGGAGCACGGCGACGTCCGCGCCGCAAGGCGTCGAACCGGCTGGCGCCAACAGCACAACTGCTTCCACCCCGATGGGGGAAGCCCAAGCGTGGCCCGCCACTGATGACATCAAGCTTGAGGCCAAGGAGCAGATCATCGACGTGGTGGGAGCTCCGCTCACCCCCAACTCGGTGAGTTTGCTGTCTGACAGTAATAGTTAACATTAATAAATAAGTAAACATTAATCACTGAACTTCTAATGGCCAAACTTACCCTAAGACCTATTAATATTTTGTATGTGCTCATGCAGTCTCTGATTGTGGTCATTTTTTAAAATGTATTCTAAATCAATGACATATTCTGCAGCTGTGCTCATAAATATACAATCTCTTAGGGCAGTGCATCTTTATTATAATTTGCAACACCCCCTCACTCGCCGCGGCAACTATAAATACAATTATTTTTATCTATAAGTATACTCAAAACTGTATCCTTTTTAGCATCAACAAAAGAAAAATGCAATATAAATCGACTTTCACCAACTGTTTACTTTTTTTATACAGGTTACATGTTAGTCTAAAAGTGAAAAAAAACATGCTCAAAGCGCTTGAGAAAAAAATCCTTATTTTAATGCAATTACACTTCACATGGCAAAAACAAAACATTTTCCCTGAGTTCAAGTCCCCAGTGTACAAGAAGTTAAAATGGAAAAATGTGTGTGTGTGTGTGTGTGTGTGTGTATGTGTGTGTATATCTATATAAAATATGGAAAAAATGCTTTTGCCAACATTTTTTTTGCTCACATGACTTGGCAAGTCTGATTTAGTCTCTCAGAAGCCTGAAGAATGCCCTTTCAGCAAAAGGCGCAATGCTAGCAACGGCAGTTCGAGTAAAATGGAATTGTACATGTGGACACTGAGTGGAGTTACCTCTGAGTTGGCCTTGATGAGATTGTAACATTTATCACATTCCAGCGAAAGCGGAGAGAATCAGCCTCCAGCTCTTCATCAGTGAAGAAAGTGAAGAAGCCCTGATGTGGACTAGAGGAAAGTGGGGACGGGAAAAAGGGTTCACCTTAAGAAAATGTGACAGCTGAACATGCGAGACACAGCAGAGCGCCGCACGTATGCATACACACACACATACACACTCACCCCCAGTCACAAAGGCAACTTCTCAGCTCCTAATGGCACCTGCCTAACACATCCGGGCTCTGTCTGCTCACCATCATTGGGACAAAGGCCACGACTGAGTGACATTTCATTCCATTACTGCTCTAGTGCTCTTCTACCCGCTTTCGCCAACATTCAGTCTTAGATGAAGCAAGATCAACTGTAAATTGCCAGACTGAGCTAATGGAGACACGGGGAGGAAGATGGGGATGACTTAGTAATTGTAATGAATTGGAATGAAAGAGAAGACTCTGGAGCGAGAAGACCACCATCCACAAGGCTCCCGAGACCAACTTGTTTTTGTATCCAAATAATGCTGTGATGTTGGCTGGAGTCTGTTTCCATACTCTTGAAGTTCTGACGAGTTGTGGACTCATTTTGTCATTTGTCCTCAGGTGATGTTGACGATGCTTAGTCAATGAAATAAACCTTATTTTGTTGTTTTACTCATTCTGCCCATGTGTTTTTAATGGATACCATAGGCATGGAGGGTGGGCCCAGATCTCGTACTAGGAGATCTCGCAAGATTAAAACCCCTCAAGTTCTCATCCCTGCAAAGAGCAAGATCTATTTTTTTATGCTAAATTGTCTCATCCCTTGTATATATTTAACATTCCAGATAACTTTCATTGTTAGACACTTAAATGTTCCGAAAATTATCTTTGAAAACACGCTTGCCAGGGAGAATTTAGACTCATGACTCGCTTGGTTTATGTCATTTACATTAAGTGACAACTAAAGACTTCATTACGCCGATAATTAAGCAGCGATCAGTGTGTTGGCACAGTCATGGGAATGTAATTAGTTGCCCTCTTGATAATTCTGCTAATTGCGTGTCAATGGTATCATTTAACCTATGTTGACATCATTTCTATGCAAATTGTGAGCACTTTGGCCCAGAAGAGGTGATCACTGGCGATCTTTAATTACATACAAATAGTGTAAACAAGCTTCCCATGACTGCTTGGAAATGATGAAGCATTAGAAAAGTGCTTGAATTGTTGATTTAACTATTAACTTTTTCTGATGAAATAGTCTGCTGAAATACAGCGACACAAACTTCTGATGTGTAACATTTGTGTACGCACCATTGTATATGCGCTAAGGCAGCAACGGCCACAGTTTTTTTTTTTTGGCCTGGCCTTTTGACCACCCCCACATTTTGAGGGAAATCCGATTTCTGTGATTTTTCTGCTTTTTTTTCACGCATGCTTACTTAGACACTGGATAAAATGCCACAATTTATTTATATGAACTACATATGAAAATGTATATAATAAATTATTTCATGAAACCCTGACGGTAGATGACATGATAACAAATGATGCACATATGCATGCATACATGTTCACTCATGGCCACCCATCAGTGACGTGTTGTATCTCCCCGGCCAACAGAGAAATGTCTGGCTATGCCACTGTTTTTGATTTTTCTTTTAAAAAAAAATCAGTGTGTCAAACGCACAGAAATTCAGTTTTTCTTCTGGAAATATTCTCAGACCGTCTTCAGTTTTTTGCAAATTTTCATTTATGGCCATAACCTTTTGCATTGCAGATTTATGTCACTATTTCTCTTAAAATGTTTCTTTCTTCAACTCATACCTATCACTACAAAGAAATTTTATTTATTAATAACAATTCTACATGGATTACAGTTGTTGCAGGTTTACCTCCCTATTTTTGATGTTTTCCCTCCCTCTCAGTCAGACCAGACAATAGAAATGTTTTTATATTGTTGAATCCCTACTCTGCAGATTTTGGTGACTATGAGTATTTTTCTGACGTTAATCCCCGCAGTAAACGAGGGAACACAATTTACCAACATTTGCTTTTACCTAGGCAACAATCATCGAAACGTTTGCCAATTTTCTGAAATGATGAAACAAATAAACAACCAAAAAAAGAGAAGTTTTTGCATAATCGATTTTGAAAAGAAGGTGTGGCAATTGAAACTTACAAAAAAATCCAATTAATCGAGAGAGTATTTGACACGTTTATCAGCCATTAATATGAGCGTTAGCTTATGGTGTTACAAACTCTTTTCTGTGTATAGTTTGTAGAAAGAAAGAAGAGAGAAGGCAAGTAAACATGGGTAAAATTGATTCTCTGTGTCTATATTTCATGTTGAAAATTGGCTCATAAATCCAGAGGTTTGATCTATGGTGCCCGTCGTTGCTTGAAAAAACCTCCGTAAATGTGTAATTTCTCCCTTGACAGAACACAGCCAAGAGGCTATCTTTCTTTTGCCCCCTCTTTCCCTCCCCCTGTCCCTCCCCCCCGTGGCCCCACCGGCTCCATAGCTCCGGCCCGATGCTGGATTAATGCCCCTCTCTTTCTGATATGGCCTCTTCATCACTGCTCATCCATTCATCAAAACCGCTCGCCCTTCTTATCTCTCAATATCTAAACCTATCTTAAGTTATACGGCAGTGGCGGCTGGTGTATCGTGCGAGTCGGGCTTGGAGAAGGTGGAGATTATTAATAAGTACTATAGTGGAAATTGAAAATGGGCGTGCAAGGGGTATTGCTTCGCCAGTCGTGTGTGAATGAAGAAGAGCTACGTTTGGGTTTTTTCGGTGTAGCTTCTGCAACGCTGATGTTTGACGCATGAGTGTGTTACGTGCTGCTGATGGGATCTCTTTATCAAGACCCAGCTGAAGCTTTAATCACGGCCTAAGAGGCCTGCGGGCTGTTTATCATAATTGAACTGTAGCCAGGCTAATCGCGGGCATACGTCAGTGTCGGGCGGAAGGGGTCGCTAGACCGCACCCGTAGGCCGCCGCCGGTGCGCGTGTGATTGAACACGCGGTTAAGAGAGAAGCCGGCAGGTAATTGCAGATGTGATAGAAGCCTCTTCAAATGCATCACGCCTTGTGGTAATCATCGACGTGACAATGATTAGATTGTCGATGCTTCCTTTCCGAGGTGCGCCACTTTATACCTATCATGTCACATCCAATCATCGATTGCAACAAAGCGGGGGGAGGAGGTATGCACGAGCGTCTTGCCACGCGAAACGAACAGATTGTCACCTCCGTGCCCGTCTCTCATCTATGTGTCGCCGACTTTGACTATCGAGGTCACCTTGAGGGAGGAAACTTTTAATCATCACATCAAATTCACCTGTGACCTCTTTGGGGCGTCGAGCTATAACAAAGGGGGGAGGAAGAAGAGTTGAAAATGACAAGTGCCCACAGGGCCGGACGGTTGAAGTCATTCCAACTGGATTTTTTTTGCTGGTGGCGGGATGTTCTGCAGCCCAATCACTAGTACTAAGCAGTGCTTACAGCAAAGCATTAACCCCACTGTCCCTTCTTCCCATGAAAGCCCCGGGGAAGCGAAACGGACTGTAGTGTAGGGACGACAGACTGGACTAAATCTAGACTTCCTCTTCTCCAATTCTATGCTGCCGTTGGCCTCAAGTCAACCGTTGTCCTTCAAGCTCTTCTGTACTTTGCCGTACATACTGTACGGAGTATTCACCCACTGTACGGGCTAAACGTACTGAGTCCCGACACGTTTGAAGTTTTACAACAAATATTTTCTCACTATGGAAAATTTGCTCATATTTCTCTGACAATATTTCTGTGGCGCATTTGAGTGGTTTAGTAGCGGTGGGATATTTGGCTCTATAAGGGAACTGTTCATTCACACACTAAAAAGAGCTATTCAAAAGGCTGCCTGGTTTATGTTTTTTAGTTTCTTTTGAAACATCAATATTTTGCTCTTGGATTAAACACGGATTTGTAATCAATCACACAAAAAACTGAAGAACAAGAAGTGTTTCTACAAATGAAAAACGGATTTAATATTTAGTAGAACCTCCTTTTGCTTATGATTGTAGCTGCAATTATTTTGGGGTATGTCTCTATAGATTCTGGACATCTTTAGGCAGAAATAGTTGCCCATTCTTCCTTACAAAACAGCTCAGGTTCCTGAGGGCTTAATAGAGCACATTTTCAGATCTCTCGAGACACCTTGTTTCCACATTTGACTTTTTCGTGATTTCCTGTAATACAGTACGTGATGAAGTCAGCAACCCTGTCAGGGTTAGGAGAAAGCATCCCACCCAAGTGACACATGTGATTGCCCACCGCCCATAAACTTGGATAAAACGGCTCCACTTGAGGTCAACCAACGACAGTGAGAAAGAAACCTGATTTGATTTCTAAGTGAGAAGCCCATGTGCCAAATGTGGCAGACCTCCACCAAGCAGCGCAGCCAATGTCTTCCATCCCCTTACCTGCTCAAACGCAATCCGAGCAAAGAGAAAGGAAGGGGGCAAAAATCCAATTTGCCATGTGGATCCACAGCTGTCACAGCAGGAGAATTAAACATTACCCATAACTCACTGGGGGTGCTGCGCAGGTCAGTAAACGGCGGGTCTGGCAACATCACTCTGGGGTGCAATAACAAAGGATTTTAACCTCTGACTCCCAACACTGGCACAACATGTGGTTAACAATGTTGTGCACACCTTTCGCCCAAAGAAGAAGACATGGTGAAATGTCAGCATAAACACTATATTTTACACCCTGCCGGTTATGGAGCAGCCACCGCTGTTATACTCCATGGGGTGGGGTGGGGGGGCTGAGTGCAGTTGGGGGCTGGGGTATTGCCGGGTCCCCGTGTCTGCCAGTGTTCTGGTGTCATCACCCTCACGGGCCGCCCGCCTGCCTGCCTGCTTGGCCCGCCACCGCCAAAACCTCAATTACCTGACTGACGTTTCATTAGCGTCTGCAGCTGATCCCGTGGCTGAGAGGCAGCGGGGCGCACAGGAGCATGGAGCACAAAGGGGGGGTGGGGAGGTGTTTGCGGGCTTCCGTGTGTTATATTCCCATGTGCTGTCAGTGTCATGCCTCAGAGTACATCCACACAGCCAGCCCATTATTCTGTAGTCATTTATACATGCTCGTATTCATGCGATATGTGTACTAAAGTAGAGCTGGCAAGGCGTCATCCGGTCCATCTGACCCGTATTGTTGGGGTAAATTGGAAATAGGAAAGGTTGTCTGTGTATCACCAGCCACGTCATTAGGTAAAACTGCACAGTGTCAGATCTGGATGGCAATTATATAACCATTTATTTTCTAATCACGTGCCCTCATTTAAGTAAATTGGAGCCAATCCTCGTGATTGTTGTGTTGTTTAATAACCCAGTAATGAGAGAATTACTGGCATAATTCTACTTTTGAGCATCTTTCACTCCGAGTGGTCAATGTTGGCGAGTGTTGTTGCCAAACGTAACCAAAAAGTTGCCAAACATTCACTCGCTGTTTTGTTTAACTCAGGGTTTGTTTTGTTTTTATTTTTCCCTTCCACCTTAAGAGTTTAAATCGTTTTAATTATGGGTACCCCACTCAGACCGACAGTGAGACAGTCCCACACTGTTAGTTTGTAATTACTGGTAAAGTGCTAATTATGTCATAATATTTAACAACACTTAGTTTTTATGTTTTTATGTTTAGAGTTTGTATCATGCCTTTTTGTAATGAAGAAAAATATCAAAGTAATCTCACCCCCATTTTGAGCTTGATTTTTGTTAGCTTCAATAGATTGATAGAAAGCCCACATTCAGATATCTGCAGTTGTTAACATTTAATGCAAAGATGGATCTTTTTCTGACGTGTCGGAAATGTCCGACCGCGTTTGAATGCACCTCGGAGTTCGCGGCTAGTTCTGTTTGAGACTTGTGCTGTAATGTACAATGACAGCGTAATTGCCTCGTAGTTTCCTCGTGTCATTATTCAGCAAGTGATTATGATTTTTACAACCATCAAAATCCATGTATTTGGTCTTTTTATTTTGAAGTTGGCCTTCATGGTGTGATGCTGTCTTTTTTTTCTCTATAAAAATCGATTTGGGGACGTATTTTATCCTAGTAAACGAATCATAGTGTAAATATATATCATGGTAAATGAGAATCTTGATTCTTTTGTGCCTCTATTTTTTTGGGGCGGTGGAGGGGTGGGGGGGAAGCACACATTGTTGGCATCATACGGGATTATGGGACTTCAACTGATAAGGTTGTAGCGTCTCCACAAGTGGGGTTAGAGCAGGCCATGGCGGAGATGATCCAGGGTGAAGCAAGCAGGCTTAGTAAGACTTCCAGCTCGAGCCTCTCCGCAGAGGCCACGCTTGCCTGAGTCTCTGCCGCCCATTTGTCATGCTCGCCCAGTAAGATCCCCACAGAGATTAGGGCAGAGCAGAGTCTACAGGAGTATAGAATAATAGCAATAAACACAGACAAGTTTGTGTCTCGCCCTGTCGGACTGGTTGACACTTTGTAACGGATGGCTGAAGTTTGCTGCGCAGTACATCTTCCAAAGCACATGCCGGGGTGCGGATGTCCCATCGTTCTTGTGTCCGCAAACACAACAGATGTAAAAAGGTACTCATACCAGCATTGTCATGGATATGCTGTAAAAAAAAATGGACAAAAGAGCCAACGACTTCAACCCGCATTGACCCGAACTAATGAATCATGACCCGATGCAGGACATAAAATGCAAAGGCTTGCCCGTAATTGGAATTCTGTGGCACAAAGACCATTAGTCAAATCCTGAGTGCCTCTTCATTTCCATATTTTTGAATATTCTACTTAATTATGCAAAGAGAATAGTGAGGTAGATGAAGTTCTAAAATAAAAAAGAAGAAAAGAAAAAGGAGCCCCATAAAGTCCTTATTAGGAGCAGAGGGGATTAATGACAGTTAATATGAGGGCAATCAAACATTTAATGCAAAGGCCTTCCTGCAGGCAAACAGTATTTAAATGAGTCAATTAGACGTTCATTATCTCCTGGCCTGTAAGTGGAGTCAGAGCTGCTCCAATGTTATCGCGGAGAATAAGCCCCGCCTAAAAAAAGCAACTAATGAAATATTTGAAAGTTAACTACTTAAACATGGAAAATGTGTAAATATTGATTGCTCCAGGGCTGCCTACATGTTGTTGTCAAATCAGGGAATAATGTGAGATATTCCCCAGAGATTATCCCATAAATCATAATTATTGAGTTAGTGCAATCCCTCCTCCCAATTAGTTCTGTTGTTGAGACGGAAGGATGGGCAGGGGGGGGCTGCAATTGTCCATCATAACATCACATCAAAGCTGACATGCACGTTTGCATATTTGGCCCCAAAATTATTGCACCGCCCAAGTAGATATATGCATGGGAAACAAAAATATTGCACTCAGAATAACTTGAGTATAAAACTATGCAGATATATCATTGTCAGGACCCCCCTCCTCCCTCCATCCTCCTCCTCTCTTTCCCTCCCTCCACGTCTGAGTCTCCACTCTTGTCATTTGGCCCAGCACACAATTACGGTCTGTGATTGCTATCAGGCGGGACGGTCGGGGAGGCTCCTAAATTAGGGCCTAAATAGGATTTCCTACATGGCGAAGGCCACAGCCCTGGACATGGTAATGAAAGCCTATACATCACAATCAGGCCGACAATCCTATTCATACTGCAACACATTACTCTCACTCCTCATAATTATAGAGGGGTGACAGATGGGCCTGTGAGGCATGGTGGAGGGAGCAAGTGGGAGGAAGGGGTAGTGGCAGAGAAGTGGCACCCACTGGCCATTTCTTTAGGTACACCCAAAATGCAATTCAAAACTAGTAGAGCCAAACTTTTCTGTTTGACTTTTATTAGTTTAGTACTAGTATCGTGAAAATCTGTGATGCTGAAAACTTGTGATGCTGCGTCGCGTTTGTTCGGGAGTTTCAAGTAGGGTTGCATGAAATTTTAACAGGATTTCTGCAGGTGATTTAAGGCTCTTTAATGTTGTGACAAGAACAGTTCCTTTTCAAATTAAGAGCAAATTAATTGGAACACGATTTAATTTATTGCTCGGATGTGTTTTAGTTACTCCTTTTCAAAACATTTAATGCCTTCATTTTGTTATGTTTCATGTGTATGCACGTTGTCATTAAGTCAAGCAATCCTCAAAATATATACGTATGTTTATGTATACAGTACACATATACATTGTTTCCTCGTTTTTAGTGGTTAATGTGGGACAAAATACCCCTTGCGAAAAGTGAAATCCACGAAGTAGGACCCATCCTCCGGGAATTTTCATGCATGTGTATGTGTGTAAGAGAATTTTTTAAATGTGAAAAGTATTTATAAGTTACATATTTGAGACATAAATTACTGCAGTACACATATTTGCTGTATATGTATATGTATATGTATATGTATGTATATACGTGTACAGTATGTGTGTGTATGTATATATATATATATATATATATATATATATATATATATATATATATATATATATATATATATATCATTATGTTTTCTAATACTGCATAATACTAGAACATCAGTATCTTACGGCCTGCCAGATTTTATTAATCATATTTTGTATAGGATCTCATTCCATACAAACGAATTGTTGTGAATACGTCACAACTTCTTAAGCTTTGCCCCCTTAATACAAGAAGTGACCCTTGGGTTTAAAACTGCAATGATTGGGCCTAATTTCCATGTAGTTCCGACAGACAATAGTATCAGCATCCTCATACAATGAGAAAATCCTTCCGGTACAACCGCAGCGGCAATTTCGATCAAAGTGAGTGACTCGAGTCCAAATATGTGCTCAGAGACAAACTCACTCCTTCACACAGAGCGATGTGATGAGATGTGAGGTGGGGGACAGCTTAGCGATCAATACCGTGAGCAGGAATCAGCGATGGGGAGAATAAGACAATGGCCTATCAGATTGAGGGTGACTTCTCCTTGTATGTGCGGCGGGCCTGTGACAATAGATTGGCTCAGAAATCCGATGGCACTCGGCGGCAGAGTGAAGAAAAAAAGGGGAGACAGATGAAAAGAGAGATTGCTAATGCTCTCCAAGCAAGGCATTTTAATCTGTGACAGAGGAGGGATTTGGTGAAAGCCATTATCACACGGCGACCCCTGCGCTTCCCCCACTCCCCCTTTTTTTTTTTTTTTTTCCCTGATAAGCCAACCTTATCAGTCGGGGGGTGCGCACGCACGTGTGTGTCCATCCATACTTTTGCATGTGTTTGCGTTGCAAAATGGGGCATTCAAAAATGTGACTCGCCGGAGCCGATCGAGCCCGGGTTCAGTCGATGTAAATCTCCTTAAGAAGTCAGTCAAACAGTGGCCGCGGCAAAGTTCAAAGCAATAGTCGTGACAGCGACATAACATCAAGCGTATTGTTACATCTGTTGGCTGCTTAGGCCTGCACACAAGCAGCTTTGACCTTGCCCGTGTGTGTGTGAGTGTGCCTCACCTGCAGCCGACGAGATACCTTTCATCTCCTGATTGCGACTTTCAAAAGAGAGATGAGACGATGATGTCGGCCCACGTGGGTCACATGCGCTTTTTCTGCTGGACCAGGTGTGCAAGTCGGAGAAGTGTGTGTGTGTGTGTGTGTGTGTGTGTTAAAGGGCGAGGAAGCAGGTGGAGAGTTGTGCTTGAAATGACTCTTCCCATAATGTAATGGACTGAGCTGTGCATGTGTCTGCAGCAAGTGTGAATACATTTGGGCACGGGACATTCTCAGGTCAAAGGTGTAGGAGTGCTAAATTACTGGCTAAGTTTGCTCATTTTAAACCTTTTGTGCATTTGAACTCTTTCAGTGCCATTGATTAGAATTCTTGTCCTTTGAAATAGTAATTAAAAAAAAGAAAAAATCCCCTCAAATACATTTTTTATGGAGGGTAGCTGACACCCCTGACTAATGCTGACCTAATATAAGCCAATTAAGCAGTATAGTGATAATGGTGACCATTGGATGGCAGTGTTTCCACACATATAACATCGCTATTACCTACACCAATTCTAACTGAGGAATGGAAGTCATTCTTTCATATTGTAGCACCCATATTTGCATAGACATAACACACAATATTCTGCTGGCCTTGAAAGATGAGGGAAAATGCTAAGCATGCTAACCCTTTAGAGGTTTCCTTTTCCGATAACGCTTGGCACGAAAAGATTTAACGCTTTTCATTCCCACATTTATGAAAGTGAAACATTTTTGGTGAAGGCCATCTGATCAGGTAGCTCAGTATTTACAAAATGGGGTACATAAGGTACTTCAAGAGGTAGCTGATGGCACCAAGTTTAAGCACCAGGTGTTTTTCTTGTTTTTTTCTTTATATCACTGGTTGTAGCATGTTTGTTCTTTGATGTATCAGTTTCTATGCAGTTGCTATGGCCCTTTACTTCGGTTTGTTATGTCATATTGGATTGATTTCTGACAATATTTGGGTACAGGCCAATAGAGTGGGACCACTTGGTGGAATTTTCAGGGTTTGTTGTCTGCTTTTTGTTTGTTGCACAAACAATGTGCCGAAAGCCCGACTGTGTAATTACGTTTTTGTTTGTTTTTTTTGAGAAAATGCTTTAAAATTAGCATTTTTACCAAGTAACCCCTCCACATTGGCTTTAATATTAACACGCTACATCTACAATTCCAATTCAAGCAGAGGAAATTGGTGAAGTCTCTAACCATCTGGAAAGTTCAGAAGGTAGGAAATAACCGGCAGCTAACACCGATCTACATAAATTTGTCAATAAAAGATCTGCTTGTTCAAAATGGACATAAACCAAAACAAAATACTCCCTTAAATTATAGGGGTGCTTGATCACCCTAAAATGGTCTAGAAACGGCCATGCATGTGGGCGTGTACAAACATGTCAGAACGTGTGTACAAACGTGTTTGCATTTAGATTTGTGTGTGCGCACGCGCGCTTGTATTCTTTAGCAGCCTTTTCCCTCCTGCTTTATGTGTGTGTGTCCAGCAAACGCTGTCCCTTCTGTGATCAGGACAATCCATCAGGGCCGGGTGCTCATTAATCACCAGTCACACACACATACATGCACGCACACACACACACCTGGAATCGGGATGGACAGTGGGGTCAGTTTGGTTGAGCTCTCACACCTGCACCAGAGAGAGCATTTTAGCGTGAGAGAATACATCACATCTTCAGACACGAGGAACTCCATAAGCACTGCCCCGCTGTCATTAAGAAGTAGTGTTCTAGTCAAGATCATGCTAACCACTCAAGACTTCAACAGTATTAGAGGTCAAGACCAAGACTTGAGACCAAGGCAAAACCAAGACTTTTGGAGGTTGACAGCAAGACAAGACCAAGACTTGAGACCAAGGCAAAACCAAGACTTTTACAATTTGACAGCAAGACAAGATCAAAACTTTTGGAAGTTGAGACTGAGACAAGACAAATTGTTGAAACTAAGATAAAACCAAGATTTTGGAGGTTGAAACCGAGACAGGGCCAAGACTTTTGGAGGAAACGACCAAGAGAAAACCAAAACTTCTAAGGTTGAAACCAAGATAAACCCAAGACTTTTATGGAGGTTGAGACTGAGAAATGATCAAGACTTTTGGAGAACGCCATCAAGACATAACCAAGAGTCTAGACCAAGACAAAACCAAGACATTTGTAGGATGCGACTATGACGAAAACCAAAACTTTTAGAGATATGCCCAGAACCTTTTTGGCGGTTGAGACCAAGACACAACCAAGAGTCTAGACCAAGACAAAACCAAGACTTTTGGAGTACATAACCAAGACAGGACAAAGGGTCTATAATTCAAGACCGTAGACGACTAATAGTTGAAGACCAAGATAAAACCAAGACGTTTAGAGGTCAAAATCAAGACAGAGTCCAGAGTACGCTGTCCGTGCTGTGACAGCAAGTCCAAGACCTTTATTGGATGTTGAGAACAAGACAAGATCAAGGCTTTTGGAAGATGCAATCAAGACAAGACCAAGAGACTTGACCAAGACAAAACCAAGACTTTTGGAGGACACGACCAAGACAATATGGTTTTAAGATTCCACAGGATTAATTATGTAAATTTTTTTTTTACTAAATGGGTTTATTCCTCCCATTAAAATGGATTATAACTGTAATGATCAAGAATGATTGAAGAAAATTGAGGTTTGATTTTTTGGGCCCTGCTCTACATTTTCGTGTATGTAGTAAAACCAGAAATTCACAAACAGGATCCCATTGACATTTTGGTAAAGAAAAAAAAATTGAAATAGAGATGAAGTTTGTAAATAGAGTATTTGGAGTGAGTTGTAAAACGTCTTGTTAAAGGAAATCTAGAATCTGTGAATTTAAAGCCAAAAAAAAAAAAAAAAGTTTCACTCTCCATGTCTTTTTCCACAACATGTCAGAAAGAAGTTCCAAAAAGTTGATCGCTGATTTCCATCGTAAAAAGCAGCATTTAAAGCTTGCGAAGTTGTCAAGACTTCCGGAGTTACTTTGTGAGCATCTCACACAAGTCTGTGTTGGAAGCACTCATGGCTTTTTTAATGGATCATCGCATCGGAGCTGAGCGAGCAGCCCGCAGAAGCAGCGCACTGGCTAATTCACTATTGATCCTGCTCCATAGACCAATTTCCACTTGTGTTTGGTTTGGGACTCCAGTTTCGGTCACGCTCCGTCACTCCCCGCGGGCCGGCAGAGGAGCCCGGGATACTCTCTTATCAGTCTGGGAGCACACTCGCACACAAAGAGTGTGCGGCGAGATGGGGTGTGAAAGCCAAAGATGGGAGGGCCACTGCGTTGCACGGAAAGGGAGAAAGGTCATTAGTGGATGCTGATGAGTTCCATCCACCGAGAGTTGAGCTGGCTTTTATAAAGCGTGGGTGGTCCGGAGATATGCGGGCAGGAACGGACTTCGTTATTTCCCCCAAATCTTCAGTCTTCTGCTCAAGCAGAGTCGGGTTCAAAAGCACCGCATGAGATAGAGTGATAATGGAGAGCTGTCCCTGGTGCTGAAAGAGTCTCGGGACAGGTCTGCACGCTTTTCCGGACACTGGGGATGCTCCGCTCTAATAATGATGCCAGGTGACAAATTCACACATGCCAAAAAATGGTACATTTTTTGAAACTGAAACACCCACACACACAAAAAAAAATAGCTTGTTTTTTCCTCTTACAATTTAATAATTTTAAGCCTGACCCTGATATTGATGAATATTCACCACTGACCCAAATTTTCACCAATAATTTTCCTCGCATAATTTCTGGATTTTTTTTCCCCACAGAATTAAACTGTCCCAATTGAAATTGTTTAGGTTATCCCTATGATGCCATTTTTACAAAACAAAAAC
This sequence comes from Hippichthys cyanospilos, assembly GCF_059441005.1. NCBI lineage: Eukaryota > Metazoa > Chordata > Actinopteri > Syngnathiformes > Syngnathidae > Hippichthys > Hippichthys cyanospilos. The sequence continues at coordinate 7,768,601 of NC_142378.1, read as the reverse complement.
AAAAAAACAAACAAACATAAAAAAAATAATTATTTTTTTTCTTTGAGAATTTCTACATGTTTTGACCCATTCAAACCATTCCAACTCCAAACTGTTGATCATACAATACCCCCAAATTCTCAATTTGCCAAAAATTTGACATTTTACACATAACCCATTAAGCTCCAACATTTATGCAATATGTCTTTATCTATAACCATTATCTAGCTGCAACCTTTGTAAAAAGTAATGTAAAAGTATATTAATGAAAAAAAAAAACTACCACCTAAATACCCCCTAAAATCCAACATTACATTAGTTTTGTTTCTCATTTCAGCTTTTTTGGGCATGGACGAATTCAAACTGTTCCAACTTTCATTTTTTTCCTACCAATTCTAGAAAAAACTTATATTTAAACATTTTCATCATTGAAAGTGTTTAAAAAAAAATCATTTTTTTTCCTGTAAACTATATTTTTTGACAAATTTAAGCTCTTCCAACCATAAACTGTTCATCATATCCTGTTTCCTCTAAATTTTTGGACCGATAAATGGTTCATCTTATTCCCGCTGCTGTCAAAAATTTCTTTCCCAAAAAATCTCTTTTACCATAACACTTTTTACCATTAAAAATAACCAATAAAATACCCCTTTAAAAAAAATCAAAAGTTACATTTCTTTTTCATCTTAAAATCTAAACATTTATTGACTGTTTTAAACCGTTCCAACTTTTAACTGCTCAGCTTTTTGTGTGTCAGCGTACCAAATGAAGCATCCTGTTACCACATTTTTTGGGGACCGAATCAAATTTTTACATCATTCCATGTTACAGTACATCGTTTGAGATCTTTCAGTACAATTCCCCACCATCTGATATTATTCAAAATCCTTCCACCATTTTTTTAAACTCAGCCCTTTAATTTTTACTTGCAATTCCTCCAGAACTGCATTCTCAAGTTCACATTAGAAATCATTTCAAGTACGCATGAAATATACATGAAAAGCAGCTAATCCTTTAATAACAAAAACTATAATAAAAAAAAAACACTATTTCCTTTCAAACTTGTTTTAACACATTTTTGTACATCATCATCCTAACACTGCAGGAATTTTTTTGAGTGTGATTGTGTCATGGCATAAAAGGTAGGGCCCGAGTATCTGACACACACACACACACACACGCACACGCACGCAAACGCACACACACACGCACACACACACACACACACACACACACACACACACACGCATCCACACAGTCCAAGATCAAATCCTTCAGCCAACCCTGCCTCCACTCTTTTCCTTCCTCCAGCCACTCACCTCTCACTCTCCATCGCTGCCGTCTCCACATCTCCTCTCACCTGCACCCGCCACCCCCATCCACACCTTCTCCCCTCTTTATCTACCCACCTCTCACTCTCCATTTCTCCCGAATCCTCCCCAAGCCTGTCCTCCCCCTCCTTTCCGCCAGTAACAACATTCCCCGGACTAATTGCAAAGCTGTCAGCAGGTAAATGCTTGGAGAGCGCCGTGTGACAGTCACGCGTGCCGACCCCCGGCTTGCCACTGACAGTCAATGTGGGTCAGGACAGGACTCGGCAGTCAGCGCGCCCGCGCGTGTGTGCGTGTGGCCTCTCGGCTTGAATAGTGAGACTCCCAACTGTCTGCGGGTGTGTGACGCTCCCATTATGCCGCTAAAGGAAAAAGTAGACAGGCACAGAACAGCTGGGTAATGCACTGTCTGAGTGACAATACACTCTACCTCTCACCCACTCTGCTTCTCACCTCGTCTGCGGGCCTATGACAACGCCGCATTGATACTGTCAGGTTAGGGGGAGGCTCGTGGGACGTGTCGGCGTTCACACGCATGCACGCGATATAAAAGCCGAGCGCAGGTGCGAGGGAACGCTTGCAGCAGGGTGACGAATGACGGATCGCTTCAAATGAGAGGCCGGCGATCCTACGTAGCGTCGCCTCTTCATTTTTTAATAATAAAAGAAAAACAATCCACGCGTTTACCTCCCGAGCCCGTTTGTTTTCCCGTTAAGCATCTCCATAGCAGCCTTGATAACCGAGCCCGGCTAATTAAAGCGGGCTGTTGACAGTTGTGAGCCTGACCCTTAGCTCGGCTCCCCCTCGGGGGTCTTGTTAGCATGCTAATGCTAATCCCCGGTGACGGCGGACAGGGCAGGGCTGTCCCCCGCAGCCGCTCTGCTCTTGTGACCACGGGATGTGTCAGGACAGGCACAGTGATGTGCTAACATGGAGACGTCCCCATGTGCATGTCACAAGTCTGTAATTAGAAAAGAGGCAGGCTGGAGGGGACAGCTGTTGTCGCAGCAGCCCATCCGCGTTCTCCGCACGCCGCTGCGAAAGAGCAATCGGCGCCTAAAATGGGCTCATAAAAGAGCAACTGGTTCACATGATTTGCCCGACGCGAGCTTGAGGTTATGTTAAAAAGGCTGCGACAAGGCCGCGATAGAGGCAATAACGGCTTGGGATGAATTATTAACAGCGTAGAATCCATTGTTCTCTGATTGTACAGTTTTGCCACACCAAATATAGCACAAGATTTTTTTTTTTTTGGCTTGTTGGACCACAAGTACAATGGAAAAAAAAACAGGAGAATGCAACATGACGGTAAAACACGCCACCAAACGTGGTGACAATAATAGACACGAATGAGTTGGAACTCTTTTATCTTGAAGGTCTTCCCGGAAACATGTCGCAACAACTTTTTCTCCTTTAGAAAGTGAGTCGCGACTCCCCGATTTAAAAACAACGCAACAATGTAGTGAAATCACATTCCATTCAAAGCTGTAAAAAACATGTGAAAAACTAAAATTTCACAGGAGTAAATTGCAGGAAGTTGGCAATTGGAAAAAAGTAGATTTCAGGAAAAAGGTTATGGGCACTTCTGCGATATATGACTGTCTGGCATTTTTTTTCTAGCCGATTTACTGTCTAATTATTTTCTATTCAAAAGTTGTGCTCAACTTAAATCTAAAGCAATACACTGGCGCCATCTACAGGGATCTGTGAGCCATTGACACATAATTATTATAATTTTTATATACATCTTGAGACAAGAGCTGTCAAAATTAATCGACAAGTAATCAATGAAATCAAGACCTATTTTGATAATCAAGTGATCGCTTAGAGCCATTGTTTATCCTCAAATGAACAAAAACCTCAACTTTAAACCACTCGATAGTAGCATTTGGATTTATGTACCGTATTTTCCGCACTATAAGGTGCAGCGTATAATAAGACGCACCCTCAATCAATGAGATGTTTTAAAACTTTTTCCATATATAAGGCACACTGGATTATAAGGCGCACCCTCAATTAATGACATATTTTAAAACTTTTTCAATCACAATATAGTTATAATCAAAGTAATACCAAAAATAACTCAAATAATAACTCTAAACTCTCAATAGCATAATAACTCAATGTCAATATAACCAACCTTGTTCAATTGTAAACACACAAAAAAAACAGGTAAAGCTTACTTTATCGTTTCGTTCCCCATCAACAAATCCCAATCGCAATATTGATCCATATATAAGGAGCACCTGATTATAAGGCGCACCATCACCTTTTTTTTTTTTTTTAAAAAAAAAAGGCTTTTAGGTGCGCCTTATAGTACGGAAAACACGGTAGTCCTTAGTCATTTTTTGGGGATTATTTTAATTTTTAATCAAAACAAGACTTTGGGAAATAAGACTTGATCGAATCAATGACTGAATTTATTTCAAAAAGTCTCTCTTCGGTCATATTATTTTTGCAGTGGTTTATTTGTTTGTTTTTTAATCACTTATTAAGTCAAATGAAACAACGATTATTGGTACATAAACTCAGATTAACAAAAAATGTTTGACTGGGCTTTTTAATGCAAAATAAGGTTTTATCTAACTATCCGAGAAATCAATAGAATATTCAATAATGACAGCCCTAGTTTGGACCCTCTACCATGCTATTCTACCATTTGTCAGTGGCATTAACGCATTCAATCCCTAAAACGTATTTATACGTCTTTAACATTGTAGCGGACATTGTATTCATGCAAATTTAACATTGTATTCAACCCTGAATGATTTATATGACATCATAAATGTCCTCAACAGTCAAAGTCATTTATCATGGTTTCTTTCAATGATATTGTGATACAACTGTTATCATCTGAAATCATACCACTCATCCCAACCTAGTTTACATTATGGGTGAGGGGGAGTAGAAGCGAATGGTGTCACCTGTCTGTCAGTCTATCCATCTGGCTCTCTCCCTTGTCCCCTTCTAAGGAAGGTCAAGGACACATGCATATTCATGAAGGGAACCTGGCATAGGATCGATGGCTTTTAATTGTTTTCCCTTAGTTGTTGCGGTAACGTGCCAGTGTCTATTGATCTGTTTGAACAGTGGCCACTCACAGTGCGCGACTCTGAGACCTTTACCTGACTGAACACCAATAGACCGCAGCGAGGTGGGTGGGGAGGGGTGCTCGCCATTAGGCATTTGACGCACGGAAAACCACAAGATGGGAGAAGGTCTCCGGGGGCTTACAGGTTGATAGACAAACATAGAGGTGACACGAGAAAAGAAGTGGGGAAACACAAATACCGTAGGATGAAATTAGGCCTTCTGTTGGGAGTTGTAAATGTGACTGATGCCACCAAGAAAAAATGTCATACATCAAAGCTTACATATCATTTGATAATTCTCAGTTTTCATCGTTTTCATATTATTATACGACTATAAACTTATTAAAAACACATCATGATGTGAATGTGAACCACGATCAAATCGTTCAGTGCCAATGACGAATCTGGATGTTGATGATCCACTTTTTTGGCAGCTACAGAAGCCAGGTATCAATTTTCATCGGACGGTATTCGGGCCGCACAATTAATCAAATTTCAATCGCGATCACGATATTGGTCGCCAGGATTAATTAAGCTGATTTTCGGCGTGAAGTTATGTTGAAGACAATAAAATGATGTGGATTCATTTTTCATGCTATATTCAAAATTTAAAAATTGCTATGGAGTCCAAAAGATTGTTGGGGGGAAAAAAAAGAAACAACAAAAAGATGAATTTCTTTCCATTGTCTCTCTATTTACTGCAAACAAAAAAAAAATACAAAAAAAAGTGGTTCCAATTATTTTTGCTTATCAATTGTTTAGAGACCCACAACAGTCCAAATTCCCAGAATTTCGGCCTCTCAAAATAAATATTCCCTGACTTATTTACCATAAGCTTCTTTTTAAGCAATTAAAAAAGATCTTGAGAAACACCAGCTTTTACTTTATTTCGGCACATCGTCTCTCTATTTAATGCAAACAAAAAAAACCAAAAACAAATAAAGTGGTTTCAATTATTTTTGCTTATCAATTGTTTAGAGACCCACAACAGTCCAAATTCTCAGAATTTCAGCCTCTCAAAAGAAAATATTCCCTGACTTATTTACCGTAAGCTTCTTTTTAAGCAATTAAAAAAGATCTTGAGAAACACCAGCTTTTACTTTGGAAAAAAACATGATCAATATTTGACGCTAATTTCTGGCATGTGATCAAATAACAACAAAAAAGATTGTTTTTATTTTCTCCACTGTCAAATTAAAAAAAAAATGGTTTGAATAAATGCGTGGAAATTCAAACATGCACCTTAAAATCCGATTCATAAATAATTGTTAGTTGCAGCCTTGGGCACCCTTCTCTAAAAATTCTTCTCTTCAGATGTCTTCTCTTTCTGTCACTGTTGAATTTGTATTAAACTGTCACAGGCAAACTTTGCAGATAGATGGAAATAAAATGAGGGAGAGAGCAAAAGAATGTCGGCGACAGACTAGACAAGAGAAAAAGATTGTGACAGTCATCCGTTTGACCCGCACTGTTGAGCGAGTGCAGTCCTGCTTGTCGAATCTCTGTGCTAACAGTGAATAGGCGTATCTGTGCAGAGCATGGGAGGGTGTCATGCACTGTGGTTTCATGCTCCAGGATAAGGCTGGATAAAGCCGTTGGCTGGATGACACACACACTTTTTCTCAAATGCCTTTGTCTTCTTCTTGCTATCTTGACCTAAAAAAAAGACAAAATTCCAATTCTGTTTAAGCGAAAACTGCAGTATTTCGGTATAAAAAGCCGATGGGTTGAATTGGAACGTAGGAAGTTGTTTTTAGCCTTTAAAAAACTGACTGATTATATGTATCACATAAAAATATCTCCATCAACAATGTCAAGTCTCCTCTACCGTGGCAGATGTCTGTTGTAGTACCAAGACTGATCTAAGGGAGGCAGCATGGTGCCACAGGGCAACCAGAAGAATTAGGCAAGAGAGCGGGACTTGTAGAACTAGAAGAAGCTAAGCTAGCTAATGACATAGCTAGTAAATCTACAGTGGGTGCAAACGCTTATCATTGAAATTTTTCGTGTGGTGAATGACTTATGAAACACTGAACACATGTAGTTGCTCCTCTATTTGGGTTAGGCTAGCGGTCTTCAACCTTTTTTCAGTGATGTACCCCCTGTGATTTTTTTTTTTTTTTTTTTTTTTAGCAAAGTACCCATTAACTACCTGCACAAAGCAAGTCTCAAAACAGAGTGCTGTGCCAACTATAACTGATTTATTACATTTTTTGTATTATACATTTGTTGTGGTAAAGTCTTTTTCTTTCAGCAATTCTAGATGATAGACTATTTAATATAATCTCGTTATTTATTTCTTATCCACCCCAAAATTGTACCACTAATGACCCTGCACCTCCGTATAAAACTTAACTGAATAAAGGAATTCAATGTTCCAATTAATTTGCTCTTAATGTAATTTAAAAGGAAACATTTTATTCAGCAAGTACAAAAAATAGATCAGATGTAACATGATCTTTTTTGTTTCTGGTTTATCTTCTCAAAAATTGTGTCACTAAAAACAATGTGCATCCACATAAAATTTTCTATAACAAAAGCATTTTATTAATACAGTAAAATAGAAATAATACCAATAAAGGTATCAAAAACAATTTGCAAAGTGATCACCAACAACATTTAGCAGTAAGTTGCTTCATTTTCCAATTATTTTGCTCTTAATTTGAAAACAAAAGGTACTGTTCCTGTCACGGCAAAAAAAACAAAAAAACATTTAATTTGATTTGCTGTTAACTCATTCAATGCCAGGGAAGTATTTTCACATTTTTTTAAGAGTCCGGACATTCAGTTCCAGATACTTAAGTATCCGTTTTAATAAGTATCTGAAAGGTAATGTCCTTAATGTACTTAAGTATCGATTTAATACTTAAGTATCTGGGATTTAATGTCCGGACCCTTAAAAACGCGTGAAAATATGTCCCTGGCATAGAACGAGTTAAAAAATACCTTCCCTGTCCAGGACTCCCCCACCACAACAACTCACGGTTATTTTACAGCGCTGCATTAACCATAAAATACACTGTATAGTATTAGGGAGAAAGAAAAATAACGGTAGCGTAATAGGAACCATCAAACAATATTTGGGGTGAGTTCAAATTGTCCAACATCCACCAAGTTAGTGTCCCAATATTTTTGTTGACAAAAAGTCAAGCCATTTGTGAGGTATTGAGTTTCAGCGAGCAGGAAAGACGCAAGATGAAGCCCGGTGCCTGCCTATTGAGCGATGACAATGCTCATCCCTTTGCCCTCCTCCTCCACATTCTAATATCTTCCTCATCTCAAAGAGGAGCCCTATTACCAGCTCATTAGCCGGAATCATAGGAGAATTAGACCCTTGCCTGCTGACAGTAGTTCACAGAACAGCTTGTTTTTTTTCTGCTCAAGAGTCAGGGGTTAAGTTAGCAATCAAGCTAGCCAGGCAGATGTATTGAGACATTTTAATATTGGCCGTTGTGGGAGCTCTAAAAATGTTAATCTCTCACCGACACGAGTGCAGCCCTCAAGGCAACTCAAATTAAAGTCTCCAGGAGAAGGGGGGGGGGGGGGGGGGGGTGTTCACAGAATTGACGCACCCTGGAGCATTTGGATAATTGTGTTGGAATTGTTGCTTGCTGGAACAGATCTTGTGTGTTTTATTTTTGTGCTTACCTGGAGAGATTTTTCTGGAGAATCTCTTGTGTTCACCCCTGTCTTGCTCTTTTCAAGACTTTTGGGGATTCAACAAGACCTTAAAACAGTGGTTCTCAAATGGGGGTATGGGTACTCCTGAGGGTACTTGAAGGAACTCCAGGGGGTATTCCAGAAAAGCCAGATTCTCATACTAGATACCCACACTAGAATGGTTCGACCCAACTCATGTGCCACCTCTCGTTACCTGTCAAGTGAATGATTTATTTTTGTGAACACATCTCAACAATTATCACAAAAGAGGACACTTTAAGTTGGACATTTTTCTGTGGATAAATATTTACATATAATAAATTATTTCTGTGAACATGTTTGACACTTTGTGTTAATTATTTTTTGTGCTTAAATATTTATGATTAATTTAGTTAATTACTTATTTTTTGTAAACAGATCTCTACTTTAATCCCCAAAGAGGATGCTTTATGCTTAATATTCTTCTGTGGACAAATATTTATTTATAATTAATTCTTTTTGCGAAAGAAATAGGGTGAACACTTTATGTTGATTATTTT